>NC_083284.1:7843192-9043192 GCF_963506605.1 Zootoca vivipara | reverse complement strand
CAAACTCGGCCCTCCAGATGTTTTGGGACTACAATTCCCATCATCCCTGACCACTGGTCCTGTTTGCTAGGGATCATGGGAGTTGTAGTCACCAAACATCTGGAGGGCTGAGGTTTCCTATGCCTGCACTAAGCTATCATCTTGCCCAGCTGGAATGTGTCCTTGAACTGCAAACAGGCCTTTTGTTTCCTTGGCTGGGGGAGAGAGAGAAGGGTGTGTGAGAGCATGTAGATTGCATAAAATTACACTTGTCCCCACCCACTTTTGCCTCTAGCCACACCCACCACTGGCATGTGGCCCTCAGAAGCCTGCCCAGACAGAAGAGTGGCCCTCAGGTTGGAAATCGTTCCCCAATGAGCTGAAACCGAACAGGACGAAGCGAGCATAAACTTCTAAATACACTGGTGAGCTGAGCTGCACGCCCTGTGTCAGCAAACACTTTGAGCTGAAACAAGGGGGAGAGGAAGACCAACGATACATTTGTTTCAAAAAGATGGATTCTAGTAACAATAAACTATTTATCAAGATGCTTGTGGGGAGCTGAGTGGATTCTGAATCGATGCTGGAATGACCACCGGATTCAATTAACACATTGATTCGTTGGCTCTTTATTGGATCAATATTGGGCCACCAGCTAGCAGACGTCAGCCAAAAGATAGGAAGGAGAGTCTCTTCGTCTAAAGCCAGTTCTGCAATTCTTGCCCCCACCCTCCTTCTAAAATGTCAGTTGCACATACTCTCGGGAATAACTGAGTTCTAGCAGAACACAACACACACACAAACACAAATCTGGGATTCAGCAGCAACTTAATGCCAGGAAATCTGTTATCACTGGGAAACTGTTGGTATGTCTTATGCATTTTTCATTTTAATAAAATGGACCCATGAGAGACTGTCTTCCTTCCTTCCTTCCTTCCTTCCTTCCTTCCTTCCTTCCTTCCTTCCTTCCTTCCTTCTCCTGACCAACTGCCCCTGTATAGATCTGTAGGATCACTTAGATCATCCAGGGAAATTCTGCTCAGAGCCCCATGCCTTACAGAATACCATACAGTGGTGACCTGAGAAGGGCCATCTTCGGGTTCCAGTTTCCGCCTGCAGGAATGGCGGACCTGTTTTCCATCTCTCTGACCTTCGTAAGGAATTTGGCGGTTGCTAGGGGAGTAAATGGCAACCCCCTACCCTCTCCGGGGGTTACGGAGAGGGGCCGCTGGCCCGCGATGCCCCCAGACCCACTCCGACTGTTTTTGGAGTGGGGGGAGCTTGGGCTGAGCACTTACGAGGGCCAGGACTCCCGGACGCTAATCTGCATGGCGGGGATTTCCATGGTTAAAGAAGATAATTAGGCTTAAATCTATGGACATACTTCAGAAGGAGGGGAAGAAGCGCTGTTTACTGCTGAGAAATTTATGCTGCTGAGGGAGAGGAGTCAAAGACTGTACTGCATCTGGAAGAAGGATTGATGGGGACGGAGCGATAAGGGAAGTGAGTTTTTATTTTTTTTTCTCTTCATATTGTTGCCTCGTACCTTCCCGGACGCGATGTCCTGGCTTGTTTGGAGTGAAAGAGAAGCAAAAGACTGTGTGAGTTGAACTTTATAACTGTTGTTACTGAGCATATTTTTTAAAGATGTGGAGTTGCCGATGAGAAAAGCCCCCCCCTAGTCGGACGGAAGGAGTTCTGGACGCGCTCGGAGGATTTATGAGCTGTGACGCACTTTAAATTGGAGCAGCGACCTGAAGCTAAGTTCAGCTATAGGGCAAGGAGATCCATTAATTTACCAAGAGTTTATGGTTTGATGTTTGGGTCTCCTGCCTGGAAAAGCTGTAAATTCTATAATGATCGTAAATCTTCATGGCTATGAGAGAAAATGAAAGTGATTTGAGCTTTTTAAGATGGCGCTGCTTCGAGCTGCTTCGACGCAACAGGGAGCTCCATTAAGAAGATTTATGGGGAGGCTGGACTGATTAACTCACACAGGAGAAAAAACATCTGTGAAACTTTGTTTGATATTTATCTCAGCAGCTGGGAAACAATCGGATGAAAGTGGAAAACATCTATGTGACTGTAAGGGGAAGATCTGGATTATTATGAACTTGGAGGACGATTTGAACTTTAGAAAAAAGACGGCAGTGGACAGTTGCGAGGAATTCCCAATTTCTTGAAGCATGGGAACCCAAATAAAAAATTCTTTAGATGATTTGGCATAACATTCGGTTTGATTGATATATATATGTGTATAATTTGAAATATTGAATGTGATATAATTGGTTTTAATTGGAAAATTAATAAAAATATTTTTTTTTAAAAAAAAAGAGAAGGGCCATCTTCTGCTGCCGCCTGTTCCCTCTGCCACCCTCTGCCAGATTGGAGCTATCATTTGCTCCAGTCATCTTGCAAAGACGTATCCTGGCGCCCAGCCTTCCCTGACCTATAACATTGGACCCTTGTTTATGTGTATGAAACCCCTGAATCTCTGTTTCATTTGCCTCCCCATGCTTTTATAGGTTTTTATGCTGCTGTTTTATTGGTATGTTTTCTGTTTGCTTTAATGGACATTGCCTTTATAACGCACACGGCGTATGCTGCTTTGAGGTTTTCGAACCACGAAGTGGTTTTGAAATGCTTTTAACAAAACAAATACCTGCTCTTTCTCTCTCTGTTTTCCCTCCTTGCAACCTGTATGGCATTCATGGAATCCTAGAATTGTAGAGTTGGAAGGGACCCCAAGGGTCATCTAGTCCAACCCCTGCAGTGCAGGAATAATTCAGCCAAGGGTTGTGCTCATACTCTACTGCATTCCTCTAATGAAAATCAGGATGCTTGTCTTTTGATGCTGCACATTTGCGGAAGCCAGCTGACTCTCACGAGAGCACAGCACCACTGCAATTGCGAGGGCCAGCTCACACTCTTCCCCGAGCTTGGCAGTGGCAGCACTGGAGGAACAAAACAGGGCATTCCAGGATCAAATCAGAAGCCGGGGTGGCTTCTGTAATTCTGGGAATGTCCTGGGGGAATTGGGGCACTTGGGGTGTATGCTGTCCATGCAGGTTAATGCAGAAAGAAATAATAGTCAACTACTTGTCTGACTTTGAATGTCCTTAACTAGCAGTATACCTGGGAACCATAGAACCATTAGTATGGAGAAATTAAAGGAGTAATATCAGAAGAAAGTGGGAATAATTGGAAATTGTTTAAAGACTATATTAAAAGTCAGGTGGAAAAGCCAGATCTTCTACCAGAAATTTAAAGGTTCTAACAATTTAGATATGAAATATAGAAGTTATAGAGTAGCACGGTGTAGGCTGAGACGTAAAGGGGGGGTAAAGGGGGTGAGGGAAATGGGGGGTAGGGGGGAATTGAGAACAGATTATGAGTTAAAAAATAACATGTATGGGGAATTTTTTGTAAAATTTTGTTTGATTTTATTCTTGTAAATGTCTTTGAAATGCAATAAAGGGTTTTTTTTTTTAGGAACCATAGAACCATAGAATTGTAAGGGTTGGAAGGGACCCTGAAAATCATCTAGCACACACACACACACACACACACACACACACACACACACACGGCAATGCAGGAATGTGCAACTGTCCCATACAGGGATTGAACCTGCAACCTTGGCATTATCAGTAGCACATTCTAGAAAGGTAAAGGTAAAGGACCCCTGGATGGTTAAGTCCAGTCAAACGTGACTATGGGGTTGCAGCGCTCATCTCACTTCAGGCCAAGGGAGCCAGTGTTTGTCCACTGACAGCTTTCCGGGCCATGTGGCCAGCATGACTAAACTGCTTCTGGTGCAATGGGACACCGTGATGGAAACCAGAACACACGGAAACACCATTTACCTTCCTGCCGCAGCGGTACCTATTTATCTACTTGCACTGGTGTGCTTTCAAACTGCTAGGTTGGCAGGAGCTGGGACAGAGCAACAGTAGCTCACCCCGTTGCAGGGATTCAAACCGCTGACCTTCCGATCAGCAGCCCCAAGAGGCTCAGTGGTTTAGACCACAGCGCCACCCGTGTCCCTACCACACTCTAAGCATATACTAACAAAGGAGAAGCAGCACTATTGGATTGATGTCCAGCTTTGGAAATTTTAGAGATATCCAGTGGACATGCAGAATGCCTTTGACCTGAACCAGGGCAGATAACACTATCAGTGTTTAGATAAAAGGCAAGGAAGAGGAGATGTACATAAAATCATGAACAGTATGGAGAAAATGCATAGGGAAAAGTTTTTCTTCCTCTCTCATAGCACTAGAACTCAGGGCTATCCAATGAAGCTGAATGTTGGAAGACTCAGGATCGATAAAAGAAAGGAGTTCTTTTTGCAACACGTAGTCGGGGTCTTTGGATGAAAGGGTGGTATACAAAAACAATAATAAAAACAGTTAAACTATGGAGCTTGCTCTCACAGGAGGTAGCGAGGGCTCCCTACCTGGCTGGCTTTTAAAGGGGATTAGAAATAGTCCTGTTCTCTCAGTGGTCTACTAGATGGTGGGATGCAGGTGGCGCTGTGGTCTAAACCACTGAGCTTCTTGGGCTTGCCGACCAGAAGGTCGGCGGTTCAAATCCCCACAATGGGGTGAGTTCCCATTGCTCTTTCCCAGCTCTTGCCAACCTGCCAACAAATGCCATCTCTCTCAGCCTGAAAAGTGGGATGAGCACCGCAACCCCATCGTCACCTTTGACTGGACTTAACCATCCAGGGGTCCTTTACCTTCACCTTTTTTTACTAGATGGCAATGGCTACAAGACACAAGGCCATGTTCTGCCTGTGCTGTCAGGGGCAGTATGCCTCTGAATACCAATTGCTTGGAGTTACAAATGGTGAGGGTCCATACCTGCCAAGTTGCTGTCAGAGAAATAAGGGACCGGGCCGGAAATAGAAGACCGGAAGTAGCGCTGGCGCCATTTTGGAACTGGGTGGAGCATGCTCAGAAGTGACTTTTGATGCTGCTTTGCCCAGTTCCAAAATGGCCACCGTGCCAGAAGTCGCACTGCAGCCATTTTGGAACTGGGCAGAGCAGCATCAAAAGTCGCTTCTGAGCATGCTCCACCCAGTTCCAAAATGGCTGCCGCACCAGAATAAACCGGGGGAAAACAAAAAAATCCATTTTTTTTCAGCTAGGAACAGCTGGAAAATGGGGATTTCCCAGGGAAAACGGGAGACTTGGCAGCTATGGTGAGAGTCAGAGGTACTATCTTGCACCCAATATTGGGGGGCAGCACGAGGCATGCTCTTGTGACGTAATACAGATGGACGTTGCAGGATTTTGCATCGTCGGGAGAAGGCCGAGTCCAGAGCTTGGCTGGTGTGGCTTCTTCTCTCATGCTCAGGAGGAGCCAACCATTGAACCTAAGCACGCTCAGCCTCCTCCACCCCTCAACATAGAGGGCGCCAAAGACCCTTCTGCCCCTAGTTGGCACGCCTGGTGAGAGTGCTGTCACTCCTGGTGGGTTTTCCAGAAGCATATGGATGACCATTCTAGGAACAGAACACTGGACCGGATGGGCCTTTGGCTTGATCTAGCAGGGCTCTCCTTAAGTTCTTTTCCAGCGCACAAAATAAATTGCTATGCCCCCAATCTGCAGTTTGTGCATTGCTGGGCAATAATGTCACGAATGGCCCTTGACTGGGCTCCAAACTATAAGAGATGAAAAAGCATGCAGAATTAGCATGTTTTGATCATCTGTGGTTTCATTATTTCAGACGGTTTGACTAATTGCATATTTTCCGGTGCCTTTATTGTTCCTCTCACTGTCTTGTCATTTGACCCTCATTTTCTCTCACCTCAGCTGCCCTCTGTTTTGCGTCCGCTTCGAAGACAGGACTGACTTTCTACATTACGAGATTCCCAAATGCTTAGGCCCTGCCAAGGGTCCACTCTCTCGTTCCAAGATATTGCTCAAGCAGAGCAACCCGTATACACCCCCAGCAACAATGTTAGTGTTTGGTTTTGAAGGAGCTTGCACTAATCAGCTTTGCAAATTGAGCTTGCAAAGCAGTTTCCCGGTTGCAACACACGGTCTGGGATCTCGCAGGCGAGCCATCGCTCGGTTTTGCTATCCAGATACACACTTATGGAAAAAGGTATCTGGGCTCTAAGGGCTCAGCCCAGGTGGCCATGATAACCAAGGCTGACCTGAAAAGTAAAGGAATTACGTAGCTACCTTGCATAGAGAGACCGAGTTCCGGCAACGCGGGGGGGATTTTAGTGCTGCGGCCCCGCCTCCTCGTCCCTATTGGACAGGGGCGTGGGTGACGCAGTTGGAGGCTTCCATTGCGTGGGGGCTGAAACTGCAGCCCCCACGCAATGGGCTCGTCGGGCTGCCCACAACTCCACCTCCGGCAAAAGCACGGAAGTGGCTTTCTCCAGCCAAGTAATGTGTGCAAAAACGCATATACTGAGGTGATGTGTGCATAAAAGTGTGCATATTGAGGGGAATAACAAACATAAATTCAGGTGATGTTAGTGTAAATTGCTTTGCAAAAATGCACATACTAGTCAAAATTGCATAGAAATGAATGCCTATTCAGAGAGATTTGCATTCAAATACTGGTGAATTTTCATGAGTTTTTAAATAAAAAAAATTAAGCACCAGTTTATTGGGCATGAGATTCAGCAGTAATGCACTTGCACAGCTTCTACTAGCTTCAAGAAGGTTTGCATTGTCCAAGTTAATTGTTCATGTCCACCCTTGCAAGAGGTACCACAGGACTGAGAAAGGGCATTCCAAGACTGAACACCAATTTTTTTTAAAAAAAAAACCACATCTACCCTCAGCTTCAATGACAAATATTATTATCACTTTAAAATAAAGAACAGCAATAATGCAAGTGCATTATTGTTTCATAAGTACTAGCAAGGAGAAGACTGACAAATTTGGATGCAATGAAACCTCATGGAACCATTCAGAGTAACTACACCAGGCATCCCCAAACTTCGGCGCTCCAGATGTTTTGGACTACAATTCCCATCTTCCCCGGCCACTGGTCCTGTTACCTAGGGATCATGGGAGTTGTAGGCCAAAACATCTGGAGGGCTGCAGTTTGGGGATGCCTGAACTACACACTTTGAGATCATTATCTGTCTTTCATGACAGCTTTTCCATTAGGGCTGTGTGCTGGATTCACCAAAGGCCTGAATACTGAGCCAAAATGGGCTATTTGGATTGAGCCAGGCACCATTCGAATTGAGTTTAAGCATCCACAAAGGAGCTGAGATCCACACTCTACAGGATCAGATCCTTCTGCTTAAGAGCTGTTGGACTTGAGAATCAACTCCTGTATGGAGCTAAGGCATCCCCACCCAACCTTTTTGAAACCCAGTGTTTCGACTCTATGTTAAAATAGGGTTTTAGAAACCTCTTTCTTCAGGGATGGATCCGGTGCAAGGTGAAAGTCCCCTGGGTGACACCGAGTGAATTGACCCAATTCACATATCAGGGGTCTGTGCACAGCTCTGCTTTCCTGATATGGGCCACCATAACCATTCAAGTTTTCTAAATACCCACTCACATGCTCTCCTGCTTATTTACACACACACACACACACACACACACACACACCAATGAGCTCGAGGATTTTTCCACTCCATTTCATTCTGACAATAAACCTGTGACATAAGCTACACTGAAAGATAGTCACTGGCTCAAAGTTTGTGCAAAGTGAGAATTTGAACCCCCATCTCTCCAGTCCTAGCCAAACACTCTAACCACTACACCACACCAGTTCCCCCACACCACCAGAATCTCTTCCAGGAGTCCCGACAGACTCCAGTGCTAAATCAGCCAAGAGGGAAGATGTCATTTTGATGCGAACTAAGATTTTGAATCCAAGCTACACCCCCTCTCCCATGGTGCACAGCAAAGGACACAGAATGCTACAGACAAATTTAATTGCCTTATTCCATAATGAAGCACAACTGCTGAAGGCGAGTAGACTTGGTCCCTTGAGTTTTGTTTGCATGGGAGACCAAATGTGAAAGTCATATGAGTGATTCTGAACGCTTTAGATACAGTGGTAGAAAAGTCGTGGACCTCTACTGCAAATCCCATCCTTGCTGCCTTATGGGAGTTGGAGCCCAACAATATCTGAGGGGGGGGGGGTACAGGTTCACCCCCCCTGCTTTGGAAGAAGGGCAGAGAAGAGGGGAGGGGCCCTTGACTCGACCTCCAGCCTCACCAGTGAAAAGGAACCTGGGTGGTCAGAGAAGGAGAGATATCCATCCAAGGCACTGGAGAGCAACTGTTCATGCTGACTGAAGCAAGGAAGCCCCATGTATTCAAATGCAAACAGCTAAACGTAAAAAAGAGTTCCAACACAGAAAAACATTCCCCCATCCCATTTGGAAAATATTACCAATTTATATATTTATTTTTGCCTACCCTTCAGCCGAAGGTCCCAGTGCGGTATTTCTCAAACTTGGGTCCCCAGCTGTTGTTGGACTACAATTCCCATCATCCCTAGCTAGCAGGAACAGTGGTCAAGGATGATGGGAGCTGTGGTCCAGCAACATCAAAATGCAATATCAAAAGTAATTTAGAACAACTTAACAACCGTAGAAATTAGGTGGGTCCTAAAAAAACAAACATCACAAGGTAAAGAAGTGTTCAGCATTTGCCAGAAGCTGTACAATTAAGGTGCTAGGCGCAACTCTGTGGGGAGGGAGTTCCACAGCTTGGGGGCCACCACAGAGAAGGCTCTCCCAGGGGATGCCACCCCCTGAGCCTCTGAGGGTGGGGGAACTACCAAGAGGGCCCCCTCTGATGATCTCAGCACCTGATAAGTTTTGTGGGGAAGGAGGCATCCTTTCAGCTATTCTGAGTTACTGGTGATGTTTGTGACAGAAACAACCACACATATTGACACTATCAGTAACCAAAAAGAATATCTTACCAGACCATCACAGTTGCTAATAGCAACTGAAGCACTTGGGATATCCACAAGATCTCCAACATAAGCACAGTTGGTCGATAATGATTCTTTTTTCCATATTCTTTCGGTGACACTCCCACTCTGACCCAGGCTAACGCCGTCCGTTCCGTTCCTTGTTTCCACAGAGTCTTCGTACCACTCCACCACCGCTCCGGGAGCTATTAGATGAGTGTTAGGTCTTAGTCTCAGATGGAACTCCCTTCCAAATGCAGATATATTGAAATATAGTTGCTTGGGACTTGCTGATACATCTCTCACAGATCTTCTTGAATGGCTTGCGGAAACTCTATGGGAGATGTAACTTCCGTCTGCTCTGGTGCTGATCGGGGTTGCTAAGATATACTGTTTTAGCTTGTGTTCTGATGTTTCTGTTAAAAGGAAAAGGAAAAAGCAACATTTATATCAATGTCAAATGCATAGCTGTCAAGTTCTCCCCCTTTTTTTTAAGGGAAATTCCCTTATGCTGAATAGGCTTCCTCGCAAGAAAAGAAAAAAAAACGTGACAGCTATATTCAAATGGCGCAGGCACAGCCATCAATATTGCGTATCATAACATTGTAAGAAGAACCCTTTTGGATCAATTCAAAGACTTTGAATCATTGAATTGTAGACTTGGAAGGTACACCATGGGTTATCTAGTCCAACCCCCTGCAATGCAGGAATCTCAGCTAAAAGCTCTGGTCCACCATCCTTTCCCCACTGCAGCCAATTCACTACCTATGGAAAGACTTCAATCAAGCACATAGTTAAGCAGACAACTGACGGCGGCCCTGTTTAGGGAAGTTTTTAATGTTTGATGCTGTATTGTTTTTAATATTTGGTTGGAAGCCGCCCAGAGTGGCTGTGGAAACCCAGCCAGATGGGCGGGGTATAAATATATTATTATTATTATTATTATTATTATTATTATTATTATTATTATTAGACTCGTTTCCACCGCAGGAAGTAATGGCCACCAACCTAAATGCTGGGAAACTCAGAATAAGTGTATGTTCTTGTTCTTGAATTCCGCTTGCTGGTTTCCCCATGGCATCTGGGTGGCCACTGTGAGAAGGGGTGCCAAATTTTGCTGTTGCACAGGGTGCTGCTGAAATTTGAGACCCCCAGGTCCGCCACTGCCACAAATACAATACTTTTAAAATGACACAGTGATCTGAGAGTGATCTGATGTGCCAGCACTGAATACATTAAAAAAAAAAAAACCCTCACCTCATGAATAGTAGCAGAGTTAGTCCCCTGTACAGACATTTCCCTTTAAGATGATGATTAGGTTCAGCCTTTCAGCTACAGTTCAAAAACAGGGTTTTTTAAAAGTCCTGTAACCACCTCCCTGAAGGGACGCGGGTGGCGCTATGGGTTAAACCACAGAGCCTAGGGCTTGCCGACCAGAAGGTCGGCGGTTCGAATCCCCGCAACAGGGTGAGCTCCCGTTGTTCAGTCCCAGCTCCTGCCAACCTAGCAGTTCGAAAGCACACACACCGGCACAAGTAGATAAATAGGTACCGCTCCGGCGGGAAGGTAAATGGCGTTTCCGTGTGCTGCTCTGGTTCACCAAGCTGGCCACATGACCCGGAAGCTGTATGCCGGCTCCCTCGGCCAGTAAAGCGAGATGAGCGCCGCAACCCCAGAGCCATCTGCGACTGGACCTAACGGTCAGGGGTCCCTTTCCCTTTAACCATCTCCGCACATTTCAGCATGCAGGGAGAAGGGAAGAAAGGGAGCTCTTCAAGGAGCAGAACCAACTACGTATGAGCAGGTGAGAATAAATAGGAGAGAAGGAGACACCAGCAGGATTGTTTGCAGTCAGCAGAGAGCTTCCCAAGATCCATAAACATAGAAATGGAAGGCTCTCCCACCCCCCCTTAAGTAGTCAAAGGCAATTAAAATTAAATGTGGCATGCTTAAACTCTGTAGACATCCAGGCTTCTCATTTGTCTCATTTGGCTTCCTTTGTCCCTTTTCCAGAGTCTACAGTCTATGGAAATGCAATTCCATCCATTGGTGGTGGAAAACAGTATTTTCCCCTCTCTTCATTCTCTCCCACACATCAATCCCAGCACATCCTCTTTAGCTAATTAGGAGCTCTGCTAATAGCCAGTAATAGTAAAAAGGGGAAGAAGAAGATAAGAGTGAAAATGCTTACGCACAAATTTTTAAAACTTGGACGCAGCCATTGATTCCAATGGAAGAGCCAAATAAGTGCCCCAGACTGCAGAATAAGGGATTTTAAAATAGTCCTGATTTTGTTTCCCAGACTCCTCATTTCTGCTACAGTTGCAAAAATGGTTACGTTGTAAGGTTTTGCTCAAGAAAGCACATCATATTCTCATAAGGAAGCATTCCAAAACATATAATTAAGCAAAAGGAAGGCATTTTTTAGAAAGTCTTACAACTTTTTAGCAGAATTCCCAGAGGGAGCAAAAAGAAAAAAGAAAAGAAAAAGGGTCACGAAATCAGGTCTTCTGGACCACCCAAGTTGATCCCATCTACCTTACTGGAGTTAACTTGCATGTGTGATCTCATTCATGTTATTAGAGCTCATTGCAACTCGTGGTTTCTCATAACACGGGAACTTGTGGACATCAATAAAGCTGGGTGATGAAAGATTCAGGACAGATAAAATGAAGCACCTCTATAGTCGTTGCAGAGTTAGACTGTGGAACCCCCCTCCCGCAGGAGGCAAGCGATGGCCACCAACTAAGATGGCTACAAAAGAGGATTGGACAAATTCATAGAGAAGAGAGAGTTTTTGGAGGCTTCTAGCCATGATGGCTATGCTCCACCTCCACAGCTGGAGGCAGCAACGTTGCTGGAAATTGCAAGAAAGTGAAAGGATCTTGTCCAGGGATCCAGGCGTTTGCTGTGAGAACAGGATGTTGGACCAGAGGGGCCATTGGCGGGATCCATCAGGGTCTTCTTCAGTTCTTGTTACACCACTTTGGCTACCAACTTGGTGCCAACTTGAATGAAACATTGGGGGTGGGGCAAGGAAGCCCTGCCCTGCACAAACCATCACAGACACATAAGGCTATCCTATGCATCCTTTTCTTGGCAGTAAGTCCCTATAAAATAAGCAGGATGTACTCCTAATGTAAACATGCTAAACATGTAATGGCATTTTTTCATTCCCAATTGCTTTTTCTATCTTTCATTTTTTCTCACTCTTTTTTTAAATATAAATTAAATTCTCTTAATAAAATATTAATTTAAAAAATGTAAGCATGTTTAGATTGGACGAGAGAGAGAGAGAGAGAGAGAGAGAGAGAGAGAGAGAGAGAGAGAGAGAGAGAGAGAGAGAGAGAGAGAGATGAAATCTAATAGCCTAATAGTCCTGGAAGTACATTTCCCTGTTCAGCCAGAGATGACAACTCCCAAGGGGCCACTTAAAATTCCCCTGTTGATTCAGAACTTAAAAGGGGCTCATTTATCACCCCAGTATGTCTGGTTCGGCCTACAGGGAGTCATCAAGGAAGCTTCGCAGGGCTTCTCCTAAAGGCAGCTGGCCAATGTCATCCCCCGAAGTTCGAAAGCCAAGCTCTTGTCAGAAACTCATCAGTGTTATCAGAATTCTATCACCTCCCGGCTCCACATGCCAGGCAGAATGAGAGAGCCGAGAGCCGAGAGGGCTGAGCCAAAAGGGCTTTGCAACACAAACTACCCTGCACACATCCAAGATTGTTTCTTCCCTAACCGCAAGAGCTAAAAATACGTTTTATTTTATTGTTAGCAATATGTCATCGGATGATGCATGAGAATTGCTCTTTGCTTTAAATTATATATGAGTATGAAAGATGCAGCTCCATAATCCAGCCCATATATATATATATATATATATATATATATACACTTAATATATTCTTATTCTCCAGTTTGGAAGCCTAGAAGTCTACTTTTGCCAGGCAAATCCCTGCCTCCCAGATGGCGAAGTGCCATAATCAGATTCACTGGATGACTGCAGGCCAGTGGTGGCTGGTATTGCTAGGGCGAGAAGCACAGAAACCAACAGGAATAGAAGCCAGAAAGAATGACAGTCAGAGACGCTCCCTGGCTGTGGATAAGAAAGCAGGGAAGTGAGGGCTGAGTGAGGACAGACTGAGGTTGATGTGGTAGTGCCCCAGTCACTGTTATGGTGCAGCTGCTGTAAGCTCCTTGGGGCAGGGAACCATGCCCCTGCTTGTGTATTACCTAGCATATGTTGTTGTTGTTGTTTAGTCATTTAGTCGTGTCCGACTCTTCGTGACCCCATGGACCATAGCATGCCAGGCACTCCTGTCTTCCACTGCCTCCCGCAGTTTGGTCAAACTCATGTTCGTAGCTTCGAGAACACTGTCCAACCATCTCATCCTCTGTCGTCCCCTTCTCCTAGTGCCCTCAATCTTTCCCAACATCAGGGTCTTTTCCAGGGAGTCTTCTCTTCTCATGAGGTGGCCAAAGTATTGGAGCCTCAGCTTCACGATCTGTCCTTCCTGTGAGCACTCAAGGCTGATTTCCTTCAGAATGGATAGTTTTGATCTTCTTGCGGTCCATGGGACTCTCAAGAGTCTCCTCCAGCACCATAATTCAAAAGCATCAATTCTTCGGCGATCAGCCTTCTTTATGGTCCAGCTCTCACTTCCATACATCACTACTGGGAAAACCATAGCTTTAACTATACGGACCTTTGTCGGCAAGGTGATGTCTCTGCTTTTTAAGATGCTGTCTAGGTTTGCCATTGCTTTTCTCCCAAGAAGCAAGCATCTTTTAATTTCGTGACTGCTGTCACCATCTGCAGTGATCAAGGAGCCCAAGAAAGTAAAATCTCTCACTCCTCCAAATGGAGGCCTAGCATATAGGTGCTTCAAAAAAAACAAAAAAACAAAAACACCACCACTAAGCAGTAAGAGTATTACATTGATGGAACATGTGCATTGCAAAGGGGAGCACACACATTAAGCAGTGGTGTGCGGTCAGTGGGCAAGGGGGACCAGTCTAGTCCTCTAAATATTCCCCTGATGCCTCCTTTCCAAAGCCCAGGGAGCTTCTCCCCGGCTTAGGGAGGCATGATGTTTATGCGCGCAACATCAGGACATCAATACATCTTGTGTGTGACATCACCCCCCCACACCCCATTGTCCTCACAAGCTGGGGCCTCTGGCCCTAATTTCCCCTCTACGTAATATTTCACTGCATGCCACTGACATTAAGCCACAGGCTATGGGGTGCTTTCAGGGGGAAAAGGGGGGGGGAGCCAATTTGTATACCGGGACTAGCTCTGCTTGTGGGTGATTAGCAGTGGAGGAGAAAATTGGTTGAGTTAGAATCTGAATGCAAATCTTCTTAATTTGCACTTTCCTCCCAAATTTGCGCTTCTCTGAATATGGCGATGCACCTCGGCAGTCCAATAACACGTACAAAAATGTTTATATCATGGGAAAGCATTCATAAAGATGCAAATTCTGACAAAGGAAATGCATTGTATTGGGAACATCACATTTAAAAATGTGTTTCTCAAATGAAGTTGCATGCAAAAATGTGTATGCTAGGAGAAATTTGGGCAAATGCGGAGAAATGCCACGGGACCATAAAGAAAAAAACAAGGCAATTTCCATTCCTGTTTGCATCAGAATTATTTAACACCCCTATCCATGGCATATAACCTCTGAATATGATGGCCCAATTTAGCTGTCGTGACTTGCAGCCAAGGAAGGACTACGTTTTGTCCAGTTCCCTTTTAAGACAGCTGGACTGTGTTTCTGTCAATTGCCCATCCTTGTCGTAGGACCATAACGCTTCAGCAAACTGGTCCTTTTTGCTCCGAGGCCACCTAAGAATACGAGGAGCTGAGCTGTCAAACTGGAGAAGAGCTCAGAGCGAAAGGTCAATGAAAGAGATCGCCAAAGCTCAGAGGCAGCCTTTTGAAGTGTTCGGGATGTGAGCTTTCGCCTGCTAGAAGAGCCACCAAACAGGTTTAAACCTCCATATTAAGGGGTCAAAGGCACCAGAGATTTCGCTTTCAAGGACTGGCTGACTAGGCAACTCATCTCTCCCCCCCCCCCCACTGCCCCAAGACGATACGGTTTCCAGTTGGCAAGCGCTGAATGAATACGAATCTGAAAAATCCACAGACAATTCAGGAGCATTTTCATGGAGGGAAATTAAGGAACGGTTACGAGAGCCTCTGTTACAAGCCCATAGGCATTTCGTTAGCTTGTCTGCCCACACACAGCTCTGCAATAGTGTTGACAGCTGCCAAGGCTGGAAGTGAGAGCCCCCAGCTCTGAGCACAGCTGCCTTGTCTCAGGAGCCACCAGGGCTACATGTTTCGAGCATTTTCCTAGAGGGAGAAGGACCCCAAGGCACTGGACTCAGTCCGCCTGCCCATAATTACATAAGAACATCAGAAGAGATTGCTGGATTGGGCCAAAGGCCGGCCAGCCCAGCATTCAGGTTTAAATACAGGTATCTGTCTAATAATAATAGTAATAATAATAATAATAATATGATTCAGAGTCAATTCTCAACAGGGACTTGGCTACTCTTTGGAAGAATTTACAGAACATTACTGAATATAAGAGAACATCTTATTCTGCTCCAGAGAGTCAAAAAATTGGCAAACGACCTGAATCAGTTTTATAGCAGGTTCGAAAGTCTAGCATTATCAACTAGTGTCATTCAGTTAGTGCCAGAGGCACCAACAACCACCTCAACCTGTTCTGAAGTCACTCCGCTGGTGATCTTGAAACAGTGTTCTGCACACTTTTTATAAAGTACTTTTACATTGCAAATGTAGCCGAAACAAAATTCCAAGTATTAGTACTTGGCCAATAAATTATTATTCTAATCTATTCTATAATAATAATAATAATAATAATAATAATAATAATAATAATAATAATACGCCACCCATCTGGCGGGGTTTCCTCAGTCACTCTGGGCAGCTCCCAACACATATAAAAACATAATAAAACCCCAAACATTAGCAACTTCCTGATACAGGGCTTCTAAAAGATGTATAGTTATTGATCTCCTTGACATCGGCTGGGAGGGCGTTCCACAGGGTGGGTGCCACTACCAAGAAGTCCTTCTGCCTGGTTCCCTGTAACTTCACTTCTCGCAGTGAGGGAACCGCCAGAAGGCCCTCGGAGGTGGACCCCAGTGGTCAAGCTGAAGCATGGAGGTGGAGAATTTGTAAAGGTTTCATTGTGATAAGATGGCCAGTCGTTTCCTGTATATGTATAATATTTCCCCCCTGATTTTCTCGCCTGCCTTCCATCCATCCATAGTAGACTGACACAGTTCCAACATGTATCACTATTACTTGGCAACTGGGATCAAATATTAACTACATGGCAATTTATTTATATTGTGTGTGTATACAAATATATGGTCCCACAGGGTAATAAAGCCATATTAGTGGTAAATAGTTCTATCTTGTGTTTAATATTTTGAGTTTGTGTTTTAATATTTTGTTGGAAGCTGCCCAGAGTGGCTGAGGCAACTCAGTCAGAAGGGTGGCATATAAATAAAAAAGTAGTAGCAATAGTAGATATTATTAGTAGGAGGAGGAGGAGGAGTAGTGGTAGTAGTAGTAGTAGTAGTAGTAGTAGTAGTAGTAGTAGTATTTTATATACAAACCACAAACAAGATACAACTGAATGATCTTACCTGTTTGAATAGCGTCTTCTTTAGCAGCCTGAAAAAATAAACAATAACTTGTTTTATTCTTTAACAATACTCAAATATAGATCAACTTTTGGCACTCAGGCACTCCAAGCGGTGTACATAAAAAAACAATTTTTGAAACAATATTAAATGACAGAAGAGTGGCAAAACAGCGAAACCACATCAACAATCAAATCACCAGCAGAGTGTAGTGTGGTTAGACTATTGGACCATGATCTGGGGGACCAGAGTTCAACCCCCCCCCCAACTCAGCCAAGAGGCTCACTGGGGCCAATCACTGCCTGTCAGGATAAAATGAGGAAGGAGGAGAACCAGGTACACCACCTTGGTCTCCTTGGAGGAAAGGCGGGAGATAAATCTAATACATAAATAGAACTTCAAAAAAGGAGTTCCATAATCCTTGAAGGGGCTGCCACAGAAAAGGCCCTGTCGCATGCAGGAGCACCAGTCTAGCCTATTTCGATGGGGGGAACCTCTAAAGAACCTCAGAGTAGCAATGTAAGCAGCCCTTCAGATGTCCTAGTCCCTAGCCACTTAGGGGATGGAAATGTGTTCCTCTCTAGTTGTTGCTGGACTTCAGCTTCAATTAGCCCCCAACCAGCACAGCCAATGAGACAGGGAGGATGGGAGTTGTAGTTCAACAAGATCTGGAGGTACACACATCTCACACCCCTGCTTTATTAGGCAAGAAGAAGCACTTTGAATTGGACCAGGAAACTTTTTTGCGGGTGAGTGGGTGGGAGGATGCTAATGCTAATTGCTTCTGATCATGATGAAGATAGTTTATGTTTCTGGAAAAGTAGCAAAGCAAGGGCACCCAGATGCTGGAAATTAATAATAATAATAATAATAATAATAATAATAATAATAATAATTTATTATTTATACCCCACCCATCTGGCTGGGTTTCCCTAGCCACTCTGGGTGGCTTCCAACAGAAATATTAGAATACACTAATTTCTTAAAGATTAAAAGCTTCCCTAAACAGGGCTCACTTAAGATATCTCCTAAAAGTCTGGTAGCTGTTTTTCTTTTTGACATCTGGTGGGAGGGCATTCCACAGCGCAGGTGCAACTACCGAGAAGGCCCTCTGCCTGGTTCCCTGTAACTTGGCTTCTTGCAGCGAGGGAACTGCCAGAAGGCCCTCGGCAGAATTGTAGAGTTAGAAGGGAACATGAGGGGCCATCTAGTCCAACACCCTGCAATGCAGGAAACTTTTGCCTGACATGGGACTCAATCCCACAACCATGAGATTAAGAGTCTCATGCTCTCCTGACTGAGCTGCACATTGCCTGTTTTCGCCCTTAGCCAGTGGAGGCTGCACCCCACCAGCCTCAGTCTGTACTCAGCCAGCCCTCAACCTGTCTCATTCCAGGGGACGGCCATCAGCTTCCTCTTCCTCAGTCTCAGTTTTGCCCCATGGAACTCACCAAAGAGGATGATGGGAACCAGACCAGAATTAGATGGCTCTACCCATCTCTGGCTCTTGCTCCACCAACCATCAGCTTTGGCGCCATCTACTGTTGGCCTCCCAGACTTCTGCCCTACCAGTCCCCAATCACCAATGTCCCTAGCAATTTGTATTCAGAAGTATAGTATTTTTGTCCACTGAGGATCCATGCTTCAGAGCAGTTGCTATGTTTGCAAAGGACAAACTAGTTGGTCTAGCCAGCTTATCCTACACTGTTCTACCTCCTCCTGCCTTCTGCAATGCCCCCCATTGCCCCACATCCAGGAACCATGCTGCCCTTAAGTGAATAAACAGCTGTCCCCCAATGCACTAATAAGACTCCATAAATAATAAGTTTCACATAAACAGCTTGAGCTAATAAACCCAGATTTCTGAATGGGCCATTCTGTAATGCTGCAGTGCTGCGCCAAAAAAATAGAGTCTGGTGGCTGAAGAAATACTTTAAAAGCTAATTAAACCCACGATTCCTGAGGGATGGAGGGCGTAGGGGGAACGAGCAAACATGAATCCTGACAACTCTCCAGGGACACAAAGCCAAAGAAACCAAGACAAGTGGCAGTCTCTCTTTTTTCTGCCCTAGAACTGAGCTAGCAGAGAAAGGAAGTACAGTACAGTACAGTTAGATCTCTGAGCGAACAGGTTTTGAAGGTGCGGAGAGTGCTTCAAAAAGCCTGCAAAACCTATTTGATCAAAGGTGATGGCAAAGGGAGGGAAGGAAATGAGTTCCTGGGAAGTGATGGCTTTATTATCATAGCAATCTGAAAGTCTGTTGCATCTCATACCTATTTGCATTCACAGCAACCAACATGCAGCGGAAGAACCCCAAGTTCAGGAATGTATGTGGGCCCACAAAGAAAATTAACAGCAACCAGCAAAAGTACTGTCTGGGGCAAGGGGCTCAAGCTCGCTCTCAGGATTGTGGCTGCCTGTCGCTATAACATGGACTTGCGATATCACACATCAGCACATAGTGTGTGCAATGTCACACATGATGTGGAAAGTCGTGTTGCATTTTTGGAGAGGGGATCCCTTCCAGCTCTACATTTTTTTGATTCTGTGATCTGGCTGGTGAGAATAGGATGCTGAGGCTAGATGGGCCTTGGAACTGATATAGTAGGGCTGTTCTGATGTTCTTAAGTATCAACTGTAACTGCAATTAATCCAGAATGCGACAGCTAGACTGGTGACTGGGAGCGGCCGCCGAGACCACATAACACCAGTCCTAAGAGATCTACATTGGCTCCCAGTACGTTTCCGGGCACAATTCAAAGTGTTGTTGGTGGTGCTGACCTTTAAAGCCCTAAACGGCCTTGGTCCTATATACCTGAAGGAGCGTCTCCACCCCCATCGTTCAGCCCGGACACTGAGATCCAGCACCGAGGACCTTCTGGCGGTTCCCTCACTGTGAGAAGCAAAGCTACAGGGAACCAGGCAGAGGGCCTTCTCGGTAGTGGCGCCCGCCCTGTGGAACGCCCTCCCATCGGAGGTCAAGGAGATAAACAACTACCTGACATTTAGAAAACACCTAAAGGCAGCCCTGTTTAGGGAAGCTTTTGATCTGTGATATTTTAATGTATTTTGGTATTTGTTGGAAGCATAGCTGCCAAGTTTTCCCTTTTCTCGCGAGGAAGCCTATTCAGCATAAAGGAAAATCCCTTAAAATAAGGGATAACTTGGCAGCTATGAAGTTGGAAGCCGCCCAGAGTGGCGGGGGAAACCCAGCCAGACGGGCGGGGTATAAATAATAAGAATAAGAATAATAACTGAAAAGAGCTTGTGAGAAAATTGTAAGGATTCTCAGATGAGTGGGAAGAAGAGCCCTTTGACTTGAATGAGCTTTTCTAAATAAAAATAAATAAAAACCACTCCATGAAAGATGAGAAGAGGAAATGAAACGTCAGGTTGCAAAGGTTCATTCATGCTTCCCAAGCACAAAGAAGAGGAATGCATTGAATGTGTTTTACAATGGAACCAAACTGGTCCACCCAGTAACATCTCACCTTCAAGTAAGGATGTCCCCTGACACCTGGTGGCTGCTGTAGTAAGCTAAGGTTACAAACATCTCCCAAGAAATGATGACTCCTTTGGACCATTTCCCTCATGCAGAAAACAAATCCCGTGCCAACCTTGGGGCAGGTGGGATAGCCTGTTTGCTCAGGTCTGTATATCTCTGTGCATGGGCCAATGTCTCAAAGTTTTGTTACACTGGGGCGAGGAATCAATTATTTTATCATTTGTGCCAACACTGTGTCAAACTTAGTACTGAAGTTCCATTGGCTTCAATGGGTCTACCCATAGTATGAGTACTGCACATCGAGATCCAACCTGGTGTATGCACGATATTTTTAAAAAGATAAGCAATGCCTTACAGTCTCAGCTGGGCTACTCTAAGCACAACTAACAGTGCACGCCAAACCATGACGACTCAGAGGTAGGTCCTATTGAATTCAATGGGGATGACTCTCAGGTACTTTACCTGAGCTTAGGATCCCTGCCTAAAGTGGGTCCCAGACCGTTGGTAAGCTGCTACCGTATTTATTTATTTTAATGAACTGTACATGCCTCTTGATTGTAAAAAGGAAAACAAAAAACCTTAATAAAGCAGATAGAAAATTGCCAGTGAAAGTGTGTTAAAAACAGGTATTAAAACATCCAGAAATATAATTAAAACCAACAAGAGACTAAAAAGGCTTGTGTTTTAATCTCAGCTTCCACGTGTCCGGGTAGGCTTGCCTAAGAAAAAGCGTTTTAAACAGGAGCGAGTACAGAGAGGGATTCTGCCTGCTGTCAATAGGCAGGGAGTTCCGAAGGGCAGGTGCTACCACGCTCAAAGATCTTTAGCCTTGGTCTCTACTTGACGGATCCCAAGGGCATCAGAACTCCCTAATAGAGGGAAAGTATTCAGTGGGGGGACTTCTCTTGCGCAAGCCACAGTGAAGAGAACGGGAGCCACGGACGGAGGGGCTCGTGTTTAGAGAAGCCCACCACCACCACCACCTGCGGAATTGCACACGGAATGAACGCTTTCACACGCTCGCCCCCGAGAGACGAAAAAGAACATCCCCATTCCCATCACTCGCTGACAGCAGTTAATCTTCACAGCAGCCTCTTCACCTTGGGCTGCTGAGGAAGAGCTGCTAAGAATCTTGCAATTTAATACTCACAAGCCAATCCGTTACACACACACACACACACACACACACACACACACACACACACACACACACACGCAAAAGAAAAGAGAGAGAAAGCCGTGTTAGCAAAAGAGAAAGTTGGAAACAAACAAAGTTATTCTATTACGCTACAAATTAGAACCTTAAGGCAATTCTGGGTTGCTTTGCCAAGCAGTAATTCCGCGCAGGAGCCAGGGATATCATCACACAATCAAAAACCCTTTTCTTTCTTTTTTTGAAGCGGGGGGGGGGGGTAGCTGAAGAAAGTGGGTTTATAAAAAGCCACCCGGAAGAACAGAGTTTGGAAAGGAACAACGAAGTTTTCTCACCATCACCTCCAATCAATCAATCAATCAAATAATAAATAAAAAAAGAAAGTAATAAATAAATGATAGTAATTAGTAGTAGATGGAGGTGGTGATGGAAGGGATGTGCGTTGTTATGCAGGCTTCTTGGGATATTCGTGGACTTACTTGTTCGTCAGCTGAAGTCTTCAACTGGACCAGAGCCGCTGCTGTGAAGCACAATGACAGGAGAATCATCCCGAAGTGAGTTTCTCGAAAGGGGAAGGAAAAAAAGGCTGGATGGTGGATGATGGATATATAGGACAGCCTATATGCACTTTTAAAAATAAATAAATAAATAAATAAATGGAAGTAAAATGTTGCGGGGTTGGGTGGGGTGCAGAATGGAAAATTGCACTTCTGAATGGAAAAAAGAAAGGGGCAATTTTAATGTATTTATTTCAAGGAGCCGGAGGGAGAATTCCCTGATGGTCCTCTTTGGCGCTTTGCACAGCCCGCAGCGCGCGCGCTCCCGTCCCGGCTGGCAGCCTGCGCTGTCTTGCAAAGCAGCTCCTTCGCCGCGCAGGAGGAGGAGAGGCAGAGCCGTGGCGAGGGGCGGAGAAAGCCAGCGAGGGCGGAGGAGGCGGGGGAGAAGGGTGGGCGACTCCTGCCTGGAGGCACGGACCAGCTCGCTTTGAAGATCCCCTTCCTTCCTTCCTTCTTTCCTTCCTTCCTTCCCCTCTACCCCTGCGCGGGGTCTCTTCCTAGGCGGCCGGGAAAGGGCAAGAGCACACAGCCTCCTCTTTCGACAGCTCCTCTCATTGTAACCTGCTGGGCGCGCTAATAAAGCCACCGCTCCGGAGTCCGCCCCTCTTGGCCACGCTCCACCTCTCCAGCCAGAGATATCAAGGAGTCCCTTCGACGCTCTCTCTGGCGAGGCGGGAAGCGCCTTTGGCTGCGCTCCGGCGTGAGCGCGGGCACCGGTGCTCCGAAGCAGGGGCGCACAGCTGAGCTGCGCCGGGCACAAGCTGGCAGAAAGAGCGCGGGCCGGCCGGTGCCTGAGAGCGCACGGCGAGGGAGTCGAAGAGACCCGTGAAGCTGCAGATGGAGGAAGAAGCTTTATCCCAAGTCTCACCTTTGGAGCACCTCGCTCAGCATTGCTTACCTTGACTGGCAGCTGCTCTCCGGGGTTTCAGCCAGGGGGCATTCTCAGGCAGCTGTGCCTGGAGATATCAGGGATTGAGCGTCTGCTATCTGTAAAAGCTGACGGTTCAACGCTGAGGGTAAACCTGGCTCTGAAACCTTGGAGAATCTCTGCCAGTTAGTGTGGAGGTGGATAGACCCAGTGCTTGCAGTATGTCAGTTGCTTGTGTTTCTTCACGCACGGTTTTTAGGCTGCTGGATCAGGCCATTGTCCCTTCTAGCCCAGCATCCTGTTCTCACAGTGGCCTTCCAGATGCCTGCGAGAAACCCTCAAGCAGTCCCTGAGCACAAGAACCCTCTTTCCTCCTGTGATTCCATCAACTGGACTTGTAGACATTAGCAAATGCAGACTTGCACAGACTTGCAGACATCTGCAAAGGGCTACACACAGAGAGATGTTAACCTCTGCTCTCTTGTACAGAATGGTGGTGGGGTTAGTTTCGCCAGTTCACATTTCCTGAATATAAGACTGTAAGGAGACCCTGCTGGATCAGGCCAATGGCCCACCTAGTTCAGTATCCTGTTCTCACAGTGGCCAACCAGATGCCTCTGGGAAACTGCTAGCAGGATCGGAACACAAAACCATTCTCGCCCGTCCTCCGTGGTTTCCATCAATTAGTATTCAGAAAGAATGCTGTCTCTGGCAGTGGAGATATCTGCCCAAATCTCCCAACATTCAGCTTCATTGAATTTCAGTGTTATGAGAGAGGAGGGAACCCCCCTGTTAGAATATTGGGGTTTAAAGCCCAATATTCTTCCTCTTGCCACTGGCTTCGGTACAGAAGACAGCAAACAATCGTAGCTTTTTAACTACATTTATTAGAGAGTGATTATTAAGTGTGTACTTCATCACTCTCCAGTCAAAAATGAAAGTAGAAACAGAACAAAGAATATCACATGACAAGAGATCAAATTACAGTGTCGCCTGTGCGTGGGAAAATACAGCAGTCTTATAATGTAAACAATTCAGTCACATGCAGCTTTTTCTCCCTTGTATAGGATTTTTACTAACACCCCCCTCCACTTTCTCTATGCCATGCATCATTTTATAAGTGATGTCAGTCACCTCTCAACTTTCTCTAAGCTGAAAAGTCTCAAATTCTGCACAGTATCCATTCACTCCAATATTCACTCTCCCTGCCCTAACCTTATCAGTTTCCCTGGGGATCAGATAGGGAGAGAAAGGTAAAGGATGGTGGGGCAGAGAAATGGCAGGATAGCAAGATGGACTTGCATCTCAGTACAAGGCGGTATGAGAGGCATCAGCTGAACGTGTTTTCTTCTGGATAGTTGGATAGCTGAATCAGCATAACTTATGAATGACGGAAATGCACATTAATAGAAAAGGGGGCATTCCTGGTTTTGGCTACACTCTTTGATACATCTTTAGAGGCTTCCACAGACACATGGGAAGCTGACATTTGACAGGCCTCTAAAAATGCCGCTCTTGAAATTGCCATCCACCTTTTCCCTTGGGAAAGAAGACTCAGGTGGTATCATCCTGGGGAGGAGTTGTGACTGGTCCACCTCTCAGTGTGGACCAATTTTTGAAGAAGAGGGAAGCAGGTTTTTAAGCATCCAGAAACACTCCAGTCTCCTCTTCTGGGTCCCCCCTCCCTCTTTATGCTGCATGGGCCTTGACTAGCTGCCCATTGGGGAGGTGAGTGGATTTTTTTGGGGGGGGGAGCCCCTAACTGGCCTTGGGACTCCTCTTTTTCACCTACTTCAAATTGTCGGGACTTTTGTGTCTGCAGCGGCATTGGGTTTCATTAGCTATTAGTCAGGGAAGGAATAGCAAGTTAATAGACGGAGTAAAGAACTGAATAAAGATCACTGGGTTCCCTATATGCCTGGCATGAACATTGGGTTGAAGGATGAGCTGGTGGGGCCATTGTGCACTTGCCAACTTACATACCCAAGGTTGGAGGATGGATGGCGGCTAACAGATTGAGGTTGAATCCTAACAAGACAGAAGTACTGTTTCTGGGGGACAGGGTGGGTGTGGAGGACTCCCTGGTCCTGAATGGGGCAACTGTGCCCCTAAAGGACCAGGTGCACAGCCTGGGAGTCATTTTGAAATAGCTTCAACTGGCCAGCTAAACCAGGTGAGGGTAGCTGATGGGTCTCAAACCCTCAGTGAGTAAGGGACTTCCTATGCATGCAAAGTCAGGGTTCAGTGGATTGATCAGATGAGACCAATTGATCAGATGAGACCAACAGTCAAGAACAGGGGTCAGCAAACTTTTTCAGCAGGGGACCGATTCACTGTCCCTCAGACCTTGTTGGGGGCCAGACTATATTTTGAAGGGAAAAAAAATGAACACATTTCTACGCCTCACAAATAACCCAGAGATGCATTTTTTAATAAAAGGACACATTCTACTCATGTGAGTGTCTGGAGGCGGTTGGAGGATGGATGGCGGCTAACAGATTGAGATTGAATCCTGACAAGACAGAAGTACTGTTTGTGGGGGACAGGAGGCGGGCGGGTGTGGAGGACTCCCTGGTCCTGAATGGGATAACTGTGCCCCTGAAGGACCAGGTGCGCAGCCTGGGAGTCATTTTGGACTCACAGCTGTCCATGGAGGCACAGGTCAATTCTGTGTCCAGGGCAGCTGTTTATCAGCTCCATCTGGTATGCAGGTTGAGACCCTACCTGCCTGCAGACTGTCTCACCAGAGTGGTGCATGCTCTGGTTATCTGCCGCTTGGACTACTGTAATGCACTCTATGTGGGGCTACCTTTGAAGGTGACCCCAAAACTACCATACAACTAATCCAGAATGTAGCAGCTAGACTGGTGACTGGGAGCTGCCGCCGAGACCACATAACACCGGTCCTGAAAAACCTACATTGGCTTCCAGGATGTTTCTGACCACAATTCAAAGTGTTGGTGCTGACCTTTAAAGCCCTAAACGGCCTCGGCCCAGTATACCTGAAAGTAAACAATACTCTGTTGTTTAGCCTGGACACTGAGGTCGAGCTCCGAGGGCCTTCTGGCAGTTCCCTCATTGTGAGAAGTGAGGTTATAGGGAACCAGGCAGAGGGCCTTCTCGGTAGTGGCACCCGCCCTGGGGAAGGAAATAAACGGCGATCTGACTTTTAGAAGACATCTGAAGGCAGCCCTGTTTAGAGAAGTTTTTAACGTTTGATATTTTATCGTGATTTTAGTATTCTGTTGGGAGCCGCCCAGAGTGGCTGGGGAAACCCACCCGGCTGGGCAGGATATTAATGAATTGTTGTTGTTGTTGTTGTTGTTGTTGTTGTTGTTGTTGTTGTTGTTGTTGTTGTTGTTGTCGAAAGGAGAAAGAATTCCTCCCAATCCTTTGCTGTGGGGCCACAAGTGTTATCTATAAACATGCCAAGAAGTAGAGAGTAACAGGTTCCTGCTGTTTTAGGGAGCTTTCCTGCCCAGAATATATTATGGTTTAACTAGTTTTTATTTGATTTGCAGATCCTCTAGGCTGCTATACTGTATTTAATAAATATAACCTTTCCCCTTTCACAATTCTTCATTCCAAGTCTTCTTTGTACACCCCTTTCTGTGAAACTCTGGACAAAGTTTGCCTCAGTTTGCTGGTTTATAACTGCAGTGGGTACTCCAGCACAGAATGAACCAAGGCTGTGTGGAATATTGGGCAGTTGAGGTTCCCCTTTCACACACTTGAATCAGCCTCTGATTGGGGTGGAGGGTTGCAAGTCTCCTGGAATGAAAGTCTGAATACAGCAGAATTCACACAGAAGGCATTTTCCCTTTGTTAACAGCCCTCAGATTGGAGGAAGAAGGATATCTCAGAAAAATAGAAAGCTAGCATATAGCCTCATCAGATCATCAGATCATCTAGCCCAATATTATCAACACTGGCTGGTAGCAGATCTCCAGGTTTTTAGTTAGGAGGAGTCTTTACTATCTGGAGATACCAAGGATTGAACCTGGGACTTTTGACATGTCCTGCATGTTTTCTATACACTGAGCTACAGACCTTCAGCCCCAGGGCAGATATTAACATTTCAGAATACAACCTACTAAACATCTTCCAAGACAACAATGCCCATTTAGACCACAAAGAACTCATAACTCACCTACTTTCAGCAGCCAGAAGCATCATAACCAGGCATTGGAGAGACCTGTCAGGAGTAAGCATGGACCAATGGTACCAAATAGTATGGGAAACAGCCTTACTAGAAAAATTAACCAATAAGCTGAAACTGACACGGGGACAAACAGAAGAAGACGCCTTCACCCCGGTATGGCTCCTCTTTATCACATACACAGCCCAACAAGACAATGACAAAAATCCACCAACAGCATACAAATCAATAAGGCTAACCTGATCCAAAACACCCACCCACCCACCCCACTCATACATGAAAATAAAGACCACCACAGCCAACCACAAATGAACAACCACCTCTTTGCCCCCTTTTTTCCTAATGTCTCAAATGATTTTGTTACAAATCAATGATTTGTAAAAAAAAAAAATGTTACATGGGGGGAAAATATACGAGAGAGAGAGATTGCACATACCTTTGTAAATCAAGAAAATATTTAATAAAAATACATTAAAAAGAAAAGAATACAATCTATTTGTGTGTGTGTGTGTGTGTGTGTGTGTGCACAGACAGGTGTGCATGCTATCTAATTGTTTTATCTTATTTTAAATATTTATTACCACCTCTCCATTGCAACAGGAATCTCAGAGCTGGTCATAAAATTTCAGACCAGCCAACTATCCCAAGCTTTATTATTTGCATCACCACCACAACTCATTTCTATAGCACTCTCGGTTGTGTCAAGGGCATTATACAATCTGTGCAGCATGCATCTTTGCAACAAGCCTCTGAGGGAAGCCATTCATATGCCCATTTTATATGCCAGTGAACTGATCCTAAAGTCACTTTTATAGGTGACATGGTCTGATAATGTGCAGAATTAGGCATGTTTAAGCCTGTTGGAATCTATTAGTTAAGGCCATGGGTGCCCTGAGCAAGGACAATATCTGGTGCCCCCCCTTGCTTTCCATTCAGTGCATGCTCTCAAGTGTGCTACATCATAGTTTTGCACCCCCTTGACTTGAAGCCCTGTGTGGGAGAACTGCCTGCACCACCCAAAATTAAGGCTCCATTAACTGTTCCTCATGGGACGCAGGTAGCGCTGTGGGTTAAACCACAGAGCCTAGGGTTTGCTGATCAGAAGTTTGGCAGTTCGAATCCCCGCGACAGGGTGAGCTCCCGTTGCTCGGTCCCAGCTCCTGCCAACCTAGCAGTTCGAAAGCACGTCAAAGTGCAACTAGATAAATAGGTACCGCTACAGTGGTGCTGGAGGAGACTCTTGAGAGTCCCATGGACTGCAAGAAGATCAAATCTATCCATTCTTAAGGAAATAGCCCTGAGTGCTCACTGGAAGGACAGATCCTGAAGCTGAGGCTCCAATACTTTGGCCACCTCATGAGAAGAGAAGAATCCTTGGAAAAGACCCTGATGTTGGGAAAGATTCAGGGCAATGGGAGAAGGGGATGACAGAGGACGAGATGGTTGGACAGTGTTCTCGAAGCTACGAACATGAGTTTGACCAAACTGCGGGAGGCAGTGCAAGACAGGAGTGCCTGGCGTGCTATGGTCCATGGGGTCACGAAGAGTCGGACACATCTAAACGACTAAACAACAACAACAACAACAACAGCGGGAAGATAAACAGCATTTCCGTGTGCTGCTCTGGTTCGCCAGAAGCGGCTTTGTCATTCTGGCCACATGACCTGGAAGCTGTACGCCGGCTCCCTCAGCCAATAATGCAAGATGAGCGCCGCAACCCCAGAGTTGGTCACGACTGGACCTAATGGTCAGGGGTCCCTTTACCTTTTTAACTGTTCCTAGGGGCTGGAGAATGTCTCATGGACAAGGAAGAATTGCTGAGATTCCTGCATTGCAGGGGGTTGGACTAGATGCCTCTTGGGGTCCCTTCCAACTTTACAATTTTTTAATTCTATTATTCTAATTAAACGAGGCATGAGGGGTTCACAATCCACATTAAGCCAAGGTATGGATTGGCCCACATATGGGCTTCACAAGCATGCTCCGAACTCTATTTGAGCAAAGCAGTTTCTGGGGATTTTGCACACAAAAAATACAGCATGCAGGAAAAAGTTTAACTGAACACACATGTGCACACATGCATACATGCAGCAGCTCAACTCCAGATCCCAGGTTTTTTTTTTGGGGGGGGGGAAGGGGGCATTCCTTTATAGTTCATGATCACAAATAATCCCCTTCTAGGATGGAGATTCTTAATGAAACAACATCTTTTCCATACCTTAGAAACTGTGGAGAATATTGTATTACACGAGCCAAAGTTAATTGCTTTAAAAGACGCCCTCAATTCCACGAGAGCATGAAATGGAGAAATTCGGTGGCTTTATTATTTCAGAGTGCCGGAGAGTAGAATTTATGGCAGAGATTTAACAGCAAGACCCGTGAAAGTGAAGTTCTGAGCCCAACGTAGAATGTAGTCAGGAGAGGGAGAGGACTGTAAAATATTTATTTCACTCCAGCTATGCAAAAGTCAATGTAGAGCAAATTTGCTGACATGCAGCTAGCTACTCTGAAGGCAGTATTTATAAAAATCGTTCAGATTTCTATGACATTAGTGACCTTAAAAAATAGGTTGTTAAAATAAATGCCCAGAATATTAATGCAACTGCTAAAAGTTTCTATGGGACATTCTGAGAAGTTCTAGTTTCTCATGTGCACCTAAGCAGTGCACCGAGATCCTGACTCTGTGATTTGCCATTTCAATGACTGCGAAGAAACATGAAAGTCTTCTCATCAAGATGCTAACTTATTTATTCACAGTGCTCCATACAGTCAAATCAGGGGGCCAGCTCCTAGGGGCCAAGCACTTTTGGGGCCCCTCAATATTTTTAGGGTCAGGGCTGGGGGCCCCAGAGTCCCAAAAGTGTGGAGGAGAAGCCATTGAAGCCACGTGACCGCCATGTTCTGCTCTGCTCCTGGTTCCCCCCCCCAATGTCCTGGTGTCACACGCTCAATATTGACCCCCCACAATCGCCCTTGCAAGCTGGTGCCTCTGGGTCATATCCGCAATGCCAGAAACCTACCAAAGAATCTTGGGAAATGACATTTGGTGCAAATCCCCAGATTTGCCATTCCAGGAACGCCAAGCATCTCTTCACGGAACTACAGTTCCCCAAGGAGAGAGAACGAAGATCAAACCCAAAATCTGTGGTGCAGATACGCCCTTAATCTCAGATTTGTTCTTCAGCCACAATCCTACTTGCATTTTCTACGGCTCTTTTACTACGCAGCAGCCCAGCCAGCCTCTCCATGTATCTAGGCAGCCAACCAAACAGAGAATGAAGGCAAAGGAGCCAAAAAACCCTTCCCCGAGCAATTAAAAAGTACAATAGGAATGGGTGGAAAAAAGTTGGTTCAGAATCAATAGTAAGCAGCCAATTTGGCCCGCTGTACAGTAGGAAATGCCTTTTTCAGAAGAAGTGGGATAGAACGCTACCTTCCGTGTGGTTGCCCTAGAATGTGTAATTCCTGTTGGGATTTCATCCGAATAGGCCTACTCACACAGTGAACTTGCACCTCTCTCTCCCTCTCCTGCCCCCCTCCCCGCCCATTTCCTTGATTTCATGATGAAAGCTTGTGGCATATGTGTAAAAATAGCCCACCTCCGCTTGCCAAGATCCTCCAATTTTGTAAGCATTTTTAACGCAGAGTCAGAGCCGAAGCCCAGGAGATAGTGCTATTCCCGTAAACTGCTAATGGATCAAAGGGCATTTTAAAAAGAGACAGCTGAAATGTGCAGGCTGCTTAAAAGTCTTCTGTTATGAGATGATGTACATGTGTTTGACCAGGGGAGAGGTAAGCATACTAGAGAGAGCTATTTTTGCACCAAATACATTATGCATTGTAGGCTCCCATCCAGCAAATATTTATGCAACCACTTAATGGCTAGGATAAGCGCACACGCAAGAAGGGCCACTTGATGCGAAACAAGGCATGAACAAAACACAGCTCTCTTTCCAGATTGACACTTCTTCGAATTTTGGGGTGCTGTTCTCTGACCCAAAAATGTGCACACAAGAATGTTCTGACAGCAAGAGCTTTTGAACAGTGGAACGGGCTACCTTGGAAAGAGGTGAATGCTCATTCATTGGAGGTTTTTAAAGAGACGTTGGACAGACATCTATCAAGGAATCTTTAGCTGTGATTCCTGCATTGCAAAGGGTTGGAAAAGATAGCCCTTGGGGACCCTACCAGCTCTGCAATTGTATGTTTCTATGTAATGCATGCATTGAGGGAAAGTATGTTTGTGGATATATATGCAAACATAACACACACAGACACACATAGACACACACTTGCACAATTGCTTGCAAAAATGTGCATCCAAAAAGCAAACAAAAATGTATATTTTAGGGGAAATACGAGCTAAAATTTTCATGGGGACTTTTTTTCTTTTTTCTTTAAATGGAAACTGATATGGGAATGGGAATAACAGGCCCTTAAGGCTGGAAAAATGAGAAAGCGAGAACAACCAAAACTGACAAATTCATTCACCCCCCAAATGAGAAAATAATAATATAAGAAGTCTGCTGGATCAGGCCAAGGGCCCGTGTAGTCTAGCATCCTGTTCTCACAGTGGACCAATGCGCCATGAGTAATGGTGTACACTGAAACGCCATGCTATGATAGGGGCACAATTGACAGAAGCTGTGCTGTCCTAAAAGTGTAGGTGCTTTTCATGGAGTAGAGGGCTGACAATCACTAGCAGTTAATGATGACTCTAAATTTTTATTATTATTATTAATATACCACCCTGATGGGAGGGCATTCCACAGGGCATGCACCACCACTGAGAAGTCCCTCTGCCTGGTTCCCTGTAGCTTTGCTTCTTGCAATGAGGGAACCACCAAAAGGCCATCAGAGGTAGAGATGCTCTTTCAGGTATACTGGGCTGAGGTCAGTGTGGTGTCCATGGTTCTCCCACTCCTCATTTGAACCCCACAACAACCCTGTGATACTTCTGAGAGATACTTCTTAGGCTGAGAGGCAGTGATTGTCTCAAGGTCAACAGGTGAACATCATTAACTGAGTGGGGATTTGAACCCAGGTCTCCCAGGTCCTAGTCTGACACTTGAGGTTTTGTTCTTAAAAAAATAATTAAAAAATCTTGCAAATTGATCGTTCTGCCCAGACACTGAGATCCAGCTCTGAGGTTCTTCTAGCGGTCCCTACACTGTGAGAAGTGAAGTTACAGGGAACCAGGCAGAGGGACTTCTCAGTGGTGGCACCTCCCAGAGTGGCTGGGGAAGGTTAGTACCTCTGGTAGAGGACACGTCATGCTCCTTCTGGGGTAGTGTGTCCATTTTTTGTCCCCACCCTGCACTCAGCTCTCACCTGTGGCTCCTAGAAGCTGAGTCAGCATGTGACAGCAGCCATATCCCAGGAAATAGCTTCAACTGGCCAGCTAAACCAGGTGAGGGTAGCTGATGGGTCTCAAACCCTCAGTGAGTTAGGGACTTCCTATGCATGCAAAGTCTGGGTTCAGTGGATTGATCAGATGAGACCAATAGTGGGTCCAGCAGTCAAGAAGGTAGTTTTTGCATGTGATGTGGAAGGAAATGATAGGCAGATAGAGCTCATTCCACCCAGGAAGGTAGCCCATCTAGAAGGAAAACCCTGATCCTAAACTTCTCCTGCCTTGCAGGATATCTTTAGGAGAAGAAAAGGCTGACATTAAACCCTACACAAATGCAGAGTGGAGTCCCTAAGCATATTGTAAATCTTATTCTGGCAACTCCTGTAGGCAAGCTAGTACCAAACACATTGCTCTGCTTTCCTTTGACCACATCAGCGAGGCTGAGAGGTGGAGTCTTGTCATCTGGGCAGCCCAGGACCTCCATCCACACTGCCCAGGCTTGCACCCTTCGGAGGTCACTTAGATCCTGTTAACTCAGTGGTTTGACTTCACACCTGGAGGTGCACTCTATTGTCTCTCGTGACAGAGAGATGCCAACAAATTCAGAGGTGGCTCTGTTGGATGCCGTGCAGTTTAATGATTAAAAAAAAAACAACCACCACATTCATCTTTGATAAAAAAAAGCTGGCAATTAGAATCATAGAGTTGGAAGAGACCACAAGGGCCATCCAGTCCAACCCCCTGCCAAGCAGGAAACACCATCAAAGCAATCTTGACATATGCCTGTCAAGCCTCTGCTTAAAGACCTCCAAAGAAGGAGACTCCACCACACTCCTTGGCAGCAAATTCCACTGCCGAACAGCTCTCACTGTCAGGAAGTTCTTCCTAATGTTTAGGTGGAATCTTCTTTCTTGTAGTTTGAATCCATTGCTCCGTGTCCGCTTCTCTGGAGCAGCAGAAAACAACCTTTCTCCCTCCTCTTTATGGCATCCTTTAATATATTTGAACATGGCTATCACATCACCCCTTTAACCTTCTCTTCTCCAGGCTAAACATACCCAGCTCCCTAAGTCGTTCCTCATAAGGCATCGTTTCCAGGCCTTTGACCAATTACATCAGCAGCGTTAGGGTATTTCTTGAGCAATTGCACCATTCTGACAGCTTGCTCAGAACCGTGCGAAAAATTGCCCATTCATTCCAAGGGAAATTGTTCAGCTACAGATTTAGGAAGGGATCAAGGTTTAGTGAATTATTGTTGCTTGCCTGTGGCCCGCACTTTGTTCAAGAGAGAAGTAAGAACATCTGTCCACTTCCCAAGATCAATATACCTATCCCCTCTCTTAATTCGGAACAGCTGCTAAACAAATACATATACCGCGCACATGCAGAACAGAGACCTGAGCTCCTGTCGAAATAATATCCTTCCTGATGAAAGATTAGAGCAGTGCATTTAAAGACTCAGAACACGGATTTCTCATGCCATGTTTAAGGTTGCAACTGGGGGAGTAATAAGAATTAATGCTGTGCACGCACACACACACCACACCAATCTGCCCTGGGAACCCACCTTGGGCCAAGACGAGAACCCCACCTCCACAATGCCCTGGGTTTAGTCCTGAATTAGTTCAGGGGTGGAGCTAATGTTTAATTAGGTTTTAAAAAGAGAACACAAAACCCTAATTAATTATATAGTCAGGAGGGGTGCAGGGGAAGGAAATGGGGGGGGGGGTGTCTGATTCTGCAGGGTGCTGTTTTGCAAGCAGCTTCTGTGCAGAGAAGGTGCACATGCGAATGAGAAGCCTGCACCCTGCAGGATTGGTGCTTCTACGCAACAGCTGTTGCTCAGGGACGTGGATCCTGTGGGGCACTGCTTCACAAAGGAGCACCCTACATCCCATAGGTGACAATCCTGCAGGAGCTGGGTATCTGCAGGAAGGAGAGTCAGGTGGTGTTGGAGTGGAAAGGAGATCAGGTTGGAAACCATTGTCCATAACCAAAGGCTTCTCCCAGGAAGGCTTCTCAGGTGGCAGTAGGCCTCTTGGTGGGTTTTCCTGCCTGATGCCCCACCCCCTGGCAGCCCAGGATCACTCTGGTCCACCCACCGCATGGAGATCTGGGACTGCCTCACCCCAACTCAAATCAACACCAAGATGCCCCTGAATTGGCTCAGTTCGGTTTGGAGCTCGGCCAAATCCGGTGCACAGCACTCCTAATACCCACATTTATTAAAAGCGAGATTTATGACAAAATGTTAGAGTATAAACTACTTCTATTCAGCGATGCCCTTTTGCTCTATGGATTTCCCTTTCCGCAAGCCCTCCCAAGGAATATCTATAGTTAATAAAATGTGTTGGAAAGCTCATAGCTGAATCAACTCCAAGTAGCATATTGTGGATTAGGTTTTCTCAGCCACCTTAATGGGGAACCAAAATGTACTGGAGTGTTAATGCACAAGATGCTCAGGTTGTATATACCGTGGAACCTTGGTTGCCGAACGGCTTAGTTGTTGAACAAATCGGCTCCTGAATGTTGCAAACCCAGAAGTAGGTGTTCTGGTTTGTGAAAGCTCCTGCAGCCAATCAGGAGCCGCGCCTTGGATTTTTAACAGTTTCGGGAGTCGAATGGACTCCTGGAATGGACCAAGGTACCACTGTATGTGTAAATAAAACCATATATCCTAAAGACACTGCAGTCTCTGCTGACCTTCCTTCCAAGGAACCTGGATAGCTTGGTTGGTTAGAGCGTAGTGCTGGTAATGCCAAGGTTGCAGGTTAGATTCCTGCACAGTGGTACCTTGGTTTGCAACTGCTTTGGATTACAACCGTTTTGGATTACAACCACGTCAAACCCAGAACTGTGTGTCCCTTTTTTGGGATTACAACTCTTTTTAAAAAATGTTTTGGATTACAACCAATTTGGGGGGAGGGGAGGCCCCATTGGCAAAAGTGCATGCCTTGGGTTACAACCTGCTTTGGTTTACAACCGGACCTCTGGAACTGATTATGGTTGTAAACCAAGGTACCACTGTATTGAAAAGCTGCATATTCCTGCATTCCAGGGGGTTTGACCAGATGATCTTCAGGGTCCCTTGCAACTCCACAATTCTATGATTCTATTATTCTAATCCTGGGTGAGCACTGGAACCCCTGGAATTTCTCACCGCTCAGAGATTGGGGTGCAACAATATATGTGAAACACCACAGGTTACAGGGAAGAAAGAACGGCAAAAACCTAGGATGGGGACAAGGCCACGGATAGCTTCAAAAGCAAGGACAAATATATCGGCAGGCTGCTCTTTTGTCCAGCCTTTGGCATGACTTTGGATTTGCGTAGCTCTTTGCAACTTTTTTTCCATAAATGAGGCTGTGCCCATCAAGCCATGTTACCCTTTTTTGGGTTGCTCTCGTAAAAATTCCCCTGTCCGTTGAGCAGAGATGCATGGCATCCTGTTCTCCAGACTCTCTAAATACTCGTGGACGTTTATGAGCAAATAGCTATATCGCATCGTGGTCGTCATCATGCAAGCTGACATACCTGGACAAGAAGGGCATTCATCTGCAGGGGAAAGCAGCACGAATCCAGCATTGCAAGTCTTAGCTCCATGAACCTCATCTCAATAAACCTTAAAGACCGCGAGCAAAGTTCAAATACAGTGGAACCTTGGTTTATGAACACCTCGGTTTATGAATTTTCGGTTTACGAACGCCGCGGACCCGTCTGGAATGGATTAATTCACTTTCCATTACTTTCAATGGGAAAGTTCGCTTCAGTTTATGAACGCTTCAGTTTATGAACAGACTTCCGGAACCATGCTTCGGGTTAAGTACGCTTCAGGTTGAGTACTCCGCGGACCCGTCTGGAATGGATTAATCCACTTTCCATTACTTTCAATGGGAAAGTTCGCTTCAGTTTATGAATGCTTCAGTTTAAGTACTCCGCGGACCATCTGGAACAGATTAATCCACTTTCCATTACTTTCAATGGGAAAGTTTGCTTCAGTTTATGAAAAGACTTCTGGAACCAATTGTGTTCATAAACCGAGGTACCACTGTATAGCAAAACACCTGCTTTAACACAGGGGTGCAGAACTTTGAGGCTGAATGTGTCTCCCTGTCCTGTCTGCAGGTGACAACTCCCCTGTGCCCGAGCCACACCCCTCACTCTGTGCCCTCCTTGAGAGCTTTTGCCTGGCTGGAATATGTCAATGCCTCTTGCTTTCCTGGACGGAAGGTGAAGAGGTGTGTGGATGTGTGTCAAAACTTGTGTGCTTTAGTCTGGATGCCATGTCAAACTGGTCTGCCCACTTTTGCCTAGGTCCCCAACTCACAACACAGCATGTGACCTCTGGAATACACCTCTCATGGAAGGAAGCTTTCAGGCCAAGAAAGATTCCTTCTCTGGGCTCAAATTGGACCTTCTAGGTTAATTGAAGCTGAAATCTTCAGTCATAAAGGACTGTCTGCCTTTCCTCCAAGGCAATCCAGATCAATTCCAAAGGATGTCAAGAAACCACAATATTTATTGACGAAATTAGTTTTGCCTTTATCTGCTGAGTTTTGTAAGTTCTGCAGCTATCGGTATCTAGCAAGTGGAATTGATTTTGTACAATTTCTCTTGACCTATTCAATCCCCTCCCCTCAAAAAGCTATTATCCAACAGTATATATCAAGATCATTATGCAGCTGCAAATACTTTATAATGTTTCTGGTGGGTGTTGGTGGATTACATTAGCTTTTATGTGACTGCTACTCAAAGTGATCCAAAGGAAAAATAATAATAAAGGGGGGATAAAGAAACAATCTTCAGTTCTCAATACGCTTGGTGAACAAGAAATTCATATTTGAGTGTCTACTGGGAAAGGGGTTGAAATAGAGGAAGCCGAATGCAATGAGGTATGCTGGATGATGGCCTGACTGGCAGACTAGAACTCTGAGCAAGAGCATTCTGTACTGCAACATTTTGTTGCAGCTCCCAATGATCAGCTATTGAACATACAGGAGTAGGGTTGCCATATTTCAAAAAGTGGAAATCCGGACACAGTATCTCAGGTATGTCCGGGAAATTCCGGTCATACGGCAAACCTATAAAGGAGCTCTCTGCTACATTTGCTTCTGGGCTCCCCAACCAGTGCACATTCAGTACATCACAGGGAAACAAATGAGACTTCCAAAAGCATCTTTGCAAAGCTTTGCTAGTGGTCTCTTTAAGATCATAGAATCAGAGAGCTGGAAGGGGCCCTGGGGGTCATCTAGTCTAACCCCTGCAATGCAGGGATCTCAACACGTGGTTCCCCACCAAATTAGAGCCCATACTGGCCCCTGCTTAGCTTTGCAAATGGGCTAGCGGTTTTCTTGCTGCACCACTGATATCTCCCCAGCTCAGGTGTTAAGTACTTCCCTCTAGCTTTCAGTCCCATTTTGCTGTTTCAGCAGAGCCTAAAGTAGAAATTCAATGTGTGTGCTAATCCAGGGAGCATGCTGAGACAGCATGGAATGCTATCCTTGAGCAGGGAGGGGAGACAGAGAATCTCCAATGCCACAGAGATATCTGTCTGAATGCCTAAGCTCCTCTAGGCAATTTCAGTGTGACTCACACCTTTCCATTGGCCAGTAAGGACACACACTAGAGGTGGCTTGAGTAGATTACATAGTGCCTGGGGAGACCAAAACAGTGCTCTTCCCACAGCATCACGTACACATCTCAGAGAAATGCAAGGAAGCCAGAAAAAAAGCCAACATTTCCAAGCTGGCCAGGATTTCTCCACATGCCAAGAGCTTGCTTTCCATAAAATCTCCCCCAGTACTGCCTGATTTCAGCAGCTCTGTGGCATCAGGCTTCCTGTAAGGACATTGGCGATGGCTCAGTCGGTACAGCATACCGGTCACAGAATCATAGAGCTGAAAGGGAACACGAGGGTCATCTAGTCCAACCCCCTGCAATGCAGGAATATGCAGCTGTCCCATACAGGGACTGAATCTGAAACCTTGGTGTTCTCAGCGCCATGCTCTAAGACTCGTAATCTCAGGGTTGTGGGTTTGAATCCCATGTTGGGCAAATGATTCTGACAAGTTATGTCTTTATCTGATGAACACCCTGAACAGTCATGTTTCCAGATGAGTTTCTGTCATAAGCAGAGTCAACTACCCATCTCCTACTAGCCTTCTGAGAACCCCACCCCACCCCACCCCCACCCCACCCCCACCATATACAAGGGTCTGGTAACTTCTGTTTCAGTGTATCTGAAGAAGTGTGCTTGCACTCAAAAACTTATACCCAGAACAAACCTAGTTGGTCTCTAAGGTGCAACTGGACAATTTTTTAATTTATTTTGACTGTGTTAGACCAACACAGCTACCCTGAATCTAGAGTTGGTTGAGTATGACTGAAGATCTGTGAATCCAGAATTTTGTCTGCAGCTGTAGCACTTTACAGATTCGGTGTGATATCTCCCGAGTTCTAGCATTATGAGAAAGGAAGAAAAATCTCCCTCCCGCCTTCATACTAGTCATAACATTATAATCTTTTAGAGTAATTCTCCTTAGGGATTAGCTTTTATGATCATTGTATTTTCCAACACGTCTCTAGCTATTGGCTTCCCAGAGTGGTTCAATAACAAACTAGTGTCCAGAATGCGCGTCTTGGGGAGAAATTGATGGATGAACAAATCAAATCAGATCAACCAAGATGGTTAGAGCAACTACGATGGTGAGCTCAATATGGTTCGATCTCCCATCCTGCTATTCTGCCGCCTGACTAGCCACACATTACAAGTTCTGCTCAACACATTCATCAAGGAGATACAGATTCAAGTGAGTTCATTGAGGAATTCAAAAAGAAAGGCACCCCTAAGAATCATGTCTTATTCCTAGCTATCTGTGCCATCGTCTACATAGAATCAAAGAACTGTAGAGTTGGAAGGGGCCACAAGAGTTCTCTAGTCCAGCCCCCTGCAATGCAGGGATCTTTTGCCCAGCAAGGGGGTACAGCCCCAACCCTCCACTGGTATTAAGGGTCTCATGCTCTAGCCATAGTGGTCAGGGTTCATGGCAGAATGTGTGTGTGTGTGCATGTGTGTCAAAGAATGACTATTACTTCTGCAGCAAGAACCATGTCCAGCATCTTAGAGCTACCCAGCCCGCGTGAAAAAGTTGTGTTGATTGGAGCTAATAAGAGTGAAAGAGGCAAGTCAGCCGCTGAGTATTGGTCCCTAGGGTCACTCTGCAGAAGAACACAGCAAAGGAGTTGTTCTGTATCCTCCAAAGTGAAGCATTTAGCAACATTGAAAACACAAAGCGCTTCTGAAAGCAGAAAAGTTTTCACCCAGAGAATGCTGTGCAAATTCTGTTACGTATAGGGTTGCCAGACTCAATAGAGCACAGGACTTCTGTGCCCTTAATTGCCCTGCTCTCTTTTGAGTCTGGAAACCTTAAAGAGAAACCAGCAGACCCTTTGCTTGGAAATTAAACAAAGGGTCTGCTGATTTCTCTTTAAGGTTTCAAGACTCAAAAGAGAGCAGGGCAACTAAAGGCACAGAAGTCCTGTCCTCTATTGAGTCTGGCAACCCTAGTTACGTACACTTGAATTTCAAGGAAAACCCAGCTTGACTCGCTCCAGAATAAGATACCGGTGCAATCCAAATCACTTGCCCATGTACCTGTGCAGAAAACAGATCTAACCAAAAGGCAACACAGGGAGTTCTGCATTGTTACAATGTATCCCTAGGGTTGCCAGACTCAACAGAGGACAGGACTTCTGTGCCTTTAATTGCCCTGCTCTCTTTTACTGGAAGAGTAAGAAATCAAGATCACATTTTTTAAAAAATATATATAAAGGAATGGAAATAGTTTATAGAATATTTACAGATGCATTGCAAACAGATAAAAAACATGAGCAGGATTGTTGTAATAACCTGCAGTTTCATAAGAGTATATATTTAAACTAGATAGTTAAATGAACAAATTAAATGAATTTGGATATGCAGAAGATATTAAAAAATAAATTTAAGGAACCACAAAAAGAGGGGGAATGATGGCAAACTTTGAAATGTTAAATTGATTGTAAAACTATTGAAATGTATAAACTTGGAAAGTATAAATAAAAGCTTTTTTTAAAAAAAAAAATACCTACAACTAAAAATAACCTCAAGGTGACTTCCAACTCCCACCAGCCCCACTTAAGCATAACCACTGGTCTGTGATGATGGCAGTTGTATTCAACAACCTCAGGAGGGGGACACGACATACAAGCAAATGAGGCTAGTTTTTGCTGAGTCGGACCAGCAATCCATGTTGCTTAGTATTTTTTATTTTCCATTTTATTTACTAAATTTTTATAGTATAATGTGAGCTAGCTGCTTGTCGAGTGTTTCCTGACTCACGTTACTTTGAATGTGATGTTTAGGGCAATAGTGGCCAGTGGGTCTGGTGGGTAGGAAAGTTGGAAGGGAAAATAAATAAACCCCAAGACTGGCGGGTTTTGCTTTTTTTTTTTTAAACAGAAAATATTTCAAAAGTCATGTTCCAATCTCCCCCACCCCCTACTTTTTGGCCAAAATAGACTTAAAGGTTTTCAATGTGCTCTGTAACCACAACATCAAGGGAGAGAGAAAGAGAGATTATCTCACCTTTAGGTCACCAAACCCAATGATCTATATACAGGAGAGTGGCATATATTATCCCTTCTGTCTTTTGCAAAGGAGGTTTTATTCCTCTAAGCAGATGCTCTCACACGCGTTCGCCACAGATGAGACAGAGACATGAATTCGCCACTCGGACACTGTTTACATTGGCCCTCGCATCCCCACCCCCACCCCAATGAAACCAGCTCCACAGGAAAGTCTAATATTTGAACTTTTCACTCTTATTTCATTTTATTAGACAGCAGTGAAAAGTTGGCTTGTGAGCAAGGTCTGAGGTCTCTTTTTTCTACCCTGAAAATATTGCCAGAAGTTTCTCCTCTCCTCCCGCCCCCTCCTTTCTTTCTTTCAGGGCAGAGGCTTTGCTTGAGATGGATAAGAAGTATTTTATTGAAGGCAAAATAGCAAACAGAGGCTGGAAACTGAAGGGGCCTTATGGAGAGGGGTGTGCGAGTTGTGAACCAAAGACCACCCGCAATTAATTCCATCGTATATTTCTGAAGACCCTTCCCTTCCATTCAAGTGTGTGTGTGTGTGTGTGTGTGTGTGCTCACGCACGCCTGTGAGTTCGGCATGACTCAAAACCAGACGCTGGGATGATTCCCAGCAGTATTTCAGCGAGAGAAGCTGGGATGGGAACCTGCTTTCTTTAGCTGCTTTCACACCTCATCAAAGAGGCACCGGGCCTGACGAATCTGCCAATACTGGCACTTTGGATATTAGACGAATTGCATTGAGACTGTTGCGCCACCTTACTATTCCTGATTTAAATCAGCTGGGCTTAAAAAAGGAAAAGAAGAGAAGAGAAGAAAACCACAGCACTGCTATCTGGGCCCTTTTCACACATTATGAAGATCCAAATTGGCCCCTGGAAGCATAGTCACATACCTTCCAACATTTCTCCAATGAAAATAAGGTAAAGGTAAAGGGACGCCTGACCATTAGGTCCAGTCGTGACCGACTCTGGGGTTGCGCATTCATCTCGCACTATTGGCCGAGGGAGCCGGCGTATAGCTTCCAGGTCATGTGGCCAGCATGACAAAGCTACTTCTGGCGAACCAGAGCAGCACACGGAAACGCCGTTTACCTTCCCGCTGTAGCGGTTCCTATTTATCTACTTGCATTTTGACGTGCTTTCAAACTGCTAGGTTGGCAGGAGCTGGGACCGAGAAACGGGAACTCACTCGTCACAGGGATTCGAACCGCTGACCTTCTGATCAGCAAGCCCCTAGGCTCAGTGGTTTAACCCACAGCGCCACCTGGGTTGTCCTATTCCATCATCATCATCATCATCATGTCACGCATCTGACTGGGTTCCCCCAGCCACTCTGGGTAGCTTCCAACATGTATAAAAACATAATGAATCCTTAAAAAAAAAAAAAACCTTTCCTATACAGGGCTGCCTTCAGATGCCTTCTAAAGACGGTATAGTGACTTCTCTCCTTGGCTCGGGGGTCGCATAACTCCATACCCTCCAACATTCCTCCGATGAAAATAGGGACATCCTAAACAGGGCTGGATTTAGATTTGATGAGGCCCAAAGCTACGGAAGGTAATGGGGCCCTTGATATGTCCAGCTGTCCTTTGTCAACAGCAAATTGTCACTGGTTTTTTGTGTTGAATATGCGCTATATGGTAATTTATTTGTTGTTGTTGTTTAGTCGTTTAGTCGTGTCCGACTCTTCGTGACCCCATGGACCATAGCACGCCAGGCACTCCTGTCTCCCACTGCCCTCCGCAGTTTGATCAAACTCATGTTCGTAGCTTCGAGAACACTGTCCAACCATCTCATCCTCTGTCGTCCCCTTCTCCTAGTGCCCTCAGTCTTTCCCAACATCAGGGTCTTTTCCAGGGAGTCTTCTCTTCTCATGAGGTGGCCAAAGTATTGGAGCCTCAGCTTCCCAATCTGTCCTTCCAGTGAGCACTCAGGGCTGATTTCCTTCAGAATGGATAGGTTTGATCTTCTTGCAGTCCATGGGACTCTCAAGAGTCTCCTCCAGCACCAAAATTCAAAAGCATTAATTCTTCGGCGATCAGCCTTTTTTATGGTCCAGCTCTCACTTCCATACATCACTACTGGGAAAACCATAGCTTTAAGTATACGGACCTTTGTCGGCAAGGTGATGTCTCTGCTTTTTAAAGATGCTGTCTAGGTTTGGCATTGCTTTTATCCCAAGAAGCAGGCATCTTTTATTTATGGACATATTATAATCTAAAGTCATTTGCACATAACAAATAGGAGCCTACACAACACAAAACACTGTTGCTGTATGCATGTAGGTTTTATTTCATTTGTTTTTTATCTTATATTTTGGAAATGTACATCCAGCTGTTTTTCCTTTACATTTTTTTTGGGGGGGGCAAGAGAGTGGGGCCCTAAGCTATAGCTTGTTTCGCTTATAGATAAATCTGGCACTGTTCCTAAGGAAAAGCGGAACGTTCCAGGATCAAATCAGAAACCAGGACGGCTTCTGTAAATGCAGGAGCGTCCCTGGAAAATAGGGGCACTTAGAGGGTCTGTGTTTGGGCAGAGGGGTGGCACATAAAGGGTGAGGGATGAATCAGAAGAATGGACACAGAGCCTGCTTTGTGAACATATGATGCAGTTTCTGGCATGGGCCAATCCTGCACACACGCTGCTAATCATGGAGGAGCAGTCAAGAGCCAGGAGCCGGGGCCAAGCCCCATTGCTAATTGCCCATGTCCTTGCATGCCCTGGCTTGAATCATCTGCACTGTGCACTGAGTGGGCACCAAGACCTTCATAAAACGTGGACAGGTGTTTCCTCTCTTGGATGCTAATGCAAAGCTCAGCAGTCACTTTCTGAACCAACAGATGTTTGATTTTTTTTCAATTAAAAAAAAAACACCTTCCACCCCCCCCCCCCAATGTGGCTTTCCACATTTCAGAAAAGCACGTGGTTTGAAGAAAATGTAATATTCCAGGCTGAGCGATGTGATGGCAAGTCTCACCCTCCCCTGTCCATGGAAAGAGCCCCTGCTGGAGACAGGAGGGTATTGCAGTTGCAGCAGCAACAGCATTTTAAAGTTTTGTAATACTTTATTCCATTTCTATCCCACCTTTTTCCCAAGAAGCTCAAGTTCCTACACCACATTCAAGTTCCTACACCAATACCTTAGAAACTTTCACCACTTTGTAACTAACCCAAGTTTTACTGCCTTTGCAACTTTTTTTCTAAATGCTGTATGGGAAAGCACATGAATATGACCTTTGGAAGTTTGTAGGTAAACCATTTTAAACTTACCAAACATGTGGTTTTTTTCTATCCTAGGGGAAGCTTTGGAACTCACTTTAAAGGGCACATATTTTAAAGGTCTAGCAGCCTATATTTCCACACTTCGCTTTGATGCATACTTTGTGACGTTAAATCTCTACTGGGGTTCCCTCACCAAAGAGTATGTGCCCCAAACTTGGAACTTGGCATACAGGAAATATCCTTTCTATATATATATATTCCCCCCTGAAGCAACCAATTCATGGAGGATAAGGCAATCAGTGCTACTAGCCAATTCTTTATCTGCACAGTCAGGGGCAGTCATGCTTCTGAATACCAGTTGCTGGAAAACAACGGAGGGGGAAGTCTTCTTGTGCTCGGACCTTTCCCACAGGCATCCCCTTGGCCACTGTGAGAACAGGAAGCTGGACTAGATGGGCCATTGGCCTGATCCAGCAGGCTCTTCTTATGTTCTTATTTTAACCCCAGAAATATACTGCCAGCCACTCTTGGGAATACTGCGCTAAACACATCCAAACTCTGGTTCAGTATAAGGCAACTTTTCATGCCTGCTTAACAGGTCTTCGAGGAAAGCTGTCCTCTGTAAAGCAGGACATAGCGCTATTCTAAACTGCATTGCGCAAACACAACAGTGCCAGTATTATTTCCACAATAATACAATTATTGTTATTATTGCAGATCCTGGGGAGAATCAGTTACTCAGACAAGGGAGACCAATTTCCCCTTGCTCTGTCTGGCATTGCTGCACTATGGCAAGAGCTGTCCAGCATTCGTCGCAGACTCCAGCACCTGACTTAGTTATGTGATTGCTTAAACATTGGAGAATGCTACTCCTTTATGTAATGCCATTCCCCGCTGGCGTAACAGGGCAGAGGGTGATTTTATTTATTTATTTATTTAGTCGCCTGGCATGGGACTCCTCCGTGGCTTCAGTCCACATGCTGGGCATTCCGCATGGACGGTATTTGACTTCTGGCAAGCGGAGGGTCTGCCTCCAATAGCTGTTCTGCAATGTGCCACCACTCGGACAGGTCCATTTTCTAGGGAATGACTTTTTTGTTTGCTTCCTATTCTGGAGGTGTCCTCTTGATCTTCGGAAAGGTCGCCCAAAGGCCAATGTCTTTGAAGGGCACCACGACCTCCATGCGCTGGATTCAAAAGGTGTGGCGTAATCCGGGTCAACCTAGAATGGGAATGGGGGCAAACAGGGAGGAGGAAAGGAAAGGGGCACTTGAGGGCAATGGATCAGGCGAATGACCCATCAAGTCCAGAACCGTGTTGTCACAGCGGCCAAGCAGAAGCCCATGGGAAACCTTCAAGCATGACCCAATCACAAGAGCCCTCTCCCCTCCTGTGGTTTCCAGCAATTGGTATTCAGAAGCATTGCTCCCTCCTGAGCACATCCACCATGGCTAGCAGCCATCATTTGCCCTCTCTTCCATGATTTTCTCTAATCCTCTCTAAAGCCATCTATGGTAGGTTGGTGGCCATCGCTTCCTCCTGTGGAAGGGAGCTCCATAGCTTAACTTTGCACCGCATGAAGAAGAAGCTACTACTCCAGCCCGTGTTTTGTTAGCTCCAAAATGGAAAACGAGCGAGGTCCCAACCGAAGAAGAATGTCAACTCAAGTTGACACAATATGCACAACTCGCAGACTTAACATATAGAATAAGAGAACAAGACGAACATATGTTTAGAGAAGATTGGAAACCGCTGAATATATGGGAAATAATTGTGTACAGCTGAAAACGCTGGCAGCGTTAAGATGAATTCAACAGTGTAAATAAGTTTTGATGGATGCAATAATGGAATACTGAATGATATACTGGTAGTTTTTGTAAAATATGCAGGGATTTATGACATGTAAAATGAACCATGGAAAGAAAAGAAGGGTAGTCATTGATATATTAAGGATGTAAAATGAATATTTTAAATTGTAAAGCGCACGCACACACGCACACGCACACACACACACATTTTCTTTTATTTGTCCTGAATCTTCCAATATTCAATGGGTTCTCATGCTGGGTACAGCCAATTGTATGATCCCATCTCTCACAAAACCTTCCCTTCCTCTTGGTAGGAAGGAATGCTTCTAGGCCATTGAGGTTGTGCCCATCATACTTATATCCTTGAGGCTATCAACTATTTTATTATTTTATTTATTAAATTTCAATATCACTCTTCATCCAAGGATCACAGGGTCCTTCACAAACCTTCCATTTCCCCATGATTTGTCTATGCAGGAAGTGTGGCCTATGCAAAATTGTGGAGCATATTTAAGACCTCAGCTTATGGAGAGTCCTGGCATTGGGGTCTCTCCTGAACAGAGAACATGAATTAGAGCATATCCACCCCACAAACATGGCTATGCAGGGCAGAGGAAGTGATGGGCAAGTTGTCTTTCAAGAAAACTCTTCCACTGTTACTGACTTTCTTGTTGAGGGGCTCCTGATAAGCATCAAGGAACCCAAGGGTTGTGAGTTGGCATCCATGTGTCTCAAGAGACAGTGGAGTGTTCCTCCAGGGGTGGAGCTAAACTGCTGTGTTAGTAGCAATGAAGTGACCTCCTTGGGGCTCAAGCCTGGGCAGTGTGTATGGAGATCCTGGGCTACTCAGAGAAGAACACTGTCTCTCGGCCTCACTGATGTGGTCCCAAGGAAAGCAGAGCAATACATTTGGCATCAGATGGGCTCCAGGAGTTGCCAGGAGGAGGCATACAAGGTGCCATCCAACCGCCTTAGGGACCTCACTTTGCATTTGTGTAGAGGGTTTACTCCTTAGCCATTTCTTCTCCTAGAGATATCTTTCAAGGCAGCAGAGGTATAGGATCAGAGCTTTCCTTCTCCTAGATGGTTGATAGGCCCCAACTGCCCCTCACTTCCCCTACAGCTCACGCAGAAACTGCCTTCTTGACCATTGGTCCCACAATTGGTCTTGCCTGCCCATTCTGTCGGGGTCTGTCTTCGCTTGCAGGGGGAGTCTCTAACTGGCCAATCTATTTATCAAAGTATATATTGAGAGATAGCAATAAAGGTAAAGGTAAAGGGCTCCTGAATGGTTAAGTCCAGTCAAAGGCGACGCTGGGGTTGCGGTGCTCATCTCGCTTTCAGGCTGAGGGAGCCAGTGCTTGTCCACAGACAGCTTTCTGGGTCATGTGGCCAGCATGGCTAAACCGCTTCTGGCGCAATGGGACACCGTGATGGAAACCAGAGCGCACGGAAACACCTTTTACCTTCCCGCCACAGCGGTACCTATTTATCTACTTGCACTGGCGTGCTTTCGAACTGCTAGGTAGGCAGGATCTGGGACAGAGCAATGGGAGCTCACCTTGCTGTGCGGATTCGAACCGCCGACCTTCTGATCGGCAAGCCCAAGAGGCTCAGTGGTTTAAACCAGAGCCACCCGCATCCCTTTTTAGCAGTGCATCATTTGGGAGAAAACATGTTGAAATACATATTTAATACATATGGATTTAAATGGAATCCCCGCCCCCTCTAGATCTTCCTCCTCTTCAGATTAATGTAGAAAGGGGAGGAGTGGAAATGGAATAGACAAAGGCTGCAGTCCTAGCTTCACTGACCTGGGAGTAAGCCTCCTTGAATTCAATTGGGCTTTCTTCTGAGTAGGACTGCAGCCTGAGCTAGAACATTCCTAACCATATGTTCCTATGTTGCATGCATTCTTATGAGAGCACCGGTTTTGCAGGAATGTAATGTTGCAGTGCAAAATTGCCGTTGATAATATTGCTGACCGGCAGCTTTTCACCACTGTCCAGAGCTTTGCCCTGTAAGAAACTGCTCCTCTTTCTGAATTCTGGATAGGAAACGGAGGACTAACTTCACAAGGTGAAACCTCAGCTACTTTAGGATTTCACAGCTGGCAAAGAATGGAGAAGTCAGCAAAAAGAGAGAAAAGAAAAAGAAAAAGAGGCTTTCAAATACTTGTAACCATTACCAGACTGTCTGCTTTTCCAGTCAAAAAATTCCCAAGCGAGACATGCTTGGGCAGGAGACTGAGCGAGAGAAGGAGAAAAATAAAAAAAATTCCTTCAGTAGCACCTGAAAAATTCCTTCAGTGGCATTAATTTTTAAATTTTTTTTAATTTTTTTAATTTTTTTAATTTTTTTAATTTTTTATTTTGCTTCAACTCAGACCAACATGGCTACCTACCTGTAACGAGAGAAGGAGAGAACTTCCAAATGCATCACTTCACTTTTATAGTTATTTGAACCATGGTGGGTTAATGGAACCTCCATCTATGGATGCAGTCTACCTCCAAATGCCTGTGCAACAGGGATAGGTGATCAACATCCACAGTCAACATCCACAGGCTTCTGCATAGCTAACAGAACACTGTATTTATAAATTGCATTTCTAGCCCACCTGTTCTCTAAGGAGCTCAAGGCAGTACACCTGGTTCTTTGCATCCTAATTCAATACCCGCAACAACCCAGTGAGGAGGGTGAGGCTGAGAGGCAGTAACTGGCTTGAGGTTACCATTGAGTTTCATGGCTAAATGGGGATTTGAACCCTGGTCTCCCAGGTCCTAATCTGCCACTCTAACCACTACAACACCTGGCTCTTCCGAGAAGCCAAGGACCTTAAATAGCCCATCCTCAGTCAAGTCAGTATCAGTTCTAAATATGCTCTTGTAGAAGAAGCTGCCTTCCCCTGAGTCAAACTACAATCATAGAATTGTAGAGTTGGAAGGGATTCTGAGCATCATCTAGTCCAAGCATGTCAAACCTGCGGCCCTCCAGATGTTTTGGACTACAATTCCCATCTTCCCCAACCACTGGTCCTGCTAGCTAGGGATCATGGGAGTTGTAGGCCAAAACATCTGGAGGGCCGCGGGTTTGACATGCCTGATTCTAGTCTAACCATGCACCCACACACCCGGATGCAGCATAGACAATACTGAGCTCAATAGAGCAGTCTGGATAGTTCCTTTGGTTAGAGCATGGTGCTGATAGTGCCAAAGTTGCAGGTCCGATGTTTGGATTCTACCATACAGGGACATGCTTGATTTTACCACATCCCTTGCCCGCCTGGCCCCTTGCTGACCCTTAACAAGGCAATAAAAAGCGGAATGCCTGAGCAGAAACCACGCCGCTCATCCCAATGGCATTTGTGGACGCCGTCCTCGGTCAAAGTGAGGCCACATGCTATGACTTCATCCATTCTTCGACAAGCACGAGAAACAGGAGCACCAACAGCACCCGATCCACAACCATTTTTGTCTATAAATCCGAGTTTGCACCCGGGGAGGGCTTCTCAGAACTTGTAAAGGCTGATCCTCCGACTGGATGCTCTTCATGACAATAGACTTTGTTGTTTAAAAATAATTCTTCCCCCTAGGGCAGTAATTCTCCCCCGGTCTGTCTGCACCAGCAGTGGGTGCCTTTGCCAACGGGTGTTGTCATGCCCAGAGACTTCCCTTGGGATATCTCCAACAATCAAGGAGAGGTGGCATTTGATACCCATTCTTTCTTATGCCCTCATTAGGTTACCTGGGTCCAACCTCCTTTTTTTTGGTCTGGTCTTTCTATAGATTCTGACTCAGCCACTAATGATATGTAACAGTGGATTGCTAATGAGCACCTGCTACCTAGAAGTGCTGTGTTTATACCGTAGTACCGTTCTACAGTAGCAATAAGCTCTTTGCCATGAGATCACCAGTAAACTATATTCCTTTTCTCTCTCTCTCTTTTAGTCTTTCCCAAGCACATGGTAATCTATACAATGAGTGGCACAAAAACACATTTGCATATCATGCAGGGATGCTTGAGAATTCAGCTCATGTTATGTACAATGCAAACTGTGTGGACCGGAACATGATAATTATACTCTGAATTTCATAGAATCATAGAGTTGGAAGAGACCATGAGGGCCATCCAGTCCAACCCCCTGCCAAGCAGGAAACACCATCAAAGCATTCTTGACATATGCCTGTCAAGCCTCTGCTTAAAGACCCCCAAAGAAGGAGACTCTACCACACTCCTTGGTGGCAAATTCCACTGCCGAACAGCTCTTACTGTCAGGAAGTTCTTCCTAATGTTTAGGTGGAATCTTCTTTCTTGTAGTTTGAATCCATTGCTCCATGTCTGCTTCTCTAGAGCAACAGAAAACATCCTTTCTCCCTCCTCTATATGACATCCTTTTATATTTTATATTTTTATATTTTATTTTCTCAGAATCTGGCAAATATAATTTGCAAAGTGGATTTTAGGGTAGGAGATATACATTAGAAATGTATGCATAGATAAAATACACATTTAAGTGTGTACTTTGTGATAATATATATTAAAAGTAAGTATGTATAAAATAAATATATATTCAAAGTACTATTATAGTAAGAATTTTCATACACCCCCCCCCCAAAAAATAACACCACAGATTCATGCAGAAACAGGATGGAATAGATTTAGGAATTAGCATGTGTGAAATTTGCATGGATTGATCTGCTCACGATGAACGAATGATGAATATGTCAGCAGATGCAATCACTTCCAGAGGGCAGCCATGTTACTGTCTATTTTTCAGCAAATAAGTTTTGTAGTACACATTACTAATGGCAAAAGTTTTTTTGCTGTAAGTTCCCTGATCAGATGCATGAACTAATGCATGTCTAATCTCAGCTGAGAGGTCTGCACAATGCATTTCTGGACATGTTCCCAGTCTCAATTGTTCTCATCATTCCCAGAAACCCTGGACAATGTTGTACAACTTCTCTATAATATGCACAGAAGTTGGGATCCTAGGAACTACATTTCCCAGGCTCCCCAGCATGCCTGACCCCTAAAGTGACCTTCACATATACAAAGAGATTCAAAAATGTGTACAAAATCTCATGCTCGAAGTCTTATTATCAGACTTGATTATTGCACTTTATACTGGACTTTTAAGTATAAAGTGCAATAATCAAGTCTGATAATAAAGTCCGATAATAAAGTGCTACGATGTATCATGCGTTCTTATCTCTTCCCATGCGTTCTTATCTCTTCCAACGGGCGGCTAGCTTATTCCCCGTTTCACAGGAATGGCTTCCTCAGGGGGCGAACTTTTTCTTAAGTAATACATTTGTATAAATTTATATGATGCACCATAAATACTTATACATTTCTATAAAACATTGTACAGAAATGTTTAAAATTACTCACCTAACGTTCCGGTGTAAAAGCTTAACAAGACTACCAAAGCTCACAATTCTCAAAGACTGATGAAATGCAACAGTTACTTACAAGGTCCAATCAGTAAATCATTTCAAATCCACCAATCCTTGCAAAAAGTACAACACCAGCAACTCTTAAAGATATACAACTGTTAATAATCTCATAAATAGGATAAAAACGTTCGCCACCATATCCTTGAAATTCCTCGTTTATAGAAAGGCACTAAGTTCTGCTTGGAGATTTAACCCCGCGGGTGCTAAAGATCCAAATCTATGTACCCAGTATGCCTCTTTTTGGTGTAGGTTCCTTTTCAAAGCCTCAGCATTTATTCCAGAGTGTTTGTGCTTATAAATAATAAACCATTTAAAATCCATAGCTCTATGGTTTTGCTCAATAAAATGGGATGTAAGTGGCGCCTCCAAAACTTTATTAAGGATTCGATTTTTGTGCTCTAAGATTCTCGCTTTCACCGGTCTAATAGTACTCCCTATGTACCATAAATTACAATTGCATGGTAGGGCATACACAACTCCCCGAGAGTTACAATTAGTAAAAGACTCCAACCGGACAGGTTTGCAAAAACCCGGTATTGTAAATTCCTTAATTTCTTGCGTTAATTCACAGGTGGCACACCTTCCACATTTAAAGTGGCCCCGTATACTGCTCTGGGTCTGGCGCGCATCGGAAATGGCCGTGTGTCTTTAAGATTCCTCGTTCTACGATATCCTATCTGTGGAATTCTGGCACACCCCGGTAAAAGGTAAAGGTAAAGGGACCCCTGACCATTAGGTCCAGTCATGACCGACTCTGGGGTTGCGCGCTCATCTCGCATTATTGGCCGAGGGAGCCGGCGTATAGTTTCCAGGTCATGTGGCCAGCATGACAAAGCCGCTTCTGGCAAACCAGAGCAGCACATGGAAACGCCGTTTACCTTCCCGCTGTAGTGGTTCCTATTTATCTACTTGCATTTTGATGTGCTTTCAAACTGCTAGGTTGGCAGGAGCTGGGACCAAGCAACGGGAGCTCACCCCGCCACAGGGATTCAAACTGCTGACCTTCTGATCAGCAAGCCCTAGGCTCAGTGGTTTAACCCACAGAGCCACGTAAATCTTTTACCAAATGCCATTTTTAAAAATGATTCTACTGATGGAATAAGCCAAAGGAATGAAATCCAGTGCATATGTAATGGGCTGGTTTTCCTGTCTTGTATGTTCCTCAAACAGACTATTTCTAGGTTTATAGAATGCTCTAGATCAGGGGTCAGCAAACTTTTTCGGCAGCGGACCGGTCCACTGTCCCTCAGACCTTGTGGGGGGCCGGACTATATTTTGGAAAAGAAAATGAACAAATTCCTATGCCCCACTGTCAAAGGCGCTGATGCGGCTACTCTAGAGTAACGACTCCTCGCAGCATAGTCCTTTTAGACTTTTATTAAGTGCTGATTATTTACAGTGCTCAGAGCGATCTATATACATGCTTTCGGTCAGGTGTCAGAACCTCCGAATGGAGATTGGCGCGTTTTCTTCCAGCAAAGAAGCTTTGGGAGACCCATCCTCTTCCCCCGACGTTTTCTGCGCAATTCCGGCGTTGGGGGAATTGGCCTTCCCCCCTGGCTCCCCCTTTCCTGTCCCACCTGGGTCAGTGGCTCCGCAACCTTGCCTGAGCCTTGGGCACCACTTCCTGATTCTCCGCTGGAGGTAGAGCTCTCCCCCGCGCTTGGGGATGGGCTGGACCTTAAGATGGGAGGGACTTCTTGGTATTCCCTGTCCCTCACATCCACCCCCCTCCCAGGCCCCCCTTCTCCCCTCCCTAGGGGCTCCAAGGGTGCCGGGGACGACTGAAAACCTAAAAAGTCCGTGTTGTCAGAGTCCGTAGGCGTAAAAATCTCCCCCCAATCTAGCGATCGTTCCCCTTCCCCCTGAGAAGACGGGAAGCCCAAAAAGTCCGTGGCGTCAGAGCTGGTAGGAGTAAAAATGTGCTGCCAGTCCGCTCCTGCCTCTGACGTGGACGACCTTGGAGAAACCCACACCTCATCTTCAGGATCCTCAAATTCCGCTTCCCACCTCCATGGAGAGCTGCTTTCTGCGACCCCTTCCTCCGGCCCCTCCCCCTCCCCCTCCCTTTCCATGTGCCAGGGCTTTGGCCTGTGGGGGGAAAGGGCGTGGAATTCTTCCACTAAGAATTCCTCTTGTACTTCCGTGGCTGGTATCCACTCATTGTGGGATGGCAGAGTGTCTTCCCATGCCATGAGATACTCCAGCCCTCTCACACCTCTCCTTGAATCCAGAATATCAGTGGCCACGTTGAGTTGCTGGGTGTCTCCCCTCTCCCCCCCTCCCTCGGGGGGCTGATCGCTGTCTCTGCACCTGGTGCTTTCCCTGTACGGCGACAGCAGTGATCTATGAAACACTGGGTGCACCCTCATGTCTTCCGGCAGCTCCAACCTGAAGGCTACCGGATTGACCTGTTGCGTGACCGTGAAGGGGCCCAACCTTCTGGGCGCCAACTTTTTGCACCTCCCTCTGGTGGGAAGGCCCTCTGAGGACAACCAAACCTTGTCCCCCACCCTGATGACCTCCCCAGGTCGTCTGTGGCGATCTGCCCCCTTCTTGTACGCTTCCTTGGCCCTTTCCAAGTGCTCCCTGAGCTGCTGGTGCACCGTCTCCACTTCCTCCGCCCAATCGTCTGTCTGTGGGCCTTCCTCCTCCTCCTCCTCCTCCCCCTCCCTCTCTGGGAAAGATCTGAGCTCGCGCCCGTAGTTGGCCTTAAAGGGCGACACCCCTGTGGAGACGTGCACTGCATTGTTGTAGGCAAATTCTGCCAGTGGCAGGCGATCCACCCAGTCCGTTTGCCTCTGGCTGACGTAGCATCTCAGGTACTGCTGCAGAATGGCGTTGACCCTCTCCGCCTGTCCATTGGTCTGCGGGTGCCGAGCCATCGACAAGCTGACCTCCACCTGCAGGAGGTTCATGAGCCTCCTCCAGAACCTGGAAACAAATTGTCGGCCGCGGTCCGAAATAACCCTTAAGGGTAACCCATGCAGTCTGAATACGTGGTCAACGAACAGTTTGGCTGTCTCTTCTGCAGAGACCGCCCTGGCACACGGTATAAAATGGCACATTTTGGACATGAGGTCCACCACCACCAACACTGCTGTTTTGCCCCTGGAAGAAGGCAGGTCTGTGATGAAGTCCATGGACACTACTTCCCATGGCCTGTGCGGTGTGGCTCCAGCAACCCTGCTGGTGCTGCTCTGACAACCTTTGCTCGCTGGCAGGTGTCACAGCCCCTTACATAGTCCCGAACATCCTCCCGCACCCCTGGCCACCAGAAGTGTCTCATGACTAAGTGAGTGGTTTTGTCCCTTCCAAAATGACCCGCCGTTGGGTTGTCGTGCATCTGCTTGAGGACCTTACCTCTGAGCTGTGTGGTGGGCAGGTACAGGGCTCCCCTGTAAAAAAGCAACCCCCTCCTTTCCTCAAAGTCTTTTGCGTGCTCCCTCCCCCCTCGCAGATCTCTGAAGATGCGGGTGGCGAACTCATCTGCTGCCGTCAGTGCTGTGAGTTCTGCCTCGCTCACCACTGCTGCTCCGCATGACCATGCCGACGGGGGAAACACGTGTCGGGGCGCTGGTGGCAACTCCTCCTCCATGTACTCTGGTTTGCGGGAGAGGACATCCGCCCTGACATTCTGCTCCCCCGGTATGTAGTGGATGGAGAAGTTGAAGTGCGAGAAGAACTCTGCCCACCGTATCTGCCGCTGGTTGAGCACCCTGGCTGTTCTCCAGAACTCCAGGTTCTTGTGGTCCGTGCACACCTGAATGGGGTGTTTGGCACCTACCAGGAAGTGTCTCCAGTGTTTAAACGCAGAATGGATCGCCAAAAGCTCTTTATCAAACACCGTGTAGTTACGCTCTGGCTGGGTTAGCTTTCTGGAGAAAAAGGCACAGGGTCTCCACTCTCTGTTGGCGTCCAGTTGCAGTAAAATGGCGCCCACCGCTCGGTCTGAAGCATCAGTCTCGACGCGTAGGGGCGCGTGCTGTACCACGTGGAACAGGTTCTGGTCTGAGGCGAACACCCTCTTGAGACCTTCGAACGCTGCTTGCGCCTCCGGTGTCCACCTGAACTTTTGCTTGCCTCTCAGGCAGTCAGTGATGGGGGCCGTAACGCGAGAGAAGTTCTTGATGAACTTCCTGTAGAAGTTGGCGAAGCCTAGTAGGCGTTGGGCGTCTTTGCGCATCCTGGGGCTGTGCCAGTCCAGGATGGCCTGCACCTTGTCCTTGTCCATCGCTAGCCCCTTGTCTGACAGCTTGTAGCCCAGGAAGTCCACCTCCTTGGTGTGAAACTTGCACTTCTCCAGCTTCACATACAGGTGGTGCTGCTTCAGGCGTTGCAACACTTCCCTGACATCCTTCACATGCTGCACTGGGTCATTGGAGTAAATAAGGATGTCATCTAGGAAGACCAATCAGTTTTTGAAGAGGAGTGAGCCTAGGACGTGGTGCATGAAGGCCTGGAAGCATGCTGAGCCCCCTTGCAAACCAAAGGGCATCACCAGGTATTCAAAAGAGCCCAGGGGTGTGAACATCGTGGTCTTCCACTCATCGCCTTCCCTGATCCTGATTAAGTTGTACGCTCCCCGTAGATCGAGCTTGGTGAAGATCTTGCCCCTGTGCGCTGCTGTCAGCAGATCGTCCACTCTGGGCATTGGAAACGCCACTGGTTCCGTCATGCTGTTCAGGCGCCTAAAATCCACCACCAGACGGCGCTGTTGCGTGTCCTTCTTGTCCACCCAGAAGACCGGGCTGCCCCCTGCTGCCTTGCTTTCTCTGATGAACCCCCGCTTGAGGTTCTTGTCGTTGAACACCCTCAGATCCTCTAGTTCCTGATCTGACATGGAGTACAGCTTGGCTGGGGGTAGCGTTGCCCCTGGTATCAGGTTGATCTGACAATCAAAGGACCTGTGCGGGGGCAGGTGGTCGGATTCTGCTTCGCTGAAGACCTCCTGTAGGTCCCAATACTGTTTGGGAATCGCCTCTCCCCCCTTAAAGTGCATGGTGGCCACCGTGGCTATCGGTGGCCCCTCCCCTGGTTGGCGCTGCATGCAATGTTCCAGACAAAAGTCAGACCCAAACGTAATGCATCTCTGGTGCCAACTTATGGACGGGTCATGACGTGCTAGCCAGCTCATTCCCAGCACGATGGGGGGGGGGTCTGAGATGGTGGTGACGTTGAATGCCAGTGTATCTGAGTGCTGTCCCACTGTCATTCTCATGGGGGGGGTCTGGTGGGTGATAGCCCCTCCCAGCAACTCCCTGCCGTCAATTTTGATTCATTAGGTATCCTTTTAAATGGGAATCTCTATGGCCCAATAATTCGGCCTCCTCTACAACAATTTTAACGAGTCTACCAATGTGTCCTGATGGATCTCCAGTCAATTTTTTATAATATGAGGTATCCGCCAATTGTCGTTGTACCTCTTTACAATAATCCCCTCTATCCAAGATAACTATGGCTCCTCCTTTGTCAGCGGGTTTGAGGATGATGTTACTGTCAGTCATGAGATTTCTTAAGGCATTATATTCTAATCTCGATAAGTTGGACCAATTAGATCGAGTCTCCTGTTCTACTTTAGTGGTGTCTCTTAGAACCATCTGTTCAAACGTGGTAATAAGTGGGTCTGCAACATTGGGACAGTACGTGGATCTCTTTCTAAACCTAGGTAAAGATGAGTCTGTGGGTGTATTGCAAAAAACTTTTTTTTTAATTTTATGAGTCTAATCAGCCTAAAGACATCCACTCGGGTATTAAATGAATTATATCAGGGCGTCGGTACAAAACCCAAACCCATGTTTAACACTTTCCTTTCCCAAAAACTCAGAGGTCGGGTAGATAAATTGACTATTAATTCCTTTGTCTGTGTCGTCTCCGTCTCCCTCGCATCTGGGGAAAATGCCCCTTTGAGCGGTTGTTCCTAGCCCAATATCTGGGTCTGGAGGAATTTTCATCTCCAGAATTCGTGGCTGATTCAGAACTTTCCCCATCTGTAGTCTCAAAGTCAGAGTGAGCCTCTACTGGAGTGGCCCATGTAACTTTTTTCTTTAAGTTTTTGGAATTCTGCCACAAATTATAAACCCTACCCATATCATAATCTTTTGTATCCCTGTTCAATTTTTTGGTTTTAAGCTCTTTCAAACTATTCTCAAATTCCTTAATATTGTTTTCCATCTCCCGCATTTTCCTTTCGTAAACACTTCCCTCCTCAGTAGTCTTAAGGTTATGTTCTAATTTTCCGGTTTCCTCTTTAATTTTTATAGCCTCTTGTCTGGATCTTTCTACAATGAGCAACATCAGGTCCAGCGAACATTTGTTCAAAATAGATGCCCATTTGGATATAAACATATCATCCTGCTGGAACATAGCAGGTGGTTTGTTCATACGTAGACCTCCAGGAATTTTGTTTACATTACAATAATCTGTAAGGGATACGGCACGTAGGTGGAAGCGGGTTTCTCTTTTGCGTAAATATAAATATTGGTCCCAATGATTGGTGGTGGAACCCTGCCCCTAAGCTTAGCATAGATGGTAAGTCTGATAAGATACATTTTTTATCTTCTTCAGAGAAGGCAAAAAAACCCATCACATGTGGCCATGTCTCAAAATACACAGAATAGCAGCAACAAACAGACAACAGGGTAATGTTAGCAAAACAATGAAAAGGTAAACAACCGTGAAGTGCAAATATTTAAATGTATATGCACCAACAAATGTATATGCACGGTTGTTTACCTTTTCATTGTTTTGCTAACATTACTGTGTTGTCTGTTTGTTGCTGCTGACCTCTACAATGAGCATATGGAGGAACACCCATTGCCGTCTCATGGCAGTGTCATAACCATGGCATTCCTGAGTTTTTTTCAGTTGTCCTTCCCATCTTTGAGAGGCTACTCTAGGGATGGGCAAATATTCCAACTTCACTTTCTCTCTGTTTCTGTTCCCCCCTCAGTCCTAAATTCAGCTCTGCACATATCCATATCAATTTGTAATTCAAAAAATGAAGTTTTCATGAAAATTCATCAACATTTCCATGTGAATTCCTCCTTGCCAGATATATTTTAAATGGCATTCTGCCTAATATAAACAATTCCCTCTGATATAATAAATCCATGCACTAATGCATGCATGCTGAGACACAGCTTACCCAAGCATATGCAGTTTTGTACCCTTTGCTTGGCTAAAGAACAACATTGCAAATTTCAGAGAAGCAAGAATTTCAAAGGATTGCTGCATTTCAATGTACCTCTTGTTTTGGGAATTTGGTAGGCTTGAGTGGGTGAGTTCTCCCAGAAGGGCCGCTGCAAATTACAGCTTCAGTTTAAATTTCGAGTAGTTTAAAACTGCTTTAATATAAACAAAAAATAAAACAATGAACAAACCTTTGCAACCAGAGAATATGTTTTCTACCAACATCATGAGGTTTATCAGTTGATATGGGAGCTTTGTAATACGAAGTGGCACAGAATTGTCTTTCTGATGTCACCTGATTCCTACCTATACCCTGGAAGATTCTTGGCTGTGGGGATCATGTTCCCGCTTGAGCTGCCTACTGTTCCATCTACTGACCCAGTGGGTCAAGAAGCAGGGAACTGATCCTGACTTGCAGTCAGGGCTTCCTGATGAGCAACTGATGCAATGGCTTCTGCATCACTGCAGTAACCCAGTAAGAAGTGACAGTTGCATAAACGGTTAGCAGGGCCGGCTCTAGGTAGACCCCCGGTGGCGCAGGGCACCATGGCGCCGGCCCGCCAGGAGGGTGCCGCGAGTTGCGCCCGCCCGGTCCGCCGGTTCGACAACCACGCTGTGCCTGCCCGCCTGCCGCAGCGCCGCACAGGAGCACCTGTGGCAGCCGTGCTGTGCGCTCCGCCCGCCCACCGCGCTGGGAAACGGGGCGGGGGGCGCTGGAGGGATCTGTCGCTCCACGGCGCCAGGGGCGCTTAAGACGGCCCTGACGGTTAGACACACCTCCTTTGGGGAAGCTCCTGAGATGCTGCTAACCTCCCAGAGTCTGCAATTATTTCACTCTGGGTTGGTGTCAGAGTCTTCTATCCAATTGTCCACAGGGGAGCATTTGCACCCCAGGTCTTCTCTGCCCCACAATAAGTTGCACAGCACTCTTTTTAATGTACCGACTCCTTTCCATCTTCCAATTCTCATTTTGCTGGCTACTTCCAAACACACACACACAGACACACACACACACAGAGAGAGAGAGAGAGCGCGAGAGAGAGAGAGAGAGCGCGAGAGAGAGAGAGAGAGAGAGAGAGAGAGAGAGAGAGAGAGAGAAGAGCATGGGGGTGGGTGTTTTTTGTTTTGCAAATCTTTCTAACATTCCTCCTTTTTTCATGGTTGTTGGGGTGTGTGTGTGTGTGTCTTTATTTAGTTGCACTAACCCTTTGTCTGCAACACTTACTGTTCTGAATCACTTGGGTGGTCCAAGTCCCAGACGGACAGTGCGGAAGCCAATCTGGATGGGAAGGTAGGAAAATATTATTACTGCATTGACGCGCAAATGGCTGCTATTGTGGATATTACAATGGTATTCTGCTCAGAGCCTAGCAGGCAAAAAGGAATGTGGCACCTCCAGTTTTCCTCCACAATTATCCAAAACTATATTGGACTCAGATTTCATCTGCTAGTGAATTGAGATTTTTTTGCCATAAAAAACAAAACTATTATTCTTGTTCACTCGTGGTACTGGGCGAAGTTCAAGGTGCTGGCTTTACTGTGAAAAGCCCTTTACCATGTTGGACCTGGAGACTTGAAAGATCGTCTCACCCTTTATACACTGAATGGATCACTGCATCCCGCAGTTGCCATTTTACTGGGAGGTCCACACAAAAAAACAGGAATCAGATCTTTGGTGTTATGGCACCTGCAGTTTGGAATATCCCCAGTGAAGGTTTAAGAACACAATAGCATGAGAACAGCCTCTTGGATCAGGCCAGTGGCCCATCTAGCCTAGCATCCTGTTCCTACGATGGCCAACCAGATGCCTATGGGAAACTTGCAAGCAGGATTGGAGCACACCAACACCCTCCGCTTCTGTGGCTTCCAGCAACTGGTATTCAGAAGTGTCACTGCCTCCAACTGTGGAGGCTGAGCATCCCCATCATGCCTAGCAGCCATTGATTAGACAGGTGCTGACCCTGGGGCACCCCACTTTCAGTTCCCCCCCCCAGGATAATGAGTACTCTTTGGGTTTGGTCAGTCAACCAGCTACAAATCCGCCTAACCTCATTCCACCCACATTTCACCAGTTACCTCGTGAGAATATCATGGGGGACTTTGTCAAAAGCCTTCCTGAAATCAAGATCCACTATATCCACAGAATCCCCCTGATCCACCAAGCTTGTAAATTTTAACAGGGAGAAATGTAAAGTACTACACTTGGTCAAAAAAAATGAAAGGCACAAATGAGGGTGGGAGACACCTGGCTTGAGAGCAGTGCATGTGAGAAGGATCTAGGAGTCTTGGTAGACCACAAACTTGACATGAGTCAACAGTGTGATGCAGCAGCTAAAAAAGGCAATGCAATTCTGGGCTGCATCAATAGGAGTATAGCATCTAGATCAAGGGAAATAATAGTACCACTGTATTGTGCTCTGGTCAGACCTCACCTGGAGTACTGTGTCCAGTTCTGGGCACCACAGTTCAAGAAGGATACTGACAAGCTGGAACGTGTCCAGAGGAGGGCAACCAAAATGGTAAAAGGCCTGGAAACAATGCCTTATGAGGAACGGCTTAGGGAGCTGGGTATGTTTAGCCTTGAGAAGAGAAGGTTAAGAGGTGATATGATAGCCATGTTCAAATGTATAAAAGGATGTCATATAGAGGAGGGAGAAAGGTTGTTTTCTGCTGCTCCAGAGAAGCGGACACGGAGCAATGGATTCAAACTACAAGAATTTGCTGCCAAGAAGTGTGGTGGAGTCTCCTTCTTTGGAGGTCTTTAAGCAGAGGCTTGACAGGCATATGTCAAGAATGCTTTGATTGTGTTTCCTGCTTGGCAGGGGGTTGGACTGGATGGCCCTTGTGGTCTCTTCCAACTCTATGATTCTATGATTCTAAATCCATTGGGGGAAAAGAAATTAGATTTGTCTGGCATGGCTTGGTGTTTTTTTTTTTTAAGAAACCTATGATGGATCTTTGTAATCACAGCATCCTTTTCTAAGTGTTCACAGACTGACTGTTTTATTATTTGTTCTAGGACCTTTCCTGGTATTGACATCAAGCTGATTGGTCAGTAAGCTTTCCCCCCTTTTTGAAGATGGGGACAACATTTGCTCTCCTCCAGTCTGCAGCGACCTCAGAATTCTTGAACATTATAGACAGAAGCTCCTTTAGTACCCTTGGGTGCTGATGTCCATTGTTCCTACTCATGGATCCCGAAGAAGGTGACATTAGAATGTTTGAGGTAAGGATATTGTCACGGTGGCCGGAGAAGGCTACTTCAGAGTAACGACTCTACACAGCTCTGCATTTTGTCTTTTATTGGTGCTGAGTATTTACAGTGCTAATGGCAGTGCTATTTACAAAGACACATCTGTTCAGCTTGAATCAGAACCTCCAAGTGGCTTTTGGCGCGTCTTGCGCCAGCATAACAACTTGGGGGGACCCATCCTCTTCCCCCGACGCTTTCTGCGAAGTTCCGGAGTTGGGGGGACTGGCCTGCCCCCCTTCCTTCCCCCTTCCTGTCCCACCTGGGACGATGGCTCTTCTACCCTGCCAGAGCCTTGGACACCACTTCCTGTTTCCCCACTTGAGCTGGAGCTTTCCCTCTTTTCAGCCTCGCTCGGGGCTGGGCTGGAACTCAGGAGGGGAGGGGCTTCACGATATCCCTTGCCCCTCACATCCACCCCCCTCCCAGGCCCCCCTTCTCCCCTCCCTAGAGGCTGCACGGGTGTCGGTGGTGACTGAAAGCCTAAAAACTCCGTGCTGTCCGAGCCGGTTGGTGTGAACACCTCCCCCCAGTCCCGTTGGCCCCCTCCTTCCTCCTGGGAAGAGGGAAAGCCCAAAAAGTCCGTGGCCTCAGAGCTGGTGGGGGTGAAAATCTGCTGCCAGTCCACCTCTTCTCCTGACTGAATGGACCTCGGAGATGCCCATATCTCCTCCTCCGTGTCCTCAAACTCTGCTTCCCATCTCCATGGTGAACTGCTTTCCCCTTCCTGTGCTTCCTCCTCCTCCCACTCCCGTTCCATGTGCCAGGGCTTGGGCCTGTGTGGGAAGAGGGCGTGGAATTCTTCCACTAAGAATTCCTCTTGTATCTGGGTGGCTGGGACCCATTCATTTTGGGATGGCGGGGCGTCCTCCCATGCCATGAGGTACTCCAGGCCCCCCACCCCCCTTCGTGAATCAAGGATGGCCGTTGCTTCATTGAGTGGCTCCCTGCCTCCACTCTCCCCCCTCCCTCGGGGGGCTGTTCGCTGCCTCGGAACCTGCTACTTTCCCTGTACGGAGACAGCAGCGATCTATGAAACACTGGGTGCACCCTCATGTCCTCTGGCAGTGCCAGCCTGTATGCCACCGGGTTTACCTGCTGCGTGACCGTGAAGGGGCCCAACCTTCTGGGTGCCAGCTTCTTGCACCTCCCTCTGGTGGGAAGGCCCTCCGAGGACAACCAAACCTTGTCCCCCACCCTGATGGCCTCCCCCGGTCGCCTGTGGCGATCTGCCCCCTTCTTGTACGCTTCTTTGGCCCTCTCCAAGTGTTCTCTGAGCTGCTGGTGCACCGTCTCCAGTTCCTCTGCCCAATCCTCTGCCGAACAGTTTGGCTGTCTCTTCTGCAGAGACCGCCCTGGCACACGGTATAAAATGGCACATTTTGGACATGAGGTCCACCACCACCAACACTGTGGTCTTGCCCCTGGACGACGGCAGGTCTGTGATGAAGTCCATGGACACTACTTCCCACGGCCTGTGCGGTGTGGCTAATGGCTCCAGCAACCCTGCTGGTGGTGCTCTGACCACCTTTGCTCGCTGGCATATGTCACAGCCCCTTACATAGTCCCGAACATCTTCCCGCACCCCTGGCCACCAGAAGTGTCTCATGACAAAGTGAGTGGTTTTGTCCCTTCCAAAATGACCCGCCGTCGGGTTGTCGTGCATCTGCTTGAGGACCTTACCTCTGAGCTGGTTGGTGGGCAGGTACAGGGCTCCCCTGTAAAAAAGCAACCCCCTCCTTTCCTCAAAGTCTTTTGCCTGCTCCCTCCCCCCTCGCAGCTCTCTGAAGATGCGGGTGGCAAACTCATCTGCTGCCGTCAGTGCTGTGAGTTCTGCCTCGCTCACCACTGCTGCTCCGCAGGACCATGCGGACGGGGGGAAAATGTGCCTGGGTGCTGGGGGCAACTCCTCCTCCATGTACTCTGGCTTGCGGGAGAGGGCATCCGCCCTGACATTCTGCTCCCCCGGTATGTAGTGGATGGAGAAGTTGAAGTGCGAGAAGAACTCTGCCCACCGTATCTGCCGCTGGTTGAGCACCCTGGCCGTTCTCCAGAACTCCAGGTTCTTGTGGTCCGTGCACACCTGAATGGGGTGCTTGGCGCCCACCAGGAAGTGTCTCCAGTGCTGGAACGCAGAGTGGATCGCGAGAAGCTCCTTATCAAACACTGTGTAGTTGCGCTCCGGCTGGGTCAGCTTTCTGGAGAAGAAGGCACAGGGTCTCCACTCTCTGTTGGCGTCCAGTTGCAGCAAAATGGCGCCCACAGCTCTGTCTGAAGCATCTGTCTCCACGCGTAGGGGCGCATCCTGCACCACGTGGAACAAGTTCTGGTCTGAGGCGAACACCCTCTTGAGGCTTTCGAACGCTGCTTGCGCCTCTGGTGTCCATCTGAACTTCTGCTTGCCTCTCAGGCAGTCCGTGATGGGAGCCGTAACGCGAGAGAAGTTCTCGATGAACTTCCTGTAGAAGTTGGCGAAGCCTAGTAGGCGTTGTGCATCTTTGCGCGTCCTGGGGCTGTGCCAGTCCAGGATGGCCTGCACCTTGTCCTTGTCCATCGCTAGCCCCTTGTCTGACAGCTTGTAGCCCAGGAAGTCCACTTCCCTGGTGTGAAACTTGCACTTCTCTAGCTTCACATACAGGTGGTTCTCTTTTAGGCGCTGCAACACCTCCCTGACATCCTTCACATGCTGCTCGGGGTCATTGGAGTATATAAGGATGTCATCTAGGAAGACCAAGCAGTTCTTGAAGAGGAGTGACCCCAGGACTTGGTGCATGAAGGCCTGGAAGCATGCTGAGCCTCCTTGCAAACCGAAGGGCATCACCAGATATTCAAAAGAGCCCAGAGGCGTGAACATCGTAGTCTTCCACTCATCGCCTTCCCGGATCCTGATCAAGTTGTACGCCCCCCTCAGATCGAGCTTGGTGAAGATCTTGCCCCTGCGTGCCGCTGTCAGCAGATCATCCACTCTGGGCATTGGGAAAGCCACCGGTTCCGTCATGCTATTGAGCCGTCTAAAATCCACCACCAGACAGTAGTTTCTTTTATTACTCCATTCATTCATAAAGAGCTCAACTGTTTAGTTACTCATTCATGCATAGGGATGAGAGAGATATTTGATTCAGTTCACATTTATAGATGACTCTATCAAATTCACATGTTCTAAAACAATATGAGAACCAAAATTCGCACTTACTGAATTTTACAATGCAGTTCTTGAACCAAGCAGAGATTTATATATTAAGGGTTAATGTTGTCAAAATGAATACAGTAGTGAAAATAACACAAAAAAAAAATCCACCACCAGACGGTGCTGTTGCGTGTCTTTCTTGTCCACCCAGAAGACCGGGCTGCCCCCTGCTGCCTTGCTTTCTCTGATGAACCCCCGCTTGAGGTTCTTGTCGATGAACGCACGCAGATCCTCCAGTTCCTGATCTGACATGGCGTACAGCTTGGCGGGGGGTAGCGTTGCCCCTGGCACCAGGTTGATCTGGCAGTCAAAAGACCTGTGCGGGGGTAGGTGGTCGGACTCCGCTTTGCTGAAGACCTCCTGCAGGTCCCAGTACGGTTTGGGTATCGCCTCACCCCCTTTGACGTGCATGGTGGCCACCGTGGCTATGGGAGGCCCCTCCCCTGGTTGGCGCTGCATGCAATGTTCCAGACAAAAGTCCGATCCAAACGTGATGCATCTCTGGTGCCAACTGATGGAGGGGTCGTGGCGCGCCAGCCAGCTCATGCCCAAGACGATGGGGGGGGGTCTGAGATGGTGGTGACGTTGAATGCCAGTGTCTCTGAGTGCCTTCCCACCGTCATCCTCATGGGGGGGGTCTGGTGGGTGATGGCCCCTCCCAGCAACTCCCTGCTGTCTATGGTGGAGACGTGCAGGGGAAAATCCAGCTGCAGAAGTTGGATCTGGTGCGCTTCTGCAAAGTTTCTCGAGAAGAAGTTGGCTGAGGCACCACTGTCGATTAACGCGAGGACCGTCAGGGGATAGCCATTTGGGAGCGTTAGCGTCACTTCTAGAACCACCCCTGCTCTGGGGGTGGGGTGGGCTGGCGCTGCTCCTCGCTGTGTGGGTGGGCGGGTTGGGGCCGGTTTGTGCTAACTGTGCCTGGCTGCTGCCCCTTGTCTCCTGCAGCCAGGCTGTCTCGTTTCCCTGCTGTGGTGCTACGTCAGTGGGGGAGGGCACAACCGTTCCCGCCTTTCCTTGCCACTCCCTGCGATGTGGGCAGTCTCTGACGCGATGCTGGGGGGAGTTGCAGAGAAAGCAATTCCCGCCTCTTCCCTCCTTGCGTCTTGGCGCCGCCGGGGTTTGAAAAGCCCCCGCGCGCGCTCCACCGATCTCCATCGGTTCCGGCTCTGAGCTCGGTCTGGGCGGGACTAGGGGTGGGCCCTGGGGTGGGGTTTGGTGAAGTGGTCTGTCCTGGGAGCGTGGGAACCAAGGCTTTGCTGCGCGCGTCGTTTGTTTGTCATTCCATCTGGATTCCTGTCTCACCCCCACCGCTAGCGCCGCTTTGCTTAACTCATCCATAGTCCGCGGTTTGGGACCTCTCGCCAGCTCATCCTTAACGTCTGAGTGCAACCCCAGGTAGAAGGCTGATTTCACTGGCTCACTGTGCAGATCCCACCCCAGTTTGTGCACTAGCATGGTGAATCTCGCCCAGTAGTCCCGAACTGTCGATTTTCCTTGTGTTAAGTTATGAAGCTCTTCTTTTGTGGCTTCCATTTCAGAGTCACTCGCATACATGATTTTTAAAGCTTCTAAGAATAGTTTTGTGTTCTTTATGCAATCTTTTTTTGCGCGATGAGCGGTCTGACCCATTCTCTGGCGGCCCCCGTCAAATGCTCTATGATAAAGGAGACTCTGTGCGCGTCATCTGGGAATTCTGCCGCATGCAGTTCCAGCGCATAATTTATTTCTGTCTCAAAGCCTAGGTACTCTCTTGGGTCGCCGCTAAACTTGGTGACTAGGGTCTGTCCCCTCCTCACTTGGACTAGCTGGGGCTGGGGCACCCCCCACCTCTCGCAGCTTTTTCCTCATCCAGCTTTTTCTGTAACTCCACCACCATCACCCTTAGTTGCTTCTCAGTTTCATCTTTCGCTCTCACCTGCTCTGCCAGCTTGTTCAGCTCCTCCCGCGTTCCTCACGCTTCCTCCTGAGCGGCAAGTAATTGCTGGTGTGCCTGCGCTGTCAGGTTCTGTAATTTCTGTAATTCCTGTGCTGCGGCTTCGGCCTCCAGCCTCCACTGCTCAGCGTCTTGCGCGCTCATCGCGGCCGCTCCAAAGTAGCCAGAAAGACTTGGAGGTTGCTGTCACGGTGGCCGGAGAAGGCTACTTCAGAATAACGACTCTACACAGCTCTGCATTTTTTCTTTTATTGGTGCTGAGTATTTACAGTGCTAATGGCAGTGCTATTTACAAAGACACATCTGTTCAGCTTGAATCAGAACCTCCAAGTGGCTTTTGGCGCGTCTTGTGCCAGCATAACAACTTGGGGAGACCCATCCTCTTCCCCCGACACTATCTGCGAAGTTCCGGAGTTGGGGGGACTGGCCTGCCCCCCTTCCTTCCCCCTTCCTGTCCCACCTGGGACGATGGCTCTTCTACCCTGCCAGAGCCTTGGACACCACTTCCTGTTTCCCCACTTGAGCTGGAGCTTTCCCTCTTTTCAGCCTCGCTCGGGGCTGGGCTGGAACTCAGGAGGGGAGGGGCTTCGCGATATCCCTTGCCCCTCACAGATATCTTCTGTATGTATAGCTCTTATTTGATCAAGCATCGGTCCTGAGAGATCTACACTGGCTCCCAGTACATTTCCAAGCACAATTCAAAGTGTTGGTGTTGACCTTTAAAGCCCTAAACGGCCTCGGTCCTGTATACCTGAAGGAGCGTCTCCACCCCCACTGTTCAGCTCGGACACTGAGATCCAGCGCCGAGGGCCTTCTGGCAGTTCCCTCGCTACGAGAAGTCAAGTTACAGGGAACCAGGCAGAGGGCCTTCTCTGTAGTGGCACCCACCATGTGGAATGCCCTCCTACCAGAGGTGAAAGAGAACAACAATTACCAGACCTTTAGAAGGCATCTCAAGGCAGCCCTGTTTAGGGAAGCTTTTAATGTTTGATGGATTTCTGTATTTTAGTATTTTGTTGGAAGCCGCCCAGAGTGGCTGGGGGAACTCGGCCAGATGGGCAGGGTATAAATAATAATAAATTGTTGTTGGTGTTGTTGTTGTTGTTGTTTGTCTCAAAAAGTTACATAGCAATTGGGCTGCCAACTGACTAGAAGAATGGCTTGGCCTGCTCTTGAAATTTAAAGTAAGTAAAATGAAAATGAAAATCAGTAGAAGAAGCTTTCACAGCATGCAGTGGCAATAAACATCACCTGTTAATGTCTGCACATAGGAATGGAATCAGAATCCATTTTAAACTGATTTATACATTCATTTTTCCCCACATGAGACTGCCTCTTGCACTGAGTGGCCACTTAGGTTCAAGCCATCCGTGCATTGTCATTTTTTCTTTAAACCACAACCAAATATATCCAAAATTGTATGGGGGAAAAAATACATGTATTTTACATATAACTTGAGGCCTTGCCCAATCCACATTAAACCCTAGAGCTTTCTCTTCTCATCCCATGCAACTACTAAGATCAGCTTTTGCCTTCCCAACCTCATTTCTGCATGCAAATCCAGGATTGTGATGCGGCACTACAAATTCTCCAATGTGAGCTGCGTGAAGACAGCCTTACATTTTAATGTGTATAGGAAGATATGTATAGAAAAGTCAACTCTCATGCTGTACTATTTTTTTGCAGCATAATTTATAAATGGGATGATCTGGATTTTTTTTAAAAAAAACAACTTCAATAAGTGTCAGGAAGGGTCACCAACTGCTGAAACCACCCCTGCTTCTGTGTCTTAATAGCAGCATGAGGAGCAGATAGGGAGGAAATTTTCTGAAAATCTTAGGTTGCGTTTATCCGCACAGATTTTTTCCCCTAATTCCCCTCTCACAGTTTGATTGCAGTGAGAAACAATATATTTTTACCAGTTCTGCTGAAGTTGTGAACAATGCTTGCAAATTTTATGCACTATTACTGTATATCCCTGATATAATATATTGGCCACTTCATGAGAAGAGAAGACTCCCTGGAAAAGACCCTGATGTTGGGAAAGATGGAGGGCACAAGGAGAAGGGGAAGACAGAGGATGAGATGGTTGGACAGTGTTCTCAAAGCTACGAACATGAGTTTGACCAAACTGCGGGAGGCAGTGGAAGACAGGAGTGCCTGGCGTGCTATGGTCCATGGGGGTCACGAAGAGTCGGACACGACTAAACGACTAAACAACAACAACGACATATCCCTGATATTTATATGATCCAGGTTTTCTAGAGTAACCAAGTACAAAAACAGATATGTACAGCAATGTATAATGTATAAAATAATGTATATCTACCAGATGGGCCTTCATTTCCTTCTGATTTATTGCCAGCTCCTCCCAGATAGAACAATGTGTGCAAAATTGTCTCCCAACTTTAATAAATTGCCTGCTCGTTATAAACTAAGAATACACACACACACACACACACACACACACACACACACACGTTGAATTGGATATTTGTTTGGGGGAATCTGTGTTAGTCCATTGTGGCCAATGGTCAAACTTTCCTCCAACGAAAACATTGGGCCGCATGTTTTTCATTAAAATTAGCTGTGGGCCTCCAATGCAAACATTTAACGAGGCTTGCCAAAAACGAACACCGCAACAAGCTGGGGCTTGCATACTGGCCCTGATCCTGCAGGGAATTAGTGGGAAATAATTATATTTATTTATCCCCTAATTTTGTTTATGAACTGGCTTGCCTTGCTTGCAATGTTATTGTCAGCATTTTAGACCTAAGGCAGCATGGAGCTCTTTGCTATTTTCTCATGTTGCTTGAATTAGGAGAACTGGCAGCAAACATATAAGGCGTTATAAATGAAACAAAGCAGAGGAATAGTTGGTGGTTTTCTTTCCGGGGTCAAGATCTCCCTTGCTGCTCTTAATTGAACTGTCACCCAGGCCACACCCACACCCACAATATGTGAAATTCAGTTTTCTCCCAACACATACAAATATTTCCCCCTCGCTCCCTTTTTCTTAGTCTTAGGCTGCCCACATTGCCATTTCACACTTCTTGTTCAATACCCCTCCTTCGGCCACCTTGCTTGCAAGTTCCCTACCTCCTTGAGCCTTTGCCTAGTCCTCAACCTACTCCACAAAGCTACTCCTCTAAAACAAAAAACAAAAAACCATGTGTGTGTGTGTGTGTGTGAGAGAGAGAGAGAGAGAGAGAGAATGTGTGTTTGTGAGTGAGAATGAAATGAGACAAATTCATGGATAAGGCTGTCAACGTCCACTAGCTACACTGGCTGTGTTCCATCTCCGCTGGGAATCACAAGTGATATTTATTACGGTACATTTTATCCTCACATCTGCCCTGTGAGATAGGATAGGCTGAGAAGTAGTGAAAACTGGTCCATGATCACCCAGGGAGTTTTGTGGCTGAGTGGGAATGTAAACCTTGATTTCCTGAATCAGACCCTCTAACCACTCAACCACACTGCCTCTTAGAAGTTCCCACTTCCTCTTTCACTCCCTGCAATCCCCTCCCCCAACACTACCACCAGTGCTGAGAGAGAGAAGCCCTGAAATTGTAAAAGAAAAAGAAAAGTTTGAGTGCTAGAAAATATTAAGTTTTATGCCGATATGCATAAAGCATTTTTGCAGCTCTCAGACCAGAAGCATTCTACTGCCAAACCCAATAAAACAGGGGAAAATCAGCTACACAGAACCAGATGGAATTCCAGTCAAACCTCCGAAACCTTTGGGGTGGAAGACCGACTTCGGGTAACCTGGGGGAAGATATAGGTTTTGCACGCTGTGAATAAAATACCAACACTCATAACAAGTAACCTGAGGTGGGGATAGACAGAAAGTCAACCTAATATCTCCTCACAGATTCCTTCATGAGTGACCACTTGCTGATATGAAGATTGTCTTTCCCTTCCTTCCTCCTCCTTGTGACTCCATAATAGCCACGTGCCTTGCCTATACACAGAATGGCTTTGTTTTTCCAGGGACCCAAAATATTCTTTCAACTGCCCAGAGGACTCTCAAGGAGAGGAGGCTGAGGAAACACTCCACAAAGGAGGATGCTCAAAAAAGGATGTGTTATGTTTTCAGTGGCGCTGTGGGTTGCTGATCAGAAGGTCGGCGGTTCGAATCCCTGCAACGGGGTGAGCTCCCATTGCTCAGTCCCAGCTCCTGCCCACCTAGCAGTTCGAAAGCACATCAAAGTGCAAGTAGATAAATAGGTACCACTCCGGCGGGAAGGTAAACCAGAAGCAGCTTTGTCATGCTGACCACATGACCCGGAAGCTGTCTGTGGACAAACGCTGGCTCCCTCGGCCTATAGAGCGATATGAGCGCCACAACCCCAGAGTCGGACACGACTGGACCTGATGGTCAGGGGCCCCTTTACCTTTACCTTTACCTATGTTTTCAGTGGTCTGTGTTTGCCTAAGCTTGAGTTCTGGACTAAGAATTCTGAGCCCCTGTGTTCTGATTTGAAACATGATATCCAATCACAGAACATTTCAGGATTTGGGCCCCTGCCATTGGCCCTCAAACTCTGAGTTATGATTTGCAGCTTGGGAGTTTAGACAGCCAATCACGTGGAGAGTGGGAGTGGCCCAGTCCTTCAGAAATGTATGTAAGCAGTTGCTTTGCCCCTGTTGTCCAGTTCTGTTAGTTCAATAAAGGTTCTTCCTGTTATTCATGTGCCCTGCTTTGTGGGAACCCACCTACACTTCAGGTGAGAGCCTGCCAGCTCTGCAAGCAAGGGGTGACATAACTGGGCTCCCGAGCCCCACGGGGTGCCACAGAAAGAATGTAGTTGGTCAAGGGAGCTGTGGACCCAAAAGGGTTGAAAACCTCTGGTATAGGCCAATTTGTTTTTGAACTTTCTACTGTACATTGATTGAAGGAGCTCTTTCTGCATATCATAGAGTCGTAGAGTTGGAAGGGACCCCACGAGTCATCTAGTCCACACCACTTCTGCATAGGATTCTGGGAGATATTCTAGGGCCCCATCCTCACCATACACTATACATTCTTTGGCTTCTCCCAAAGAATCCTGGGAACTGTAGTTTGTCAAGAGCAATGAGAGTTTTTAGGAGACCCCTATTCTGCGATTCTCACAGCTCTGAGTCGGTGGTCATCACTGCCTCCCAAGGGAGGAAGTTCCATAGTTTAACTAAGCACCGAGTGGAGAAGTATTTTCATTTATCTGTTCTGAATCATCCAACATTCAAACTGTCTCTCCAGTTGGGAATAATGTGGTAACACTGGGTACATAGCTGCCAAGTTATCCCTTTTTTTAAGGGATTTTCCCTTATGCCGAATAGGCTTCCTCGCGAGAAAAGGGAAAACTTGGCAGCTATGGCTGGGTAAGCATTGCAAAACAACAAAGAAATCAGAATCCACACTAATGCACTATCATTGTTGCAATAACATCTTGTAGACCCCTCTCCAGTAGCTCACAATCCCCTACCTGCATGGATAAACCAATCAGAAGACACCCAAACTGCAATCATTTTTGGACTTGCTTCTTAAAATCCACTGGGAAAATCGTAGGCCTATCTGCTGCTATATCTCATATGTTTTTTTCATGTATTTCAGACCTGACTGATTGCACACAGATGTCTTTCACACCCTGTAGTAAAGTGGTGAATCAAGAACTCTCTCCTCTCTCAAAATTCACCCAGACAGCCAATAACCACAACCTTTACCATGAAACAAAAAACAAAAAACCTCAACACTTCAGATTTAAGCAAAAAGAATACCTTGCATTTTTTCCTTTTTAAATAAAAGAAAGTTGGAATCACTCAATGGACTTGACTTTCATTTTTACAAGGCTTTTTCTTCTTCTTCTTTCAAAGCATCCCAAGAACAGCTGCTTCGACGCACTGGAAAACGCTTTGGGGATCAGGGACCTGATCCGGCAAGGCCTTTCCATGAGCAGCTCCAAATCCAGTCTGCCGCCTCAGTAGCCTCGCCAAGCTTCCTTGACAACTCCGTTTGTCAACCTGTTTTCGCTTGCTTTGCTCAGACTCTCCCTTTAAAGAGCAACTGAAATGCATAAATTGAGCAGCTGGGATATTTCCTTCCTAGCACTTATCTCCTTGCCTCTGCCCCGCATCAAAGCTTTATTCATTCATTTCCCATAATGGCTTAGCAATCAATCCCTCTTCACAGGGAACTCTGAGAATACTAGCTCTGTGCAGGGAACAGGAGGTGTCCTAAAAACTCTCAGCACCCTTTCTCCCCCTCGTCCTCCTCCTCCTCCTCCTCCTCCTCCTCCTTCTTCTTCTTCTTCTTCTTCTTCTTCTTCTTCTTCTTCTTCTTCTTCTTCTTCTTCTTCTTCGATCACTCGTAGCCGAGTAAGATTGTCTTCCATAAGCATGGTTTTAAAAGTTAGTCCGTAAGTGACTGTGGAGGCCAATTCTGGATCCACACGCCCTTCCACAGTGGGGACATAGGTTTCTGGGTGGGAGCAAACCTGGGTGAGGTTTGCCAAGCATGCCTTCCTCTAAGCGCATTTCTCCCTTTCGTCCTGAGTTTGAGCTTCTTCAAAACACATGGCACCTTCTACTACAGGACCTAGGAGTCTCCAGGGAAATCCATGACTGTATGATACTGCTTTGAAGGTGTGGTACAGTTGGCACCTTGCTCACTTCCATCTTAGATTATTGGAGTATGCTCTGTTTGAAGCATACTCCAATAATCTAAGATGGAAGTGAGCAAGGTGCCATCTGTACCACACCTTCAAAGCAGTATCATACAGTATCATACATTCAGACAATATTGTCTCAGCGATGTTCCGGGTTCACTGGCTATCTAATCCTTTCCGGGCCCGATTCAAGGTGTTGCTCTTGAACTTAAAGCCTTGTGTCCCCCTCTCTGAGAGGTTCAGAGGGTGACAATGGGCTTTTTTTCTGTGGTGGCTCCCCATTTGTGGAATGCTCGCACGGCTAGATGACTCTCAGAGTCCCTCCCAACTCTGCAAATCTGTGAATCTATAAACATCTGGGGGGCTGCAGGCTTGATAGACCTTCTCCCTCTCTCCCGTCCTTCCTAGTGGGCTGCAAGGAAGATGCAGGTGGCTGTCTCCAAAAGTCTGAACTGATGGCTTGCAGAGTTAACATTAGACCAAGGGCCACATAAAGTTTGTGGCCATGTCCCACCACCTGAAGTCCAACATACTGAATGGCCATGCCAGAGAAGCAGATCACTTCTCCCTTTGTCACAACCTTGTTAATATTTCTCTCCTTCTTGATGTGTGACACCCTTTATAAACAGCTTCTCTAAAAGGGAACACCAGAGCCAGAGCCATGCACAATGCGTTCTTGATCTTGAGAGAGCCCCATGTTCTCTGACATGGGTTGAAGTATGGTGCTGATAAAGCCACTTCCGCGCCTGCTACGGAGGTGGGGTTGTGGGCTTCCCGACTGAACCATTGCGCAGGGGCTGCCAGCTCAGCCCCTGCGCGATGGAAGGTTCCCGCCTGCATCACACCCGGACCGACCAATCAGGTCGGTCGGGGGTGGAGGCTTCGAGTTTAAAGCCCCCTGCAGGTGGGAACTCTGCCTCTTTTACCCCCTGTTCGCCGGAGCGAACGATTCACCCGACCGCCCACCCCTTAGGTAGGGGACGCTGCTATGGACGTCAGTTGGTCGCCCTGGTTGGCCAGGGGGCCTGGTAGGATTTTTTCCCATTGGGGGTTAGCTGCAATGGGTTTTTCGCCTACCTCATAGCAATCTGTCACAACTTAGGTTAGGCTGTTAGGCGTTGGAAATTTGCATAACAATTAGACGGGGAGGGGCAGGTTACGTCAGCAACTGCCCAAATTTGGAGAAGTAATTCCATTAAAGGATTCCGGGGGCGGAGCTTGGTCCTGAGCCTGGAGATGCCAGGCCGTAGGGCACACCCCTTCAGTGGCCACAGGAGGTGTTCCGGTAGATGTACATCACTGGGCTCCTTACTGGTGGTTAACTTCTCACGGGCTCCAACACACGGGTTGGAGTCGGATATAGTCTGATAGGTTCCAACACCTAAGCCAATTCCGTTCAACGTTCGTAATCAATAAAGTTGTGGCCTTAACCACCCAATTAAACTTATTTACCGCATCTTGTGTCTTTATTACACGGGAAGGAGGGACATTGCCACACAACGCCAAGGTTGCAAGTTCAATCCCCGTATGGGACAGCTGCAAACTCATGCATTGCAGGGGATTGGACTAGATGATCCTTCCCTTCTGACTCTAAAATTCTACGTTTCTAAGATTCTCTGTCTCCCCTTATCCCCCCTCCCTTTTTTTTCATCTACTGCATTTTAATGAGACAAGCCAGTCACGTCTTGTATGGATTGCGATGCCAGTGAAACTGACAGAAGCCCAAAATGAATCGGGCAGTATATGATTTGTGTACTATGTATAGATATATATATGCACACACATACACTAAATACCAAGGGATGGAAGTATAATAAAGTAAGAATTCTATAAAAGTTTTATGATTTTAATACTTTCTGCTAGTAAGTTCAATTTTTCTGGGGGCTCGGCCAATTTTCCTGGAATATAGTTTGTCTGACAGCTAAAATCAGGGTGTTTTATTATTGGTGTCTTGTTTTTTTAAAGACCCAAGTCTGTGGTGCAAAGAGTAGTTCACAGCGGCAGAATAAAAAGTGTTTGTGAAGGGGGAGCATAGGGCTTTAAAACCAACCCCCCTTTTCTGCCCCTGATGCCATTGCAGCCCAATGACAGACACAAGCAAAGCACAGTGTTGCAAACTTGAGGTTCGAGTTTCTTCAAATCCATTTGCATGGCTGGTTTTAACTAAGTAAGTGCATCCCATTGTATCAGCTCAATGCTTGTGGATGCCTTCCAAAGAGCACAAGAAGAAGGGAATTATTACTGCAAGACTTATGAAGAGTCTGGTACAGACAATGAAATAAAAAGTTCTGTGGGTAGATAGAGGACACTAATTATAACAATACTGATTTACTTGCAGAATTGTTCTGAGGATTATAACTACAGTAATACAAAGCACACTGAATGCTTCAAATCAACATATAAATGCAATGGAAGTTTGGGGTCCCTTTGAACAATGTGCAACAAGACACAGGGGGCTGTTTTGAGGAGGTGACAAGAGACTTTCTGTCCACGAACTTCCTTAACTTAATCTATTTTAGATTCTAAGCCCACTTAATCTAACCCTAACTTAATCTATTTTAGATTCTCCCTTCCCCCAGCAGACCCTTCACCCACCCCTCACTTATCTATTTTTTATTTTATTCGATTATTGCCTTCATTTCCCACCTTTCCTCCAAGGAGTTCAGGGGGGTGTACACAATTCTCCTTGTCTTCAAAATAACTCTGTGAGGTAGGTTAGGCTGAAAGGCAGGGACTGGCCCAAGGTCACCCAGTGAGCTTCAGGGCTGTGAGTGGGGATTTGAACCCTGGTCTCCCAGGTCTTGGTATGATGCTCTAGCCACTACACCACACTAGCTCTCATTGTTCAAAAGCCACCACTAGTATCCACCAGGGAGTAATGTGTTCTTGGGTTTTTTGGTGGGGGGACATCTAGGTGACTGTAGGAGAACTGACATCCCTTAGGATGGAAGCCATTGTCTTGAATTTTGTCAGAATTGTTGTTTGGCAGAACAATTCAAGATAGTAGCCTGAAGCAGTATGCATGGACAACTTGTGTGCCTATGATGCAGTTGAGCATCTGGCTAAGAACAGAGATGAAGCATGTCTGGCTCAGGATGGAGTTTCATCAGCACCATGATGCTCAGCTTCATTAGGGATGGGCTGAGCCGCTAATTCAATCCTGTCTTGACCTTGCTGGTCCATTCTGTTCCATTCCATCCTATTATGGTGTCCTCTTGTGCAGGCTTTGTTATGAAAAATGCATACCTTTTACATAAAATATGCACCTTTTCAGTGCTTTCTGATGCACAACGGCCATCCAGTCCAACCCCCTGCCAAGCAAGAAACACCATCAAAGCATTCTTGACAGATGGCTGTCAAGCCTCTGCTTAAAGACCTCCAAAGAAGGAGACTCCACCACACTTCTTGGCAGCAAATTCCACTGCCGAACAGCTCTTACTGTCAGGAAGTTCTTCCTAATGTTTAGGTGGAATCTTCTTTCTTGTAGCTTGAATCTATTGCTCCGTGTCCGCTTCTCTGGAGCAGCAGAAAACAACCTTTCACCCTCTTCTATATGACATCCTTTTTGAACATGGCTATCATATCACCCCTTAACTTTCTCTTCTCCAGGCTAAACATACCCAGCTCCCTAAGCCATTCCTCATAAGGCATCGTTTCCAGGCCTCTGACCATTTTGGTTGCCCTCATCTGGACACGTTCCAGCTTGTCAGTATCCTTCTTGGACTGTGGTGCCCAGAACTGGACACAGTATTCCAGGTGAGGTCTGACCAGAGTGGAATACAGTGGTACAATTACTTCCCTTGATCTAGATGCTATACTCCTATTGCAGCCCAGAATTGCATTAGCTTTTTTAGCTGCTGCATCACACATTGCGGCCGTTGGATCTGATAAGCCTGCTGGGAAAACACCATCAAATGATAAGAACATGTCTCCGTATATCCAGGGTTCCCAGTTGAGGAAAAGTTCCAACATTTGGGAGTTTTCAGTATAGGAGAGACATTATAGAGGGACATTTTTCTGTCATAATACTAGAACCCGTGGGCATTCCAAAGAAGCTGAGTTTTGGAAGATTCAGTTCAGGTAAGAGAAGGAGGAGGAGGAGGAGGAGGAGGAGGAGGAGGAGGAGGAGGAGGAGGAGGAGGAGGAGGAGGAGTTTGGATTTGATATCCCGCTTTATCACTACCCATCAAAGCATCTAAGATTCTCCTTTCCCTTCCTCCCCCACAACAAACACTCTGTGAGGTGAGTAGGGCTGAGAGACTTCAAAGAAGTGTGACTAGCCCAAGGTCACCCAGCAGCTGCATGTGGAGGAGTGGAGACATGAACCCGGTTCCCCAGATTACGAGTCTACTGCTCTTAACCACTACACCACACTGGCTCCTTCACAAAGCACATAGTTGAACTCTCCCACAAGATGTTGAGGATGAGGTAGCAGCCAAGATCCGTTCCTGCCCCAATAATATATTTGTGACCCCCCCCCCCTAAGTTAATGGACATTGTCAGTCAAGTGGTGTGTGCTGTGCCATGTCATGTGATCACTTATGTATGGCAGCACTTACCTGCCCCCCCCCAATATTTTATTCAAGTTGGCACCTCTGGGTGGGTGTTTTTATTTGTGTGTAGGGGGTGTTTTAAATTGTTCCTAAGTGTTATATGTTCATTTGTATTTTGTATTTGTCTTTTGGTTTTTTTTTTTTACTCTGGGGGCAGGTGAGGGAACAGTGACGACTGCTGCCCTCCCTTCCCTTCCTGGTATCCTAAATGGGTGGCAATGTGGCCCATTTAGGAATGCTGGGCCTTGGCATCTGCCCGACATTTCCAGCTCCTGGCATGGGACCAGGGTGAACCGTCCTGAGATCTTGTGATGAAGAGTGGTATATAAATATTAAATAGCACTCAAGGCAATAGAGCAGGGGCCAGTGAGCAACTGGATCCAGGAAGAAGAGGTGTGGTCTGGGGAGCGTATGATGCTTGGGCCAAATCTGGAGAGCCAGACAAAAATTCCTGGAGAGCCACAGTTGACCACAGGGGCTTCCCACTCCTGTTCTAATGTACAGTCATACCTTGGGTTATGTATGCTTCAGGTTGTGTACTTTCAGGCTGCGTACTCCACAAACCCGGAAGTATTTTTCACCACTTTTTGCCACGCACACAGTCTGTGCATGCGCAGAAGCGTTCTGCACAGGTCGCACATGTGCAGAAGCGTGATATCGCGCTTTTGCACATGCACAAAATGGACGCTCGGGTTGCGCACTTTCCAGGGTGCAAACGGCACCCCGGAACAAATTGAGTACGTAACCCGAGGTACCACTGTAAAAGGTAAAAGTAAAGGACTCCTGGACAGTTAAGTCCACTAAAAGGCAATTATGGGATTGCAGCGCTCATCTCGCTTTCAGGCTGAGGGAGCCAGCATTTGTCCACAGATAGCTTTCCGGGTCATGTGGGCAGCATGACTAAACCGTGTCTGGCGCAGCAGAACATTGTGATGGAAACCAGAGCACATGGAAACGCCAATTGCTTTCCCGCCACAGCAGTACCTATTTATCTAATTGCACTTTGACGTGCTTTCAAAATGCTAGATTGGCCGGACCTGGGACAGAGCAATGGGAACTTACCCCACCGCGGGGATTCGAACCACCGACCTTCTGATCGGCAAGCCCAAGAGGCTCAGTGATTTAGACCACAGCACCACCTGTGTCCCACTTATCATCCACTTATCGTCTAATGCTTCATCCAAGAAAGACCCTTCAAGTTCACTTCCAGTTTCGCTCTGGCTCATGTGCCGGCAGTGACTCTAATCCAAATTGCATTAAAATGCAAAGGTGCCATGGGATGAGATCGCCAGATAAACAGCAGGATCTGCTATGTAAACAGCAGTCCTCTCTGAATTGGGCTGAGCTAAGCCCCAGAAACGGATGCATGAGTCTATGTGCACCATGTAGGCTGATTTCGACGTGATGCACTAATTGTGGTGCCACCTGTGCTGGCTGTGTGTTAACCTTGTTATAAAAATATCACAAAATCATATTTTCCAGCTTTGCCATTGCTAATTCGTCAAGCAGCTGGGTTTCCACATAAAACTAAATGAGACCATTTCTTTGTACTTGCCAGTCCTCCAAAATAATAATAATAATGTGTGTGTGTGTGTGTGTGTGTGTGTGTGTGTGTGTGTGTGTGTAATCACATAGCTGAATGCATGAATGTAGTTAAATAGCAGGCAAGTAAGCCTTAGGAGGATGGACTATTTCATACCCTCCAAGTGTCCCGGTTTTCCAGGGACAGTCATGGAGTTACAGAAGCCATCTAGGTTTCGGTTTGACCCTGGAACGTTCTGTTTTCCCTTTTTCCTCTCCTCCATGTCTTGGAGAACAATTAAAAGTGGTGCATGTGTTTGTTTAGGTGCAAAAATTGAGACCTGTTTACAGTGCTTTTTTTCCTTTAAAAAATGTTTATGGGTACTCTCATTTTGACTCAAGAAAATCACCATTTTGTAATTCAAATCAGGGGAAATAAATACAATAAATGGACAAAAGTATAAAGACTCACAAAAGGTTTACGGGTATGTGTCCCCCTGCATCCCCCCCCCAAAGCACTGCCTGATTATAATGGAAATATCTGCACTGAATGAAGGAAATGGCAAAGCTGGAGTATGAAGCCCTTCCTATAATTTTGAAGGAAAAGGTCACCTATCTGATTTAAATTATTTAATTGCAATGCTTCAGGAGCCGGCCCTAATTTACTCCCATTTAAAATGTTGCTTTCAGGAATGTGTGCATTTTAAAGTGCAATTTCCCACAATATACAAATTTTTGTACACATTTTGGGTTGGAGAATGGCATTAAGAAATTCGGAGTACTACATGGGAGGAGAGGAATATCATTGGCTACTAGACATGATGGCTACGCTCTTTCTTCCACAGTGGAAGGAAGCAATGCTTCTGAATACCAGTTGCTGGAAACCACAGGAGGGGAGAGGGGTCTTGTCTTGAATCCTGCTTTCGGGTTTCCCACAGGCATCTGGTTGGCCACTGTGAGAACAAGATGCCAGACTAGTTGCCCATTGGCCTGATCCTGCAGGCTCTTATGTTCTTTTGTAAATTTCAAAGGAAATCTATGTTTCAGTTCACGCATTCTTCCTGGAAGCACAAATATGTGCCAAGCCAAATTTCTCCCCCAACCCTAACTGCAGATATCGAAACAACAGGTTTATAGCGAAAATGTGCATAATACACTCCAGCCGGCAAGCACACACCCAAGCCATGTGGTCACAGCTGTTCCCGAGAAAGGCTTGGGTGGAAGCCAGAGGAGCAGACAGAAGTGAGAGCAGAAGAAAATAAGCCTGGGGAAGATCAAGGGGAGCTTCTGAACTCCAGCATGGAGACCTGTGACAATCAACTGGAATTACCCATGATTCACCTGGAGGTGTGGGAAGCAGCTGTCTAAGATAATCCTGAGATAATACTAGAATCTGCATCTGCTAAGACTAAGGGAGGGGAGCAACCCATCAAAGGAACACTTTGTAGTTGGGCTTGAACAGAAGATTGAAGAAGTTCTGTAGATCGGCAGACTCGGTTCTCAAAGTGTGAAGGGGGCCTCCCTAGGAAAGATGCCTTGGAAATGGCTAAAGGCAGGGCCATCTTTACCCAGGGGTGCAAGGGGTGCAGGGCACCTGGGCGCCAAATTCTGCTGCTGAAACTGCCTAAGCTCCCTGGTGTGGTTGGCTCGTGGCGACACCACTTACTTGAACCTGACCTCCCCTTCCCCGGCCGCTGTCAAAGCTGACTGCCAGGTGCTGCATTGCAATGGAGAGGAGAGGAGAGGAGCAACAGCACCCGCTGTGGGGGGGAAGGAGGTGGAAGAGGAGAAGGAGAAAGAAGAGGAGAAGGAGAGGAGGAGGAGGAGGGGAAGGAAAGCGGGGGGGGGGGTTTGAGATCACGGCTGCCCCAGCTGCTGGAAACAAGTACTGCTGATCTGCTCTTAGCCACGCTCACCTGATGGCGGCTGCGAGCCCACGAGAGAAGCCAATCACCCCCAGAAATGCCACTCTGCTGCTGCTGAGAGGGAGAACCCTGCCACCCCCAGTGGCTCCTGGATGGGTCTGGGAGTGGCGGAAGCAGCTGGCAGAACAGGGAAGGGGGTGGGTGGGTGCCCTCTGCCTCTGATCCTGCAGAGCCCCAAGGCGGAGCAGCTGATCTCTCTCCCCCCCCCCCGCCGCCGCCGCCTTGGCAGAGCTTTCATTTCTCTCCACTCTCCCTGCCACTTTGCCACCTCTTCCTGCTCCTCCCGGCCTCTTCCCGATCCTCCCCAGCCATGACCATTCCAGTTTTCACTTCACAACAGTGGCACTTGTCAGACTCAATGGTGCCGGGGCGGGGCTAAACTAAATTTTTGGGGAGCTGGGCAGATCTTTGCACCCCGGCACCAAATATGCTAAAGACGGCCCTGGCTAAAGGGAGGCTTGACCTCCTTCCTTCCAAGAATGAGATTTCACTTTCTTGGGCTCCTTGATCACTGCAGATGGTGACAGCAGTCACGAAATTAAAAGACGCCTGCTTCTTGGGAGAAAAGCAATGACAAACCTAGACAGCATCTTAAAAAGCAGAGACATCACCTTGCCTACAAAGGTCCGTATAGTTAAAGCTATGGTTTTCCCAGTAGTGATGTATGGAAGTGAGAGCTGGACCATAAAGAAGGCTGATCGCTGAAGAATTGATGCTTTTGAATTATGGTGCTGGAGGAGACTCTTGAGAGTCCCATGGACTGCAAGAAGATCAAACCTATCCATTCTTAAGGAAATCAGCCCTGAGTGCTCATTGGAAGGACAGATCGTGAAGCTGAGGCTCCAATACTTTGGCCACCTCATGAGAAGAGAAGACTCCCTAGAAAAGACCCTGATGTTGGGAAAGATTGAGGGCATTAGGAGAAGGGGTCGACAGAGGACGAGATGGTTGGACAGTGTTCTCAAAGCTACGAACATGAGTTTGACCAAACTGCGGGAGGCAGTGGAAGACAGGAGTGCCTGGCGTGCTATGGTCCATGGGGTCACGAAGAGTCGGACACGACTAAACGACTAAACAACAACAACAAAGGGAGGCTTGACCTCCTTCCTTCCAAGAATGGGCCTTAACTGGGTTGGAGATCAGAGTGCTTGTCATCAGATCTCTTGGACGAGCATCTATCTTCTAAAGCTCTTTGCTCCAGCTCCTTCAATGTGTGGGCTATATTCCCTACATCACTGGAGCAGCTCTCATAGAAGAAGCTTCAGGACCGAGCTCAGATTCCTCCAGCATCTTTCTGGAAACACATGTATCTCAGAACCTGGGACCTTCTACATACAAAGCAGAAGCTCTCTCTATCACTGATCTATGGTCCTTCTTCCAGGTTATAACTTAATCAATTGCTATATCTTAATCAAGGATTAAGGCTGGGCAATGAAGAAGAGTGCCTTGGAAATATCTACACACAGATGGGATTGCATAGATCATATTGCAAGAGGTTTGGGGTCAATCTTGTTAGGCATAATTGGGACTTAATTACAGAAGAAAAGATCCCATTATCATTGACTGTGAGAGGATCATTTCAGCTGTACTTAAGGCTAGATGGTCAGAAGAACAGAACTAGACTTGTAGGACAAACAAGTTGGAAATGTTGGGTAGTGTGTATGATCTGAAATTTTCTGAATGGGGTCCTCTTATAACTTCTGCCAATTTATTTTTTTTCCAATGTACAGATTCAGCATGTTTTGAAAATAATATTCACAGAAATTAAATGGTTTTACAGTGAATGAGCTTGGGCAGAAGTTAGATGAGCTAGGAATATTTAAGCCTCAGACCATAAGCTCCTCACCACCTGGGAAAGGGAGAGAAATCCGTCCTCCCCACCCTAAGCCATCCTGTCTCCAATGCTTTTATGGATGTAACATTACAGAATTAAAGGCCTGGACAGGATTTGCAACTTCCACTTAAAGCATTTGGAATGGAACGAATTCTGGGTTGACTTCACTCCTTGGCCAGATGGTCCATTGTTTGCTCAGATGACATGCCCTATATGATCATGGCTTTAATCCTGAAAAACTTCCAGGCCCTTTCGGCACCTGCAGAATGACCCAGGGATGGCTGGTTCCCACTCCATCACACAGTCAGATGGAATGCTTTATTATTCTTTTATTTCATTTTTTAAAAAAACCCAAAAAACCTCTCCACTGCTGTTTGTCAAACAATGCCAAGGCGGTGTACGAAAGGGGAATGGCCATGGCTCAGTGGAAGGAAGGGTTGTGGCTCAGTGATAAAGCACCTGTCTTTGCATGCAGAAGGTCGCAGGTTCAACCCCCAGCACCTACAAGTAGACCTAGGAGAGACTCCTTGCCTAATCCTGGAGAGCCACTGCCAGTCTGTGTAGGAAGTGCTGAGCTAGGCAGACTAACGGTCCAACACAGGATCAGGCAGCTTTCTAGGTTCTAGAGTGTGTTGGGGTAAATCCATATAAATAAAACTAAAAAGCAACAAATGAGCATTAAAAAATAAAGCAAGAGAGACCATGCCGAAATGGCAAAATTAACTGGGAAGCTCAGAAACCAAGAGGACAAGAACTTGGGAAAAAGAATGGGAAAAGCTTGTGATTTACTTACGAGACCACTGTAAGCAAGTCAAAACATTAGTAGGATTTTAATCACACTTGTAAAGTAACAGAAAGTATGGATAATTTGGATGGTTAAAATTTGGTTAAGTATTGATATGCAGTTGTAAATATTATGATTAGGACCCGTGGAAGGGATGGGGGAAGTCAAGAGATTCAGAGCAATCTTGATATATGGATCTTGAATTATATATATATATATATATATATATATATATATATATATATATATATGTTTAGATTTGTTTTTAAAAAACAAACCCATAGAAAGCCAAAGTAGACCTAGTTAGGATCACACTGTTCATGGGTCTGATTTTGCTGTTGTTATTCTTCAGCTGTGTACACACCATACACTGAAAGCACATGGCTTCACCCTAAAAGTGCTGGGAACTGTTATGGGCGCTGGGAATTGTGGTCCTATGAGGTGTAAACTACAGTTCCCATAATTCTTTGGGAGAAGCAGTGCACTTTAACAGTACCCTGATTGTATGCAGAATTAATCACGCTTGCTGCTTTGATTGCATATTAGATGCAGAAAAGTAGGAGAATACAATATGAAACTATAGAAAGTGGGAAGGAATGGTGTCAACATCTGGTAATCACAATTTTCTTAACAGTCCCCTTTTCATCATCACTATGGAAGACAGGGGCTTGTAAGTCTTTGCCATGTCCTATGCAGTTGAGTTGCAAGTACAGTATAACCAGCTACACTACTAGTGAACACTAATCCGTAGCATGAATATTACTTACATATTCTTGTGAAAAATATTGGGTACGTATCAGAAGGTCGGCGGTTCGAGTCCCCGTGATGGGGTGAGCTCACGTTGTTCGGTTCCAGATCCTGCAGATCGAAAGCACTTCAAAGTGCAAGTAGATAAATAGGTACTGCTCTGGTGGGAAGGTAAACAGTGTTTCCGTGTGCTGTTCTGGTTCACCAGAAGCGCTTTGTCATGCTGGCCACATGACCTGGAAGCTGTACGCCGGCTCCCTCGGCCAATAATGCGAGATGAGCACCGCAACCCCAGAGTCGGTCACGACTGGACCTAATGGTCAGGGGTCCCCTTTACCTTTACCCTTTAGCTTTCTTTATACACTTTGTTTTGTATATTCTGTTTTATTATACAATGTGTATGCGGATAGCCCAATTCTGTTAACATTCCTTGGTTGTATGCCTTGTATTGTATTTTCAGCTGTAACAAAACGGTAGTATCATTCCGGAAACACTGTCCTTGAGATTTTTGGGACTTCTTCCGTTGAAACTTTTGAAAAACTATTGAGGAAACTTAACTTTTTAGACTTTTGAGACCTCTTCTGTAGAAACCTTTGAATAACCATTGTGAGACTGACCTTTGACACCTATCTTGAACACAATGGCTTGACGTTCTGTGCCACTAGTTACATTGTATATATGAACTCCTATTGAATTATTTCTACTTTTTGAGTGATATCATTATTCTATTACATATGCTCTAACACTTATTAGCCTACATGTTGTGTCTATATTTCTGTGATTGATGTCAGCACGGCAGACTTCCAGTCCTGTGTTGGCTTTTGGTTTACAAAGATCCCAAGCAGCTCAAGCTCAATGTATCTGCCAGCCTCGCGACACATTTCACGAAGTGTGCACAACAGGGTCTGGAAATCACATGTTTTAATGGACAGCCATCCAGGTGGTGAAAAGATGTGTGGAGAACCCAGTGCAGCTGCAGAAATAGCTTCCTGCTGGTATCGCTTCTTGGACTCCTTTCCGGTGGCTTGTTCCTTTATCTAACAAAGAATGTGGAAATTAGTTTTCAGGGGCAATTAATGCATGCAGAAATAGTGCATGGTGCAAATTCTTCCTGGCCTTTATCATGTCAACTTATGGGTGGATAGGACTTCAATGGGTGGGTGTGCGTCTGTCTGTTAGTTATATTTGACCTGTTGCTGGCATCTGTCTTTGTGTGGCAAGGTCCTGAACCCTCCCCCATTGTAGAATAAAGACACTTGACACCAGAATTTAGGTTAATGGGCTGAAAAAGGCCACAACTTTATTGGTTACAGAATATGAGTGGTATTGGCTTAGGCATCTGAGTGTATCTGACTCCTGCCCGCCTTCAGGAAGTCTAATAAGGGTTAACTACCGTTAGGGGGAGCCCTGTTGATGTACATCAACTAGGAATTCCCCCAGGGTCATCGATAGGAGACGTGCTATGGTCCTGGCCCCCGTCTGGGCTTCGGTCAGAGAACATGCCCCCCGGATTCCTTTAATGGAATACCCTTGAAATAGGAGGGGTAGGTGATAGCCTCCACCTCCCCTCCCCTCCAACCGAATACTCCAATTCCTAACCACCAAACCTTACAAAGTTGTGACGATTTGCTACGAGGCAGGCGAAAAACCAAGCGGCTGGTGCCAATTTGCCAAGTGGGAAAAAATTCCTACCAGGCCCCTTCAACAGGCGACCCAACTGAAGTCCTTATCAAAGGATAAGGACCTAACCTTCGGGAGGGAGGGCGGGAGAACTGCGCAAGCGGGAGCGAGGTAAAAGAGAGCGAGAGCCTGGCTGCGGTTCATTTAAATGGGCTAAGCCACACACCCCCAGCTGACCGGACTGGCCGATATGAAATGATGCGGCCAGGAACTCCCTGTGACCTAAGCCCCGTGTGCATGGGTTGGGCTCATGATCTGCCCACAACATTGACTCTTTGCGAGGGGAATTGGCTTTCTCAGGGGGCATTAGAAGAGTGCTCCTTTGGGGCAAAAGTCAAACCATTTGAGAATTTCAGCACCTGCTGTGGCTGTAGAGAGACATATGAGAGAGACATGTTTCATTGCAGGTGGGGCAGGTGAAAGCACCCGGTTTTGTTGCCACTGGTCCACCGTGGTGCTTCTCTGTGTTTCTCCCAGCTGTCATCCCTCCTCTAGTCACTGCCATGGATACACGACCTGACTCCCTGTCTCTAGGCACTGTGGGATTCCCTCATGGCGGGATTGGTGCTGACAGCCTTCATGTCACATTGAGGATCCTGCCATCTTCCATTCTGTGGACATGACCAAACCAGCATAGATGCATACAGAAGGCATTGAGGCATTGTTCCTGGGAAGTATACATTTCCCACAAGTCACTTCCATGAAGCAGCATGCTCAACGTGCAAGCTTGGAAAACCTTCATCTTCTTGGGCATTAGCATCACATGCTCCCAAAAGCTCTGGAGAAGGGAGCCATTGCCAAAGCTGCCTTGCTAATATGCTTTTGCAGCTCAGCGTTGATTGAGAGATTGCTGGTTATGGTTGAGCCCAGGTAGACAAAATTATCTACCATCACAAGTATGTGATCTATCAACCTTGCATATTGTACATGGAGAGGATCCCCCCCCCTCTCTCAGACTTGAAGAGCATCCTGGATAGCACATCAGACAAACGGGCCAAGTTCTGAGCCCTGCTGGATACTCTATTGTATCTCACTCCAAATACTCTATTCCCATAGTGATGAGTTACATTTGTCTTTGCAATACAGAAGCAGGAAGCTGAAGTCATTCAGACGGGTTGTTCCTGGATGCATTTCCAAAGGCCCATAGACGTTCTTACAGTAAGAGAGCTTAAAAATTATCCCACCTTCTCCGAAATCTCTTAAAGATGTTCCAAGTGAGCTGGACAACCTTTGAATAGTTACACCACTTCAGAAATATTATGAAGTTAATAGCAGGGAGCACAGCAACTCAAATTCACAGGGCTAAACTACCGGTAATTGTGGTGTTAAATGCATTTTATTTTATTGCTCTTAGAGTGTGTGTTTCAAATGGGTTTGTTTGTTTGTTTATTTATTTATTTTAAAAAACATTTCTACGCTGCCATTCATTTCAAAAATTTCTATGGGGTGGTAGTTACAATTAGGAATAGAGGAGAAATTCAATTAGGTTCACACTGAAAAGTGAAGTGACCTAATTTATGCTTTCAGAAGTGTGCAATAAAAGTGCAGCCATTATTTAAAATTTGTACTTCTCTGAATTTTGCAATGCAGTTTTCCAGCCAAGTGATGTGTACAGAAATATTTATACTAGGGTAAAGCATGCATAAAATTGCATATGTTAGTGAAAATAACTAAAATGCATTATATTGGGGAAAACTGCTTTGGGGAAAAAATGTATGTATTAGACATGTGTACATTAGGAGGAATTTACACTTAAGCAATGATAAATTATCACGAGAACTGAAAAATAATAATCTCAAACTGATTTGGAAATGTGGAGAATGGAACTTAGGTTCAACTGAACTTAGTCAGCTTGGGAAAGTAGCCCATCTAGGAGAAGGAAAACTCTGATCCTAAGCCTCTGCTGCCTTGTGGAATATCTTCAGGGGAAGAAAAGGCTAAGGAGTTAACCCAACACAAATCCGGAGTGGAGTCTCTAAGACAGTTGAATGGTGCCTTGTACGCCTCCTTCTGGCAACTCCTGCAGTCAAACTGGTGCCAAACATATTGCTCTGCTTTCCTTTGACCACATCAGCAACGCCTGGAGGGGGTCTTGTTGGCTGGGCAGCCCAGGACCTCCATACACACTGCTTGCATCCTGGGGAGGTCACTTAGATTCTGCTAACTCAGTGGTTTGACTTCACCCCTGGAGGTGTCCTCCACTGTCTCTTGAGACAGACAGATGCCAACAACAGTGCATGGCTTCCTTATCTTCAGGACATGCTTTTGGCTGAAACCATGACACTGGCAAAAACTTTCTGGGCTGAAATTATCATGCTGAAATTAATGGACATGATTAACGCTGCAAACCAAATCCCACTCTTTGGGAAAGAGGCCCATTAAATTTAATAGGCTTTACTTTTGAGTAGACATGGGTTAGGATTGGAACCTCAATCCTATCAATGTCAGTAGGTTGCGCAGAAGGCAACCCTCTGTCTTTTCCAAAAATGAAAATGTCAATACAACCTTGGGAAACAAATGGGGCCCTAGGCATTGATGATAACATGCAATATATTTGCTCTCAGGCCTACATCCAAAAGTAATACAGAATTAGGGCATCCAGCAAGATCTGCAGGCAGCTTCTTTCAAGATAAAACGAAACGATTAACACATTTTGTGCTACCATTTGCGAAACAGAGTGGTGTGTGTGTGTGTAAGTAAGGAGCCAAGTTCTTTTATTGCTTTCTGTACATCCGGTATCTAAAATAGCTCACTGCTTTGAGCCTAAGAATAGCTCTTTCCTCCATCTCAGATCTCTTTCATTTCATCTTTTTCTCCTCTAAGACAGATGTGCTTAAACCGTTCTTAATATTGTGTAATGTTCTGCTTTAATGCCAATGTTGTGTTTTAATTGTTGTAACCAGCACTGGAACCTTAGGGTGGAGGGTGGGTAATACTAATTCTACAGACCCTCCAAGTGTCCCTATTTTCCAGGGACAGCCCCGGATTTAGAGAAGCCATTGCTGTTTCTGATTTGATCCTGGGAATGTCCTGCTTTTCCTTGGGACGTCTTTATTTTCAGCAGAGAAAAATATTGGAGAGTATGGTAGGATGCCCATATTTTCATCAAAGAAATGTTGGAGGTATGATACTACGTAATACTAATAAACACTCCCCAGAAATGCCTGGACTGCCAGAATCCCAGATGGGGATAACAGAATACCACTTATTCCTCTCCATAATGCACATGTGATGAAACCACTGATTCTTCCAGCCTTCTCCATCCATGTGTTTGTGATATGTCCACCCAAACACCTCTACTCCCCTTGTGAGGATCTGCAATGGACAAATGGGAGCCCATCATTGAAATTTGCAAAATTAACATTAACAGCTGCCCCTTTGAAGGTCTGGATTTCAGTCAACCCTAATGGATCAGAGAGCAAATGAATTTACTGTGGATTTGCCTTTATCTTTGTGTGACACGTTTTGTCAAGTAGTATGGGAGTTTCCCTCTCCCTTCTGGTAGCTCACCAAAAAGAATTAACAAGCATTTGGTAGATTTATAGTCCTTTTATTACAGCAATATGTTGCGAGCACAAAAAGGCCACCCTCCGCAAGGATATCAGTTGCTCACTCTGACTCCCCCCCACTTCCGCAGCAAGTAACGCACCAACAGGAAGTTGCCCCTCCCCTGCATTTTCTTTGTTCTCTGACACGCTCGGTCCTCTGAGTTTGGGGGTAGGGAGGGGTTCCCCCCCCACTCTCAACTGATGTCTTCCCCAGCTGCTCCCTCCCTTCTGGTTGCTTAGCTACTATCTCATAGCTGGATAGCTCCTGTCTTAACTGTGCAGCTTCTGAGTCTGCCTGTCTCTGCTTCTGGAAACACTGGATTATTCCCCCTCCTCTTCTGTTAGAAGCTGATCTTCCTGTGATTGCATTCCCTAATCTTCCGATCCAGAGCAGCCCCTGACACGCTTCCTGGTGAGGAAGACTGTTGAATTGCATGTCAGGAAGGTCCATGCAATAACACGATCGAGAGATATTTTTTAAAAAAACAAAAACTAAACTATTGTTACATTTAGATTCCATTCTTCCTTCATGGTAGGACCTGTTGTGATGAAGGGTGGGCTATAAAGAATATGCCAAATATATAAAATGGTGTGGGGTTGGGGGAATAGAATAAACTCCTTCAATAAATGTTCCCTGACCTCTGAATGAACCAACAGGTATTAAAAGCCTTTGTGCTAGCCAAAGCAAATTATTGTAGCAAAGAAGACATTGAGACGATTCTTTCTTTCTTTCTGTCCCCACCCCACCCCCATTTCCTAGTGCTGCTTGAAGCAGGACATTTCATCCTGCTGAAGCCCCTTTCTGCACCACACATTTAAAGCATGATTATACAACTTATAAAGAGACATGCCATCCCCCTAAGAATTCTGGGAACTGTAGTTTGTTAAGGTTGCCGAGAGTTCTTGCGAGACCCCCCTATTGCCCTTGCAGAGCTGCAACTCCCAGAGTGGTTTAGCAATCAATCCCTCTTCCCTGGGATTGAAAGTCTGGAAAAGCCATTTCCCATTCCCTCAAGCCCTCCCCATGCACACAGGGCGGATAGCCCCTGCACCATCAGGGGGTCCTCAGCCATGTCATCCCTAGGCCGTCCAATCCGCACGATCCAGGGGCGTGGCACGGGCTATTTAAACTGCCTGTGGCCACTTTTTTTCTCCTTTCCTCCCTCCCTCCCTTAGGTTAGGCTCTTGACCTTGCTATGGACCTTGGTTGTCCAAGGGGCCTGGTAGGATATTTTTCCCCCACTTGGCAAATTGGCACCGGCCATTTGGTTTTTCGCCTACCTCGTAGCAAATCATCACAACTTTGTAAGGTTTGGCAGTTAGGCATTGGAGTATTCGGTTGAAGGTGAGGGGAGGTAGTGGCCATCACCTACCCCTCCTAATTCAAGGGTATTCCGTTAAAGGAATCCGAGGGACGTGGTCTCTGTCCAGATGGGAGGCTAGAGCCTTGGCACGACCCCTAGCGGTGACCCTGGGGGAGTTCCTAGTTGATGTGCATCAGCAGGGCTCCCCCTACTGGTGTTTTTTTTTTCATTATATTTTTTATTACACATTTTTATTACACATTTTATCAACACACATAGAAAAACAGTACATAATACAAAAACAATACATAATACAAAAATACAAATACAGCAAAAAACAGAGAACAACATCCACAACACAAAAAAAAGAAAAATATATCATCCCGAGTCCATTTTAATATTCATTGTCTTCTGGCTTCCCCAGTTCCCCACTAATTGATTTTCATTTTTATAAACTTCTGTAGCAGTTTCTAAATCATCTTTCTTACCCATCATATAATCTCATTAACACTTCAAAATTTCATTTTATATCATCCACCATAATTTCTCCCTTTCAATCTTCTATTATCTCCCTATTGCCTTATCTTCTTTATTTTCCTGGATGTTCAAAATCTAATTAACAAATACATTGCCTATATATAATTTAAATTTCTTCCAATCTTTTAAAACTTTGTCATTTGTTTGGTCCCGGAGTCTTCCTGTCAATTCTGCCAATTCCATATAGTCCATCATTTTCATTTGCCATTCCTGCTTCGAAGGCAATTCCTCTTTTTTCCAATATTTTGCTATTAAAATCCTAGCAGCTGTGGTGGCATACATAAACAAATTAACATCATCCTTGGGAATTTCTTCCCCAATTATTCCAAGCAAAAAGGCTTCCGGTTTTTTCAAAAATGTGTTTTTAAACATCTTTTTCAACTCATTATAAATCATTTCCCAGAAGCCTTTTATCTTAGGGCATGTCCACCACATATGGTAGAATGAGCCAACATCCTGCTTACATTTCCAACATTTGTTATCGCTTTTGTGGTACATTTTAGCTAATTTAACCGGCGTCAAATACCATCTATACATCATTTTCATCAAATTCTCCTTCAACACAGTACAAGCCGTAAATTTCATTCCCTTCTTCCACAATTTTTCCCACTCCGACATCATCACATTGTGGCCCAAATCTTTGGCCCATTCAATCATAACTGATTTTGTTTGCTCATCTTTCAACTGCCATTCTAGCAACAAATTATACATTCTGGACAAATTCTTATGGTCTGTCTCTAATAATTCCGTTTCTAATTTCGACTTTTCTGTTTGGAATCCTAATTTTTTATCTAACTTGAATACTTCATTTATCTGCACATACTGAAACCAGTCACTCAGCTTATCTTTCAATTGTTCATATGGCCTTAACTTAAGGTGGTTTTCCACCTCCATCAAAATATCTTTGTATTTCAGCCTATTCTCATCCATATTTGTCCTTTTAGGTTTCTTTGCCTCAAGTGGTGAAATCCACCTAGGGGTTTTTCTTTCCAATAAATCTTTGTATCTAATCCAAACATTAAACAATGATTTCCTAATTATATGGTTTTTAAAACCTTTATGCAATTTTACTTTATCATACCATAAGTATGCATGCCAACCAAACGCATTGTCATGGCCCTCTAGATCCAACAAATCATCATTGTCTAACAGAAACCATTCCTTTAACCAACAAAAAGCTGCGGCTTCAAAATAAATCTTTAAGTCTGGCAAGGAGAATCCTCCTCTTTCTTTTACATCAGTCAAAAGTTTATATTTAATCCTAGGTTTCTTCCCCTGCCAGACAAATTTAGACAGTGTCTTCTGCCACTCTTGAAAGCATTTCATCTTGTCAACTATTGGTAGGGCCTGAAATAAAAACAACATTCTCGGCAATACATTCATTTTAACAGTTGCTATTCTTCCCATTAAGGACAATTTCAACCTTGTCCATGTTTCCAAATCTCTTTGGATTTCTTTCCATAATTTCTCATAATTGTCTTTATACAAGTTCAAATTTTTTGACGTCATATTAACTCCTAGGTATTTCACCTTTTTTTACACACTTCAGTCCTGTGCAATCCTCTATATTCTGTCTCTCTTGCAATGTCAAGTTCTTATCTAATACCTTAGTTTTTCCTTTGTTTAGCTTAAAGCCTGCCACACTGCCAAACTCTTGAATTATCTGCAGTGCTCTCACCGCACTCTGTTCAGGGTTCTGCAAAGTCAGTACCAAATCATCTGCAAAGGCTTTTAACTTATATTGTTTTGTACCCACTGTAACTCCTTTAACACCATCATCGTTCCTTATCATATTCAGCAAAACCTCCAGGACAGAAATAAATAGCAGGGGGGAGAGTGGGCACCCTTGTCTTGTTCCTTTCTCGATTCTTATCTTTTCTGAGACCACATTATTTACAATGATCTTAGCTCTTTGCTCAGAGTAAATACCATTAATCCCATTAACAAAATTTTGGCCAACCTCCATTTTTGCAAAGTTTCTTTTCATAAAATTCCAAGAAATATTATCAAAAGCTTTTTCGGCATCTACGAAAATTAGCATTGCTTTGGTGTTTATTTTCACTTCCAACCTCTCAAGAATATCTATTATGATTCTCACGTTGTCTTTCATGTCTACCAGGCAGGAATCCTGCCTGATCTTTGTGAATTAAATCTTTCAACACCCTTTTCAATCTTGATGCCAAAATGCTAGCAAATATCTTATAATCCACATTTAGTAAGGAGATTGGTCTGTAGTTTTTAACCTGAGTCTTATCCACATCCGGTTTTGGTATCAGAGAGATAAAAGCTTCTTTCCAAGTCTCTGGTGCTTTGCCCCCCCCCCCTAAAATCTCATTTGCAACCTCCATTAATGGTTGTATCAACCAGTTTTTTAATGCTTTGTAGTACTTGGAGGTGAGTCCATCAGGACCTGGGGCTTTGTCGTTTTTCAATTCTTGAATTGCTGTTTCAACCTCTTGTCTTGTAATCAGTCCATTCAGTAGGCTCTTTTGTTGTGCTGGAATTTTCTGCAGCCCATTTTCTTTTATAAATTTCTCAATTCCATCTAAATCTTCTTTTTCCCTTTTATATAACTGTTTGTAATATTTCGTAAAGCATTTCCGTATCTCAGCAGGGTTCTCAATAGATTTTCCTTCGTCCATGATCTTTATAATTGTATTCTCTTTTTGTCTTTTCTTCAATTGCCAGGCCAACAATTTCCCACATTTGTTAGCCGATTCGAAAGATCTTTGTTTCATTCTTCTAATTTTCCACTCAGTTTCTTCATTTATTATTTGGGAATACTGCACCTGCAAAGCTTTTATCTCTTTTTGGATTTCCTGACTTTTCGGATTATCTCTCAGTTTTTTTTTCCTTTTCTTTCAATTTGTCCAAAATCTTTTCCTTCTTTTCATTTCTCCTCTTCTTCCAAATTGTGTTCTGCTGAATCAAAAATCCTCTCATTACCGCTTTGCTGGCATCCCAAACCACTGTAATATTCTGTCCTTTGTTCAAATTTAATTCGAAATAATCTTTCAACATCTTCTGGGCCTTATTATTTATCTGCTCGTTTCTCAATAAAGAGTCATTCATCCTCCATCTAAAAGAACCCTGCAGGTACTGTTTTAACTCCATTAAAACTGCGTTGTGGTCTGAATATGTTCTGGGGCATATCTCGCTTTTTGTCACTTTTGGACATAAGTCCTTTGTAATCCAAATGTAGTCCAATCTACTTCCTGACTTTTGCGAGTCCGAAAAGAAAGTGAACTCTTTTTCTAGTGGGTTTTTTAGCCTCCAAACATCTATTAAGTCAAAATTCTCCACCAAGTCAAAGAATGTTTTTGGAAGCTTGCCATCATTAGATATTTTTTGTCTTTGAGTTCTGTCCATCATAGTCGATACAGCCCCATTAAAATCTCCCATCATTATAATCTTATAATCCAAATATTCCAACAACGCAGTATGAATATTCTTGAAAAAGTCTGATTTAGCTTCATTTGGTGCATAAATTCCAAGTATCAAACATTTTTCGCCTTGCAAAGATATTTCCACTGCGATATATCTCCCTGCTTCATCCTTAAACAACAGTCTAGGGTTATATTTTTCCTTTACGTAGATGACTACCCCTCTTTTCTTAACTTTATCAGAAGATATAAATTCTTGGCCCAATAATTTATTTTGTAAAATTCTTCTGTGAGTCCTAATTACATGGGTCTCTTGTAGACAAATAATATCCAAATTCTGTTTTTTAACCACATGATAAATCTTCCTTCTTTTAACGCATGAATTTAGTCCATTCACGTTCCACGAAAGTACTCTTAACGCCATCTTGTCTTACTTTGTAATTTACTCGTCTTCCCCTGGTCCAGCACCTGTCCCCACTCCTGCACCTGCCAGCAATTCTAGATCGAATGCTCCTGGTCCAGCTCCTGCTCCCAAACCTTGGCTTCCTCCAGTTGGTAGTTTAAAATCCTCTGCGTGACTTTCCAAAAATCTTCTTTTGTCTTCAACCGATCGGATCTTATACTCTTTTTGTTTATATTTAAACGCCAGGCCCTCTGGAAATTTCCACTTAAAGAAAATATTTTTCCTTGTCAAGATCGTTGTCAGGTCTGTATATTTATTTCTTTTAGCCAAAAAGAATTTAGGCGTTTCTTTAAACAAAATTATCGTGTGCTGGAGGACTTCCAATTTTTTCTGGTAGTGATGGCCTAGTATCTTATCTCTTTGCTCCTTTGTTTGAAACACCACTATACAATCATTCAAAAAATTAGAATCCTTTTTCTTTTTTGGGCCTACTCTGTAGGCCCTCAAAATAGTGGCTTTTATCTCTTCTTTATCTAGGCCCCACCAGTCAGAAAATTCTTGTGCGATTAAATCTCCCAAATCTCCTTTTCCCTTCTCCAGCTCCGGCAAATTCCTAAGTCGTAATTGATTCTCCTTATCTCGTAATTCAATAAAAGCAAGCCTAATTTGTGTTTCTTCCTGCAACTTTTCTAAGTCCGTTAGCTTAGTTGTTTCAATATCTGTTACTCTTACATTTAAACCAGAGACCTGTGTTTTTACTTCCTGAAGATCTTTTTTCAGCACGCCAAATTCTTCTTTAAATTCCTGGAGGCACTTTGTAGTAGCTTTTACCTCTGTAGTTAAAGTTTGTAGGCTCTGCTTATTTTCTTTCATAAATTCCAAAATTTGTTCTTGAAAAGCTTGATCTCTGGATTTCCTTCTCAATTGCATCTTTTTGTCGGTACCCGACATTTTTTATTTGTATATTCCACCTTTATGATTGCCAAATAATTTGTAATCCACCAGGCAGCTAATGTGCCTTTCCAAACCAGAAAACTGTAATCCACAGTGCTATTATTATGTCTTTAATTCCAGAGAAATACCTTCTTTGCAGAGTCCCAAACTTTGTAATCCACTTAGCAGCTAGTGTGCTAGACCAGTAGAATTCCTGCCCTTAAAATTATTTTGTAATCCGCACAGCAGCCAACGTGCTGGAAGTCACATAGATTCTCCCCCAACCAAAACAGAAGTCATTTGTAATCCACACAGCAGCTGATGTGCTGGAAAACACTTTCTCTTCTCCAAAACCCAAAATATTTTATAATCCACACAGCAGCCAACGTGCTGGAATTTACTTTCGTTTCCTCTTAATTCAAAACACCCCTGTATTGCCAACAGAGGCTGCAATGCTGAAAAACACTCACTTTTCCCCAGCTGGCTCTCAAGGTCACCAAGCCTTCATGTAGCCCAAACAACTGGGTAGGTGCTGGAAACCAAGCTCCTTTCTCACAGGCGGCAAGTACTTTCTTTCTAACCATAGGGGTATAGTCAAAATCCAACACAGTCTATTGCAGTCTTCTTAATATTACTTAGTTCCAACAATGTGGCAAGTCCTTAAGTTCCAAATAACACTGTCTCCAACTTTTCAAATGGTTAAAAAGAGGCAGACTTCACAGCTCTTTCCCAGTTCTTTTGAGGCTTTGTTACACTAACAAAGCCTCTATTCTCTGGCTGAGCTGACAGGTCCTCCTTTCCAACAAATTACTCCCTTCCAGATCTTTATTGCTTAATTGCTCTCTTCTTAAATAGTCTCTTAAATAGTCTCCCCCCCCCCTCTCTGTGAGTTTGACAGGGGAGGTTTGACAGCTCTCCAGAAACAGCCTTAAACTTCAAAGAGTCTTTGCGGCTTCAGTGATTTTTGCTGCTGCCGCTTCAATCAATAGATAGGGGCTGGCTTCCTTCTTTTAAACCCCTTATCCGTGGCCAATTTACTCCAAATTAAATCGAATTAGTATCCAAAGTACTCACGGTACATTCTTCAACCTTTTATTGAGAAGAATCGCCCGCTGTTGCCGTTCAGTCCTGCGGCTTCACGCTGTCAAGGAAAGTGCTGCGTCCGCTATAGCGCTGCAGCTCCGACCCCCTCACTCTCGGGGGCTCAAAATTAAGCCTTTCCGGGGAGGGGGGAGCCCGCAAAACTGCGCTGCCAGATCGTCCACGTTCTCAAGAAGCCCCTCTTGAGATTTCTGAGGGCACCCGCTGCGCCGGAGCAGGGTGCCCGGTCCTTGACGTGTCGGGTTTAGCTCCGCTGAACTAAACCCGACTGAATGGCCGTGCGGCGCGACCGGAAGCCCCCCCCCTTACTGGTGTTTAACCCTTCCAAGACTTCCTGTGGATGGGCAGGAATCAGATACTGTATAGTCATGTGGTTTCCAATGCCTAAGCCAATACCACTCACATTCTGTAGTTGTGGTCTTTTTCACCCATTAACCAAAAATGCTGTTTCATGTGTCTTTATTCCACTTCCCGGGGGTGGGACCTTGCCATGCAATGGTAGATTGCACAAGAAGAACCAGAGTGTTTCGGTGTATTTTAACTGCTGTTTGTAACTAGTTTGTTTGCATTACTATGTATTTCATAACGATGTTTTTAAATGTTGGAAGTGACCTTGAATCTCCGCTCAGGAGAAAGGTGGACTATAAAAACATTAACCAGATTGATTAAAGAAATAATTTAAATACAAGATTAAAAACCAGGTGTGGGGGAAGACTGTTTGCATTTATATGGGACCAATAATCTCAGCTGCTTATTCTTATTCAGAGTCTGGCTACATTTGATCATAGAAGGTTGGAAGTACAGTTGGAAGGGGCCAAAATCATCTAGTCCAACCCCCTCCAATGATTGGTTTGATGGTTTATGAAATGTTTTCGGGAAGCAACAGACAGACAACCATCTTATTTTATTTATTTCATTAATTGTTGTAGTTGCGATATTATGGCAAAAAGTTCTGGGATTTTTTTCTTTCTTGATTGTAATGGTAAACAAGCTATTCATTTAATAATGTTTCTTTTGAAAATTAAAAAGAAATGGGTGGGAGGGAGGGAGGGATGGGATCACCAGGAATTATGCTACCAATCCAGTTGAAGACGCAAAAAAGAAAGCAAGAACAGCCTGCTTATTTTATTCTGCTGGATCTTCGCACAGCTTCTTTGAACAGAGCTCAAGGTGCATTTTTTCATCACCCCCCCCCCCCCGGCCTTTGGTGAAGAACTGTATCTAAGGCCAACAAATTATTTCTCGCTTGTGTGATGTCTAGCCCATATTGAAGGGCAAAAGATGCAGCTGCAAGGAGAATAGGACAGGATCATGCCAACAGAGAACATAACATACTGCAGGAAAGCTGGTTGCTATTAGCCTCAAGATGGAGAGCCAAGAGGCATTCCAAATGTAACACCATTGTCAGCGGTTCACAAGCCTGACTGCTTGGAGAAACCAGTGACCGGACACCACAATTTATTATTGTTGTTATAAAAAAAATAGAGCTTTGATTGTCCCATATTGAGGTCAACTTGTCCCCTCGGGGAACTGACCTTCCTCCAACACAGACTGTATGGAACGGTTGGAAGGAATCCTAGTCACTTTGAAGGTTCTGGGGAAACTAGATCGCAATAGACCACAGATTGTGTTCTTGTTGGGATCTTTGCCGTGCAACATGGCTTGGACATAGAATCACAGAACTGTAGAGTTGGTAGGGACCCCGAGGGCCATCTAATCTAACCCCCTGCAATGTCGGAATCTCAGTATGTGGCTCCCCATCCATGTTAAACCAAAGCAGACCCTGCTTAGCTTCGCCAGTGTGCCTGCAGTTTTCACATAAGAACTAACAAACAAGAGTTCGGAGGGGAGGAGGTTTTTACACACACTGACACCCCATAGTGACTTGTGAACTCTGAATTAAGCAGGATAGATCACATTATTCAGGGATCAAATCACATCCTCACTCTCTCGTTTATTGGGAAACCTGCCTTTGCCCCAGATTGTCGTCTGTAAAATAGGAATAAAATACTGTACCTGTATATAGTGGTACATTGGTACTTGAATGGCTTGGCTCCTGAACAAATCGGTTACCGAATGCCGCAAACGCAGAAGTGAGTGTTCCGGTTTGCAAATGTTTTTCGGAAGCCAAACGTCCGACGTGGCTTCTTCAGCTTCTGATTGAGTGCAGGAAGCTTCTGCAGCCAATCGGAAGCTGTGCCTTGGTTTGTGAACTATTTCGGGTGTCAAATGGACTCCGGGAACAGATTAAGTTTGAGAACCAAGGTACCACTGTACCTCCAAGGTGATTGCAAAGATGAAACTGATAAGGACCATTGTGCATTGTGCTACCAGAGAAAGTTCTACATTGCAGGGATAGGGAACTTATGCCCTCTCTCCTGCAGACATTGTGGGACTCCAACTCCCATCAGCTCCTGCCAGCAGGGCCAATGGTCAGGGATAATGGGAGATGGAGTCCAAGAACATCTGGAGAACCAAAGGCCACCTGCCCTAGTTCAGTAGGCATAGGCCATTGGAGAACAGCCATAACTCAGTGGTAGAGCCTCTGCTTTGCATGCAGAAGGTCCCAGGTTCAACCCCTTGCATCTCCAGGTAGAGCTAGGAGAAACCTCCTGCCTGAAATCCTGGAAAGCAGCTGCAGGTCAGTGCAGACTGAACTGAAGTAGGTGGGCCCAATGGTCTGGTTCTGATCCTCTGCCCCTATTTTTATTTCACTTTAAAAACATCATTGCAGTTGCCACCGATTTTACTGATGGTAAAATCCTGGAGGGGCTTCCCATCATAAATCTGAGCAACTGAGATCATACCGAAAGCACCTTTTAAATATCCCCGGAAACAATTTGGCATTTGTTTGCCCCACTCCCCTAGGAATAATGAAACCCATCTATAGATCAACTGACTTTCAGCTCTTTTGAATCGAACACTCTTTATAAGGCAGAGGGAGGGGTGCATGCCCTTGAATGATTTAATGCTAATGTTACAGACTACAAGCGTACTAATGAGGTCAAATTCTACAAACATGTGGAGGCAATTTGAGAGGAAAACAGAAATTGCACTCCTTACTTCCACCAAGTGGAAGTCATTTAGACTTTGCTTGGTGTTTTTTTTTAAGAGACGTATTTGCTCAGGCTGATTATAGGTAGAAAACAAAAGTCAAGCTGCGGATGAGATTGAGAACTCATTGCGATACATTCCAAAGGCAGTGCTTACGACTGACAGTCAACTGTCACATCACCACTCATTGAACAGCTGGAACCGGTTCTCAGTGTTTAGCCAACTACATGTTTGTGACTCAGTCAAGAGACAATGGAGTGCACCTCTAGGGGTGAAGTCAAACCGCTGTGTTACCAGCACCAAAGTGATCTCCCTGGGGTGCAAGTCTGGGCACAAGTCTTATAACTGTAGAGCTGGAAGGGGGCCCAAGGGTCATCCAGTCCAACCCCCTGCAATGCAGGAATCTCAACTAAAGCATCCCTGACACATGGCCATTCAACTCCCATCAGCACCAGCCAACCAGCATAGCCAGTGTTCAGGGATGAAGAGTCACAAGTTCCCCATCCCTGTACGAGAAACTTAGGAAGTTGCCTTTTACAGAGTCAGACCATTGGTTCCATCCAGCTCAGTGTTGTCTGCACCTTTGGGCAACAGTCCTCTAGGGTTTCATAAAGAGTTGTTCCCAGCCCAACTTGGAGAAGCCAGGGATTGAACCCAGGAGCTTTTACATGCAAGGCAGATCCTACACCACTGAGCTATGGCCTGTCCCAGGTACTGGCAGTGGGGTCCCTGCTGGAGTATGGGCCTGGTGTTGGCTTTCGCCTGCCACAGGTGCTGCTCCCTGTGGTTTCTGCCTGTTCACCTGCCCCCTCTGGAAAGTCCAGCAAAGGAATGAGCAAGGAGAAGGAGTGCTAACCTCAGCACCCCTTGTCCAGAGCAGAGGTGGATTTAAGGGTTCAGTCGCGCTGAGGGCAGAGACTCGGGCGTGCCACAAAGGATGCAGAAATTATTATTTAGAACGGAGTGTGAGAGGCAGGAGGTGACAAATTTTGGTGTTGCATAGGGCACCCTGCAATCTGAGACCCCAGGGTCTGCCATTGCTCAGACCGAGAGGCCAGCAAAGGGCTAGTAGCTCACATCTAATCCCTGGCAACAGTTCTGCAAAATGTTGGTCCCAGGGCTTGTTTCAGGTGCAATCTTCTGGTGCAATGCTGGCTTCATGTGTGTTTCGGCAGCGCTGGCTCCTCATCAAAAAGTCCTTCTCAGAAGCTGCTTTTACAAGCAAGAGCTTCAGACTCGGCTTTCGAATCAAGAACAAAAGGCCTAAGAGCATCAAATCCTTCAACTCCTCACTCGCAAAACACACACAGAGAGATTTGAGAAAAAAGCAACCCAATTGTTTGCTTTAAACCCATTTTTCTCTGGGTCATCTGCAAAACTGTGCAGTCAAGTATTTGCTTGGTATATCCAAGGAAAGCAACATCAAACCTGTGGTTACGTAAAATACACGCAACCAACACACAAGACGTAACCGGCTGTGCTCTTGCATAAATAAAATATATTATTCACTATATCATATCAAATAACTTTCCAATGAGACATGGCTAACCCTTTCTAAAGAAAGCACCGGCATGTGTCAACGGTTTCCTTCCCCGATACTCTGCTCAGAACATGGACACCTGCTGGAGGTTTGAATGGCTTTTGCCGACCTTGAGGATTGTAGCTTTTTGGAGCTTTTTGGCCATTGTTTAATTCTCTCTTATATTGTTCCCATTGATAGAGCTTGCTCCTTTGAGGAAACTGGAGTTTCACCAGTGAAATGGGAGGATTTTCAGCTAGCAACCCATCAGGATAGACGAGGATAGTCGAGGAACTTTGCTGGAAACAGAATACCATTGAATATCAACTTTATATTTACCTGGAACATTTATGATTCCCAAGTGAACTATTGCATTATAGACTGACAGAGATAAGTAATGTTTGTGCACCATTGAATGTATGCGTCAGGCCATTGCATTTTCATAGATATTTCTTCTTCTTCTTCTTCTTCTTCTTCTTCTTCTTCTTCTTCTTCTTCTTCTTCTTCTTCTTCTTCTTCTTCTTCTTCTCACTGTTGCTATAATACAGGCATCCCCAAACTTCGGCCCTCCAGATGTTTTGGACTACAATTCCCATCATCCCTGACACTGGTCCTCTAAGCTAGGGATCATGGGAGTTGTAGGCCAAAACATCTGGAGGGCCGCAGTTTGGGGATGCCTGCTATAATACATTTAATATTTTTCACTGTCTATTGTCATGGCTTTTTGTTTTTCGTTTCATGTTTTGTTATACAGGTGAAACTCGGAAAATTAGAATATCGTCAAAAAGTGCATCTATTTCAGTAAAGCAACTTAAAAGGTGAAACCAATATATGAGATAGATGCATGACATGCAAAGCAAGATATGTCAAGCCTTTATTTGTTGTAATTGTAATTATTTGTCATTAGGCAGGTCAATTATAAATGGAATGTAATTAATGAAATGTAATAGCGATGTTTATTTTTGCTTATTTTTGCATTATTGTAACTATTTGTTTTATTACTGTGAAATTTCCAAAAGAAAGCATTTGTAAAAATTAAAAGAAAAATAAAAACTAATAAGTTGCATTACTGAAATAAATGCACTTTTCGAGGATATTCTAATTTTCCGAGTTTCACCTGTATTTTCCGTGAATGTCTGTTTGCTATTCAAAGGATGAGGTAGTGGCAGGTGCATCCCGAGAGACCTTCCCTCTCCTGCCCTGCAAATATTCCAGTGGTGCAATGCCATTTCCTTGTGAAATCCCCTGCTACCCATTGCCCATGTCAACGAAAGCACAGTACCCCGTTCTCTGCCTAGGCAGGATCACTGTTTTCGGAGCAGAGAGAGCGAGATGAGGCCAGATGCCCTTTTCGGCTGAAATACTGTACCACCGCGATACACAACATTCTTTCCCCTGTTTCTCCTGGAAGTTAACAGTGAAGCGGGTGCTTTATAGGTGAAGAATTTCCAGTAAAGCTTCCCACAAGAATGTGCTGTTCATGCAGAAGGAAAGGAGAGTGGAGGTTTGTGTGTATGTGTGTGTGTGTGTGTGTGTGTGTGTGTGTGTGTGTGAGAGAGAGAGAGAGAGAGAGAGAGAGAGAGAGAGAGAGAGAGAGAGAGAGAGAGAGAGAGACTTGCATCAGATCTAAACAGCAGATATGCAGGTGATGGAAAACACAAACCACACACACGATATTCAACAGGCTCCCCGAGTAGATGTAGTTTCTTTACGATGCTAGGGATCGTAAGTCTGCAATGAGCAAACTAGAGTTCCCAGAATTATTGGGAGTGAATGAAATTTGCTGATTTAGAACAAGCTTTTAGTGATTTTTTTTAAAAAAAACTGATCTGTTTTCTGCCATGGATTGCTGCAATTGTAAATTTAAATGTCAAATGTATTGTTTCATTAATGCATTGTGTACAGCGTCCTGGTTTGTGTGTGCTTCCTAGAGCAAAATATACATCAGGAGGCTTAGTTTGGTCAGAATCGAGTATACACTTCCAGAATTAACACTAAATATGTTACTTCTGGTAAATGAGCCACCCTAGCTGCTAGAGGGCCATGCAAATTTGTGTCCCCTGGCTTTTTAGACTCATCTGCCCATGTACTATCTGGAACCAAAGATGATTCCTGCATTTCTTGGGGTTAGGGTCCCAACTCTACCATTCTATGAGAAGGAAAACAAACTCCCATCTGAATCTCTACATAGGAACATAGAAAAGTAACCTATACCACTGCTCCATGTAGCTCAGTAGTGTTGTCAATGGCTGGCATTTGCCCTGCAGGAGTCACTTCTAGCCCTAACCTGGAGATGGCAGGGGTTGAACCTTGGTTTTTCTGCATGCAAAGCAGATGTTCTGCAGTCTCTTTGGGATGCTTTTGTTGTCTGCGCTCGCCTTTTGCTCAGCGCTGCCAGGGCCTGCAGGATTAGACTGAATCTTGGCATGATGAACTGAGTTTAGTTAAGCGCTGGTCCAGCAGCTCAGTAAGTAAACAAACCCAAGAGGCAGAAGGGACCCATTCTTCTCCCAGCTGGGCCACCTTCCTACAAACACAGAGGGCTTTGCAAAGACAGCCAGTCCAACGAGACGGGATTGTGCGGACACCTGGCAATGTCTACTGGTCCTCTCTGTTCCCGAGAGGCAGATCAGCAAGGCTGGTTCTCCTCCATTCTTCCAAAGATCAGGTTAAAACCCTGGGCTGCATCAAAGGTTCATTGCAATGAAGTGGAAAAGCGGCAAGCAGATGTTGGAAAGGGTGGGCTTAAGTCTGAAAGAGCAGCAAGATGAAATGAAGAGGCAGATAAAACATGCATTTGGTTTAAATGGGCCCTTACCCTGACAATCGGTAAAACAAGAGTGTCAATGTAGTGTGGTGGTTAGCGTGTCGGACTAGGACCAGGAAGACCAGAGTTCAAATCCCCACTGAGCTATGAAGCTCACTCGGTGGCCTTTAGACAGTTACTGCCTCTCAGTCTAACCTACCTTGCAGGGCTGTCCTGGGGATTAAATAATGAATGTCGTCACCTTGAGCTCCTGGGAGAAAAAGATGAGATATCCATGCAACAAAGTAGAAGAAGAAAGAAAAAGAAAACTGGTTTTAAGAGGGCTTTCAAAACAGCCTGACATTCTTCTCTTTCAAGCATATGTGCATGCCAGGATCAGAAAGTTACATCTGACCAGTAAGCCACATCCTTATCTCCCCGCATCCCCTGCATGCCGAGTTTGATTGCACCCCCCACTGGCCAATCACCTGATGCCACTATGATATCAGGTGACCCTTTTAGGCCTGGTTTGTTGCGTGGCGCTTTGAAGCCCCGACAAGTGTCTAAGCTAGCCAGCTGTAAATCACACCATGCATATTGGAGTTAACTCATTATTGGCAAGAACAGGATCTTCACAGACTTGGCAGAGTGTCGGACCTAATGAGCACAGGAACTCATCCCCGGTATTGTCTTGCCTTCATGGATCAGTTGCTGAGACTAAAGGTCCCCACCTCCCCACAGATGTCTATGTCTCCGCCTCCCCAGGTTTTTCTTCCAAGCAATTGAAGGCTGTACCTTTGTGGCTGTCTTTGCTCCTCCTGCTACATGCCTCTGTTGGTTGTGGGAGACTAGGGTGGAGGGGAGCTTGTACCAGTATTGGCCTCTCTCCTCTCACCTTCCTGGTTCAGCTTCTGCCTCTGATGCTGGACTTCTCTCTGCCACAGACTCTCCCTGTTCACTAAGCCCTGTTACCCCTTCAACTTCCGAAACCTCCTCCTCCCCTTGGTCTTCTCCTCCTTCCCCTCTTCATCATCCCACCACCACTCCCTGGGCTTTGAGCATTCTTCCCTGGGGGGGGGGTTTCCCCAGCTGGTTCCTCCCCCCATTCCTCTGCATCCAACCAGTTCATGACACGGGGCTTCAAAGCACCACATGGGGCGCCCCTACAAACACTTCCCATCAGCTGATTGTCAGGATTTGCAAAGAGCTGTGCGAGGGTTTGCATAGGGTTTGGTCAGTACCACAAACCCTCTTGATGGCCCAGCTGTGACTTTATCTGCCCCACAGCTGACATCGAAAATGTCATTAGGTGTTGCACTGCAGGCCAAATGCAGAGACTTAACAGGCTTAAATAGGCCTGTGGGCCAGAGGTCCCTTGTAGGATTGCCAGACTCAATAGTGGACAGGACTTCTGTGCCTTTAATTGCCCTGCTCTCTTTTGAGTCTGGAAACCTGAAAGAGAAACCAGCAGACTCTTTGTTTAATTTCCAAGTAAAGGGTCTGCTGGTTTCTCTTTAAGGTTTCCAGACTCAAAAGAGAGGAGGGCAATTAAAGGCACAGACGTCCTGTCCACTATTGAGCCTGGCAACCCTAGTCCCTTGTCCTTCTAATGCAGGGGACCCCAAACTAAGGCCTGGGGGCCGGATGCAGCCCAATCACCTTCTAAATCCGGCCCGCAGACAGTCCGGGAATCAGCATGTTTTTACATAAGTAAAATGTGTCTTTTTATTTAAAATGCATCTCTGGGTTATTTGTGGGGCATAGGAATTCGTTCTTTTTTTTTTTTTTTCAAAATATGGTCCGGCCCCCCACAAGGTCTGAGGGACAGTGGACCGGCCCCCTGCTAAAAAAGTTTGCTGACCCCTGTTTTAATGTATTCTGTCAAAAGTCTCTAATTCTAATTAACAACCACCAGGGCTTATTTAATTTTCCAGAAGCTTGTGTGCTCGCTTGCAGACCAGGAGTTTATAACTGAAATCATCACTGATTTGACAACTGTTGGAAATAAAATATTAGGTTAAATGACCCTCTGACCTGCTCTGGCAAGGCTCTTCTGGCTATCGCATCATGCATCCTATTTCCAGTTGCTGCCAGCCAGATTTTGCTGGGAAGTCTACAAGCAGGATATATGAATTTATCCCCTCCCATTTGCCTTCACCTCTTGATATTCCAAAATACACTACTGTTGAACATGGATGCTCCATTCAGCTGTCACGAACAACAGACTGATCCTCCATATCTATTTTGCTTCCAATCATCTTTGAAAGTAGTCTTCTTTTGCTTGAAAGCTGGGGGAAGAGAGGAGAGAGGCGAACTGATGCTACGCCCTTCTGAAATGTCACCCTGGAGTCTTGGTTGCTTTCTAAACTGGGATGAGGCAGTTCTGCCCTCTCCCTTCCCTCTGTCTTTTAAGCACGAGTCCCTGTATTGCAAAGGGCAAAGTGAAATTTCTTTAGGCAAGTGGATGCCTACCTTTTGAGAACAGTCTCAAAACCTGAATCAGACCTTTACATAATGGAATACTAGTGACACCTGGTGGACTTTTGAGGAAAATAGCAAGACACATTTCTAAAGACCTATCAACAAAATAGGTTTAAAGTGGTTTAAATAATGATAATGATAATGATGATGATGATAATAATAATAATAATAATAATAATAATAATAATAATAATATATTATTTATACCCCAACCATCTGGCTGGGTTTCCCCAGCCACTCTGGGCGGCTTCCAACCAAATATTAAAAACAGTACAGCATCAAACATTAAAAACTTCCCTAAACAGGGCCGCCTTCAGTTGTCTTCTAAAAGTAAAATAATTGCTTATTGTCTTGACATCTGTTGGGAGGACGTTCCACAGGGCGGGTGCCACTACCGAGAAGGCCCTCTGTAGCCTCACTTCTCGCAATGAGGGAACCACCAGAAGGCCCTCAGTGCTGGATCTCAGTGTCCAGGCTGAATGATGGGGGTGGAGACGCTCCTTCAGGTATACAGGACATTTCCCGCTCAGCCAAAACCCCCACAAACAAAGCCAGGGAACAGATGCTCTAGAGAAATCTGAGCACCCTCCTTATAATTAAATTCCAGGGTGTTTTTTGGGTTGTTTTTTGGGGGGCATGCCAGTTGCGCTAATATAAAGGTAAAGGGTAAAGTGACCCCTGGCCATTAGGTCCAGTCGCGGACGACTCTGGCGTTGCGGTGCTCATCTTGCTTTATTGGCCGAGGGAGCTGGCGTACAGTTGTGGCCAGCATGACTAAGCTGCTTCTGGCAAAACCAGAGCAGCGCACAGAAATGCCGTTTACCTTCCCAGGAGGAGAGACTGAGCAACGGGAGCTCACCCCGTCGCGGGGATTCAAACCGCCGACCTTCTATCGGCAAGCCCTAGGCTCTGTGGTTTAACCCACAGCGCCACCCGCTAAGATAGAAATCACCTTATTTATGCCCTGGCTGCAGACCAGCTCTCAAAGGAGGCAGAGTTCTTCAGGAACTGCATCTTACAGGATGGGATAGTCCTGATTCCTGGTTTGTCCCAAGTGGGTCTGTAGATGTTGGAACTCAGATCTCTTCCACTGGGGGGGTTGCTTGTGCCTTGATGATTGGTCCACACAGGCTTCTTAGGGGGGGTCAAGAGAACTGGAGACCCCATTGCCTCAAAGGAGGCAATGACTTCTGAAGGTGGCACCAGCCCTTTATCTAGCCAGGAATAGGGATGTGAAGGTATGTGGGTTGGTAAACAGCTTCTTTCCCTATTTTTCTTCCAGGTTTCTCCATCTCTAGCTAGGAGATATAACATGGAAGGAGAGGCTACAGTCAATGACCGCCTAACTGACTCTCTTGCTGCTTGGACTTGCTGAGAAAAGTTTGATGCTTGACCTCTAAGGCAAGGACACTATCCATGGTCCTGAAACTGTAACGTGATCTCCCCCCCCCCCAAATAATCTTGGGAACTGTAGTTTAAAGGTATGAAGAATTGTTAGGGCAGAATTTCTCAAACTTGGGTCCCCAGCCGTTATTGGACTACAATTCCCATCCTTCTTGACCACTGGTCCTGCTAGCTAGAGATGATGGGAGTTGTAGTCCAACAACACCTGGGGACCCTAGTTTGAGAAACACTGATTTAAGGGGTAGCCAGTACCTCTCAATAACATTTTTTGCTATCACATTCTCCTTTATAACATTTATTTAGTACATTTAGATCCCACCTTTCCTTCAATGAGCTCAAGATGGTATACATGGCTTTCCTCCTCCCTATTTTATCCTCACAACAACCCAGTGAGGTAGGTTAGGCTGAGAGACCGTGGCTGGCCCAAGGTCTCCCAGTCAGCTTCATGGCCGAGTGGGGATTTGAACTCCAGTCTTAACCCAACACTCTAACCACTACATTGTTCTTGTTTATTATTTATTTTTCCCCTGACAGGGACTCAAGGTGGCTTACAGATAAAAATAAGAACAGCTGTGGGGGGCATCATCAAACAACAATTAAACATTGATAGAATTAAAACGAACTAACTAACTAGATAGATAGATAGATAGATAGATAGATAGATAGATTTGTGGTGCCAGAGTTTGTTGGAGCAAGTCACCCATAATTCTTCGATTCTGTGAAGTTAAAATTAATCAATATTTGACTAAACTGCCCCCGCAGCAAATCTTTTAAGTTTCCATATTGCATAAATCTTGCATCCCTTATAATTGCATCACCGATCTTGTTTTATTCTGGAATCACTACTGGGAATAAACATAATTAAAGGAGGTGGAAGGGTTATGCCCACATCCCTCCTCGAGAGCCCCCTTGGCTTCAGAAGATTTTGCACACTGCATGACTTTCTTCATCTTTGTGAAACAGACGGGAAAGGGGCAAAGTCTAGCCTGCCTTTCAAGGCCTTTGGTTTATTTCTCGGTCTCTTTGAGTTTATAGCCTTTGAAGACAGTGTTTACCTACAGCCCAGCAGCAATTCTTGGAGTGCATTTTTGTTTTCTTAAGTGTTTTACAGCCCCAGGCACCTTCCAAGGACAAACACTCCCTGGGGTTATCCACATCTGAGGCTAAAGTATGTTAAGATGATAAGAAGGGCACCATTGCATTAGGCCAAAGGCCCACCCAACCCAGCATACTATTCTCACAGCAGCTAACCAGATTCCTATAGGAATCCCACTAGCAGGACCTGCGAGCAAAAGCCCGCTCCCCTGTTGCAGTTTGCAGCAACTGGTATTCAGAAAAAATTGCTGTCTCCGACTATGAATTGATCCACTCCTCTTTTAAAGTCCACCATCCAGGTTGGTGGCCATCATTGCCTCTTGTGGGAATGAGTTCAAAAGTTTGAATATGTGCTGTGTGAAGAAGTACGTTCCTTTGTCTGTTCTGAATTTTCCAACATTCGGCTTCATTTAACGTCCACGAGGCTCCCAAGTGCATTTCCGAGCACAATTCAAAGTATTGGTGCTGACCTTTAAAGCCCTAAACCAGGCACCCCCAAACTTCGGCCCTCCAGATGTTTTGGACTACAATTCCCATCTTCCCCGACCACTGGTCCTGTTAGCTAGGGATCATAAGAGTTGTAGGCCAAAACATCTGGAGGGCTGCAGTTTGGGGATGCCTGCCCTAAACGATCTCAGCCCAGTATACCTGAAGGAGCGTCTCCACCCCCATCATTCAGCCCAGATGCTGAGGTCCAGCGCTGAGGACCTTCTGGTGGTTCCCTCACTGGGAGAGGTGAGGTTACAGGGAACCAGGCAGAGGGCCTTCTCAGTAGTGGTGCCTGCCCTGTGGAACACCCTCCCATCAGATGTCAAAGAAATAAACAACTATCTCACATTTAGAAGATATCTGAAGGCAGCCGTGTTTAGGGAAGTTTTTAATGACTGATGTTTCATTGTGCTTTTAATATTCCGTTGGGAGCCGCCCAGAGTGGCTGGAAAAACCTAGCCAGATGGGCAGGGTATAAATAATAAATTTTTATTATTATTATTATTATTATTATTATTATTATTATTATTATTATTACTATAAGAGAGGGAGAAAAATGTCTCTCTCCCCACTTACCACACATAATTTTATACATGTCTGCTGTGCCCCACAGCACTCTAAAAAGACCCAAATGCTACCCTTTTCGGTTGCCCTTTTCAAAAAACAAACAAACAAAAAAAACCCCAGCTCTAAAATACCCTTTTTGAAGTCCTTGAAGTTTTATTAACTTGTTTTTATTTCATAAAAATTATATGCTGCTTCTTTGTAGGGGGGACTTCAAAGCTGTTTACAAATAATATAAAACAGAATTATCACTAAAATATTACAACCATAATTTCAAAAAACCACAAATAAATTTAAAACCACAATAAAATGGACAAAAACAAATTGATACTCATATCAACTTTCTAAACATCTGGGTAGGCTTGTCTAAGTAAGATCGTTTTCTTTTTTTTTAAAATACATTTTATTCCAATTTTCCAAATTCAACAAATTAACAAAACCAATCTTTTATACAAAATCTTATATTCACATCTTTTACCTTGCTCCGCCGAGCTATGACTTCCCCCCCTCCCTTCATGCGGGTTTCTTGTTAATTCCTTTTTTTTGCAGTTCCTTTTTAAACATATTGGTCAATTCGTAAGGTTTATTTTAATCCTGCGAGAGTTTTTAATGATCTACAGTTTTTCTCCATATAGTCCACGTATTTACTCCAGTCCTTTTGAAACCTTGTCTCCCCCTGGTCACGAATCTTGCATGTCAATCTAGCAAGTTCAGCATAGTCCATCATTTTTATCTGCCACTCCACAATTGTAGGTAATTCCTGTAATTTCCATTTTTGGGCTAACAAAGTCCTAGCCGCGGTTGTTGCATACATAAACAGTGTTTGATCTTCTTTTCTAATCTCTCCTCCTATTATTCCTAACAAAAATGCTTCTGGTTTTTTTGGAATGGTATATCTAAACATCTTTTTCAATTCATTATATAAACTTTCCCAAAATCTTTTAACTTTTTCGCATGTCCACCACATATGATAAAATTCACCATCTTTCTCTTTACATTTCCAGCAACTTTTATCACTCATTCTATACATTTTAGCTAACTTAACTGGAGTTAAATACCATCTGTACATCATCTTATATACATTTTCTTTCAAGGCAGTACATGCTGTAAATCTTAAAGTTTGATTCCATAGTTTCAACCACGCATCATATTCAATATTATGCCCCATAAGTAAGATCGTTTTCAGCGGACACCGAAAAGAATAAAGTGATATCAATAGGCAGGGAGCTCCAAAGTGTGGATGCTGCCACATTAAGTGACCGAGTTCTTACAGATTGTTATGGGAAATATGTAGTGTGGATGTTTTGTCCCTGTCCTGACTCTACCGCCAATAAGATTATTAATTATTATTATTATTATAGCATATTAAGGAAATCCCTAATAAATGCAAAAAAAAAAAATTCTGCTCAGAGGCAAATTCTATTATGGTTCATTGGACTTAGATCACTGGGTCTGGGACTTACAGCCATGCACCACACTCACCTGCACGCTTACTCAGGAGTAAACCTAAACGGATACAATGGGACTTAACTTCGGATAATCATGTATGGGATTTTCTGGCAGCAAGCAATGCCTGCAAACCTACTTGGGAGTAAACCTCATTTGAACGCACTGGGATTTCCGAGGAAGCCTGCATATGCGTAGACGTAGAATGCAGAGGCTGAGCTATGAAATTTTGTATTTAATTACCAGCTGAGCAATAAGCCTCCCTTAAGGGCGCAGCGACCAACCCAACTATCATTGAGTGCAACGGGGCTTCCCATATATGCCTTTCACCGCGAGAACTACAACCCCCACAACTCCTTGCGCCAGCACGGAAAGCTTCGGGAGGCCGGGGTCCTTCCACTCCCATGGCTTTCTCAGAGCGGCTGCCCATGGTCTCGCCTGATTCCCTTTGCCCTTCGCGTCCTCTCCGAAACAGCCTCCAGCCCGGAAAACCTTGCCCCGAAATAAGGAAATCCCGCCCGTACCGTGACAGGCCGCTTACCCACCTCTACTCTTTTTATCTATATTTAACTTCTCTTGTCAGGCGCTTGCGTGGTGCGCCTACAGAAGCCCCGCTGACGCCTGCGCGCCTGGTGGCGATGTCGTGACAGGAAGGGGCCGGCCTTGCAAGGCCCCCCCTTGTCATTGGCAGCCAGGGCGAAGGCGCCGGGGAGATGTCTTGCTGCGGGAGCGGCGCCGTGGGCGCACGAGGCCTCGGCCGCCTCCTCCTGCTCCGTGAGTGAGGGGCGGCCGGCGGGGGCGGGGCCAACGGGAGGGGGGGTCCTTCCTTCGTCACGTGACGCTGAACTTAACCCCCCCCTCCCCAAATAACCCTTAACTCTGCCATTTTCGGGGTGGAGTTCCCCCTCTCTCCCCCACTTCCCCCTTTCCGTTCTGAAATGGAATTAAAAGGAAGCTATTGCACGTTCGGGGGAATTCGCAACCAGAGAGCTGTCCTTGGCCACAAATAAAACATGTAGGGCTGCATATGAATTCAATAAATGCTAATAATGATAATGTGGGTTTTTTTTGGGGGGGGGAGGCAGAACCTCAGTTAGTTGAGTATTTTTTTTATGGATTTACTTGATTTAATGGGTGGCAGCTGCCTCCCCCCTTGGCTACACCCATGTCTGCATATCAGAGCCACAGCTCAGGACCGCAATACCTCAAGGACCGCCTCTTTCCATTTGAACCTACCCGGACCCTGAGATCATCCTTTGTGTGCCTCCTCCTCGAGAGGTCCGGAGGGTGGCAACACGAGAACAGGGCCTTTTCTGCAGTGGCTCCCCATCTGTGGAATGCTCTCCCCAGGGAAGTTTGCCTGGCACCTTCGCTGTACATCTTTTAAACTAGGCCTTTAGGTGATATGATTGACATCCTATGCCCTTTTTAAAACGTGGCTCTTTTGGTGTGTGTGTGTGTGTGTGTGTGTGTGTGTGTGATTGGGTTACTGTTTTTATTTTGATTTTATATATTGTGATCTTTTCTGTGAACCACCCTGAGACCTCCGGGTATAGGGCAGTACAGTGGTAACTCGGGTTACAGACGTTTCAGGTTACAGACTCCGCTAACCCGGGAGTAGTACCTTGGGTTAAGAACTTTGCTTCAGGATGCGAACAGAAACCGTGCGGCGGCAGCGGGAGGCCCCATTAGCAAAAGTGGTACCTCAGGTTAAGAACAGTTTCAGGTTAAGAATGGACCTCCAGAATGAATTTAGTTCTTAGCCTGAGGTACCACTGTATATAAATTCAATAATCAATCAATCATAAATTCAATCAATCAATCAGCAAGCTATGGGGTGTGTGTGGTAGCCAGGGTTTTTTGCCCCAGAGGGGGCGTCCTTGAGGCTCCCAGCCTCTGCGTGTATGCAAATACAAATAATCATAATCATAATAAAACATGGGGTATTTGTGCCAAACTGAGTCTTTGACCTGGGTGGATTAAAGCCTAGTTATGTGTGTTTATACTTCAGCTGGTGCAGAAGTTCAGCCATTTGGACGCTCACTGGGGAAAGATGGTTTGAGCATCTTGCACCCATCCTGGTCCGACTAGCACTGGCTTTCACTTGGTTTCCGGGTCCAATTCAAAGCGCTGGTCTAGACCATACGAACTGACCCTCTAATCATCCTCAGAGGTCTTTCTTTGTGTGCCTCTTCCGCAGGAGGTCTGGAGGGTGGTGACATGAAAAGGCAACCTTTTCTGTGGTCCCTCCCCTTTTGTGGAAGGCTCTCCCCAGGGAGGCTCGCCTGGTGCCATCATGACATTTAGGTGCTATCAATCTCAAGAAAACACTAGTTTCTGGCTTGGGCTAAGGCTAGGCTAATTTTGCCCGGGAAGTTTAGTTCCAGCGGTGTAGCTAGGCATGAGCCCCAGATCATTTTTTTTGCTTGACACCAGATCGTGGCCTCCTCCCTACCTTGTAAGAATTACTGTTATTAAACCCTTTTGCTTTCATAGTCGCTGGGCATGCTGCAAAGCATAGCGCTGTTGATGGTACCTTCCATCTTAGGTTGATCTGAGCCCTAAATTTTTATCTGTAGATTTAAAAAAAGTAATTAGGAAGATAGAAAGCTGCCTTATATCGTGTCATACCCTTGATCCATCTACCTTAGTGGAAGAGGCTCTCGGGGGTTTCAGAAGGGGCTTTCCAAGTCCAAAGATGCTGCAGAGAGGGGGGTGGGGGTTGAACCTGCAACCTTTGCCATGCAAAACATGTGCTCGACCCATGAGTTGCAGCCCTTTGCTGTAACACAGCTGGTTAGCTTCAGATGTATGCAAGCAGGTGTTTGTGACATGCTTGTACTGCAAAATCTTCCACTCCCCCTGGGTGGTTTTGTTTGTTGCCTGGGCACTCATTGGTGCAGATCTTAATTCCCCAGACCACACACTCGGTGCTACCTCGGAATTAAAAATACAGTACAGTAGTTAGACACTTTGCTGCTCCTTGAGATGTATTCCCCCTCTTTCATTAAACAACAACAACAACAACAGTAACAAAAAAACCCAGGTAAAATAAAAACCACAGGCCATGTGAGGCTTGGTGCATAGTTGAATGCTTACTGGAGGAAAGGCACCTCATCTCAACCATAATTGCTTTATGGCTTTATAGCTATAGCTTAACAATGAGAAAACCAAGAGTACACATTTGCAGTGGAACAATATAATGAAAGTTGAGTGGCGCCTTTCATTAGGTGCTGTTCACGTTTGCCTGGATGAAGAGTGTAGAATTCTAACAAAGATTTTGCATGTTTCCTTGTTCTCTCTCTCCCCCACCCCCACCCCGACTTCTTTTTTTGGAGTTTAATGAGACACCATCAGTTTTTCTCTTTTGATTGCATCCTTTGCTGTCCCTGTATGAGCAGAATGGACTTTTGCTTGTGAAATGGGACCTCACCCCCCCTTTTCTCCTCCTGCATGTACACAGAATCTGCTCAGGGGGGGATTTGGCGACCCTCTGGAGCAGATTTGAGGGGTGCACGGGGTTGAGGGTGGTGCAGAAGCGAGGATGATAAAATTCCATTGGCCAAGGGAACATTCACTCATGCAGCATTGGATTCCACCCAGTTTATATGCATCTATCTAGTTTGAAAACATGTGTTTTTACTGAGTTCTTAGTAAACAGCAGTGACTTGTGGTTGCAGCCAAAAAAAAACCCTCTCCGCCCCCCCCCCCCCGGTCTCATGGCATGTGCAGGGGTTGAATACTGCAAACATGTCTCTGCTTAAACTAGCACAATGAACAATGCTGGTATATAGCAATTGCTACAGTAATTAGTTTTGTGAGTCTCAGAACTTGTTTGGTGACGTTAATTTTTCAGGATGATGAGTGTATAGCGCCCACACATTCTGGAGTTCATTGGGACTAGAATACTTGGATTTAAGTCCATTGATTAAGTTGTGCCATCTTAAAACTAAAACATTTCAGCTTTATTAGATTGTTGATCAGCCTAATTGGAGCTAATTGGAGCTTCAAGGGCTCTGAGCCATCCCTAACTGCTTTTTGAATGACAGGTACTCGCACTTGTGCAAAAGGAAGCACATGATTTTGAATGCCGGCCCTTACACATTTTAGATTTCATTCTCTTGCTGTTGAAAATCCACATTTGACAAAAGTGGGCGGGGAGGAAGAAGCATGTGACTTGATGTGATAGAACACAAATCATAAATTATCATTGGGGCCTGAATGAAGTTTATGATTTCTTCCTTATACTGCAAATGTTAGGGTCCAGTTAAAATGTGATTGCTAGAACTTATCCTCTAAGGTTTCAAGAACAAGGCAGAACTATTTGCAAAAGGACTTTGAAGCAGCACACAGCAGGATTTAAAGCAGGCATCCCCAAACTTCGCCCCTCCAGATGTTTTGGACTACAATTCTCATCATCCCTGACCACTGGTCCTCTTAGCTAGGGATCATGGGAGTTGTAGGCCAAAACATCTGGAGGGCCGCAGTTTGGGGATGCCTGATTTAACGTCTCCACTCATCAGCTGATAAGCGGAGACTTCAGTCCTGCTCCCTGCCATGATCTCAGCAGGATTCAATCCCACGCTGATGAGCATGGGTCAAATGCTGCTGCTTTTGCTGCACATGTCAATTCCATGTGGGGAACTGACACAATCAGCCAATGCAGAATTGAACCTCAACCATCAGCTGATGTCACCCATCCTTCAGAGTGATGTCAGCTAATTGGCAGGTGGACATGGTTTTGGGAAAATAGCATCACGCTCTGAAAGTTACTTACCCCTGATGTAGGTAATTGCTTTTGAAAGCTCCTATTTCAATAAAGTTGTTTGAATTTCTATTAAAGGTGCAATGATCTTTTTTTCTTTTTAAAAAGCAGACTAACATAGCTGTCCTGTAATTTGTCAAAAAAGTATGGTAAAGTTTAATTTTCTGAGTTGTGCATTTATCCTGCATTCACTAAATAAGGTGATCGAGCTTTTTCCTGTATTTTTTTCCCCTAGTGCAGAAAAATGGGGTACGGCATTGTTCCTATTTGGCCACACGAAAGAATCTCTACATCACTAAAGACACAAAGGTCATTTGTCAGGGTTTTACTGGCAAACAGGTACGTGTTTGGCTCATACTGTTGAAGAGTGGTTTTCAAACTGGGTTTGAGGAGCCCAGGGGTTTCTTCGGTGAACTTTGCAATGGCCCATCAGCAAGATTTGGGGTGGCAGACCAGCTTCTTTGAAGGACAGCTTGCTGCTGCTGTTCGTCTTCCCCTGTAATACACAGCTGGGATGAAGTTTCTGGTATACAGTGGAACCTGTACTTACGAATTTAATCCGTTCCGAATGCACATTCGTATGTAGAAACATTCGTAAGTAGAAACGATGTTTCCCATAGGAATGCATTGGGAATGGATTAATTCATTCCAGGGCCTAAAAAAAGGCACTTTAAAGGCCAGCGGGAGGCCGCCACCAGCGGCTGTGAGGGGCCCGATCTGGCCCTATGGCCGGATTGGCAGCTGGGGGGGGGGCGGTGGGAGGCCGACGGCTGTGGCAGCGAGGGACTGGTCGGCAGCTGGGGGGCGGAGGGAGGCCGGCAGCTGCAGCGACGAGAGCCCGATCCGGCCCTCTGGCTGGATCGGGAGCTGGGGAGGCAGCGGGAGGCTGATGGCTGTGGCGGGGAAGGCCTGATCGGCAGCTGGGGGGGCGGCAGGAGGCCGGACGGCTGTGGCAGCGAGGGTCCGATCCGGCCGGAGGCTGATCAGCGAGGTGCTGGGAGCCGGCAGTGAGGTGCCAGCAGCGATCCAGCGGGAGACTGGCTGAGCGACGGCTGTGGTGGCGAGGGCCCGATTTGGCCTTCAGATGCCGAAGAAATTCGTGAGCACGCCCCTATTTTTTTTTATTCGTAAGTCGATTTTTTTGTATGTAGAGTCATTCGTAAGTAGAGGTTCCACTGTATTCTAGGACATGTTCCCAGCTTATACAGAGCACTGGCTACAAATGGCATATTGTGGCATATTGTGAATGTGCAGTTGTGCTGGCTGCTAAAGAGGAGATCTCAGTCACTTTGCCCCTCCCCAGACCTCCAAGGTTTGACTTCATGAGTTCTCTGAATCCAGGATTGTGGTTAAGGTCTCTCCTGAATCACAATCGGTAGCCGATGTTTGTTCGATGGTTTCAGGTCTTGTTTAAGGAGTAGACACCTTAACCACGATCCCAGGTTCAGAAGATGTGCTAAGTCAATCCTTGATGTCCCACACTGACCCATACACCCCCCTGCCAGCCTGGCGTCAAAATTGGGTGGTGCAACACCTCCTCTCACCTACTCAGAAGAAGGAGAGGCGTTCGGCAGAGCCTGTGGAGGAGCAAAAAGACTGCAAGCTCTTCTCTAGGAGCCAGCATAGTTGTGCAGTCACAGTGAGTCTTACTGTGATATATGAACCATACCAGTGCTGCTCTATAGGTCTAACCACTTACCTGAACTCACTAAGAACTGGGCATGGAAGACGTTTGGGGGCACCAGGTCTTCTGATACACACATGGATTTGTTGTTAGGAATGCTAATGTTTGTGCGGATCCCTGGAGGTAGAATAACATGAACATCATAAGAGGCCTGCTGGGTTACAGCAAAGGACCGCAACAGGTGCTCTTGAGATCTTCCGAGTGTGAAGGCAACATCGGTGTGTTTTTGCCCAATGTGGGGCTCAAACCCACGGCCCTAATACTAAGAGTTTCCTGCTCTACTGACTGAGCTAGTGGATTTTAGTCCAACTAATAGTAGAGCCCAAGGTCATGGAAGGTTAGTTTTATGTTGTATATGTGTTGTAATTAGAACTGGTTGACAGATCTAGTTCTGAAACTATCGTTCAAGTTGTAAACATCAGTACAAACTAGCGTACAGTTTGTATCTGCCTATACTGCAAATGGTGTCTTCTATTTATAGCTTCTCATGCCACACTTAATGTTTGGAATGCTGATCCATCATGGGTCACAGAAATGAAGCTGTGCCTTAGTTCTAGAAAGCAGTAGGACATATTCCTTTTTCGTTCACGTGTGTATTTTTCTACGTCTGACTTTTCTGTTTTTAAGAAAGCAGCAGAATTAACCTTGGGAGTATTTGGTTTAATGCAGGAATGGTGAGCTTGTGGTTCTGCAGGTCTCATTAGACTTCCATTAGTCCAACCCAGCATAATGGTCAGAAGTCATGGAATTGTAGTCGAAAAACATCTGGTGATCTCTGTTTGGACTGTTCCACTTAATATTGTAGGTTTGAGATGGCACGTTTGCATGCTTCCCAGGCTTGATAAAAATAACCAAGCATTTATTCCTCTGCACTTAGAAATCTAGCACCTCATGCTAGCAGAGTATGCTTGATTTTTTTAAAAAAAAAATTGGATCATGGTTACTGGCTCTCATGCAGCTCCCATTTCTTTCACTGGCCTTGTGCAGGAGAAGTCTAGCTTTGCATCACTTTTGTTCTCCTATCTTAACCTAGTTTTTGTTATGTTTGCATTTCTCTTGCAGGGTACCTTTCACAGTCAACAAGCGTTGGAATATGGCACCAATCTAGTAGGAGGGATTTCTCCTGGCAAAGGGGGCAAAACGCACTTGGGGCTTCCGGTCTTTGACTCCGTGAGGGAGGTAATAATATATTACTATAGAAGAACTGATCCCACATCCTGGTTACATCCAGACTAGATTATCTAAATGTCTCGCTAAATATCCATGCAGTAGAAAGCTAATTTCTGCTTCTGGTGATGAGAATATGCTTTTGGCATGCCAAACCATTTGAAAGATCGATGATTTCTTCTTCTTTTTTTAATGTAATTGTATCTTAGGCTAAAGAGAAAACGGGTGCTTCTGCCTCTGCAATATATGTGCCCCCGCCATTTGCCGCCGTCGCCATCAATGAAGCCATTGACGCAGAAATCCCCCTCGTTGTGTGCATTACAGAAGGTATTCCCCAGCAGGACATGGTGCGTGTCAAACACAGATTGCTTCGTCAGGACAAGACTCGGCTCGTTGGCCCAAATTGCCCAGGAGTGATCAACGTAAGGGCTCAAGCAAAGTTAAAACTAGTAGATATGCTTTATGTAGCCAAGATCTTCTTAAGAGAGTAGAAGCCTATATATTTTGGCTAAAGGCAAGCGTGCCGCTTGATTAACATTCTTGTCTGTCCTGGAGGGACCACCCTGGTGAGCTGCAGTTTTCTCCCAATGTTGCTTGACTCCAGTTCCCAGCTTCCCTGACCATTTTTATATATCAAATTAATTTTTCTGTTTTACAATTTAGAATACTCATTTGAACACCCTTAAAATATCATGACTTCCCTTCTTCTCTTTCCATGGTTCATTTTGCATATCATAAATCCCTGCATATTTTACATAAACTAAACCATTCAGTATTCCATGTATTACATCCATCAAAACTTATTTACACTGTTGAATTTATCTTAATGCTGCCAACGACTTAAAGCAGGGGTCCCCAGACTTTCTGCGCGGCGGGCCGGTGCCCGCCGCGCCGACCGCGCAGTGGGCCGGAGGGCAGGGGAGTGCGCGCGCAGCGGGCCGGAGGGCGGGGGAGTGCGCGCCCGTGCGCATGCGCACACGCACACGGGCGGGAAAAAATCGCCAAAAATCGCTTGTGCGCATGCGTATGGGCCTCCCCCGACCCGGAAGTGCACCAGAAATGACCTCTTCCGGGTCGGGAGAGGCCCATACGCATGCGCACAAAGGATTTTCGGCGATTTTTTGCCGATTTTTTAGATCGTCGCTGCGCCGCGCGCCGTGAGAGCGGGCGGCGGCAGCGGGCGGCGGGAGTCGTCGCGGGCCGGATTGGAAGGCCGATTGGGCCGCATCCGGCCCGGGGGCCGTAGTTTGGGGACCCCTGACTTAAAGTGTACACAATTCCCCCCCATATTTTCAATAAGCATTTTCCAATCTTCTCTAAACGTATGTTCTTCTTGTTCTCTAATTCTGTGTTAAGTCTGCAAGCTGCACATATTCCATCAGCTTAAGTTGCCATTCTTGTTTAGTTGAGACCTCGCTTGTTTTCCATTTCAGGGACTAACGAGACATGGGCCGCAGTAGTGGCATACCCAGCTTCCCTGACCATTTTCCACACTGGCTGGACACTGATGGGATGTGTAGTCCAACAGCACTGAGAGGGCCACAGGTTTCCCATCTCTGATCCCGCTAATGCAGCCGTCTTAGATTTGTAAACTCATGTTCAAAACCCCACTTGTCACTATCCCTTAGCCCAGGCAGTATTACAGCGTTGCTGTGAGATCAAAGCGGAATGTGTTTTTATATTCTGTTGTAAGCCACCCAGAATGGCTGGGGTAACACAATCAGATGGGCAGGGTACGTGGAAAACGAGCGAGGTCCCAACTAAAGAAGAATGGCAATTTAAGCCAACAGCTTGCAGATTTAACATACAGTGGTACCTCGAGTTACAAACGCTTCAGGTTACAAATGCTTCAGGTTACAAACTCTGCTAACCCGGAAGTAGTGCCTCGGGTTGCGAACTTTGCCCCAGGATGAGAACGGAAATTGCGTGCCAGTGGCGTGGCGGCAGCGGGAGGCCCCATTAGTGAAAGTGCGCCTCAGGTTAAGAACGGTTTCGGGTTAAGAACGGACCTCTGGAGCGAATTAAGTTCGTAACCCAAGCTACCACTGTATAGAATTAGAGAACAAGAAGAACATACGTTTAGAGAAGATTGGAAAATGTTTATTGAATATTGGGGGGGGGGGAGGAATTGTGCACACCTGAAAAGGTTGGTAGCATTAAGATAAATTCAACAGTGTAAATAAAGTTTGATGGATGTATTAATGGAATATTGAATGGATTAGTTTTTGTAAAATGTGCAGGAATCTATGATATGCAAAACGAACCATGGAAGGAGAGGAAAGGAAGTCACTGATATTTTGAGGATGTTAAAATGAGTATTTTTAGTAGTATTAATATTAATACTAATAATTATTAAAAACCAACCTTTTCCAAAGTTCGTTTTGGGGACCCCTGGACCTTAATAGCGAGAAGATCAGCTTTCTCTCACAGTGCCTTGCATGCCGCAGCTGGTCTTCCTGGAGCCATGGGGACAGTGCGCTCTGTTCATGCAAGGCATAGCTAACACCCCATAAACATTGACTGCATACCCTCTTCCATCAGCATCTGGAGGGCACCAGGTTGGCTACCTCTGCCCTGGAACATGCCCCACAATTCTGTGCAAAGTACAGAGGACTTGCAGCAAGTTCAGAGATTGCTTTGGGCAGGCTAGACCAGTGTTTCCCAACCTTGTGCCTCCAGCTGTTTTCGGACTACAATTCCCATCATTCCTGACCACTGGTCTTGCTAGCTAGGGATGATGGGAGTTGTAGTCCCAAAACATCTGGAGGCACAAGGTTGGGAAACACTGGGCTAGACACACTGGGAAGGAGTCTTATAGAGGAAGGTTGCGATGGTGACTTCAAATAAGTGTATGAAATGACATTGATCACGTTTGTTTGGTTTTTAGCCTGGAGAATGTAAAATTGGTATCATGCCTGGCCACATTCACAAGAAAGGAAGAATTGGTAAGACCTCAAAGATTTTTCTGATGTGATTTTGAAAAGTAACAACAACAATTATAATAACAAAAACCTGCAGTTGTATTCACTCTAATACAATAGAGCGTGCATTTGGCTTAAAACCCTAGCCTTCAAGATATTAGTCAATGTTGATGATGTCTTCAATTTCATGAGAGGTGTATTTTTAAACCTGTTGTGAGCCTTGGAGACTTTTGAGTAACAACCAGCTAACAAGTTTAAATAATAATAATAATGAAAATAAGAATGACACAATGCTGAATGGATTGGATTGGACATATCCACCTTCTTTTGATTTGGCAGGTCCTGTGGAGGAACTATCACAGAGGCAGGTTTGAAGCAGCAGAGCCTGCTTCAGGGACAAATTCAAACAAAACACGTGTGCCACCTTACCATATTAGCTAGGGCCAAGTGCTTCCATGCAGAACCCAAAGTCTTTGGAGGGGGAAATAGGAATGGCAGCCTTATGAGTAAGGCCCAGCTGAGTCCAGTCTTGAAACACCCAACCAAGTCTGCCCTTAGTCTGCAGCCTGTGTTAAGTGCTAACCCATGCCATCATGACATACATGCTTCAAAAGAGAGATAACCCCCAGGTTGACTTGAGTGCTCCCTCCCCAACCAAAGAGTGGCTTTTAGATTCCTCAAGTGGTGATGCACTGTTATTTTCGCACATGCAGAAAAGGCAGGCACTTCATATAAAAACCATGTGCTGCATGGGTGAGCATTATTTCAAAACTCAGGGCGGGTGCCACTACCGAGAAGGCCCTCTGCCTGGTTCCCTGTAGCTTTGCTTCTCGCAGTAAGGGAACCGCCAGAAGGCCATTGGCGCTGAGCAATGGGGTGGAGACGCTCCTTCAGGTATATAGGACTGAGGCCGTTTAGGGCTTTAAAGGTCAGCACCAACACTTTGAATTGTGCTCGGAAACGTACTGTTTCAAACAGTGGTTGATAACACAACGGACTTTGCTGCACACTCTACACTTTTGAATAAGTACACTCCAGACCCACGGGAAATCTTTGCGAAGGTGCTGTTGGTGTGGGTTTGTTTCAATGGGGCTGATACATCAGGGGCTGCTGGTATAATGCTCCTGTGTTGCTCTTCCGTTGCATTGTGTGGCTCAGGAATCTAGTGGAACTTAACTTACATGACCTTCAACTTAAGACAAGGACACTTTTTGGAATGTTACGTGCTGATCATGAAATTAGAACTTACAAGGTCCAAAGGTCAGCTTGTTCCATAAGTTGCTTTATAAAAATTTGTATAGCTATGTCTATCTATAAATCTTTTTTTTGTTTTGTTTTCTCCTTTCCTCACCCTTCAGGTATTGTGTCGAGATCTGGCACTCTGACGTACGAAGCTGTTCATCAGACAACTCAAGTTGGACTGGGACAATCCATCTGTGTTGGTGGGTTTGAGAGAGGCTCAGTCAGTGTGTAAGAAAATACAGTACATACGATTGTAGAAACCAGTTAAGAGATGCTGACTCCCATCCCACTTTGGATTAAATGCATGTTTTGCAGTAGTGCTAAACCAAAATTTCCTCCCTTGGCAGCCAGCGAACAGGGTAAGGAGACACAACTGGGAAGGGGCAGTCTGATGCCTGGGGTGGCAAGTAGGTGGACTATATGGACGAGAGTTCAATTTTGCAAGTGAGAGTGAAAGACCAGTTTCTCTTAGAAGAGAGGGGATGAGGGAATCCCCACTCTTTTATCCTATACTGTATCTGTTTTGGCATCCCTTTGCTTCCACTCTGGTTGAATTCTAGCGGGGCTTTCAGATTTAGGAAGTTCAGGCCGTAGTTTGCACGTGTCTCCCAAACTGGTATTATTTGCAAATGAAAAGAAAGAGTTGCCTTCGCAAATTCATTTTCTAATTTACATTTGACATGTTGATTGAAAAGAGGCAGAAAAGGAAGCAGGAATTCTCTCTCACTTAACTTACAAAATTCTGGCAGTTTACCTCTGGAACTGTTAACTGACATTTTGAGTTTTGCCCTGGTAAATGTGCCCAGCACAAGAGAATTTCAACACCAGGGTGAGAATCTAGAACAGGCATCCCCAAACTGCGGCCGTCCAGATGTTTTGGCCTACAACTCCCATGATCCCTAGCTAACAGGACCAGTGGTCGGGGAAGATGGGAATTGTAGTCCAAAACATCTGGAGGGCCGAAGTTTGGGGATGTTTGATCTAGAAGAAGAGGATTCTGTAAGTTCCCAAAAGTGTTTTTGGTTTTTTTTAACTGCTACAAATGAAGGTGGTGACTTAAGCCAAGTCTTAGAAACTGCATTCCTGCTTCAGAGTTGTCGCCTACTGAAGGATTGCCATGGTAGCCGTACACTTTGGGTACGAATTCCTGTGCTAAAAGAGGATATTCATAAATATGATTCGTGCTAAATATGTAATGTAAAGGAAAGGAATGATGCTTCAATCTTCTTTTAACTTAATCTGAGGGCTGTATTTTTCACAATTTTTGCTGGAAACAGATTGTGAATTTACGTCATTTTGGTAATTCTGCATTTACCGTAATATATGGATATATGGGGTTATGCCCAACTAACTTCTATGCAAAGTTGACCATTCAAAATTAATTGACCAAAGCAAATAATGTACCTTAATTTCAGTGGGTCTACTCAGAGTATGAGTAAAATTGGCTACCATACAAAATGTTTGCCTTGGCTCTTTTGGTTGGTGCTTGCAGCCATATTTTCCAACCTGTGGGACGGCATCCAACAAAGTAGTTGCACTTGCGCAAGGTTTTCCATTTTCACAATGGAACTTTCCCTCTCCTCTCCCTGGGCACCTTCTTCACCTTCCCTAGATCTGCTTCCAAGGGTAACCCCTGGAACAGGGGATGGGAACCGAGTGGGAAGGGAAGGGAAGTTCCTATACAGAGGCAAAGATCCTTGCTCTGGCAGGACTACTTCATTGGAGAATGCTCTGAATCACAAGGTACAAGTCAACTTAAAATCTCTGGATGTAAAGGTTGTGGTTTAGCCCTGTGGAGGGGTAGAGATTTACATGTAAAAGGCCCCAGATTCAATCCCCGAGATCCCTTCTTAAAAATTTGTAGGTCATTGGGTTAAGAATGACTTCTCTTGAGACCCTATTAACATAGATGGTTTCAAGGCAGCTGCTTATATTTTATAACTAACTTTTTATTAGCCATATACCAACTTTTTGTTGTCCTTTTCTGAAACCAGAAATATTGGTAGGGGCAGAACTGAGCAACCCAATTGCCAGCTATTTAATAGCTGAAATGGAGCTCCAAGACTGAAAGCGGGCAACTCAAGTTGGTGATCCTGAAAGTTCTGCAGCCCCTCTTAGTGGAATTGGTCTCTGGAAGAAATGTGCTGCTCTTAATGGGACTCTTTGAAACCTTTCAGGGATTGGAGGAGACCCATTCAATGGAACAAATTTTATTGACTGTCTGGACGTTTTCCTGAAGGATCCACACACCGAAGGAATTATACTGATAGGCGAGATTGGTGGAAACGCAGAAGAAGATGCCGCTGACTTCCTTAGGGAAAACAATTCTGTAAGCTTATACGTTTCGAGAGAGCATCTCCTGTGCACATTCTGCTTATTGAGGAAGGAGGAGGGACAACTGTTTTAAAAGTTCACCTGTTTGTATTCCACTCTTTTAAAGTCATTGGGTTGGGTCAAAAGGTCCCCTTGGAAGGACTTTACACCCCTCACTAGAATGTTTCACGAGGAAGATGAAGCTAAATCCCAAAGATGTACTTGTGTGACCTCTTAAGTATAAGAACTGAGCTTGCTTCCAGATGGCATGTATGTTGGAACATTCACCCTGATTCCTTTGCATAAAATTTGCAGAGAGGTTTTGCGATGTCACACTTCGCAGTGCATTTTCCTGTCCCTTTCCTTACTGCCAAAACACCAAAAGCCCAGTCCGAAGTGGGTTTGTTGCACACAAGCACCAAATCAACTATAACTGTGCCACCTGAATTTGCCACTGTGCAGCTGTATCCCACCAACAAAATAGCTGCCATCCGGAAGCATCCCAAATCACGCACATGAAAGTTGTCTATAGCACAATTAAGTACACCAAGCCCAGCAGAGAGATTAATCAATAACCTTTTGAAAGCCTGACATTTGCAGGGTAAAAGCATTAAGTAGTTGTTACATGCGGCTACATATTTGCTAGCTCCTCACCGTTCCCCATTAAACATGATGGAAATAATGATGTAGACTATCTCACCAAATGGAAAGGAAGATTAACCCCATAAATTTAGCCCGTGGGCTCATTTCCTTTTTTAAAAAAATACATATTTTTATTAGTTTTTACATATATTTTTCAAACAGAATGTATCATCTCATCTCGTCTTATACAACATTTTGGCTATTTTAGCCTGAGACTTCCATCAACCACGTCTAATGATTTTCAAACCTCATTTCTTAATCTTATATTTGTTATCCTAACTATTACTTTTAATAATCCATAACTTAAAATCCATTCTCATAAATCTTTTCTGCAATATTTCATATAGTTCTCTTTACAAAACTTCTTGTAGTCCTACAAGCATAGTCAGTTGGTTACAATTGTATTTCAGATAACTCGTATATTTACTCCAGTCTTTCAAGAATTTCTGGTCCGGCTGGTTTTGAATTCTCCCTGTCATCTTATCCAACTTCATCAATTTCATCTGCCATTCCTCTTTTGTCGGTAGTTCTTCCTGCTTCCATCTCTGTGCCAATAATACTCTTGCTGCAATTGTCACATATAAAAACAGTTTTTTATCTTGTCTTTTAATGTCAGCGCCTACAATACCAAGCAAAAATGCTTCTGGTTTTTTTTAAATATAAATGTATACTTCAACCTCTTTTTAATCTCATTATAAATCATTTCCCAGAAACCTTTCACTTTCTTACATTCCCACCACAGATGATAAAAAAATGCCTTCCTTTTCTGTCAGGATCGTCTGGTGGTTGCTCACGAGTAGCAACGCCAAACTCCAACCCAACTATTTACAGGTTTATTGTGCATATTATGTACAGTGCAGAGCTACAAGTTCATGACCGTCTCAGTCACTAGCAGAATCCGGGAGTGCCCTTTTCCGGTTACGCGCCCAACAAAATATGTTAGGCACCCCCAGTCTCCTCCTACCCTCTTTGCATTTGACCCCCCTGCGTAATTGGGGCGATAGAAGTGGCGTCTCCCTCTCTGAGCCCTCCGTGCGAAGGTGGTATGAGGGCTCTGACCTAGCATCCTTGAGCCCCCTCCTTCCCTTGCTGACCACCTCCCTGTCCTCACCACTTGAGGTGTTGCTGCTTTCCTAGCTGGAAGAGATGCTGCTGGAGAGGAGGGGCCGGGGGTCCCTGTATCCCGATCTCCCTTTCACCTCCTCCCGTGGACCCTGTGGGAGCCCGCTGATATTTTCCTTACATTTCCAACATTTATTGCTTATTTTATACATTTTAGCTAATTTCACTGGTGTAATATACCATCTATACAACATTTTCATTACATTTTCTTGCATGCAGTAAATTTTGTTCCTTCTTTCCATAATTTCTCCCAGTCTTTTAGCTGCATATTATAACCAAAGTCTTTGGCCCCCGGGGACTCATTTTCAGCGGTACCATTTTGCAGCAAATACTGCAGTTCCCCAAATTGCCTACACAGGGAAATGGGAAATGAGTGAGTGAAATTTGCTCATACAACCAGACTGAGCCCACAAACTTGGGAATGGTTCACAGGATTGAGAGTCGTGTGTGTGGGTTCCTTATTTGTGACATACAAGGTGGTATTCAGAAGCTAATTGGCATGACTTAACATATGTGTGGGTACGCGGGTGGCGCTGTGCTCTAAACCAGAGCCTAGGGCTTGCTGATCAGAAGGTCGGTGGTTCGAATCCCTGTGACGGGGTGAGCTCCTGTTGCTCGGTCCCAGCTCCTGCCAACCTAGCAGTTCGAAAGCATGTCAAAGTGCAAGTAGATAAATAGGTACCGCTCCGGCGGGAAGGTAAACGGTGTTACCTACGCTGCTCTAGTTTCGCCAGAAGCGGCTTAGTCATGCTGGCCATATGGCCCGGAAAAACTGTCTGCAGACAAACGTCGGCTCCCTCGGCCAGGAAAGCGAGATGAGTGCTGCAACCCCAGAGTCGTTTGCGACTGGACTTAACTGTCAGGGGTCCTTTACCTTTACCTTTTTTAAAAATCATATGTGCATTTTAATTTCAGTGGGTTTACATTGAGTAGGACTCAACCCACAGTGTTGCATGAATTGCTTTAGGGGCAAGTTTAAGGCATTCAGAATCCGTGTTTGTCCCATAAGGAAAAAGTAATACCTGACCCAGATGATTTTTTTGTGTGTGTGCACAGTCACATTTTACTTGGAAGTGATTTCCCATGTTTGTGGAATATGTTGCCAGGAAGCTGTGGTCAAGTCCATAGGTGACCAGAGTTGCATGATTGTTTCTCTGGAAACTCTTGGGCGCATCATATTGAGGTTTCTTGAATAATTGGAGCTTCTTTAAGGCCACAAAACATGGCTAGATTTGGATTTTGGTTTCTTGAGTCAGCCTTTGCACACCATTCTTCACGCAAAAGCTTTTATGGCCCAACTACTACACATCTACTTCAATTTTACACCTTGGCTTGCAAAACAATTAGCAAACGGCACTAAAGATGAAATTGTAACTGTAATAATTATCCTCTCTCCCCCAGAGTGGGCTTTTTCTTGGTATATCTACTGCAGGAGCTGGCTTCTAAAATCAAAACCACTTAAATATTTCCTTGGTGGCCTATACATGACCTATACAAACTTGATCCTTACGGGAATTTTGTTGCACTCGCTTCCCTCCTTTTCTCTGCCCAGAACTCTCAGGCCGTTTCCTTATCTCTACCCCTAATCCTCAGGCTGCTGTTTCGGCTTGGCTGTCTTTTTCTTGTCCAACTATGCCAATAACTGCTCACTGGGGTAGTTGCAACTCTGCTTTCTCTCTCTCGCCCCTCTATTAAATGATTCCTCTTTTGTCACAGGGTCCAAACGCCAAGCCAGTCGTCTCGTTTATAGCTGGAGTCACTGCGCCTCCAGGCAGAAGGATGGGCCATGCGGGGGCTATCATTGCCGGTGGGAAAGGTGGAGCGAAAGAGAAAATCGCTGCCCTACAGAATGCTGGCGTCATCGTCAGTATGTCTCCTGCTCAGCTGGGCTCTACTATATACAAGGTTAGTTCAGCAGCCGTTTAGAAGTTCAAGGAAACAATGCTACTTCTCTGCAACTTGAAGGCAATGGAGCTTGCCAGGATGTTGCCAGAAACATTGGGCACTGTGAAATATGTTCTGCTTTACTTCCTATGAATAAGGTTTTTGTTGGGTTGGGTTTCTTTCAATGCAACAGGCGTGGTAGAAGTATGCAGATTTAGGTTGTTGGAAATGAACAAGTGATACTTGGGTTCAGGTTCCCACTTAGCCACTAGGGCTGGGCGATCCGGTTTTCAATGTCGTGATATATCACCATCATCGTATACCGATATATCACCATGTCTGAAATACGGATGGAGCTGTGCAGAGGCATTGGCTGGCTTCACGGCTTTCCCCGCATCATGATTTTTGCCAGCGCCTGCTCTTGTTAATCGCTGGCCCCTACAGGAGGCAGGAGAGAGCTGAGCCGGCAGAATTAACAGCGGCTCTTGCTCCCTTGCAATGGAAAAACAGCGGAAGTCATAGTTGGGACATCGAAGATTGCAGTCAGTTTGCCAAAAGTTGCCACAGACTCTCAGAAGCTGCTCAGAATCTAAAGCAGGCATCCCCAAACTGCGGCCCTCCAGATGTTTTGGCCTACAACTCCCATGATCCCTAGCTAACAGGACCAGTGGTCTGGGATGATGGGAATTGTAGTCCAAAACATCTGGAGGGCCGAAGTTTGGGGATGCCTGGTCTAAAGCTATCAGTTGAGCTCCCTGCAGTGAAGCGACCTGGCCTCTCTGTGACAACAGAGCATGTTCCTAGTGTTCTCCAGATACGTCCTTGCAAGCCCATTGTGACCCTGAGAACAGGCCAGCCAATGTCACCGAGAAGGGCAGAGCAGCCAGAGAGGGCCCAGGTTATGGAAGAGGTTGCAGACATTTAAAGGTGGTAAACTCTGACAGAAAGGTTCCTTTGGCAAATGCTTTTCCCAACTCTTAATGAAACCTTGTCTCCGTCTTTATCCCTCAAGGAGTTTGAGAAGAGGAAAATGCTGTGAGAGGAGGAGGAGGAGGGGGATCCGTCCGAACATGCCACTGCAGAAATATCACCTCCCTCTGTGCTGCTCACCTGCTGATTTTTCTTTTCTCGAATATAATTGACAACAGCCTTCTGAATTCAGCTTTAAAGCCATCAGGTTTCATTTCAGTGGCTCCTTTGTCCAGACATAATTGTACATCATAGCAAACGAATAAATCTACCACTATACTTGATTATTTGAAATCCTGGAGCTTGGTAGCTTTTTCTTACAACTTTCCTCAAATCACTTTATTAAAATAAACTATTATCTGGAAGCTTTAAGAATGGATATACTTTAAAGTAAAGTTAAGTAAAGAATGGATATACTTTAAATTAAAAAGTAAAGAAATAATTGTTTTTGCTATGGGCTTTTCAGCTTGTATTTTTGATGGACAATTGTCCTTGACATAGAAATTGGTGCCAAATCCTATTGGTCTAGTACAGGCATCCCCAAACTTTGGCCCTCCAGATGTTTTGGACTACAATTCCCATCTTCCCCGACCACTGGTCCTGTTAGCTAGGGATCATGGGAGTTGTAGGCCAAAACATCTGTAGGGCCGCAGTTTGGGGTGCCTGGTCTAGTACATCAGGCAGAGCTTAGTGGCATGCAAATGAATCATTAAGTTTTGCCGAGTCCGTAGAGTGTTTAGGTCTAGCGCTGGTGGCAATCGCAGATATCTTCAGGAGGGAACTGTAATGTACACAACTTTCAGAAAACCGTGAATTTATTCACCAGCAATGCAGTAAGGTCTGAAGACTCAGTTGGAAGTAGTAGAGTGGGCTTCGCCAACCTGATGCCCTCCAGATATTTCAGACTGCAGCTGCTATTGGTCCCAGCCTCCATTGGCCATGGTGTCATCAACTCCAGGCACTTCATAGCCATGCTGGCTAGGACAGATGGGAGTTATAGTCTAATGTATCTGTAGGGTTCCAGGTTGGCAGAGGCTGTAAGTAGTGCCTGAAGCCAGCTGTGACTCTCACTGTGTCCAGATATTTTATATGAAGGCCAAGCCCTGTCCCCATTCTACAGGTAGGTGGGGCTGTAGCTGTTAGATCAACTTGCATAGATGGAAATGATCTTAAAAACACTCCAGAATGCATGCAGGGAGAGCAAAGAGTAGTGTTCTCCCTGGATGTTTTTAATTGTTTCATTGATCAGCAAATGCTTTAGCAAAAGGCTTATGGGGTCTGTCCTGTGGCAAGTGACCTTAAGCCATTTGAGTTGCATTCTGGGAGAGGCAAGGCGATGGCGAGGTTGGTGCGGTGCAAGGTCATCAGCGGAGCCAATCCTGGCAACACGTTTACACCGCATCAATCTCGCCACTGCACCAACCTCACCACCGCCTCCCCCTCTCCATCCTTGTGTGCAGCTGTGACTCAGCCACAAAACCCCACTACTTGCTATAGGGAAAGTGCTGCAGCCATGACAAATCTGATATTTCCCCTTTCCGCTTCTTGAAAACAAGCCACTGTCCATTGGATGATGGCAGGTCCTTGATTTTTACTACACAGATCTCTTATTATTTCTAAAGCATAGAATCATAGAGTTGGAAGAGACCACAAGGGCCATCCAGTCCAACCCCCTGCCAAGCAGGAAACACCATCAAAGCATTCTTGTCATATGCCTGTCAAGCCTCTGCTTAAAGACCTCCAAAGAAGGAGACTCCACCACACCTTGGTAGCAAATTCCACTGCCGAACAGCTCTTACTGTCAGGAAGTTCTTCCTAATGTTTAGGTGGAATCTTCTTTCTTGAATAAGGAGTTTCTTTCATGTAATAAGGAGTTCTGTTTTATAGTTACTTAGAAGCAACTGCTGCTGTTGGTATCCTCAGAATGTATTTTCGCCTAAGCTGGTTCTAGGAGACATGCTGACTTCATACATAAAATCCTGCTTCAGAAAAAGTCATTTCATAGCCCTTGTGCTTTTCTTTTTTTAGGTTCAGCCCCCTGTTTGCTGTTGCCTCTGTGCTGCTTTCTCTTTAATTCCAAACTTCTTGTGCAATTTTCTGTGTGGGCTCTCAACAACATGGCTTCAGTTGCAAAATGTCTGAGCAGAACAACGCATGTCCCCATTTATAAAATATCCTGATTTTCATCTTCCTTTTAGTATTTTCACCTTGAAATTTTTTTATGGTTCCAAAGAGTCACACAGCAAATTTTGAAGCCCATGAGGTGTTTAACCTTCCTGGCCTTCAGTTTGTGAAATGGGAGGGAGTTTCAGCTAATCAGAGGCACGAAGTATCGGAACCCCCCCCCCATGGGCGTGTCTAAAGGTGGTTCTTTTCCACTGCAACCGTAGTTATCCCGAGAGAGGCTATATTTATACCTCTTTGTACAATGCTGGCCTAATACTTCTCTTGCTCTTGTGTTGTACCCTAGCTTTTTCTGTGCAACTGCTAATGAGTTACTGCAGCTTTTCAAAAAGAGAGAGGGGGGAAACCCCACACATCTACGGGAATATATTTTCTGCAAATAATTACCAATCATCCTCTGCTGACAAGTTTTGCTACTTAAAAATGTTACGCTCGTAAATGAGCTTTACGAGCTATAGCGGAATTTGATGGTGTTTCGGTTTGCTTTCATTATGAACGGAAATAAAATCAAGTAACGCAAAACGGAGCTGGTTGCTTGTGTAGATTGGGGTACCTTTAAAAAGAAAGCCGATCTGTAAAGGAGGAGCTTTGGGAAAGGGGGAAGCGGGGGGCTGGGAGAGAGAGAACCTGTGGATATGCTTTTCAAAATGTCGGTGTTGCTAGTTTTTATCAAACATACCCCAGAGTGCTTTCTGTATACAAATTGAGACGGATTCCCAACTTTGTTCTTGTCCGCTGCCCGCCTTTCGTGGGAAAACTAAAGCGGCAAATTCTGAGCCCATCTCAAAGTGCCTGTGTTATTCCTAATTAAAAAGCTGTGGCAGGCTCTGGTGTTTCAGTGCTGAGGGACTTGCACTCTGTGCAGACTCAGAGACTGTGTGCCCCCTGGGTGAATCATGCAAGCATAGAATTTGGTATTAACGAAAATGACAGCTTGTAAGATTTCTGGGTGGTTTTTTTTGGGGGGGGGGAGATGCTACTAGGAGTTAAGGCTGTGATGAAAGTATGTGGGTGCAATCCAGCGCAGAGAACCAGCTCTAAACGTCCTAAACAAGTTCTAAACAAGTTAGAATGCTCAAGGTTATCTCTTGTGAATACAGAGGCCACATACCCAGCTCAGCCATACTCTGAATAAACCCAATGAAATCAATGGGCAAACGGCTTTACATCATTAAATTTCTGAGTATGATGAATGTTGGATATCACCTCTCTAACAAGCCAACCCTGTGTGTGTGTGTGTGTGTGTGTGTGTGTGTGTGTGTGTGTGTTTTAAAGCAAAAATTATTTTGGGGAAGTAGGGTCCTAATTGGAGTTTGCTCACCTGCTTTTGAATTCAACTGGCAGCTGCTGACTGCCAGGGCAGCCACTCTAGCGACACTAACTAGAAACAACATAAGGAGGTGCATCTGAGCCAGTGGTCCATTTAGTGCGGTATTTTATGCACTGATTGGTGCTCCGGGGTTTCAGATGGGGAACTGCCCTAGTTCTTTCTGGAGATCATAGAATTGTAGAGTTCGAAGGAACCACAAGGATCACCTAGTCCAACCTGCAATAGAGGAATCTTTTGCCCAATGTGGGGCTCAAACCCATGACTCTGAAATTAATAGTCTCATGACTGAGCTATCCCTGCATTCAGCGCACCCCTTCCCCCAGGAGCACCTGTATGCAGGTATACACTTCCCATGCTGCAGATAAGGGTTGCCATGTGTCTTCCTTTCCAGAGAACTATTGTCTGTTTGAAAGGATGTCATAGGAAGCTGCCATACACTGAGTCAGACTGTTGATCCCTCTAGCCTGTATTGTCTACACTGAATGGCAGCAGCTCTCCATTTCAGATATCCCCAGCCTTTTGCAGAAGATGCCTGGAGACTGACATTGGCATCTTCTGCATGTGGAGAAGGTGCTCTGCCACTGAACTTTGCCCTTCTGCAAAGGGAAGATAACTATTGGTCTCTGTCACAGTGGTCGGATGGGACTACTTCAGAGTAACGACTCTCCACCGCTCTGCATTTTATCTTTTTATTGGTGCTGCGTATTTACAGTGCTAAAGGTAGAGCTATTTACAGAGACACATCTTTTCAGCTTTCATCAGAACCTCCGAATGGCTTTTGGCGCGTCTTGCGCCAGCATAACAACTTGGGGAGCCCCATCCTCTTCCCCCGACGCTTTCTGCGAAGTTCCGGAGTTGGGGGAATGGGTCTGCCCCCCCTCTTTCCTCCTTCCTGTCCCACCTGGGACGCTGGCTCTTCTACCCTGCCAGAGCCTTGGATCCCACTTCCTGTTTCCCCACTGGAGCTGGAGCTCTCCCTGCTCTCAGTCGTGCTCTGGGCTGGGCTGGAACTCAGGAGGGGAGGGGCTTCGCGATACCCCTTGCCCCTCACATCCATCCCCCCCAGGCCCCCCTTCCTCCCTCCTGGGCGGTTGCACGGGTGTTGGTGGTGACTGAAAGCCTAAGAACTCCGTGCTGTCCGAGCCGGTTGGTGTGAACACCTCCCCCCAGTCCCGTTGTCCCCCTCCTCCCTCCTGGGAAGAGGGAAAGCCCAAAAAATCCGTGGCCTCAGAGCTGGTGGGGGTGAAAATCTGCTGCCAGTCCACCTCTTCTCCTGACTGAGTGGACCTCGGAGATACCCATATCTCCTCCGTGTCCTCAAACTCTGCTTCCCATCTCCATGGTGAACTGCTTTCCCCCTCCTGTGCGTCCTCCTCCTCCCCCTCCCTTTCCATGTGCCAGGGTTTGGGCCTGTGTGGGAAGAGGGCGTGAAATTCTTCCACTAAGAATTCCTCCTGTATCTGGGTGGCTGGGACCCATTCATTTTGGGATGGCGGGGCGTCCTCCCATGCCATAAGGTATTCCAGGCCCCCCACCCCCCTTCGTGAATCAAGGATGGCCGTTGCTTCATTGAGTGGCACCCTGCCTCCTCTCTCCCCCCCTCCCTCGGGGGTCTGTGCGCCGTCTCGGAATCTGCTACTTTCCCTGTACGGAGACAGCAGCGATCTATGAAACACTGGGTGTACCCTCATGTCCTCTGGCAGTGCCAGCCTGTATGCCACCGGGTTTACCTGCTGCGTGACCGTGAAGGGGCCCAACCTTCTGGGTGCCAGCTTCTTGCACCTCCCTCTGGTGGGAAGGCCCTCCGAGGACAGCCAAACCTTGTCCCCTACCCTGATGACCTCCCCCGGTTGCCTGTGGCGATCTGCCCCCTTCTTGTACGCTTCCTTGGCCCTCTCCAAGTGTTCTCTGAGCTGCTGGTGCACCGTCTCCAGCTCCTCTGCCCAATCCTCTGCCTGCGGGCCCTCCTCCTCCTCCTCCCCCTCCCTCTCCGGGAAAGATCTGAGGTCGCGCCCGTAGTTGGCCTTAAAGGGCGACACCCCTGTGGAGACGTGCACCGCATTGTTGTAGGCAAATTCTGCCAGTGGCAGACGATCCACCCAGTCCGTTTGCCTCTGGCTGACGTAGCATCTCAGGTACTGCTGCAGAATGGCGTTGACCCACTCCGCCTGTCCATTGGTCTGCGGGTGCCGAGCCGTCGACAAGCTGACCTCCACCTGCAGGAGGTTCATGAGCCGCCTCCAGAACCTGGAAATAAATTGGCGGCCTCTATCCGAAATAACTCTTAAAGGTAATCCATGCAGTCGGAATACGTGGTCAACGAACAGTTTGGCTGTCTCTTCTGCAGAGACCGCCCTGGCACACGGTATAAAATGGCACATTTTGGACATAAGGTCCACCACCACCAACACTGCGGTCTTGCCCCTGGACGACGGCAGGTCTGTGATGAAGTCCATGGACACTACTTCCCACGGCCTGTGCAGGGTGGCTAATGGCTGTTGGGGGAGTGGCTTCTCCTGCGACCGTGGGAACCAAGCCCGCTTTGCGCGCGTTGCTTGCTTGTCGTTCCACCGGGATTCCTGTCTCACCCCCACCGCCAGAGCCGCTTTGCTCAGCTGATCCATATTACTGGGCTTTGGACCTCTCGAGAGCTCATCTTTCACATCCTCATTCAACCCCAGGTAGAACGCCGCTTCCATCGGAGGCGAGTGCAGTTCCCACCCCAGTCTGTGCACCAGCATGGTGAATCTCGCCCAATATTCGCGAACTGTCATTGTTCTTTGTCTTAAATTATGCAGTTCCTCTTTGGTCTGGTCCATATGGCTATCGGACGCATACATAGTTTTTAAAGCCTCTAAAAATAGTTTGACATTCTTCATGCAAGGATTTTTTGTCGCGATTAACGGTCTGAGCCACTCCCTGGCTGCCCCGGTAAGGTGTTCCACAATAAACGCTACCCTGTGCACATCATCAGGGAACTCATCATGGTGCAGCTCAAGAGCATACACGATCTCAGTCTCAAAGCCATGATATTCCCTCGGGTCTCCATTGAACTTGCTTACTAGGGTCCCTGCTCTCCTTCCTGGCAGCACTTGGAGTTGGGCTCCCCCTCCTCCCTTGTTTCTCTCTGCATCCAACTTGTTTTGGAGGTCCACGGCTACCGCCCTTAACTGCTGCTCTTTGTCCTGAAGTGCTCTCACCTGTTCAGCAAGGTTGTGCCTGTCCTCTTTAATTTTCTCCGTTTCTTGCTTCGCCACCTTTAATTCCCCCTGTGCCTGCAACGCCAGTTCCTGCAGGTCCTGCTGGGCTTTCTCCGCGATCTGCCGCCATGTCTCCGCTTCTGGCGCGCTCATCCCGGCAACTCCAAAGTAGCCTAAAAAAGATTCGGAGGTTGCTGTCACAGTGGTCGGATGGGACTACTTCAGAGTAACGACTCTCCACCGCTCTGCATTTTATCTTTTTATTGGTGCTGCGTATTTACAGTGCTAAAGGTAGAGCTATTTACAGAGACACATCTTTTCAGCTTTCATCAGAACCTCCGAATGGCTTTTGGCGCGTCTTGCGCCAGCATAACAACTTGGGGAGCCCCATCCTCTTCCCCCGACGCTTTCTGCGAAGTTCCGGAGTTGGAGGGATGGGTCTGCCCCCCCTCTTTCCTCCTTCCTGTCCCACCTGGGACGCTGGCTCTTCTACCCTGCCAGAGCCTTGGATCCCACTTCCTGTTTCCCCACTGGAGCTGGAGCTCTCCCTGCTCTCAGTCGTGCTCTGGGCTGGGCTGGAACTCAGGAGGGGAGGGGCTTCGCGATACCCCTTGCCCCTCACAGTCTCTTTTCCGCCCACGTCAACCAACGTGGAGCTCAAAAGCCAGGGGTGCGATGTTATTAGCACGATACTGTGACCACCATCATTGGTCTCTGGAAGTCTAATTTCCTGCCCTCAACTGCTAGGCAACACGGAAGAAGGGGAATCCATATTGGTCCTGTTCATAGTTACTGGATTGTAGAGTTGGAAGGGATCCTGAGACTCATCTAATCCACACACTGCAAAGCAGGAATCACAACTAAGAATCCCTGGCAGGTGGCCATCTAACCTGTGCTTAGAAACCTCCAGTGAAGCAGAGCCCACCACTTTCCGAGGTCGTCGCAAACTGTTCCTCAACCCTTGGTGGGTTATACAACGTGTTATCCAGTGTTGCTCTTCCACTTGCAACCCAGACTTCCACTTGCACAGCGGAACGTCCTCTTCAGTACAGCTCCCTTCTCTCCCCATGTATGCCCTGAAAAGGGGCTCCAGAGGCTTGGATGATTCTCCAGGGCAGTTTTTGAGAGTGAGCACAAAGAAATCCTGTTGCATGAGCAGAGCACCCATGTACACAACTGGATGCAGCCCACATTGCCTGTGTGCTGCAGAGATGGGCATTTAAATTGTGCAGCAAGATACCATCACATGAAGCTTCCTTGGATCAAACAAGGTGCCAGCTATTTTATTTATTGCATTTATATCCCATATTTTCCTCCAAGGAGCTCAAGGTAGCACACATGGTTCTCCCCTCTTCATTTTATCCTCACAACAGCCTAGTGAGGAAAACTAGCCTGAGAGGCAGTGACTGGCCCAAGCTTTGTGGTCGAATGGGATTTTGAACCCTGCTCTCCCACACTAACCACTACACCACACTGCCTGTCATCTACTCTGGGTGTAGATCTACTCCCTCCCACCCTCTCCTTTTTAGCTTTGCAGCAAAACCATTTTAGCTGGGGATGCTGGAGGTGGATCACATGTGCTCTCCTGGCATGCGATACATCTCTGTCTATGCAATAGATGTGTGGAAGGATCTACAGCCAGAGCACAAATGCTTGATTGCTAGAGAGTCACAAACAGAGGACTCTATGATGCCATATCTAAACTTTCGTGTGGGGAGGGAGAACAATAGAAACTTAATCTTCCTGCCACAGCACACTCTTCTTACCTGTGATGGTGTAGAACAGGCATGTCCAACAGGTAGATCGTGATCTACCGGTAGATCACTGGACATCTGGTAGATCACTGGCTCACCCCAAAGAAGCTCAACAACTTTGGCTCCCCTAAAAAAAGCTCAACAATTGTGCCCTGCCCTCCTAAAAAACGGGGTTTTCCTCCTCCCTAATAAAGCTTAACAACAACATTGCTCTGCACCCAAAAAACAGGGCTTTCCTCCTCCCTAAAAAAAGCTCAGCAACTTCGACCTGAACCCCCCAAAATGGGCCTTCCTCCCTAAAAAAAGCTTAACATCTTAGCCCCCAAAAGGGGTAGATCACTGCCAGTTTTTAACTCTGTGAGTAGATCACGGTCTGTTGGGAGTTGGCCACCCCTGGTGTAGAATGCCTGTAGCTAAGCTCTCCTCCAGGGAGCACACTCTAGAGTCTAGTTTGAACTGTAATTGGACTTTTGTAACTTTTAAGGATTATTGCCTGGCTTCCTTTCAACACTGCAACTGTTGAATCCTGGTAATACTTTTAAGTGAGTAAACTTTATATTTTTCTTGTTCACTTAAACAGCCTGAGAGTGATTTCTTTGTTAGGAGGGAAACAGAAAGTGGGAAGATGACCTAAGTCTGCCTAAAGCGTCCTTTGATATCATAATTGTTCTAGAAGGTTATGCAACTTTCTCCTTAAAAAAGGCTTCTAGAGATAAGCGGCACACGGATGGAGATGTTACCCTGCTGAAATAGGCAATTGCTTTCTCACACAAGTGAGAAAAAGAGGAAGGTTAATAAATAAATGGGGACCCAGGTGGCGGTGTGGTTAAACCACTGAGCCTAGGTCTTGCTGATCAGAAGGTCAGCGGTTCGGATCCCTGTGACGGGGTGAGCTCCCATTGCTTGGTCCCAGCTCCTGCCAACCTAGCAGTTCGAAAGCACATCAAAATGCAAGTAGATAAATAGGAACCGCTATAGCGGGAAGGTAAACGGTGTGTCCATGTGCTGCTCTGGTTTGCCAGAAGTGGCTTTGTCATGCTGGCCACATGACCCGGAAGCTATACGCCGGCTCCCTCGGCCAATAATGCGAGATGAGCGCGCAACCCCAGAGTCGGTCACGACTGGGCCTAATGGTCAGGGGTCCCTTTACCTTTACCTAATAAATAAATAATATATCCCCTCCTACTCATCTAAATCCATACAGCAAGACAGACGGCTGAGAGTCTTTGTGATCGAATGCTAGGGAGCCGAGGGACCCGGGAGAAAATCAAGACTGCATCCCCTCGCCCTACAGCTCACTGCTTTTTAGTACAGCAGCATTTATCACTGGACTTTGCCCTTTGCTATTCTGTGCTCCAGCAAATGCAGAAGCCGGAGTTTATTGCATCCAGTTTTACGGTTGGTATAAAAGCAATAGCAGCGGGGGTTTCTGCAGGAGCCGTGCATTCATAAATCTGAAATGCAAAGTGTTCAGAACCTCCGCAGTGTCAAGTATGCCTGAGCCCACAGAAACCAATGGACTCAGGTGTGCCTAAGATTGGGCTGTTTGGCATTTAGAATGGCCAGACACTGAAAACTTAACTTATCTGTTGTTGACAATCAGGGTCTGGGGAAACTGTTATCATGAGCAGAGGCTTGGGACATTTTTCGCCCTGAAGACCATATTCCCTTCAGGGGTTGGGAGTGGGGAATATGCCAATGGGGGACAGGACCGGAGGCAAAAGAGGGTGGAGAAACAAATTAAATTACACTGTTGTGAAGTAGGCTATGCTCTCTCCCTCTCCCTCCCTCCCTCCTCCTCCTCCTCCTCCTCCTCCTCCTCCTCCAAGCACTGAAGAGTATCGGGGTTCAGGGGCCCACTCCAGCCAAGCAAATATTCTGAAGGAGGAAGCAAAGTAGGGGAAGAGGGCATGTCTAGGGAGGGGGTACGGTGTGGCTTCAGGGGCCAGATAGTTGTGGAGGGCCACATTTGGGCCCGAGGATTTCTACCCCTGCCTATAAAAAGCTAATGCATTCAGACGCTTTAAAGTAGTTCAACAAGTTCCCCTGTTGGAGAGGATAAAAGGAAGGGAATGTCTTTGCAACTTTCTGAAACACTCGATTCTGCTGTCTTGTTAAAGTCTGGGAACAGTAAAAAAATAAAGCCAGTGTGAAGATAGGCGCCATCATCCTAACGATGTGTTGCTCTGATTCCTCTGAGAGTTGTTAAAAAGCTAGGAATTATTTTCTCATGATGAAAAGGGAAATAGAAACAGCTCATGTGAAAAGGTTGCTTTGTCAGGTCCTGTTTTAATGTCTGAGCAATAACAGTATTAGAGGGGAAACGCATTCTCCTGCAGTTTTGTTCATCATGCTCCTAGAATTTCTGTACTGACCTGTCTGATATCTGGCAGAAATTGATTTAAAGAGCATCATCATCCCGTTCAGAGATGTGGAAGGCTCCGAGCTAGAGAAACGTGAAGGTTGTTTGAGATATCTTCAAAGATGTAAGGGCTGAGTTGCTGCAATGATACTGGATTGTCTCTGAAAAGAGCAGCTGGCTAGGCACAAATGGATTTTGCCAGATGCAATAATAATGATGATGATCAGGTGTCATCTAAAAGAGAGAACTTCCCATCATATCTGGGATCTTGCATGCAAAAGATGCAGCCTGGTTTTTCTCTCTCGACACCTTTGGGTGCTTCCGGACGACCCGCTTCTTGAGTGTTCATCCTGTTTTGTTTGCAGGGAGATTATCAGCTTAAGAAGTATTCATTCCAATTTGTTTGTGGAGAGGTTAGATGGTGATGCATCAAACCAAGTGCTATCTCACACTTCCAACTGCATTTCCCCATCACTTAACTAAAAAAAATGCCTCATCTATTGGAGAAGGGGACTTGTTGAATGAAACTTCCAAATCAACTCTGATTGTGCAGCCTGAATTTGCTGATATGCCATTGAATCAACCCCAAAACAGCAGTTATCTACAAGCACCCTTAAAACTGGAAAGTGCTGCCATGGGCCAATCCCAGCCCGCACACTGCCCATTGGGAATGATGGTCACATTCAAGGACGTGAATTGCTGCCATGTAGTACAGTGGTAAAGGTAAAGGGACCCCTGACCATTAGGTCCAGTCGTGACCGACTCTGGGGTTGCACGCTCATCTCGCATTATTGGCCGAGGGAGCCGGCGTATAGCTTCCGGGTCATGTGGCCAGCATGACAAAGCCACTTCTGGCGAACCAGGGCAGCACACGGAAATGCCATTTACCTTCCCGCTGTAGCGGCCCCTATTTATCTACTTGCACTTTGACGTGCTTTCGATCTGCTAGGTTGGCGGGAGCTGGGACCGAGCAACGGGAGCTCACCCCGTCGCAGTACCTTGGTTTAAGTACACAATTGGTTCTGGAAGTCTGTACTTAACCTGAAGTGTACTTAACCTGAAGTGAACTTTCGCATTGAAAGTAATGGAAAGTGGATTAATCCGTTCCAGACGGGTCTGCGGAGTACTCAACCTGAAGCGTACTTAACTCGAAGTATGAGTGTAATTGGTTTTGGAAGTCCATACTTAACCTGAAGTGTACTTAACCTGAAGCGAACTTTCCCATTGAAAGTAATGGAAATGGATTAATCTGTTCCAGATGGGTCCGCGGAGTACTTAAACTGAAAGTACTCAAACCTAAGCGTACTTAAACCGAGGTATGACTGTAGCAGTATTAGTAGTTGCAATTATATAAAGGTATAGGACCCCTGGACAGTTAAGTCCTGTCAAAGCCGACTATGAGGGGTTGCGATGCTCATCTCGCTTTCAGGCTGAGGGAGCCGGTGTTTGTCCACAGACAGCTTTCTGGGACATGTGGCCAACAGGACTAAACCGCTTCTGGCACAACGGAACACCGTGATGGAAACCGGAGCGGTACTTATTTATCTACTTGCACTGGTGTGCTTTCAAACGGCTAATATTTATATGCTGCTCGTCTGACTGGGTTGCCCCAGCCACTCTGGGCAGGTCCCAACAAAAAAATAGTAAAAACACAATACAGCATCAAACACAAAAAGCTTCCTTGAACAGGGCTGCTTTCAGATGTCCTTTAAAAATCAGATAGCTGTTTATCTGTTTGGCATCTGCTGGGAGGGCATTGGGAGGAGATGAAGCAGGTGTCTTCTCTGCTGCTCCAGAGCGCAAGATGAGTTCCAGTGGATGGCAATGGCAAGGAAGTAGATTTGGACTAAATATTGGGAGAAACGTTCCAATGGGGAAAGTGGCCAGACAGCAGAACAACTTTCCTCCAGAAGTATTGTGTTCTCCTTCACTGGTGAGGCTGGGTGACCATTTTTCAAGGATGCTGTTGTCACAGGCTCCCCACACTGAGCGAAAGGTCAAACTTGTTGGCCTCCAAAAACTCTCCCAACTCTAAAATTCTATGATACTTCTTTGTAAAGAGCAGAATATGAACCAGGGAACACCCGGGTAGAGATTGGTGTGCAGCTACAATCTCAGAGGTGATGCTTAAAGTCATATGAAACAGTTGGAATGCATGAAGTATGAATTTATATTTATAGTTTTAAATGTATTTTGCTTGGAGACCTTTTAGGTAGCAAGCGACTAATAAGCTGAGTAAGTCTAATAATTAAAGCAGCTCAACGGTGGAACTTTGGAAGGTGCTGGGTTTATAAACAGAGGTTGGATGGCCATCTGTCAGGGATTTTTTTAGCTATGTTTGCTGCATTCAATCTTAGAAACGTAGAACTGTAGAGTTGGAAGGGACCTGTAGGGTCATCTCATCCAACCCCCCCGCAGTGCAGGAATCTCAGCTCAAACTTCCATGACAGATGGCCATCCAAACTCTGCTTTAAAAACTCCAATGAAGGAGAGTCCACAACCTCTCGCAAAAGACTGTTCCACTGCTGAACAGCTCTTACTGTCAGAAAGTTTTTCCTGATGTTTAGCCGGAATCTCCTTTCTTGCAACTTGAAACCATCGGTTTGAGTCCTACCCTCCAGAGCAGGAGAAAAGAAGCTTGCTTCATATTCCACATCACAGCCCTTGACATATTTGAAGATGGCTATCATATCTCCTCTCAGTCTCCTCTTTCCCATGCTAAACGTACACAGCTCCTTCAACCGTTCCTCATAAGGCTTGGTTTCCAGACTCTTGATCATCTCGGTTGCCCTCCTCTGCACATGTTCCAGCTTGACCACATCCTTCTTAAACTGTGTTGACCAGAATTGGACAAAGTATTCCAGATGTGGTTTGACCAAGTCAGTACTGTATTTCCCTTGATCTGGATACTTTACTTCTGTTGATACAGCCTAGAATACTATTAGATCCCCCCCCTCCTGCTGCTGCATTACATAGTTGACTCCATTAAGCTTGTGGTCTGCTAAGACCCCTAGATCCTTTTCACATGTACTGCTAGTAAGCACAAGTTATCCCCTATCCTATATTTGTGCATCTGGTTCTTCCTGCCTAAGTGCATAACCTTACATTTGTCCCTGCTTAAATTCATTTTGTTAGTTTGCAGGGGGTTGAGCTAGATAACCTATGGCGTCCCTTCCAACTCTACAGTTCTATGATTCTGTAATAGTGGTCTTCACATGGATTCTAGTGGCCCTTGTAAACCAGACAACGGATTAAGCCCAAATACAGGGGGACCAGTGACTCTTTGGCAACTCCTTAACTTTGCACTGAGTTTGCAAGAAATGAAACTGAGTCCTTTGTATAGCCATGCCAGATCAATTTAGGCCATTTTCATGAAGTGCAATCACAGATACACTGACAACTACACTTTAACAATGGGGGGAAAAACCAGGGACAAGTGCTTTTTCATGTTCACCAATAAACAATCCTTCCAGCCTAAACTCACTTATATAACTACTATGAGTCATCCCCGTAATTGTAGCCTTTCAGTGTTTCAAAGCACACCAGCCACCTAGACCACCATCTGGGGTTTGTATAATTCCCTCCCCAGAGCGGCATCAGTGTAAAGAACACCATCCTCTCTTCACAGAGCCAATCCTTCTTCCCGTAATTAGGAAAAAATGGCACCAAATAAAAGTGTTGAACGGGTAGCTAGTCCTTGGGGGGTTGACTCTGAGCATCTTAGAAGCTGTAAGGCAGGGAGGAGGAACTTCAGGCCCAGATTCCAAATGTGGCCCTCAGGCCTCTCCATCCGGCCCTCAGGATTCTCTCCAGGGCACCCACCCTCCTGAGCTGCACCACTCACCAGTCCAGCTTTGCAGCTTTCTTGGGTGTATTTGCCTAACTGGAATACAGTGGTACCTCGGTTTATGAACACGATTGGTTCCGGAAGTCTGTTCATAAACTGAAGCGTTCATAAACTGAAGCGAACTTTCCCATTGAAAGTAATGGAAAGTGGATTAATCTGTTCCAGACAGTCCGCGGAGTACTTAAACTGAAGCGTTCATAAACTGAAGTGAACTTTCCCATTGAAAGTAATGGAAAGTGGATTAATCTGTTCCAAATGGGTCCGCGGAGTACTCAACCTGAAGCGTACTTAACCCGAAGCATGGGTGTAATTGGTTCCGGAAGTCTGTTCATAAACTGAAGCGTTCATAAACTGAAGCGAACTTTCCCATTGAAAGTAATGGAAAGTGAATTAATCCGTTCCAGAAGGGTCTGCGGCGTTCGTAAACCGAAAATTCATAAACCGACGTGTTCATAAACCGAGGTTCCACTGTATGTCCTTGTACTCAGCTGATATTTGTTGCTTGTCTGGAGGACAGAGATAAATGTGTGAGTATGAAAAAAATACTGTACACAGGTAAAAAATCTTATTTATTGCCAGTGTGGTGTAGTGGTTAAGAGTGGTAGACTCATAATCTGGGGAACCGGGTTCACATCTCCACTCCTTCACATGCAGCTGCTGGGTGACCTTGGGCTAGTCACACTTCTTTGAAGTCTCTCAGCCTCACTCACCTCACAGAGTGTTTGTTGTGGGGGAGGAAGGGAAAGGAGAATGTTAGCCGCTTTGAGACTCCTTCGGGTAGTGATAAAGTGGGATATCAAATCCAAACTCCTCTTCTGTCTGCTTTTGCCCCGACACTGTCCATCACTGGCAATTGGCCCCCAAATGTTTCCCAGGAGGAAATGTGGCCCTCAAGCTTGTTGCTCCTTGTGCTGTACTGAAATAGGTGCATCATTTTCCTTATAATGAAGCTTTGCCTTATTTAAATCTTTGCAGCCATCTGGGTACGCAACCAAGAAGACATCCCCCCTAGGGGTGTCAATATATGCTTATTTGGCAAATGTCCAAGAATGTGCTGCACAGAGTTCTACCAGTCAGTGTGATACGATCCCTTACATTCTCAGCAGAGTTTGAGTTCTAAGAGATATTGGGGTAATTGAAGGCAGAAGATCAAACCTATCCATTCTTAAGGAAATCAGCCCTGAGTGCTCACTGGAAGGACAGATCGTGAAGCTGAGGCTCCAATACCTTGGCCACCTCATGAGAAGAGAAGAATCATTGGAAAAGACCCTGATGTTGGGAAAGATTGAGGGCACTAGGAGAAGGGGACGACAGAGGACGAGATGGTTGGACAGTGTTCTCGAAGCTACTAACATGAGTTTGACTAAACTGCGGGAGGCAGTGCAAGACAGGAGTGCCTGGCGTGCTCTGGTCCATGGGGTCACGAAGAGTTGGACACGACTAAACAACAACAACCATATCTCTCCTTTTTGAATGTTTGGTAAACTGCTGTAGGAAGAGATCATCCAAGTCTATAGCAGACACCTACAGTAAGGTCAGCGTTATTTCTTTTTTCTACAATTTTTACTCATATGCTCCCAATCTGCCTTCCATGCACCAGGTCATAGATCTCTTCCCAAGTGTACACATCCCTTACATATAATGCTCCTCTTCCTCCCTTCCTGTTTGGTTTATTCCTTTTGGGCAGGTTATACCCCTCAATTCCCACCGGAGCGGTACCTATTTATCTTCTTCTTTTTTGATACTGATTTTTATTGGGTTTTTTAAACATAATTAAGTGAATAAACATTTGTTGTTGTTGTTTAGTCGTTTAGTCATGTCCGACTCTTCGTGACCCCATGGACCATAGCACGCCAGGCACTCCTGTCTTCCACTGCCTCCCACAGTTTGGTCAAACTCGTAACAAATACACCAACAAACACAAACATAAAAAAGAAAAAGAAAAGAAAAAAGAAACTTTAAAACATCAATTTTTCAAATCATTATCTTATAGACTTCCCCTTTCACCTCTTTCTGATCTTCAATTTATAACCTTCTTTAGCAATCTCCTTTATCATAATTTTCCAATCCTCATCTCGATTTTCTTACATATATTATACTGCCCCCCCACCCCATTCCCAAAGATTCCCCTGCCACCAAGGAATCCTCAGGTGTAGTAGGCAGAGGAGGGAGTCCTTTTTCTCATTGAAGCCCCCCCCCGTCCCCCACCCCTCATCCCAGCACCTCCCCTTGCCACCAGAATGTCTGAGACAAGGGGTGAAGAGTAGGGGCACAGGGGAACTCCATTATTCCCTAATACCATAATTAATCTATTCTAATTCATTACCTATTTTCCTTTTCATGTATACAATCTTAAAATATTTTCTTCCTTTAGCCTATACATCTCTTCCAAAAATTTTTCATATTCACTAAATTTTAATATATATAATTAAATTTTTAAAAAACTATTTCCAATTTTTTCCATCCTCTTCATAACTACAGATTACTTTCTCCCAATTAACACATTATTATTCACAAATTCCACCCCACTCCCATTCTCCAGTGTCTCCCTCCCCCCTCATTCCTGTTATTCCCCCCGCTGCCACCTCCCCTGCCAATCCTCTACTCTTTCTAACCCACTCCTGACAGCTCCCCTTCCTATTTATCTACTTGCACTGTTGTGCTTTTGAACTGCTAGGTTGGCAGGAGCTGGGACAGAGCAACAGGAGCTCATCCTGTTTTAAGTGCTCAAATTCATCTTGCTTGTTTCCTGTACTCTGTCAACCAATAACAGCATCCTGGAGAATTTACAACAGAGGGAATGTAATCTGGAAATGAAAGCAGGAAGGGAATGCAGCCTGAGTGGCAGAGTCCTCTTCTTGGATGAGGGTTATTTAATGTGAAATAAACACTCAATCTTTTTTTTCCCCTCCAGGGCTGGTAAGCACTCTTCTAGAAGTTCTCAGCATGCAAGCCAAGACAGTGAATCAGGACCAGCCTGGAAGATTAATAAACTTAATAAAGCCTAGTTTCCCCCTTCCGCTGCTGGTACAAGTAGGTTGGTGGGGGGTTATTGTCCCAAACAGGGTAAAAACATTAGAAGGGTTATGCTGGATGAGATCAAAACATACAAATGGAAACTGTGATGCAGCAGCAAAAACAAAACAAAAACCTAATGCTGTTCTAGGCTGCGTTAACAGAGGTGTCCCGATCAAGGGAAGTAATAGTACCAGCAATTTATTAGGGTTCTCTCACACTTTGGAGGAAAAGGGGAGAATGACTGGGACGCATCTGAGCAAGGTCAATTTGCCTTCAGAGTCAGAAATGCCAGAAACAGCATTTTGACTCGTGTAGCCACTTCTGACTCTTAGTTATCTCACAGAATCATAGAATTGGACAGATGGGGAATTCCTGCTGCCCTAAATTCGGTGGAAAAGATCACACAGAGAACCTCTGAAGGCAAATCTCCACATCTGTCAACCTGGCTTGGTGTTCTGCAGGTCTGCGTCTTCCCCTGAAGAAAAGTCCTTTGGCCTCTAAATCTTTCAACAGCGGCTTCAACTCTGGAGCTCGTATCCCTCACCAGCTTTTGTACCTGTGCTTCAGAGATAGGAAACCATTAATCCTCCAGCTAATCCGTGTTGTTGGCACTTCAGCCAGCCAGCCCTGCAGAGATAGCTGAGCCTTATGGAATTTCATTCTTTTTTTAGAGAGAGAGAGAAGGTGCGATTAAGGTGGAACACATCTTTGCAGGCAGTGGAAACCAAGCAGCTCTCTCTCCTGTGTCCATGATGTGTAGAAGCATAAGAAGCTACCTTATGACGAATAAACCCCTTGATCCATCTAGCTCAGTATTTTATACACCAACCAGAAGAGGGTCTCTGGAGCTTCAGTTCCAACCCTACCTGGAGATGCTGGGGGATTGAACCTGGGACCTTTTGCATGCAAGAGCTACGTCCCTTTATTTCACTTCTTACTGTTGGCATCTGCCTGTCTCGGGAGACAATGCAGTGCGCCTCTGGGAGTAAAGTCAAAGCGCTGTGTTAGCAGCACTGAAGTCACCTCTTTGGGGCGCAAGCCTGGGCAGAGTGTTTGGAGGTCCTGGGCTGCCCAGGACAAGGTAAAGGACCCCTGGACAGTTAAGTCCAATCAAAGGCAACTATGATGTTGTGGCACTCATCTCGCTTTCAGGCCGTGGGAGCCGGCGTTTGTCCACAGACAGTTTTCTGGGTCATGTGGCCAGCATGACTAAACCACTTCTGGTTCAACAGAAACACTATGACAGAAACCAGAGCGCACAGAAACACCATTTACCTTCCCGCTGCAGCGGTACCTATTTATCTACTTGCGCCGGTGTGTGTGCTTTCAAACTGCTAGGTTGGCAGGAGCAGGGACAGAGCAACGGGAGCTCACCCCATTGTGGGGATTCGAACCGCCGTCCTTCTGATTGGCAAGCTCAAGAGGCTCAGTGGTTTAGATCACAGCGCCACCCGTGTCCCCAGGACAAGACCCTCCTCTCAGCCATGCAGGTGTGATCCTAAGGAAAACAGAGCAATATGTTTGGCACCAGGAGTTGACTTCACTCCAGATTTGGGTAGGATTTACTCCTTAGTTAATAATAATAGTAACAATAATGATAACAACAACAACAACAACAACAACAACAACAACAACAACAACAACAATTTATATGCTGCCCATCTGACTGGGTTGTGTCAGTCACTCTGGGCAGCTTCCAACAGATTAAACACAGTAAAACATTGAACGTTAAAAACTTCCCTATATTTCTTTTTCTGAACATTTCCCACAAGGCAGTGGAGGTTTAGGAGTAGAGTTTCTCTTCTCTTCTCTGATAGGGGCTACCTTCCCAAGTTGACAAACCTCACTTGCCCCTCACTTCCCTCTCCAGCACATGCAGAAACTGCCTTCTTGACTTTTGGACCCACTATTGGTCCGCTGAATTCTCCAGAGCCTGTCTTTGCATGCAGTGGAAGTCCCTAACTCACAGAGACCCATTGGCAACCCTCACCTGGTTTAACTGGCTAGTTGAAGCTTCTAGGAGCCAAAGATGAGAGATGAGTGCAGGGAGACTTCTTCATATTACTTCTTCATTTCATTTCTTCAGATCATTCATGCTCCACCTTATTTAAAAGGTCATCAAGGAGTTTAAGAACAGGCAGCCTCCCCAGAAAAATACAAATGGTATCAAAAGCAGCTGAGAAGTCTAGGAAACTTGACACTCCCTGTCTATCTTCAGGGCCAAGGCAGTTTCAGTTGCAAAACCAGGCCTGACCCCCCAATTGAAATGGATCTAGAAAATCAGTTTCTTCAAAGGGTGGATTTGGACATTATTGTTATTTGACACTTAACACCTGAGTTTTCTGATATTAATGTCTGATTGTGGCTTCTTCTTGAGACCACATGTTGATTTTTGCAGCAAAGCATCAGAACAAAAGTGGATCCAGACCAGTGTCTTCTTTTCCACAGAGACCAGCCTGATTTCTCTGCAAAGCCCACCAAGAAGACAAGGGCACAACCAGTTGCCCCATGAAGTGGTGTTCAGCTGCATGCTGCCTCAGATCCTGGGGAGGACACATAGCCCCATTGGCATTGACCCATGACAGGGACATCTTGGTGGTAGCTCCCTATTTCTGAAATGCCCTTCCTGGTGAGGTACATCCGTATTCCTCATTAATAACATTCAGGAGGAACATAGAAACACTTGTGCTTTTCCAAGCACTTGATGACTGAAAAATACGATTCCTGGCCACCCTGAAATTTTGTGATTGGTTTTTAACTGTTCTTAGATGTTCTTAATTTGTTTTGAAACTATTTTAAATATGGTTTCCTTTTCTTTTTAATTGCATTGTCTTAAACGTTTGGTGTTTGCAAGCTTTTGCTCCTTTGGGAGGAAGGGCGGGCTTTAGATTAAATAAAATAATAATAATTCCGCGCAAATTAAAATGAAATGAAATTTAAATTGTTGAAGGTGGTAGAGCAGGCTGAGCCCCCAGCAACTGTCTATTTAGCCACCAGCTTTAATTGGGTGTATATAGATCAATAACATATACTGGCTGCATTGTAATAAACTTTTGCAAGCACTAGAGGGTAGCATCTACTTTGAGAAGAAGGGGGGAAACCAGCCCCCCCCCCAAAGTAAGCTCCAAGTGCAGTTCAGAGGAAAACATTGTAAGCATCGAGATCAATGCTGGTTTTCACAAACTTCAGTGCACAGACAGCGGCATGGACTAATCTGTCTTGCACACTCATCATCTCAGCTCTATTCTCTGTGATATGGAATCTGTTGCCAGCCCTACCATGAGGTGACCAGCTCAGGCAAGTGGTTTTTGGTGGTGTTGTGAAAAAAAAATCACAATCCCTAACAATAATAATTTGCAACACATTAAACCAGACAGATTAGTTTTAATTGCTTTTATTTTGTTTTGTTTTTTTACTGCCTGGGAAAGCTGCTCATAGTATTTCCTGCATCGAAGTAACTTGTCCAGCCTTTGGGTGCTCTGCATCTCAACTAGATGCAGTGGGGGGAAAGTCTATTTGTTGTACCACTTCTAGCGGTGGGTGAATCAGTGTACAGCGGTACCTCGATTTAAGTACGCCTCGGTTTGAGTACTTTCAGTTTAAGTACTCCGCGGACCTGTCTGGAACGGATTAATCCACTTTCCATTACTTTCTATGGGAAAGTTCGCTTCAGGTTAAGTACACTTCAGGTTAAGTACAGACTTCCGGAACCAATTGTGTACTTAAACCGAGGTACCACTGTACAGCGGTACCTCGGTTTACGAACCGTCCTGTTTACGAATGATTCAGTTTACAAACTCCACAAAACCGGAAGTAGTGTCCCGGTTTGCGAACTTTACCTCGGTCTAAGAACAGAATCCGAATGGTGGAAGGGCACTGGTGGCAGGAGGCCTCATTAGGGAAAGCGCCCCTCTGTTTAAGAATGGTTTTGGTTTAAGAATGGACTTCAGGAACGGATTAAGTTCGTAAACCGAGGTACCACTGTATGTCCACTTCTCTCTGATTTTCATTTTTCTGGTCAAGTTCAGTTGTCCACATTTCCACATCAGTTTGCATTAAAAAGAAATCTCCCATTCGGGGGGGGGGGACGGGACCTGTCAGCATTTTAGTACGTATTTCTTATAGAATCAGAACTGAGGAGTTGGAAGAGATCCCAAGGGTCATCAATTGCAATCGGTATGCAATTTTCTCCGCTATACATACTTTTGCAAGCAGGTTCCCTTCGTATCATGCATTTCTCTGTGTTGTTTCCACTAATGCAAGCATCTATGCCCCCCCTCCAAAAAAAAAATATCCCTGTCCCAAAGTATCCTTCTAGTATACATTGGTTGGCTGGAGAATGGCACTGCAAAATTCATAAAAGAGCAAATGCCAAAGGATGGTTGTGTTTTCGGTTCTCATATCATTTCTGCAATGTGCAAATTAGGCCGATTCACCTTTAAATGTGAACTGAATTAAATTCTTTCCTCACCCTTAACCCTTTAGGCAGGAAAGCATCTTGGACCAGCCTTGATCAACACAACCTGTCACTGCTGAAGATTAGAATGCCTAATTTTGGATATTTATGGAATCATAGATTTGTAGAGTTGGAAAGGATCCCATCTAGGGCGATCTAGTCCAACTGCAGACATCTCAACGAAAGCATCCATGACAGATGGGCATCCAACATCTGCTTCAAAACCTCCAAGCAAGGAGAGTCCACCACCTCACAAGGGGGACCATCATTCCACCTTTGAACAGCTCTTCCTGTCAGAAAGTTCTTCCTGATGTTTAGTTAGAAGCTCCTTTCTTGTAACTTCAATCCATTGTTTCTTTTTGAGGGGGATTTTTTATTGAAGTTTTCACAATACAATTAAAATAACAAACTAATGTATGAGAAATAAGGGGGGGGGAGAGAAACTAAAGAAAGAACCTAGCAGTTCGAAAGCATGAAGTGCAAACAGATAAATAGGTACCACTCTGGCGGGAAGGTAAACGGCATTTCCATGTGCTGCTCTGGTTCACCAGAAGCGGCTTAGTCATGTTGGCCACATGACCCGGAAGCTGTACACCGGCTCCCTCGGCCAATAGAGCGAGATTAGCACCACAATCCTAGAGTCATCCGCGACTGGTCAGGGGTCCCTTTACATTAACCTTATGAGAAATGGGGGGGGGGGAGAGAAACTAAAGGAAGAATAAACAGAAACAGAAACTACAAAATCCTCTCTCACCACTACAGTGGTACCTCAGTTTACAAACACAATTGGTTCCGGAAGTCTGTACTTAACCTGAAGCGAACTTTCCCATTGAAAGTAATGGAAAGTGGACTAATCCGTTCCAGACGGGTCCGCGGAGTACTTAAACTGAAAATACTCAAACCGTGGCATACTTAAACCGAGGTATGACTGTATATCAACTTTCATTTCTTACAGACCATGGTGTGCCCTCCCAGCTCCCATCTGGGCTCATCTCTTTCTTCTCACAGTCTCTCAGCCTGTGAGTTCTCCCCTTGGCTGCCTCTCACACAGGGTCCTCAAACTGTGCTTCCCTTTCATGTGTTTACAGTAACTGTTCTCACTATTGTTACATTGGTTCGAGTCCTACCCTCCCGAGCACATAGGACCCAACCCCTAGGAGCTGAGGGGTCTTCGCCCCCCCCATATAGTTAAAGAACATTGCCATTCAAATGATGTACATACACTGGGTCATGTGATCGATTATGCAGGGCCGGGCTTGCTTGCCCTCCTACTAACATTTTATTCAAGTTGGCACCCCTGCTGGAAAAGGAGGATAGGACTCGAATAGACAGTCCACCAGGGACAAAGGTGGCGGTGTGGTCTAAATCACTGAGCCTCTTGGGCTTGCTGATCGGAAGGTCGGCAGTTCGAATCCCCGCGACAGGGTGAGCTTCCATTGCTCTGTCCCAGCTTCTGCCAACCTAGCGGTTCGAAAGCATACCAGTGCAAGTAGATTAATAGGTACCTCTGTGGTGGGAAGGTAAACCATGTTTCCGTGTGCTCTAGCCGCCCAGAGTGGTTGGGGAAAACCAGCCAGATGGGCAGGATATAAATAATAAATTACTATTATAGCTTCCGTCACGGTGTTCCGTTGCACCAGTAGTGGTTTGGTCTTCCTGGCCACATGACTTGGAAAGCTGTCTGTGGGCAAACGCCGGCTCCCTTGGCCTGAAAGCAAGATGAGTGCCACAACCCCATAGTTGCCTTTGACTGGACTTAACTGTCCAGGGGTCCTTTACCTTTTACCTTTTACAGTCCTCTATTCATATAGCTTGCTCCATCTTCCATGTCACAACCCTGCAGATGTTTTTAGATGTATTGCTATTGTTTCTCTCTTTTTAAGCAAAGACTCTATATGTCAAGCAAAAGAAATGGCTTGCCACAGGGGCTGTTCATGCTTGCTGCAAATGGCTGCTGGCTACGACGACTATGTTCTCCCTCCAGTGTTGGAAACAACATACCTCTGAATGCCAGTTCCTAGGAATCAGAAATGGGGAAAGTGTTGCTGCATTCAGGCTTCCCATAGAAGCGTCTGATTGGCCATCTGGTGTGCTCTTCTTATGCTATTGAAGATTAAACTTCCCAGGTCTATTGGCCAGCTGAGTCATTTCGCCCCCTTTCTTGGATACCATTTTCTCTCGCTCCATACAGTTTCTGAACAAATCCTTAAATGGGTTGTTCTTTTCACCTCCGAGAAGAGGCAGCCAGGCTAACTCATTGCCCACACTCCCTGCTGAGCTTTAAACTGTGGCTGAGAGACTGCATCCACTTTGTATTCTAGCAGTAACTGCATAATTATATTGCAATACTACCTTTCATTTCATTTTTTTCTTTTAAGGACCTTATTATTTCCTGGACTTTATGCCTCCAAGCCAATGGCTTGAGACCATGCCCAACAAGCAGAACCCCATGCCAATAATATGCATATAAAACTGTTAACATAAAACACCACAGTAAGTGTAAAGTAGTCACGGTTGTACATGTGGGGACTGGATATGCTTGGCTGCAAAGGAAATCAGGGGGAAAGGATTGTTATCCTTAGTAGCTGGTACCACTAGGCAGAACATAGGAAGGCGCTTTATACTGAATCAGACCGCTGGTCCCTCATTCATGCACCCCTAGACGATGCTGGGACTACAACTCCCATCATCCTTAACTCTTGGTCATGCTGGCTGGGGCAGGTGGAAGTTGGAGTCCAGTCACAACAGCTTCTGAAGCAAAGCAGGTTCCCCATCCCTGCCCTGCTCTGACCGGCAGTGGTTTTCAGATGAGAATTTCCCATCCCTACCTAGAGAAGCTGAGGATTGAAACTGGGACCCTCTTGATGCAAAGCAGATGCTCTGACACTGAGCTATGGCTTTTCCCCTATGGGGGCAAAGAGGACTGTGTGTGGACCAAGATAAACCAGAAAAAGTTTTGATTCCGTCTATTTGTATCACACTCCAAGGAACTCAAGGAACTACAAACTGTAGGTCTCAGTGGTGTAGTGTGGGAGGAGCCATAGGGGGGTTGCTTTGGGCGCAAAACTGTTAAGAGCACAACATTTCAACACCCGGTGCTGCCTCAGTACAGCTGCACACTTCTATCCCTGGGCTCAATTGGAAGCAGCTTCTCCGTGCGAACCAGGAAGTGACCTCTTCAGACAACGGAACAACTCTTCTTTTCTTATCTCTGCAGCTGTGATCTCCTGGGTGACGTGGATGCCATTAGGCCATTGAGTGTACATGCATTTTCCTCCCTTCCCCACTCTCTGTGTGGGCACGGGTGCTGGCAACCCCCGCTATGGCACTGGTAGGTTTCCCACCTACTGCATCATCGCAGCAACCCTTTGAAGTAGGTCAGGCTGAGAAATGGTGCCTGGCCCAAGGTCAAAATTAGGCAGGACTGCATACAAAAATGTGCATGTTAGAATAAATTTGCACAAGCATGCTAATGAATTTCCACGAGGACCTTGAAAAAAGAAAGAAAGAAGAATGATGTGCAATATGGAGAACTGAATTTGAAACCAAGAGAAAACAAAACTGACAGATTTGTCCATCCCTGCATGATAATACGCAGAATTCCTTGAGCAAGCTATGGAAATTCAAAAGAATTTTGAAACATGCCTTCAAAACAATTTTGGGGAGTCCTTCATAGGATGGACTAAGGAAGGAAGGTAGGATGTAGAAGTGAATTGGAACGAGTCACCACAACTAAGGCTGTGAAGGCCTTTGAAGCAGACACTCTTAAGGCAGCGCTTCCGGTCTCCTCCATTAGCAACTTTGCTAAACCACTGAGTAAAGCAAATGGGATACAGAACACTTAACAAACCGGCCCAGGAGCCCCTTCTTTTCGGTATTCTTAGCAGTAAACACTCGCGGCAGCACTTGTATTTTGAAGTGTTATGAATACCGGATTCCCCAAAAGCATTGCAGTTTCAATATGGTCTTTGAGACTCTGGTTAACTTAGAGGCTTTTGATCTGCGTTAATCACAGCTCTTTGATGCACTTGGACCTTTGGGCTTTGCACTAGTCATTCACTTGCAGCTTACGTGGAAAAAGTTGCATTCCAGCCTTTAGAGGAGGCATGGCGATTAGGGTGATTTATAGGCTGGTTTACCTGATGCAGGCAGGGATATGGCGACTGAGATCTCTCATCCTCTGTCAAGTGAGCTATTAATACTAGCCCTGTCAAGATGTTTGGCTTAACTTTTCTGGTGGTCCCAAGTCTCCTATGCTACGCTCTCTTTCCTTAGATGGATGAAGTCAATTAAATTGCCCATTAAGGTTTCGTTTATAACTCCTCCACCCTCCCCATAACAGATTATCTTCTTGTATTTTCACCCTACGATAATCATATTAAAATTGCACGCAGAGTCATTTGTAGTTTGGAAGATCAGCTTCTTCCCTGCTTCAGCATCAGTGTGATTTCCAGTGCACATAGATGGCAGCTTGCTAGAGGATGCTTGGGGGCAAGGAATGGCAGCGAGGTGTAAGATGACAGAGTGGAGTGTGCCACAGAGCCTGCCCTGAATGCCTAACCTAGTTTGCTGCCTTCAGGGGTTGTGGAGGTAGTAGCGGTTAGAGGAGAGGGGCAACAGCACTCACCTGACCGCATGTCACCGTCATCACTGCAGCTTACCAGGTGTCATGGACTGGCTGGATGCAGAGGAATGGTGTGAGGAACCAGCTGGGGAACCACCAAGGGAAGAAGACTCAGAGCCTGGGAATTGGTGGTGGGACAATCATGAATGGTTAGAGGGAGAAGACTGGAAAGAGGAGGTGTCAGAAGCTGAAGAGGTAACAGGGCTAGGAGAGTTTGTCAAAGAGAGGCCTAGAAGCAGAGGCAGAAGCTGAAGCAGGGGAGGCGAGAGGCCAAGAGGCAGAGATGACTCAGGCTGGTGAAGCATCATGGCTGTCTCCCCCTCCTGCTGTGACAAGCTTCCCTCATTCTCCAAGAACCAGAAGAGGCATGAAAAAGGTGGAGGAGAGGTTAGCTTCACGCAGGCCCAGTCTCTGATTGCTTGGGGGGGGGGGAACCAGCAAACTTGTCTTCTCTCCGACTGTCATTCTTTACCAAGGATTTTATATATGATTCCTATTTTCAGATACCTACTCCTGTCCAGGTTCCCACTTTTGGACTCAGAACTCAAACTCAAAAAAACATTTAGACTGCAATCCTTTGGTCCATTAATCCCCATTGAACTCAATAGGGCTCCCTTCTCTTAGACATTCTTGGTTAGGAGAACACACTGTCCATGTCTTTGTTGGAGTGTGCCATAGCCCTGGGCTGCCCTTGACCCTGTGTTTATTGACTGCAGGCAGGGCCGTCTTAAGCATATCTGGTGCCCTGGCGCGAAGATCCCTCTGGCGCCCCCCCCGTTTCCCAGCACCCCCCCCCCTGGCGGCCCTGCGCCACCCAGCCTTGCCGTAGGGCCAGCCCTGACTGCAGGAGCAGCTAAACACTGCCAGGTTAACAATGAGTGGCCAACATGGCTAATGAAGGCTTTTCAACAAGTGAGTCTCTGATCTTCAGAGCTCCAGGGCAGAAGATTAAGATTCAAGAAGAATGAATGTTCATCCTGTTTATTTGGGCTTAAGATGTTGCTGACAATGGGCTTGGCTTCAGTTATTTATTTCATGAACACTGAGACCTCAAAATTATTTTTCAATCTGGAGGATTTGGTGTGTGCAGTGCCTTTTTTCTTAAAAAAATATTTAGGGGTACTCTCATTTTGACTCAATAAAATCACAATTTTATAGTTCGAATCAGGAAAAATAAATACAGTAAATGGACAAAAGTACAAAGATTCACAAAACGCACACATATATTCAGTCTTCCACTGATGCTTCGTGCTGTTTATGTATCATTTATACTATATTTTTTATCACAGCTAGAAATGAAACTGTGGTCTCTCTCTCTCTCTCTCTCTCTCTCTCTCTCTCTCTCCTTTCTATTTGGAGAAATCATTTCTGAGCAATGAAAAAGACCTCTGATTCTGTTCCTATAGAAACTGACTTTAATGAGCGTGATTTTAAACTGTGGGATAATCGTTGTCCACACGAAGGAAAGGCAGTTTTATTCTTTCTCCCAGTTTCTTCCCTCCTTCCCCTTTGGCACCTGAAATCCCTTTTGGGAGGAGAGAACCAAGAGCCTCTTAAAGAAAGGCAAATGATACATTGGAAGACTAATCACAATTACCGATAACTCATGCTGACTCTCCCCAAGATTCCAGCCATCACCAAAAAGTAGGAGTGGACGAATTCTTATCCTTCTCATTTTCCAACAGTAAGAGCTTTTGACAGTGGAATGGTCTCCCTTGGGAGGTGGTGGACTCTCCTTCATTGGAGGTTTTTAAGCAGAGGTTGGATGGCCATCTATCTTGAATGCTTTAGTTGAGATTCTTGCATAGCAGGGGGTTGGACTAGATCACCCTTGGGGTCCCTTCCAACTCTATGGTTCTACCATTCTATGGTTCACACATGCCCATCCATAAGTCTGCTCTGTCCGGTTTTTACATTTTCTTTTTTTAAAAAAAACAACCCAGCATTTGAACATTCACATTTAAGTACCTATTTAAGTATGAATCTCAAGTGTATTTTCTCTCAAAGTATGCATTTTAATCACATTTTGGACCATGCTTCTTTAGTCAATTACTCTGCCGGAAAATTCAGGAAAGGCAAAATCGATGGATAGCTTGAGATCTTGCCCCCATATTGTTCCCTTGGGAAACTCACCTAAGCACACCTGCTGTAGACTGGAACTGGGTATGTGCAGTGCAGCTGAATGAGACACAACTGTGGGCAGCTAGAGGAAGTCACATCAACCCTGGTGCATGCCCACAAAAGAGTGAGAGACCAGAGTTAGAGACCAGGGTGATGTCAGCAGGTTCCAGGGACCCTCTTTGTTGTGTAATTTTGGGAGTGAGCTTTGAGTTCGTTTTTGTGCTGAGTGAGAGCCAGTAGGCTGAGAGCTGATGCGTGGGGAGATATATCAGAAGGAGAAAGGATTTATATCATTATGTATTTATTAGTAATTTGTATCAATCTATTTATTTACTAGTATTTATTTTAAAAATAGTGGTTGTTTTTCTTTTCTGTGCATTGTTTGGTGATACAGTGGTACCTCGACTTACGAAGACAATCCGTTCCGCGGCCGTCTTCGTAAGTCGAGGTTTTCGGTTCTCGAAGCGCCGCTTCGGCGCAGGCGCATAACGTACGCGCCGGGCACGTGCGGAGAAAAGACTTCCAGGGGTTGTCGACTTCGGAAGTCGAAACCTTCGGAAGTTGAAGCATTGGGATGTCGAGGTATGACTGTATTTTAGTACAGAAATGTGTTCCCTAAACTTTGCCCTGAATCAATATGCCCTTCAGCAAACTGATAGGAAATCTTCAGCGATGACGCTATATAGTCAACCTCGACTTACGTATGGCTCTACTTACATACGATTCCAGTTACGACTTTCAGTAGGTGCTTCGACTTACGAACTTTCCTCTAGATACAAACAGAGGCCTTGCCAGCAGCCCGGAGCTCGCCTGGCCGGCTGCAGAGTAGCGCTGAGGCCTCCGCCTCCGGGGAGAGGTCCCTCATCCCACCCCTGAAGCTGTGGAAGAGGTGCCACCTGCAAAAGGCACAGCAGGGCACACTGCAGCCCCAAACTCCACCGAGGAACTAACTTGAGGAAGTCCAGAGAAGAACCTGGCTTGCCAAGGAAAAAAAGTGACCCTGGCCAAAGTGAATCAGCTCTTTACTGACCCTTGCCCCACCCCCAGCTTGTAGCCAGGCAAGCCCACCCACCCTCAGTGCACATAAGGAAAAAAAAGTGTTAATTTTTTTCATCTACAATACTGTCTTATTTATTTTATAGTACAGTACATTGATCATTGCCTTCATTTTATGGATCTATGGTCTCGTTAGAAAGTAAAAACTGTGTTAAATTGCTGTTTTAGGGGGTGTTTTTCATCGTCTAGAACAGATCAATTCAGTTTTCCATTACTTTCTATGGGAAAGTGTGCCTCTACTTATGTACATTTCTAGTTATGACCGGACCTCCGGAACGGATTATGGTCATAGCTGCCAAGTCTCCCACTGAAAAATGTGGGATCAGCAGTGGTGCAGCACCATAGAAGCAACTTCCAGTACCGCTCTGCCCAGCGGCACCCGAAATGGAGCCTCCCTGGCAGGTAGGAAATCCGGGGGATTTCCGGGATTTTTTTCTATTTGGGATAACAGTGGGAAATGTATTAAAATCTGGGGGTTTCCCGCGAAAAACGGGAGACTTGGCAGCTATGATTATGGTTGTAAGTAGAGGTTACATTGCATTGCCCTTGTGTGTTTTCAGAGACCTTCTCCTAAACCTCTGGATTCAGACGCGTAGGAAGCCGCTCCTGCACCCGGAGCGGCAAACCTGATGCGCATCTGGGGGCGGGGTGTTGCTGTGCATGTGTGCTGCATAGCGGGTTGCCAGTGGCGGCATTTGGATCCCGGCACTGTCCGTATGGCGCTGGTACCCCTCCCTGGCACGCCCCTCCCCTCCGCCCGCTGGAGCAGGAAGAAGCAAAGCGCGCGCTGAGCAGGAGCAAGGCTTTTTACCAGGCTGTGGGGCTCGTTGGCTTGGGACTTGTGGAGGGGGGGGCGCCGAGTGTCACCCCCCTCCACGGTGGCACCTGGGGCATCCCACCCCCATTGCCCACCCACTTGCTACACCCCTGTCTGGATTGTTATAATGCTGAACCCAGCAGTGAAGGGAACTGAATGTTGTTGCACTTTCAACACATTCCTCCCTCTATTTTATCCTCACAAACATCCCTGTGAGGTGGGTAAGACTAACTGGTCCAAGATTCGTGGATGAGTGAGGGTTTGAACCCTGGTCTCTCAGGTCCTAGTCCCAAAATGCTAACCACTGCACCAAACCTAAACTTACTGAAATATCATTCCAGCTTTTACTAGTACAGTATGCCAGTAAGAGATGCTCCTGCTGTTATTTTATTGTTGTTCTTCCTTTGATTGGAGCACTAAAAAGTTTTTTTTAATACTATTAATGGATGGCTTTAAACTCTGCATCGTGGTTTTAGACTTACCGTTAGCCATGTTGTAAACTGTTACAACTGAAAGAGGGGCTATAAATACTAGTTTAATTAAAAACAAACAAACAGTTTTATTATCCACTTCTGAATGTGAGAATATATATATATATATGCATGCATACACACACACCATAATATCAAGTAAGACTGACATTCATTATAAAGTAGGTTGCATTTCTTGAGATATTTCCTTTACAATTGAATTACAAAGGTTACTGTTGCTTTCTTTATAAAAGTATGTGAAATAGCAAAACACAAGCCCTCTCTGCAAGCTTACAGTCTAAAGGCTAACACAAATGGAAAGAAGAATCAAATCAGGAAATTATTCCACACTAGCAGGGGCAGTAATTCAGTGATGCCTCAACGTCATTCAGGAAGCAAGAACTCTCTGGTCTTTAAGACTTTGAACTCTACCTCTTACTTCAGATGGGATGTGATTTGGGGTCTTGAGCCTTTAGAACACCCTCTTTATTTTGTTCAAATAGTTTTTATTTTTTTAAAAAAAATATGTGCGTGTCACAAACAAATAAAAAAGGGAAAGTACATATACCATCTCCATTTTTGATTCATGGAGTGTTTTTCACAGTTCATTTACATTTGGGGCTGATAAGAAGGCAGGTGTAAAGGGGCAAATTTATTACAGTCGTGGGTTGGGCTGAGACCAAGAAGCAGAGCCATCTTTGAGCTCTCAGGGTCATATTTCTGGGAATCTGATATGGGACAGTGGATTTGCTGCTTGTCAACATGCTTAACGTACCCATGAGTGGAGAACCTGCGGCACTCTAGATGTGTTGGACTCCATCTCCCATAAGACCCAGCCAGCATGGTTTATGATTGGAGTGGGGTGGGAGCTGTGGTCCAATAACTTCTGGAGGACCACAACCACCTCATCTCTGCATTGAAATAACCATATGACTTGGAAGCAGGTCTCTAGAAATATCATAATGGGTTGTGTTTAGTTTGGTGAGGGTAAAGGTAATGGGACACAGGTGGCGCTGTGGTCTAAAGGTCAGCAGTTTGAACCCCTGCAATGGGATGAATTCCCGTTGCTTTGTCCCAGCTCCTGCCAACCTAGCAGTTCAAAAGCATACCAGCACGAGTAGATAAATAGGTACTGCTGCGGTGGGAAGGTAAATGGCATTTCTGTGTGTTCTGGCACTCCTCGCGGTGTTTTGTGCACCAGAAGAAGTTTAGTCATGCTGGCCACATGACCAGGAAAAGCTGCCTGCAGACCAATGCTGGCTCCCTCGGCCTGAAAGCGGAGATGAGTGCCACACCCCATAGTAGATTTCGACTAGACTTAACCATCCAGGAGTCCTTTACCTTTAGTTTGGAGACTTGCTTTTGAGTTAGAAGAGTTATAACAGTAGCAGAAACCCACATGGGCTCACGGAAGGAAAATGTTTTGGTAAACACCAGTAGCTGAAGTCATTCTGAGAAGAGCAGTCAGAAGAACTACATGATGTTACGTTGAAGCTTGTTTGTTCCATAATCCAGTCTGTCTCCTGTGGTGTCACTGTTAAAGCAGCGAATATTACAGTCACGATCTCCATACCACCCTGAACCTCTTGGAGGAATGTCAGGCTATAAATGAGAGGAAAAACCTTCAAGATGAATGCAGCATCTTCCAAAATCTAATACTGTACATTTGGTTCAGGCAATACTTCCTTCTCTAGCAACACGACCTGAACATTGCTTCCCTCCGCTGGAGGTGGAAAGAGAGACTCTTAGCTGTTGCTTGAGATGGGAAGAACAGTTCCCTGCAGCAGGTGAGAAGTGGCAATCAGAGCCAAGAGGTATGAAAAGTGAAGTGCCCTTCCAGAGCTCTGAGCCTGGGGAACTGCACTCTTAAGTGGTGGTGACAACACTCCTTGGTGTGAACTAAATCAAATGTGATAAAAGCCTTAATGACACGAAACAGGAGTTGGCTGCAGAGGCAGGCAAAGTCAGGCCTCAGAAGGTCACACACCTCCCACTGAATTATCCGACCGGATACCCCACCCCAATCTTTGATGTCCATTTGTAACTGGGAACGGAAGTTGTGGGTCATTCTTGCTTCCAAGTATTCTCATGGGGAGTGAGAGACCCTGTATGTTTCATTTCAATTAAGAGCAGGGGAGAGTTGCTGCTTTGCACAACTGGAAAAGCAGAGGTGAGGTGCTCTTTCTCCAAGGAACAAACCCCAGAGGGATAGCTGTGAAATTTAGGAACCACAAAGTCAACAAAGGTTCCCAAATTATTGTGCAGTCCAAAACAGGGATGGGGAACTGATGGCCCATGCCCACCTGCCCCGCACTGACCCCCTGCTTGTTAGTGTCCAGGACACTGTCTTAAATTTGGATCACAACACAAACAGGCTAGGATTCAAGCAAAATTGAGGGGCTTGGGCAGGATTAACACAGTTTTATATTAATTAAATGTTTGCATATCAAATCTGGATATACGTAGATATCATATTGCTATGCTCAACAAATATTTAGAGCCTATTTTCAAACCTAGTGGACAGCTTAAAAAGTCAATGCAATTCTGGGCTGCATCAATAGGAGTATAGCATCTAGATCAGGCATCCCCTTAGCTAAGAGGACCAGTGGTCAGGGATGATGGGAATTGTAGTCCAAAACATCTGGAGGGTCGAAGTTTGGGGATTCCTGATCTAGATCAAGGGAAGTAATAGTACCAGTGTATTCTGCTCTGGTCAGACCTCACCTGGAGTACTGTGTCCAGTTCTGGGCACCACAGTTCAAGAAGGATACTGACAAGCTGGAACGTGTCCAGAGGAGGGCAACCAAAATGGACAAAGGACTGGAAACGATGCCTTATGAGGAACGGCTTAGGGAGCTGGGCATGTTTAGCCTGGAGAAGAGAAGGTTAAGGGGTGATATATATGATAGCCATGTTCAAATATATTAAAGGATGCCATATAGAGGAGGGTCAAAGGTTGTTTTCTACTGCTCCAGAGAAGCGGACACGGAGCAATGGATTCAAACTACAAGAAAGAAGATTCCACCTAAACATTAGGAAGAACTTCCTGACAGTAAGAGCTGTTTGGCAGTGGAACCTGCTGCCAAGGAGTGTGGTGGAGTCTCCTTCTTTGGAGGTCTTTAAGCGGAGGCTTGACAGCCATCTGTCAGCAATGCTTTGATGGTGTTTCCTGCTTGGCAGGGGGTTGGACTAGATGGCTCTTGTGGACCCTTCCAACTCTATCATTCTATGATTCTATGATTTGTGGAATATTCACCATCAAACCTTGCAGAGAATAATTTTGAGGTTTGGGAAGGAAGTGAAATGGTCCAACATGCTCACACAATCACCAACCAGCTAAAGATTGCCTCACCCTGCATATAACCAACCACCTGCAAAGGAGGACTTCCTGCAGATACCATCTGATAGGAGGTCCATTCTGTATGATGAAGGAATCAAGCTTTTAGCGTGGTGGAACCAATCCTTTGGCATTCCCTCCTCGTTGCATAGCAGATGGGCACCATCACTATCTATTGCCTTTTTGGTACCCATCGAAGAACTTTCTCAACAAGCCTTATAATTGGAAGGTTGGTTTCTGTCTTGGATTTGAAATGGCTTTAATTATTTTTATATATGATTTTGATTTTTTTTTGGGAGGGGCTGTGTTTTACTGTGGATGCTCTTATTGTTCTCATTCTTAGTTGTGAAATCGCATTGAAATGATTCAAATGGAATATTTTATAAATGGAAATAAACAAACAAACCTTAATGAAATCAGTTCATTCCTAATGAGATGACTAACCCCCCCTCCAAAAAAAAAAGATGCCAAAGATGGCTGCTGATGGGTTGAGCAAAGTAGGCAAAGCAGGATTGAACACCAGGGGACATTCTGACCTGCCTCGAAAGCCCTATTTTCCTGCTATCCCTCCTCCGCTCCGCTGGCGAAAAAAAATCAGAGCTGTTCATTGAAATTGACTTCACCTAGGCAAAGGAGGGCGGGGAGGAAAGTGCTGAAGACAAAAAAGGGCAAGACTTCTATTGGGTTTGCTCCTTTGATATTTATAAATAGTTATTCTTAAGTTTTGAAGATGAAAGTGCATTGTCATGGGATGGGTGGTTAAGGTCCTGTCCTAGTTCACTACCCAGCAATCAGATAACAGAGAACAATGGCAAGCTTCCTGCATAGAAGGTGGGATGAGTATTATTATCATCTGACACTCCCCAGGCTACCCATTCTGTTCCCCTGGCTGCCTTTCTTTTAAAGGAAGATATACTCAGTCAGTCCATTGGTCCATTCAGCTCAGTAAAGTCATGCCTCAGAAGTCGAACGGAATCCATTCCGGAAGTCCGTTCGACTTCCAAAATGTTTGGGAACCAAGGCGCGGCTTCAGATTGGCTGCAGGAAGCTGGCTGGGCTTGATGGGAGTTCAGCAATTTCTGGAGGGCCAAAGGTTCCCCACTCTTGACTGAGGGGGACAGAGGTTTAGTTTTCAAACTTCCCCACTCCTTATCTCAGCTGTTTCATTATATCATTTTAATTGCTGCTTCTTGTTTTAACATTTCTATGTCATATTTTCGGCACGTCTTTGCGAGGTGTGTCTGAAAAACAGCATATAAGCACATTTTTTAAAATAAGACTGATAATAAGGGTGATGCTTTGGGTGATAATCATAACTGATAATCACAATAAATTAATTGAAGTATATATCACATTGCTGAGCCTAGAGACAGGCTACGTGAAACTTTTATCTGACTCGGCTGTCTAGGTCATTTATTGTACAATTGAGGGCAATTTCACCCTTTATGAACGTTCATGAACGGAAAGCACGAAGTACCCCAACATTCACAGCAATTACCAGGAATTAACTCAGTGAACTATGGCTGTGGTTGGGCTTTAAATTCAATTCCCTTGGAAGGATAGCTTAGCAATAAATGAATGCCTGCCAAGCTTTAAATCCCTAAGGGGAGAAGCTGTTACAGATAGCCTATGGAAACAAACAGAGGCCAGCTATTCATAGGTGCAACTGAAAAGCATCCATCATCATTACTACCGGTAGCATAAAGCAGTTGCCTTACCTTTCTTTTCACATATTAATGGTGCACACACACACACACACACACACAGAGAGAGAGAGAGAGAGAGAGAGAGAGATCGAGAGGTGTGCCTCTAAGCTTTCTAATGCATGTTGAATACAGGATCAGACCAACTACTGTATCTACGCATCAAAATATGGGGAGAGAAAGCAATGCTATTTAGAAGCTTGGTAAAAAAAAAAATGCTAAAAGAAAGAAAATCATTTGCTTTGACATGTTTTACCTGTTTGCTTCCCTGTGATCCCAGCCAACAGGGCCGTCTTTAGTAGATGCAGCGCCGGGGTGCAAATATGAGGCCCAGCGCCCCCAAAATACCACGGATAGTGGGGGGGCCCGCAACTCTCCCCCATGCCCCATGTTTAAATTGCTGGTATTTTTTACCTATGTCATTTTAAACTGTATTAATGCTGTATTCTTAGTTTTAGATTTTGATTTATGTGGAAATTGTTTTCCATTTGGTTGTGTATTTTTTGATGTGATTTATATATTGTTTGTGACTTTTGTAACTGTGTAAATCTTGTCATGTTGTAAGCCGCCTTGAGCATTGTTTTTAACTGTGGAAAGGTGGCATACAAATATAAAATGGTGATGATGATGATGATGCCGCTGCGGGAGGGAAGCTATGCACCCTCCAGCCATATGGTTGGTGGGGCGCAGCTTCCTTCCTAAGCCTCTGTGGGGATCGCTGTTGTGAGGGACAGGGGATATCGCGAAGTCCCTCCCCTCCTGAGTTCAAGCCAATCACCGAGCACAGGGGAAAGCAGAGAGAGTTCCGATTCCAGTAGGGAAGCAGGAAGTCGGGTCCGAGGCTCAGGCAAGGTAGAGGAGCCAGGGTCCCAGGCGGGACAGGAAGGGGCGAATAAGGGAGGGAGACCCATCCCCCCAACGCCAGAACTACGCAGAAAGAGGAGGGGAAAGAGGATGGGTCTGCCAAAGCTTTTGTGTTGGAGAAAGACGCGCCAAAAGCCATTAGGAGGTTCTGAAACCGACTGATCACATCACTCCGTGTAAATAGCAATGACTTTAGCACTGTAAATACGCAGCACCAATAAAAGAATAAAATGCAGAGCTGCGTAGCGTCGTTACTCTGAAGTAGTCCGCTCCGGCCACTGTGACAGCAACCTCCTAATCCTTTTTGGGCTACTTTGGAGTTGCCGGGATGAGCGTGTCAGAGGCGGAGAAATGGCGGCAGATCGCGGAGCAAGCCCAGCAAGAACTGCAGCAGCTGTCGCTGCAGGCGCAGGGGGAATTGAAGGCAGCTAAAGAAGAGACTAGGAAGGTCCAGGACGACCGGCTACAACTTGCGGAACAGGTGAGAGCGCTACAGGAAAGAGAGCAGGAATTAAGGGCGGTGGCGGTAGACCTCCAAAACAAGCTGGATGCAGAGAAAAACAAGGCGGGAGGGGCACCCCAAGTCCAAGTGCTGCCAGGAAGGAGAGCCGGGACCCTAGTAAGCAAGTTCAATGGAGACCCGAGGGAATATCAGGGCTTTGAGACTGAGATTGTGTATGCTCTTGAGCTGCACCACGCTGAGTTCCCTGATGATGAGCACAGGGTAGCGTTTATTGTGGAGCACCTTACCGGGGCAGCCAGGGAGTGGCTAAGACCGTTAATCGCAACAAAGAATCCTTGCATGAAGAATGTCAAACTATTTCTAGAAGGTTTGAAAACGATGTATTCGTCCGATAGTCATATGGACCAGACTAAGGAGGAACTTCATAATTTACGCCAAGGAAATATGACAGTTCGCGCGTATTGGGCGAAATTCACCATGCTGGTGCACAGATTGGGGTGGGAACTCGAGTCACCCCCAATGCAAGCGGCGTTCTACTTGGGGTTGCATGAGGAGGTGAAGGATGAGCTCTCAAGAGGTCCAAAGCCCAGTAATATGGATCAGCTGAGCAAAGCGGCTCTGGCGGTGGGGGTGAGACAGGAATCCCGGTGGAGCGACAAGCAAGCAACGCGCGCAAAGCGGGCTTGGTTCCCACGGTCGCAGGAGAAGCCACTCCCCCAACAACCCTTTCAAGCCACGCCTGGGGCCAGTCAGGACCAGGAACCCATGCAGATTGATAGCGCGCGCGCGCGGGCTTTTCAAACCCCAGCGGCGCCAAGACGCAAGGAGGGAAGGGGAGGGAATTGCTTTCTCTGCAACTCCCCCCAGCATCTCGTCAGAGACTGCCCACATCGCAGGGAGTGGCAAGGAAAGGCGGGAACGGTTGTGCCCTCCCCCACTGACGCAGCACCACAGCAGGGAAACGGGAAAGCCTGGCTGCAGGAGACAAGGGGCAGCAGCCAGGCACAGTCAGCAGACAACAGCCCCAGCCCACCCACCCGCACAGAGAGGAGCAGAGCCAGCCCACCCCTCCCAGAGCAGGAGTGGTTCTAGAAGTGACGCTCACGCTCCCAAATGGCTATCCCCTGACAGTCCTCGCCTTAATTGACAGTGGGGCGTCAGCGAACTTCTTCTCGAGAAACTTTGCAGAAGAGCACCAGATCCAGCTTCTGCAGCTGGATTTTCCTCTGCACGTGGCAACCATTGACGGCAGAGAGCTGCTGGGAGGGGCCATCACTCATCAACCCCCCCCCCCATGAGAATGACGGTGGGGAGGCACTCAGAGACACTGGCATTCAACGTCACCACCATCTCAGACCCCCCCATCGTCTTGGGCATGAGCTGGCTGGCGCGCCACGACCCCTCCATCAGTTGGCACCAAAGATGCATCACTTTTGGATCGGACTTTTGCCTGGAACATTGCATGCAGCACCAACCAGGGGAGGGGCCTCCGATAGCCACGGTGGCCACCATGCACGTCAAAGGGGGTGAGGCGATACCCAAGCCGTACTGGGACCTGCAGGAGGTCTTCAGCGAAGCGGAGTCCGACCACCTACCCCCACACAGGCCTTTTGACTGCCAGATCAACCTGGTGCCAGGGGCAACTATACCCCCAGCCAAGCTGTACGCCATGTCAGACCAGGAACTGGAGGATCTGCGCGCTTTCATCGACAAGAACCTCAAGCGGGGGTTCATCAGAGAAAGCAAGGCAGCAGGGGGCAGCCCGGTCTTCTGGGTGGACAAGAAAGACACGCAACAGCGCCGTCTTGTGGTGGATTTTAGACGACTGAATTCAGTGACAGAGCCAGTGGCTTTCCCCATGCCCAGAGTGGATGATCTCCTGACAGCGGCACGCAGGGGCAAGATTTTCACCAAGCTAGACCTGAGGGGGGCGTACAACTTGATCAGGATCTGGGAAGGCGATGAATGGAAAACCACGATGTTCACGCCTCTGGGCTCCTTTGAATATCTCGTGATGCCCTTCGGGTTGCAAGGGGGCTCAGCATGCTTCCAGGCCTTCATGCACCACGTCCTGGGGTCCCTCCTTTTCCGGAAATGCTTGGTCTTCCTGGATGACATCCTTATCTACTCCGATGACCCAGTGCAGCATGTGAAGGATGTCAGGGAGGTGTTGCAGCGCCTGAAGGAGAACCACCTGTATGTGAAGCTGGAGAAGTGCAAGTTTCACACCAAGGAGGTGGACTTCCTAGGCTACAAGCTGTCAGACAAGGGGCTGGCGATGGACAAGGACAAGGTGCAGGCCATCCTGGACTGGCACAGCCCCAGGACGCGCAAAGATGCCCAACGCCTACTAGGCTTCGCCAACTTCTACAGGAAGTTCATCAAGAACTTCTCTCGCGTTACGGCTCCCATCACTGACTGCCTGAGAGGCAAGCAGAAGTTCAGGTGGACACCAGAGGCGCAAGCAGCGTTTGAAAGCCTCAAGAGGGTGTTCGCCTCAGACCAGAACCTGTTCCACGTGGTTCAGGACGCGCCCCTACGCGTGGAGACAGATGCTTCTGATAAAGCTGTGGGTGCCATTTTGTTGCAACTGGACGCCAACAGAGAGTGGAGACCCTGTGCCTTCTTCTCCAGGAAGTTGACCCAGCCAGAGCGAAACTACACGGTGTTTGATCGGGAACTTCTTGCGATCCACGCTGCGTTCCAGCACTGGAGACACTTCCTGGTGGGCGCCAAGCACCCCATCCAGGTGTGCACAGACCACAAGAACCTGGAGTTCTGGAGAACTGCCAGGGTGCTCAACCAGCGGCAGATACGGTGGGCAGAGTTCTTCTCGAACTTCAACTTCTCCATACACTACATCCCGGGAGAGCAGAATGTCAGGGCGGATGCCCTCTCCCGCAAGCCAGAGTACATGGAGGAGGAGGCGCCACCGGCACCCAGGCACATCTTCCCCCCGTCAGCTTGGTCCTGCGGAGCAGCAGTGGTAAGCGAGGCAGAACTCACAGCACTGACGGCAGCGGATGAATTTGCCAACCGCATCTTCAGAGAACTGAGAAGGGGGGGGAGCAGGCAAAAGACTTTGCAGAACGCAGGGGGCTGCTTTTCTACAAGGGTGCACTGTACCTGCCCACCACCCAGCTCAGACGTACGGTCCTCAAGCAGATGCACGACAACCCAACGGCGGGTCATTTTGGGAGGGATAAAACCACTCACCTAGTCATGAGACACTTCTGGTGGCCAGGGGTGCGGGAGGATGTGAGGGATTATGTAAGGGGCTGTGACACCTGCCAGCGGGCAAAGGTGGTCAGAGCGCCACCAGCAGGTTTGCTGGAGCCCTTAGCCACACCGCACAGGCCGTGGAAGTAGTGTCCATGGACTTCATCACAGATCTGCCTTCTTCCAGGGGCAAGACCGCAGTGTTGGTGGTGGTGGACCTCATGTCCAAAATGTGCCACTTTATACCGTGTGCCAGGGCGGTCTCTGCAGAAGAGACAGCCAAACTGTTTGTGGATCACGTATTCAGACTGCATGGATTACCTTTAAGGGTTATTTCGGATCGTGGCCGCCAATTTGTTTCCAGGTTCTGGCGGCGGCTCATGAACCTCCTGCAGGTGGAGGTCAGCTTGTCGACGGCTAGACACCCGCAGACCAATGGACAGGCGGAGAGGGTCAACGCCATTCTGCAGCAGTACCTGAGATGCTACGTCAGCCAGCGGCAAACGGACTGGGTGGATCGCCTGCCACTGGCAGAATTTGCCTACAACAATGCGGTGCACGTCTCCACAGGGGTGTCGCCCTTTAAGGCCAATTATGGGCGTGACCTCAGATCTTTCCCAGAGAGGGAGGGGGAGGAGGAGGAGGAGGGCCCACAGGCTGAGGATTGGGCAGAGGAACTGGAGACGGTGCACCAGCAGCTCAGAGAACACTTGGAGAGAGCCAAGGAAGCGTACAAGAAGGGGGCAGATCGCCACAGGCGACCGGGGGAGGTCATTAGGGTGGGGGACAAAGTGTGGTTGTCCTCGGAGGGCCTTCCCATCAGAGGGCGATGCAAAAAGCTGGCGCCCAGAAGGTTGGGCCCCTTCACGGTCACGCAACAGGTAAACCCGGTGGCATACAGGCTGGCACTGCCAGAGGACATGAGGGTGCACCCTGTGTTTCATAGATCGCTGCTGTCGCCGTACAGGGAAAGCAGCAGGCTCCGAGACAGCGAACAAACCCCTGAGGGAGGGGGGGAGAGGGAAGGCAGGGAGCAACTCAATGAGGCCACGGCCATCCTGGATTCAAGGTGGGGGGTGGGGGGACTGGAGTACCTCATGGCATGGGAGGATGCTCCACCGTCCCAGAATGAATGGGTCCCAGCCACTCAGATACAGGAGGAATTCCTGGTAGAAGAATTTCACGCCCTCTTTCCCCATAGACCCAAGCCCTGGCACATGGAAAGGGAGGGGGAGGGGGAGGAAGCACGGGAGAGCAGTTCACCATGGCGCTGGGAAGCGGAGTTTGAGGAACCAGAGGATGAGGTATGGGTGTCACCGAGATCCACCCAGTCAGAGGAAGGAGCAGATTGGCAGAACATTTTTACCCCCACCAGCTCTGACGCCACGGACTTTTTGGGATTCCCATCCTCCCAGGCGGAAGGGGGGGGCTTGCAGGACTGGGGGGAGGTGTTCACACCAACGGGCTCGGAAAGCACTGAGTTCTTAGGCTTCCAGTCGTCACCGACACCTGGGGGGGACCTGGGGAGGGGTGAAGGAGAGCTTGGGAGGGGGGTGGATGTGAGGGACAGGGGATATCGCGAAGTCCCTCCCCTCCTGAGTTCAAGCCAGTCACCGAGCACAGGGGAAAGCAGAGAGAGTTCCCATTCCAGTAGGGAAGCAGGAAGTCGGGTCCGAGGCTCAGGCAAGGTAGAGGAGCCAGGGTCCCAGGCGGGACAGGAAGGGGCGAATAAGGGAGGGAGACCCATCCCCCCAACGCCAGAACTACGCAGAAAGAGGAGGGGAAAGAGGATGGGTCTGCCAAAGCTTTTGTGTTGGAGAAAGACGCGCCAAAAGCCATTAGGAGGTTCTGAAACCGACTGATCACATCACTCCGTGTAAATAGCAATGACTTTAGCACTGTAAATACGCAGCACCAATAAAAGAATAAAATGCAGAGCTGCGTAGCGTCGTTACTCTGAAGTAGTCCGCTCCGGCCACTGTGACAGCTGTCCTCCTGCGGAGGCTTGGAAGGCAAGCTGCACGGCTGCCAACCATATGGTTGACGGGGCGCTGCTGGGGGGCTTCAGGGAAAGGGGAAGCCACCGACAAAGTCGAGCAGCTCCCCCACTCGCTGGGGTGCCCATGAGAGCCCGGTGCCCTGGCGCAACACCATAGCTGCCAAGTTTTCCCCTTTCTCGCGAGGAAGCCTATTCAGCATAAGGGAAAATCCCTTAAAATAAGGGATAACTTGGCAGCTATGCGCAACACACCACTAAGCCCTATGGGAAAGACGGCTCTGGCAGCCAATCAAGTGTTATGCAGTAAATGGCATGACGTCACGGCAACACACGGCAAATCAGATTTGAGTATGACGATGCCACAGAGCCAAATCCTGTTGGATAAATGGCATCTTTCATGAAGCCAGTTCAGAGTGAGGGACCTCGTTCGGAATGGGTGTCGTGGAGAGAGCAGAGCTTCAGATATTTTTGAAAAACTGCTGCAGCAGGGAGCATGTGTTGTGAAGAGTGAGAATGTTTCTGTTCAGCCCTAGTCACAGAGCCTGACTCAGCCTGCCACAGTGCCACAGAATCAAATCTGTCATTTCCTCAGGCAATCTACTGCTCAGGAACAGGGAAACAGCTGGGGGAAAAATAGTTTTCTTCTTCTAGTGTGCACCACAAAAGTTTGTCATCATTGCTAAGCTATGTATGTATTTCTTCAGTACATATTTCTTCAGCATTGTGTAGTGGTTAGAGTGTTAGACTAGGACCTGGGAGAACAGGGTTCAAATCCCTGCTTAGCTATGAAGCTCACTGGGTGAATCTGGGCCTGTCACTGCCTCTCAGCCTAACCTACCTCACAGGGTTGTTGTGAGGATCAAATGAGGAAGGGGAGGCCCATGCACACCACATTGAGGTAAAGGTGGAGTATAAATGCAATCAATAAATCGAGTCATATTTCTTCAAATACCACCTTGGCATTTCTACTCGAAATGAAAGGTAGTGATGAAATGAAAGGTAGATTATTTTGATGGTGATGAATAGCAACAACTTTACTAAAAATAGGAATGTGCACAAGTGCATACCTTGGAGGTTGACATTTGCAAGTGAAAGGAATTCATTTTTGCAGACATCTGATCCTTGAAGGTAAGAGATTAAAAAGCCAGATCTAAGATCTATTATGGCCCTAGTCCCCCTAGAGTCCTTTACAATTAATTTGGTAGAAACAGAGTTTCAGGTATTGTTAATGTGCAGCGATGAATAACATTTCCATTTGAACGTGAGCAGTGCAACTGGAAGTATGATCAAAGATCATGTCTGGGCTTACTGAAGAGCAGCTCAGCTAATTAAAATTGGGGGGGGGCGCTCCCCCTCCCCAAGCGTCAACAGAAGATGATTGGTTTGGTAGGTGGATGAATTTCTCCACTCTGCTTTTATCATACACATAATATAATTACATCCTGACTTTTGCTCACCTCTAATTTTTTTTGTTATTTTTTTTTAAAAAGGATGTCGAATTAGCACTAAAAAAAAAAAATTACCGCTTTTCTGCTGATCACTGCTTAGCAAGGTATTCCTCTCCAGAGGTTTATTATCTTTAATAGCACTCTCATTATATAAGGCAATCAATTACCTGCATTGCTCTAAAAGTCCACAGAGGTTGCTAAAATAACTCTGGAGGCCACAGCAGAGAAATAGGACAATAATGGAATGATTAAATGTAACCCTTTCTAGGGCGTCCAGAAGCAAGAGAGGGGCAAAGCTCCCGCTGTGCCTTTAATTGTGGGGTAGGAAAGGGCGTTGTGGTCTTTGCAGATTTTTATGGGGGCAGCTGGGCCTACAGTCATTTATTTTATGGGGCAGGGAGGCAAATAAGGGGACATGTGTGGGTGGGGACTTTCTGGAACCCCGCTGCTGTGGGGCAAGCAATATAGATAGAGGCCTGGGGGCCAAATGCAGCAGACCTGACCTATCCATCTGGCCCTCAGGACTCTCCCCAGGCAACGGCTACTCTCCTAGGCCACACACTTTACTGCCTCTGCTTTACACCTCCTTGAGTGTTTTTACCAATTCATTATGTGTCCTTGGGCTCTGATAATGTTTCTTGAAGGATGGAGAGGAAGGTGTTGAGTGTGTTTAGAAAGCAGCCTATTATACAGAGGTAAAGTTTACATTCATTGCTGTGCCCATTTCCCCCTCTGGCCCTGCCTGCCACTAACATCCCCCCCCCACTCCGCCAAGGGTTGCCTAGAATGGGATGTGACTGACAGGAGTGCCAAGTTGCCCCTGCAACCCTGGGTGAACGGGGGCGTGGGTGCCATGCAGTGTGCATGGCCCTGGCACCAAAATTTGTGGGTGCCCGGCCCCTTCATGGGGAATTTTGTGTGTCACGATCTAGCTGGCTCCCAGGCTTAATATAAGCAGCAAGTAGACATCTTGCTGTAAGAGCTGTTCGGCAGTGGAATTTGCTACCAAGGAGTGTGGTGGAGTCTCCTCCTTTGGAGGTCTTTAAGCAGAGGCTTGACAGGCATATGTCAAGAATGCTTTGATGGTGTTTCCTGCTTGGCAGGGGGTTGGACTGGATGGCCCTTGTGGTCTCTTCCAACTCTATGATTCTATGATTCTATGATCTTTAGTTTTCAAGCAGATTTATTATACACAGTAATTACACTCAGAACAGTTCCCACGGTTCCTGACTCTTTCAAGATGTTCAGGCATCTGAGCTCCGATTCCGGCGCCAACAGGATGTTCACCAGAACCCCGCCTTTCGCTTTCTTGATTGACGCCTTTCCCTGGACCTTGTTACCCTATGAGCATGGGGAGATTCTGGCTGTAGTACTGCCTCTGACGAATCACCCCCCCCCCCGTGTTATTGTTAGAGACCGCTTATCAGTGAGTTGGCCTCTCTCCAGCCTCCTTTTGCTTTCATGAGAATTTATCTCTTCTTCTCCTGCTGAGAACGGGACGCGGGTGGCGCTGTGGGCTAAACCACAGAGCCTAGGGCTTGCCGATCAGAAGGTCGGCGGTTTGAATCCCCGTGGCAGGGTGAGTTCCCGTTGCTTGGTCCCTGCTCCTGCCAACCTAGCAGTTCGAAAGCACATCAAAGTGCAAGTAGCAGTTCGAAAGCACATCAAAGTGCAAGTAGATAAATAGGTACCACTCCGGCGGGAAGGTAAGCAGCATTTCTGTGTGCACCAGAAGTGGTGTAGTCATGCTGGCAACATGACCTGGAAGCTGTACACCGGCTCTCTCGGCCAATAATGAGAGATGAGTGTCGCAACCCCAGAGTTGGTCATGACTGGACCTAATGGTCAGGGATCCCTTTACCTTTACCTCCTGCTGAGAAGGAGGGGGGTTGCTGGTGACTGGTTTCAAACTGCTGAGAAGGAAGCAAAATTACTTCTTCCTCCTCTGGCTCTCTGTTCCTCTCATCCTCCTCATCGTCACTCTGGGGAACCCTGTCCCTGACATTGTGGGTGCTCAGGCACCCAGGGCCCCAGGGAGTTAGCACCTATGGTGACGGGAAAGGTACCTCACTGCTCTGGGATCCTACCCAAACTGTACCATCTGACCATACCAACCTTCAACCCTCAGTTAAGCTGGAGACATACAGCATGTTTAGAGGTAAATGCACAAGAGGCCCAAGATATTTCGCTGCTTGAGGCGCAAACAAGATGGCATCCTAGCCTATTTGAAGCTTTCCGTTGGTGGATGGGTGTTGAATCCTCTTTCGATGCTGGTAATGGGACAGCATCCACCACCACACTTAAAGACATGTGGAAAAGTTGTATTTGTCCTCCTTGAAAGAGCCAGAATGGTGTAGTGGCTAAGAGTGGTGGACTCGTAATCTGGTGAACCGGGTTCGCTTCCCTGCTCCTCCATATGCAGCTGCTGGGTGACCTTGGGCTAGTCACACTTCTCTGAAGTCTCTCAGCCTCACTCACCTCACAGAGTGTTTGTTTGTGGGGGAAGAAGGGAAAGGAGATTGTTAGCCACTTTGATTCTCCATAAGGGGAGTGAAAGGTGGGATATCAAGTCTAAACTCCTCCTCCTCCTCCTCCTCCTCCTCCTCCTCCTCCTCCTCCTCCTCCTCCTCCTCTCTTCTTCTCCCTGTCCTACTCCGCACTGTTACTTTTTTCCTCTGGTTTGTGTTATTTCTTCCAAGCCACAAGATGCCTTGGGTGTTCTCCTGGATTCCCACATGGCCTAGACTTCCAGGGGAGATGAAGCCTGTTCATAATATATCTCCAGCTGCCAGAGCATCTTCCCTAGAGGTTTTACACCTTTCCAACTTCCACTGCTGAGCTCGCATGGCATTTTTCTCTGGCGCTGTGTTGGCCGACATGTTAAGGGCATGAATGAATGCAAAGCCAAGGCTGAGAAAAGCTACAAGAGCTAAAATTCTCCCTACTATACAAATCACAAATTTCTGCAATTTGCTTTTCACACGTTATTTGAACTGAGAACTATGTGGCAAAATTCAGAGAAGTAAAAATCAGAAGGATAATTATGTTCCAAGCCGTGCATTAGTCTGGGAGGTGCAAATTAGGTGAGTTTACTTAAAAATGCAGATCAAACAAAATTCTCCCCATCCCTGCTTTGAACATCAGTGTTTCCCTGAAGTGTGTCCCAGACATCTGATGGGATATTACTGTAGAATTGCAGTAATGCCTTTTTTAAAAGTTTTTTTTATTAAAAAAAGAATCTGTATCTTTTGTATTTTATCTTATCTTATCTTAACGTGCACTGCTTCAATAGCTTTGGCTGTTTATAAATCTGTAAAATGATAAAATATGTAAATAAAATGAACCATCGTTTTCCTTTCCATGGGGTTTGCTCCTGGGTTATAATTATTATTATTCTCCAGGGCTGGGAAATAAGCAAAGTCGCCTGCTCTTTCTCCTTTCAACTTTATGCAAACTCCAAGGTCGTCTCTCAGGGGCCTGTGACATGGCGTTTGCTCCCTTATTAAGCACTGACTTGAAATCAATTACAGCCACTTTGGACAAACTCCAAAGGTGCTGATTCAAGCAGCATTTTCATACCCCCCTCCTTGCTTCCCACTTTCCATGCTCTGCCACATGCCAGGAGATAAAAAAGTTAGGAGTTCAAGATTAAAACTTCTGGAGCTTTTGGGACCTGCTCCCCCATCCAGAGTTCAACAGGCGACACAATCATTATCCCCCCTGAATGAAGATTCCCTCTCTCTCTCTCACTTTTCTCACCATCTTCACTCTTGTCCCTTGGGGTCAGCATCTAAGACAGTTCCATGCCTCTGCCTCATTAGCTTCATTGCGCCACTTCTTCTGTGTCTTGAATGAATTGGGGAGAAAGGGAAAGGGGGGGGGAGACGAAGATCAAGGCAACACCTCATGACCCTCCTAAGGAAGAAATTCAGGGGTGGCAGTGGAAGAAGCGAAGAAGGAAAGCCATTAGTGACCCAATCAGCGATGTGCTGTAGGAATTAACATTACAGAAATACAAAAGGGAAAGGGGCGAAAGGGTCTCACGTGGAATTTGTGAACTCATTTAGATGCTGGGCAAAAGTTTCAAAAGTAGCCTGGAGGGAAGAAGAAAGCTGACTAGTTTTAAGTACAGACGTCTTCCATTTTCAGAGAAGTGAATGAGCTTTCCTTTTGCCATAAACACAGACCCTCCAAGTGTCCCTAATTTCCAGGGACAGTCTTGGATTTACAGAAGCCATCCCGGTTTATGTTTTTTTTTTTTTTTAAAAAAAGCTGGGTTTATAAACAAGAATAATGTTATACAAACCAAGTTTTCTCAAGTCATTTGTATATCACAAAAACAGCATAATAAATGTGGAGAAATATCTACAACATATGTTTCATTATTAGTGGTCAAGGTATAAGTTCTTGGTTTATGAATTGGTTTAAACAATTAGGAAGAAGAAGGGGGGAAAGACAAAGGAAAAAGGGGGAGGGGGGTGAGATCCCGGAATGTCCCCCTTTTCTTTAGGATATCCCTATTTTCATTGGAGAAATGTTGGAAGGTATAGAGTTATGTGACCCCCGAGTCAAGGAGATAAGTAACTATACAACCTTTAAAAAACAGCAGAAGGCAGCCCTATATAGGGAAGGCTTTTTTAAAGTGTTTAATTGTGTTTTTATATATGTTGGAAGTCTCTCAGAGTGGCTGGGGCAACACAATAATAAGATGATTGTGTTGTTGACGATGGAATAGGATGTCCCTATTTTCATTGGAGAAATGTTGGGGGGTATGCAAATGGTGCTTCACTTCAGAGCAGGGGTGGGGGAAGTCAAGCCCAAGGGGCAAGTGTGGCCCTCTAGGCCTTTCTATTTTGGCCCTCAGGACTCTCTCCAGGTACACCCATGCTCAGGCCACAACCTCCTTGGTGCTTTTGTCTGTCTGGAATGTGTTTCTGAACTTGTGATGATTGTGTTGTTGCCCAGCAGGGCTGACTTACTTAGACTCTGGGCACTTCAGTTAAACTCCATAGGGACGGCTTTATTTAAGTATGGCAGACAGGGAGTCCTGCTTATGCCTAGGTTTCCATATTAGCTTCCGCCTCCCACTCACTTCTACAGGACGTTCCATCTTCAAGTACTTTCCCCTGGCCCAGGAAGTAACAAGATACACAAGAATGTCTCCTTCCTTGTCTGTAAGAAGGGCAGTAAAAGGTAAAGGACCCCTTGACAATTAAATTCAGTCAAAGGAGACTATGGGGTGTGGTGCTTATCTCACTTTTCAGGCTGAGGGAGCTGGCGTTTGTCCACAGACAGCTTTCCAGGTCATGTGGCCAGCATGACTAAACCACTTCTGGCACAATGGAACACTGTGATGGAAGCCAGAGCGCACGGAAATGCCATTTACCTTCCTGCCGCAGTGATACTTATTTATCTACTTGCACTGATGCACTTTCAAACTGCTAGGTTGGCAGAAGCTGGAAAAGAGCAACGGGAGCTCAACCCATCACGTGGATTCGATCGGCAAGCCCAAGAGGCTCAGTGGGACCACAGCGCCACCTGTGTCCCAGGAGGCTAGTGGGGTGAATCCCTGACTTTGAATCTCTGACTTATGAATCTCTGACTTTGGCATGGCTGTAATGTAACACTGCTTCTGGGTCTAAGCAGCTGGCATGTGCCCACTCCTGGGACGGTGGGGAGTCAAATGGAGAGTTTGACTGGGGTGGTACACCCAGTGGCATAGCGAGCCGCCATGACACCCGGGGTGGCAAATTGCCATGCACCCGGGGTGGCGCACGGCATCACTACGTAACAACGCATGCGTCGCTACGTAAAGACGCATGCGTCGTTACATGGCGGGGTATCGCCGCCACCCCGGAGACTCCATAACCAAGCGCCTCCAGCGCCAAGCTCCAGGTAGAAAGCCCGCTCAGTGAGGTGCGCCCACCACACCAAGCGGGCTTTTTACCTGGAGTTTGGCTCTGGAGGCACGCAGCTCTGGAGTCACGGGGGGCGGCGATACCCCAGCGACTCCAAAGCTGTGCACCTCCAACTCCAAACTCCCAAAGCGCGCTTGGCGTGGTGGTGGGGACCGCCCCCATGCCCCCCCATTGTGACGCCCCTGGGTACACCTGTCAAACCATAATTCATGTGTCCTAAGGCGAGCTCAGGAAGGGCAGAAGCCTTCCATGGAGCAGAAGGGCAAAAGCTTGCTTGATCTAGAGTTTCAGCATGAATACTATACAAAGGCCAAGAGTCACATGCAGTGCAGTGGTCACTTTCACTGCTGGTCCTGCCCAACTAACACACTGGTGGTGGTTTTACACAGGGTCACCAAATACATGTGTCTATTGTGGGAATGTTAAAGATAATAAGAAATGATATATTGGATAAGTATTATCCTTCCTTCACTTACGCTAGTATCAGAGCAGATTCCCCTCAATATAACTGGAAGCTAGTTTGCAGATTCCTTTGAATCTCTTAGTTAAGATTATTCCTGGTGTCCCCTTTTGATCCCTCTTAAAAGAATAAAGACACAAGAGACTTTCTGAGTAAAGTAACAAAAAAGTTTACTCACATTTCAGTTCACGATTTTAGCTGTGAAAGGCAAGCTTTACTTAATAGTTACACAAGAAAGTCTGACTTCATCTCATATGGAGACTGAACTCATGTGCTACTGGCTGAGAGCCAACAGACAGCAAAATTACATTAAGACAACAAAATGGCTGCAGGAGAGCAGCATGGCAGCAAAACATAGAACAACAAGACAATGGATAGACAAAACTAGAGACTGAGAAAATGGTCGCGTGACTCAGCTCTTTTATGGAGTTAGCCAGAGGCACACCCATCTCTCAGGTCCTTAGCTGCCAAGTATCCCGTTTTTCACGGGAAACCCCCGGATTTTAATCCATTTCCTGCTGTTCTCTCGAATGGAGAAAAATCCCAGAAATCCCCCGGATTGCCTACCTGCCAGGGAGCCTCCATTTTGGGTGCCGCTCTGCCCATGTGTGGGCACCGGAAGTCGCTTCTACGCATGCCTGGCAGCCATCTTGGTGGTGGCCGCATGGCGGCAGCCATCTTGGCCAAGATGGCCACCGGGCATGCGTAGAAGCGACTTCCAGTGCCGCTCTGCCCAATTTCCGGTGCCCACACATGGGCAGAGCGGTCCCGGAAGTTGCTTCTATGCAACTTCCGGTGCCGCACTGCTGCTGATCCCACATTTTTCAGTGGGAGACTTGGCAGGTATGCCCAGGTCACATGCAGGGGGTGGAAGCTCCAGACCAGTGAAACAGGAAGTTACACTGACTGGATGTCCCCCTTCCTGTGCCCACTCTAGGGAAATAAGGAATGTTGCATTTGACTGACCCCATGGATTAGATTCCACATCTATCAGCCCCTGTTTTATAAATGCTTCCTATATGTCAGAGGGAAAAGCATTCCATAGGAGAGTAAGACGACAGCAGCAAATGTCCATTTTTCGGTCACCACCTAGTGATATTCTGCAGGATACGGTGCCATGCATGAGAAAAATGTCCACAGATCATCTTAGCGAGCTTATAGGTTTATACACGGGCAGGCGGTCTTTCAGATAACCTGCTCCTGAATTGTTTAGGGCTTTATAGAATCATAGAATTGTAGAGTTGGAAGGGGCCACGAGGGTCATCTAGTCAAATCTTTCCCACAATGTGGGGCTGGAACCCAAGACCCTGAGATGAATGCTGCCATGCTCTTCGAACCGAGCTATCCCATGTGCAGAAGCTGAAGGAGAAAACATCATAGCCATGGGTACTTTCCCAATTGTACCACCCAATGGAAATTTAACGTTTTCTGCTCCTAGCACTGATACCTCTTGACATTCTTCTCTAAAACCTTTAGCATCAGAGAACAGAAAGGGTTATCCTAAAGGTGGCTGGGAGAAAGTCTTTCATAACAATTAGCCAGGCAGTATCATCTACACATTTTGAGCTGCCAAGCTTCTTCCTCCGGGAATTCCATTATATGTACATGCCTGCAGGGACCCACTCACCCATCCCACAGAAAGATCTTATCAATTGAGTCAAACGTATTTATCATTATTCTACATTTTTGTATTATTTCTTTGTCATCGACATAATTAGCCCGCTCATTAGGTTAAAAATAATCTGTCTCTGCTGTTTAATGATCAGAATTCTTAAAGGAAGTATAAAAATTAGAGCTGAGAAGAAAAAAGAGGGGGAAAATCCCATTGTTTTTCTGCAAATGTTCTCGGCGATGCTCAAAAACACCTCCCTTCAGCAGTCCTTGCAGAAATGTTTGCTCATTCATTTTAAATTACTGTCATTCCAAATTACGCTTAGTTAATTCAAGTGATGTCATTGCATTATGTCACTTTGCAGTTGAGCTGAAACAAATGCAAACATTTCCACTGCATTAAAAGAATAAATCGCTCCTTTCCATTTCAGCGGTGATTGGGAGACAGAGCTGAAAAAAGGGGCGAAGATATTTCCTCACTAATAGCTATCAGGGATAAAGGACTTCCTGCCCTCACTCTGAATTGGATTTGCAATTACAAGATCCCTGATTGGTTGTGATCACTTGCAAGAACAGAAGTCTGGACTAGATGGGCCATTGGCCACTAGGTCTTGGGTTCCCCATCCCTGCCTAAACGGCGATTCCAACAGAATATTAATTTTTCATAAAATAGAAATAGAAACTTTTTGTTTGCTTTGTGTACCTCTCTCCTTGTCAGTGGCTTGCAGCTGGTTGCCCAAGAAAGTTTAAAGACAAAGAGAAGTTTCTTACAGTCCTTATTATTATTATTATTTCAAACTTTACAGAGAGAGGTTATAGAACCCAGCCTCTTAGAAAATGGCATTTTCCCAAGTGAATCTCCACCCCCTCACTCTTTCCTCATTCATCATCATCATCACCTCTACCACTACAGATGCTGCTACGTGCCCTCTGTCTTTGAGCTCTTTGCTCTCCTACTTTTAAGGCTCGCCGGCTTCTGGGAGATAGTGGGTCTGGAATGCTTTCCAGTTCTGCCTGCTCCTCCTCTCCCATTATTTCCCAATTTCCCCCTCTGAGCTGTGACCTCCCACAAACCACTGTTGTGAATCTATACTGTCCTCCTCTTCCTCCTCCCTGGAAGGGTCAGATGAGGAGGCGGTCTCCACCATTCTTCCTCCTCTGCCCAGTTTAAAGGGAATATTTCTTTCCGCAACAGCAAGCTCTGATCTGGCCTATTTATGTTTGTGTGGCTGTAGCAAATAACAGCCACTGTCCATTCATTTGGCTTCCATAGGCATGGCCTGCACTGCCAATTTATGCTCCAGCATGACTCACCCTAGGTTCTGATATATACCTAGCAGTCGGACCTGGGCAACAGATCTTTGGGACAGCTTAATGACTGATTCTGCTGGATGAGAGATGGTGATGAGGGGGGAAAAATCCATACTTCAGAGCTGGTTTCAAAACCAGGGCTACTCAATCAGTAATTCCAAGAGGGGAGGGACAGCGAGAATCTGGCCTCATATCATATTTATTGCTGTCGATGGTGCAGGGTTATGAAGACTCCTAGATTTGCTTCTCCAAACAGCCTCTGTTTGTCATGGGGAAATGATGCTTCTAATGATGCTTCTAACCAGTGGGCAACAGATCTAGGATGATTGTTTGAAAATGTTGCCAAAGTCCAATGAGGGAGCTGTGCGCAAAGCTTGCTTCTCACAAGAACAATTATGGGCAAAATATTGGCATGAATTCACACATAAGTGTCTGGCCATCTTTTGAGCAAGCTCAATGAGACACAGAATATTTACCTTCAGGGCATCTGGCATAAGGCAGAAACATTCTAGGCCCTTAGTTTTCATGATGTGTTTTGGGGTGGGGAACACCAGGCCTGGGGGCCGATCATTGCTTCCCCACGCCACTGTATCTGGCCCTTGGGACTCTACCATGGTCACATCCCCTCCCCAGGCCATAGCTCTCACTGGTCCTGAACCATATCCTCCTTGAGTGCTTTTGGTTGGCTGGGAAGCACTGTGTTTTTGAGGGTAGGACTTGAACTAATGGCTTCATGTTGCAAGAAAGGAGATTCCAACTAAACATCAGGAAAAACTTTTTGACAGAGCTATTCAGCAGTGGAACGGTTTCCCTCGGGAGGTTGTGGACTCTCCTGCCTTGGAAGAGGTTGGGTGCCCACCTGTCATGGGTGCTTTAGCTGATATTCCTGCATTGCAGGGGGTTGGACTAGATGGCCGTTGGGCTCCCTTCCAATGCTACAATTCTATGATTCTATAGTGCCTTTTATTTGCCCAGATGGAGAACAGAGAGGGGCTTGTGAATGTGTGCAGATACTAGTGACTTTAGGAGGATGGAGAGATGTGTGAGTGTGTTTCTATGTGTATCTCTGTCTGTGCATAGAAACATTAGGACTGTGCATAGCCTTTGAATGGTAGGCTACATTCCAGCCATGCACTGCCCTGAGGTCTCTATGCACAGCATAGATGGACAATGCAGTAGCATCTTAAGCTTGTCTCGCGCCCTGGTGCAGGGATCCCTAGGGCGCCCCCCGGGGGTCCCCACCCCAACCTCCCACACGCATGCCTGCCACCTCACCCACACTTTCCTCAGCGGCTGCCTTGGCCGAGGAAGAGCAGCACCTCCTGGGGAGCGCGGTGTGCCTTCCCGCCAGGCCCTGACCACGGTGCCTCGTCCTCTGCCACCACCACGTCCCGCAACAGACCCGCCGTGCTCACCGCCTCCCCCTCGCCGGGAGGCCTCAAAACTCCGCCTCATCTGAGCCATCGCTGCGTGGAGAGCCGCAGGGCCGGGAAGGGGAGAGTGCGGCCTCCGGAGAGGCTTCGCCACCAGCGCGCACACAGCGCGGGGAAAAGGAGAAGGAGGCGCAGCACGGCGGCGGGACCAGCATAGGGCTTAGTGGCTGGTTGCGCCCCACCAGCGCCCCCCAGAGGCTGGTGCCCTGGCGCAATGCACCACTAGGCCCTATGGCAAAGACGCCTCTGAGACAATGGGACCATTGTTCCATCCACTTTTGGATCTGGCTTCTCTCACCTTTGGAATGTGGCCCCCAGAATGTTCCACATGTGGGAAAGTGGCCCTTAGGCAGAAAAATGCACAGCAGATACGAATATTGCAGTCCCAACCAGTCATTCATGTTTCTGCTGGAAAGGCGAAACTTTCATCCAGTTCATTCTCATGGTCTGCGCCTATTGAATGATTTGCATTGCCTCTGGGGAGTTCCTCAGAAGCTTATCAGGTGGCTCTCCATCAATTAATAAGAAAAGAAATTGCATTTGAAAATGATCAAAGGGGAGGAAAAAACACACACTAACATTTACATGGGTTGGGTACAGTGGTTTCAGTTGTGATTACCTTATAGGTAGCTGAAGGGTATTCATAAATGTCCTTTCTTTCATGCTGTAAAGTGTAAAACATCTCACCAGTGGTCTGCACTCTGCAGCCTTCCTGGGTGCAAGTGCTTCAATCACCTTTGCACCAGGAGTGCCAACTTGAATCAAATATTTTTTTTGGGGGGGGGGGGAGGTAAGCTCCGCCCAGCAAAATTGATCATATGACGCAGCACACACACGCACATCATTTGAATGGCAATGTCCATCAACTTTGGGGAGACCAGGCCCCCTCAAATATTTTATGGGGTGGGGGCAAAGGGACCTCGACCCCTAGGAGTTGGCTCCTATGATTTGCACCATACTTTAAAGCACTTTCATATCTCGAACAGTCATGGAGAATCATAGGAACTGTGGTTTGTCAAAGGTTCTGGGAATTGTATTTCTGCGAGGGGTAAACTACTGTTCCCAGGGTTCTTTGGGGGTAAGCCATGGCTGCTAAAAGTGCTTTGTACATATGGGTAGTATGGAAATGAGGTAGGGTGACATGGCCTTATCATGTGACAGTGGTCAGCCAATCATACTTTGAACATTTTGTTCATCTGCTGAGATAGTCAGCTGGACAATTCAGCCATTTTGTTTTCATAGAATCATAGAATCGTAGAGTTGGAAGAGACCACAAGGGCCATCCAGTCCAACCCCCTGCCAAGCAGGAAACACCATCAAAGCATTCTTGACATATGCCTGTCAAGCCTCTGCTTAAAGACCTCCAAAGAAGGAGACTCCACCACACTCCTTGGTAGCAAATTCCACTGCCGAACAGCTCTTACTGTCAGGAAGTTCTTCCTAATGTTTAGGTGGAATCTTCTTTCTTGTAGTTTGAATCCATTGCTCCGTGTCCGCTTCTCTGGAGCATCAGAGACCAGTTTTGTAAAAGCCCAATGGAGAATATCACTACAGAAACACACACACACACAAGGAAAGGAGGTTTTTTTTTAAAAAAAAATGTCTGGGCAGTTTAAGTAAATTTGGCAGAGAGAATGAGGCTTCATGTACACAGAGTGTTTGGGAATGATAGTACGGGCGAATGTAATAAATACACCATGCCATAGCTGGGGCAAGGTACACTGAGCTTAATAGATCGCACAGCAGGGAACTGGAGCCAGCAAACACCAATTTGCACACTGTAAGGCATGTGGAAAAGGGCTTGCGAAAAATGCCGACCGTGCAGTGAGAAATTGGCTTTTCACTACTGGATGCCTGTTGACATTACCATAATGCATTTCTTTGGAGCAGCTCCCACGTATAGTCAACCCATTGCGTTCTATAAAGTCTCATTTGGAGACAAACGTGATCTGGCAACAACAAACGTATGTCGGGGTCAGATTGGCAATGAAACCCTAAAAAGCAGAGGGAGCAGGTAGCTGGACCTCAGCAGAGCCAGACATCTCTCCTCCCTCCAATTGTGCGTGCGTGTTTAAAAATAAAATAAAAATCCCCTCTGCTGTGAATATCACCACCATGCAATAGCTGATGTAGTGGACCGGTGCTCCTTTCTGCCCACTCATGATTACATGATTAGAGATGAATGGATCAATCAGTCAGTTTTGGTTCTCACAGTTTCTCATGTCTCCAGACTTGGTCTCCATATGAGAGAGAGAGAGAGAGAGAGAGAGAGAGAGAGAGAGAGAGAGAGAGAGAGAGAGCATATTGCTGCAGAAATATGGAGGAAGAATAAAATATAAGATCGGAAAAATGAGAGAAGATGTGTCATTGGCCTGATCTAGCAGGCTCTTTTTATGTTCTTAGGTTCCAAACTGTGGTGTGATGATCGCTCCAGTGCCCCCCTGCCCCGTTTCTCACCGCAGCAGGCGGGCGCAGCGCGCAGTGCCGCTGAAGCAGGTGTAGCCGCACGGCACCCCCCCTGGCGGCCCGGCACCCTGTTGCCCTGCGCCCCCCGGGCTTGCCTTAGAGCTGGCCCTGCTCCTTGGTTAGGAGTTTGCCAGTGATCCTCTCCAGCTTCCTCTGCTGCTTTCAGAATTCTCCTTGGTCAGAGCGTTACTTACATTTGGCTCATTTTAAGCAAGTGAGTGTAACATGTAGTTGGGCTCTGGGCTGGGTTCACGAAGTTACAAAGCAATGCACTCCCTGCTCGTTTTCTTTTAATTCACCAGGCCAAGTTGCAAAATAACCGTTCCTCTAGGCAATCCTTTTACAGGCAACCAGAAATAATCATTCATACTCATGACAAGAAAGAAATAGCCACAAAGGAGCCACAATTTCAAATACAATTGTAACAAGGCAGCTATGGTGCCATAAATCAGGTCCCCGAAGAGGTGCTGTCAGGTTGTTCATTAGATTAGGTACAACCATTTTATTCTTCTTAAAGCAAGGGCAGATTTAGTGTCTCCAAACTTTCCAATTTTTATTTCCATCAAGGAGAAGCTTACCAGGGTAGCAGGTGGGAATGTGGCCACTGCATGTGAATCACTCTGTCCAAGAATCTGTTCTGTGTTTCCTATGCTATGTAGGGTAATAAAATGGCTTTACAGCCAACATATAACTTTTCTCATAATGTATATACTGTAAGGAAAGCACTTTCTCTTCCCCACCTGAAAAGTGATCCTGTGAGAATCGTTTTAAGAATCTCACCAAGATTTTTGTTGCTAACTGCAAAGATTCACAAACAATCCCCCTACCAACCCAAGAAACATTGAAAAACTTACAGAACTTGGAATCCCCCCCCCCAAAAAAACCCCAATGAGCATTAAAATCTGAATTTGAGTTCCAAATATCCAGGCATCTTCCAGCAGAAATAAAGTAGGGATGGATGTTCAGTCTATAGGAGAAGGCAAGAGGTGGGATTGCAGGACCTCTAAACTGGAGACCAGCTACTTCCCATATAACGCTCCGTTTGGGCCACCTGCACCCAGTACTCCATGAATCCCATCACAGAAGGTGCCAATTATGTTGCAGACCTTTCCCATTTGAAACGGGTCTCCTTTCTCCCTTCCTGCCCAGAGCTGTAGGAGTGAAGGAGCAAATTGCTCTTGCCAGAGGTCTCAACAGATCATTTGCAGCCGGCTTTGGAAATTAGTCTAGGGATCTCATCTGTGCTCATCTGTGCTCTAGGATATAATGATATTCTATACCAGGGATGGGGAACCTCAGGTTTCAGGAGCCAGATGCATCCATCTCTAGGACCATTGAGACTCTCCTCAGGCCACACCCCTCCCCTAGGCCACCCTCCTTCACCAGCCCTCCTTCATACTTTCCTTTCACCTGTCTGAAATGTCTCCCTGAACTCCAATGATGCCTCTTGGTTGCTGGGGTGAAGATAGAGGTGCTCAAGTGTAGAAGCTCTCCAGATGTAAACTTTACATGCATTACTTTTGCCTCTGGCCCTGCCCAGAGGTTGCCCAGAAAGTAATGTGGACCTTGGGTCACCCATCCCACTTCTAGTATATCATAAAATTAGTTCAGTTAGTACAGCAGGAGACTCTTAATCTCAGGGTTGTGGGTTTGAACCCCACATTGTTTGCTGCACTGTAGGGGATTGGACTAGATGCCCCTTGTGGTCCCTTCCAATTCTATGAGCTGTGATGCACTATAACAGGCATCCCCAAACTGCGGCCCTCCAGATGTTTTGGTCTACAACTCCCATGATCTCTAGCTAACAAGACCAGTGGTCGGGGAAGATGGGAATTGTAGTCCAAAACATCTGGAGGGCCAAGGTTTGGGGATGCCTGCACTATAATATATTTAAAGAGTAGCCACACACTTGGGATTTCAAACCAGGGCAGGGTTTTGCTTGAGAAAATTAGTTTAGAGAAGATGGAATAGAGGCCTTGACAGAAGATCTTGGCCAGAGACCTTAGGTTTGCAAACAGGGATGTGGCAAATGTGCTGTGTTTTCTGTTTTCTGTATGTATGACATGTTGGTGTGCTTAGATTATAATATTGTGGTTATGATTTAAGAGATAGAATATAGGGTGCGGCAGTAGGGGAGAAACAAGAACTCCATGGAAAACGGGTTGGGAAGTCAACAACAATAAGAAAAAAAAGACATAAATGTGTTTTGATTTCATATGCTAAAAATGTTGGCATTTAATAAAATATATGTTTTTAAAATGTTAGTGTGTGTGGATTTGTGAAGAACCATAGAATTGTAGAGTTGGAACGGACCCCCAAGGGTCATCTAGTCCAACCCCCTTCAGAAGACAGTTGATTCAAATACTTTGGATATTAAATATCCCCCTTTTATCTACACAGTTGGTCCTGTTGATGCTTGTCTTTGTCTTTCTAAGAAGAACAAAATCCCACCAGTGATGGGTTTGTACCAAAATGTAACTATGTACCTGAAGACTTGATCAATGCATTTGAAAAGTCATAGTGGTAGTGTAAGAGAGAGGGCTTGCAGAGAACAGCCCACTCTGCTTACTTCCATCAGATGGGAGAGCAGCTGCAAGAGCATCAAAGCAGGAAGGAGGTTCCAGGGCTCTAGCAGCATACTGGAGCCTCAACTCCAGTTGGGAAGCAGAGAAGAAGGGGTGGAGCCAGCTGCATCAGAGGGTGGAAAGGAGAGGGAAGAATCAGAGGCAGCTGAGGAGAAAGGTTTGACACAATGGGGATCCCGTAGTGCCAGTAGGAGGGGCATTTTGGGGACCAGTCTTAAAGGCTGGGTCAGAGCCCGCCAGAGGCTATTGTGGGCTTCTGCCCCATGCAGAGCAGACATGACTTGAGACATCTCACCACTGTATATAGCATGCACAATAAAACTCTGAAAATCCAGACGATGTGTGGAGTGCTTACTCGGGAGTAGCCAACACCCAACTGTGACAGGTAGAGTTCCACCTAGAGAGCATCACTTCAGACTGTGGCAGGCTGCCTTTTTGTATCTCCCACCTGAAATGGCCATCACTACCATCAAGGGGAGGATGCTGTTGTAAACTTTCTCCTTGAGCTGCTAATTGTCCCCATTCAGAGAGGTTATTTCTTTTACATGCACAGGACTCCACCAAGCGATTTCTTTGAACGTTTAGCTTGGCTGGCTGCTACAGCACCAGCAAATCTCTTACATGTCATGGGGAGTTTATTGAAACGTGAAACCTTCCTTCTCCTTTTTCTCAGTCCATGTGACAAGACTCTCCAGCAAATGATCTTGCGGAGTGGGGATTGCAATGGCTTTTAATTTCTGACAGCCTTGTCGTGACAAAAAGAGCAGTTGCCAAATGTGAATGTGTCACCCCATCCTGAGAGTGACATTGCAAAGTAGCATATTAGCTTTTTTAAAAAAAAGAAAAAAGAAAAATTTGAAGCGATGATATTCAAGGCCTTGAGATTTCCCGGGGATTGATGATTGGCTGGGGGAGTTGATGGCCTGAAGCAGAGCTCCGGGCTGTTAAGCAAGATGGTCATTAATTTCCTAGGAAATGGTTTGCTCGGAGGACTTCATTGCTATTATGGGATAATAGTTTTAAAAGACATGAATTTTTGGGTTGCTGTTTCCTCCACCTCCCATCCTTAATTTTGTTGGAACATAAGCAGTCTATTAGGAAACCTTGAGACTTGACTACTGTAATACACTATACCTGAGGCTGCCCTTGTACCTGGTCCAAAAGCTATAACTACTGCAGGTTATCGGCAAAATGTTACTACCTTGTGGAAAGAGCTGCACTGGTTGCTGATTTACTAACAGGCCAGGTTCAAGAATATTTTGTTAATTCATAATTCACCATTAAGGGGTGCCTGATTCCTTATGCTCCACCTCAGTCATGGAGATCTTCTGATGGAGAACTTTTGGTTTCCCTGCACACACCACTGAATTTTGGTTTACTGAAGACCAAGGGTGCGTGCTACTCAGAAAAGACCCATTGAAAGCAATGGGCCCAAGGTAGTAATTTTTATCTATTCAAATTCATTCATTTTGATGGGTTTACTCTAAGTAGGACTTACGCTGGACGCAACCCCAAGCCTTTAGTGTGACAGGTCTATGGAAGAACGGGGGAAACAGTTGATTTCATATTTCTAAATCATGGCACAGGCTCATGTTGTTTGTTACATCATTAAATTGTTGTGATGTGTTTTGGGGCAAACAACCTTCTTTTTGCCTATCTTGAATGACCAGATTGTGGCTATGCCCAAAGGTGACTTTACCAGTTTCGAATACTGCACCACTGTGCCTCTTCCCAAGAATATCAGACCTGGCCACAGTGATGTAGATCTTAGGGAGGAAACCAAACCGAAGATCTGTTGGGATGAGAGGAGCTCCAGCTGCGCTGGCTGAGTCTAGGCTCAGTCGGGGCTAAGGAAGATGAAGTCCCCTCATCCTGGCTCAGCTAGAGATACACTGGCATAAATCCTCTATCCCAGCTCAGACGGGTCTCAGCAAGCTCAACTGGAGCCAGCTCAACTGGAGGTGAAAAAAAAAAATCCTGGAAAAGTGTCTTAATTTTAATGTACTTTTCCTAAATATGGGTACAACCCAAACTTCTGACGCTGATCAGTAGGGCTTAATGGACTAGTGAGGCCACTGCTGCATCTGCAGCCTTGCTCAACACATTGGTAGGAGTGGAAGGGAAGCAAATAAATCACTGCAGCAGCCAGGAGGGGCTGCTGCAATGGGGTCCAACTCAAGCCCAATGCTACCAGCTCAGGCCCAATGCCACCAGAACTACCTTTGAAGGTGACCCGGAAACTACAACTAATCCAGAATGCGGCAGCTAGACTGGTGACTGGGAATGGCCACCGAGACCACATAACACCAGTCCTGAAAGACCTACATTGGCTCCCAGTACATTTCCACGAAGAGTCGGACACGACTAAATGACTAAACAACAACAACAACAACATTTCCAGGCACAATTCAAAGTTTTGGCGCTGACTGTTAAAGCACTAAATGGCCTCAGCCCAGTATACCTGAAGGAGCGTCTCCACCCTCATTGTTCAGCTCCGAGGGCATTCTAGTGGTTCCCTCATTGCAAGAAGTGAGGTTACAGGGAACCAGGCAGAGGGCCTTCTCGGTAGTGGCACCCGCCCTGTGGAATGCCCCCCCATCAGATTTCAAGGAAATGAATAACTATCTGACTTTTAGAAGACACCTGAAGGCAGCCCTGTTTAGGGAAGTTTTTAATGTTTAATGTATTTATCATGTTTTTAATATGCTATTGGGAGCCACCCAGAGTGGCTGGGGAAACTCAGCCAGATGGGCAGGGTATAACTAATAAATTATCATTATCATTATTATCATTATCATTATCATCATCCTGTTTCAGGGCATTTTTGGTCACTGTCAGTGTTGGAGATATTGATGGGACCACTTCAACCGGCCCACTTTTGGCAGGTGGGAGGGGGAGCAAGCACCACTCCTCACGTGGATGTGGGAAAGTGTGTGCGGACAGACACCTCCACCCAATCCCGCCCCAAGCCCAGCAGAAAGGAGCTTTGGATTCCACTCTGTCCCAGTCCATATTTCTGCAGCCATGCTGCGAGCATGCAAAATTCAGCATTCTTTGCAGGGAGAAGTCCATTTTGCAGTGACTTTCCTATTCTTCTCCCATCTTGTGTGAAGAACCCCTAGTGGGCTGAAAAGGAAGAAAGAGAGAGAACAGGGCTTTCCATCTTTCTATAGCAGCTGTCAGAAGTGATCACTGCGACAACCAGCCAGAGGCTCCTTTTGACACTGATGTTTATTTGTGCGCAGGAAGTGGGCCAGTGGCACACCCTCCATTAATTACATGTTCTGCTTCTGGGGAACAAATCGGAGGAACTCTTTGCTAGAACTGACACCAGAGCGATAGATTAGATATAGATAGATAGATAGATAGATAGATAGATAGATAGATAGATGATAGATAGATAGATAGATAGATAGATAGATAGATAGATAGATAGATAGATGATAGATAGATAGGGAGCTGGGTATGTTTAGCCTGGAGAAGAGAAGGTTAAGGGGTGATATGATAGCCATGTTCAAATATATGAAAGGATGTCATATGGAGGAGGGAGAAAGATTGTTTTATGCTGCTACAGAGAAGCGGACACGGAGCAATGGATTCAAACTACAAGAAAGAAGATTCCACCTAAACATTAGGAAGAACTTCCTGACAGTAAGAGCTGTTCGGCAGTGGAATTTGCTACCAAGGAGTGTGGTGGAGTCTCCTTCTTTGGAGGTCTTTAAGCAGAGGCTTGACAGCCATTTGTCAGCAATGCTTTGGTGGTGTTTCCTGCTTGGCAGGGGGTTGGACTGGATGGCCCTTGTGGTCTCTTCCAACTCTATGATTCTATGATTCTAGATAGATAAAAGCCACAATCATGATGTCAAGTCAGCCGATCTCCTTTCCCAAGTTCTGGACATCTGACAATCGCACTGAGGACTCCTGGAGTCAAAAGTGACCTAACTGATTTTCCAGCAAAAGCAAGTAAAGCCATACAACGAAGGAGATGCATGATGGACATGGGATACAGCAATTGCTCCAATTACTCTGATTTCAGATCAGACCCTCCCAGGAAGGAGATGTGTTCTCGGCTCTTGCCCCTGTCATATCCACAGTGAAATGGATGCCAGGGGGATGGCAGTGACAGGAAATAAGGTGAAACGTGCCAGCAAAAGAGAAATTTACTCATTTGCTGGCTCCATTTTGACCCATCAGGGCTGTCATTGAACATCACCAGAGATGCAACTCACTTCAGAGAAGTCAGATGCCCTAACTCAGAGGGGGGGGGGATATCCACCCACCACAACTGAGAGGTGAACGTACATGTACATGTTTTGAGAAGAGCCTGTATACAAACCTGAAATTGCTTAGTTAATATTTGGATCCTTCTAGGCTGCACACTTTCAGGAGTCAGTTGCGTGTAGGAATGTATAATGTCATGAGGAAAGGCTTTTGACAAGACTGCAGCATGAAAGAGGACAGTAAGAAGGGCAGTGGGCTTCTTTTTATGTGGCATCGATGTATATGTGTAGTTAGGATTCCCACCTATGTACAAATGTTGCATCTCAGCAGTACAGAACATGCTTTGGATGCAGAAGGTCCAAAAGACCATCTCCAGATCATCTTCCACAGAAGATGTCTGCCTGAATCCTTGGAGAGCCATTGTCAGTCTGTGTAGACAATGCTGGGTGTCTCCAAAAATTTTTACACATCACTTGGGAAGACAGGCGGACTAATACCAGTGTACTGGAAGAAGCAAAGATCACTAGTGTCGAAGCAATGATTCTTCAACATCAACTTGGGTGGACTGGTCATGTTGTGCGGATGCCTGATTGTCGTCTTCCAAAGCAACTACTCTATTCCGAACTTAAAAATGGAAATCGTAATGCTGGTGGTCAACAAAAGAGGTTTAAAGACTCTCTGAAGGCAAATCTTTAAAAATGTTGTACAAACACTGACAACAGGAAAACACTGGCCTGCAAGCGCTCCAGTTGGAGAACAGCCTTTACCAAAGGCGTCATGGACTTTGAAGATACTCGAACTCAGGATGAAAGGGAGAAACATGCTAAGAGGAAGGCATGCTTGGCAAACCCTCACCATGATCAGCCTCTGCCCAGAAACCTATGTCCCCACTGTGGAAGGACATGTGGATCCAGAACTGGCCTCCAGAGTTACTTACAGACTCACTGTTAAGACCGTGTTCATGGAAGACAATCTTATTTGGCTATGAGTGGTTGCCAAAGAAGAAGAAGGACTTGGCTTATGAGAGTGTATTATATCCACTTTATGTTTTATGCTAGGTGAGACAGCAATAGTGGAGCCTCTCCGGCAGTTTAAGTCACTGTCATGGGACTAGCACACCCCAGTTGAGAACTTTCGGAAGCATTGCTTTCACTAGTGGCTATGGAGTGTTCCTTTAAACTGGTTAGTCCCAAGCAGGGGTTCTGACTCCTCTGGGCTGAACCCCTTTGAGCCCTCCCAATATTTGTTACTGGGCAGATCACCCATAATGATCACCTGGGCATCACATGTGATGTCACGATGTCGTATGCGATGCCTGGATACGACGCTATAGCACACGATACCAGGAATGCAGCGGCTGCTCCTCCTTCTCCTCCTCCTCCTGCCACATCATTTGGATTTGCTGGTGGCACATTGGGGGGGGGGGGACAAAAAGCAAGATCCTGCATGAAATTGCACTGGAAAACTGGTTTGTGTGAGAATGACTATCCAAAAGCTCAAGTTGATCTTCCAAACAGCTTCTTGTATTGTGTCACCGAAGGCCAAGGCTTTTAAAAGGGGACACTTCTGTGTTGACATCATGGTAGCCTTTTCTCCTGAGTGCAAGAAGCCTTAGAGGAAGAAGGAAAGAGCCACTTTCGCAGAAGCCTTCATTATGTGCCCCTCTCACTGTGACTGGTAATGGCTTTGACATTTGCAGACTTTGCTTCGAAACCGTGCCTGGCAGGCAGCAGCCACAGCTCAGGAAGGAAATAAATAAATAAATGACAAGATGGCCTCTTCACGTATGGCTTAAAGAGACAGCAAAACCTCGTTGTTTTCACGTGCTTCCAAAAATGACCACTTCTCTTGGCTGGGGATCACGAGAAAGCCTGTCTTGCTCTGATAAAACTCTCTGGAGAAGAAACTGTCATCAGCTCCAGCGGTCGACTGCACAAAAGGAGCAGCTGTTGAAGATCATTAGGAGAACTCCTAAGAAAGGGTGAGGTTTCACTAGACTAGATCTAGTATCCATCTAGTCTTGGGTTGGAAGGTCTTTTCCAGAGAGAGGGCCACATTCCCTTCTGGACAACATGCTAAGGGCCACATGCCAGAAATGGGCAGGGCCACAGGTAAAAGTGTGTGGAACAATACATGCAAATTTTGCCTTTTTAGAGTAGGCTAGTTTCTGCATACCCTCTCTGTCTACCATCTGGATAACTAAGTGGCACTATGAGAGTCCAAGGACACATTCAAGCCAGGCAAAAACACTCAGAGGGTATAAGGAGGGTTGTGGCCTGGGGAATGTGTGCCGCTGTTGAGGGATTGTATCCTTGGAAGAGTGCTGAGGGCCAAATAGAGAAGCTTCGACATGTGGTCTAACCTGAGGTTCCCCACCTCTGGCCTATTGTTGACTCATGGAAATCAGCTGGTCAGCTGGAAGTAACTATACCTCAGCCAGTGTGATGTTTCAGCAAAGTATGCAGCACCCCAGCAGAGTCTTCAAAGATTTCCTGCTTCTTCTAGAGTCAGGGCCGCTGCTAGGGTTTTTTGCGCCCTAGGCGAGATCACCTTCTGGCACCCCCCCCCAAATAATAAATATAATTAAATAAATAAATAAAATAGAAAAATAAAAATAGAAATAGAAAAAAATAAAATAGAAAAAAAGAAAAAAGAAAAATAGAAAATAGAAAATAGAAAAACAAAGTACAGAAAATAAAAATAAAATAAAAAACAGCTGAAGAGCGCGGGGAGGTGGTCCCAGGCTCCCGTGTGCCTTCGGAGCTTCATGCGAGGCGTGCACGCCTCGGGGTAGCGGCCTGAAGCCGTTCTACAGCTGACAGGCACAGCGAGGTGGCCTCAGGCTCGCACTCCTGCGCGCCTCCGGAGCTTCGCGTGGGAAGCGCGAGCCTGGGGCCGCCTCCACTGCGCCTGTCAGCTGTAGAGCAGCTTCAGGCTGCTCTCTGGAGGCACGCACGTGCCTCTGGAGAGCGGCCTGAAGCTGCTCAGCACTAGGGGGCAGCGGGCGGCAGGCAGGCTGGCAGTGCCCCCTCCATCCAATGGACGCGCCGGCCCTGTCTAGAGTCCATGTAGGGATGTAGCTAGCTATTCTGGCACCTGGACCGGCAGGTGCGTGGCGAGCTGCCCACGGAATCCGCCTGGCGGACGCAAGCCCCACGCTGCCGTTTTGGGCAGCGCGGGGCCCCGAGCCACCACGTCACTCCCAGGAGAGACACATGGCTCAGGCGCGCTGCAGGCCAGGCCCCGTGGTAAGTGCTGCCCCCCGCAGTGTGCCATTTTGTCACCCCCTCAGTGATGACACCCAGGGCAGACCCCACCCCCTGCACCCCTGAGTCTGTGGGAATGGTAAATCTGGATTAAACAATGGTGGTGGTGGGATGGCATTTTGATGAGGATGACATAGTGTTACTTGAGAGGCCACCTTATCGCCTGCACACCCATTAGGTCTTTGTGGTCTACAAGGCAGTTTCTCCATCAAGTTCCAAGGATCTCATAAGCCTGATCCAGCTGAATGAATAGGTCTCTGCCATGGGTGTCTGGGTTTTGTTTTTGTTTTAATCATTTGATTTCATTTTCTGTGTTAAGAACATATGAAGAGCCTGCTGGATGAGGCCAATGGCCCATCTAGTTCAGCATACTAACAGTGGCCAGCCAGACACCTGTGGGGAAACTTACAAGCAGGACCTGACCACACGAGCACTTGTATTTAGAAGGTTGCTGCCTTCAAGTGTGGAGACAGAGCAGAGTTTTAAAGACTACCCCCCCAGCTGCTTTTATTGTGTTCTGCACCTCTCATTGAACTATGTGTGTGGAAGTTGATAAATAATGTGTATGCTGGGGGAAAGGAAACTTAAATGAATGAGCAGCTCCAAGTCCACAATCGGCTTCCATGTGAAAGAACTCTCAGCCCCATCGAAGTTTGATCTAGGGGACTACTGATGCTGCAACTATGACATCCAATTGAAGGTGAGAAGCTGAGCGGGGCTTATTTTGGTGTTGCACAAGGTGCCGCTGAACTTTTGAGGTGCCAGGGTCTACCAGTGACCCCATATTTATCTCCAGTACCTCCCCATTTGCCCTGGAACAGTCCGGCCTTCAGGAGGGCTGTTAGCTCTTTCCTGTTTCAAAGTTGACAATACAACAGCAGTGGATATTGGGGGGGGGGGGGAGAGAGACATCTCAGTATTGGATTGTGGCTGATCTGTGCGCTGCCCAACCTCTAAGATTAATAGCTCAGAGTCAGGAAAGGAAGCATCTCAGACTGACAGCCCCATCTTGACCTGATGGATGAGATGTCCAGCTTAGCTGGGTTATAAAGCCAACAGCTTTGCTGGGCCATGGCTCTTTCGGAGATAGCAAATCCTACCCCCTCCCCATTTGTAACATACCTTATACTGAACACCAACACAAATTGAGTATTGACTTCACTGGGGGAGGAGGGGGTGCATCTTCTTCTTTTATTGCCTTCCTAACAGCTTTTGAGTCTGTTCTTCTTGGTTAAGGTATCTTTCCATTGGGCGTCCTCTGATTATCCAGGCAATTGGTGCAATGTCTAGGCGGCAATTTTTGCAAAGCCAGATTGATCCACCTATATACAATGCGGCAGGAAATCAAAGCATCCTGATTTTGTGGCTCTTGATTGAGGCACTTGGGGGCTGGAGAGGGAGCGTGACATTTGCTCTCATCTTTTGGCTATTATTAGGCCTCTTTGTCATTTCTGGCAAGCCAACATTCTCGGCAGGATTAACCAACGTTCAGTAATACCAGGCGTTTGAGATGAAAGGTGATGGGGGAAAAAAACAATGCTGTTCAGCTAGATCTGTTTGATTCTGTTTTCTGATGCACCATGAACAGTGTTAGCAGTGAGTTGTCAAAACTACCTGGTTCAGGAATGAATCTGCCCAGTTCTTAATACTCAGGAACAAAACAAATCAAACACTGCCCTATATAATCATAGCTGCCAAGTATCCCGTATCCGCCGGGAAAACCCCTTTTTTCTTACCGTTTCCCGGCGGTCTCCCGTTTGGTGGAAAATCCCGGTATTTTCCCTTTAATTGGCTTCTGCCCGGCGGCCATTTTTCTGGTGCCGCTTTGCCCTTCTATGGGCACCAGAAAATGGCGGTGCTGGCGCCAGAAGTCGCTTCTGCGCATGACCGGAAGTTGCGTGACGCGACTTCCGGTGGCCCTTTGCCCTTCTATGGGCATCAGAAAATGGCGGCGCCGGCGCCGGAAGTCACTTTTACGTGTTTCCGGTCATGCGCGGAAGTGACTTCCGGCGCCGGCGCCGCCATTTTCTGATGCCCATAGAAGGGCAAAGCACCACCGGAAGTCGCGTCACGCAACTTTCGGTCATGTGCGCGCTGCCGATCCCGGATCTTTACGACCCGGACTTGGCAGCTATGTATATAATGCTTCTGCATCTCAGGATGGGGAATGAAGTATCCCTGCTAGCCATCTTATACTCCTGTGTGTGTTTATCGGCCAGGATAACTGAACAGTCCCTGTTGTCTCGAAGTCTCAACGTAAATTTCTCACTTATTATTCATTAAGTGCAGCTATCCTATCCCCTCTCACTCTCCTCTTTTCCACGCTAAACATACACAGCTCCTTCGACCATTTCTCAAAAGGCTTGGCTTCTAGACCCTTGATCATCTTAGCTGCCTTCCTCTGCACATGTTCCAGCTTGTCAGCATCCTTTCTAAATTGTGATCTTCCTACATTCCTGGATCCTTCTGCCTGTCCATTTAGGACCCATAGCTTCCTTCTCTGTCTCTCCTGCTTCTGTCTTTCTTACTGATTTTCTTCCTCTGTCTTTCCTGCTATCACTGTCAGCCTTGAAGTTTGCTTTGCTGCCATCTCTTCCCATCTATCACCAGGACCCCCCTTTCCCTCTCCCTCTCCTCCATCCCTGTTATTTATTCCCTCCTCTTCTTCCTTCTTCTTGGGCAAAAAAATTGAAAGGCACAAATACAGGATGGGCAACACCTGGCTTGAGAAAAGGATCTAGGAGTCTTGGTAGACCACAAACTTGACGTGAGTCAACAGTGTGATGCAGCAGCTAAAAAAGCCAATACAGTTCTGGGCTGCATCAATAGGAGTATAGCATCTAGATCAAGGGAAGTAAGAGTACCACTGTATTCTGCTCTGGTCAGACCTCACCTGGACTACTGTGTCCAGTTCTGGGTACCACAGTTCAAGAAGGATATTGACAAGCTGGAATGTGTCCAGAGGAGGGCAACCAAAATGGTCAAAGGCCTGGAAACAATGCCTTATGAGGAATGGCTTAGGGAGCTGGGTATGTTTAGCCTGGAGAAGAATAGGTTAAGGGGTGATATGATGGCCATATTCAAATATATAAAAGGATGCCACATAGAGGAGGGAGAAAGGTTGTTTTCTGCTGCTCCAGAGAAGCGGACATGGAGCAATGGATTCAAGCTACAAGAAAGAAGATTCCACCTAAACATTAGGAAGAACTTCCTGACAGTAAGAGCTGTTCAACAGTGGAATTTGCTGCCAAGGAATGTGGTGGAGTCTCCTTCTTTGGAGGTCTTTAAGCGGAGGCTTGACAGCCATATGTCAAGAATGCTTTGGTGGTCTTCCGTGCTTGGCAGGGGGTTGGACTGGATGGCCCTTGTGGTCTCTTCCAGCTCTATGATTCTTGAAATTTAATGGCTTAGCAAAGGAAAACATCTCCTTTTTTTCATTCCCACCTGCCAGCTCCTCCCATTCTCCTTATCAGCTTCTGGATTGGCCCATGGTCACTGGATATCTGCTACTGACACCTTAGGTTGACACCTACCAAGTTTCAGACTACATGCCCCACCAACTGCATCCAGCACAGCTGTTGCAGTCCAAAACATCTGGAGGGCACCAGGTTGGCAAAGGCTGCCATAGGTAGGCACTGGGCCCGCCCCCACAGAACCCCACAGTAGCTATCTGTTGACACCACCACTGCCAGGAGGAGAGAACTCTCCAGTGCTGACCCCTTACATGTAAATGTCTCTTTCAACAAAGCTACAGTTTCCCAATACTGCAGATCAAATATTTGGTTTTTGCTTCATTAAAATTTTTATGGTTTGTTTTGCTTTTAAAACTCACTATCCAAATGTAGTGGATTTATTGAGCCTGCCAACCTTATGAAAATAGTTCTGATCTGAGCCAACATGGGCTTTTTTTGCATCTTCAATGGTTGCAATATGGTAATAAAGGTGCAATCCTATGCACACTTTCCTTAGAGTAAACCCCATTGAACTGTGAGGTTTACTTCATCATATTAAGAATATATGAAGCTGTCTTATTATGACTCAGACCATTGGTCTGTCTAGTTCAGTGTTGTCTATACAGAATGATAGCACTCTCTAGTGTTTCAGACAGGGACGTGGGTGGGTGGCGCTGTGGTCTAAATCACTGAGCCTATTGGGCTTGCCGATCAGAAGGTTGGTGGTTTGAATTCCTTCGACAGAGTGAGCTCCCATTGCTCTGTCCTAGCTCCTAGCAGTTTGAAAGCATGCCAGTGCAAGTAGATAAATAGGTACCGCTGCAGCGGGAAGGTAAACGGCATTTCCATGCGCTCTGGCACTCATCACGATGTCCCTTTGTGCCAGAAGTGATTTAGTCATGCTGGCCACAGGACCCGGAAAGCTGTCTGTGGACAAACGCCAGCTCCCTTGGCTTGGAAGCGAGATAGTGCCACAACCCCATAGTCGCCTTTGACTGGACTTCACCATCCAGGAGTCCTTTACCTTTACTTGCCCTGCCTGGAGATGCTGGGGATTGAACCTGGGAGCTTGTGATACAGAAACTCTGCCAGTGAGCTTGTCAGGCTTCAGGAAATCAGCTCCCCCTCCCCCCGCCCTTTGGCCGTAGATAAGCAGAACAAAGGAAAATGAGTCTTCTTACCAGTTAAAAACTTTAATTATCACAGCGAGAGAACAAAGAATCCATTTCCTAGGAATGAAGGTGCTCCCAATTAAGGGTTCCACCCACTTCCTCCCTAGTCATCCATATCACTATTGTGTCTTGTAACCTGTGCTTTCTGTGCTCTTAGCTGCTCTTCTTGACCTTGGGCTTTCCAGCGACTGTGAGTCTGTTAACTCTCTCTCCCCCCCCCCCAGTGCTTCTTCTCCATCTAGTATTTCCCAGCTTCTGTCTTCTGAACTATGTTCTTCTGCAAACCACTGTTCCAAATCTATACTGTCCTCCTGCTCCTGGGAAGATTCAGGATCTGGAGCAGGAGCAGGGGGAGGGGGAGTAGGAAGCTTCCACCATTCCTCCTCAGTGCAGCCCTCTTCAGCATGGTCCCTGGCAGAGCTAGAGATACCCCCCTGCATCCTTTGGGTCACCTTGGGAACAGAATGTGAGGCTAGATAACGTATTTCATCTGATCCAGCAACATAGCTGCCAAGTTTTCCCTTTTCTTTTTTTTTAAAAAAATATTTTTTATTAATTTTCCAATTAAAACCAATTATATCACATTCAATATTTCAAATTATACACATATATATATATCAATCAAACCGAATGTTATGCCAAATCATCTAAAGAATTTTTTATTTGGGTTCCCATGCTTCAAGAAATTGGGAATTCCTCGCAACTGTCCACTGCCGTCTTTTTTCTAAAGTTCAAATCGTCCTCCAAGTTCATAATAATCCAGATCTTCCCCTTACAGTCACATAGATGTTTTCCACTTTCATCCGATTGTTTCCCAGCTGCTGAGATAAATATCAAACAAAGTTTCACAGATGTTCTTTCTCCTGTGTGAGTTAATCAGTCCAGCCTCCCCATAAATCTTCTTAATGGAGCTCCCTGTTGCGTCGAAGCAGCACGAAGCAGCGCCATCTTAAAAAGCTCAAATCACTTTCGTTTTCTCTCATAGCCATGAAGATTTACGATCATTATAGAATTTACAGCTTTTCCAGGCAGGAAACCCAAACATCAAAACCATAAACTCTTGGTAAATTAATGGATCTCCTTGCCCTATAGCTGAACTTAGCTTCAGGTCGCTGCTCCAATTTAAAGTGCGTCACAGCTCATAAATCCTCCGAACGCGTCCAGAACTCCTTCCGTCCGACTAGGGGGGGGCTTTTCTCATCGGCAACTCCACATCTTTAAAAAATATGCTCGGTAACAACAGTTATAAAGTTCAACTCACACAGTCTTTTGCTTCTCTTTCACTCCAAACAAGCCAGGACATCGCGTCCGGGAAGGTACGAGGCAACAATATGAAGAAAAATAAATAAAAACTCACTTCCCTTATCGCTCCGTCCCCATCAATCCTTCTTCCAGATGCTGTACAATCTTTGACTCCTCTCCCTCAGCAGCATAAATTTCTCAGCAGTAAACAGCGCTTCTTCCCCTCCTTCTGAAGTATGTCCATAGATTTAAGCCTAATTATCTTCTTTAACCATGGAAATCCCCGCCATGCAGATTAGCGTCCGGGAGTCCTGGCCCTCGTAAGTGCTCAGCCCAAGCTCCCCCCACTCCAAAAACAGTCGGAGTGGGTCTGGGGGCATCGCGGGCCAGCGGCCCCTCTCCGTAACCCCCGGAGAGGGTAGGGGGTTGCCATTTACTCCCCTAGCAACCGCCAAATTCCTTACGAAGGTCAGAGAGATGGAAAACAGGTCCGCCATTCCTGCAGGCGGAAACCGGAACCTTCAAGTTTTCCCTTTTCTCGCGAGGAAGCCTATTCAGCATAAGGGAAAATCCCTGTAAAAAAGGGATAACTTGGCAGCTATGTCCAGCAGCGCTCTTCTTATGTTCTGATTGCAATGTAAAGACTTCATACTGCTTGTGGAAACTCACATGGTTGAGTGTTTCTCCATGCAAAAATTCATTGCACACGGAAAACTAGCAGGTCAAGGAGCAGTGTAGACTGCGTCCAGGCTATTTAATATGACCTCTGAGGAAAGATACAGAGAATTGTGCAGTAAGGTCGCAAATGAATCTAGCACAGGGTGCCTTTCAGTGATCTAAGACTCAGGGATCAGTCCTTCAGCACAAAAAACCCCATTGTCTTCAAAGGAGGGGCTTGATAATCCTCCTCCCCTGGCTTGTAGCAAAGCTAAAGAATTATTAATCTCCTGCTGGGCTATCATATTTGGTTTGTGTTGGTGCAAGGAAAAGTAGGTATAAAAGAATTCCCTGGATCCCAAGATCCAGGTTTGGGGCATCCAGGTTTTTGTGAGAGAACCTCTGCAGAGATTTAAAATCACAAAATATGCAGCAAATTAAAGTATAGAAATATAGACTGATAGACTGTTAAAATATGCCCTTGTGAGCGCCAAACCTTTCCCTCTTCCCCTAGCATAGAAAAAGACCACACATTTGACAAGATAAAAATGGTTTACTTACAAATTCTTCAAAGGTTAGGTTCATGTGCTTTTACATACATCGATCAGAAAGGTTGCACAGGAAGTAAAACCTGGCTTAGTTACAGTGGTGAAAGTTCCTAAATTATTGTTATAGGAACTCAAAATTGGCTTTTGAGAGTCATGTGGCTTAGCCTCTTCACATGCTGAACTTCTCAGGAAGATTGAAAGGGAACAAAGCCTTGATTACCTATGCCCTCCCAATGTGAATTAAGTCTGGCAGGACAGCTTACTCTATGGTCTTAACCCCTTCATGCATTAATTAGACTTAAGTGTACTGGTTATATGAGGCTGTTTATCCCACAGTTTGATGGGTCACAAGTTGTTTGGCTTTGTAATAGATCGACTTTTAGGTGAATTTTAAGATCGTTTTAAGATCAAAGACATATTTTAAATTTTACTGCTTTCATATGGCAGATTTTGCTCTTTAGATATAATGTCCTTTCTTGTTTTACAATTCCCCTGTAGCTCCCTTCTGTGACTTTCCTTGGACCACACAAGAGCTGCTGAAATGATGCTCTCTTATGCAGAGGCATTTCAGAGGCTTTGCATTAATTTATCTATGTTCAAAGAAGACATGTCCTAGCAATTGCAGGGTTGCTGCATATTAGGGTCCTCCATCAAAGCGTTGCATTTTCATTCATTTATTCAGTGAGTGAAGTCCAGCTTCATATGCTTTCCTGATGGAAGTGCATTAACAACTCATGTCTCTAGGCTCCATGTGAATACATCCTGCTTCCTTGACCCTCATCCTTACACCCCAAGCCTCCACAGCCCTCACAGCACTTCTTGCATCCTTAAAATGTGAGTCCCCATCCAAACTCACCTCCTATTTTTCTCACCAAAGCCACATTTCATATCTGACCTTTGTTCCTTGGCAGCAGGCACACCAACTCCTGGGGTGGAGGGGTCTTTGGACCCCTCAATAATCTGTACCCCCATATGTTCATAAAGCCATTTAAATCAGGGATAGAGAACCAGTGACCCTCCAAACGTGGTTGGACTCCAGATCCCATCATCGTCATTCACCATGGCCAATGGTCAGCGATGATGGGAGTTGTAGTCCAGAAACATATGAAAGCCACGGGTTCCCCACCCTGAAATTCAAATGAGAGTGATGGAGAAGAACTTTGCGCATTCTAATTTCTAAACAGAGCCTCTCTCTTTAGATTTTTGTTGTTACTTGCCACATTTTCAGTAAAAAATATATATTAAAAATAAAAGCATTCTATCACTGGATGGCAGTATAGCTATAATACAAATTTATAGACACACAGATGCTGCAGATATGCATTGGAGGCCATATTTATGTTTCCCTGTATATTTCTCTGCAGTTCCAGTTTGTATTATAAGCTTTAAGAAGTGTCAAGCATAGGAAAGCCCTGCATTTCCAGAAGGGATTAATGCTGAATATATTTTATTTGCCCAGACACCATAAATAATGGGAGGTGAGGTCTGAAATTCCTCTAAAAATTTTTTTGGGGGGATATAGATGGCTCCAAACTTGGCAGAGTTTTTTTGTTTTTTTTTTTTAAATGTAACTTTCTTGCTAAGTTTTAATACTTACTTTGCACGACAGTTCCTTTCCAGGTGTAATGTTACGGTATCAAGCTCCTACTGTAGAGATGGATAACCTAAAGTGCAGAGAATGGATGACCGCCCTCCCCTATATGCCTCTCTATATGATCTTTGAGACTCTCTGAAAGTGAGACACTCTCCTGAGCAATGCCCTTCCCGTCCCCTGCTCTGCACCCTTCCTTGTGTGTTTTTGCCATCCTGGCATGTGCCCTTGAGCTCAGTGGGTAGAGCAGGTTCTGTCCCCAGCATCTCCAGCTCGCAAAGAACTGCTGCCAGCCAGTGTAGGTCAGCCTTTCTCAAACTTGGGTCCCTTGGTGTTCTTGGACTACAAATCCCATCATCCCTAGTCCCTACCAGGACCAGAGATTATTGGAGTTGTAGTCCAACAACTTCTGGGGACGCAAGTTTGAGAAAGGCTGGTGTAGACACTACTGAGATAAGTGTAAGGCATCTTCCTATGTTTCTGTGTTTCCAGATCAAGCGCCAGAGACAGGAACATAGTCAAAGATGGCAATGTAAGGCATCATTTACTGCTGTTCTATCAGATAAGTCCATGCAACACAACTTAGAGCAGAAGTTATCTCTAGCCAGCCAGGCTCCTATTGGTACCCCAAGCCACATGATCCAGGCTGGACTGAAGAGTTATGGAGCTTCCATTGGCCATTCAGGCTGGACTGAAGAGTTATGGAGCTTCCATTGGCCATGAAGGCTGGGGCTGATGGGAGTTGGAGTCCAACATCTGGAGTTCCCCATCCCTGGTGCACACTGACTGATAGCAACTCTTTGTGTATTTAGATCAGGCACCCCCAAACTTCAGCCCTCCAGATGTTTTGGACTACAATTCCCATCATCCCTGACTACTGGTCCTGTTAGCTAGGGATCATGGGAGTTGTAGGCCAAAACATTTGGAGGGCTGCAGTTTGGGGATGCCTGATGTTCAAGTATTCTAGCCTATAGCTCTTCAGACTCTTCATGGTGCTGATAACACCAGGGGTGCAGGTGTTAAGTGGAGATACTGGGTTGAAATTTAGACTTTCTACATGCAAGGTGTTTTGCCTCTGAACTATTACCCTGATTATATGCATATCATCATGCTACACAACCAATGAGATGTGGCTGCAAGCGGCCATCGCTTAAGACAAGTGACAGCATTGGAAAGCGAGGGCAAATGAAACTAGCAGGCCAATATTTTGGGAAAGGGTGGCGGAAAGTGGTTGAAAATGTTCACAAAAAACCCAGTGAGCCATTTCAGCACAGTCTTTATTCCCATTGTTGCTATGACTGCCTGTATTGTTCCACTGTATCCTGAAGTCTCAGGACAGTTTCCAATGCAGTGTTTAATCTGCGACAGCTCATTTAAACATGCAAGGCCATCACCTGTTGCCTGGCATAGTTGCTGCTTTTTGACTAGTTAAGGGAAGAAGGCAGATTTGCAAGGGACTACAAGAATGCTGTGATCTGCTTCTGCTTCCTCAGCAATTAGGCCAATTTGCGGAGTGCAGATTGAGACTAACACAGCAGGCTTATGGAGACATGATGTTTGCTGGAAGGAGTTCACAGGGAAGGAACACTGTCAAAGTAACCGCCAAAGGCAACCAGAACCAACAAGTATGACAACAGAACAATCGCCTGCCCCCAGAATAACTTTGTTTCCCTCCCCATCTCAAATCAGTGTCTGATTATGCCTGAACTGCAGCCAAAGTCTCTCTCTCTCTCTCCCTCTCTGCTGGCACATTAGTCAGAGCTTTGACAAAGAGTAAAAAAAGAAAAGAAAAAGGGAATAAGACAAAATAACTTTCACAGCAGCAGCTCCGACAAGAACACTGAGAATATTCATTGCCAAACAGGTACCCTAAATAACGAGACAATAAGGCAGAAAAGGGACAGTTCCACCGCAAGCGATGGAAGAAGGAGACAAAATTGTCTTTCTTGCTTGTCTTCCCTGCTGGCTTTCATTCAATTGACTGGCCAGTTTCCTTTGCTTTACAGCAGGCATCCCCAAACTGCGGCCCTCCAGATGCTTTGGCCTACAACCCCCATGATCCCTAGCTAACAGGACCAGTGGTCAGGGATGATGGGAATTGTAGTCCAAAACATATGGAGGGCCGAAGTTTGGGGATGCCTGCTTTACAGCTTTGTTTCCACTATGTCTGTTACTTACTGATGCTTTCCTCGCATGCATATGTTGTATTTCCTTGTGTTATAAGTTTTTTTAAAAAATGTTCCTTTTCCCTTATGGGGTACCCACAACAGAAAGAAAACAATAGGAGAACACTTCAACCTCCCAGGACATTCTATAAAAGATCTTAAAGTAGATGTCTTATCGCAAAAGAATTTTAGAAATACACTTGAAAGAGAAGTTGCTGAGTTAAAACTCATTACCAAACTAAAAACTATAGAGAGACCTGGTCTGAATAGAGATATTGGATTTATGTTCCATTATACAAGCTACAGCTAATTTTGGTTATCTATCTATCCCTTTAAAAATCCCTTGCCCTTCCCTGTGGAACCAACTGCCATCATTAACAGTCATCAACAGTTGAAAGGTTGTAGCGACCTCTGCTTCAGAGTATATGAAGAAGTGTGCATACACACGAAAGCTCATGCCTAGAAAGCTTATACTTAGTTGTTCTCTAAGGTGCTACTGGAATTAATTAAAAACATTTTTTGGGGGGAAGATTCTTTTAAAGACTGTCAGAAGAAGAAGAAGAAGAAGAAGAAGAAGAAGAAGAAGAAGAAGAAGAAGAAGAAGAAGAAGAAGAAGAAGCGGCGTTTGGATTTGATATCCTGCTTTATCACTACCCTAAGGAGTCTCAAGGTGGCTACCATTCTCCTTTCTCTTCCTCCCCTACAACAAACACTCTGTGAGGTGAGTGAAGCTGAGAGACTTCAGAGAAGTGTGACTAGCCCAAGGTCACCCAGCAGCTGCATGTGGAGGAGTGGAAACGCAAACCCGGTTCCCCAGATTATGAGTCTACTGCTCTTAACCACTACACCACACTGGCTCCACACCTGATTCTCTTAAGGGACTTCTTTTTGGATCATCTTTTAACAATTTTTTGTTTAATCTTTCATCTTGTTATTTATTATATGTATACGTGAGTGTGTAGATCTGTCTCTGCTTGGCTCCACAGCAGTAGCAGAGGAAGGGGGTGGGGTGTCATCACTGGGGTGGGGTGAGTTTGTTTGTTTTTTGATGGGCTCATGAAACTTTTAAGGAGTGACGGTGGTGGTTTAGGCGCCTGCAGTTTCTGAGCTGCCTGAAACGGCAGCGTGGGACTTGCATCTGCTTACTGCCTCTCCCTCAACTGCCCTATAGCTGAGGGGGAGGCGGCGGAGAGGCTCTAAGCATCGGAGAGGCTCGTCCCACCCCCATGGGCGGAATCGCCCTGCCTCCACGGGCAGATCGCCTTGCCCCCATGGGTGGCTCACCCTGCCCCCGGCTGCAGGACATGCCACCGCACCAGGCACCCAAGCGGGTACCTATGCTGCTGCTCCCCAGAGCTTAAATACATGACCGGAGCTTAAATACATTCACTGGAGAGACAGTGTGGCGTAGTGGTTAAGAGCGGTAGACCCGTAATCTGGGGAACCGGGTTCGCGTCTCCGCTCCTCCACATGCAGCTGCTGGGTGACCTTGAGCTAGTCACACTTCTTTGAAGTCTCTCAGCCCCACTCACCTCACAGAGTGTTTGTTGTGGGGGAGGAAGGGAAAGGAGAATGTTAGCCACTTTGAGACTCTTTCAGGTAGTGATAAAGTGGGATATCAAATCCAAACTCCTCCTCCTCCTCCTCCTCCTTTCAAACACATGCATTAGGAGAGGGTCCCAAACTTAGCAGAAAGAGAAAGAAAGAGAATGAGAAAGAAAGAGAGGACCTGAACTACAGGACAAAACTTTCATCAATACAGGATGCAGCATCTTACAATGAAACATGGGACAACCCTGTTTTTATACAGGACAGGTGGCAACCCTACTAATCCACAGGTTCCCTGTCCCTCCTGCAAGGCATTTCACTTGGAGGTGGAGTGGGGGAAGAAGAGAGGATGTCCTTCCAAAGCAAGCCTAGCCAATGGAAATGTATGGCTGAGCTCCTCCACAGGTTCTGATGTTGGCACTGAAAAGTGGCTTGGATGAAGCCATGGACTCGCATTAGCAATGACAGAAGGCTCGCTTAAGTGCCGCAGTGACTAAGGGCACGTTGCTTGATCATAAAGCAGGGTTTGAGCATTTAAAGGTTTTTTGTTTTTTTAAAAAAAGTATTTTGCCACTTGCGGCCTCTCCAGCTGCTCTTGCGATAAAGCAGAGGTCAATGCAGGCCCCTTCTGCTTATAAAACATCTGCTAAGTTGAAGCAGGTTAACGACAAAGTGCAGAGCTGTCTGTTTCAAGCGGGCAACTTAATGCATGCTGGAGAATTGCCTTCATTGCCCTTGATTGCGAAGGCAAAACAATGGGCAAAGCTGGCTCAAAGCACCTTCTACGTTCATTTCTGCTTTGCAGAGCAGACACCCCTATTTCTCTTTCTGAAGGATGCACCAAAATAGCCCACCAAGTTTTCCCCTTCTGTATAGGAGGCAGAGGAATGGGGTGTTATCAGCTGTTTTTCAGGTGTTTGGAAAACTGTGCTGAAATGTTTCTGGATAGCTTATCTTTACCCTGTATACTTTAAAGAAAGCAAGTGTCCCTATTTTCCAGGGACATCCCTGATTTAGAGAAGTCATCCTGGTTTCTGATTTGATCCCAGAATGTCCTGCTATTCCTTAGGATGTCCCTAATTTCATTGGAGAAATGTTGGATGATATGGAGTCATCTGTCCCCATAGCCGTTTGAAGGCAATCCTGTATAGTATAGGGAAGTAATTTTTTAATGTTTAATGCTTTATTATGTTTTTATATATGTTGGAAGCCACCCAGCAACCCAGTAAGATGTGTGGGGTATAAATAGTAAAATTATCATTATGGAATAGGGCGTCCCTATTTTCATTGGAGAAATGTTGGAGGGCATGAAAAAAAAACAGTCCGGATTTCTCTCTGTCTCCTATTCACCCCCTCTCTCCATTCACACTATGATCACACTTAAAACAGTCCTCTAAAGAATTCTGAGAGCTGTAGTTTGTTAAGGGTGCTGAGAGTTGTTATGAAATCCTTGTTGTATCAGAGATACAATTTCCAGAGTGGTTTAACAGTCAAACCCTTTTCAAAAGGAACTCTGGGAATTGTACCTCTGGGGAGGGAAGGGGGATTTCGTAACAACTCTCTGCATCTTAGCAAACCACAGCTCCTGGAATGCTTTGGGGGAAACCACAAATACTTAAAGTGGTAGCATATGTTGGGTTTCCATTCCTCTCATTGTGCAGGTCACGTGCCTGTGTTATGCATTCCAGCAAAGAAACCACGGGAGTCAATGTTAGCTGTATTCTGTTTCCGTTTGTTTCTTCTTCTTCTTCTTCTTCTTCTTCTTCTTCTTCTTCTTCTTCTTCTTCTTCTTCTTCTTCTTCTTCTTCTTCTTCTTCTTCTTCAGACTTCTCTCACCGAGAGGAGACATGTTTTCCTTTTGTTCTGCCTTACACTTAATAAAGTAGCTTTTAGTACACAACCTCAGCCTGACTCCATCTGCGTTTTATCTCTGCTGGACTCTGAATATGTGCTCAGTGTCTCCAAAACATGAGTCGTAATAAAACGTTGGGAAGGGCTGTCAGAACTCCCTAGAGTTGCACGCGTAACGTTGATGGGAGAGATGGGCTGGATTCGTTCCTGCATTATGCCTGTGGATCGTTCCTGCCCCCGGCTGACCCAACATCATAGTGCTTTATATGTAAGTTGTGAATGTGGCCTAATTCAGTCTCTTCCTCTCCTCTCCTCTGTGAGAGAAAGCTCATTGGAGTAGCCAACTACTGGCCAGCTTCCTCCATTATTTTTCTCCCAGAAGGCACCAGTGTTGGTACATCATGGATCAAGTTATCTCATCCAGGAAAGATAAAGCTACCGTAGATGTGTTCAGCTGATTTATGGTACCCAGTCCTAAATATCAGGTAATGTCTCCTAGTGCTTTCATGTAGATGTTAGATAGGCCAAAGAAGGATACGATGGAACCCTGCAGAATCCCATGAGTAAACTGTGAGAGAGCTGAGCACTACCAGTCCCATTCCAGCCAATGGACAAGGGACAAAGGCAGCAGGAAAAGAGACCATATCCCACAAGTGTCCCAGAAAAACTGGTACATCCCGTTTATTATCATAAGAGAGTGGTGGCCATTTTGGTTGCTGTGACCTGAGTTCGTAGCTCAATTTCCCCCTGATGAAAGCACTTTTGGGGGCCTGCAATATCGTGTGGTGCCCCAAAACACGTGTTTTGGGTTGCCGTACCCCAAAAAAGTGTTTTTGGGGGTGGGGGGAAACCGCGTTGCAAAATCACACATGGTTACAGAAACCTAAATGGCTGCCATGCTCTTATGATAAACAGAAAGATGGCATCCGGGAAGATGACATCCTGGATTTTGGCTTCAAAGTTTTGGAGGGTGTGAGAGACAGGACCACTAAATGATACCATGTTGCTTTGCCCAATAAATGATACAGGCGTGCCCCTCCATCCATAGGAGCCAATTCCTAGGGGCCCCATTGCCCCCCTCCCCTTCAAATCGTGTGCATGCACCATTTCATGTGATCAATTATGTGGGGTGGGAATTACCTGGCTCCTCATTATTTTATTCAAGTTGGCACCCCTGCTTCCACCTGTTGCTCTATCAGTGGGGGAAAGGCCATGAGCATCAGACTACACTACACTTGTTCACAGAGAGATGTTCCTCTTCTCTTCTGTTCAGAACAAATGGGAGGGTAAACAGGAGGATAGACTGTTGGCAAACACCATGGGAGACATAGGACAGCAGGCTGGCCTCAGCTGATGCAGGCCCTCCCGGTACTGACCTGCCGGGCGTCTCCAGCCTCCGGTGTAGCCAGCTGGTATCGATCTAGACTCCAAGAGCCTAGATACGCTTTAGCAGAGTCCACGTAGCTCGAGTGCATGGGCGTACCCAGTGCGGGGCAGGCGGGCAGCTGCCCCCCCCTAGAAGCAAAATAAAGAAGCAAAAAAATATTAAATAGTTACGGCCCGGACCTCTCCGCTGCACATGGGAGAGCCCTGTGAGTGACGACGAGCGGCCACAGCCCTCCTTTGGCAGGACGAAATAAGGGGGGGTGCCCAAGGAGCTGAGCTGCGGCGGCAGTGGCCGCCTTTCCACCTGGCATGAGCACGCGGTGGGAGCACGGGAAAAGGGGGAGAGGTGGCGGTGGGGGATGGGAGGCGGGGGGCACATTCCCCTCCTTCGCTCGCTTGGCGGTGCCAGCTGCTGGATGGGTTGCAGGGGGGAAGCAGGCATGGAGGGAAGAGCTCAGTTCTGCTGCGGCGTGCCTGCCTTGTTCGCCACACGGCGGGTAAGGAAGATGCACAAAGGAGAGGGATAAATGCTGCAGAATATACCCCCCCAGCTTGGCTTGCAGCCCCCACCTGCTTGCCACCACGTTCGCTTTGCATCGCCACCGTCACAGCTGCTGCTTCGCGGCGCCTAGGTGAGACCGCAGTCAATTTCACCTGGGCTCTGTAGCCCCGCCCACGCTCCCACTTTGTGGCCCCTCCCCTCCCGTGCCTTGCCCCCGCCCCTTGCCCCTCCTAGTTTTGATCCTGGGTATTCCCCTGCTTGAGTGGCCACAGAGAGAGACGTGTTGGCATATTTACAGGCGTTTATTAAGCAGATCTCAGGAGAGAGAAAAACATTTCCTCTCCTTCTTCATCAGCACAGCAGAGCGAAAACAATAGCAATATACAACAGAAGTGCACAGACATGTGACATACAGCAGCTACACGTCTGTCCCTTAAGGTGGAACTGAATTCCCAACATAGACACCCAATGACACATAGTGGATATTGAAGAAGAAGCTGCATCCTCTGGGTGCCACGTTTGTGACCCTAGGCCCAAGAAATGCAGTAAAGATGTGAGATTCACACAAAGGACTTCCTGACTGATAGCTCAGGTTCTTAGCCAGTCCACCACACTATCTCTCATTATAGTTCACACAATCTCACTGTATTGCACCAACTCACCCAGTCACGACATGCATGCGGTTCTTTTTGCTTCCGCGCTGTGCCTTACTTTTTCTCATTACTTACTTTTTCTCATTTCAGAGACCATATTTTTGCATGGAATAGCTGTTGTTTTTAAGTTCATTACCCCTACCCATTATAGGGCCTCCTTCTATGATTGGAGCTGCTGTTTTGAAACAGATGTGCAATAAAATGAATGTTAAGCCGATAATTAATAGTTGGCTACAGGGGAGTGCTTAAAACCCCAAATCATAGACCAAGGCCTCATTTGTGCAAAATACTGCATAAACAATAAAAATATAAATGGGCCCTTGCCTCAGTGAGTTTATTATTGAGGTTTGTGTTTCCCATCAGTTTTTCCCCGACACAAGGAAGGTAGGAGGTTAAAAAAAGAAGACAGCAACACAAAGTTAGTTGGAAGAAGTACATCAACTTTTCTCCTGGTGATTATAATTCCTTCCTCCCACAATTCTTTGCCTCGTGAACTTGCCATTCCCTATCACTTGTGTTTATTGAAGTTCTCACAAGGGGGGCAGAGCTTCTGTGGGGAGGACCATAGCTTAGTGGAAGAGAATCTGCCTCCTAGGTTCAATCCCTAGTGTCCCCAGATAGAATTGGCAAAAGTTCTTGCCTAAAACCTCAGAAAGCTGCTGCCAGGAAGTGTAGATAATATTGAGCTAAATGAACCAATGGTCAGACTCAGTATAAAGCAAGTTCCTATGTGGTCATGGATGTTGCCGATATTAACATTTGTGAAGCCTGAAGCGACTGGAAGCATAAAAACCGACTCCTTTTGGACTAAATCATTGTCCAGACCCATACAAATATTATTCAAAGTTTACTTGCAGAACTCTTCCAAACTATAACATAATACATCAAAGGATGCTTCCAAAACATCCATACAATGTCTTGTCATGTCCAGCACAGGCTCAGCATCTTGGAAATAAAAGATAACTCCAAAAATCGAAACAGTGTCTCTCTCCTCCACCCCAGCCTGCCTTTGCCTGCCTAAGGCTATGCAGCTTCTTGGAGACCCATTATCATCTCCTTTTTGTTCTCTGTGGCATTCAGAGAAAGACTAAACAGGCAACTTCCTTCAAAATGGCAACCTGCGATTCAATACCTTTGTCACCTGATCTAAGGTTACAACACCCACATGTCAGCTGGCTGAAAACAACAATTAGATCATGATCAACTCATTAAGAAGCTGAGAGTCTCTTAGAAAACCACTGTGGGGGAAAAAACAAACCAGTGTCGAACCTTCATGAATACACAGGCATTTTCCATTTCTGTGTCAATTAAACCAATTATACTTAACAATGAAATATGCACAAACATTCTGACTGAAGAACATGAAATGAGCAGTTATGGATTGCTAAGCCCAGTTGAATAGTTAAGTCTGGATGGAGATGGGTCAGAGTTTCTGAATATTGAGCCAGGAAACAGTGTTGTTGCAGGGGGGGGGCAAAGTTTGGAAAGATGGGGAACCCCAAATCCCCCATTTTGGCTCAAAACAGCCACCTGAATGTTGAACAAGTACACATAATTAGCTAGGACATGACTTGCTGGTTTTGTACCATTGCGTTCTGCAGGCTGTGTCTTCTCTCCCTCCCTCCTAAAGGCTGTCTGAATCTGTGCTTGCGGTTCCAGGCGAGGAAAGAAATGTTCATGTTCTGCTGACTGGAACACTTATTCTTAAGTTTGCCATGGGAAAATACTGTCCTCTGTTATCTTAATAACCTGGGAGATTGCAGTCTCTATTTGCTTAGAGGGAGCTGACTCACGCTTAATGGCCAGAAGGCTGCATTATGTTGAGGTTAAGGTAGGTGACAGTCCCTACGCAGCACGGAGGGAACGCAAGGCTGTTAAATTTGCTGGGTTCTTTAGCCTAAAAGAGCATCCGTGTACAGGTACTGCCAGTGCTCTAAGTGGACTGGCATTAGCTCCGCAAAATCTATATCCACTTTTTTTTTTTACTTAAAGAGCCTTAGATTGCTCACTCATTTGACTGCTGCCGAGTGGAAAGAGGAAGGAAAGGAAGGCAAGGACAAAGAGGAAAGCTGATTCTCTCATAAGTTGCACTTGCCACAGGTAGCATATGAATTGCTGGATACACCGCCACAATTTCAGTGCTCCTCTATGAAGTGTGCAATTATGAAATTTGCTGCTGCAAGACATGGTGATGACCACCAATGTAGATGGCTTTGAAAAGGGATTGGAATAATTTTGTGAAAGAGTGGTCTACGATTCAGGGACGAGCTGTCACTCAGTGGTACAGCATCTGCTTTGCACTCAGAAGGTCCTAGATTCAATCCAGGTAGGCCTGGAGGGAAACTCCTCTCTGAAATTCTGGATTGCTGCCACCAATCAGTGTAGACCAGGGTTCCCCAATCTTGGGTCTCCAGCTGTTTTTGGACTACAACTCCCACCATCCCTAGCTAGCAGGACCAGTGGTCAGGGATGATGGGAATTGTAGTTCAAAAACAGCTGGAGAAAATACTGAGCTGCATGGTTCAATGGTCTGATTCAGCACAAGGCAGCTTCCTATGCTCCACTCCATAGCTAAGCTAGCTAAGTAGAACCTCAACATTTCATGGCAGCGAGCCTCTAGTTTCTGGGGAACAAGATTTTTCTCACATCTGTATTACAGATCACATATTTTACAATTCTGATCTGTTTGCTGTGTGCTCTCTGCTTCGCTCTGTGTCTTGGGTGCTGAGCTGCTCTGTGCAAAATGAAGCTCTGTGTTTTCCTGATCGCTATAGCACCTAGTACATTCCCGAGCACAATTCAATGTGTTGGTGCTGACCTTGAAAGCCCTAAACGGCCTCAGTCCAGTATACCTGAAGGAGCGTCTCCTCCCCCATCGTTCTGCCCGGACACTGAGGTCCAGTGCCGAGGGCCTTCTGGCGGTTCCCTCGCTACGAGAAGCCAAGTTACAGGGAACCAGGCAGAGGGCCTTCTCGGTAGTGGCACCCACACTGTGGAATGCCCTCCCACCAGAGGTCAAAGAGAACAACAATTACCAGACCTTTAGAAGGCATCTTAAGGCAGCCCTGTTTAGGGAAGCTTTTAATGTTTGATGGATTTCTGTATTTTAATATTTTGTTGGAAGCCGCCCAGAGTGGCTGGGGGAACCCGGCCAGATGGGCAGGGTATAAATTTATTATTATTATTATTATTATTATTATTATTATTATTAAATCATTCCTAGAAGCTGAAAAAGCTGCATCAGCCTTGCAAGTCTGGATGGGAGCATCAACCCTAGATGCTTCAAGAAGAATCTGTTACAGTAATGCTTGGACCTATCAAAACCATCTTTTGGTGGGAGTTGAGAAATTGAACAGTTGATACAGCTCCCAACAAATGAGCCTTTCCCAAAACTCATCCAGCTTAATAAACAGCTGATTACCAAAAGCATCAGAACTTGTCTCTTTTCTGTGTCCTCTGATACGCCTTACAGGCCTAGGCCTTTTCACATATCTAATATGCCTTACATGGCAAGGTTGCCTACAATGCTGCCTATGGGGTTCTTCCTTTTTTAATATAAAATATGTAAGCTTTCCAGGATTTCCTGGGGAACATGGGAAAACTATTAAACTGGTCTATTAAATCTTCAGTGAAGGCCTGGAGACTGCCAGTCAATTAATTGGTCCATGTCTCCATGGAAACCTGTTAGTTACATGTTGCCATTCATGTCTTGGAAGCATCTAGTTTCCTTTTATTTGCATACCTTTAAAGTTGCTTGGCACAATTTCTGAGTAGCTTGGATTGCGTCGTCGGCTCTTATGGTGCATGCAGAACTTTCAATATTTTAACATTTTCACTCTGAACGAATCCCTCGCCCAGCTAGGCATTTGATCACTCCAAGGTGCTCTCTTGTTTATTTTAATTGAATGCTTGGCTGGGGAATTATGCTCAGATCAAAAACAGAAAATCATCAGTCCAGACGCTGCAAATGCTAAACGTTCTTGCATGCTTGGCTTATTGATTGCAGTGTTAGCAGATTTAAAGGAGTGATATCCTTGTGAAAGAAAGAGAAACAGATTAAAGGAGGCCAGTGGAGAAACAGTTATGGTGCTCTGTTGCATGAAGAGTAATTAAGAACATGTCTCAGAAAGGGAAGAAGGCTAGACGCCAAAGATGGTCCAAAATCTAGGGCAATGGCAGAAGAAGAAGAAGAAGAAGAAGAAGAAGAAGAAGAAGAAGAAGAAGAAGAAGAAGAAGAAGAAGAAGAGGAGGAGGAGGAGGAGGAGGAGGAGTTTGGATTTGATATCCCGCTTTATCACTACCCGAAGGAGTCTCAAAGCGGCTAACAATCTCCTTTCACCTCCTCCCCCACAACAGACACCCTGTGAGGTGGGTGGGGCTGAGAGACTTCAGAGGAGTGTGACTAGCCCAAGGTCACCCAGCAGCTGCATGTGGAGGAGCGGAGACGCGAACCCGGTTCCCCAGATTACGAGTCTACCGCTCTTAACCACTACACCACACTGGCATACAGTCACAGGATTCTTGGACTAAAGTCCAGACTCTATGAGGGATGTGATATGTCAGTATGGCTGGGAGAGAGAACACAGTGTGCTGGCAAAGCAGAGCAGCTGGAACCTATATTATTATTATTATTATTATTATTATTATTATTATTATTATTATTATTATTATATCTTCCCTTCACCCTAAGGTCCCAGTGACAACTTGCAATCATAGAAATAAAATGGGTTCTAAAAAAGAAACATATCAGGTATCAAAAGGTGTGTCTTCAGAATTATGTCAAGAATGCTTTGATGGTGTTTCCTGCTTGGCAGGGGGTTGGACTGGATGGCCCTTGTGGTCTCTTCCAACTCTATGATTCTATGATTCTAATTCCCTGACAGCTGTATAACGAAGTTGCCAGATATCGGGAGGGAGTTTCACAACTTAGGGTCTGCCACTGAGAATTCCTTCTCCTGCAAGGACAGAGCTCTGCGTGGACACCTTCATGCACCCATTGCTCTAATCCCCTGCCTCTGCTTCCTTACAGTGTAGCAGGCAGTGAGTATTAACCCTTCCCTTCCCAGCTGTGCCCAACCCCCCACAACCCTCCTTTCAGCAATTAGACTTGGGGGGGGGGACCAAATAAAGCACAATGTTGGAAACAGTCTAAAACAACTTGCAATCATAGAAATAAGATGTGTTTGTTTGTTTGTTTTTTAAAAGTGAAAGGATTAGTCATTGCAGTGTAGGGAGGAGGGGAAAGAGGGAGGAGGCAGGGCTGCATGGGAGACCTTGAAATGGGCCGAATGCTCCCCACCAGCGGCGGAGAGCAGGCGCGCTGCCCTCAGTGACATGGCGCGTGTGCACAGTGGTGGGGCGCGCATTTTGGGGGCGGGGTGCGCCATGCGCAATGGCAGGGTGTGTGTTTTGGGGTGCGGAGTGCCGCACGCAGAGGCGGGGCGCACGTTTTGGGGGCGGGCAGCAGCGATGACGCCCCTGGGATCGCGTCCCTCGGGGCGCACCGCCCCCACTGCCCCTATCTTCCTATGCCCCTGCTCCCCCCGTTTTACATGAGCCAGGAAGACGAGTAAGCAATAAACATTGCACTTAGCCCCCTCCTTTGTTTTCTCTCTCTTTTCACAGGTTAATAAATGAAGGTATGCATAAAGGTAACCATTGCCCCTTAAGATGAAAAAGAGATTCTGGAAGCTTGTATGAAGAACCATCTGCCAGATCATTTAGCAATTACGATTATTATTACACTTGTAGCACCAAGTGTGCTGCACAACTTAATATATCCTTGCTCCCCAATGACACACAATAGAAGAACACAAAGGAGCTCCTGACAGCCCAAAGTTACAAGCATGGCAACGATAACCTCACGCCTCGGTGCCTCAACCTCCGTGGCTTTTGTTCTTCTCTGAGTGTGCAGCATTCTTTTGAGGGCTTCAGTGGGAAGGGATTATGTTCTTTGTACAACCATCTTGTCATTAAGGCGTCCACACATTACAGCAAAGTCAGGCAACAGAAATGATTCATTAACTCTTTTGTTCTCTTCCTCTGGCCTGGTTCGTAGACTTTCCGGGTTGGAGCTGCAGTTTTGTTCCAGAGAAGCATGTATTGCTGTTTTGCCCATCATGTGCTGCAGAGGTGGGGAACCCATGGCCAGAAGCAACTTGATGGGTGGGGCAACGTTGCGACACTGGCTTGCTGGCAGGTGGGGTGCTGATGTTTGCCAGGAAGAAAAAGAGTGAGTGCAGGAGAAAATTCCCTTTGCGGGTTCAATATGGAGGCTCAAACCAGATTTCCAATTAGTCAGACTTTATTCAGCGATGTATTACTGGATAGAGTCCAAAAGTGTCTGTGAGATAGCACAATCCCTATATAGGCAATATATTAGCAATATATTATATATTTTAGCGCTCTCTCCTTGCAACTTATCTGGAATTATTTTTCACTCTGACAGTCAGCATTAAGGCTCCTCCTCCTTCTTCTTTTGCGATCCCTCATTGCCAAGTAAGATTGTCTTCCATGAACACGGTCTTAACAGTGAGTCCGTAAGTGACTGTGCAGGCCAATTCTGGATCCACACATCCTTTCACAGTACAGACGTAGGTTTCCAGGTGGGAGTTGATGACGGTGAGGGCTTGCCAAGTGTGCCTTCCTCTTAACATGTTTCTCCCTTTCGTCCTGAGTTTGAGGGTCTTCAAAGCCCATGACACCTTTGGTAAAGGCTGTTCTCCAATTGGAGCTCTCGCAAGCCAGTGTTTCCCAGTTGTTTGTGTGTTTATACTATAATTTTTAAGATTTGCCTCGAGGGAGTCTTTAAACCTCTTTTGTTGATGACTAGCCTTACGCTTTCCATTTTAAAGTTCGGAATAGAGTAGTTGCTTTGGAATACGATAATCAGGTATCTGCACAACATGACCAGTCGGATACCTGATGCTGGCCTCACAAATAAAGGGTTTTTGCAGATTTTCTACTTCGATAAGCAATTGAGAGGTTGGCTTTATGCAAACAAATCAGCAGAGCCATTCCATCGCTCTTGTATTTGCATTGTGCTGAGCTCCCTGCAGTCTCACCCATCCTGGAACTTAACAGCAACCTACCTGCTGGGATTGCAGTATAGAAGCTCCACCCCCCCCGGTCAGCCACATCTGTGTGTGGTCCTCTAGATTGTTCTTGTCCTCTAAATATCATCCACATCACATCTGCCTGATCATTGCAGATACAACTGTACGGGAACATTTATTAAGCTTATCTGTCGATGACTAGGACGCTGAAAGAGAAGGAGAAGTGATTGGTTCACTAGGTGAGGACAAAACTGAAGCAAGTGGCCTACAAAGAAGGTCTTATCTTGCATCATTACACAGTGAGCTGTCACCTCATCCAGTCCATTACAGCCTCCAGACGCAAGTTCAGCACTGAAATGGCTGCTTGTGGTTCAGATGGTATGGAGGGTGTAGACCTGTGTGTCATCCACATATTGAAGATACGGATACCTCTCACAATGAGCTGGAGACCTCGCAAGAGGATACTAGGTAGAGCTCTGATTGCATCCTGTTATCTCAAGGGCTGCCACATGGAAGATGGAGCAAGCTTGTTTTTCTCCTGCTCTGGGTGATAGGACTCTAACCAATGGCTTCAAGTGACAAGAAAGAGATTCTGACTAAACATCTGGAATTACTTTCTGACAGTAAGAGCTGTTTGACAGTGGAACAGTCTCCCTCAGAAAGATGTGGACTCTCTTTTCTTGGAGGTTTTTAAGCCAAGCTTGTATGGCCCCGAGGGACTCTTGAGTTCAACCCCCTGTAATTCATAACCTCAACCAAGGCATCCATGGCCATGCAACTTCTTCTTAAAAACCTCCAACGAAGGAGCTTTTACATGTTTAGGATGTCAGGCTTAATAGCTTATCACAGTACAACAAATACTAGATGGAGCTTCATAGACGGTTGCTACTTTATAGATAATGCATCACCACCATTATCATTTAATGTTTAGAGCCTGTGAGTTTGCCAGAAATTGTACTGCTCAAAAGAAATAATAGCATAAGACTTGAACCAAAGCAGAATGCCCACCTCCACTAGCTTTTTTATTGAATGATGCCCTATGAGGAAGGAATGACATACAGAGTGGGGAGACAGGGAGATGTTAGAGGAACCTTTTTGGAAAGCGAGCATTTAAGATGAAAGTAAATGCACTCCCTTCATGTCTTCAGAGGTGACAAACAGCTTTAAAAAATGCAAGGACTCTGAACTCCGGCCTCTGATCATTTGTGAATGTCAGAAGCATATTCCTGTACACTCGGTTTACTTCAGCTCAGAAAGCTATACCAGCTGCACCAATTAAGCTGTACCAATTGAGATCATCCCTTGAACCCTAGGTTAAGTCTGCAGTTTTAACGCTAACATGGATTGTTTTCCTGTTTCTTGTTCTGAGAGGTGTAGTAACAGAAGCAATATCTCTTCTTATGTTCTTGGGTTTGGAAATGGACAATTTGTGGAGATTAGCATGTTGTAGCTCAAGATACCCAATGAGGTGTATCAGACTACAAGGTGTTGTCAGACTACGACTCCCATCACCCCTGGCCATGTGTGTGGGGCAGATGAGACAAAACATCTAGAGGGAACCACACTAGAGGGAACAGGTTATCCCTGTTCTAGCCAACATACTTCATTTTCTGGTGTGGCAGAGCTCCTTGCTGCTTCCTTATTTGACCAGAGCTCTCTCTTGTTGGCTACAACCCACAGCACAACTGTTCCTCCACAGTGCCACTTCTGCAAGGACTGTATGCCTGAGCAATCCTCTATGGAAACTTGAACACACACACACACACACACACACACACACACACCACACCACACACCACAAAGTTACGCCTAGAAATCTAGTTGGAAGAAGGTGGAAGGCAGAAGAAATTAGCAGGATGGGAATGAGGTCAGGAGATGACAAGCGCTGGTGATATTTGCCTCAGAGTTCAGTTTCGTGTACATGTGATTGAATTGTTCCTCAGACAAATAAACGTTCTGCTGTTAACCTTGGCTAATTGTCGGTGAGTCCCACGCAAAAGGCGTCTGAACACTTTTCTGTTTGTCTACACCTACTCAGTGCTGTTAGCATCGTTCGGCTGTGACACTCACACATCAGGGAGGAGGCTAGACTAGAAAACATCGTCCTGGCACCTCTCTCTTTCTCCTTCTCTATCTCCCCATATATATATACTTGCAAGAGTCAAAGTTGTTGCTGTAGAAAACTGAAGAGCTCTGGATTGTTTTCAGTACAGCACAGCAGCGGAGGAGTTTCTTTGAAAAAAAAAGTTAAGAGCTTTTAAAAAACCACACCAAATGAAACAATCTGACGTTGATCTGCTTTAACAAGAAAAAGCAGCCCAACCCAGGGCTGTCACATGGATGATGGAGCAAGCTTGTTTTCTGCTGCTTCAGAGGGCAGGACCTGAACCAATGGACTCAAATTACAATAAAGGAGATTCTGACTAAACATTAGGAAGAACTTCCTGGCAGTAAGAGCTGTTTGGCAGTGGAATGGTCTTCCTTGGGAGGTGGTGGACTCTCCTTCCTTGGAGGTTTTTAAGCAGAGGTCGGATGGCCATCTGTCATGGATTCTTTAGTTGTGATTCCTGCATTGCAGGAGGTTGAACTAGATGACCCTTGGAGTACCTTCCAACTATGATTCTTTAGAACTCCACAGGGAGCATTTCAGGATGCTGTAAGACCCGCCAGAGACCCGTAAAGACATCCTGGAATGCCTGCAAGACTATGGAACACACAAACACTCCCACTGTGAAGCTGCCACATTTTATTTTTTTTAAATGTACAAATGAGAATTCACACCACTTGGCCATCTCTTAATTATTTTAAGGTAAGAAAGAGACGAAACTCACATTCCCTTTCCATAAAGGATTATGGAGGAACATGAAATCCCTTTACTTCCCCCACCAAAAGCCTTCCCTTATAAAAATTAAAACATGACATGCTTAATCCACTCTGGAAGGGCTTCTGTACTGATAAATTTCATGCACTTTGGCCAAAATGGTGTGTGTGTGTGTGTGTGTGGGAGTTACAGATTTTCTTTTTCCCAATTACCCGTTATAGTGAATGAGGGAAAGCAGATCTTCATTTTACAGAGTGGCTTGGAACCTGAACTGCATATCCAAGTGGAGAGGAGACAGCAACTCAGAAACATATAACACACACACACCCCATGCAAATATACAGATACAGTGGTACCTTGGTTGACGAACGTTTCAGAACTCAAACACCGTAAACCCAGAACACGTCTCGGAAGTCGAACAGGAAACACGGCTTCCGCTGAGTGTAAAACCCTAAAGCCTAGCTGTCGGCTATTGAGTTTCAGTTTTCTAACATTTCAGAACTTGAACGGTCTTCCGGAATGGAGTACGTTTGAAAACCGAGGTACCACTGTATAAGGTGACTTTATGGATAGAAGCAAGTCTGAAAATCCCTTCCTTGTACTGATGCCCAGCTATGAAGCTTGGCATGCCAATATAGGCTGATGATGCCATCAATCCTTATCAATGCTTGGCCTTTATGTTGGCTGGGCCACCCCATGAAAGATGGGTGGTCATTAGGGTGGCCATTTATACTTTGCCAAATCAGTGAGAGGGAATTGCCAACACCAAAGGAAGAGGGTACAGATTTCCAAATCATTGTGCATGTTGATTTAGATGATTGATAGGTACTGTAGATAGATGATATAGATAGAGATAGAAATACAAAAATAATTGTTGTGGAGAACAGTGATCTGTGTGGCTGCTCAGTCTGCTGTCCAGGAGTTGAGTGCTGATGAGCAACTCCCAAGGCCCCCCAACCTCTCCTCTCCTGTGGTTCTTTAATCTTTATTTAATCTTGGTTTCGATTGGACAGCCCTCCAAACAGAGGACTGTGCCCTTCAAATGAAGCACAGTCCTCTGTAAAGCAGGACACATGGACACCTTAGAGGGCATCATTTTCTTCACAAAATGGCTGGATTCTAGATTATGCTCAATAGTAAAGGGTGGTGGTGATGGTCCAGAAATAATCTAGAATTACAAGGATTTTTCCCCCTCTAAATACCAGGGGGTGGCAATTAGCAGGGGTCAGGTGTGTTTCTGGATCAGAAGCAAGCTTTACTACTGATTTTTGAGGGTGAACACCTTTAACTCTTGTGCTCCCTAAGCCTTTCCTTTCATTATTCTGCTCCATGCACAGACCCTTGTGATAGGCTCTCTTCACCTGGATAGATTTCAGTTGCCACTGTTTGACTAATCTGCACAGAACTGCACACTCTGGCAAAATACCTCGGCTGCAGGAAAAAAAAAAAACCTACATTTTTTCAAAAGATGGAGAGGGCCCATAGTTCATTGCCAAGGCATTTGCTTCCCAAGCTCTACATTTGAGGTTTGATCCCTAGCACCTTCTCCTAAAAGAGGCAGCGGGTGATGGAAGAGACTCCAGAGAAGCACCATCCACAAGTGTAGATGACGTTGGTCAAGATGAATCAATACACCAGCTTAGGATGTTCAAACAGTTAACGAAGTGGGAGGGGGGAGTTAACTCTGTTATAAAGTCCTTTAAACAAAAAAGATTTTATGAAAACTATTAGAGGGAAAAGAGGAGGGAGAAAATATTCATGCTTGATTGATCGACTTTGTGTCTACAGCACAATAACCTCCTACAAGGATCAGCTAAACCGATATTTTCTTCTTATCCCACAGCTATTGAAAAGGACTTGAAAGAAAACACCCACCCAGCCCCTCCTTCCCCCTACCTGATTTGATTAATGAAGTCATTAAAAGAGATGCACAAAAGACTGCCGAACGAGCCCTGCATTTCTATGTCGGGGCAGAGCAGCTTGAGCGTATATAAAAGCTGTTATAGAAGTGAGTGCACTTATTAAATCTTCCAACAGATTTTCCTCTAGTCATTATCATGGAAGAGACTCCAGTATAGCACCCGCATGCCAAGAATCACAGATGATCTACTATTATGTAGACAAATCTCTCTCTCTCTCTCTCTCTCTCTCTCTCTCTCTCTCTCTCTCTCTCTCTCTCTCTCTCTCTGTGTGTGTGTGTGTGTGTGTCTGTGTGTCTGTGTGTCTGTGTGTCTATCACAGGCACACTGAAGCAAGGAATACTTCCTCGACCAACCGTGTGACATTTCTTGAAGTGGAGCTCAGGTCACATCACAACTGCCTGATCATTGCAGATACAGCTGTAGGGGAACATGTATGAAGCCTATTTGTTGGTGACTAGGAAGCTGAAAGAGAAGGAGAAGTGATTGGCTCACTGGATGAAGACAAAATTGAATCAAGTGGCCTACAGAGAAGGTCCTATCTTGCATCATTACACAGTGAGCTACCATCACTGGTGGGACAATGAAAAGCCGCCACCAAGCTCATCACAGGATGTGATATGGGGGAAGGAGTTCCATCAAGTACTTGGGTGGGTCCATAGTCATTCAGGGCTTTATACCTAACATTAATATGTTTTAATTGAGCCCTGCAATATATAGGCAGCCAATACAAAATCTCAGTGTAGGTCTTAAATGACAGGTGCCTCAAGCAGCCCTCTGGCTGCTGCATCCTACACTACAATTGCTGATGTTGCAGGGCCATCAAGGACAACCCTATGCAGAGCACATTACTACCCATCAATAATGCATCCAACTTGTTTGGATTCAGTTTATTGGCCCTCATCCAAGCCATTACAGCCTCCAGATGCAAAGATGTGGACTTTCCTTTCTTGGAGGTTTTTAAGCCGAGGTTGGATGGCCATCTGTCATGGATGTTTTAGCTGAGATTCCTGCATTGCAAGGGGTTGGACTAGATGTCCCTTGGGATCCTAACTCTACAATTCTGTGAATATATGATATGAAGAGGCAAAGATTCCCCAATTTATAGCCTCTTCCTCTGGGGAAAGGCCATAGCTCAGCAGAAGAGCATCTTCATTGCAGGCCGAAGCTTCCATCCTCAAATCCACAGCCTCAAATATGGGAAAACCACATCCTGTTGGTGCAGGCAGTACTGAGCTGAGAGTGACCAGCGGTCTGTCTTTATAGAAATCAGCTTCCCGTTTTCCTATTTTCCCTTGCCTTGAAAGCCATGTAAATTATGGTGAATGCAGACAAAAGAACAGAACAAGCCAATGCTCTTGAGTGATGCTTTCTTACACAGGAAGCTGCTGTAGACCAATTGTCTGTGTCCACTACTAGCCAGTTCTACACCAAGCCCTGAAGGAATCCTTTAACTGAAATCACTCTCTGCTTTTTCTTAATTAGTTTCATTTCAGCCTTCATCCCAAGGCTCCTTGTTTGCAGAGATTTCTTCAGATAGTCTCCTGCAAGATTCATGTCTTGAGACTTCAGAGCAGCTTGCTGTGAATCTGGATGTGCATATTTTGTAACTGCCATGCAGGATAACAAATTCTTCACTTGTATTACTATTTAATTTATATACCGCTTATACACCAAGCTGGCTTCCAAGCAGCTTAAAGGTATTTAAAAAAAGATCAATTATAAAACGTGGACATAATTTAAATACACAATTAACAATCTGATTAGGACATTAAAACATTCTTAAGTAAAATATTCAATACAAAGCCAGCTAAAAAGCATGACAATTAAAATTGTTAAAAACAAACAAAACAAGAAAATCAGACGTTCAAATACAGGGGAATGCTTACCTAAACATGTGTGTGTTCAGGAGTTAGCGGTATGCCAATACTGATGTAAACTCTCATATTTCAGCAGAGAGGGTGTTCCACAGAGCTGTTGAAAAAGCTTGTCTCTGCATTGAGCACCTATCCTCTCAAGTGCTGTACCCCCAAAGGGGGTATCAGAGACTAATGTTTGCAGATTTGCAGAGACAATCACTGATGTCATGATCCTAGAGTACAGCAATGGCCAGAACTGGACAGTGCAATGCCACCAGCTGAGAAGGCAAACTGGGTTCATGGCTCTGATCCTGATGAGGATGAGCACAGAACTAGTGAAGATGAGACTGGCAGGCAGGATTCCACTGAACCATATCTCACAACACCAGGGCATTGGAAATGGAACCAAGATGTTTCTGGGTGCCTTCCTCCGGGCCTTAGCAACTGAATGCCTCCCACAGTTCCTTGCCAGTTCAACAGGGGAAAGAGTGTACTGGGTAGGAGGCCATGGAGGGCAGTAGGAGTGCTGTCTTCAGGCCAGAGGGTTGGCTTTTTAAGATGTTGGGCCTAGGAGACGTAAGTAGACTGAATGCAGAGGCTTTAAAAGGCCTCAGTTCTCATCCACCCCTAGTTGGATCAAGTTGCTCACTTGGAGCTCTCCTTGGTGCTGAACAAGACCAAAGGCCCATTAAATACAGCAACCTGTTATCAAAGTGGCCAACTAGATATTCTAATCTAGAGAATATCTGGTTCTCTGTGGCAGCTCCTAAGTTGTAACCCCTCCTCTCAGGGTTACATTTCACAACTTCACAGTAACTTTTTGGGTGAATGTGGAAAATCCACCTTTTTACCCTGGCCTTTGACACATGAGATGTATATTTTTTTAGGAACCACCCTATTTTTGTGATTTTAAGTTGTTTTAAATGGCTTTTGATGTTGTAAATTGCGCTGGGACCTGCTGGTGAAGGGCAGGTATTAAATGAAAGCAATAATAACAAATTGCACAGTTGGGATATATTGTTCATGTTGAAACCCCTCTTTACAACATGGCTGGAGAAACGAAGGATGGACTAAGTGATTTGGTACACAAATTTATATCTTTATTTAGGTTGATTTGAGCCTTTCTGGGGGAGATTAACCTTCGATTCACAGTCCCAGGGAGAGTTCCCCCAATAGCACCAATCCTTGATAATGGAATCAGGAGGGGTCCGAGCCTAGCCTTTCTCTCCCCATGCCGGTCACCTAAAGAGATGAATGGTCCTAATGAGAAGAATCTGGCTGGCTTTTCTAGCCTGCAGTGTAATTCTGGATCAAGGCAAAGAAATATACAAAACCAGGGAAAGAAGGAATGGTTGAATAAATTGTGAATCTTCCATCCTCACCACCCATGGCTTTCTCTGTTCTTACTAAGCCAGATAATTATACAAGTTAAAGTTTCAAAAAACACTTTTCACTGAAAAGGAATGACTAATGTTTTGGGTTATGTGCAAAAAGTTAGATGTGGAGGAGGCAACACCCCACCCCGCAAAATAATAATAATAAAATCATAAATGCAGTGGAGGTTGCTCCACTAAGGTGAATGCGGCACTGCCCCACTGAACTCACTCAGCCCCTGTATGCCTTTCTCCTTCCTTATAAGTGATCCAGGGGTGGCTCTTCCCATCAGTTTCCTCCTTAGTTTCAGTGTTGTCCTTGTAGACCTCTGCAGAGAAGAGGATGTGGTCCAAACCAGTTCTCTGTGTTATTGGCTCCCACCCCACCTACTGCGTGGATTCTTTGCCTCCCGCCCCACCAGTCTTGGCTGCCCCCAGCCACCACTGGTTATATATTATACTAGCTGTACCCAGCCACGCATTGCTGTGGGTCAACCCTGTGACTCCCCCCCCACCCCGTCCCGACTGATGACCCATCCCAAACCCATCCTGCCCCCACCCCCAACCCAGGTGAGCCCCCCCCCTCAGCCCAGTCTTCTGTTTCGCTCTTCCCTGCAAACCCGAGCTGAACTGTTTTGGAGAAGGAAGCTTTTCTAGCTGCAGTACCAGTGGAGTCACCGCTAGAGGGCGATGTTTTGCAACCTCTCTTGCTCCTGTTTTTCTGGTTTTTTTTCCAAAAAACTACGTTTTTACCTGTGATAGGTGTGACATCTGTATAACCTGTATAATCTAACACTCGCCTATGTTCTGAAGTGATGAATGTCAGGAGATCACTGACATCTGTCTGTCTCAGGAGACAATGGAGTAGTGAGCTTTTGGAAGTGAGGTCCAGCTGTGGGACGGTTGCAGCTCCCTTCTGTAGCTATAAAGACTGATATGGAGAGACATGTTTTCTTGCAGCTGGGGCAGAGGAAGGCGTCCAGTTGTGCTGCTGCAGATGCACCATGGCATTTCATCTCTCTGTACTCAATGTTCAAACATTTAGAGTATTTTCTTTATTAAGATAAGCAGAATATCAATAATTACCAATGATATTTATTATTCTTATTCTTATACAGAAATTGTCTCTATCTTATTGTGAACTTTACAAAGGAAATTTTAAAAAATGATGGAATAGATATTCAAGAAGCTTTGCTGTTGGATAAATGCCTTGCTCATCTTCATCAATTAGATTATTACAATTATCATTCTTATCATCATTTTCATGATAAAGTCATTTGATTTTATAATTTATCATCATACCCATGAGGGCAGCTAAATCGTGCTTTCATGCCATTTACAAATTTAAAATTAAAGGCTGTAAAAAGCTTTCCCTTAATTAGATCAAATATAGAGCTGCAGATCAAACATCTCCAAATTAATAATAATTACAAGGCTTTGCTCAAACATAAAAGGCAACAACTCAGGCGAGCCATTTTGAAATACCATCATGAAATCTCTGTGGTGGGCTGTACTGTTTAATTCTGCACTCCTTATGAACTGCAAGGTAAGTTTCAATTGCATATGACAAATCCATATAATATCAATGCTATTCCTAGAGCATCATTCACATGTTCCTTACCCAACCTACAGATGTCCACACAATACTTAGGGCGATATTGTTGGTCTAGCTTTCCTTGGCAAGACATGCTGGTGAAAATAAATAAATATGCCATAAAGTTGGAAGGTGCAAGAAGATGGCTAACATTTCAATGCCTTCATCAAACTATTTGCATGATGTGGGTGGAATTAATTTGACATTAGGGATCAGAGGCTGGTTCATCTTCTGCTTCACTGTTAAACATCCGATTGGTTCTGCTCTGAAAGTTCCTCCAGATGACCTGTTCACCAAGCATTCATCCTGACTCACTTGCACAAAACTTATGATGCCTGGCCTTTATTGAGCACTTATACAACCATTACTATTTATCCCGATTTGCTTGCCTGGTGCATACAAGGCTTCTCATTCATCATATAGTCATTCAGTGCTTTTCAGTACCTTTTTCTCATCAAATTCATAACTATAAAAACCCATCTATTTCTTTATTTTTAAAAATACAAAACTGGGTTTGTTGCTAGGGTGACAGAGCTCTTCAATTAATTTTTCATTGTGTACAACTAAATTTCCAGCAAGCACTTGAATCCCTCCCTGTATCTGGGACCAAGAGTCAGATTTTTGTTCATCAGATGAAGGAGGTGAGCACTGCAAAATTGAAGGGGGAGGGCATGAAATGCCCGGAGGTGTTGCTACCAGATAAACCTGTGTGGCCAGTGCCTCTCCAGCCCAAGAATGTGGCACAACCATTCTCTGACGACTCCCTGGGCAGCCCTGAACATCCTCTGCTCCTAGAGAAGGCTGGACCCCTGTAAGCAGAATCTGTTAATATTTAGGCTGCACCTGGTGCTACTTCTATAAAAGGGCTTGTAACGGATTAGCCCCAGGATGGAAGATTTATTACACCCTGGATTAGAAAGAGTTAATCCACCTCCAGCTTAACTGACAGTGCATCTTTAGGAGGCGGGACGGTGCCCGGTTTAAAAAGGAGGGAATAACCGTTTGGGCAGTTGGAAGAGGAAGAATGGGAGTGTGGTGACGAAGAGGGAAGAAGTAGGGTGTGGGGCCAGGATAGTGGTGGTTTAGGTTAGGCTTAGGATAACTTGAAGCTAAAGTCTGACAGAGTTAATGTATAACTGTAACTCAGCTTGTAAACTTATGCATCATTAAGAAAAGAAAAACCTATGTTTTCAAGAAAATAAAATTTATCTTTTTGTGCCAAAGAGTATCGTGTTGGTTATTCCAGCAGCGTATTAAAACTCAGAGAGATGGAGACTCAGAAAAGGGCAAAACTTACCTGAGGAAAAGGGGATAGTTTGTGTCCTAAAGACACACAGGAGGGGCAGTATGGTGAAAACCTAGAGTGCCACAAGTTTGCCAGGGTGATATGGCAGATTGATATGGTGGGGATCAGAGTTGAGGGAGCCCCTGTTCTATAGGCAAGAGGTTGTTCATTCAAATAGCCCTGAGTTGTTCATGAGATCAGGCCACGAAAGCTGGAATTAGACTCTCTTTACTGAGATGCCCAGAATTGAGGGGTTTATTTTAAGGCGTAAGGAATTGAGTGGGGATTGCTTTACCCCTGTACCCTTTCGTCTCATAATCTATTGGCAACGTCGGCGAGGGGGTTCGTCGCAGGGCTCAGTTTCAGCTGGTTCACTCCTGGAGCAGCTTCTGAGCTGTGTGTTTCCCAGTGCCTTGTAGGCAGCCTGAACCTTGTCCTACTTGAACATCACAGAACAGTAGAAGAAGAAGAAGAACCTGTTGGATCAGGTAAATGGCCCGGCTAGTCCAGCATCCTGTTATCACAGTAGCCAATCTGATGCCTGTGGGAAACCCCACAATCAGGATCCAAGTAAGATTTGGGTGACTAGACAGATTCACGGATTAGACAGATTCATGGAGGACAAGGCTATCAATGGCTACTAATCATGGCAGCTATGTTCTGCCTCCACTGTCGGAATGACATGTTGGGAGAGGGCTGTTGCGCTGATGCTCATTGAGCTCTTGTAGCCTTCTGGTTGGCCACTATGAAAATGAAAGCCTTATGAGGAACAGTTGAAGGAGCTGGGTATGTTTAGCCAGGAAGAGGAGACTGAAAGGAGATGCGATAGCCACCTTCATATATCTGAAGGGCTGTCACATGGAGGATGGAGCAATCTTGTTTTTTTTCCTGCTCTGGAAAGTAGGACCCGAATCAATGGCTTCAAGTTACAGGAAAAGAGATTCTGATTAGGCATACGGAAAAACATCTGACAGTAAGAACTGTTCGACAGTAGAACAGTCTCCCTTGGGAGGTTGTGGACTCTCCTTCATTGGAAGTTTTTAAGCAGAGGTTGGATGGCCATTGGTCATGGATGCTATAGCTGAGATTCCTGCATTGCAGGGAGTTGGGCTAGATGACCCTCGAGGTCTCTTTCAACTCTTAAGATTCTACCGGTATGATCCTGTGACTGGGAGGGTGGGTTATCTTGGTAGTTCCACCACCCTCAGAAGTAAAGTGAATCATGGCCTGGGAGAGGGCTTTCTCTATGGTAGCCCTAAATTGTGGAACTCCATCTCCACAGAGGTGGGTCTACCATCTTTATTGTATAGCCACGTGAAACGTATGCCCACTGCATATCAGACAGGATCTGTCCACACTGTTTTTTTAGTGTTTGTTGGAAGACCTTCCTTTTTCAACAAGCTGTTTAAGTGGAGATCTTTATCAAAGGAAGCATCTGCCTTGGATCTGAGATGGTTTTTACATATGGAATTGTATTTATGTTTGGAATAGTTTTGGATTGTATTTATATATGGAACTGTTTCTAATGGTTGTTTATTGAGGGACCCAGGTGGCGCTGTGGGTTAAAACCACAGAGTCTAGGGCCTGCTGATCAGAAGGTCGGCAGTTTGAATCCCTGCAACGGGGTGAGCTCCTGTTGCTCGGTCCCAGCTCCTGCCCACCTAGCAGTTCAAAAGCACATCAAAGTGCAAGTAGATAAATAGGTACCGCTACAGCGGGAAGGTAAACAGCATTTCCGTGTGCTGCTCTGGTTCGCCAGAAGCAGCTTTGTCATGGTGGCCACATGACCCGGAAGTGTCTGCGGACAAACGCCGGCTCCCTCAGCCTATAGAGCGAGATGAGCGCCGCAACCCCAGAGTCGGACACGACTGGACCTGATGGTCAGGGGCCCCTTTACCTTTACCTATTGATGGCTTTACCATGGAATTGCTTGGAGATATTTTATGGGAAGTGATTCATGAGTGGAATTACATACTTTAAAAAATGTGTTTGGAAATGGGAGGTGTGGGAGATGGGTTCCTACCTCCACACTCTCCAAAGCAGAGCGGGTGGCTGAAGCAAGCAGGAAGAAAATGCATTACAAAATCTGTGATACAGAAGAACTGCATTCAGGTCTTTCTATCTGCCAGTGAATTCTAAGGAACAATGTCCCCACATTATCCAGGATATTTAACATTCTCAACCCACATGTCCATCTTTGTAAACAGGGTATCATGTGGGGTGTTGGGTGCATTATTCCCAGCATGCCAAGAGTTTATATCTCTGGAATGCAGCGGTTGGCTCACAGAATCGCCATTCTCTGGTGCTGCTCTACATCTTCATTGTCTTGCCTACGGAGCAGCAAATTGGTCCCCGATAGATGGTGCATCAGGCATTACAGGGAGGGATGGAAGGGTGCCATATTTGCTTGGAACATAACAAATGTATTTCTGGGTTGGAGTGCCTTGCGCTGGCAGCCGCAATCTGGCGATGCTCTTTTCAGTTCCCATCTGGAGGCAAGGGGTGAACAAGCAGCCAGGCTTTCAATCTGCAGTTGGTGGAGGCAGAACAGTCACTTGGCAAAGCACTCATCAGCCAATGAAGTTGCAATGCTACTTGATGGATGTAGATGCTGGAATGCAATTATGGGAAAAAATATTTTAAGATTAAATCATAAAATTATTATTTATTTATTATTTTAATATGTGTTGTTGTTGTTGTTTAGTCGTGTCTGACTCTTCGTGACCCCATGGACCAGAGCACGCCAGGCACTCCTGTCTTCCACTGCCTCCCGCAGTTTGGTCAAACTCATGTTCGTGGCTTCAAGAACACTGTCCAACCATCTCGTCCTCTGTCGTCCCCTTCTCCTAGTGCCCTCAATAAGAGATACTAAGTGGTTGTTGTTGTTTAGTCATGTCAGACTCTTTGTAACCACATGGACCAGAGCACGCCAGGCACTCCTGTCTTCCACTGCCTCCCGCAGTTTGGTCAATCTCATGTTGGTAGCTTTGAGAACACTGTCCAACCATCTTGTCCTCTCTCGTCCCCTTCTCCTTGTGCCCTCAATTCTTCCCAACATCAGGGTCTTTTCCAGGGAGTCTTCTCTTTTCATGAGGTGGCCAAAATATTGGAGCCTCAGCTTCACGATCTGTCCTTCCAGTGAGCTCTCAGCGCTGATTTCCTTAATAATGGATAGGGTTTGATCTTCTTGCAGTCCATAAGTATTTTAATATGTATAGACCACATTTCCTTAAACAACAACAACACCACCATTATTCAATTTGGGAGATTTTGCTGGTGTCATGGGTTGTCTGAGTTCAGCACAATGCAGATGGAGGATTGGCCGAGGACCCAGGGGAGGGCTCCAGTGGGATGTGGGGGCCTCTGTGGAGAATTCTGCTACTGAAGATCCTGGCATTGGGGGTGGGAGCTCCCTCCATTCCTGTGAGGAGAGCCATCTCCATCACTCCCCCCGTCTCCAGGGTTGTCAGAGCCTCTCTCTGGCACTTCCACCTTGCTTGTTGTACTGCCTTGCCCAGCACTGTCAGTTACTGGGTAGCTCTGAGTAGCTCTGTTCACCCAGAAGGGGACGTTTCACCAGTCCTGGCCACCTCTCAGGTTACAGGGATTTCTCTGGTTACAGAGATTCCACCATCACCTAGGTCCAGGAGGAGTCCGAAAAGAAGGGAACAGAGGGTTGCTCCTACTGGGTGTAGTAAGAAACTGCAGAAATGGTTACTGCCCTAAGATGAGCCCACCTGATTCCTATATATAGGATAGCAAAGGGGTGTGGCAGTGTTGACTCAATGTCTAAAGCTTTGACAGTTAGAGCATCTGCCAGGGTTGTAGCAGTATTTAGAATTGTTGTTGTTGTTGTTTAGTCATTTAGTCGTGTCCGACTCTTCGTGACCCCATGGACCATAGCACGCCAGGCACTCCTGTCTTCCACTGCCTCCCACAGTTTGGTCAAACACATGTTCGTAGCTTCGAGAACACTGTCCAACCATCTCGTCCTCTGTCGTCCCCTTCTCCTTGTGCCCTCAATCTTTCCCAACATCAGGGTCTTTTCCAGGGAGTCTTCTCTTCTCATGAGGTGGCCAAAGTATTGGAGCCTCAGCTTCACGATCTGTCCTTCCAGTGAGCACTCAGGGCTGATTTCCTTCAGAATGGATAGGTTTGATCTTCTTGCAGTCCATGGGACTCTCAAGAGTCTCCTCCAGCACCATAATTCAAAAGCATCAATTCTTCAGCGATCAGCCTTCTTTATGGTCCAGAATTAACCACACATATTGCCTGAAGTGGCCCAAGTCAGTGATTTGCATATGTACTGCTGTAATCTAAACATTAATATCCATAGCTGCCAAGTTTTCCCTTTTCTTGCGAGGAAGCCTATTCAGCATAAGGGAAAATCCCTTTAAAAAAGGGATAACTTGGCAGCTATGTTAATATCTTTGGAAAGAATCCTTCCTCAGTTATTTGTTCTTCAGCAACTAGAAGCTAGGACAGCCATGCTGCTATCTCCATTGGCAAGGAGCCAATGAAAGACCTTCAGTCCCCCTGAAGCAGTTGTAAGTAAGAAGGCAGGTAGGTGGGAGGGGATTTAAAGGCATGCAGGCAAGCAGGCAGGCAGACATACAGACACTTTTGCACACCCAGACAGGTACATGGACTCTTGAAAGAGGATGCATACAAGTCAGCAACTGCACACACACACACACACACACACACACACACACACACACACACACACACACGTTGAGAGAGGGAGAGGGAGAGAGTATAGCATGATGGCTAATGAGACAGAGCTGGGAATCAGGGTGCCTCTGGTTCAAATCTCACCTCTGTCCTGAACTGACTAATTGGCCTAAACCAGGCATGGCCAAACTTGGGATGTTTTGGGACTACAATTCCCATCATCCCTGACCACTGGTCCTGTTAGATAGAGATGATGGGAGTTGTAGTCCCAAAACATCTGGAGGGCCAAATTTGCCCGTGCCTGGTCTAAACAAAACCAGTGTCTCAGCTTCAGTCCCCTTCCCCCTTCCGCGATGTGGGCAGTGTTTTTTCTTTTTGGTAAAAAGTGAGGTGCCAGTACCCATTTCTTGACTGAAGTGGTGTGGCTGCCAGAACAAAATGGTTGCCCTGGGCAGCAAACAAAGAGAGAGAGGAGGAGATGGTTAATCAAAGTGGTGAGAACTGTCACACACTAAAAACATTGCACGTGGGGGGTGACTTACCTCACTTGAAAGTGCTATACAAATCGAGAGAATGCTAGGAGGAAGATGACTGGCAAACATTGGTTCGTCCTCCTTAACTGAAGCACCCCATAGCATGCAGCATTAGAAACTGACAGAAGACTGTGGCCTGTATTCAAATACTGGCTACGAAATGCTCGGCTGTAGCAGGATAAAATCAGACAAGTTTTGCTTTCAGGTTACCTGCACACAGTTTCTAGATGACCTTAAGAAAGTAATCTCCTCCGAATGAACACCTGAGAACTTATTAATGGCAGGAGATGGTTTCAGAAGACAAGGTTTTATTACCTTTACAGAAGCTAATGCCTCTTCAATTTATTCGCCTCTGTGCTATCCCAATATTATCAGATTAAACACACACACACACACCAGTGGAAGCAAATACTTTGTCGACAACTTCTCTCACAGCCCTGACTGGGGAGGAGCATGAAATAAGAATATCAGTTTCATCATTCGCTGGAACACACAGAATCCTGATCCTGTCCTCTGTGAGCATCCACTGCAATGGCATTCAGGTGATCTCCCAGAAACCCAGTGGGGGAACCATTATATGTTGGAATGCATATGGGTTGCATTCACACAGCAGTTTATTCAGTATCCTCAACATTTTCATAACTCTTAATTTCTGCATTATATCTGAGCTTTCACATGAAGAAAAACAAATTCCAGGAAACCAATATTTAGCGCTCATATGCAGCCCTGGTAAGCTGGAAAATTGTGGGAGTAAAATGATGGAATTCGGGGTGGTATACCAGAGTAGAGTTATTTCTTGCTGTTACCATGGGAGAAGTGAAGCATGCATGTGTGGAAAGGGTGGTGGACATTGTCCAATGACACCTGATGTTAATGGAATTTAGCATGACATGCTGGTATATCGGTCAAAAAGTCACAGTTCCATAATGCAACAGGTACTACAGTGTGAAAGGAACGCTTAAAAACATGGAAGAAGCACTAGCCTTATAATTTATTTATTTCATTTATATATATTTTTTATATCTACTGCCCTATACCTGGAGGTCTCAGGGTGGTTCACAGAACAAAATCAAAATGCAAAACCACCCTGCTTTATTTTCCAAAAAGCCCTCCAAGCGGTTTACAGAAAGATAAAACAATAAAATTGAGACAAAATTACAACCATATTTTAAAAATATACAAGTTTAAAATACTGAAATATTTCAACTTTCTAAGTATATGGGTAGACTTGTCTTTGAAAAGAATGCTTTTTTTCAGGCACCAAAAATAGTAGAATAATAGAATCATAGAGTTGGAAGAGACCACAAGGGCCATCCAGTCCAACCCCCTGCCAAGCAGGAAACACCATCAAAGCATTCCTGACAGATGGCTGTCAAGCCTCTGCTTAAAGACCCCAAAAGAAGGAGACTCCACCACACTCCTTGGCAGCAAATTCCACTGTCGAACAGCTCTTACTGTCAGGAAGTTCTTCCTAATGTTTAGGTGGAATCTTCTTTCTTGAAGCTTGAATCCATTGCTCCGTGTCCGCTTCTCTGGAGCAGCAGAAAACAACCTTTCACCCTCCTCTATATGACATCCTTTTATATATTTGAACATGGCTATCATATCACCCCTTAATCTTCTCTTCTCCAGGCTAGTACAGTAAAGTCACTTCCTTGATATCAAGAGGCAGGGAGTTCCAAAGTGTAGGTGCTGCTGCACATAACCAGGAAAACTAACACAATACTCCCCACCACGGGATGCACCCACAATCTCATTCCTGTCAGTCATTGTGCTGGAGTATTCTGCACCAATTGCCACTCCTGGAACAAATGCAATAGACAGCCCCACTTCCAGTTGGCTATGTGGATAGGAGAGAGAGCACCAGCCTGTCCTTTACCTGAAGCAATAAATAAAATGCCTTGATTACGGAATGTCAAGAAGTTCAGCACAGGGATACTATTTTGCACGGCAGCCCCATGCATCTCATCACGGGCAGTTCAGGCTTAACCATCACCAAATATCCTTAGCGGAAGTTCTCGAAATGTGAGCAGCTGAGGCTTATATTGGAACCATCGAGCCTCCGCAAAATAAGCCCATTAGAAATGGCTTCTGCTGTACTTGTAGGTTAAGCTTCCACTGATCAATAACACAAGGAAGGGGGTAAAGGGATTGCAAACTCTTTGCTCCCTGCTCCCACCATTAATCCTTTTATTTATCCAAGTTCGGGGATTGCAAGGTTGAGTGTAAAATACAAAGAAATGGCTTCAGTGACTGGCAGGTGTACCAACCCAATACTTTAATTCATCCTTTTATTCCTAAGAGGGCAACTCCTGTGACAGGAACAGTCTCTTAGGAGAGTTTGCGGAAAGGCCAGACAAGCTCACTTTCATCTGCATTCTTCTGCATGCTGCTGAGGATATAATGAGTTCCAGTTAACCACCTGCTACAGGGATCTGTCCAGGGTCCTGAAAGACTTGATACAGCTGCCCTATCACGACCATTTCCTTCCATTAAGTGTTAGGGGTGTGCAGAGACCACAAGATTCACCTTGTACTGTACAGTGGTACCTCTGCTTACGAATAACTCTACTTGCGAATGTTTCTACTTACGAATGGAGCTCCGCCCGCCATCTTGGATGTGGTTTAGATAGGATTTTTTCTTCTTACGAATTTTTAGATAGGGTTGCTTCTACTTACAATTTTTTTCCTCCCAATGCATTCCTATGGGATTCGACTTAGAATTTTTTAAAACTTACGAATGTGCGTTCGGAACGCATTAAATTCGTAAGTAGAGGTACCACTGTATATGTAGCATTTGGAAACTGCCCACTCCAATTTGGGTGCAGTTCCATTCACTCCATTTTGGTGTGTCCCTCCAATTTGCACCCAACTCCAGTCTCTTAAATTCTAAACTCTGTGCCCCTCCTCATTGACTACAATGGGGGGGGTCTAAAAATGACTAAACTTCCCCCCGCTTTTTCATGAGCAGTTAAAATTGCAGGTAAAGGATCCACACAGTGAACCTTTGAATTATATTTTAAAAGAACAGAACAGAACAGAACAGAAAAGTCTTTAAAAATAAAATAAAATAAAACTGCCAGAATTGGATGCAAATTTTGGGCATTCCTTCCAAGTGGATGAAGCCTGCCATAAAGGGCATTATCATTTAATTTGTTTTCTTAACCCTTTCCTAAACACTCCCAGGAATGATATCGTTCCTTTTGCTTGCTTCCAGTGAGCCATCAACCAGGACCCAAACTTTTTTTCTGGCTGTTCATACCAAGTTCAGGCTCTATCTATCTCTACATGAAACAACATTGTAATAACATGGATCATTCTGCACTCCTGGGAGCATAGGCAGCTGCCTTATACAGTGGTACCTTGGTTTACAAACACAATTGGTTCCGGAGGTCTGTACTTAATCTGAAGCATACTTAACCTGAAGCGAACTTTCCCATTGAAAGGAATGGAAAGTGGATTAATCCATTCCAGACGGTCCGTGGAGTACTTAAACTGACGTGTACTTCACCTGAAGCAAACTTTCCCACTGAAAGTAATGGAAAGTGGATTAATCTGTTCCAGACGGGTCCACGGAGTACCCAACCTGAAGCGTACTTAACCTGAGGTATGAGTGTAATTGGTTCTGAAGGTCCGTACTTAACCTGAAGTGTACTTAACCTGAAGTGAACTTTCCCATTGAAAGTAATGGAAAGTGGATTAATCTGTTCCAGAGAGGTCCGTGGAGTACTTAAACTGAAAATACTCAAACTGAGGCGTACTTAAACCGAGGTATGACTGTACTGAGTCAGGCCAGTTGATCCATTGAGCTTGGTATTGTCAACACGGACTAGCAGCCTCTCTCCAGGATTTCATGCAGAAGCATTTCTGAGCTGTATTTGGAGATGATTGAATGTGGGAGGTTTCTTTTTTTTGGGGGGGGGTTGCATGCAAAGCTACTGAGCTATGGCATTTAATCTGTGGGAGGCAGAAGCAACAGCTCAAATAGCCAAGCAAGCTAAGGCTTGTGGGTGCTTGTAAGACACCCTGACAACCTAAACCAGATTGGTTCTTATGCAAAAGGGTTTGCCTTTCCAAGTTTGCTATTTAATTTCATGTGAGATGGAGCACTGAACACGGGTAAAAAAAAAGGCTGTTGGAAAGCAGTCCATTACGCTGGTACACTATCTGTAAATATTCATCTTCTGTTTTATTCATCATAATTTGTAAAGAACCCTTATTACTACCCCTCCCTCAACCAGTGGTGCTCATCTCTCCCCACCACCTTCTCCATAATATCCTGCAGATGCCTGTGAGTGTAATTAAACAGATAACAAAGGGAATATTGTTCATTACTGATAAGACATGTGATGAGAAAGAGAGAGAAATGCTTTCATTTCAATTTGCAGCTTGATATTTCTTGACATTTACATGTACCAAAAAAAGAAAGAAGCTTCCAGCGTTGCACTTTTCGATATCTAACCTGGATGGTTATTTTTCTGCCAGACCAAAGGGGCCAGGAAATTAGATTTTTCCATATATAGCCATGTTGGGCTGCTTTGCTACAGATGTTAGTCCTATATCACTGCTTTCATCTTAAGCTTCATAGCATGTTTTCATGGGCGCTCCTGTCATTTCATTTAAGTTATACATCTATTTATTCTCTACTACATCAGGATGTGTCCTCAAAAGGGTTAGAAAAGAGGGTGTTTGCTATTGCCTTCCTCAAAAGGCCCACCTTGTGAAGGGGGATATTGCCCTATAATCACTATCCCCTGGGGCTGATTTGTCACTATAGTGAAGGCTTTTCTAGTCCATCTCAGTGAAGACTTTAATCATCATTACAAAAACAGTGGCCAGTCGGTGAGCTCCCCATCTGACCATATTTGAAAATTCAAGTGCACAGACATTTTTCGTCATTAGCAACTAGTTGACATTCCTGAATTTGCTTGCAGCTCAGAGCAGAACTCCCAGTCGGATTACCCACTTTACCAGATTTTGCAATGCAAAAGTGCATATTATTATTATTATTATTATTATTATTATTATTATTATGCCTTCCACATATGTGTCTCAAGGCAATGTGCACAATATACTAAAAACAGATAAAACTCTATTTAAACACAATAGATATCTTTGTTTTATTTTCATTCTTTCTGTCTTTGCTGTGGATGGATTAGTTTATGGAACAGATCGCAAGAGACCTGTATTTCCTTTGCTGTTATGGTTACTCCTTATTGCACCATTTATATTATACAAAACCCAATAAAATACATAATAATAATAATAATAATAATAATAATAATAATAATAATAGCATAGAAAGTAACAGCAGATGAATGAAATAAAAGGAGGCATCCATGTCAGATACCAGCTGGAATAACTTGTTGGAAAAAGCATGTCTTCATTTGTTTCCAAAAAGTACAGATGGTGGATACCTGTTAAATCAAATCCCTTCTACTTCAAAATCAAATCTTTAGAGGCCTGATCAAAAACATAGCCAAAATGGAACCACCCACATATAAGTGGCAGATATCAGCAGTCCTAAGATAAGCCCTAAATTGGAAATGGTGAATCATCCATAGGCATTCAATTGGGGATAATATGTGGGGTGCTGCCTTGGTGGGCTGGGTGGACTGCAGCCAACGGAGGTGTGGCCAGAGAAAAAAGTGAGTGTGGCACCCCTTCCCCCCTTCTCTCATTATGCCACCATGCTTTGCCCCTCCTGTCTCACCTCACTATCACTGGCATGAAATTAGGCAGAGGACCACATAAAATTAGACAGAGTGCCACATGAGACTCTTAATCTCAGGGCCATGGGTTCAAGCTTTATGTTGGGCAAAAGATTCCTGCAATGCAGGGGTTGGGACGAGATGATCCTTGTGGTCCTTTCCCAACTCTACCATGATTCTGTGTGTCCTGTGGACTACAGGTTCCTCAGCCCTGCTCTAAAGCCTGGGGAAATCTTACTGAAAAAGGACTCAGTGACCATGGAAAGCTGACTGAGAAGCAGGGAAATGATCTAGGGGAATGGGATGGAATGGCTGGGGAAGGGTGGACCATCTTATGCTCTTATGTAAAGAGGTCCTGCATTGCAGAGGATTGGATGAGATTACCCTTGGGGTCCCTTCCAACTCTATGATCCCATAGATATAAATAGCATGCAGAGGACCATCAATGAGATGGTCTGGATAAGTCATTCACTGCTCCAGAAGCAGTTTTTGAAATGTACCCCAAGGACACAAGTGAAAAATCCATAGAGATATCCAAGATATTTTAAGGTTGCTATGACTGTCCACCGCCATGTAAAATGGAGGAACCCTTCTAAAACAGCCCTCTGAGAGGACTGAGCATGGTAAGGTAAAGGCTCCCTGGATGGTTAAGTCCAGTCAAAGATGACTACGGGGTGTGGGCGCTCATCTCACTTTTCAGGGTGAGGGAGCCGGTGTTTGTCCACAGACAGCTTTCCAGGTCCTGTAGCCAGCATGACTAAATTGCTTCTGGTGCAACGAAACACTGTGGTGGAAGCCAGAGCGCATGGAAATGCCATTTACCTTCACACCACAGCATTACCTATTTATCTACTCACACTGGTAAGAAACTTCTTCTTCTTCTTCTTCTTCTTCTTCTTCTTCTTCTTCTTCTTCTTCTTCTTCTTCTTCTTCTTCTTCTTCTTCCTCTTTCACTCGTAGCCGAGTAAGATTGTCTTCCATGAACACGGTCTTAACAGTGAGTCCAAAAGTGACCGTGGAGGCCAATTCTGGATCCACACATCCTTCCACCTATGGGGACATATGTTTCTGGGCAGAGGTTGATCATGGTGAGGGTTTGCCAAGTGTGCCTTCCTCTTAGCACATTTCTCCCTTTCATGCTGAGTTCGAGCGTCTTCAAAGTCCATGACACCTTTGGTAAAAGCTGTTCTCCAATTGGAGTGCTCACAGGCCAGTGTTTCCCAGTTGTCCGTGTTTATACTACATTTTTTTACATTTGCCTTGAGAGAGTCTTTAAACCTCTTTTGTTGACCACCAGCATTACGCTTTCCATTTTAAAGTTCGGAATAGAGTAGTTGCTTTGGAAGAAGATCATCAGGCATCCGAACAACATGACCGGTTCAACGAAGTTGATGTTGAAGAATCATTGCTTTGACACTGGTGATCTTTGCTTCTTCCAGTACACTAACTGCAAGTTAGCCTCACGCCTCTATCTCTGACCTGTGAATGAGCCGCTCTTCCTGTCAGCCCCGTGACACAAGGGCCATGTTCTACCTCTGCTGTCGGATTCAATATGCCTCTGAATAACAATTACTGAGAAACAAATGAGGAGTGTGCCATTGCATTCAGACTCTGCTTAAGGTTTTCCCATGGGCATCTGGTTGGCCACTGTGAGATCAGGATGTAGATCAGGTGGGCCTTTGGCCTGATCTAGCAGCCGGATACTTCTTATGCTCTCATGTAAAGAGGTCACCTGGAAGAAATCTAAACTGGTCTCTGTCACCAGAGTGAATTTCATACAGTGATTGGGATTTGAGTAAAGCAGATTTTCAAAATAGCATTAAAACACACCCACTAGAACCCTGAACCTGAAATGTTCATGATTTGAAATAATGCATTCTGTGACGAGAATGAGATTTGGGGCACATTACAGAGCATGTTGGAACCCCATAAGGACAGAACTGAACAAAGACCTTTTCTCTCTCACCATTTTTCCTAAATGACAAGAGAATTTAATGGCAATATTTGAAGAGATTTGGTTCTTTGAAATGCAGTTTCTTTTCTCTGCCTTTTAATTCCCCTCTTGCTTCAAATAGGACCCCCCCCCCCCAAAAAAAGCATGGAAATGTGGGAGTACCGGTATATAGGAAAATTGGAAACAAAAGATTTCTATTGTGTTAAGGCATATTTAACATTTCGCTAAAAAGGAAACAGTAGCAGAATTTGATCGCTTGTAGATTGTAAGGAAAAATAGGGGAGGAAAAAAGTTGTGACAGCTTCATGCGCTTTGCTTACATCTCAAGTTAGACTACTGGGTTGTACTCTGTGCAAGGCTGCCTTTGAAAAGTATAAAAAACTTCCATCAAGGCAAAATTCAGCAGCTAGGCTTTTCAGACCGTATAACACCCAAATGCTGCAAAATCCTTATTAGCCCCTAATCCATTCCCAGGACCAAGTCAAAATGGAGGCTGCAAACTTTAAAACAGGGATGGGGAACGTCTGACCCATCAAGTTTTTGTTGGACTGCAGCTCTCATCATCCATGTCATGGAAACATAGGAGGCTGCCAATGATCCATCTACCTCAGTATAATCTACATACTGACTGGCAGGGGCTCTCCAGAAATTCAGGCAGGGTACTTTTCCAGCTCTAACTGGAGATACCCAGGATTGAATTTGGGACCTTCTGTATCTCCTGCCACTGAGCTACCACAATGAAGTTCAGAGGTTTGGGGCTGGTCCATTGTGGAAAAGGAATCTCCCTTTAGGAAATGGCCATAGCTTTGTGGTAGAGCACCTGCTTTGCATGTAGGTTCAATCCTAGGCTCCCAGTACATTTCCGAGCACAATTTAAAGTGTTGGTGTTGACCTTTAAAGCCCTAAACGGCCTCGGTCCTGTATACCTGAAGGAGGGTCTCCACCCCCATCGTTCTGCCCGGTCACTGAGATCCAGCGCCGAGGGTCTTCTGGCGGTTCCCTTGCTACGAGAAGCCAAGTTACAGGGAACCAGGCAGAGGGCCTTCTCTGTAGTGGCACCCACCCTGTGGAATGCCCTCCCACCAGAGGTGAAATAGAATAATAATTACCAGACCTTTAGAAGGCATCTCAAGGCAGCCCTGTTTAGGGAAGCTTTTAATGTTTGATGGATATCTGTATTTTAATATTTTGTTGGAAGCCGCCCAGAGTGGCTGGGGGAACCCGGCCAGATGGGTGGGGTATAAATAAATAAATAAATAAATAATAATTATTCATCTCAAGGTAGGGCTGTGAATGTCCCTCATGTGAGATCCTGGAGAACCATGGTCAGGAGATCAGGAGTGGCCACCCAGATGTTGTGGGCTCCAACTCCCATAATTATTGACTATTGACCATGAACCCTGGGGCTGATGGGAGTTGGAGTCAAAAAGCATCTGGAGGGCATCTGGTTCCCCATCCCTGGTGTAGTCAGCACTGAGCTAGATGAATCAATAGTTTGACTTTATAAAAACAGGTTTCTATGTTTCTAATTCTGGAGAAGATGCACCTTTGACGTGATGAAGCAAGACCCTTTCCATGTTTGTTTTACATTCAGCCACAAATACAAGTCCTAAACTTGCTTTTTATTTCCAGCTGAAAAGCTACAGGAAGATGGAATTGCCCTAAAAGCCCCCCAGCTGTTCAATTCCTCATCGGAAATGTGTATTTGAGCTGCAAAGGAAGAAAAGAAAGAAAGTAAAGGCATGTTTTATTCACGCTGATTGATCCAGGAATCATACACACCAGCATCTGTTCTGAAGGCTCGGAGAAAAGAGGTTTTAAAAGTCTATTGGCCCAGACAGCAAAAGGTCAAAGAAACAAATCAGAAATACTCTCTCTGAGAGAGTCAAGTCTGAAAAACATCCTTGTTCATTTAACAGATAATGATAATTAGATAATAGTATAGCTTTATTAGATCCTGGGTGGTTAATGGAAGCAGAAAATATTTGCGTTTCAAACCATGCTTCTTTGAAACACTTTCTATTTCTATATTTAAAAACAAACACAGCCCAGGCTCCAGAGAAGAAACAAATGAGAGGCAGAATCTGTACAGAATTCATGGATATTGGGGGAAACAAATTTAGATTTCCAGGGAGTCTGTCTGTTATCACAGACCTGCTGGATCAACCCATGGAAGATGAAAATGTTAGGAACCTTGGAAGTTGCCTTAGACCAGGCACCCCCAAACTGCAGCCCTCCATATGTTTTGGCCCACAACTCCCATGATCCCTAGCTAACAGGACCAGTGGTCGGGGAAGATGGGAATTGTAGTCCAAAACATCTGGAGGGCCGAAGTTTGGGGATGCCTGCCTTAGACTGATCCAGACCATTGGTCCATCTAGCTTAGCATAGTCTACACTGATTGGCAGAGGCTCTCCAGGGTTGCATTCCCAGCTGTACCTAGAGATGCTGGGGATTGAACCCGGGTTCTTCTGCATGCAAAGCAGACGCTTTACAACTGAGCTAGGGCCCTTTCCCCCTGAAAATAAAGTATTTTCTGGCTCTGGACCATCCTTGCCCACCCCAGCTAGCCATTGGTCCTTCCAAGACAGGGAAGGCTATAAAAGGCATGCTATATGGGTTGGGTTTTTTGCCTGAGTGACAAACTGTCTTCTTAGGAACAACAGCAAGTTAATTGTACCAGATGATTGGTCCATCTACCATCAATGGCTCGCCAAGGTTTCCGGCAAGGGTCTCTCTCAACCTCACCTGGGAATGATGGGTGATAGAACTTGGGACCTTCTGCATGAAAAGGAGATGCTTTGCTACTGTGCTCTGGCACTTACTCACTGAAGCAAGCTTAGGGGGACTGACAGAACTAGGCCTCTACACACCAGCATGATCTCTCCCTCAGAAGTCTGCACTGTGGTAGGCAAGGGTGGCAATCAAAGCAGCTAACCCAGGTTCACCTGGTTAACTTCATCACTGACACCAAGTAGATAATTGCTCCCTGTTGGAGATTCATTCCCCGTGTGCAGTCATAGGTTTGTCGTCTGTCATATGACTGTATCTGTTTTCATTCCACAGAGTGGGAAGCGACGTAGACAGGATGTCTGACTTACTGTCTTCCTGAAGTGGAACTGTTGTTCTTTGTTCTTTCTCTTTGCTGTCTGATGCTAGAGAGAGAGGGAGCCATGTTACAGTGCTCCGTGTATGTTTATATGTAAAGAAAGTAGATTAGCCAAATGCTGTGCTACTGAGTTCTGTTACGCAACTGCGCAACTTCTGCGGATCCCTAAAGTGTGCTGGTGTCTTCTGGCACCAGTCGCTGTGATGTTCAGGCTGGAAGCTCCCGAATGATCACCTAGGAGGGAGGGAACATGCCAGCCGGGCATGTGTCTCTGCCAAGGTTCTACTTGTGAGTAGGCAACCTCCTGACACTCCCGCCTCCAGCTGCCTCCATTAAGTAGCCCTTTAACCTTTAACCATTTTCTTTTTCTTTCTTTTTTTAAAAATCTACCTGGCCCAGTCAATTACCTATTCTGTGTAGAGTAGTAATGTAGTTTAGAAGGATAACAAGCTAACAGTTTGAGAAACCACCAACCATAAGCCTTCCTTTTCTTGCACTTCACAACACCTCCCTCTATGTACCTCCAGTGAAGCTGGATGTTGGAAGATTCAGATCACAAATTGTCACAAATTGTGCAAGCTCATTTGAGCTCCACAGAATGCCTTTCCCAACCTGGTGCCTTCCAGATGTTTTCAACTACAACTCCCACCATCCCAAATCAGTATGACTAGAAGCTGCCAGGCTCTACCCCGAAACCTCCCCCAAACCCTCCCCAGCCCCCTAAATTGCTTAAGTGAAAAGGCAGGCAATCCCCCACTTCTTCTCCAGACAAAGAGTGATTTGCAAATCTCTGAAATGGCTGTAACTTTCCTGGGGACCGTGAACACAATTGCTTAATCCCCTTTCAAGGTGTATTCTTCATGGTGTTGTTGTTTCTGCTTATCACATAACAAGCTGTTTTTCAGTCCATAAGAAACAATAAGTGGCACCTTTAACAAAATCCATGTTTGGGCAGCCATGCAGTTGCACCTTTTATTAGGAGGCAAAACGGTAGGCTTTATATTTCTGAAAGCCTAGTTTTGAAAATTTTATGCCTGGGGAAATCTTGGTGCACTTAGCCAACTGCTGTTACAGAGTGTTGCATGCAAGGTTAAGCTTCTACTGTTCTGAATTTTATTTTAGCAAACTTTCAGTCTGGTAAATGATGATGATGATGATGATGTGTAAAGTAGCTACATTTGCTGATGATCCCCAATAGGCATCTGGTTGGCCACTCTGAGAATAAGAAATCAGACCAGATGGACCTTTGGCCTGATCCAGTATGACTCTTCTTATGACATGCTCTTATTGAGCCATTGAGACCTTTGGATCACGTGCTACATGGGATGAGCACAAGAGTTATTGGATCACCCTACTAGAGCGCATGAATCATCCTCCCAATGAGGGATGGCTAAGAATATGAAATAAGACTCAGAAAACTTAGCTGTGTTTGCAGTTCTCTGATAATCCTCCCACTTACACAGTGTCAGGGACTGGCTGGATGTGGAAGAGTGATGGGAGCCTCCTGCCCAAGAAACACCCAGGGAGGACACAGAAGATGACAACTTAGACCTTGGAACATGGTGGTGGGACACTGAGGACCAGTCTGGGGAAGGGATGAGTTGGATGCTTCTAGAAGCAGTGGGGTTGGGTGATCAAAAGGGGCGAGGAGCAGAGAGAGAGAGAGAGAGAGAGAGAGAGAGAGAGAGAGAGAAGTCAGAGGAGAGGTGAGGTGGTCAGCAGTAGGAGAGTCCCAGTTCTGCTGGCTCTCCTCCCCCTCTGACACCATGCGGCAAGGAAGTGCAGCAAATCCCAGCTCCCAGGCCCTTGTACTTGCATGATACATGAGGTTGAAAACACACTTGGCCAGACCAAGATTGTTGCTGCTTTTCAAACTGAAAATGTTCCACAGAGCATTTGCTGCATCTGATAACTTATAAGGCAGGGTTGGGGAACATTTTTCAGCCTGAGGACCAGATTCCCTTCTGAGCTCCATGCCAGTGGTGGGTGAGATACAATTCCCTGGATTCTTGCTTGAAATATGCTTTAAATGTATGGTGCATATGCAGCCTCTGTCACCAACCTGTAATAGCTATTTTATCTATCTATCATCTATCTATCCATTCATCTATCCTCTTTTGCATTTCAATTCACTGGGGGAGGGGAAAGAGTTTACCTGGGTTGGGAGCTCAGCTGGAGCATCCATCTCCTATCTGCAGTTACTGCAGCAACTTTCAGCTGCAGACCAGTTGGGCTTCAAGCTACGCTGAATATCCGATAAGATATTTAAAGATTCGCAACATATTTTAAAATATTGAAAAAGCAAGCAAACAGCCCTCTGCTTTCCAAAGACACTTGCATTCCCCTTAGTAACTGACACATTCCCCGCCCCCACCTAAGCTCTTTGTATGCCCTTTTAAGCATCTGTTCGTGAGAAGCATTAGGGAATGGGAGGGAGCATTTTGCATCCAAACCCTCCCTTTTCATTGATATATTACTTCTAAACGGGTCATCGATGGGACCTGAAGCGAGCTGATCTTTTGAAGAAAATTCATATCAAAGCTGAAGATAAATCCCAAACTCCCTGGATGGCTAGGAGACCGGCGTTCGATTTGAAGGTTGTGTGGGTAGTTTTCAAAGTTGCCAGAGTGTCGGGTGGCGTGAGAATAGAAGGCAGAGGGAGGTATGATGAAAGGGCAGAAATGTTTGAAATCCTCTCTGATTTACCAGAACACATCTTGTCCCCAACACAATCCTGTTTCAGCTGGACTGTGGAGTTTGTGACTCCTTCCAGGTGGGTGGGCGAGGCAGGAGTGATGCCAGGAAATGTGCTAGCTCATGAATTGGTCTGTTGCTAGAGTGCAGGTGGCGGAAAATTCTGGCCCAGGGACTGACTGTGGCCCTCTCAGTCTGGCCCTCATAACTCTCCCCTGATCACAACCCCCACTGGCCCTGCTTTCCAAACTGCCTGAGGGTTTGTGCTTGGCTGGAATGTGTCCTTGTATTCTCATAATGGAGAACAGAGATGGATGTGTGAGTGTATGTGTAAACATGTATATTCATAGCTCCACCCACTTTGGCATCTGGCCCTGCCCACTACTGGCATGTGGTTCCCGAAAGGCTGTCCAGAAGGGAATGCGGCCATCAAGCATAGATTCCCACTCTATAGTAAATAATTATTTCTTTTTTAAAAAAAATATCTACATAGAAATCCTCACTGGTTCAGCACTAGAGATCTAGCACTGAATTTCAGCAGCCTGTTCCACAGATTTCTGCTTTTGTTTTAAACACCTTTTAAATCATCAGAGGGACCCAGGTGGCATGGTGGTTAAATCACTGAGCCTAGGGCTTGCTGATCAGAAGGTCGGCGGTTCGAATCCCTGTGACGGGGTGAGCTCCCGTTGCTTGGTCCCAGCTCCTGCCAACCTAGCAGTTCGAAAGCACCTCAAAATGCAAGTAGATAAATAGGAACCGCTACAGCGGGAAGGTAAACGGCGTTTCCATGTGCTGCTCTGGTTTGCCAGAAGCGGCTTTGTCATGCTGGCCACATGACCTGGAAGCTATACGCCGGCTCCCTCGGCCAATAATGCGAGATGAGCGCGCAACCCCAGAGTCGGTCATGACTGGACCTAATGGTCAGGGGTCCCTTTACCTTTTAAATCATAATGATTTTTAAACCAATTTTTCACATACATAAAAAACAACAAGCAAGCAAGCAAAAATGATAACAGTATATATTGTGGACAGTAAAAATAAAACAGGAGAATCATAGAATCATAGATTTGCAGAGTTGGAAGGAACCCCAAGATCGATCTACCACCAGTCGATCGTGGTGTGTTCCTGGTTGATCTTGGTTGATAGCGTAATCCTAATAGATGCTCCCCCCCCCAAAAAAAGCTGAACAACTCTGCTGAAGCCTCCCCAGAAGAAGCTCAACAACCATGGGTATTCCTACCCCCAAAAAGCTCAACAGCTCAACGCATTGGGTAGATCACTGTCTGTTTTTATAGTGGGAGTAGATTGCAGTCTCTTGGAAGTAGGACATCCCTGATCTAGTGCAACTGCCTGCAATGCAGGAATCTCAGCTAAAGCATCCCTGACAGATGACCATGATCCAACCTCTGCTTAAAAACCTCAAGTGAAGTATAGTCCACAACCTCCTGATGGAGACTATTCCACTGTCAACCAGCTCTTACGGTCAGAAGCTATTTCCTGAAGTTTTGTCAGAATCAACTTTCTTGTGTCCTAACCTCCAGAGCAGGAGAAAATAAGCTTGCTCCATCTTCCACGTGACAGCCCATCAGATATTTGAAGTTGGCTATCATCTCTCTCCTGAGTCTCCTCTTTTCCAGGCTAAACATATCCAGTTCTAGGTGCCACAATTTAAGAAGGTTATTGAGCAGCTGAAAGGTGTGCAGAGGAGGCCAGGGTCTGGTAACCAAGGCTGATAAGAAACAGTTGGAGGAGCTGGAAATGTGTTCCCCATCTTATATTTGTGCAGCTGGTTCTTCCTGCTAAGTGCAGAACATTATATTCACTCCTATTTTGTTACTTTTGGCCCAGTTCTCCAATCTGTTAAGGTCATATTGGATCCCGGTTCTGTCTTCTGCAGCATTGGCTACCCCTCCCAGTTTGGAGTCACCTGCAAATTTGATGAGCATCCCGTCAATTCCTCCATCATTTATAAATATGTTGAACAACAATGGGCCCTAAACAGAACCCTGCAGCATCTTCCCGTTCAAATATATGAAAGGATGTCATATGGAGGAGGGAGAAAGATTGTTTTCTGCTGCTCCAGAGAAGCGGACACGGAGCAATGGATTCAAACTTCAAGAAAGAAGATTCCACCTAAACATTAGGAAGAACTTCCAACAGTAAGAGCTGTTTGGCAGTGGAATTTGCTACCAAGGAGTGTGGTGGAGTCTCCTCCTTTGGAGGTCTTTAAGCAGAGGCTTGACAGCCATATGTCAAGAATGCTTTGATGGTGTTTCCTGCTTGGCAGGGGGTTGGACTGGATGGCCCTTGTGGTCTCTTCCAACTCTATGATTCTATGATTCCCCTTTGTGAAACTAGAGTGAAAATGAATTTATTATGGAGGCAAGCAGCTCACATATTTTACCCTTTCCTCCATCTGGGATAGATGGCTTTACCACCGATGCTGCTCTTACTATGACACATTTTATTTTGTACACAATAATCTAGGAGTTGTCCGTAATGTAAGAGTTGCCCAACATCATGGGCAAAGATTCGTTCCTGACTTTGCAGCAAATGAAAGGTCACAACATTCCCTGTTTTCTCTCTCCACCAAATAGCCATAAAGTGTCTCTGATTACTCCCCCCCCCCTCCGACGATGAACCTTGTGATATTAAAAGCAGGGGAACAGTTGGTGAGTGCCGTAAATGTGACTTATTTAAGTTTCCTGGAGGAGACAAAAAGGGGGGAATTTTGGTTTAGTGTGTCTGGCAAATATGGGCAGAGCCTCGCAGCTCGCTTGTTCGAATCAATAATGAGACTTTTAAATGCTGGAAGTGGCCAGAAGGGCACTTAATTTGGGGAGTGACTCCAAAATGGCAGCTTGGTGATCACAGCTCCCAACAGGGACATTACACTTTTAAAAGTGGCAGTGATTCACAGTTGAATAGCTAAAGTTACCCAGTTGCAGATTGTGTTGGAGGATATTAAAACAAAAACAAAACAAAAATTCTTAAAGCTTATGCCTACATGGTTAATTTAGATTGCTTCTCTCCTTCCACTGATTTAGAGAAATAATTCATTAAATACATAGCAGAGTTGGGTTTCTTTTCCTTCCTTCCACTCCAGATTTAAGAAGATAAGACAAACTTGCAGGAGTCATCCAATGGCCCATCTAATCTTGCATCCTGTTCTCACAGTGACCAAACATATGCCTCTGTGAAGCTTGCAAGCAGGACCTGAGCTCAATCATAGAATCATTGAATTGGAAGGGACCCCAAGGGTCCTCTAGTCCAACCTCTTGCAATGCCGGGATCTCAGCTAAAGCATCCATGACAGATAGCCATCCAACCTCAAAATCTTCCTAAACCTCAATAACCTCCTTTTGAATTATAGGTAGGTAGCCGTGTTGGTCTGAGTCGAAGCAAAATTAAAAAAAATCCTTCAGTAGCACCTTAAAGACCAACTAAGTTTTTATTTTGGTATGAGCTTTCGTGTGCATGCACACTTCTTCAGATACACTTGAAACAGAAGTCAGACCCTTATGTATATACAGAGGGTGGGTGGGGGGGAATGGGTGTTAATGACTGCTGATGACTGCAATTGGTCCTGCGGGGAAAAAGCAAGGGCTGAGGCGCTAAAGAAAGCTTGATCATGCATAATGAGATAAGAATACAATGTCTTTGTTCATCCCAGGTGGCTCCATGGTTTTAAGCTTGGTAATGAGTTCCAATTCCCCGCAGGACCAATTGCAGTCATCAGCAGTTGTTAACAGCCATCTACAGGTTTACCACTCCCATCAGCCATCACCCATGGGTGCATGCACACGAAAGCTCATACCAAAATAAAAACTTAGTTGGTCTTTAAGGTGCTACTGAAGGAATTTTTTTTATTATTTTGCTCCTTTCTAATGTTCTTCCTAAACATTAGGAAGAACTTCCTGACAGTAAGAGCTGTTCGACAGTGGAATTTGCTGCCAAGGAATGTGGTGAAGTCTCCTTCTTTGGAGGTCTTTAAGCAGAGTCTTGACAGCCATCTGTCAGGAATGCTTTGATGGTGTTTCCTGCTTGGCAGGGGGTTGGACTGGATGGCCCTTGTGGTCTCTTCCAACTCTATGATTCTATGATCACTCTCCTTTCGTATGAATCTCAGCAACAGGTTTTGAGAGGCCCAGTGCTTCTTATAGTGGAGGTATATAATAACCATTGTGCCTTGTAGCATTGGTAGCCATTCTTTTGCAAACACTTGGATTTAACTTGACTTCCTAGGATGCTAGGATTCACCATGTAGAGACACCAGGGCTAGGCTTATGCAGATGAGGGGCAGCTGCAAGAAAGTGAAAGCTACTTTGGGATGTGGGAAGCATGGGGTTGAATTGGTGTTTCAGTGCAAACCTATCTCATCCACCATCGTTCAAAATCTGCACTTCTCTGAATTTTTCAGTACAGTTCTCTGACACCCCCCACAGTGTATATTATGAAAAATATGCATGCCCATGCACGTATTAGTGAAAATCAGATTTAAAAATTGCCTTGCACATGGAGAGATTGCTTGCAAAAAAAATTACATTATGAGAACAGTTATGAATATTCCTGAGGAGTTTTTTAATTAAAATGTAAATTGATTAAGAAAGTGGGAAGTCTGAATTTAAGACTGGAAAAAATGAGAAACTGAAATGTATAGAGGCACTCAACCCTAACTCTAGGCCTGTGTTTGCTCTGCCCATTGCTTCATCTGCTTGCCTGGGCTGGAATGATCTCTCTCAATAAGGTTTTCAGTTTTCCTGGCTGTTAGTCCAAAGCCTTTCTTTATGCCTCCGTACATTTTGCAAGTGCTGCCAGCAGCAAGTTGAATGCTCTGACACAGCTTTAGCCAGTCATCCATGGGACATTGTCTGGCAATGTACTGGGCACCATTCCTTGCCTTTCTCGGTGTAGCAAATGACTTTTTGAAGGGCTCACACTTGCAGTTCACAAGATTCTCATGCAACAATAGCATGCTCCATGTCCTTTATGTGGGGGGGATCTGTTGCTCTCTCCTGCCAAAGGAGGATGTAGCTGTGTTGTAGATTTCCTCTTTGCTCCAGCACTATCTCTGTAGAGCTTGACAGAATCAGAGAAGTGTTCACAAAGTCCAGATATGGCTGTTCTGACAGTGTTCATTGGAGGTCACACTTTCTGCTTTGTTCTATGGGCTCCCTTTGGCTGGAGAAGGTTCTTGTTCGCTACCAAGAGAGTGATCTGTATCGCAGTCAGCAGGGTAGTAGCTTTGAGTGACACGAACACAGTTCAGTGCTGATCGCCTGGTGACAATCGAGAGGCCTAACCTTGGATATCTCGAGAACACCCAGTGTTTTGCCGTGGTAGAGAAGAATGTGTTCATGATGCAGAGGTTGTGATACAAGCACAGCTTGAATCTTTTATAACAGAAAGACATAACATGGTACCGGAACTTGGGAAAGAAGTGGTAGGCAGGGGCAGAACAAGGGGGTGCGGGTGTCACCACTGAGGGGGGTGACAAATTGCTGGGTGGCACCGACTACGGGGCCTGCAGCGCGTCTGAGCCACGGGTCTCCACCATAGATGCCAAGTATCCCGTATTCCCCGGGAAACCCCTGTTTTTCCTTACCATTTCCCGGCGGTCTCCCGTTTGAGCTCCTCTCCCGTAAATCTCCCTTAAATCCACTCCTGCCGGCAGCCATTTTTCTGGTGCCAGTTTGCCCATCTATGGGCACCAGAAAATGTCCGCCGCTGGCACCAGAAATAGCTTCTAAGCATGCCCGGCAGCCCCTAAGATGGCCGCCGCCATGCAGCCACCCCCAAGATGGTCGCCAGACAACTTCCGGTGCAAATTCTGGTGCCGCTGCTGCTACTGCTCCCATATTTTTCTGCGGGAGACTTGGCAGGTATGATCTCCACCCGCCGTCTCCCCCTCAACTGTAGGGCAGCTGAGTGGGAGGAGGCAGGCAGACTCCTCGGAGGCCCTGCGGAGCATCCTGCCCTGGGTGGCCCTGCCCCTGGGTGCAGGGTGCTCGCACCGCCCCAGGTGCCCGATTGGCTTGCTCCACCACTGGTGGTAGAGGCCTCAAACTCCCTCTCTACCACTAGTAACATCTTCCAAGAATGGAACACAGGCTTGGCTCACAAGGGGGTCAGACTCAAACAATGTAATTCAACCCTAAGTTATTTTGGACCAAAATTAGTGCAGGTGGGATGATGAGGCCATTCTGAATCAAGCTTAGGAGGAGTGCATCTGTCACAAGCTATTCTCCTTCTGCAGTACAAGATCTTTGTTTCCTTTGACAGCAAGCTTTTCTTTTCTCTTGTATTTTATCATAATTGAGGGGGGGGGAGACCTTGATTGACAATACTGAAGGAAAAGCATTATTGAGGCAGGCATCAAAGGATCTGTTGCTTTTAATTAACCCTGAGCAGCAAACAAAAGCAAGACAATTTGTTGAGGTTTGTCTGTTGTGACTTGTTTCCATAAAACACCTTCTGTGGCACATAGCAGGTCAGTTTTATGTTAATTAATTGTGGGGAACTCAAACTCAGACAGTAAATAGCTTCCTTCATCTGTTATCTTACATCTTCCTCTGCCTGATTTCAAATAATAGGAGCATGCTTTTTGTTTTTTGGAAGAAAAGTTTGCTGATTGAAAAAAAGAAAAAGAAGGAATCCCACAGACAACAGGGGAGACTTCAGCTGACTGCAAAATGTGCATTGCATTGTTTCAAATTGGAACATAGATTAATATGTACTTGATGAGTTTTTGAAAAATCTATTTTTGCAAAGTGCAATTATTTTCTGAACAAGTTTTTTTTTTTAATTTCCCCATTGTTCTGAGCATGGTAATGGCTTGGTAATGTTTGTGTATGCCAAGCACCCACATGTTATTCACTGCACGTAAGTCAAGCCAAGGTCAAGCAAGTTTGTGGTCTGCAATGAATTGGTGAAAAAGAATATCAGAAGCTGAGTGAATAAGGAAGATGGGGAGAAGACCAAGAGAAAAATATATATAAATGGTTTAAGCTGCAATGAATATGTTCAAGAGTCAAGACTGTAATCCTGCATATATACGAACACATCATAGATAGATAGATAGATAGATAGATAGATAGATAGATAGATAGATAGATGATAGATAGATAGATAGATAGAAGATAGATAGATATATCCAGTCTCATATAATAAACATGCTTAACTCTAGTTCGTGCATGAAGGGGTTAAGATCATAGAATAAGTTTTCCTGCCAGGCTTAGCTTCTTTCCTTAGCTACACACACTTTCCTTTGGGAGCAAGGGCTACCAAACTCTTTGTTTCTTTTTTATTCCACCATTTGAACCAACCAAAAATAATGCTTAAGCTGAATGCTCCAAGCTTAGACCATGTGGTCTTAGCAAGCCATCTTTGTGTTTCTATACAAGTAATATAGAAACATTTACCACCTTTTGTAATCTAAGGACTCAGCTAGATTGGTAAAGAAAAAGTGTATTGTGTGTGTTGTATATGCAGTATAACACTGTGACACCAGATGGTGCTGTGGAGCCCTGTCTTTCCCTACTGGATTTCCCTGTATGAGTTTACAACACGTTCAACTGAATCGCTTCTTTGACGTGTCTAGATCCAGCCTAAGATGATCTCTTGGAGTCATTCCAGTGGGAAGGGATGTCTAAATGGGCAGCACATGCTATAACTAAGCCCCAGGGTAATTGAGGAAATCACATACAACTCCCCCAGTTTACCCCTATCTTCCTTATTTTGCTGTGTACCCTGTGTGGCTGGGGAGACTCAGCCAGATGGGCTGGGTATAAATAATAAATTTATTATTATTATTATTATTATTATTATTATTATTATCATCATCATTATTATTATTATTATTTCCTTCTAAGGTTCTTGACCTGTCCTTTTTATGCTTTGTAAAACTCCATGCCCATTATGGTGCTAGATAAACCAACAAGTACAATGAAAGTGATAGGATTTATTATTACGATGTAATGAACCTCTCAACCCAAAATCTAACATTTTTTATTGTCACCATACATGGCACTCAATCAGATTTAAACAACCTGGCAAGTCCTTACCCCAAGGAGCTTACAAACTAAAACCAAAGAACACGAAGATGAGAGTGAATGTTGTAGAAATAAAACAGCACAACACGATTTGCCTTGAGCTCCTCTTTATTTCAGGTACCTGGAGTGTGATCCCTGATCTCATGTGAGTCAGAGAATCCTCTGAACATGTTACAGAGACTTACTTCCTCAAATATAACATGGAACGTTCAAAGCAGTATTTCAACATGTTCCGAAATACTTCTTTACCCTTTAGATTCAGCTTGCATAGTGGTTAGTTTGCTTTCCTGGCAATCTGCAGTTAAACATGTTAGAACACAACTTTGGTCTTTGTGGTTAAGCAGTACATGAATCGTCAAATGTCACCCTCACCCCTATTCCATGTCACCTTTACTTCTTGTTCTTGACCAGGCGAAAGTTCAATATCCTTAATCCCGAGCCAAACTTTATTGATTCCTCTAACAGGATCCTTGGGGAGAACACTAGTTGAGAGCAAATGAATTGTGAGCTGCAGACTCAAAGATTTTTAATTTTTCCATGTAAAAATTATTATAGTTGTTGCAATTCTACGATATTTGGTGATACAGTGAACATCACTATTATGTGTTAAATGGAACTCAATTGTTCTCTGCTTAGAAAAGGGCATTAAGAAGGTTAATACCACTCAACAAAGAAGTGCAATGAGAGGAAACGATGATCAAAGCTTCCTGTTTCAGAAAGACAATTATGCCCCTCCCACATATATCTGGACACACACCTCACTCCATGGGAAGCTAATGGAGTTGCATGAGAATAACACATTTTCATAAAATTATGCAATCTTATTAAGGCAATTTCTCATTGCCAAATCCCAGATAATATTATGAATCTCTTCTCCACCTTTATGATTTTGTTAAGCAACAAAGTTTTCAGCTGCAACAAGAAACGGTCAAATTATCAAAGGTGGTGTTCTTCTCCACAAGTCCACAACCTTCCTTTTTATGTCAGAGAATGGGGCTTAGAGCTGCTCTTGGACCTACCGTGTTTCTCATATTATAAGACATGTCTTATATTTATTTTTTCCTCAAAAAAACACACTATGGCTTATTTTCGGGGTATGGCTTATATTCATTGAATGCTTAAAAATCCTGCTATGGCTTATTTTATGGGTATGTCTTAAAATATGAGAAACAGGGTAAGAGCCTCAGGCATGAAGTCTTATGGAGCCCTTAATAGCTGCAAATGTTTGTGTCCATGTGTGCACATCCCTTTGTTGGGGTCTGGTAAGGCAGATAAGGAATAGTTGGGAAGAGACACAGCTCTTGACTGAGACTTCAGAGCTTCGGATAACTGAGGAAGAAGGGGAGAGGTGAGACAGAGAGGACCTGGTGGAAATTCCAGTCAAGCCAAAGCCCAGCAGGAAGAATGTGCTGGGGAGGAGCTTAAGGCTGCAGTTTCCCAACAAAAAATTGGCAGAGTGCATTCAGTAGGGGACGAGAATTTGACATAACACCCTGTCCCTAACAGGAACTTAGGAAGCCGTCTTATACTGCATCAGACCATTGGTCTATCTCAGGGGTCAGCAAACTTTTTCAACAGGGGGCCAGTGCACTGTCCCTCAGACCTTGTGGGGGGCGGGGCGGACTATATTTTGGGGGAAAAATGAATGAATTCCTATGCCCCACAAATAACCCAGAGATGCATTTTAATTAAAAAGACACATTCTACTCATGTAAAAACACCAGGCAGGCCCCACAAATAACCCAGAGATGCATTTTAAATAAAAGGACACATTCTACTCATGTAAAAACATGCTGATTCCCGGGCCGTCCGTGGGCCGGATTTAGAAGGCGATTGGGCCACATCCGGCCCCCGGGCCTTAGTTTGGTGACCCCTGGTCAATCTAGTTCAGTATTGTATACCCAGACTGTCAGTGGTTCTCTGGGATTTCTGAGTGGAAACACTCCTAGCATTATCTGGAGATGCCAGGCAATGAACCTGGGACCTCGTACATGCAAGGCAGATGCTATACCATCGAGCTATGCCCCTTCTATATAAGAAACAACTGTGAGCTGAACAATCCAGTGGTTGCAGCTATTTGTGCAAAGGAAGATAAGGGCTGGCTCGGGGAAGGGACACAGGGTCTTCTGACCTGCCCTGCTACCTATGGAAGCCCAACACTGTATCACAATATATTCAGTGTTCTCTCTCTCTCTTTATGGGAACTTACAGTGTAATCAAATTGTCCTTTATTTAGTTTTAAAGACCAGAAATCTCATTAACCTCATCAGATGGTATAACAGGCTTATGATTTTGTCGAACTTTGTTTTCTGAAGCAGCTTGTGTAGTGCTAATAAGGTTTGTGACTACAAAGGCCATCCCTACATGCATCTTAAACACACACACACACACACACACACACACCCTCGCCTTAAGAAGTCACGACTGACTGATAGCATTTCCTCATGTACTTCAGGCATCTTATTTTAGCAGAGAGGGGGATTGTTTCTTTATGAGCAGAACCTTATTATGTCTAACTTATTGAGGTAATGACTGGTAATAGTTTGAACATCTTGTACTTAACACTATTCCAACATGTAGGTAAAGCACATTCAAAAAGTTTCACTTCGTAACACTTAGAGAAGCCTTGAGGTTCCCCATCTTGGCTCTGTCAGGGCCCCAGGACTCTCCTCAGGCCACACCCCTCAATAGCCCTGGTGTCCCACCCCACACACCCCTGTTTTTGCCTCGTGTCATAGGCCAGGAGTCAGCTTTGCCTGTGGAACAGCAGTCTGAAGGGGGAGATGGAGGAGTGACTCAACCTGCAGCTAATCAGCCTTCACAGAGGAGAAGGTCCTGGTGAGAACCAGCTGTCTCTGGCTTCTTAAACAGAGCTCTCAGCAGCAGTCAGGTGCTGGAAATAATGCCTGTAGTTCCTGGCCCTGCCTTGCTGCTTCCTCCTCTCCAGCTGGACCCTTGACTCCTGGACTATCTGGATACTCTGGCCTCTGGACTGGATCCTTGGCTTTGTGATCGTCTGGATTCCCTGACCTCTGGGCTGTCTGACTTCATATGTGGTTTCTCCTCTCAGGCGAAGTGTTTTTTGGAGACACCTAGCCCCTGCTTGCTCAGCAACGGGACTAGACTGGGCTACAACATCTGGCTGGAATGTATCTTTGAACTCTGATCATGCCTCTTGCTTCCCTGGATGGAGGATAGAGAAGGGTTTATTGTGGTTATTAATATTGTGCACATGGAAGCAATAGGATGACTAAAAATGTACTCTTCTTGAAATAAAAATTCTCTAGTCCAAAAATATGGCTCCAAAACTTTACTAACAGAACTTGCTCCAAAACACTCAATAAAATAATGTTACACTCAAATAGTTGCGTAACATCTTGTGCCTGTCCAAGCACAAGTACAGCATCTTAGAATTATGACATTACTTCAAACAGAGCTGAAAACAACACTTTGTCTCTCCCACAGCCTTCTTTACTGTCTGAGGCTGTGTTCTCCTTGAGAGAGATCATTAGCATATGTCCTTTCTTCTGTGGTGCTTGAGGAAAAGACTAACTTCCACAAAATGGTGATTTGCAACTGAATACTTCTCATGTGATCTAAAGTTAAACACCTTATGACAGAGTAGCAGAGATAGTTAATTATCAACCTGTTAGGCTCTCTGCAATTCCTTTGTTTAGCTACAGTGGAGGTTTCTATGCATTTAGCAATACACATACAGAGTTATTTTCCATTTCAATGTACAGTGGTACCTCTAGTTACAAACTTAATTCGTTCCGGAGGTCCGTTCTTAACCTGAAACTGTTCTTAACTAGAGGTGTGCTTTCACTAATGGAGCCTCTTGCTGCCGCTGCGCCACTGGCACACAATTTCCATTCTCATCTAGGGTTGCCAGACTCAATAGAGGACAGGACTTCTGTGCCTTTAATTGCCCTGCTCTCTTTTGACTCTGGAAACCTTAAAGAGAAACCAGCAGACCCTTTGCTTGGAAATTAAACAAGAGCGGGGCAATTAAAGGCACGGAAGTCCTGTCCTCTATTGAGTCTGGCACCCCTATTCTCATCCTGGGACAAAGTTCTCAACTCGACAGGGCCGGCTAAGGCAAGGCTGGGTGGCGCCCACCAGACAGCCGCGCTGGGAAACGGGGGGGGGGCGCCGGAGGGTTCTTCGCATCACGGCGCCAGGGTGCCAGATATGCTTAAGACGGCCCTGCAACTCAAGGTAACTCTTCCAGGTTAGCAGAGTTTGTAACCTGAAGCATTTGTAACCTGAGGTGTTTGTAACTCGAGGTACCACTGTACAATTAAACAATTATACTTTACTGGGTTGGTGTAGATGTTTGCCTACTGTATAAAGGTAAAATTTACACCTGTTGATTTGCCTGCCTTTGCCTCTGGCCCTTGCTTCTTTGCCTCCTGCCACTGACATCTGCCCTCAGAAGGCCCTCAGGCTGAAAAAGATCCCCCACCCTTACCTTAAAGGGAAGAGCTAGTGCAGTGAAGCAGCTAAGAGATGAAGTAGATGTCTGGGTTTTAGACATAGCAAGCTGCCTTATACAGAGTCAGACCGTTTGGTCCCTCTACATGAGTATTGTCTACATTGACTGCAGTGGCTCTCCAGGATTTCAGATGTGCTTCTCCCCCAGCTCTTCCCGGAGATGCCAGAAATTGAATCCAGTACCTTCTGCATGCAAAGCAGCTGCTCTACTACGGAGCTACCATTGTGAACTTCACAGGCATCTATCTGGTCCATTGTGGAAATGGAATTTCAATTTAGGGAAGAGCCAAAGCTCAGTGGTAGGGCACCTGCTTCTTCCACAGCCTTCAAGCTCCTCCCCAGATTCAATATGGAATATAAGGAGACCTGATAATGTATGGTAGTGCATGACAAAGTGCCTGAGATGCATTGAGACGCCAAAAGCAGGTGATGGGGATATTGTGGTCTTCCAGATGTTGTGGAACTATTCACACTTCCATCACCCCTGCCCATTGGCCATAATAGCCGGGTCAAATGGGAGCTGGAGAGCAAGAGCATCTGGAGAACCACAAGTTAGCCATCCCTGCCCCAACAAGCTAGTCTTCATTATCACCATCCTACATACAGGTATTGCTAGTGAACATGGTCTCTGAGCACTATTCCTTATGCAGGCAAAATGGCACTGCTCATCCAAAAGAGGGAGATAGAAGCAGGCTTGGGGGAACACATCTTCCTGCTTTCACTCAGATTTGGCTTCAGGATCATGTATGTGACATCATCATGAAGCCAAATCAGAGTGAGGGAAGGGGCAACACATCCACAGAGCGTTGTCACAAAGCCATGTCAGAGTGAGGGCATACCTGCCAAGTCTCCTGCTGGAAAATGTGGGAACAGCAGCGGTGCGGCACCGGAAGTTGCGTAGAAGCAACTTCTGGGGCTGCTCTGTCCATTTGTGGGCACCGGAAATAGGGCAGAGCGACAACGGAAGTCGCTTCTACAAATGCCTGGCAGCCATTTTGGTGGTGGCCGCATGGCGGCAGCCATCTTGGTGACGGCCGCCACCATGCGGCCACCACCAAGATGGCCGTCAGGCATGTGTAGAAGCGACTTCCGGCACCGCTCTGCTGTATTTCCAGTGCCCACACATGGTCAGAGCAGCAGCACCCAAAATGGAGGCTCCCTGGCAGGTAGGAAATCCGGGGGATTTCCGGGATTTTTCTCCATTTGGGAGAACAGCGGGAAACGCATTAAAATCCGGGGGTTTCCCATGAGAAAAGGGATACTTGGCAGCTAAGAGTGAGGGAGGGAACATAAGCAGTGCTCCCTGTTCTCAATCTGGTAGGATCCTTTGAAGAAATTAGCACTCAATAGCAGCAGGGAATATAAACACTGCGAACAGTAAGTGGGACAAACCAAGCAACCAAAATATTCCCTCCTCAGACTTCACAGTTGGGAATTGAGTTATGAAGTGGGGGCATTTTATGTAAGATGAAATATACTAGCAACATCCACCATCTCCTCCATGCATCCCACTTGGTTCTGGACAGACAACTCAAGGGCCAACTAGCATTTTTCCTCCCTTCCCCCAGGCTGTATTTGGCTTGAGGGCTCCAGCTCCTGAACCCTTAAAAGCACAACATTGATGCAAAAGTAAATAGCACTATTTAGCTTGGGGTTTGTTTGGTTTTTTTGTTTAATCTGATGAACAGTTATGTAAAACTCAAAAGCTTACATAACCTTCATAATGATCGGAATTTCTTTCTTTCTGTATGTAACTGTATATGCAACAGAGCTGAAAATCACAATGAATTTTGTATAATTTCAGAGTTCTATACACTCTCCTTATAAAATGGTTTCAATGGCTTTGTTTAGAAGTCTTAACAGTGTGGCTGTTAAAGCATGAAGAGTATGCTCAGTGTTGTAAGAGTACTGTGCAAAATTAGCTATTTAAAAACCAAATTTATACCTGGAGGCAATATTTCTCTTTGCTATTCATTCTCTTAAAATGAACAATCTTTGCAATTACCTTGAGAGTTGAAAACAGTCTTTGTCAAAACCGGGAGGAATTGCTGTTCCTGAGCTGCTATTAATGTAATCCTGAACTGTTTACTATTTAAAACAACTTACAATTACTGTACATTTTTATAGCACAAGCTTTAAAACATGTCTCGAGGTGAAATGGGTATTTTACGGTATTCCGTGGTGGAGCTCAGCGACGGAGCCATTTGTCAACATTGTGTGGCTGCAAGGGATATTGCACCGAGAAGAAAAGTGATGCTGAAATTTGGGATTATTCAGAAGGAAGGCAACAATGGGGGGTTGTGTGCCTGGGTCACTGGTCCCTGCATTTTAATTCTCACTGAACCAAGAATGCTTACCCACTTTTGGAATCCTTTCTGTAGGCCACAGAATTGGGAAAGCCTTTTTCACCACATAAGAAGAGTCTTGCTGGATCAGATTACAGGTCTATCTAGTCCAGCATCCATTCTTTTTCCCTTTTCTAATATTTTTAATTATTTTTCATTGCAACAAACATCACATATAGATAAACACTGAAAAGAAAAATTTAAAAAGGAAAATAATAAAAACTTCATAATACTGTTTATACATTCAATAAAATATCCAAGTGTGGGATTTCTCCAATCCCTTGACTACCCCCTCCCATGGTTTTGTTATTTCATGATTACATGCCCAAGTTATATTATCCATCTAATTGTATCCAATTATTATTATTATTATTTATTTATTATTATTATTATTATTATTATTATTATTATTATTATTATTATTATTATAATGAAAATGTTTCTTAGAATCCTGATCTATACAATGCTTTGATATATATGCAATGAAAACTTCTCATTTGTTTTTAAATTTGTTATTGTCCTGATTTCTGAGTTTCTCTGTTAATTTAGCCATTTCCGCATATTCCATTAACTTAATTTGCCAATCTTTTGTTGTGGGAATCCTATCCTCTTTCCAGTATTGGGCTATCAATATTTGCGCAGCTGTCATCACATACATGAAGAGATTTTTATATATATTTTTAGTATCTCCTTTCCTATAATTCTTAATAAAAAGGCTTCAGTTATTTTAAACTTTATTTTCAGTTCATTATATATCATTTCCCAAAAGGTTTTTATAACTTTACATTGCCACCACATATGATAAAACGTACCTTCTACTTCTTTACATTTCTAGCATTTTCCCCTCTTGATTTATACATTTCATTGAATCATAGAATCATAGAGTTGGAAGAGACCACAAGGGCCATCCAGTCCAACCCCCTGCCAAGCAGGAAACACCATCAAAGCATTCTTGACATATGCCTGTCAAGCCTCTGCTTAAAGACCTCCAAAGAAGGAGACTCCACCACACTCCTTGGTAGCAAATTCCACTGCCGAACAGCTCTTACTGTCAGGAAGTTCTTCCTAATGTTTAGGTGGAATCTTGATAACATACCCAGCTCCCTTAGCCGTTCCTCATAAGGCATCATTTCCAGGCCTTTGACCATTTTGGTTGCCCTCTTCTGGACATGTTCCAGCTTGTCAGTATCCTTCTTGAACTGTGGTGCCCAGAACTGGACACAGTACTCCAGGTGAGGTCTGACCAGAGCAGAATACAGTGGCACTATTACTTCCCTTGATCTAGATGCTATACTCCTATTGATGCAGCCCAGAATTGCATTGGCTTTTTTAGCTGCTACATCACACTGTTGACTCATGTCAAGTTTGTGGTCTACCAAGACTCCTAGATCCTTTTCACATGTACTGCTCTCAAGCCAGGTGTCTCCCATCCTGTATTTGTGCCTTTCATTTTTTTTTTTTTTTGCCCAAGTGTAGTACTTTACATTTCTCCTTGTTAAAATTCATCTTGTTTGCTTTGGCCCAGTTGTCTAATCTGTTAAGGTCATTTTGAAGTGTGATCCTGTCCTCTGGGGTATTAGCCACCCCTCCCAATTTGGTGCCATCTGCAAACTTGCTCAGGATGCCCTCAAGCCCATCATCCAAGTCGTTTATAAAGATGTTGAATAAGACTGGGCCCAAGACAGAACCCTGTGACACCCTCTCCAGGATGAAGAGGAGCCATTGATGAGCACCCTTTGGGTTCGGTCAGTCAGCCAGTTACAAATCCATTCCATTTAACTGGAATTAAGTACCACATATACATCATTTTCATATACTTTTCTTTTATCAATGTAGAAGCCATAAATTTTAAATCATTTTTCCAAAGAAATTTCCATTCTGACATTTGGATGTTATGTCCCATGTCTTTTGCCCACTTTATCATTACACATTTGGCCTCTTCAGGGCCGGCCCTACGACAAGGCTGGGTGGCGCAGGGCGGCAGGGCGCCGGGCCACCAGGGGGCGCTGTGCCTGCGGCAGCCATGCTGCACACTGCGCGCTGCGCCCGCCAGACATAATAATAATAATAATAATTACCCACGTTGGGGGCGCCGGAGGGATCTTCGCACCATGGCGCCAGATATGCTTAAGACGGCCCTGGACCCCTTCATCCTTGGTTTCCCATGTCAACAACAAATTGTACATTCTTGATAATAATTTGGTACTGCATTCTATTATTTCTCTCTGGGATTTTGAGATTTCCCAGGAGCGGGGCTGCAGCTGGCTGGTTGTATTGGGCTTCGTACAAAGAAGCCGCTTCGTACGAAGAAGCCCTTGCACACTGAAGCCAGGCCCTAAAGACCCAGCCCAGAGGTGGCTTCCTTCCCCACAGCTCCATTTTGGGAACCCTTGTGCTTAATTTTGGTGGCAATATCCCAAGAGGCAGCTGAACCTATGGCCCAAAATGGGCAAAGACACACCAAAGTGACATTTTGGCCCACCATCTTGATTTCCAAGAGATGGTCAAACCTATAGAGAACAGACAGATGGACAGACAGACAGACAGACAAAGAACTCTCCACAATATATAGCAAATAAGAGGCAGCTCATTGTTTTTGTTTTTTACTCTCTGTGGAACTTCCTTGTCTTTCGTTCTGCAAGACAAGCAGTCAGTGCAGATTTCAACTCCTGTGAAATTGTTCTCAGTATGATGGAAGAATTTCAGTCAGGGTGCCCAGTGAAAGACCCTTGGCTTGAAAAGCTCAGCTGCCTTTCAGTAAAGCAATTATAGGGTTTATTTTCCCTTAGTGGGCTCTAGGTGGAGACATTTGTCTACTACATTTTAGTTTGCATTTTAACCACAGCTCATCAGAATAATGGCTTATATGCTAGAGAGGCTAAGGAGAAAAGAAAGCAAATTGATTTGAAACCCCCTTTCACTTGCTAGTGTCTTGCAACTCATGTAAAATGATTTAAGACTAAAATTTTGATGTGGTTGATAAACAGCACTGAAGAAATGTTTACTGGTGTGTTTTCAAATTTGTGACTGCACATCATTTGCTTTTCAACATTTCTTTGAAATGAAAATAAGTAAGGTTTGCAGAGAGGCTGCCATCCCAATCCATTTACCTGGCCATTGAGTTCAATAGGACTTAATTCTAAGTAGATAGGGTTAGGACTTCCACTTTAGGAAATTGTTGTTTCTCATGAATGCTTCATTGCTTGAAAACTGCAAGGAAAATCACCAGCCCACCCTAAGGAAGTCATCTGAATTTGGGGTGGGGTGGGGGAATGGCAATCACCCCCATGTGCTCGTATATTACATCTGACTTCCCACTAGCATTATGGATCACACCCCAGCTGACCTTCTCTGCTCCAGGCTTGCCATTTTCTGGCCCAGTTCTGGATCCTATGGAGAAGGCAGCAGACAGATCGGGAGCTTCAGGTCCACAAATGCTTCCATGTGAGCAACTTGCTCCAACAAATGATGTTCCCTCTTCCTCAGTGTTTAATGGTGTTGCAAGGCCAGAGGAGTGGCCCTGTTGCCACCACCTACTGGCTACAGAGATCTACAGAGCACCCCACTTACAATCAGCCTCGTATCTTCCAAAAACTTCCAGCAAAGGCTGAAAGTCTCTTAAAACCAGAACTCATTGACAAAACTGCCTGAGATAAAAGTTCATGGTATCAGTGGAGATCTGGGAGGTCCAAAAGCAATTGGGTGGTCAGAACATGATGATTGACATGGTAGAAGTTTATAAAATTATGTATGTCTGGCATGAAGAAATTATAGAACTCATGGACATCCAATGAAGCTGTTGGAAGATTCAGGACAGATGAAAGAAAGGACTTAGCTCAGTGCTTAGTTAAACTATGGAACTCACTCACACAGAAGGTAGTGATAGCCACCAACATAGATGGCTTTAAAAGAGGATTAGACAAATTCATGGAGGAAAAGGCTATTGATGGCTACTAGCAGTTGTGGCTATTCTTTTCTCTGCCTTCACAGGTGAAGGCAGTGGTGCTTCTCCACTTTCTGGAGACCACAGGAGGGGAGAATGCTTCGGCCTTGCTTGTGGGTTGCCTACAAGCTGAGAAGAGGATGCTGGACTTAATGGGCCATTGTCCTGATGCAGCAGGCCCTTCTTATGTTCTGAGGTAGCAGCAGTCTGGTATTTTGTGGAGCCCCTGCTCTGTACCGTGCTGCTCTTTGCTGGGACGGAAGGCAGTGTGGATGACACCTGTCCAGGGGCGTAAGAAGACGCTGTGACACCCGGGGCGGCAAATTGCCATGCACCCGGGGGCACGCCGCTGCTATGTAACAACGCATGCGTGTTATGTAAGGATGCATGCGTTGTTACGTAGTGCCTGATCCAATGCGTGTGCAGTCAGCACTGGGTCATGGTGACCCGTGCTGACTGTACATGCGCAGGATCCAGCACTTGCGCAGTCTGATCGCTCCACGGAGCGCCACTCAAGCACAGCAGCCCGTTAAGGGGTGCCGTGTGAGAGCGGCACCCCGTAAGAGCCGCCGAGCGCGTGCAGAACACCGTGGAGCTGCCGCACACCAGCGGCACCCCAAACAGACTGTGCATTTGCGGGTGGAGGCGAGGGGTGGGCCAGGGAGGCCGAGTGTCTGTCACGCCTCCAGGGCATCGCTCGGGGCAGATCGCCCCCCCCCCGCCCCCGCTTGCTCCGCCCCTGCACCTGTCAATGACACCTTTCCAAACCTGTATATGTGGGGCTAGAATATACAGGAGAAAAGCAGCCCAAGCAGTTCCTTTGTTAAAGCAATGGCTTCAGCCAGCCAGTTAAGTGCTTCCATTTACATGTCCAAAGATGTTTCCCTGTTGCCATAGAGACAATCGCAGGTACCCCTGCCTCACCTAACATCACCTTGTGAAGTAGAAGAGCAATAGCCAGAGTTTTATGTTTGAGTGTTTGGCTGATGTTAGAAGCTGGAGAAACAGAGGCAAGTTGTGCTCTGTGCTGGACCCAAAGCTGAGCTTGGTTCTTCCCTGGAAAACTAATAGGGAGGCAAGATCTATTGGGGTTTTGATGCTGTGAGCCCCTCCATCCTATGCTCAGGTTGTATATGTGTGTAAATGAAGCCACACATACCAAAGAAACCATAGTTTCCATTGACCTCCATTCCAAGGAAACTGAACCCTGAGTGAGCCTACACACCCATGGAGTCTCTTGCCACTCAGAGATTGGAGTCTGCACAACCGTACTTATCATAGTGGTTAACCCAGTCACAAATGTCTACTTGTTTGTTTATTCCATTTATATCCTGCTTTTTCCTCCATAGTGGAAGCAAGTGGTGTACATAATCCCCCCTTCTTCTCTTAATTCCTGCAACAATCCTGTGAGGTAGGTTAGGCTGAGAGAGGCACTGATGGGCCCAAGGTCACTCAGAGGGTTTCATGTGGCCCAGTGGGAATTTGAACCCTGGTCTCTCAGGTTATAGTATGACTGAGCTGGTTACAAGGATCTTCTTGTTTCGAAAGTGGGAGGGGGAAGCATCTGAGAATCCGACCACGTTGTTTTGTGAGTGGCCTAGCTTGGTGTGCATAGAGATAAGCCACGGAGGGGCTTCCACTCTACTCTATCTCACCTTCTGTTGTGGCGAGAGTTCCATTGCTAAATGGAGTGTGTCTCTGTTGCCATGGCAACCAATCAAAATTCATGAAAGGGCTGATTTGACTCACTCTGGCCAGGGACATTTTATTTCATTGGAGTGTGCAATGGCAAGAGGTACTTCTTTCATCTTCTTCTTCGTCGTCTTTTTTTTTTTAAGGTGGGTGGATTAAATTATTGCACCCAACTTTAATAGTAGCAGAAAAACAACACTGGTTAACTGCTGGAATGTAGTGAGTAGATCCCAATTGCTACTGGCAGTCTCTATGGATGAAAATAATGAACTTGCTTATTTGCCTTAAATTCAGCTTCTAACTATGCTTAGTCCGTGGTATAGGTAGGTGCATGTTATGAAAAACGGACCATTTGGTTGTTATGCTGCCATTGGTCGAGTTGCTCTGATGTCACAGAATGTCCACAAGCATTCTAGATAATCATGTTGCTGAGTTTTAAATATGCAGCTCACAATGCACACCTCAAAGATAAAATAAACATTACAGACTTCATAGCTCTTCTTCAGCTCAGAATACCAAAAAGAAAGAAAGGAAAAGTTTTCACATAGGGGCAGCAGAATTTTTAATGTAATTTTGTTTCTGCCCAGAAGTTCAGAGACAACCCCTCCTACCTGATGGACAGAAATGGTCACTGCCCCCCCCCACATTCCCCACAGTACAACTCTGTATTCATTTTATTTGCAAGAGCTTGTCCTGAACTGACTTGCATCAACTGAGCATAAAAGCTTTCTTTTTAAAAATGTAATGCCTAATATAATTTTAATCCAACAATGGACCTGGTTATCCTTATTTTGGGAGAGTTATGACTCATTTGCTTTCAGCACTGTCTGTCTTCTGGATAGGTAGTTCTTGCCCAGCCACAAGGGAGGGAAACGTCAGATGCATCTACAACAAGAGATATGCTTTCTCCAAATTTCCCCAAAGAAAAGAAAATAGAGGGAGAAAAGGAACAGATATTTCCCAGGAACAGGTACCAAAAAAAACAGGACTTGCCCCTTTTAAACCAAGACAGGGAGTACGTGAAGTGGATTGTGCTGTTATAGTCAGTAGATCTTCACAAGCATGACTCACTAACACCTAAAATGGAGAACACCGTGCGTACAGGCCTAATAAATGCATGAATTTTTTTTTGGGGGGGGATTAGAGAATGTTATTCAGAGGTGGTTCCTACCAGGTGAAAAGGGTTAGTGTTTGCCCTGATCTCCAGCTGCAATTAAAACACTGAGTCTGAGATCGAAGAGTTGCTGGCTAAGGAGCCAGATGGGATGCTGAGCCTGATGCCGGTGATTAAGGAGGTGCTAAATTGAGGACCAGTGGTCAGGAGTCTCTGGACCAGACACACAGCACCAGCATTTATGGAGCTAGAACCCTGGCAGGCAACTTCTGCTACGCCTGAGGAGCTCAGTGACTCCCAACCCACCACACTGGACCAATGGAAAGGAGTATACTAGGCATGAGGCCAAGGGATGCAGAAGAAGTATCCATCTGCAGGCCAGAAGTCAGCATAAGCAGGGGCGGAGCAAGGTGGTGGTGGTGGGGGGGGCGGTCCACCCCAGGTGTCATCTCCGAGGGGGGTGACATTTTGTGTGCCACCCACCCGTGACTCCCACCTACCCCGAGCTGTTGGGAGGGGGGACTTTGCCGGCTCTCTTCCCTCCTTCCCCCTTCATTTTGACAGCTCCGAGCTCCAGGGCTGCTGTAGGAGGCATGCAGGTATGAAGGGAGAGGAGGCAGGTGAGCAAACAAGTGGAGGGTGGAGGGAAGGAGAGAAGCTCCCTCAACTCAGAACTCAAACCCTGTAACCCCCCAAAAAGCTCGACATCTTTGGCCAACCCTCCCTTAAAAATCGCTCAACAACTTTGGTCAATCCTTCCCTAAGGAAAAGCTCAACAACTCCTGGCAATGACAATGGGTAAATCACAGGCTGTCTTTTTATACTGTGAGTAGATCACAGTCTCTTGGGAGTCCAACTAGATTTCAATGTGTGTGTGTGGGGGGAGGGGGGTGACCAGAAATTTTCTGCACCGGGTACCACCTGACCTTGCTACGCCTCTGTGCATAAGAAATAATGTGCCAGAGAGAACGTGGCATATCAGAGCATCCTTGCTTTCTTTGTTGTTCTTTGTTTATTAAAAAATGTGATAGTGCTCTTAAGGAAGGGGTGGGCAATCTCAAGTTTGGGGGGCCAGATGTGGTCCTCTGGGTCTCCCTATCTGGCTCTTAGAACTCTCCCCTATCAGGTTCTGCTCTGTGCGATTTGCAAGTGCTTTTGCCTGGCTGGAATGTGTCCTTGAACTATGATAGCTTGCATGGACAGATGATGGAACAACATGCAGTGTTTGTGGCTGTGTGTTTGTGTGGCTGGAATAGAGCCCAGGGCCGGCTCATCATAGACCCCCGGTGGCGCAGGGCACCATGGCGCCAGCCCGCCAGGAGGGCGCCACGAGCTGCACCCACCCGCTCGCCGGCCGGTCCGCCGGTCTGCTGCGCAGCTGCGCGCAGCGCCCACCTGCCCACCGCGCTGGGAAACGGGGCGGGAGGGCGCCGGAGAGATCACGCTGTGTCTGGCCGCCCGCCGCGCAGCAGCGCCGCGCCCACCCGCCCACCGCGTTGGGAAACGGGGCGGAAGGGCGCCGGAGAGATCCGGCGCACCATGGCGACAGGCGCGCTTAAGACGGCGCTGATAGAGCCCACTGTACAAAGGTAAGGGCCACATCCAGTGCTCTGCCCACTTTTGCCTCCCCACCCACCATTGACATGTGGTCCCCAGAGGATTTGCCTATGATGCAATGGGGCCCTCGGGGCTGCAAAAGGTTCCCCACCCTCTGTCTAAACAATGTTCCTAAATTGTGAGAGAAATATGACTTGCTAATACTTGTCCTCCCTCCCTTCTGCCCCATCTCTGGGGAAGTGTGTTCTCCTCACTGGCCAAGCGCAGAAAGTAATTGCCTGCGCAAAAAAAAAACCTGATTTATTAAGAATTAAAACACTAGGACTACATAAAACTATGCAGATGCTGTGCAGCTTGGAGAAAAGAAGCAGTAGCAAAGAACTATTTCATCCCTGTCCCCAAATCTCTAATGAAAGGAATGCTAGAGGCTTTTTTTGTAGAGTTGACATTTAATGAACCTTTGTTTAAAAAAATCAGAGGTTGTTAGCAAAATATACAGAATCCCTTCTGTGGTGTGTTGCTATGCTGTGAAGTTCTTTTCATAACCACTGGTGGAATGCTTATTACTCCCTAGAGCTTTTTTCTGACGAGAAACCGTTATAATGCAGCTCCTGGATGACTTATTAGGTCTAACATCAGAATGCCAACAGGAGAAGAAGAGAAACGGCATAAATTAAAGCTGGTGTCTGCCATCGCGGCTTGTGTGGGTCACTTAGGAAGCGAGGGCAGGGGAGAAAATCAGACAAGAGACAATTAGACACTTGCTTTTATTTCTCCAGGGAAAACCAAAACCTATCATTTATATTGCATCACCACTTTTCAGAGGAACATAATGACAATAATAAGACAGGTCCTGCTTCAGGTCTCAAGATTTTGTTTCATTCTATTTATTGTTGCATATATATCCCAATGTTCCTCCAAGGATCTCAAGGTGGTGAGGATGCTCTGACAATCTCCATATTGTCCTCAGAACAACAACCCTCTGAGGTAGGTTAGGCTGAGAGTAAGTAACTTGTCCAAGGTCACCCAGTGAGATTCATAGCTGAGTAGGAATTTGAATCCTGGGTGGAATCTAGACGTATATTTTTTAAAAAACAACAACATGCTTTTTAAAAAAAAAAGTTTTGAAAAATATATTGAATTTGCCATAGCTCACCATCGCCATCTAGTGTCACATTTGTATAATGCACTTTACAACACACTTAAAACGTTTTATTTGCAGCTGTATAGCTGAGTCCCTGGTCTGCCAGGTCCCAGTCCAGCACTCTAACCACTACACTACATTGTATAGGATCAATGGGACATAATTCATTGCCATGTGAGCAGCTTCAGTAACTGACACCCCAGCAGGTGTGCCAACTCTAGGGGGTTGAGCTGCATTCATCACATGTGTGCGCTGTGTCCTGGGAACCCTCAGTTTTGAGGTTGACTTGGCGCCTCTGCACCCCAGGGATGCAGAAAGGACGGAAAGTGTCACATTCTTTGGAAAGGGAAGGGGATTTCCTTGCATAGGAGGGATTGGGATGTCTCTGCAAGAGTGGGGAGGAGAGGGTGATGCCCTTAGTTTAAGAACAGGCATCATCATGCCGTTATACAAACCTGTACCCTTGGAATACTCTGTACACAGTTTTGCTGTGCCTCACCTCAAAAGCAGGCAGTGAAATGAACCTTTCTGAAAAGATTCAGTAAAAGGGCAACCAAGATGATCAATGAGTTGGAGCAACTCCCCTCTGAGGAAAGGTTACAATATCTGGGGCTTTTCAGTTTGGAGAAAAGCCGAGCGAGAGGGGACATGATGGAGGTGCATAGTATTATGCGTGGTGTGAAGAAAGAAAATATTTCCTCCTCCCCAACTTCTCTCATTATACTAGAAATCAGGGACACACAATGAAGCTGGGACCTGGAAGACTTGGAATGGACAAAAAAAAGTAGTACTTCACATGCTGCATAAACTAGGGAATTCATTTCCCCAAAGATGTAGCAATGGCCACTCAACTGCATGGCTTTCAAGGAGGATCAAGCTATCTATGGCCACAGGCAACAAGGGCCATGTCTGATCTCCCCCGCCAGTCAATGTGCCCCTGAAAACCAGTTGTTGGGAATCACAAGTGGGGAGAGTTGCACTCAGGTCCTTTTTATGAACTTGCCAGATAAATCTGGTTGGGTACTGTGAGGAGTGGAGGTCAGACCAGTTGGGCCAGACATTCCCAAACTGCGGCCCTCCAGATGTTTTGACCTACAACTCCCATGATCCCTAGCTAACAGGACCAGTGGTCAGGGATGATGGGAATTGAAGTCCAAAACATCTGGAGGGCTGAAATTTGGGGGTGCCTAAGTTGGGCTTTTGGCCTGATCCTACAGGGCTCTTCGCGTGTAGGGCAGGCTTCCTCAACCTTGGTCCTCCAGATGTTTTGAGACTACAATTCCCATCATCCCTGACCACTGGTCCTGCTAGCAAGGGATCATGGGACTTGTAAGCCAAAAACATCTGGAAGGACGAGGTTGAGGAAGCCTGGTGTAGGGAATGCAAGCGAGGGGATATATCTCCATTGCCTTAGCAACTTTAAACAAAAGGCATCCCAGAGAATAAATGAGGGGCCACATGAATGGCACTTGCCTCTTCTGGTTCTGTGGAGCTGGGAGAGGCAGCTGCAATTGGATGGTTGGTGTTATTTTTCAAGTTTTTGGTCTGCATGGAAAACACTCCATCACCAATGGAGTAGATGGGTGGAGACAGGGTGGAGACAAACCAACCCGGTTGGTTAATTGCGAAGCATCTGAAGAGAAGGAGGAGGCGTGCTGGACTGGTCTTGTTCATGTGCTTCCCTTTTGAAGGATTGTTGGGACATTGTTGCAGGAATTTTTATAATGATTGTGGGGTTTGCCCCTCCAGCACGCAGTGTGCACCCTACCCCTTTGTTCACACACACACACACACACACACAGTAACGTCTTAAGGGTATCCAGCGCCGTGGTGCAATAATCCTCCGGCGCCACGCCCTCACAGCGGCAGTAGCACGCGGCTGAGGGGCGGAGCTGGAGGATGGTGGAGCCTGGATGGCGCACACCACCTTGCTCAGCCTCCCGCCCCTCCTTGGCGCCTGCCTCCAGTGGCCGCTCCGGAACACGCGGTGGCGTGCAGCCATTGAGCTTCCTCCATGCAGCAGAATCAGCGAGACTCCTGCCTAGAGTGGGAGCAGGCACGTGGTGCCACTCTAGGCAGGAGTCTCGCCGATTCTGCTTCATGGAGGAAGCTCAATGGCCACGTGCTACTGCCGCCGTGGGGGGTGGGGTGGAGGTGCCGGCAGCAGCTGCTCCCAGACACCAGCCTTTTAGTGCCCCTTCCACACCCCTGGTGGCCAGGCACCTTGGCGCCTTGCGCCACCCAGCCCGGGCCTAGAGACGGCCCTGCACACACACAATGTCTCCTCAAAGCACCACATAACACATTGACACCACACAATTTCCAACGTTGTTCTGTTCAGGAAGGAAATGGCTACCAAAGGGGGAGCTTGGGACATGAGTAAGGGCAGCCATAATCTCTAAAGTGTGAGCCCCTCTGCCTGAGTGATAATCTCTGGCATCCTGATACCTAAATGCCAGACAGGTAGCCATTCCAGAAAAGATAGCAAACCTAGATCAAGACAAAAGGGTGTGATTACCAATAACTTGGCTGGGAAACAGGGACATGTAAATATCTCTTTTGCATCGCTTGATGGGTGTATGGTGGGGGTCAAGGGAAAGGGGAGCAAGCCCTGATGCTCAGGTTTCTGTCGCCAGACCCTTCCAACGTGTGAGGTATTTGTGATGTATCCATGATGTATTTTTAGGGGTGCTGTGGGTATTTTTGTAAAACTGATAAAAGTGGGAGCCATCTTTTGTTCTGGACTTCTTCCTGCTTCTTCCATACAGTGGGTGGAATTCCTGTTGCAACAGTCGTTTGAATAAAGACCAGGCCTACTGGCTACTGTTTTGCCCCTAAATTCCTGGCTGGTGTCTTCGTTTGGTAATCCAATGAGCCCAAGGATTTTCCTATAACAGACATCCAAGTGGCCTCTTTTCAAGATGCCGGGATGCTATCTTATTTCTACAGCCTTCTGCACTTATCAACTCTAAGTGGAAGGCCAAGATCACAAGATCATTAATGATCCCTTTCGGCTGGGACAGGAAACAGATTGTTTTTGTAGAAGGGACAATGGACTCAAATGTCAAAGTTCAAGGTTGCTGCTATGGAGGAAAATGAGTATCTGAAATAATTGATCTGAAAAGAGAGAGAGAGAGAAAGAGAGAGAGAGAGAGATTCATTTTTGGCAAGTTCCTATCAGTAGCTGGACTTTTCTCTATGTCCATACTCTTGGTTTTAGCAAATACAACCCAGGAGCCAATGGGGGCTTCAGGTAATTCCCCCTTCACATGCTCAAAGGGGTCATGTGGAACAGCCCCCCCCCCCCACCAATGCATGAGAAGGGAAACTGCATGCCTGCTGATGTAAGCCTTGCCCTGACTTGGAATAACTTTATTTTCCAGTTTCCCTAAGAGAATATCTTTTTGTATGTGATTTTTTCCCTAATATATGCATTTTTATGCACATTTCATCCTGGTATATGCATTTCCCCCCAGTTCCATGGCTGGAGAACTGCACTGCAAAATTTAGAGAAGTGTGCATTTTGAAGGATGTCTGTGTTTTGGTTCACGTATTATTTCAGCAAGTGCTTATTAGAGATGTTTGCCTTTAAATGTGAATTTAGCAATTTCTGCCCCATCCCCATGAATGCTTCCTTGAGCTCCTTGGAGGAAGAGTAGGATGCCCCATTAAAAGTTTGAAATAATAAGTTGAGTAAATACATAAACTTTTTTTTTTCTTTTTGCAAGAAGGCAAAGAAACTGCCCGGCCCTTTGCAAAACCAGTAGCTAGTTTCTGCTCAGCATTGTAATTTTCCAATGCACTGGTTCACTACATTCCTGTGCTTCTTTTCGGAAAGAGCTTTGTCAATGCCAATTAAGCCTTCAGTATGTGAAAAAGCTCTTGAGATACAAAGAGAGATGACTTGGTGTCCTCCCCTATTTATCTGCACGCCACTCTTAGTCGTAGTGCACAGTCAAGTATCAACAACAGAGCAGAATACAGTGGTAAATAATTGATATTTAAATTATTGGCTGCTAAATAATTTAAATCAACGGCATGTCGCTGTCTCTTAAAATATTTCCAGCGGCATGAAAACAAAGCGAGGAATGAAGGCTGGAGCCTTCCAGCTGGATTGGAAAACTTGCACATCATCAACGAGAGCTAAATGCAAGCCTCCATATGCAGGAGCAATATACCTTTAAATAAATGCTAGGGGCAATCTGGGGGAGAGGGCTGCTTCTGTTTTGATGGCTACCTTGTCATATACACTTAGAGCACCAGGGCAAATTTTACACATGCCATTCCATTCAAAATATCACAGGGTTGTGCATGGAAAACTGGCATTTTCTGCCATTCACTCTAGAATGCCCTTCCCTCTGCCATTTGGGAATCATCATCTCATCAGTTGCTTCAGGCAACCGATCTTCTTGCCCAGATTTCCCATCACTCCTGAAATCACACCATTTTATTACTGAATTCCTCTTTCTACAGTGCTGCTTTGTATGTTCCAGATCTGTTTATAACAAAGCTGTTTTAGTATTTTCATGCCATATTTTTGTATACTGCTTGGAGGTTGCTTAAATATTAAGGATTTGAGAAATGCTCTTAAATAAATGAGTGGCTCACTAGAGATTCCCCCCAGCTCTGCCTGGAGATGCCAGGGGGATAGAACCTACATGCAAAGTAGATTCTCCACCACTGAGTTAGGGCCCTTCCAACATTGACTTTAAAGTGGCAGCTTTCAAAACCATTACCCTCAAGATTTATTTGCCTGACAGGTTGATAGCTCAGCAGTAGAGAAGATACATTGCATACAAAAGGTCCCAGGTTTGATCCCTGGTGTCGTAAGAACTCACCTCTACACCACCTTGTTCGTTACCCAGGTGATGAACAACCACCTTTTGAACACTCCCTCACCTGGAGTGCTGTTGTCCAGTTCTGGGCACCACAGTTCAAGAAGGATACTGACAAGCTGGAACGTGTCCAGAAGAGGGCAACCAAAATGGTCAAAGGCCTGGAAACAATGCCTTATGAGGAACGGCTTAGGGAGCTGGGTATGTTTAGCCTGGAGAAGAGAAGGTTAAGGGGTGATATGATAGCCATGTTCAAATATATCAAAGGATGTCATATAGAGGAGGGAGAAAGGTTGTTTTCTGCTGCTCCAGAGAAGCGGACATGGAGCAATGGATTCAAACTACAAGAAAGAAGATTCCACCTAAACATTAGGAGGAACTTCCTGACAGTAAGAGCTGTTCAGCAGTGGAATTTGCTACCAAGGAGTGTGGTGGAGTCTCCTTCTTTGGAGGTCTTTAAGCAGAGGCTTGACAGGCATATGTCAAGAATGCTTTGATGGTGTTTCCTGCTTGGCAGGGGGTTGGACTGGATGGCCCTTGTGGTCTCTTCCAACTCTATGATTCTATGAATAAACTACAGAACCAAGGAAACTATTTCTAAGCCCAGCATCCAGATTAAGGGACCCAGTATTTACTGTAGCTATTGCAACAGGACAGAGCTCACTCAATTCAATGTACCAGTTGAGAGGATCTGCCCCGAGGCACTTCAGAACAAAAGCTTATATAATAGTTCAAACATAGCAAACAAGGAGTCATGAAACACCTTCACATACGCCAGGAAAGGTTACAGGTCATGAGAAGTAAAGCACACATGTTGCTGAAATTCACCAGCAGGGAGAGTGCTATTCCACTCTGGTGGAACAGACATCCAGTTGGCCACTGTGAAGACTAGATCACTCCATTAGCCTGATCCAGCAGAGTTTGCCTTAGGTTCTTAAGCTGCGTTCTCTGTTTAGGTGGGATGGTGCCCAAGCCTCATGAGCCCAGGGATTGCACCACAGAATGCCCAGTTGCTGTTGAGAGACTGGAAGTTATGTTCTCCTATCACTGCCCACGGAAGGGGGAGAGCTAGGAGGTAGGTCCCATCCGTTTTTCTAGCAGTTGGATGCCATCTCTGATCTTCTCATCAAAGAACCCCACTATTCCTGGGAACACAGTTTGAAAGCCACTCCTCTACAGCAACAACTGCAAATGGTCTCGCCATACACATATATTAAGTGTGATTGCTATGGTTTCAAACACTACAAAGGCACCCGGCCATTTGAGTCCCGGGAACATTGTAACCAAGGGCTATTTCTGCTCGATGAAAACAAACTCTGGAGCAGCGTTAATTGGCCCTTCATGCCCAGGCTTGGAAGGCCGAATGGGTCATTTTCATCACAGCCTATTCAATGCAGGGCCATAATCACCCCATAAATAGGCACCCTGGACCTCTCCCTGTGCCAGCATGTGTCTGCTTGAATAACACTCTTTGATTGAAGTTCTTATTTTATCCATTAAATATGTACACTGTGCACAAGAGCTAAGCCATGTGAGCAACAGACAGCTGTGTGATTTGTCCTGAAAGTTCCTATGCTGCTGATGTGAGGGCTTTCACTTAGATTTATTTCTAATGACATAAGAATGGCGAGGGGATTTGACCACAGGAGACTGATACAAAGACTGCAGGGAATGGAATAGAGGGACAAAAGAAGCTGACATATACCAAGTCAGACCAATGGTCCACCAGGGTTCATATTTTCTACACAGACTGGCATAGGTTTTCCAGTATTTTGAGCAGGTTTACCACCCCAGCACTACTTGAAGTGAAGTGAGTGGGCATAGGCCACGGGTACATGAAATGGGCATATGCTTCTCAGGTATATAACTTCAGGAATATAAGCCATTTTGCCTTTCTGAAGAATCCTATATTCTGTCTCCCTTTGCCCTACTAAGATACTGTCCCTAGGACAGTCAGCATTGCCTATGTTTACATAAAGCCACCTGGTTATAGAATGTCCGGGACGTTTAGGCATAGGAATAGCCCAAGCTGAAATTGCCTTGGACGCCTGCCCTTCAGGAGATGCAGGATCCAAGACAGAGGTAACTTAGTGGGTCACAGTAACCCCAGATGTTCCCAAATAAGGTTGGGATGAGCTCTTCCAATATGGGGCAATCCCGGATGTCCCAAATATGGTGGGGGATGAGCTCTTCCAAGGAGGAGGAGATGAAATTCATAAATGGTAAACGGAATGGGCCTTGCCTTCTCCGATTGGTAGTTCTTTGTTCTAAATGAGCCAATCTGATTGATTGTTCTGTAATGTATGGCTACCCAAAGGTATAAATGTTTGAGACACCCATTGTTCTGGGTTCGGCTTTAGTATCCTCTGAGTATCCTCTGAGCCATTGCTTGCTGTCAGCAAACAATAAAATTTACTTTCCTTTTCTCTATTGCTGCGTGGTGAAGTTTCTTCAGTCTGCGTGGTGACCAAGAATTGAACCTGGAACTTTTTGTATGCAAAACAGATACCTATCACCTGGGTGGTTTTTTTTCCTGCCGGAGCCTTCTAAAGCTCAACTCTGGCACCTCTCAGGTGGGCAACCATTGCCATTCTAAGATAACAATGGAAAAGTTCATGGTGAGCTCTGGCACCTATCCCCCACCCCCTGAAAAATAGCATTGCCTACCACTGAGCTACAGCCCTCCCCAAATTTGAAAGCATGCAAGCAAACATTTTTTGGTTTTAATAGCTCATCTCTGTTATTGCTTAAACCTGGTACACCCATACCCAATGAAGATCAACGGTAGTGCTCAGTGGAGGTAGTGCTCAGTGGACTCAACCAGTTGAGTCTTAGAGGGTACTTGTCTGGAGACAGAGTCCATATGCAAGAGTCAGTCCAGTTCTAAGGCCAGGAATATCTCAGTTCACATAGTCAGATGATTTGGGGTTCAAGAAAACCGAGGGTGCAGGGTCACAAGATGCAAGGTCTTGCCAGGAACAATGAATGCTGTTTACAGCAACTGACTGAGGCTGGAAACCCTGCTTAAGAAAGCAGGAGCAAGAAGGTTTATCAGCAGCAGGTGGAGTCACTTCGCCTTCTGCTCCTTCAGGCTGCTGCTCAACAGGTGAAGCTGACTCCTGGCCCATGACATTCAGTCTCTCTCAGTCTCCCATTTTCCCTGTCCCAAGTTCAGTTCTCCAAATTTCCACATCAGTTTGTGGATATATACTGTATTTTTCCATGTATAAGACTAGTTTCCCCCCCCTTCAAAATAATGTCAAAAATGTGGGGGTGTCTTATACATGGAGGCCATCTCTCCCCCTCCCCATTTTCTTAAATCGGAGTCCCCCCAAATAGGGGACGGCTTATACATGGGGGTGTTTTACAGATGGAAAAATACCGCATGTATCCTCATGAAGGGGTAGCGCTGTGGTCTAAACTACTGAGCCTAGGGCTTGCCGATCGGAAGGTTGGCGGTTCGAATCCCCCCAACGAGGTGAGCTCCCGTTGCTCGGTCCCAGCTCCTGCCAACCTAGCAATTTGAAAGCACGTCAAAGTGCAAGTAGATAAATAGGTACCACTCCGGTGGGAAGGTAAACGGCATTTCCGTGTGTTGCTAAACTCGCCAGAATCGGCCACATGACCCACAAAAACTGTGGACAAATTTTTCCCAGTCTATACAATTTTGTATGCAATTATGTGTAATACATGTATTTTTGGAAAGGGAACTTTCCCTACTAGAACACATTTTAAATGTTATTTTCATGAATATCTGCACACTTTACCCTGGTGTATGCATTTTCGTACACAGTACTTGGCTGGAGAACTGAATTGCAAAATTCAGAGATGCATTTATAACAAAAGATTCCAGCTTTTTGGTTTACGTGTTATTTCGGGAAAGTGCCAATTAGGTAGATTTGTCTTTAAAGGCAGATGACCTGAACTCCTCTCCCATTCCCAGAGCTTGGACTAGATAGGTCTTTGGTTTGACCCAGCAGGGCTGTGCTCACGTTCATAGACAGAATCCTGGAAATCAGAAGACCAAATGGTAGAATAAAAACATGATCAGGGATATGAGGCTCGAGTGAGAAGTAATTATGGGGTGGGTTTATTTTGTTTGTTTGTTTGTTTTGTTTTAAGGATGCCCATTTAAAAGAGGGCCCTGATGGGAAAGAGATTAGAGAAACATGAGCACCTAGGAGGGCCAGTAATTCAGCTAATGATTTCTTTAGATCTCATGCTCTAGTAGCTGTCTCATTTAGCAGAATTCTGGGTAATTTACAGCCTATTTGCACATGCTCAGCAGGTATTTATTTTTTCCTCTTCTCAAACTGTCAGATCAGCCTTTTGTTTGGAGCAAAGTGTGTTTTTCTGTGATTCATTAGGTCTCATTAGTCCCCATTCCCCTTCTGCGTACAGTAACTTGAGCAAAGTGGGGAGGGGGGGGGAGAGAGAGAATCACTCAGCAACACCAGGAAAAGCTCCCCAGACAGCAGTAACTTAACTACTCACAAGCTGCACAAACTTTGAGGCATTTAAACGCTTTTTTCCAAAGAGATGTGCAGGGGAAGAGAGAGGGAGGGAGGGAGAGAGGGAGGGAGGGAGGGAGGGAGGGAGGGAGGGAGGGAGGGAGGGAGGGAGAAAGAAAGAAAGAAAGAAAGAAAGAAAGAAAGAAAGAAAGAAGCTGCACGACTGACAGCCTAGTTAAACTCCTAGTTGTAAATGATTCAGGACTCTTATTTTTAAATGAATCATAATTATTTAGATGGAAGATGTTCTCCAAGTTGGAACAGTCTTGAAGAGAACCCTAGGCTGGCGATATACAAAAATGTATCTTTGCCCCACTTTTTCTTCTGATCAAATGGTTATGGAAAGGTTTTGTACATAATCTGATCATACAAGTCTAAACTTGTGTATAAACTTTCTGTTTTTTTCTTCTGATCAATCCGCAGCATGGTTTTTGATTCTCTCTTCGGTTTCCCTCTTTCTGCACTGCTTCCTGTCATCTTGGCCCACTGCTTTCTTCCTGTGTGTGTGTGTGTGTGTGTGTAAATCTATTGCTCTGCTAGACTTCACCCCAACTCAAAAGAAGCAACCAGGACTCTGACACAGAGAAGGAGCTAATTGACTCAGAAAGGGTAGTGGTGCAAGCTGTGGAACTGCTGAACAGTAGTCTCACAGCTAGCATCCCCTTGAGCTGGAGCCCTCTGAACTGCCCCCCCCCCCGAAGACAACCACCATACCTCATTAGGTTTTCTCCATTGTTAATATTGGTATTCCAGTTGTGCGTACTGTGTGTACAAGTGTATATTTCACCCAAAGCTTTACTGTGAAACTGAAAATGGAATTAAGGTGTCAGGAGTGTGTGTAGGAGCCGGGCCCTGTGACTGGTAGGGCGTTGCAGGACTGGGGCCTTTCTGAGTTTGGCCTGGAAGGGCAAGGCACAGCCACACAGGTGAGACTTGAGAAGACTCATAGCACCTGGTGGCAAGGGCCAGAAAGGGTATATAGGGCCAGCATTTCCCTCTGGCTCTTTGCACAGCAACATGCTACCCACCTAGGTGTGCTTCGGCTTCCTGACTCCTGGTATCCTGACTCTTGGACCCTTGGCTTCCTGACTTCTGGTTTCCTGACCCTCAGACCCTTGGTTTCCTGATTCGTGGACTCTTGGCTTCCTGACCCCTGGACTGCTGACCCTGGACTGCTGATTCCTGCTTCCTGATCTCTACCCCAGTTCCAATGTACCAAGCCGGGACTCCGACTGCCTGTAACCTGCCTGTGACATAAGGGAGGAAAGAAAAGTTCACTGGCAAGGATTATTCACTCTGAATAGGGTTGTCCCCTAACTCTTATTTCTAGCCCCTAACAAAAGGAAATGATGTGAAGGGTAGAAGGAGATGGTGTCAAGGACTCCATTGAGCAAAAAGAGCCAGTCAGGCCTGTCTGCTGCTACATTGTGCTCCAGTTGGAACTGGAAGGCAACTGAAGGCCTCGGTCAAAATCACTCCCTGAGTGTGTAGCTGCTCCTGGGGGGGACATGATATGCTGTGCTGGATTAAACCCTGTGGAGGCCCCTAGGCAGTCGAAATCTTGGGGGTGGCGGGCTCACAAATTATCTCATACATTTTCGAAAGCTTCATATCTGAAGGCTTCTCGTGCACATGATCAGTGGGATATATTATTTTAATCTGCTGTCACGGGACAGCGGGTGGTGCTGTGGGTTAAACCACAGAGCCTAGGGCTTGCCGATCAGAAGGTTGGTGGTTTGAATCCCCGCGATGGGGTGAGCTTCTGTTGCTCGGTCCCAGCTCCTGCCAACCTAGCAGTTCGAAAGCACGTCAAAGTGCAAGTAGATATATAGGTACCGCTCCAGCGGGAAGGTAAATGGTGTTTCCGTGTGCTGCTCTGGTTCGCCAGAAGCGGCTTTGTCATGCTGGCCACATGACCTGGAAGCTGTACGCTGGCTCTCTCGGCCAATAACGTGAGATGAGCACCGCAACCCCAGAGTCGGGGAAAGATTGAGGGCACAAGGAGAAGGGGACGACAGAGGACGAGATGGTTGGACAGTGTTCTCGAAGCCACCAACATGAGTCTGCCCAAACTGCAGGAGGCAGTGGAAGTTAGGAGTACCTGGCGTGCTCTGGTCCATGGGGTCACGAAGAGTCGGACACGACTAAACGACTAAACAACAACACCCCTAATCTATGAGACCAAGGGGAGTCAGCTGAAACTGATAATCCACTCACCTGATCCACCCCACATTCAGGGAGACAACAGATTTGACCAACCCAACACTGGCCCCACCCTGAAACTCCACACCCTCCCAGATCGCCCTTGGGACCCCAAGAGCAGATAAAGTATTGGGTCCAAGCAGAAGGAAACAAGTCCAGCTCCAATTCTCAGAGCTTAAGGGAACTTTGCAGCAGATATGGAACTCTTCCGGCGTATAATCAGTGGACATTAAATGTATTGCCCTTATCAGGAGGAACTGCTACCCAACCCAGCAGCTACAGTGTGCCATTAAGCATCATTAAATTGTCCAAACACTTATTAGAATGTTAATATCTTTCTAATAATAATTACTTCTTGCGTCTGTAATTTTGAATCAGCGGCGCACTGTGCTGTCCGTTTCACGTTGTGTAATTTTCTCCCCAAGTCATTCCTTCTGGAGGAGGAGGTGCGTGCTTAAGCATCTCTCCTATGCAGAGCATATGGTGTGCCTTAATAAGGCTTAATTAAATGCTTGCTTAAATCATATTGCTGGGAAAATATTTATTCTCTTTCTTTATATCATTAAAGTGCATTGGAAACTTTATTTTAATTGCTAGATTTTGGGGGGGTGGGTGGGTGGGGGGGTTGGAGTGGGCGGGAGGCAAAGCAGCTTAATCCTTTAAATAAATATTGCAAACATCACCAACCTGCCTTGCTTAAGGGTAATTAATCAGTGTTTGCAAAGCCTTTTGAAATTGAAAAACACGACGTTTTAGCCTAATTAGGAATCATTAGTGAAATGCCCAGCGAATGGTGGGCACATGGATGAAATAACCACATTGCTTTCTGTTGGCCGTTCTATGGAAACAAATTTTTGTATAGTATTATCCAAAGTTATGCACCCATTGGAAGTTCACAAGTCTACTCTGAGTATGGCAAATGTTGAACATTGAATACTAGGGGATCACTGGAAGGACAGATGCTGAAGCTGAGGCTCCAATACTTTGGCCACCTCATGAGAAGAGAAGACTCCCTGGAAAAGACCCTGATGTTGGGAAAGATTGAGGGCTCTAGGAGAAGGGGACGACAGAGGACGAGATGGTTGGACAGTGTTCTCGAAGCTACCAACACGAGTCTGACCAAACTGCGGGAGGCAGTGGAAGACAGGAGTGCCTGGCGTGCTCTGGTCCATGGGGTCACGAAGAGTTGGACACAACTAAATGACTAAACAACAACAATAGGGGATCAAAACTCTTTTGGAAACTGCTGTGGTGAAAGGCAATAATGAGAGGAGAGTGCTCTGGTGCTGAGCTCCTGCTTACCTATTTCCCACATGCACCTGGATGGTCAATGTGAGAACAGGATGCTGGCTGACATGGGCTATTAGCTATTATTTTCTTAAAAAGGGCAACTGAAATGATCAAGGGCTTGCAACAACTCCCCCATGAGAAACATTTGTGGCTTTTTAGTTTAGGGAAAACTTGAGTAGGTTGGATGGGGCATATCAAGTTAGGCCTAGATTGGAGAAAATGGATAGGAAGAGGTTTTTCTTCCTCTTTTAGGATATTCTTTCAGGACCACTCAGTGAAGATGAATGTTGGGAGATTCGGGACAGACAAAAGAAAAGCACAGCTTCACACAGTGCATAGTTAAACTATGGACTTTGCCTCCACAAGATGTAGAGATGGCCACCAACTTGGAGGGCTTCAGAAGAGGATTAGATAAATGCATGGAGGGTAGGACTACCAGTGACTATTAGCTGCAATGGCTATTTTCTACCTACATTGTGGGCACAGTATGCCCCTGAACACTAGTTTGCTGGGAATCACACATGGAGAGAGTGTTGTAGCACTGAGGTCCTCCTTGCAGACTTGCCATAGGCATCTGGGTGGCCAGGTGGCAGGTATATTTCAGTTCTGCACAGCTGGGCTGTTATGGGCTCCTTCCCAAAGGAATAGATTTTAGATTTAGATTTCCAGAGTTGGAAGGGGCCCTTAGGTTGATCTAGCCCCACCCCCTGCAATGCAGAAATCTTTCATCCAACACATGGGATTCAGACCTACAACCCTGAGATTAAGAGTCTCATGCTGAGAGAGAGAGAGAGAGAGAGAATGAGAATGCTTAAGGCACACAGAGAACACCTCCGTGCTCAGAATTCCTTTCCCAACAGATGTGGAGATTTCAACCCAACCCCAGAGTGAGATTCCAGTATTCTGCAGAAGAAAGAGGAATGGCCTCTCCTTCCCTGGAGATTTTGGAGTTGGATGACCATCTGTCAAGGATTCTTCGGCTGAGATTCTTGCATTGCAGGGGGCTGAACTAGGCGACTCTGGGGATCCCTTCCAACTCAATGAAATACCTTTCATTGGTTCTCTGATAGACCAGCAGCAACATTTTTCATGTGTTGAGGCCTCTGTTGAGTCAAAACCTCCCCCCTCCCCGCCAACACACAAAGTCTTTTGAAACTCCTGACCTCTTGGCCAGGGCAGAAGAAAAAGAGAAAAGGGGAAGAGAGTGCTCAGAGGCAGCAGCAACTGCCGACCCCCAGCCGACAGAGCACATTCTTCACCTCCTTCCCCGGCTGCAGCTGCTCTCGCCCGTCCATGTGCGCCCAGTCAGCTCTGAACCTCCAGACAGCTCTTAAAATTCAAAAATTCCTCCCAGACACCATTTTAGGCATCCAATTTCCAGATTTGTCCAGAATTTTCTGGTCATATGGCAAGCCTAAAGTAGACAGGCAGATTGATTGGTCTGTGGGACTATGGATGAGAAGTATACTGGGAAACCTCCCACTACTTTTCATCAGAGCTGGGTTACATAAACATACAGGTTTGGAAGGAGAGCGGTTGAGTGACACGTAGACCATCTTCTGTCTGGAAAGTCATAATTTTATCCTCCTAAGTGTGCAAAGAGCCACGATCACCAAGAGTGGCAAAATTGCAATTGTCACATTGGTTCCGGTATAGGGAATGGCAAGAATAGCAATGGGAGCTGGACACCTTAACTGTTCCCCACACTTCCTGGCTCCACAGGTGAAGCAGCAGTGATTGCAATCATTTTTCTCGATGACACTTGGCTCAGTTGCATACCATTAGCTCACCCTTGGGAGACAAATAAGAATTGATCACCTGACACAGCTCCACTCCAAGCAGAGTGGAGACAATGAGTCAGTAGCCAAGACGTAATTTGGAAGTCACACTTTAGTCTTTGCACTCTATTGGGTGCAAAGACTAAAGCATGTAAAGGGCTCCCTGACCGTTAGGTCCAGTCGCAGATGACTCTGGGGTTGTGGCGCTCATCTCGCTTTACTGGCTGAGGGAGCTGGCATACAGCTTCCAGGTCATGTGCCCAGCATGACGAAGCCACTTCTGCCGAACCAGAGCAGTGCACAGAAACACTGTTTACCTTCCCGCCAGAGCGGTACCTATTTATCTACTTGCACTGTAGGTTGGCAGGTGCAGTGACTGAGCAACGGGAGCTCACCCTGTCGCGGGGATTCGAACTGCCAACATTCTGATTAGCAAGCCATAGACTCTGTAACCCACAGCGCCACCCACACTCTATTAGTATTGTGCAAAAACAACCTTATTTTCATGAATACTTCCATTGACTTGCAGCAGGCAGCAAAAAGGGGTCTGGAAATGTATGAGAGGGCACTGTATGCAAGTGGTGTAGCATTGGTTGTCGGCTCTCGGGGTATGAGTGTGCATGCCAGGCAGGGGTGCACCAGCCCATCCTCAGTGTCCAAACCACTGGAGTGCCCCCACCAGAGCAAAGTGGGGCCACACTGAGCTGCCTGCCCGACTGTGCAGGGGGGAGTCAGTTTGGTCATTGTGGCCCTTGGCAAGTGAAGGAGAGCACTGGGCCAGGACCCACTGGGGTCACATGGTTCACACCCCCTCAAAAAATGTGCAACCAGGACCACGTGCCCTGGCACCCCCCCATACTATGCCCCTGCTGTATGCAATACAGGAAACCTCTGTTTTGCCTCAGTCACATGAAATTATCCTCATTTTTCCTCATTGACGTAACCAAAACTGATTAACCCTTCACCGGTTGATGGCTCCTTCTGCACTATTTTGTTCTGCTTGCTTGAACTCATAGTGCCATACTATATGGGTCCACGAAGAAGTAAGTTCAACTGAGTTCAATGGGACTTTTTTTCCTGGCAGAAGTGTATAATGTTTTCAGCCTATCTCCTTCCCGGAAAACATTGATGTCATCGTAACCATCCCCTTAATGAAAGTCACTAGGTAAATGAGGGTCACTGGGGACTTAGGCCTCCATGGAGACATAGGTATGTTTATAAGAGGTGTATTGTTTTGCAAGTGTCATTTGCTAACATAGTGTGTAGAAGCATATAGTGTGGCCGAACCCCTTTGTCCATTGACCAGGACTTGCAATAAGAGGAACTTCTGCGCTGAAATGAAATCTAGATCTTAACCGCTTGCAAAAAGACGTTTAGTGAACACAGACTAAGAGGAAATGAAACAAGATAGGTGACCTAACTATAACTGTAGATTAATCTAAGACAATTCTGAAGTTATTGTATTAGTGAGTATGAAGCTGAATATATCGTCATGGGCTGCAATCATTAGCCTTTCATCTCTGTTATTTTCTAGAAACGCCACTAAAAGGGGGGGGGGGAGGAGAAAGGCAGGGAGCCCTCAGAGGATTTTATATGCATTCATGGCAAAAGGACAGATGTTTGAGGGTCATTAGGACACTGTTGTGATTTTATTAACAGTATGTTTCCTGATTGCTTCACATTTCCATCACAGCTAAGTCTATGAAAGCTCAATGCACCCATAACAATTACCAAGCATTTTAATGTTCTGATCTTCATTAGTGGTGTCTTGCTCTTGCCATACGAGATTACTTTGTCATCCGGTCCAGAAGGGATGCCTGGAAAGAAACAGACCTTTGCATGCACCCCCCCTTTTTTTGTAGATCTGCAAGAAAAAGTCACAAAAAGGATGTATATTTCCAGGTCCCTGGAGCTGGTTTTGGCCCCATGGGGCACAATATACGGATACCCATGTGGTACCTGTATGTTTTGCCTCACAGGGCAAATAGTAGCTCTGGCTGGAGTTAGCACTTACATATAATCTGATAAGGATACCAGTTTGCATTCAGTTTGCATATGTTAATGCACATGTATAGGTGCAACTTTAGAAATCATTGGTATCATCTATATTGGAATTCTCTGCAGAATCAGGCCATTCTCTTCTTGCACCCTGCTTCCCACAATGACCAATCAGATATCTCAAAAGAAGCAAGCGAAAAAGACAACAGCCCTCTCTCAAATGTTCATAGGTGAGCTAACCCAAAGGAAGACCCAGACCCAAAAAACAAAATATCTGTCTGCTGGCAAAATCACACAATGCAGTTCAACAAAGCACAGATTGAATTCATAGATCAATAAAGGAACAGAACAGGGAAATCTATTTCATCCTAACTTTAATAGACAAAGTACCATATTTTTCTGTGTATAAGACTAGGTTTTTCCCCTAAAAAATCATCTCCAAAATTGGGGGGCGTCTTGTACACGGATAGATCTTCCCCCATTTTCTTAAATCGGAGTCCCCAAAAATACATGGGGGCATCTTTTACATGGGGGTGTCTTATAGATGGAAAAGTACACTATTTGTAACTAACTTTCCAACACTTTATTGAATCACTGAGATAAGTAAAACCAGTGTGACAGACGGTGTTTTGTAGTGGTTAGGAAAGGGACAGGTGCTGTGGTCTAAACCACTCTTGGGCTTGCTGATTGGAAGGTCAGTGGTTCGAATCCCCACAATGGAGTGAGTTCCTGTTGCTGTCCCTGGTCCTGCCAACCTAGCAGTTTGAAAGCACACCAGCACAAGTAGATAAATAGGTGTGGCGGGAGGTAAACGACATTTCTGTACACTCTGGTTTCCGTGATGGTGTTCCATTGCGCTAGAAGCGGTTTAGAAGCGGTGGACAAACACCGCCTCCTTCAGCCTGAAAGTGAGATGAGTGCTGCAACCCCATAGTCGCCTTTGACTAGACTTAACCATCCAGGGGTTCTTTACCTTTACCTTTTTACAGTGTTCCCCCCCCCCTTAAAAATATGTTTAGGGGCACTCTCATTTTGACTCAAGAAAATCACCATTTTATAGTTCAAATTGGGGAAAATAAATACAGTAAATGGACAAAAGTACAAAGATTCACAAAATGTTTAGAGGTATCCGTACTCCTGCGCCCCCCCCCCCCGAAAAAAGCACTGCTTTTTTACCTTAGTGGTTAGAACACTGCACTGGAACCATGGGAGGCCAAGGTTCAGATCCTAACTCAGCCAGCCTTTCAGCCTAAACCTACTTCACAGGGTTGTTGTGAGGATAAAACAAGGAGGCAGAGCACCATGTACACTATCATGGGCGTAGGCGGGGGCATAGCTGCCAAGTTTTCACTTTTCTCGCGAGGAAGCCTATTCAGCATAAGGGAAAATCCCTGTAAAAAAGGGATAACTTGGCAGCTATGGGCAGGGGGCAGGGGGGCAGCTGCCCCACCTAGAAGCAGGGCCGCTGGCCAGCCTGCCCCGCCGCCCACCGCCGCTGTCCACCGCCGCCCGGGCTGGGTGGCACCAGGGCACCTGGCTACCAGGGCCGCTTTGGGGAGGAGGACGCGGGAGGCGATCCTCCTCTGAGGCCGCTGCTGCTGCGCGTGTCTTCCTGGAGCCGTGCGATGCAGCTCGGCTTCTGATTGGCTGCAGGAAGCTCCTGCAGCCAATCAGAAGCTGCGGGTGCCTCTAGGCGTTGCCCCTTCCTTCCCTCTGAGGTGGCCGAGCGGGAGGAAGCAGCAGCGGCATGGAGACTGCCTCTGCCACCCAGACCAGCAGCATGGGCTCTGTGCCCCGCCGAGACAGAGGGCGCCAGCGCTGCTGAAGATGCGGCGGCAGCGGCGTGAGTGGGCTTTTGGGAGGGGGTGGGTCCGCCTGCCCCTGCACCAGCTGAAATCGAGAGCAGCTGTGTACTGTTTCCATGGCCCTCATCTTGGTGGTCTGCTATGACCTGGGGGTGGGGGCTTGGAGAGGAGTTAGACACCCATCCCACGGCAACCACTGATGAGGAACACACATGCATGGGCTTGAGCCCGCCCACATTCCCACTTTGTGGTCCCTCCCCTCCCTCGCCTTGGCCCCTCCCCTTGCCCCCCCTAGTTTTGATCCTGGGTACACCCCTGTACACTACCTTGAACTTTTTGGAAGGAAAGATGTGATACAAATGAAATGAATAAAACACCGTGATGAGATACTCCCCATAGTAGTGTGGGTGCAGTAAGCCTCTTGAGTTCCTATCCTTTGACCTCTTTAATGCACCAAATAGTAAACCCAACCCTGAATGTGAGTGTGGCTTGGTGGGATCATAGTTTCACTCGGCCTGACCTAGATTGCTCAAGAGACATAATGTGCCAAGAGGCATTGCATCCCATTATTTCCTAGCTTTATGGATTAAATGGCCCTTTCTTGTGCTGCGTTTGCTCATGTTGCAATTAATTTCTGACATTAATGAAAGGGAGTCATACAGCAAACAGCACATTAGTTTCCTTGCTACATTTCTTTTCCTATTGACTTGCAAATGATGCGAGAGCAAGCTGGGCATTAAAAAAAAGTTGTTTTTTTTTAAAAAAAGTGTTTGCAAACTAATACAATTCATTACAGCACTTGGAACAATAATACACTTGTCATAACAACTCGGGACACTGAGCCAATAAAAAACGATACCTGAAAAACAAGGGTGTAATTTGGGTGCAGCTGATAGACAGATGTTACTGCTCATCTGGTGGGAAGAAAATGAATCTAAGCGGCTCGGAGAATCAGAAGCGGCATAGCAAGTAATGTGAGATTTAAGAGTCGATGCGGGAGTCCTCGCCTTCCGCCAACATTAATTTTCCTTTCTCTTGCGAGTCAACCACATTGGAATGGGAAAGTGTTAAAGTGTTCATCTGCACTGATAGGTCTTCCAGTGCAACAGTCATACCAGGAGGACAGAAGTCTTGAATGGGCTCCTCTCTCTTAATCATGCCACATGTGGAGCTGTGAAAATGCGACCACCAGATGCTGTTTATGGAGCCAAGCAAATTAGACCAAAAATGTAACCTTGATGACGTACATAAATATGAGCTGGGAGCTGTTGCAGAAGGAGAGATGTGGGGGGACACAGTTGGCGTTTTGCTCTAAACACAGGTGGATTAACCTTGAATCTAAACACCCTGCAGAGCAGGTACCACAAGGAGAACAGAAATTTGCTATGTGCAAGAAATTCTCCTCCTCCTCCTAACCACAGTTGATATTATTAATATTAAATATTCTTTTTATTTCCTCCTCACTCACTGCTGTTCAATTAGGACCGATCTGGATTTACAAAGTGTGGCCCCAAATTGGATCAGGTGCATGTGTGTCCACACACAAGTGCTTTGAGTCACTCCTTGTTTCAGAAAGCTTGCCTTGCAATGCACTCTGAATCCAATTTTATCTTTCACCCCCAGGCTAGAGTGAAGTCCCACTTTTCAACCTCCTTTCCTCGTGGAAGACCTTCTGTGGTTTAATGCCAGTTGTGGGTGGTGCCAGAGGTTAAACTAGGAAGTGCCAAAGGCCAAAGTGGATTGATCAATGCATGCAAATGTTACCTTTGCACAGCAGTGTGGATCCCGCCCATACAAAACTCAGAGGTTTTTATATTCACCCACCCACATCTGAGAAGCAAGCCACATCGTCACATTTTAAGGGTACATTCCTGCTGGGCAAAAGGACTCCAGCGGGGTGCCCTGGCTAGACGAGGAGGAACGGTGGGAGGCTATAGACGGGGGAACACTCCTGAAATATACTCGGAGTCGAGAGTGAATTTCATGCTCTTTATTCAGCTCGTAGTCATCAAGGAGAAGAAGAGAAGAATGCCCTTTTCCCAAAACCATCTGCTTATATACATTATTTACACAATGGGCTTTGCCTGATTGGCTACTTCAGGGCTACATCTGTGGGCCAATCAGTTTGTGGATTGACTTCTGCCAGCAGCCTGATTGGCTGCTCCTGCAGGCCAATCAGGTTGCGGATTCACTTCCACCTGGAGTTGGATTGGGTGGCTCCTGCGGACCAATCAGACTGCTGATTCTGGATCCTATTGTTCTATGATTCAGCTGAGTACACAACAACTCCCCACCCCAGGGAAGCATCAGAGCAGGAAGGCTCCGAGCCAGGAGAATGGGGGTGGGATGCAGGAGACAGAGGAAGAAGAGGGTCCAAATGGGATGGAAGCTGAACAAGCAACAGCTGACAAAGAGGTTGAGGCCACAGATCCCCAGCCACCTGCCACTTCCACTATTTCCTTCTCCCCTCCTCCTCTTTCCCCAAGAACAAGGAAGGTGTTACTTGTAGCAGAACAAAAGGCACAGAGAGCCCCTCCTCGAAGGAGAATGTGGCTGTTGGAAAGGCAGCTGGCTGGGGAGGAGCCTTAGGAGGAAGTGGGAGGCTCAGATTCTCAGTCCTGCCGACTGCCTCACCAGGGCTAGTCCTGCCCGCGGAGTTCTCTGTTGGATTTTGGTTCTCTGAATTAAGAATCATCTCTGAGTTACCAATATTACTTTTTTAAAAACACAATTTTATTAAATTTTCCAATTACAAACCAATTATATCATATCAATTATTCCAAATTATACAAATACATATCAATTAAGCCAAATATTATGCCAAATCATAAAGTTTTTTGACTTCCCATGCTTCAAAGTCTGGGGATTCTGAATAATGATACTTTCTGCCATCCTACTCCAAATTTCAAAATCTTATCATTATAACCCTGATCTTTTCCCAACAGTTCTTCCAATTCCTATCTTCTTCTTTTATCGCAGCTTCTGAGATAGACATCAAGCGAGATTTAAGACAAAGTTGAGTTACCAATATTACATGGAAGCCCCATAGCTCAGTGACAGAGCACTTGCTTTGTTTGTAGAAGATGCCATGTTCAATCCCCAGAATCTTCAAGCAGGACCCGAAACATTGTAGAGCTGCTGCTGATCAGCGTAGACAATACTGAGCAATATGGACCATGGGTCTGCTTCAGTTGAAGGCACCTTCTTGTGTTATTGTGGAGTGCAACATGTTCCCCATCTATGTCTTAAAAGGTTCAGAGCACACATAACAGTGTGAGTGTGTTCAGAGAGAGACGGGGGGAGTCTGGCCCAGACATTGCCTTCAGCGGGGTAGATATCTCATGCAGAATGACTGTTGCTTAAAAAAAAAGAAATCAATCCAGCTTGGAGGACACCCAATCCCTTTTGTGTGTTTGAAATTTAAAGATACAGCATCGCTCCTAATCAATACATGTTTCGTGTTTGAAATATATTTCAAGCCTGATTTCAAGGCTGTTGAGTCCAGACAGCCCGACAGCTATTTGGTCCTCTCCCTACCCCATACATTTTATTTTATTATGTTTTCTTGTGGTAACTTTGGCCTGAAATGCTTTATTAGTGAATGTGATAGCCGGGTGATTTAAAGATGACGGCAGCATGAATTTGGGGGGAAAGTTTGCATCGCTGCTAGAAGACCTTGATTTTGACATTCACAGTGTGCATTTATTTTCCCATTTTTGTGCTTGCTTGGTAATAGTTTTGGTTTATTTTCTATGTTTGTTTGTTTGTTGTCTTTTGTTGATAATGCTCTGATGTGTGCAGTACTCAAACTGATTTCAAACTGGGATTTAGGATGACTTTTTATGAGCCCGATTTAAGACACATAATGATTAATTATGATTATTATAATTTCTTTCGGCTGAGTTAAAGAATGGCCACTGGAGCAGACTCACAAGAGCTTAAACTCATGGATTTCGGTGAGCTTAAGTCTATGTGGGTTTGTGTGCAGCCAGCAGCCAGCTTAATTCTGTTGTCTTCTGCCAAATGTGATAAAGCTCCTTCAATATGTTAGTCACTACCGGTAGCTTAGCTGCAGGAGTTACTGAAAGGACTTGCCACCCAGCTGTCTTAGGGGACTTCACTCTGAATTTGTGTAGTGTTTACTTAGCCCTTTCTTCTCCTGAAGGTATCGCACAAGGCAGCAGAGTTTTAGGATCAGAGTTTTCCTTCTCCTCAATGGGCTACCTTCCCAGGGGGGCGAGCCCCATCTGCCCCTCAATTTCCTCTTCAGCTTGTGCAGAAACCACCTTCCTGACTGCTGGACCCACTATGAGGAGTTAAAATAATAATAATCACAAACTGATGTGGAAATGTGGAGAGCTTAACTTAAGACTGGGGTTGAGGGAAGAAACCAAGGGAAATAAAAAATGACATATTTGCTTTGGCTATGCATGGCCGCTGCCCCCACATCTGCCCCATGGCTGTGATCTGGGGATGGGGAGGCAAGGAGACTGACTTACCCAAGGCCCACCTGGGTGCCTTCAGCACCACCTCAGATTCAGTCTTCAATTGGTTAGGAATTGAATCGAAGATTGGGAAAAGAAGAAACTGGGAGGAGCTGGAATTGAGATATTTGCCCCTCCCTACTCTTCTCTTTTGCTCCCATTACTACCTGAAAAACCCAACTTGGAATTAAGACTTTCACTAAGTGATGACATCTCTATTCTGAGCACAATTTTGGAGCTGAGATCTCACGCTCCCCGACCCAGCACTGCATCACCAGCTCTTTTTCAGGAAATGTGCATGCTCTGGGCTGGTATGGGAGCTTGATCGTCTTTGCATCCTTTAATTAACCTAAAATCAAATCCTTTCAAGCTGAGAGCAGATGTTTATTCTGTGTGAATGCAAAATATAAACAGCTGCACATGCAGTAGTTAAGGCAGGAGACATCTGGGGCCAAATTCAGAGGTGACACAAAGTCAAGTGAATCAGAATAAAGTTATATATATGAAAGATGAAAACAAGAGTGGGCTGAAGTGAGTTTCCATGAATTAATTTTTTGGGTGCAAACAGGGAACTGTACCTCCCCAAAACCAACTCAAATATCCCCTTCTAAATTTGCTTCTTCCCCTCTCTCTCCCACCCTCTCTCCCTCCCTCCCCACCCTCTCTCTGTGCTTTCCAAAACTTTGTCTCTTCCTCATTTTCTTCTGTTTTAGCTGGCTAGTGATTAGGAAGCATATAGTGTCCATACAATAACACAATGGTGCCACATAGCAGAACAGACTGGGCTATGTGATGGCACCGTGAAGCCAAACTAGAGTTATCACAATGTTTTCCTGCCCTCTTTCTGAGTGTAATTTTTGCTTTCTGAAATATCACAGAAAAGGAAGGTATAATTTTCAGGGATGGGGATTGGTGGAAAGGGAATAAATGCATCACTAGATGTATAAAACCCACTGGGGAAGCTCTGCTGACCCATGCAAATGGTGCCCCCTTGCCAATGTATTGCTTAAATGTGTTACCATGTGGGTCACGTCCTGACTTCATTATTCCCTTCTTCAGTTGCTTGCCATGTCATTGGATTTTATTTCTGAACACCTGAGTTCAGCTGCAGTTCCAATGCATCATGGGATTTGTAGTCCGAAAGCTGCATAGACATAAAGCTATTCTCATGCATCTGCTGTTTGCTTGAGTTAATGTTGCAAGACTGATATGGCAGTGCCAATGGTGTATACATTTGCATTCAATCGGTTTAGGAAGGAAGTGCCTACAAAGCTATTGTGAAGTTTGAAAACATCACTGGGTGGTTAGAATAGGCATAGGAATCCTCATACCCCAGTATCAAATGCTGCAAGAATACTATTGTGTTCATATTTTGTATGTGGGCCTCCCATAGGCATCAACCTCTCCACTGTGAAAACAGGGAACTCTCTCTCTCTCTCCCCCCCCCCTACCATATAATCTAGAACTTGGGGCCACCTTTGTTGTTTAGTCGTTTAGTCGTGTCCGACTCTTTGTGACCCCATGGACCAGAGCAAACCAGGCACTCCTGTCTTCCACTGCCTCCCACAGTTTGGTCAGACTCATCTTGGTAGCTTCGAGAACACTGTCCAACCATCTCGTCCTCTGTCATCCCCTTCTCCTTGTGCCCTCCATCTTTACCAGCATCAGGGTCTTTTCCAGGGAGTCTTCTCTTCTCATGAGGTGGCCAAAGTATTGGAGCCTCAGCTTCAGGATCTGTCCTTCCAGTGAGCCCTCAGGGCTGATTTCCTTCAGAATGGATAGGTTTGATTTTCTTGCAGTCCATGGGACTCTGAAGAGTCTCCTCCAGCACCATAATTCTACTCCTTCTTATGTTATGCTTTATGGTGGGGTACGCTTCTGTGATGAGCTGTAGTCCAGAATGTATGGAAGCCCATCATTTGACCACTCGCCTATGGCTTACATTCTGTTGAATTAATGAAGTGAGCTAGCCTTTACTCCCTTCCAGCTTCCATACAACTGCTGCCTTTTCAGAGATGGAAGGCACACTCTCCTGTGATCGGAATGGCCGCCATGCAAAATCTAGGCAGGTGGAGCACTTAAACTTTTGGAAAGCCAACTTAGATGGTGCTAATAGTAATCAGTAGACTGGAGATGAAAGGTTTCGTTGCAGTGTTTCTTCTTGTTTTATCTCAGCTAGAGCCTCGTGGAAATGCCCTGATGCACTCAAGAACAGCACTTAGTCAAAGTGTTGTGAAAAGGAATTGGATTTTAAGACAGATGGAGAGGAATAGAAAGATTAAATGAGGTTTCAAAACAATAGTTTCCCTCACTCTCATATCAGGCCTGCAGAATGTGCAATCCTTCAACTGTATCCCCTGCACATCGCCTTGTATTGCAGCCTACCTGTTTATGAAATCCCAGGTAGGCAGCCATTCATTCCTCTGGTGGGTCAACCTATGTAGCTGGGGGTCTGAAAAAAGCTGTGACTGAAGAGGAACAAGGCCTTTGGGTTGTGATGGGTAGCTCAGTGAATATGTCAAGACAGTGTGCAGTAGTTGTGTGAGTGACAGGGTGGCTTCGGTATTGGGGATCAATAGGAAAGAGCTTGAAAATATATCGTTGGCATCTGTCTGTCTTGAGGGACAATGGAGTGTGCCTCTGGGGTTGAGGTCAAACCGCTGGAGAATCACAGCACCTGCTGTGGCTGCAGAGACCACTAACTTGCAACGGCTGCCTCCTGCATTGTTTTTGCTACATTAGCAGCACCGAAGTGACCTCTCTGGGGAACAAGCCTGGGCAGTGTGTACGGAGGTCCTGGGCTTCCCAATGACAAGACCCTCCTTTCTGCCTCATTGATGTGGTCCAAAGGAAAGCAGAGCAATACATTTGGAGACAAATACATCTCACAAGGCTGTGGGTATGGATATTTCCTTAGGGTTTAAACCTGAAGCCTTTCTCATTTATGAGGATAGCCACAAGGCAGCAGAGGTTTAGGATCTGAGTTTTCCTTCTCCTAATGGGCTACCTTCCCAGGTTGATGAGCCTCACCTCCCCATCTTTTTCTCCTACAGCACTGGCTGTAACCACCTTCTTGACCATTGGATCCCCTATTGGTCTTGTTTGCTCAATCCACCAGAGCATATGGCTTTACAGATATTGCTGCATGGGTTCATTAAATCTCAGTTGACCCTAGGAAGTCAGGAAAGGGTATTGACTACAGAACCGAGAAAGTAAAGAATCTTGTTTAGGTGCTCATAGAACCTAAGCTGTCTGCTCATGATTATTTCAAGGCTCCAAGTTCAAGATTTATGGAACATGGTGTATAATGAATTAGCAGGACATCAAGCCCACCCTGCCATTAAAGGAAATACGGGGCCTATTCTGCAGGCACACAGAAGGTCTTATAAGGAACATCTCCACCATGCTCTGGGCCCCTCATCCATATTGCTTTCATTTCAGTCTTCTGTGTATACAAAACAGGGCTTGCAATCCATTCCCAGAGCTCCGCTTGCAATCACATTTATTTTTCAGTCATGGCCAGTTGGAAGTCTGATAAACTCTGACTCATAAAATATAGAAAGGTCTGTTCCCCAAGGTATCCTTGTCATAGTCAAGGGCTAGGCAGGGAAAAGGAAGATGAACCTTTTTTGGGGGGGATCAGTGTGAGTGCCTGACATATCTACCGGCATTAATGCACTGGGGGTGGGGGCAACCTTTCCCAGGCAGTCTGTGAACTGAGTGAGAGAGAAGCAATTTCCAAGCTCTCAAGTGCGTTTCTGTGTCCCAGGTCCCATCAGCTCTCCCCGAACTGAAAACTTCAGGTGATGCTTTACCTTATTAATAATATTTAAACAGAAAAATATATGCTATTTCCCATTTTTCGGACTATTTGTATCTCTCCCCCATTGTGATTCCAGTGTTTTACATCTGGGTTTACATTTTTAATCTAATTATTTCACAAGTTTCATATACCTAATTGAACACATAACTGGGATACAGGTGTGGGAAGGAGACTTTGCACACACACACCCTTTCCATACTCCCAACTTGACCAAGAATGCCTCCCCACAGGACCACCTTGGTGTGTTTCTGATGATTCTCATGTAGTTTCCCTAAAGGTAAGCTTAATTGCTTCCTCCTCTCAACAGTTGTGGCGCAGGAAGAGTAGTCCTGGGTCTGGGTGAGGCTGCACAAGCAGCTTTCAAATGTTGCCTGCACTGCAAGGTAGCTCCTTCCCCTCATCAGCTGTTGAGGGGACAAAGCAATTCTGAGTAGGGAGAGATACCAGGCAGGACAATGCTGCTGGTGATCATAAGGTAGGTTTTGGCTTTTTTATGGGGTTTTCTTGCCCTGCTCATCTCTCTTTCCTGCCTAATGCCCTGCTGCTTGACAGCCAAGAACTGTGTCATCTAACCTGACCTATAGCTATCCTTGGCTGCCTGAACTCGATTTCTCTGATGACCCCTGATGTCTATCTGGATGGAAGATGGAGGGAGATGTGTGAATGTGTGTAGAAACTCACTTCCTGTACAAAGACAGAGTTCACATCCATTGCTCCGCCCACTTTTGCTTCTGGCTCCACCCGCCACCAGCAAGTGGACCCTCGAAAGCTGCCCAGGAGGCATAGCTGCCAAGTTATCCCTTTTTTTAAGGGAAATTCCATTATGCTGAATAGGCTTCCTCGCGAGAAAAGGGAAAACTTGGCAGCTATGCCAGGAGGGAATGTGGCCCTCAGGATGAACAAAGTTCTGCACCCTTGATGTACTTGCTTTAGAGCAGGCATCCCCAAACTGCGGCCCTCCAGATGTTTTGGCCTACAACTCCCATGATCCCTAGCTAACAGGACCAGTGGTTGGGGAAGATGGGAATTGTAGTCCAAAACATCTGGAGGGCCGAAGTCTGGGGATGCCTGCTTTAGAGAAAGGAGGAATTTGCTAACTGTTGCCAGGACAAGTTTAGTCTTAGTCGTCAGCTAAAATTCCCTACAGTTTGAAGCCATCCTGGCAGAAGCCTGATGGAGTCAGATAGATAACTATTCCTGTAATCCCACAGAGAGCAGACAGCACTTTTGACATTAATGTGGACTTAGAAAAATATCTGTATTCCATGCAAATTGCCGCAGGATAGACTGGAAGTGCTCAGTGATCCTCCCTCCACCCCGCCCTATCAGAAGACATAGAATTTTTTTATTAGCCCAATTTCCATTACTCAGCAGCGACCACAGGAATCTTTGATCAAACTAATTAGAAATAGTTACACTCTGCACTCACAGATAGATCAGATTTATTAGCAAAATTATGTGTGTGCGCACGTAGCAAATAAATAGGAACATTAAATACAAGAAATATGACATTTATGCCACTTTTTAGAGTGAGGAAGCATTCCAATTAAGCAGTGAATATTCCAAAAGGGTAGGAATATTTTTTCTTCTTCTCCCTTTCACCCTGCAGCTGCCCTGCAAACTGCTTTATTCAGCTAATATATATTTCGAGAAAAGAAATCGGCTAAGCTGAGGTTGGCAAAAGAGGGAGCCCATATATTCTTCCTTTGAAAGCTTCTTTTCTCTCTTAGATTTTTCTCAAAGGCATTTGACTGGGGGAGGGGAAGCACCTTCCCCTGTGCTTGGTCCCTGGTATTTGGTATTCAGAGGTATACTGCTTCTTCATATGGAGGCTCTATTACCCATCATTGAGAGCACCCGTTCTTCACTCACACACCCCAGAATGCAGACACGGGGTGGTATCCGCTGAAGCAGTTCCATTATTGTAAGAATTTATGTGCAATGGAGCTTCCCTTCATTTCCCCCTCCCCACATACCCTCCCCAGATCTGCTCCAGAGGGTGGAGGATGAACCCAGAACACATTTAGGACATGCACCTGGGGAGACTATTTCTGTTGTGCAGCCCAAAGTCATTGGGCTAGTGGAACTGCCACCCACAAGACTCAATATGGATGGAACTGAGGGCCATGACTTACTGGTATTTCTTTAAGGATCTGCAATGGGGGTAGTAAATTGACCCGTCCTTCCTCATTCCCCAGGGTAGGCTGCCTGCTTTGGGGGTGAGAGCCATGAAACTACATCTCCCACTGGCAACAGTCCAACAAGAACTTATTTCATAGGTCCTGTTTCTTTTTCAATGTCTTCCCAAATATCCACCAGCATTTTAGTGCAATTTTCTCCCAATATGCACATTTTTGTATTCCACCTTGCCTAATATGTGCATGTTTGCAAATGATTTTCCTCAACATGCATCATTGTGCTTTCAATAACACGTGTTTCTATGCACAATTCCCCCAAACAGACACATGTGTTTTTTTGTTCGCAAACTGCACCACAATATTCAGAGGACAGTGGATTTATCTGTGTATTGTTTCAGGAAGTGTGAATTAAATAGGACCATATTAAAATTGAGTGGAAATTAATTTCATCCCATCCCAATTCAAGCAAGAGTTATTCTCAGCTCACTTTGTGCAGCTAAGCTGTCTGTTTACTTCCTCCATTGTATGATATGGCTCCAGGTTGATCAGTGCTTCACCTTTCCAAGACTCTCATGCCACACAAATTCTTAGCTCTGTTGTTTGTCTCAGACTTTTGGAAAGATCCAGGTTAATCCTGGGCAAGCCAGACAAGATTTCAAGTGTGTGGATCCAAATCTCTGTACAAGTGTTGGTGATGGGTGGGAGAATTTGTGGCGTGACAGAAATCTCGCCCCACTGTTGTTTGTTCATACATTTGGCCATTATAGCCTGATGTGTCACGAAGGTGGGGAATATAAGAACACATCAAATGCAAAAATGTTTCAAAATAATTAGAAATTATTTCACTTTAACTCAAAATGCTGAATGCAGGATTGCCTATAAGTTTAAGAACATAGGAATTGTCTTGCTAGATCAGGCCACTGGCCTATCTAGTCCAGAACCCTGCTCACAGTGGTCAACTAGATGCCTATGGGAAGTTCACAAGCAGAACTTAAATACAACCACACTCTTCCCACTTGTGATTCTGGGCAACTGTTCAGACTTCAGGGAATCCAATCCTCCACCACAGCAGGCTGCCAGTAATAGACAAGAAACTCTTACCAAGTCTTTTATTCAAAATTCACAGAGAGAGGCTTAGAAATGCTGCATCTTGGAGTAAGCTCAACCCTTCTCAGTCATCAATAGCACCCCCCCTTTTACGGTGGTTGCTTAAGGCCAATTGCCTCTTAACTCTTTGCTCTCCTACTTTCAATGTTTGCCGGGTTCTGGGAAAAGGGGAGTCTGGAATGCTCTCTAGTGATAACGTGTCAGCAAGCTGTTCCTGCTCTGCTACTCACATTATTTCCCAGATTTGCTCCTCTTCTATCTCTGAGCTGTGACCCTCTGCAAACCCCCATTGTAAATCTATACTGCCCTCCTCTTCTCGGGAAGGTTCAGGAGAAGAGGGAGGCAGTCTCCACCATTCCTCCTCCGATGTCCAGTTCCTGAGACCTCCACCCATGAAGCTAAAACATAGTCATGATTGCTAGTAGCAATGGTCTTTTTCTAGACAAAAGGTGGCAGAATATACCTCCTTCAGAAGACCCACTCTAGAGGCCAAACAGAATCTCTTGGGGTGGGAAGTGTCTCCTCACAAGTTTTGTTGAGGCTGCTTCAGCTTAGCACCTTAACAAGCTCCCCACTCACTGTCTCACTGGCTCATGTGAGCCGGAGCGGTGGGGGGGGGGCTTGCTCAGCTGAGGCACAGTTTTCCCATATGTCAGCTGTTAGCTGGGAGGCTGAAGAACCTCAGCAAAGCCCTGCTGCGCCTCCAGCTTGTGAGGAAATCCTCTCTGAAGCCTATAGAGGATGCCCCCTTCAGTTCCTGGGGAGCATCTAATAATAATAATAATAATAATAATAATACCCCGCCGATCTGGCTGGGTTTCCCCGGCCACTCTGGGCGGCTTCCAACAAAAGATTAAAAACACATTAAAACGTCAGACATTAAAAACCTCCCTAAAGATAAACAGGGTTCCCTTCAGATGTCTCCTGAATGTCAGATAGTTGCTTACCTTCCAAGTTCCGGACTGCAGAATCCGGGACCGGCAGCCATTTGACACCGGAAGTTGCGTTGACACAACTTCCGGTGTCGCTCCGCCCATCTATGGGCACCAAAAATGGCCACCGCCAACACCGAAAGTCACGTCTATGCACTTCCGGACATGCGTAGATGCGACTTTTGAAGCTGACGGAGGCCATTTTTGGTGCCCATAGAAGGGCAAATCGGAAAGAAAAAAAATGGCCGCCGGCAGGAGAAAATAACGGAGAAAAACGGGAGACGAAGTGATACGGGGGACCACCAGGAAAAGGTAAGTAAAAAGGGGGTTTTCCCGGGGAAAACGAGAGACTTGGCAGCTATGGATAGTTGTTTATATCTTTGACATCTGATGGGAGGGCATTCAGAGGCTTTCCTGAGGCTGGTCAGGTATCTCCCCACACTTCCAGGGCCCAGCTGAGAGGTGCTAGAATGCTGTTCCAGCATGTTCCGGCTGAAAAAGCCCTGGTTAGCAGTCACATGTATCTTGCCCTCCATGAATTTATCCAATCCTTATAGTTAAGCTATGGAATTTTCTCACACGAGGCAAAGGTGGCTGCCAACTTAGTTGGCCTCTGTGAGAACAGGATGCTGGACTAGATGAGCAGCCAATGGCCTGACACAGCAGACTCTTCTTATGTTCTTGCACCTTGTGGGGGCAGATTTTATAGTTAAGCTATGAATCATGTGAAGAACCACCTCCTTTCCTCTGTCTTGAATCTTAATCCCAGGTCCCAACCACCAGAGGAAAACTAGAAACCATTTTCTGTAGCAAGAAAGCTCATGTACTAGGGCAGGCATCCCCAAACTGTGGCCCTCCAGATGTTTTGGCCTACAACTCCCATGATTTCTAGCTAACAGGACCAGTGGTTGGGGAAGATGGGAGTTGTAGTCCAAAACATCTGGAGGGCCAAAGTTTGGGGATGCCTGTACTAGGGCAATGAAGATGGGTGCCTATCATGTTCAAGATGTAGGTTGCCTCCCACTGTGCCGGTTTCATCTTCCACGTTTCTTGAGTGCATTCCCTTTGGGAATTTGCTGGTGCAAGATGTGGTGGCAGCCTCATTGAGGGCCAGGCGTGAGCTTCTTCTTTTCACCATGCACTTCCAAACACACATGGGCTAGGAGCCTCCACACTATGCTGCCGGATGTTCAAGATAATTCACAATTAACTCAATTGTGTATGCCGTGCTGAGTAATAATTCAGGTCTGCATTAGAGAAATAGCTGTGCTTTTGAATGGGGGGAAACGTGGCACACTGTTATGCTAATTGTGATGGGGGGCACTGAGCATATGATACACTTAGTTCTTTATTTATTTGATATTTGGTATGCCAGTTTCCAAACCAAAACTGTCTCCCAACATGGCCCGTGAGCAATTAAAACTCAATACAAATGATAATTAAAATGCAATATGCAATGTTGTTGGAAGCACTGCGCGCAAATCGGAATGAGATGAAGGCTCTGCTCCTGGGTTTACAAACTGACGGATAAGACACACAAGAGAAGGGGAGTGGAAGGAAACCAGCTTGATAATGTCGGAATAAAGAGGAAAGTCATTAAAAAGTATTTGCATCCAGCCGTGGGGCAGGACAATCTTCTTTTGATGCAATTAGGAATATAGGAACACTGGCAGCTGCCTTATACCTAGTTATACTAGCTCAGTAGTGTCTACTCTGATGGGCAGCTGCTCTCCAAGGTTTCAGACATGGAAGTGATCATATCACATGAGGAACGGCCTAGGGAGCTGGGTATGTTTAGCCTGGAGAAGAGAAGGTTAAGGGGTGATATGATAGTCATGTTCAAATATATGAAAGGATGTCATATGGAGGAGGGAGAAAGATTGTTTTCTGTTGCTCCAGAGAAGCGAACACGGAGCAATGGATTCAAACTACAAGAAAGAAGATTCCACCTAAACATTGGGAAGAACTTTCTGACAGTAAGAGCTGTTCAACAGTGGAATTTGCTGCCAAGAAGTGTGGTGGAGTCTCCTTCTTTGGAGGTCTTTAAGCGGAGGCTTGACAGGCATATGTCAAGAATGCTTTGATGGTGTTTCCTGCTTGGCAGGGGGTTGGACTGGATGGCCCTTGTGGTCTCTTCCAACTCTATGATTCTATGATTCACTACCCGGAGAGGCTGGGGAATTGAACCTGGAACCTTCTGCATGCAAAGCAGATGCCCTACCCCTGAGCTATAGCACATCCCCATTTTTTGCTGGCAATGATAGTGGACAAAGTAAGGAATCTTTACCTTGCTGTTCCACTGCAAATGCAAGCTTAGTTGTAAATTGTCTTGAACAGCTAGTCACGTATATTTCATAAATTCTATTGTCTAATTTAAAGCCCTCTATGCTAGCACTGCAGCCACTGATGGTTGGACCAGAATCCCTTCTGGGGCAGAAATGGGGAAGCAAGTTCACTGCCATTCCTCATTTTCTGGTTAATAGTCATAGCCAGGCAGGTATTCACCCTTTGCTGGGCTTTTCTTCCTGGGAGAAGTGGGTACAGACTTTCAGTAGCTCTTGATCCTGCAGCCAGTGACAAGATACGAAAGGGACTTGCCCTGCCCTTCTGCAGTCTCAGAGTTTCTGACTCATTTTAATGAGAGTGTGAAGCAAATGCAAAATAAGTAGAGCTGTCATCCAGGGGTGCCTCTATACATTGCAGTAATCTAGCCTTGGAGTTGAAAACTTTGTATGTATTCTAATTTGCCGAGTTGGATTGACATCACTTGTTTTATTAATGCCTGCCTGCTGATGAATAGGTTTCAACATAGATTCTCCCACAAGCAGCAAAGGGGGAGACAATAGCTGTGGCAGACCATTAGAGAAATTTCATGCAACAATGAGCAATTCTTTTTATGCCCTTTAAAGATCCTCACAGGCCTGCCTCTCTTTCCAAGCAGATAAAATGGTTCATTTGCCCCATTCTTCTGTTTATCATCATTCATCAGGTTTCATGTGGAGGTGCGAACACAGTTCCCAAGCTTGACATGAGGCCTATATTTAAAGCTTCCAACTTGAGATGTCAGCTTAATAAAAACAGCCTCATAAGAGATTCAGAACACGGTAAAAAAAAAAATACTTAAGAAATTATGAGAGGCAGAAGTACTAACATTGTCAATTGATTGCTCCACTTCAACACCACCCTCCCTCCTCCAAGCATTGACACAATCCACACATTCGTTTCTTCCTTCCAGCAATGTTTGTCCCAAACTATTACACTACTTCATTTCCCCTGGTGCTGTTCCTCCTCCTTCCCACACAACCCAAGTGCTGATTTGCAACAATTTTTAGCGTTACAGTGGACGCTCAGGTTGTGAACGTCATCCGTGCGGGAGGCACGTTCGCAGCCTGCAGCGTTTGCAACCCCCAGCGTTCGCAACCCACGTCTGTGCATGCACAGATCATGATTTGTTGCTTCTGTGCATGTGCAAAGCACGATTTAGCGCTTCTGCACATGTGCATGTGCCAAAACTCGGAAGTAACCCGTTCCAGAACTTCCGGGTTGGGTGTGGAGTGCAACCCGAAAAGACGCAACCTGAAGCAGCTGTAACCCGAGGTATGACTGCACCAATGTCATTACGGTGCAAAGTTTTCAGGTATAAATTGTTATTATATCACTTGGTGCAAAGGAGTGGTGTGGGTCGTATGATGTATGATCACCCCACTGTTCACCCTGAAAGAAGACAACCTTTTGCAGGTTCCAAATAAATGGCATGCATAGTTTATTCACCTACCAGGAAGATTGTACAGTGGACCCTCTAGTTACTCTGGTTATGTAACTTTCAGGTTATGAATGTGGCAAACCCAGAAGTGTATACTTCCGGTTTTCACTGCATATGCATGCAGAAGTGCTGTGCATGTCGCATGCATGCGCAAAAGCGGCGCTTCTAATTACGTTTTTTTTGGGGGGGTGCGCACAGACCCCCAAAACAAAGTAAATTCGTATCCGGAGGGTCCACTGTATTCTGGTTCACCCTGAAATGGGCTGAGCAGGATTTTGAGTGCTGCAATCAAACACTCTAAAAAACGAAAACGAAAACCAAACCCACCTTGTAGTTTTTGCCCCAGCCTCCTCTACTACTCCCCCCTGCCCCAAGTAACATTTTTGAGGCATGAGACAGATGGGGGCAGCAGAAAAGGGTTTTAAGTAGAACTGAGCTTCTGCCTAACTCAAATCTGCTTGCAAGAGCTAAAACAGGGCCATTTGTCTATGTGTGCATCCTGTTCTATTTTTTGCAGCACCTCTGCACACTTGGACCTGTTTGCACACAAAAAGAGATGCCCTTCTTAAGTAAAGGCTGTAAAAAGCAGGTGAACGTTGCTAGAGTAACTATGGTGTATCTTCCCCGGAATAATAATAATAGTAAAAAAACATCATAAGAGCCCTGCTGGATCAGGCCAAAGACCCATCTTGTCCAGCACCCTAACTGTGTGGTGAAAGTTGATACAGCATACATTGAAAGGCAAAGCTACCTAATTCACATTGTCCAAAACAATGCATGAACCAAAACACAGCTACCCTTCCAAATCTTCACTACTCTGAATTTTGCAATGCAGTTCTCTAGCCCAGGTATATGTACAAAATTACATGTCCTATGATCAAATGTCCATAAAAGGCATACATTTATTAGTGCAAATAGTATTAAAAATGCCTCTTATGTGGCAAAATTGCTTTGCAGAAATGTTTACATTAGTCAAAATTGCACACAATTATTTATATTAAGAGGAATTTCACTAAAATGCTAGTGAATTTCATGTAGACTTTGAAAGGGAAAAACGCAAATTGACACGGAAATATTGGGAATGGTATCTAAGAATGGGGGGGAATTAGGAACTGAGATAAGCCAAAATAGACAGTTTTGATTTCAGAATAGTTTTTCTTCTTTTTCAATAGCTGGGTGAAGTTTGAATTCAGTTAATTCCAGGGAAAGTCATAACTGCCGTCTTGCTGGCCCTTGGCCAGTTTGACAGCTGTGGCAATCAAGGATGCAGATCCATGCTGGAGATGAAACCCCTCACAAAAGTTCTCGATGCCATATGCTTAGAGACTGCCTGAGGCTTCAGGTTTCATGTGACAACATAATTTAGCGACAAGATGATATCTCACCAAATTCCCTCCCTTGCTTCTTCACCTGGGGGGAGATCACAGTATTTGGACGAGGCCTCTTTTCCCCCCCAGACAAATCCCAGAGTGGGTCCCCTCCCCCCACCATTCCCCACTAATGACTGAGCTCTTCATTTGCTCACTCTAGAAAACCTCCAGCTTTGATTGAATTACATTCTACCCAAAAGAAACAATTAGTTGCTCTTGAACAGATTGGGATAACATGGGGATTCTGTTGTCCAGCTTGTAATAGAGGAAACAAAATATTTTGAGGTGAAGCTAACCCTGCAAATTGATCATATCCAGATATATCCTTCACCTATTTGGGTCAGAGAGGGATACTGCAGGCTGCTGTGAGCTACAAGGCTGAATTTCCACCATAGTGTTAGGGAGTCACTGCCAGTCAAAGTAGTTCATGGTGGGAATAGAGGAACTAGTGGTTTGACATTATATAACAGGTTCAACAGTCCTATGTTTCAGAGCCCCCTAGTTCAAGGTGTTCTGTTCTAGAACCTTCTTCAAACTGGTCTGCATTCCCTACTGGCCAACTTTCTTGAGATCAAGCATGCATGATAGGTGGAGGAACAGATGCAACTCTCATCTTGGTAATATAATAATAATAATAATAATAATAATAATAATAATAATAATAATAATTTATTATTTATACCGCACCCATCTGGCTGGGTTTCCCCAGCCACTCTGGGCGGCTTCCAACAAAATATTAAAATACAATGGCATGATTTCTATTCCTTTATTTTATGCAACTATATTGCATTCATAACCTACTTCATCTCCAATGAGTTATTCATTTAATTCCCACAACAACCCCTGTGAGATAGGTTACACTGTGAAGGAGTGACTGACTCAAGACAACTCAAAGCTACCCTAAACGGGGCTGCCTTCAGATGTCTTCTGAAAGTCTGGCAGATGTTTTTCTCTTTGACATCTGGTGGGAGGGCATTCCACAGGGCGGGTGCCACTAGCAAGAAGGCCCTCTGCCTGGTTCCCTGTAACTTGGCTTCTCGCAGCAAGGGAACCGCCAGAAGGCCCTTGCTACAGTCCAGCCATGTGGAAGTTGTGGATTTCTATCCAAACTAAGATCATGGCCTCTGGTCCCATCACCTCCTGGCAAATAGAAGGGGAAGAAATGGAGGCAGTGAGAGATTTTACTTTATTGGGTTCCATGATCCCTGCAGATGCTGACAGCAGTCACGAAATTAAAAGACGTCTGCTTCTTGGGAGAAAAGCAATGACAAACCTAGACAACATCTTAAAAAGCAGAGACATCACCTTGCCTACAAAGGTCCGTATAGTTAAAGCTATGGTTTTCCCAGTAGTGCTGTATGGAAGTGAGAGCTGGACCATAAAGAAGGCTGATCGCCGAAGAATTGATGCTTTTGAATTATGGTGCTGGAGGAGACTCTTGAGAGTCCCATGGACTGCAAGAAGATCAACCTATCCATTCTGAAGGAAATCAGCCCTGAGTGCTCACTGGACACTGGGAGGACAGATCCTGAAGCTGAGGCTCCAATACTTTGGCCACCTCATGAGAAGAGAAGACTCCCTGGAAAAGACCCTGATGCTGGTAAAGATGGAGGGCACAAGGAGAAGGGGACAACAGAGGACGAGATGGTTGGACAGTGTTCTCGAGGCTACCAATATGAGTCTGACCAAACTGCGGGAGGCAGTGGAAGACAGGAGTGCCTGGTTTGCTCTGGTCCATGGGGTCACAAAGAGTCGGACACGACTAAATGACTAAACAACAACAACAACAACAACAACAACCTCCATTCATCTCTGTATTCTGTCAAGCAAGAGGTATTTTTACAGATCAAGGAGACAATCAGGCAAAACAGCTGGAGGAGCTTGTGGAGCAGAGCCAGTGAGGGCTTTGGCCTGGGAAGAGGCTGTGGTCTGGGGAGAGTCTGAAGTGACAAGTAGAAAAGCCTGACATACACTTCCTAAATTAGCTTGCTAGCATCAGTTGCCACTGGAGGATACTGCCCTATTTCCTGCTTTGAAGTAGGACTAAAATGCCAGTCCAGTCATCTTCTGTACATGAAATGCAGCGGACCATCTTGTCCTTTGGCTCAGGTAGCAAAATATATTGAGCTGCACCGGTGTGATTTTTCTTGCAATGTTCATTTGAAGACATATTGATAGTTAATGTGTAGTAAACTCAAATACTGCTTTTACATATGCTTGCAACATCATGAATCAATAGATTGCTTTGGGCAAAAATAACTTTATTTTACTGTACTTGATAAATCTTTTTTATTGAAAAACTGCTGTGCCTTTGTTTTTGCTGTTGTAATCTGAGGCAGTGTGTCAATTTAACCATAGTGGCAAATTTCCCCAATTTCTCCACCTATTCTTTAATAGTAATAGTCATTCTGCATATCATATAGGAAACAATTTCTTTATCTTCTGGTTCCCTTGAACCTTACAGATAATTCAGGAAGAAAACAATGGATGGAGAGGAATTTCATACATCTTTGAAATTCGGGTTTTAAATCCTCTCTTCCCCACATAGCTTTGCCCTGTCACATTCCAATCACATAAAAAAATATGACGGTCACGAATTACACTGACTATCAGCAGCTCTCCAGGGTTTCAAGCAGGGTTCTCTCCCAGCCCCACTTGGAAATGTTGGGGATTGAACCTGGGAGGAAACAGAAATGATAAATGTCCTTTCAGATTTTGCCTCTTTTTCTGGTAGGCAGTCTCCATTCAGTTTTCACTCTGAGATTGGAAATTTATCCAAAAACTGGTGGTGCTCCAGACAAATTAAACCAAGTAGCTGTGTTTCATTTCTACCAGCACTCAAAATCCCATATTGTTTGCTCAGTTACTTATTAGTTAAACTGTATAAGTGCCTGTTAACAAATGTTTAATGGATAGTGCAAACTGCCATTGATGGCTGTACTCATGATTCCCAGCTCAGAGGATACAATAGCATTGGCAGAAAGAGAATATATGTTATTGTTAATTGGGAGCTAGCATTTCCCCCGCTGTATAACTTGGTTTTGGGATGAGATTTTGCTAGGAGATTGCCTCCTGAACCCCCCAGAAGGAAAAGACAACAAAATAAGGAGAGGACCCTTTAATAAGCAGTGTGTTCCTCTGAAGATGCAGGGATTACTACACTACAGATGCAGTTGATATAGGTAAGACATCAGTTCGCACATCTAGGTCCTGGCGGAGTGAACAGCTTGTATAGCTGGCCCAATGAGATCTTTGGAGCTGTCCATGGTTCTGTAGGTGCCCTGGATTCCTGCCTTGACTTCCTAAATCAGACTACTGTATGGGTTTATCACGGGATTAAGGAGAAATGCAGGGGGGGAAATGATGTTCCAAACCCAACTCCTGTAGTGGTTAGAGTGCTGGACTAGGACCCGGGGGACCACTTGGCCCTGAAGCTCACTGAGTTGTCTTGGGTCAACCCCTCCTTCACAGTGTAATCTATCTCACAGGGGTTGTTGTGGGGATTAAATGAATAATTCCTTGGAGATGAAGTAGGTTGTGAATGCAATATAGATACATAAAATAAATGAATAGAAATCATGCCACATTCACTGGGAAAGTGATGGTGTCGGATCTCACAAACATTTCCCTCCAGCTCTTCCTGAGGTGCCTACTTCACTCAAAACCCCTTTCTCTGATTGTCTCAGTGGTAGTAGTAGAATTCAGGAAAGAAGATGGGTCTCTCTGCCCTCCTTTCTCTATTGCCTAGCCTGCTCCTATAAGAGTGTCAGGAAATTTAGTCCCCCCCCCCAGTTATTAACATATAGTGTTACTCAGAGCTGGAAATAAACTTTTGGGACCATGGTGCTTGCCTCATATTCCTGAGCCAATGAATTTCTAATTTCTGAGCAGGGAAATCTGAATTTTCATGACATAACTAGAGTGTGATTCAAAAATAATCTGAACTGGTAGCAACTCCAGTAATGCTTCTAGGCTTAGTGCAGCCCTGTCAAACAAACTCTAGCTTGTACTCTGTCTCGTTCTTCCACCCTTGATTTGTGTACCAGCTATAGCCATTTCTGGATAGGGATTGCCTAACACAGTGGTCCATGTCCTGGAGACCTCAAGGTCTGTTTACTGCAGTACACTTTATGTGAGATTGCTTCTGAAGTTGGCTGGACACAGTATCTGGTGCAGAATGCAGTGGCTAGGTAGCTTACTGAGAATAAAGTATGCCTGTTTTTGTGGAACATATTTGGTTGCCTACATTCAGGGTGTGCACCAACCACAACATTGAGTTTGGATCCCAATTCAGCATTTGGACCTCAGCCCAAATAGAGGCTGCTCTATTTGACTTGAGGTTCATTTGAATCTGCTTCATCCATTCTGCCTGCATTCACTACTGGTGTGTGTGTGTGTGCGTTGTGTGTGTGTGTATGACACACCGAGTCATACCTTGGTTTTCAAACAGCTTAGTTCTTGAACATTTTGGCTCCCAAACGCCACAAACCAGGAAGTGACTGTTCCGGTTTGCGAACTATTTTTGGACGTCGAACGTCCGGCGGGGTTTCCACCGCTTCCGATTGGCTGTAGGAGCAATCAGAAGCGACGTTTCAGTTTTGGAAGTTGAATGGACTTCCAGAATGGATTCCGTTCAACATCTAAGGTATGACTGTTTGTGTGTGTGGCTAGATCGTTTCATTTTTATAGAAGCTGATGAAATCTGCAGATACACGGGTCCCCCCAGAGTAGATAAAGCTTGTCAAATCACAGGTAAATGGATCCATGGGCTTTTATACCAGACAACTTCAAAATTTGATTATTTTAATTAAAGCAAATCTGTTAATTTTATACTAAAGTCAGCATTAGATGAAATATGCAAACGAGTTCTTTCCAACTGTGGGAATATAGCATGCAGAAATTCAGAATGGTAGCTGCAGGGGTTTTCTTGTAAGGACAACTTCTACAGTTTGGGGGTTCACTTCGTTTCCCCATTCCCATTACTGGGAGGGTGTGTGTGTGTGTTTGTTTGTTTTCTTTTGACAGAAGTGGATGAAACTGGCAGAAAAGCTACTTCCCCTGCCCAAGTGTATAAAACCTGCCAAATTACTGGCAAATAGGTTCAAGAGCTTTTGTGCAGGGCACCTTTAATTTTTTAAAGAGAAAAATTCTAGAACTTACAGAAGTTTTATTGTGGGTGAAGTGAATTAAATTTTCAGGCATGGCTGCCACCTTTGATGGCATTAATCCTGCCAAAATTCAAAAGAATAGCTGTAGTGGTTTTCCTGCAAGGGGAGTTATTACATTTTTAGGGTAGTTAAAATCCTACGGTGTTTTCTGAGCAATTGGTCTGAAAATTTCAGACACGAGAGAGATGCCCCTGGGTAAGAAACCTTCCAAGTTGCAAATAAATAATTACAGGAGCTTTCCTGCTCAGGATTTTTAAATTTGATTTTGAGGTAGGAAGAACGGAAAGGGATCCACTTCCCAGGTAAAGTAATTCCCTCTGATTACGAGCATGGCCTGTCAGCCACCACAGAGCTATCCACCCACCCTCCCCCATTCTAGAGTTTTTCCGCCCTTCCCAGCACCTTGTCTGCAGCATTATTTAATGTATTCAGCACTGCATTGCCACGAAGCACCTTAAAAGCCCCTGCTTTGATTCATGCCTCTGGCACCAAAAAGAAAGGTTAGTGGGCATCATGGGGATTGCAAAATCCACAACATCCAGCCACAACTGATAACCTATCCCATTTTATTTTATTTTTTCATAGAAAACCATACAGTATTTTAACTGGCTAACTGGCTACAATAAAAACAAACAAACATCAATTCTGCCTTTCCTCCAAAGAGCTCAAGGTTCTTTCTGTTCCCCACTTCACAACAACCCGGTGAGGTAGGTTAGGCTGAGCAAAGGTGACTGGCTGAAGGTCACACAGTGAGCTTTATGGCTGAGAAGCATTGTGAAATGTTTGTGTTGTTGCATGGGGAGAGGCTGCAGGGGGTTGGACTAGATGACTCTTTGGGTCCCTTCCAACGCGACAGTTCTATGATTCCCTTCTTAACAATTTTGTGTTATGTTCTGTCATTTCCCCCATCTTTTTTTTAACATGCACCCACTGAATTCTCCAGATTAAGATTAATATAACCTCTTTACTCAGCACAAGAAAACATTTCACATTTTCATTTTAATACAGATGACTAATGAGTGACCTTTTGCTTTCTGGAATGTACTGCATGGATTACTGGTTACTTCTTCCCCCACCGTTGACCTAACAATGAGGAATTGGCTGCTGTTTTTGTTACTAATGGCTCCAGATGATTTTAATTTGAACAAATATACATGGCTGCCTATTGCCGGGTACAAAGCCCTAGCTTTATACTTTCAGAGAAAGGGGCCACAAATCAAAATTAAAGTAACAAATAAGAATGTTTGAGGAAGTGTGGAAAATAGAAAACTCTGTGTGTGTGTGTGTGCACGCGCACAAAGGGTACCTTTCCACTAAATGCGAGATTATAAACTTCTCTCAATTCTCACATAAATCTTCTCCCACGTTTGGGGCTGGTTCAAGGCAATTTTCCACCTAGGGGAAAGCAAGTGTATATTATTCAGGGCTGACCAAGTTCTTTTTCCCCCCCAACTGAGGCAGAACATTCAAGGACCGAAGAACATCCCGTGTGCATTAAGACAAAGACCTAGCATCCTGTTCTTATGGTGGCTAACCAGACTCCCAATGGCAAGCCTACAAATAGGGGAGGGGTTCTGCAAGGGCTTCTTCCTGGGAGTAAAAATAACAACAACAATACAATAAACAACTAGACATTTCTCTGGGGTTTTTTAACACCCTAAAGCACATGCTTAAGATAGCCAGCTGTCAGAAGTCCCGGTTCTCAGCTTGATAAAAGAGAGATTTGGAGTAAGCATAGGTAATTATAAAGGAGGATTTATTGCAAAAACAAACAGATAGCTCTGGATGGCTCTAAAAAAGCCTTCAGCATCATTACTCAAGACGACCCTTCTGAAGACTCCTTCCAGCATCTACAGAAGATATTGAACTTACGACTCTTATGTCTCTTGTTTTGTTTCCTGTCTAACAACCCTCCCATTTGCCGACTCTTCAGACTTAGTGGAACAGCTCCACCCTCTTCCTGGTCTGAGAGGCTGCCTCTGAGACTGTTCGTGCCTTTTTGTGCTTCCTGCAAACTTTGGCTGTGTTCTAGCCTGCCTTATTAACTTGCCCATCAAGGTCAGGAAGAGCTGAAGTCTCCAGCTGCCGGCTCTCCCCTGTCTGCCTAACATCCAAGCCTCTCTGTTCCTGGCTGCTTTCTGAAGTTGACTGTAAACCTTCACTTGGAGCTGGCTCATCCCTGACACCAGCTCGCTCCAACCAATGGAAGGTTCACCTCCTTCCTTGTTATCTCTACACCTGACATCATTTTTACCAACACGTGGTGCTAAACCCTTCCATGTCTCATCAAAACACTTGCCTTTCATGAGAATCGTTCATATGTTTACCTTGGTTTTATGTTTGCTTTGAACTTTATTTTAGGCTCAAAACCTCTCATATAAATAGGAGACCACCAGTCTTCCATCAATATCTCCACCGTTGCATCATTATATTGGGTCCATCTTGTAGAGGGGCTACTTTAGTGAACATTTGCATGATCATCCAAAACAACACACACCCATTTGAGAGTGGCAGCGGCAAATTCTTTTGTGTCAGTTTGTAAAAGAGGTTGGCAGAATTTATCTATGGAAAAGTGCAGGCAATGCTGTTTCACTTGCCCTCGCTGACATGATTTCAACAGAGCCTACCCTGTCATAAGGCAGAGTGAGGTAGCTTCCTCATGTGCTGGAAGATTATGATGATAGTGATGGTTTTCACATACCACATTTCCACATTAGATTGTGACCACTTTTTTAAAGTCCTCATGCAAATTCATCAGGATTTAAGTGCAAAATTCTCCTGGTATATCCATTGTTGCAAAGGAAAAGCCATGCCAAAAGGATCATCAAAATTGGGACCACAGCATGTGAATAGGAAGACTAACGCTTTTCTCCCATGGAGCAGTCCTCCCCCCCAAAAAAAAAACCCCTCCCTCCAATTGCCAGTAGGTGTCAATAAGAACTTCCCTCCTGCATCAAGTAATATAATCAGGTTGAATCCTATAGTCCTTTCCCTGGGAGTAAGTCTCATGGAACTCAATGGGGCCTACTTCTAAGTTTGCACTGTTGGGAGGTGATTTCTTCTGGAAGCATGAGAAGGAAGGGTTAAACACCCCAATGCACCATCACCCAAATTTCTTGATTCTCTCTGCCCCAGCGATCCACAAAGAAAGAAAGCACATTGTATGTGATCTCACATGCCATGTGTAGTGTAGCTTGACCCTAAGCCTCACACTTTTGCAAGAACTCGCTCGGCAATTCATCCCGGTGGGCAGGATTATGGTTTGTTGCTTTGCCTGCGGTTCCGTTCACCCTAATCAAAAGAGAAAGTAAGCCTCCGAGAGCATCTTTATTAGCCATAGGCAAGGCTGACAGGGAAATGAAAGGAAGATATTAAATAATCAAGCCACTCTGACATTTGAGTTATAGACTGTGCACATCTAGCTGACAGGGAAAGAGCAGGGCACCTTTTGAATGACAATCTGACCCGTGATGGCTTTGCATGAAGTCAGCCATGGCAGTGCCTGCTGTCATATGACATGGAGAAGGGGAATCACAAAAATACAGTGAAGCTGTCACGCACATCATACAAAATGCACCCCCCCAAAAAAAAAAAACCTCAAAACAAAGAACTGAGGAAGCAACCCTATCCTTACCTACCCTTTGAATTAATTAGGTCCTCTGAGGATCCATCGTTAGGAATGTTACCCTGAATATATTGGGGGGGGGAGAGGAATATAGGAAACTTGCAGAGGCTGAAACTGTTATAGTGCAATTTTAATGATGGCTAGTCAGAAGTCTGTCTCGTTGAGTTCAATAGGACTTACTCATAGCTGCCAAGTTTTCGCTTTTCTCGCGAGGAAGCCTATTCAGCATAAGGAAAAATCCCTGTAAAAAAGGGATAACTTGGCAGCTATGCTTACTCCCAGTTATGCATAGAACTGCAGACTTTGGGACAAAGGAATCCTAAGCAGGGTTAGTAGATGTACGACCGCATCCAAGCCATCCAGGGTTGAAGATATATGGGTAGCAGATTTGTGGGTGTTTTGAGTCAGGATGATATCAGCATTTCAATCCTCTCTTGCACACCAAAGCAATGAGAGGGAAATAGCATGGCATAGCTGAGGTCCCTGGATCAAATCCCTCTCAGAACACCAGAGTTGTGTTCTGTCCACTGACCATTCCATAGGTGCAGCGGGAACCTCAGAGTCCCCCTCCCAACAATGGTGGCCAGTAGAGGCCTCTACCCAGTGTTATTTTTCTAGAAAAAGAGGTGCCAGAACTCACCATGAACACTTCCCTTGTTCTCTTAAACGGCAATGGTGCCCACCTGAGAGGTGTCGGAACTGAGTGCCGGTTGGAGAAACAACCTTGCCTCTACCATATTCTCACTCACTGCTGAAGGAGGCTACAGTTCTAACATTTGTACTGATTCCTCAGTCTAAAGGGTTCTTGAAGCAGCTTCCAGTAGGAACGTCAGAAGCTGTCTTATACAGAGTCATACTACAGGTCCTTCTAATATTGTCTGCACTGCCTGGCATCAGCTCTACAGAATATCAAACATATGTCTCTCCCTGTCCAACTTGACATTTTGGGAATTGTACCTGACACCACTTGCATGCAGACCAGAAGTTCCAACATTGTGTAACAGCCAGTGTTGGAAACTCCCATTGTACTAGGTGCATTTTGCAACAGTAAATTTCATTAGCACAAGCAGTTTCTGAGCTCTGGGCACAGTACTGATCCTAAGATTTCAGATTAAAACTACAGAGTAGATTCTACAGAGAGACCTTTTTCTGCTTCCCTAATTTCAGCTACTCTCTGAAGACTGGAAAAGATACCAGACCCTCTTAGGAATATTATGGGGGAGGGCAGGGGAAGGACAAGACCATGTGAAAAATGAATATTATATTTTAGCTGCAGTTCATTCATTTTCAGCTTTGTATTCTTGTTATAGAGGAAGTGCGCCTAGACATTCTGTTGTTGCGCCCATAACCTAGGTTTAAGGTGCCATTTAGCTCCTAGCTTTCACATCTCAGTTTCTAACACTGGTCACAGCCATACCATATATAAAATTAAGTCAGCAATATAAAATCACAGTTATATGAATTCATTGCATATATCCAAATTCATCCAGTACACACCAGGGAGATGGGATGACTATTTTAACTGGGCTATTCTTCAGTTGCATGCAACTAAGTTGCCAATAGTTCTGAAAGATGCTTGAGAAGATACATATATATATCTTTTTGAGCACAGAGTTCTTTGCCTTGTACTCTGTGTACGAAAACTTTAAGAAACACTACTCTGTATCCAGATGTACAGTATTTGACCTGTGAATGCTTCTTGAATTTATAGACTGGCTTTTATAATACTCCTCAGCTGGCCTTGTTGTTGTAGCCAACATATAATGAACTCTGCAGGGCAACAGCAGAGTGTAAAACAGAACACACAAACACACAAGTATTTCTAGTTTGCTCTCCTGACCTTTACCGAAAACTAATTTGTCACTTCCTATCCTGTATTTCTTTCCTCCAAAACTGTGGTTTTGCACCTGCTTCCCTTACTTTAACACACACCAGGATGAGAAAAAGGTCCAGTTTCATCCTTTTAAAAAGCTGTTGCTCTGTGTCTTCATGTATTTATTCATGGGATTGTGTTTCAGAGCATCTGGCCTTTTCAACTGGCTTATTAGTGGCACCCTGCAAGAGCCGGCGACTCGCCTTTCTACCTACCTGCGTACAGCCTCCAACTCCATTTCTCCTTCTTTCTCTGTCTTGGTGCTAGTGGAAAACACTACACTGAAGGTTATATGGAGCATGAAATAGCCCAGGAATGGTTTTCCTCGCGCCACTTAAACTTCATTTAATGAAGCTGATATACAATGCCATCAGCTGAAAGATGGGATGGAAATTGGCATCCTCACCTCTGCTTAGCATCTGTTGAGGTGATGTGATGCTGTCTTAGCTTGAAGGCAATCTACAGTGAGTGCAAAGCTATTTTTGTATATATTTCCATTCTGAATGATAGGAAATGGAGCCAAATGAATAGAGAGTGATGAACTTGCTTTGAACCGATCTTGAAAATGATTTATTTTCACTGATATTTTGTCTTTCTTTTTCTCTAAACATCATCTCTAAAATTTACTAATCTGGAAGTAACTTCTTCTTCTCCTCGACAAAAGTCAGCAATCTTATTTTGGCTATATATCATCATGTAACTAAAAACCAGCTCCAAACTCACACTGGGCAAGTTATTTGTATATTGGATGAAGGTGGAAATGGACAAGCTCTCAGTATATCCTTCAAAACTGACTCTACTGCCAGGTTTATTGAGAAGTTTAGCCTCTTGCCTAAAAGAGAGAATGGAGAATCATTTTATGGAAATGAGCATGTTACATACAGTAAGGATGGGAACCTGTGGCCTTCCGGATGTTGTTGCAAGAAGTGAAGTTAGAGGGAACCAGGCAGAGGGCCTTCTCAGTAGTGGCACCCACTCTGTTGAATGCTATCCCATCAGATGTCAAGGAAATAAATAATTTTACATCTTTTTGAAGACACCTGAAGGCTGTCCTGTATAGGCAAGCTTGCCCAGTGTTTAGTGTTTTATTATGCTTCTATATTTGTTGGAAGCAGCCCAGAGTGGATGGGGCAGCCCAATCAGATGGGCTGGGTACAAATAATAAAGTTGTTGTTGTTGTTGTTGTTGTTGTTGTTGTTGTTGTTGTTGTTGTTGTTAGACTCCATCTCCCATCAGCCCCAACAAGCATGGCCAAGGGTCAGGCTTGATAGAAGTGGTAATCTGGCAATATCTCCAGGCCCACTGGGTTCCCAATTGCTGTTATTTTGCCAGTGATGTTTTGGATATGCTGCTCAGATTAGATGAGACCCACCATGAATATTTAGAGGACTTTCTAAAACCGGTAGGCCATCCTGGACAAAATGGACAAATGGTATATGGAAGTTTCTGATGCTCCTAGCTGTTAGTTTGTGCCACAATAGATTCAGGGCAATACCTGCCCGAACTTGAACACTCTAGGCCAGGAGTATCCCTTATCCATATCTGGTCACAGCTGCAAACACATTAAGGAAACTCTTGTGGATATTGTTCTAAATGGGCTTAATATTGACCTACCTCATATGGTCATTTGGCCTTGGGGAAGAATAGGGCTAACATCAAACTGCACCGGAATTGGGAGCAAGATTTGTGGGGAGAGGCAGCATTTTATACAGAACCTGAGAGAATCAACTCAACATTTTCATATTGGAAGGATTGCTTAATCTCTGTTGGTTTTCAAAGAAGGCATCCTTCAAAATGAAAGCATCCAAACAGCATGGCAGATCTGACAATGGCGCAGATAGAGGGGCTCCCCCTTTGACTATATATAAATCATTTATCACAGTGTGAAGTGTTTAAGGTATTCCTGTTTCATTGTTTCTGGCTCCTTGCTATCAGTCTTTCCCTCTATTCATTGGAAATTTAGGATAAAAGGCAAAGTCAGATTTGCAGACAGTTGAAACAAAAAAAACCTGGATGATAGAACTCTAAGAAAGAAAGAAAGAAAGAAAGAAAGAAAGAAAGAAAGAAAGAAAGAAAGAAAGAAACTCCAAATCTCTCTTTAAGTCTAACAGTGTCTCTTCATCTCCAACAAACAGCTTTTGCCCCACAATAGCTGTGAATTCAGAACAAACCTACCATTCAAGGGTATTGCTGCCTTCAATATGTCTGTATCTCTAGCTCTCATTTGAGTGGAGGCTTTTTCACTTTCAGGCAATGGATGGATCAAGGTGGTTGGACTTTTAGACTAAGTTACAAGAACTTTGTAGAAATGTCCACAAAGTTCTTGGAAGCGAGGCTCCTCCTGCATTATACATTTAAAGCAATATTATACTACTTTAAATAGACATGACTTTCCCTCAAAAAACCCTGGGAACTGTTGTTGTTTTCCAAGGATGGTGAGAGGTGTTAGGAGACCCCTATTCCCCACACAGAGCTACAATTCCCTGAATGGTTTAACAATTAATCTCCCTTCCCAGAGAACTTGTTTCTTTTTCAAATGTTAGCTGAAACTCATTTGACCATCTGCTCTCCTTCTTAAACCTGCTATTTTTAATATCTGCCATTCTATGTCACACATTAGGTTGGAGAATGTATCTTCTCTTAAATAAGTAAGCATGATATCCACTGGCAATGACTCTCAGCAAAACACATCATCTTGACTGCAGATTAGCTTGGGAGAAAAGAGAGCGAGCAAGCAGGGAGCTCTTTGCTGAGTGTTACTTTAATTGGCCACTTATAGAGAACGAGGCTGTATTTGAGCAAAAGTTCAGGACCAGGTAAGCTGCGGAAATAGGACAAACCAGGAGATGAAAAAGAGAAAGGGCTTTCACACAACAAGAGCACATTATATGGTTTCAAAGTTCACTGCAGGTTTTGTCCGATTGCTTTCCCTTTCTCCTGGTGACTGCCATCTCTGCAGCAATAACAGGACTTGGCATGTACAACAGTAGATTTCATCTTGGAGGAAAACAATAGGCGTGTTTGAAAAGTGCAGGCAGTGGTCCCAGAAAGCAGCTCAACTAAGGGGGAAAAGAGAGAGACGGGTTCCTGCTGCATGGAATGGATAGATTGGGGATAGGGAATCTGTGCCCCCCCCCCGACATTGTTGAACTACAGTTCCTATCATCCATGACCATTGTGCATCTTGGCTGGGGCTGATGGGAGTTGTAGTTCAAAACTTCTGGAGGGCACTAGGTAGAGGGAGGCTGGCTGTGACTGGTGGGATCTGGAGTGCAACAACATCTGTAGGGCCACAAATTCCCTATCCCTGCAATAAGTGGGTGAGCGGTGGCGAACCAGAGGGTAACCCAACTTATGGCGACTCTACGTCACTTGAGCTATCATCTCCCCTTATTGGAGGACATCTCTGTGGATCATGATGCTGAGAGTCCCCTCAGACATGGAGGCCATGCCTTTTTCAATAGAAATCGAGAGATACAACATTGCTTGATAGCACCTAAGGTGAAATTTGTTGGCTTTCATGCATTTTTAACACTCATCTGCAGGCTCTGAGAGCACATGGGCTCTGAATGAAAGCAGCAGGATACGTTTTAGAATACAGAGAAGCCTCTGAAGAATTCTTTGGATGTCCTTTTAACATCTCAGGGGAAGAGCAAGCATTTTATGGAATAAAGGTAACTGCGCAAACTGGATCCCAAGAGGCATGGGCTGTCAGCAATGAAGAGAAATGGGATTAAGTGGTTGGGAGATGTGCCAAGACTTGCTGACTGTGTTCTTGCAGAAGAAACAAGTGGAAGGGCCAAGAGAGACTGCCAATACTCAAGCCTGTGTGTTTTGAGTGTCTGTTTCTCTGCTGATGGATGATATCTTGTAATGAGTGTCCATGAGTGACCAAACCAGGTGGTCCCTAGCTCTAATCTCATCCCATTCATGAGGCTTTTAGGAGAATGGAAACCAATGGGGACGCCTGTGCAATGCATGGCTAGGGCTGAAAATGGACACAGAAGATCATGCTGTATATTGGCAGAAATTAGCAGAATGCTGGGATCAGGGCTGTGTGCATGCCAAGAACTGCTGAGCTCTGCCCACATTGTGTCACTGCAGCTTTTCAGTTATGAACCTTCTGGGCTGACTCCACCCAGGCCATTGTCTCCCCTCCAACAGGAAGGAGTATAAGTGGACTTCCTGTCTCAGTGGAAGTTTGCATGAGCAACAAGGAGTACCTGAGAGCTTCTCAGCTCAGGCTTGGCATCTAATTCTTATTGTTCTTTGGTTTAGACTCTCCTGTCCTGCTTTCTGATTTGTCCACTGAACCTGATTGCTCTTTAGTTTTACTCCTGGTTCCCAGTTCCAAACTTATTCCATGTTTCTGTCATGGCCCAGGCCTGACATTTCACCCTGATCCATCAACTGTCACCAACTCTGTCTTCACGCACCCTGAGAGTATGTTTCTTTGTCTAGAGGAGGTGGTGTACACGAAGCAGGCTTTTCCCAGCTCTCTTTAAAAATAATGTTCTGCATGCTCACTTGGAATGTGCACAAAGTCCCAATCACTTTTTAGAGCAAGCGAAGCTAATTGTGGAGAAACGGCATGGAATAGAAAAGCTCTATGAAGGGAGTAATATGTTTCTGTGTGATTAGCCATGTCAGTGGGATGAGACTCTTAATCTCAGAGTTGTGGGTTCAAGCTCCACATTGGGCAAAAGAATCCTGCACTACAGAGTGTTGGACTATGGTACTAACACAATCATTGTTGGAGGCCCTTCTCTATGTGTCTCCTCTAATTGAGATGTGGAGGATGGCAATGCAAGAACAGATCATTTCAACTGTGACTTCCTCTTTGTAGAATGTTCTCCCTAGGGAAGCATGAAAAGACCAGGTTAAAGCATTCCTGTTTGCCCAGACATTTGGTGACTAACTTTTATCATACAGTGGTATGACCCCTGGCCTGTTTTGTGGCATTCATCTTTTAGTGTGGTGAGGCAAAATTTGTCTTTTTTATAGTACTTGTTGGATGAATACCTTTAGGAATATTGTTCTCTTGTATTTTTCCCCCTTTATATTTGTGTAAATGACTGTAATAATAATACAGTTAATAATAAAAACAGCTTCACAGAGCGAGTTTGCTAATGAAAGCAATTTGGCATCTTCCTAGCAAAGTTCTTCCTTCCTTCCTCCTCCTCCTCCTCCTCCTCCTCCTCCTCCTCCTCCTCCTCCTCCTCCTCCTCCTCCTCCTCCTCCTCCTTCTTCTTCTTCTTCTTCTTCTTCTTCTTCTTCTTCTTCTTCTTCTTCTTCTTCTTCTTCTTCTTCTTCTTCTTCTTCTTCTTCTTCTTCTTCTTTGGTTCTACAGAGTGCAAAAGCCACAGCATGACATAACCCCAATTTCCAAGTCCCTGACTCTTCCATGTATTAACAAATGATAGATAGTAGAGGATACTGAGTGTGTCACTGAGATAACGGCTATTTGTTCACATTACATAAGGTGCACTGCTAACATTGGCTCATTATTGACTTTGGAAGATATATATGTTTTTTTGGAGCCTGGAAGATGCAGCAGGTTTAAAAACTACATGTGGGAACTTTGGAGACTCTGCTAATAGCTTCTCTTGCTTGCTAGCTTATTCTTTTCTACCTTCCCTTAGTGGGCGATTTGAGCTTCAGAGAAAAGGAATAAGAGAAAAGCAGGGGTCGTTTCAGTTTAAAATCAATGAGAAAAATAATGGAAATGGGCCGAGGAGGAGAGAAAAGAAAAGAAAAGAGGGCAAATGCTTACTATCCTTCCTTTTGCTCTGTTTGAAACCTGCAGAGGGAGATGGTGATCCAAGGATGCCAGGATCAAGATTTGGCGAGAGGAAGATATAGAGGGTGGGACGAGAGGAAAAGAGGGACCAGATCCCAATGAGATTTGGTAGGAAGAAAATGGAACTGAAAAATGTCAGAGCCCTGGTAGATCAGATTTAGTCCAGCCCATTTAGTCCAGCATCTTGTTCTCACAGTGACCCACAAGATCCCCACAGGGAGCTTGCAAGCAGAATCTTGGTGCAACAGCCCTCTCCCCACTTGAGATCTTCAGCATAATGCCTCCACCAGGAGAAGTAGGACATAGTTGTTATGGCTAACAGCCCTTGATAGCCTTATATACCATAGAAATGCCCCACACTCTTTTACAGCCATCCAAGTAAGTGGCCAGCACTATACCTTCCTCATATATTTCAGGGGGAGCCGAAGTTGCCCTCCAGATGTTGCTGGACTACAGCTTCCATCTTCCCTGAGCAAAGTTTCTCTCTAGATGTTGCTGGACTATATGTTTCAGAACCCCTGATGAAAGTTGCCATCCACTTGTTGGGGTCATGGAGCTAGCTCTCTACTCTTACACCAATAGCATTTGCTGTCTGTTCCCCCCCCCCCCGACAAAGGGTGGTGGTTAGCGCATGTCTGCAGAGGTAGCACTCTGGGCTGCCGGAGGATGTCAACTCCTGTCTGAAGGGAGGCCTAGAATATGTGACAACATATATCTGGTCCTCGTTGCACCATGGGGCCTGTCCAGCATTGGGAGTGATGCTAAGGTCTCTTCCTAATTGCGTTGTTGTGGGTGAGGCACATGCACCAGCTTCCAAAGAAGAATGGGGAGCGGGGGAGTGTGCCCCGTGACATCGCAGGCAAGATGTCCCAATATCATGTGTGTGGCGTTAGGATGTCAGAGGAGTCAGGGTGGAGCCAGGTGTAGTGGCAGCAGAGCTGCCACACACCTTCAATGGCCACAGCTACATTCGCAGGGAAACCAAAATGCTTGTTTACAAAGCTATTGTACTACCAACCTTACTATACGCTTGTGAAACATGGACCACTTATAAACGCCATCTCCAACTGCTCGAAAGATTCCATCAACGGTGTCTCCGAAAATTTTTACACATCACTTGGGATGACAGGCGAACTAATATCAGTGTACTGGAAGAAGCAAAGATCGCCAGTGTTGAAGCAATGATTCTTCAACATCAACTTCGTTGGACTGGTCATGTTGTACAGATGCCTGATGATCGTCTTCCAAAGCAACTACTCTATTCCAAACTTAAAAATGGAAAGCGTAATGCTGGTGGCCAACAAAAGAGGTTAAAAGACTGTCTCAAGGCAAATCTTAAAAAAAAAAAGTAGTATAAACACTGGCAACTGGGAAACACTGGTCTGCGAGCGCGAGCAGTTGGAGAGCAGCCTTTATCAAAGGTGTTATGAGCTTTGAAGACACTCGATCTCAGGACGCAAGGGAGAAACGTGCTAAGAGGAAGGCACGCTTGGCAAGTCCACACCGTGATCAACTCCCGTCCGGAACCAATGTCCCCACTGTGGAAGGACATGTGGAATCAGAATTGGCCTCCACAGTCACTTACGGACCCATTGTTAAAAGTGTGTTTATGGAAGACAAACTTACTTGGCTACAAGTGATCGCCAAAGAAAAGAAGAAAAGGGGAAAAGCTTTCTGCCTCCTTCCCCTCTGTGGCAGGAGGAGGAGGAGGAGCCCTGGCCATTGAGGCCATGTCATACTTAGCTCCATGCTTGGTCTCCTTGGGAGGCTTTTGGCCTTCAGGGGGCTTTTCCCCCTCCCCAATTTTTTTTGGGGGGAAGAGCATGGCCCTTAGAAGATGGTGTCCCAGGTGTGGGTCATGCTTTGGGTAGGTTGATGTGTGGTTAACGCCATCCAGTGTTGATTGGTGCTTTCCATGTGTGGGCAGTTTGGAGGCATTGGTGAACAAGCTTGTGATTGACAGCCGGCATCAATGTTACCACGAATATTGCAGGCATATCTGTCAGCTCCAGCTTTTGCTAACTACTTTGCTTTGTTGCAGAGAGTGCATGGGATTGCAGCCACATTATAGAAACGTAACACTGCCAGTAGTGGCTGATGTCATTGGATTTCTCTGTCCATCTGCTTGCAAGCATTGGAGGGGCGGGTGCCTTTCTTGCAAAACACCACTGGCTTTAAGAAGGAAAATCATTTTTTTCAAAGTGACACCTATCTGTGTCCTGCCAGCTTTCATACCCTCTCCAGCTAACCAACTCGATATGTTTCCTTGCTCAGAAATGCAAATATTTCTTTCCATGGTTGCCAGTACTTAAAACCCTGCAAGTTGCTAATGGCCAATAGAAAAACAGACATATTCTTGAGACGTAGCAAGATGCATGTTTTCAGCAGAAGCTCGGAGGGAGCGTTTTCTTAAATGCTGAAAGCAAATGGAGTCATTTATAAAGGCTGCTGCTGCAAAAGCAGTTGAGAGGGACAGTTCCAAACTGTGCATGCATTAATGGAGTGCCCTTTTCATGTGCGGCTGTCATCCGCTCTATAGACTGCAAAGGCATTATGCGCTCGGTATCTGTTCTAGTAGACATTGCGGTTACAGCCTTCATTTGCTTCAGAGGAACAGCATGTTTGAAGGGTGCATTTTTCATAGGCTGAAAAGCACCTTCAGAAGGAACAAACATGGCATGTTTCCCCCTGAACAGCTAAAAACGGCTTTGTTGTGACTTCGGAAGTATACTAACTTCCACCCTCTAGTGACTGTCTATTAGCGATGGATGGTCTATTCCTGGTCTGTGTCATTTTCACACACTAAATCACAAGTTTCTTTTGTCACACGGCCACGTTCACCTGCAACTTTATTTAGATATTGAAAAACAATCATACTTGTGTATAAATATGAATATATTATGAATATATTTTTCTCATAATTATTTTATTCATTTAGCAAGATTTTTATATACTACTTGATCAAGATGGTTTACATAAAATGATATAACGTGTTCTTTAAAGATGACAATAAAAACAGACTTTGAAAACAGTAAAGTTATCAAAATGTTGATAAAATCGACAGGCTTTTAAACCAAAGGTCCTTAAAAACAATACATGCCAAGGAAGGCTTGCCTAAACATCTAGTTTTAGCAGGTGTTGAAAATGGTTCATCTAATGTCAATAGACAATGAGTTCTGGAGAACAGGTGATGCTATACTCAGACTGCACTCAGGTGCAGGGTTTTCTCGTGTTAGTTCTACTGGTAACAATACTAGCATTTCTTTCCTGATTTATATACTGCAGCACCTGTTGCACCATGTAGATGGAATAAAGTGTCATCTGAATGCAAGATTAATTTCTCACAAGTGCAGAGCAAACATTATCTGGCACTCGTAAAAGTGCCAGTTCCTCAAATGAAAGCTGTTCAGCAGATTTATTTCTAAATGTATTTTCTCTCAAAAGTGTGCATTTGGTCTGTTTTGTTTGTGAGCCGAGAACTGCACTGCATATTTTAGAAACAGATGAAATCAGGAAGAGAAGCATGTTCCAATAAATCTACAAGTTAGTCCGGGAGGCAAGTTCACACCAGAATCATCAAGGAACAAATTCCTCCAGCGTCTCTGTTTTGTATGAATGTGTCCCCTGGAATGTTGGAGATAGCACACGGGGTTCTGTGGAAAGGGTGTGTGACGTGATGAGAATCCTAACTTCCAGATAATGAAGACGGGGGGGGGGGGCTGAGATTCCCCATTCTTGATTTACCGCATGGCTGGTTTAGCCTTCACTGGTCTTCAGATTTTTGTACCCTAATCATTGGTCTGGAATGAATTCAATATGGTGCAAGTGGTACTGGGGGGGGATGGGTGTGGGTGGGTGGAGTTGACATTTTTAATATTATCCAAACAAATCTTTGCTTTGACTTTTCCTGAATGGACACTTGTTTATCAGGAATGTCCTTCGGGTCATTTCTCTCCATCTTCATTCCAGGAGACCCGGACACTCTCCATATAACAACAACAACAACAACAACAACAACAACAACAACAACAACAACAGTGGTAATCATCTCGGGATGGAGGAGAACTTTGATTCAGTACTCCTTTGAAGCCAAATCAGAATTGTACTTGAAAGGTTAATAGTAACACTTGTAAAGTAACACAAACTTTGGATACTATGGATATACAATAATAGATAGATTACAGTAAAAGATGTAGAAATGAAATTTAGAAATGGAATCCAGGGAGGGAGGGAGGTCTGAAGGTTCGAGAGAACCATTTGTTTTTGTTTTTGTTTTCTTTGGGATTATAACGTTTGTTGTGTATAACCATTACGCATGTGAAACTACTTTAAAAATGCAAAAAATAAAATAAAATTGCAAGTGACCACTGGCGGAGGAAGAGGAGTGCGGGGGGGGGGGAGTGCACCGCTAGGCGGCACACCCCTGCAGGCATGTGACCCGCCCCCAGGATGCACGCCAGCCCCGCCTCAAATGCTCTCCGCCCCCGGTGCTGGAGCATGAAGCTCCGCCACTGCAAGTGGCTGTGGTTTGTAAGCTTCCACATGCAGCAAATATTTAAATAAATTCTTTATTCTGAATAAACATTATGCTATTAAAAATAAATGAAAGTTTACTAATAATTTTTTATTGTTATTTGTACCCTGCCCTTCTGAATGGGATGCCCCAGCCACTCTGAGCATCTTCCAACAAATATTAAATCATAATAAAAGGTTGCCAAGAAGGGAATATGGCCTTCACATCAAAGCAGGGTGCACGCGGGGGGGAGGGGGAGGGAGGTTTCCCACTTCTGGTGTAGTCAACAAAAAGCTACATAGATGGACCAATAGTCTGATTTAGTACAAAGCGGTTTCCTGTGGTTTTGGCTGCTGTAGCTGGAATGTTGAGCACAGTCAAGTCTTCAAACTGGGCAGTAATTCTCTTTTACTTTTCATTATTAAGGCTGCTGACCGTCACCTTTACTGATCGGAGGAAAGCTGGTTCCATTCAAGTGCCATTCCTAGAAACAACAAACGAAGTAGCATTTCTAACGTATGACAATACTGTCATAATCATAAAAAAAGAAGAGAGCCATTTCACAGAGTAATTTTATAGCCATCCAGGAAGTCTAAATGGATTGATTAGATATAAATCTGTCACATTGTTTATCACCTGCCACATCGTTCATCGGGGGGTAGCATTACCCAAACAGCAGAGCCAGGAAATCATTGTTATGGTTCTATTTGTTACATTATTTTATGCTGCAAAATGGCGTTGATATAGTGAAAGGGAACCTGGAATGTCTTGCTGCTTCTCCTCTTATTTCCATACAGCATGGTAACTATTAGGAAGAGGAATGGAAATAGAACTTGGATGGTAAAAACTGGATGCTCTCATCAGATGTGGAAATATAGGAAGAGGAGTTGTCAAGTCTTACCAAGTTCTAATTAGAGATATTTGGAAATAAACTTGAGGCTGTCTACATTACATGCAACACAGTGGTAGATGCTCTACCACTGAGCTATGGCTTTTTACACAAAAAGCAGAAAGAGTCATATGGGAGAGGGAGTATTAAACCACCCCCCAGTCACAACTTCCTTGCCTTGAATTTTGTGCCCTCAGGAGTTTTTGTTTCAGGTGGATTCACTTCTGCTGTGGAAATGCTGACAATCAGGGGCAGAATATGTGGAGGCAGTGTGTATTTGTGTGTGTGCGTGTTTGGGAGAAGAATTAATCTTCTTCTTCTTCTTCTTCTTCTTCTTCTTCTTCTTCTTCTTCTTCTTCTTCTTCTTCTTCTTCTTCTTCTTCTTCTTCTTCTTCTTCTTCTTTGACCACTCATAGCCAAATAAGACTGTCTTCCATAAACACAGTTTTAACAGTGGGCTTGTAAGTGAGGCCAATTCTGGATCCACACGTCCTTCCACAGTGGGGACATAGGTTTCCGGATGGGAGCTGATCACGGTGAGGGATTGCCAGACATGCCTTCCTCTTAGCACGTTTCTCCCTTTTGTCCTGAGTTCGAGCGTCTTCAAAGCCCATGACACCTTTGTTAAAGGCTGCTCTCCAATTGGAGCACTCACAGGCCAGTGTTTCCCAGTTGTCGGTGTTTATACTAGATTTTTTTTGAAGATTTGTCTTGAGAGAGTCTTCAAACCTATTTTGTTGACCATTCCCCCCCCCTTCCTGGAATAGAGTAGTTGCTTTGGAATATGATAATCAGGCATCTGCACAACGTAATACAATACACTCAGAAGGGTCATAGGAACATGCAGGCCCACTCATCACAACAAGGTGATGATCCAGCAAGTGATAGAAGAGTTAATACCCGTCATCAGACTAAAGTCAGACTTCCTGGCCACTGCTATTCCCCTCCCAGAGCTAGAGTTTCCAGACTGGTTTAATATTCAATCTCTCTTCACAGAAACTCTGGGAATTGTAGCTCTGGTAGGTGAATGGAGGTCACCAAAACCTCCCAGAACTCTTAATGAACTGTGTCTCACATAATTATTTGAAGGTAGTCATGACTGTTTAAAGTAGTATCATACGGCTTTAAATGTGTGCTGTGCAGTGAGGCAGGTCTACCCCTCAACACATCCAAATTGGGCCTAAGAAAGTTTGAGTGATCTTCACTTGCAAGGGTTACTTCCGATCCTCCCCACTTCCTCTCCCATTTTGATGGCACCATTTGAAAGACAATGGGGCATTCCAAATAGGAGGCAGAGTCGTGACACATTTTCAAACTCCTTCAGGCATAATGACGGGAGAGCAAGGCCCGACGCTGGCTGCCTTTGTCTCCAGAAATCAGTCACTTGTCTTCCAGTGAATGCTCATATTCTCCATTACAGAGAGAGAATGAGACATTAATTATGGGGCCGAGAAAGCGAGAGAGACAGAGAAGATGACCAAACATAATGAGTGGGTTTTGCCAAAGAGTATGAGCCAATTCTTCACGAAGCCCTCTCTGTCTCTATAGTGACAGACGAGCTTCATTTATAGGACACATGACCTACTTCTTATTTTGCAGACAACCTCACAAGTTTTTTGGGAGTGCTGTTGAAAAATGGCACCCCTCCCCCCAAAAAAAATTATTTCCACCCCATCAGTGAGCTGTGTATTGATGGGTGGATGTGTACTTATTTCAGTCACAGCTTGTACAAAACAAGGAATCAAAATCATAGAATTGGCAAGTTGGAAGGGACCCTGAGGATCATCTAGTCCAGGCATAGGCAAACTCCGGCCCTCCAGATATTTGGGACTACAATTCCCATCATCCTTAGCTAACAGGACCAGTGTTCAGGGATGATGGGAATTGTAGTCCCATCCCTTGCAATACACAGCTGTCCCGTACAGGGATCCAACTTGCAACCTTGGTGTTATCAGCACCATGCTCCTAAGTAACTGAAACTAAATTTAGGCTGCAAGTTGTCATGGTAGTTGAAGTTCCAAAGCACGATCAATTATGATCATTATTCCCAAGTTTTGATTGGCTATTAGAGATTGGTACCTCTCCTGAAATACAGGCAACTCCCCACTCTCGTGAGACCAACATGTGCACGACCGCTGATACGTGTGCCATTTTCGGCTCTGGAAGGGAGTGGGGCAGAACGGAACACACCAGATTGGAAATGACTGGAAGGGACCTACATGTGTCCCGCTGATGTGTGCAGTGGCTGGGAACAAAACCCCTGTGTAAGCAGGGATTCACCTGTATGTAGATTTGATCATTACTATGCTTGTCCAGGTTCTTTCCAACCAGTCTATTGTTGTGGGGGGATCCCCATCAAGTTTATAGCCATGCAGATTAAAGAAGCTGAATTCACCATTACTTCTATAACTGCATCTGATTCCTTATGTAACTTATCTATCACTAATGTGATGCTGTAGTGATGGTCATCGGCTCAGGTGGCTTTAAAAGAGGATGAGATAAATGCATGGAAGATAAGGCTATTGGTGGCTTTTTAGCCATGGGTATTGTGTTCTACTTCCATTGTTGGAGGCAGTATGCGTCTGAATACCAGTTATGGAGAGTCACTGGTAGGGAGTATACTGTTGCATTCAGCTCTTGCTTGCAAGCTTCCCACAGGCATCTCGTTGGCCAACGTGAGAATAGGACGTGGGACTAGGTGCATCTTTGGTCTAATCCAACAGACTCTTCATATTTTCTTACTTCATTTTGAAGGGTACCAATGGCTATAAATCATAATGATGATATGCTCATCAATGGCTCCTCTTCATCCTGGAGAGAAGTGACTAGTGGGGTGCCACAGGGTTCTGTCTTGGGCCCAGTCTCATTCAACATCTTTATAAATGACTTGGATGATGGGCTTGAGGACATCCTGATCAAGTTTGCAGATGGCACCAAATTGGGAGGGGTGGCTAATACCCCAGAGGATAGGATCACACTTCAAAATGACCCTAACAGATTAGAGAACTGGGCTAAAGCAAACAAGATGAATTTTAACAGGGAAAAATATAAAGTACTACACTTGGGCAAAAAAAATATATGAAAGGCACAAATACAGGATGGGAGACACCTGGTTAGAGAGCAGTACATGTGAAAAGGATCTGGGAGTCTTGGTAGACCACAAACTTGACATGAGTCAACAGTGTGATGCAGCAGCTAAAAAAGCCAATGCAATTCTGGGCTGCATCAATTGGAGTATAGCATCTAGATTAAGGGAAGTAATAGTACCACTGTATTCTGCTCTTGTCAGACCTCACCTGGAGTACTGTGTCCAGTTCTGGGCACCATAGTTCAAGAAGGATACTGACAAGCTGGAACGTGTCCAGAGGAGGGCAACAAAAATGGTCAAAGGCCTGGAAACGATGCCTTATGAGGAACGGCTTAGGGAGCTGGGTATGTTTAGCCTGGAGAAGAGAAGGTTAAGGGGTGATATGATAGCCATGTTCAAATATATAAAAGGATGTCATATAGAAGAGGGAGGGAGGTTGTTTTCTGCTGCTCCAGAGAAGCGGACACGGAGCAATGGATTCAAACTACAAGAAAGAAGATTCCACCAAACCATTAGGAAGAACTTCCTGGCAGTAAGAGCTGTTTGGCAGTGGAATTTGCTACCAAGGAGTGTGATGGAGTCTCCTTCTTTGGAGGTCTTTAAGCAGAGGCTTGACAGGCATATGTCAAGAATGCTTTGATGGTGTTTCCTGCTTGGCAGGGGGTTGGACTGGATGGCCCTTGTGGTCTCTTCCAACTCTATGATTCTATGCTACCTCTCAGTTCAGAGGCAGTGGGCTTCTGGACACCAACAGAAGAGGGCTGTTAGCAACTTGCCCTGCTGTTGGATTTCCCAGAGACACCTGACTGGTCACTGTGATAAACAAGATGGTGAATTGGATGGACTAATGCTGTTCTTACAAAGATTACTTAATCCATATGTCTCATGGAGAGCTTGAATACAAAAAGATAGATTGCAGAATATATATATAAATGTGTATATCTACTCTGACGTTTTGGTTGCACCAGTCTTCTTTTCCCTGTGCCTTCTGGCAGGGTAATGTTTTTTTTTTTTGTTGGCTGGACTCTGAACATAAGACAAGCCCTAAGGCATTGCCCAGCACTCCATTCTCTCTGTATTTTGAGATAAAGTATTCATTCCTAAATGTATTTTGAGACCAAAATGCATGGCTGCGTGGCCCATTATTCCACAAGACCCTTGATCAGTCTCAGTAATAATTTATTTCTGTGGGGTCGCTGGAGGTCTGAATCCCACTCCCACAGTCTCTCATGACAATCTCTCATCTCAGCTGCATTGACGCTTGGGCATCTCCCAGACATGCTTTCCAATAATTGCACTGATGTGGGCTATCAAACCCAATCCAATTATCCCTTTGTTGCTGGTTTTTACTAGAAACAAAATGACTTGCTTTTCACGGAGTTCATATGTTTCCTGCTGAATGGCAAATGCCCTCTGCTTTTATTGTATTTTATGTGATGCAGGTGGCCGATATCGTGAAACCCATTTTCATGGCCCAAAAGATTTATCGTTCCCCGTCTGTCCCTCTCCACCCCCAAGCTCTGGCTGTTTTGCAATTTGCACAGCAGCTGCTTGGGTAGGATGCAAAGGCACTGAGATAGATACAAGCACAACCAACCTACAGTGGTACCAACACTATCCTCAACACAAATGCCCCTTGGCACTCTTAACACCTGGATTGCTCTTGTGGTTATAACTCTTCAGTGGTCGCGAAACTCTTCAGTTTTCTGATCTATCCAATCATTATTTTCCTCTTTCTCCCCTGAGCAAAGTGGCACCAAACATACTAATGCAGAGGTGGGGAACATTGGACATAGGTGGTCAAATGAGTTCCTTCAGGTCACTCTATCTGGTCCTTAGGTGCTTCACTAGACCAGGCACCCTCCCCAGACCACAGCCATAGCCTCTATTTCTGCAGCCGTTGATGGAAAAAATGCATACATTCAGCTCTATATAGCCAACCCCCCTTGCAAACTGAACCACGGATGTGTGGAATAACAACAACAACAACAGCAACAACAGCAACAACAACAACAACAACAACAACAACAACAATTTATTTATACCCCACCCATCTGGCTGGGTTTCCCCAGCCATTCTGGGCGGCTTCCGACATAAAAATGAAATAGAATAATCGATTAAACATTAAAAGCCTCCCTAAACAGGGCTGCCTTGGGTGGGGCCTGAATGTGCAATCTCATCCGTACCCACATGAATTTATTTGTACATTGGATCACCATGTACAAAGGGCTCTTGAGTGTGCAAGCACAGTTAGGAAAGTACCAGTAGTCATGAGCCTGGCCAAATTAAGCAGCTACCTGTTTGCAGGTTGTTGAAAAGTGTATGCCTTTTAAAAGATAATTACCCGTTCTCCTTTTACAGTCCCTCCCCCCACCTCAATCTATGAACATGGTTCTCTGAGATGGGGTGACCATTATAAAGGCCCTCCCCATCTTCAAATGTTGTGGCAGTTCTCGTTTTGGGTGGCTATCACAACACAGCCTCACACATTCTTTTCAACAGAACACTGTATGAAAGGTCAAATAAGACGAAGGCAAGGAACAAGCAATACAGTGCCAAAAAGGCAGAGGGAGATAGGTGCCCACCACCAGGGAATTAGCATGAATTCTTGACAAATGAGGTCCTCTCCCCAGTAGTCAGAATCTTATCAATGTTTGAGATTATATTGAAACTGAAGAATACGGTATCAATTCGTGTGTTTGTGTGCATGGACACACATGCACAAGAGGATAAGAAGATCCCTACTGGATCACTAAAAGTCCAATCTTGTCTAGCATCTTGTTCTCACAGTGGCCAACCAGATACCTATGGGGAGTGTACATGAGCCTGAGTGCAAGAACACTCCTCCCCTTTATAGCTGAGGACCAAGGGGCTTTTGGGAAGTGTAGTTTTCCCACAGGCTGCTGAGAAGAACTCATAGAATTTGCCATGGTTGCCTTTTCTTTGAGATGGGCAATACAAATCCTCAAGATATCATATATAAGCTAGCAAGCTTCGCTACCATCTTTATATGAAACACACACAACACTCTCTTGTGGCTGCATATTGTGTAGAAAGATTGAAAATTGTGCCCTGGCAAGAACTGGTCTTTCACACAGGCTTGTCCATCATCTTCTAATGAATGAACCCTACGTACATTTCCAAGGAGCCCAAGAGTTTATTTGAATACAAGTTTGCAAACAAGATGGGCTAGATACCCTCTTGGGATCCTCCCCCCTCCCACATCCTGTGATTCTGATTCCCCCCCCCTAACTAAACAACAAAAAGGTCTATTAGATATGGCAGATGGAGCCATGATTACAAATTACAGGCCAGCTCTCCAACGAGTATAAATCAACATGGCCTCATTAACTTCAGTAAAAACATAAAGATTTATAGAAGCAGTGGAGCTGGGCCAAAAAGAGAGAGATGGAAAAAATATTGTGAGATATTGTTAGAAGGAAGTAGATCAGATAGGCACTGGGTGAGGATTCTGACATTTTAATTTTTTACTTTTGCGGGAACCAAAGCCCTCAACTGCAGTTAGTCACAGCAACAGATGGATGTGCAGACAGGATTCTTGCAGGATTACGGACCTGATTCTGCAGGTCTTCAGAGTCTAAGGAAAGCTAAGAGAGATATTCCAAGAAGTAATGGCTTTCCATTGTCCCCAGGGCTCTACCTTGTCTTATGGCTTTCAAGTAACCATTATTGGAGGACATGTGACCTTCTAGAAGTTAGATGTCACCTCCTTTCAGCCCCATCAACAAAAGGTTGCAGCATTTGGGGAATTTGAGTTTAGAGCAAAGGAGAGTAGGAGACGTGATAAAAAAAATAATATGTGATATGGAGAAAGCAATAAGAGAAATGCTTTTCTCCTTTTCTCATAATGCCATTAGCCTGATCCCACAGGCTCTTCTTGTGTTCTCCAGTCACTGCTCAAGGGTGATAGTATTGGTAACTCAAGAACAATGAGAAAGACACAGGTTCCTCACCCATTTTAAGGGATGCCTAAGTGCCAAATACAGTGGTATCTCTACTTATGAATTTAATGCATTCCAAACACACATTTGTAAGTAGAAAAAAATTGTAAGTTGAATCCCATAGGAATGCATTGGAAGAAAAAATCCTATCTAAAAATTCGTAAGTAGAAAAAATCCTATCTAAACCGCATCCAAGGTGGCAGATGGAGCTCCATTCGTAAGTAGAAACATTCATAAGTAGAGGTACCACTGTAAAACTAAAAATGTAGCATTTACCATTGAGAGAACTCAAAACAGCATATAATGGGATACCATCCAGATATGGACCAGACTTAGATGTGCTTTGCTTTAGCAAGGTTGATCCATTGCAAGTTTCAGACCGGAACCTGGTTGACATCTTTAAGGCATCTTTAGTTTTTATTGTACTCTCTCCCCATCCCATCTCCGTCAGGTTTCTTCTGGAGGCACCAGATACATCTAGGCTATTCCCCTGACTTGCATATCATGTCAGGATCCACCCTCTGAACTGCCAAGCATTTCCCTGTACTTTCTATCTTCTGCTCCCAGCATATCAGGGTCAAAACCTTCAGAGAACAGACAAGACTCTTTGGTGTGTTTTTGAAGGATGTTTCATGTGTATGTCAAAGGATTTGTTTTATGCTTCCAGGTTATGGTTCCGCTGGAGATTTGTAGGCTTCCTTGCGAGGCCTCCAGAGCAATGCATTTTCATCCATATTCAGCGACTAATAAACGGATGGCCAAATTAAAGAAATTCTATCAGGCAGAAAATTAACTGAATTAGAAAATACATGAGAGTTTGGTCCTCCAAGCCATCCCTCCAGTAGAAGAAATAAACAAACATTTGTCTCATCCTCCCATCCTTCCAAAAGCTGATGTGATAAAATAATTAAAACTGGTGGCTAATTCCTTCTCCGTATTAGATGCAATTTCTGTTGGGAAGGAGATTATGAGAGCAGCTGGGTTTTCTGGAACAAGATCTTCCATTACATTGATGTACAGTACCTGTTTAAGAAAGTGGCAAAAAGTCATGTTGTAAATCAATGCTGGAATGAATGCATCAATGCACCCAAAGACAAAGATGGTCATGAGGGAGGGAGGGAGAAGTCAGGGAGAAGCTTTTCTCCCTCTCTCATAATGCTAGAATCTGGAAACATCTGAAACATCTGAATGGTGTGACATTCCAGAGAGCAAAATGAGCTTTTGCACAGCTCATAGTTAAAGCGTCATAGGGTCATAGAATCATAGCTGCCAAGTACCCCATTTTCCCCGGGAAACCCCCGTTTTTACTTACCTTTTCCCGGTGGTCCCCCGTATCACTTCATCTCCCATTTTTCTCCGTTATTTCCTCCTGCCGGGGGCCATTTTTTTCTTTCCGATTTGCCTTTCTATGGGCACCAAAAATGGCCACCGCTGGCTTCAAAAGTCACATCTACGCATGTCCGGAAGTGCATAGACGCGACTTCTGGTGTCGGCAGCGGCCATTTTTGGTGCCCATAGATGGGCAGAGCGACACCAGAAGTTGCGTCAACGCACTTCCTGGCATGCGTAGAAGCGACTTTCGAAGCCGGCGGCGGCCATTTTTGGTGCCCATAGAAGGGCAAAACGACACCGGAAGTTATGTTGACGCAACTTCCGGTGTCACACGGCTGCCGGTCCCAGATTCTGCAGTCCGGGACTTGGAAGGTAAACATAGAATGATGGGTTGGAAAGGACCTGAAAGGGCCATCTACTTCAACCTCCTGTAATGCAGAAATCACACTTAAATAATCCCTGACAGATGAGGGTCTGACAACAAGGAAATAGTGGTTGTCAGCTGGGCAAGTGGACAGCTGCCATGTCAACACCATTTTGCAGAGCTTTTGTGCTCTTACAGTCCCTTCCAGACTTCATTTATGAAAACACAAAAACCCTGTGCTTATTTTTCATTATGAGAGAATGTTGGATTGCCTCACCTGGACCAACATTCCTCGAGTACAAACACCTCAATGACAGTTCTTTTCTTCAGCTCAAACAAAGATGTCTTAGACCCTTGGATGGAAATGCAGTGTGTTTCTTCAGGCTTGTAAAATGATGAAATGTTCACCTCTTTGTCTGACCTGTGCCCATGAAACATATGGAGAGTTCCCCATTTCTAGAAAGGGTGCATTGTGCCAGGAACTTTACAAGCAACCTGTACTAGGCTCTCTTCCTTTATATGCTATTAAAGTTGCCGTAACCTGTCACCATCTCTTTAGAGAAGATCTGTAGCATTCTGGGAAAACTTTACCTGAATCCTGTCTTATAGCCAACATGTGTGAACAACAAGGTGACCTGTTTGCAGCAGCCTGTAAAGGATTGTTACTGTATCAGACTGTGGTTAGGAAACCAGGATGGCTGAAAGCTCCAGTCTATTGAAAAACCCTTTCTGCCCAAATCTTGCTGCAAAGAGTCCCTTTCCAGAACCGGCAACTGGCTTATCTCTGGGAACTACCCATCCACAAAGCCTCCAAATTCCCAGGATTCAGATTCAGTATATTGATTGTCATCCAGTTCACCAGGTCTTTCACAAACTTCTTGATTCAGATGTATTAGAGAAATAGAGTTGGGTATCATCAGAATAGAGGGACCCAGGTGGCGCTGTGGTTAAACCACTAAGCCTAGGGCTTGCTGATCAGAAGGTCGGCGGTTCGAATCCCTGTGACGGGGTGAGCTCCCATTGCTTGGTCCCAGCTCCTGCCAACCTAGCAGTTCGAAAGCACATCAAAATGCAAGTAGATAAATAGGAACCGCTACAGCGGGAAGGTAAACAGCGTTTCCATGTGCTGCTCTGGTTTGCCAGAAGCGGCTTTGTCATGCTGGCCACATGACCTGGAAGCTATACGCCGGCTCCCTCGGCCAATAATGTGAGATGAGCGCTGCAACCCCAGAGTCGGTCACGACTGGACCTAATGGTCAGGGGTCCCTTTACCTTTACCTTATCATCAGAATGCTGATGACACCTTGCCCCCAAATGTCTAATGACCATCCCCATCTATGCATTTCTTGTGCATTTTTAACACATCCCATCCTTAAGGCAAGACTGCAGTGACAATAGTCAGGTGACAAAACCATAACATTATTGAGAGCTAAGTCATGTGACCTCAGAAGCTCATAGAAAGAAGATCCAAGCATGCATGTGATTGGCAGATAACTAACAAAGCCATGAGGGCATTGTTCCTGTGGTGACAAACTGAGATCCCTCTTATGCTAGATATGGCCAGCTAGAATTTTTAGAGAAAGATTCTGATTTACCGGAAACCTTCCACTGGCCCTAAATTTCTGCTTATTTTTTTTGTAAATTTTGGAGACAGAGCAAGAAGCGATGTTGCGAAGGGCCAATTTATGTTTCTGGGAACACCCGCTAGAAGATGTCAGTATTTTTAAACAGAGTGCAGTCAAGGGATTCTCTCTTGCCAATAAAAGAAGAGATAATTCTGCAGATCAGGACACTTTGTCTAGATTTAGGCCATTTGTATTGATATGGTGTGTGATCAACTGTCCCTGTGTGGCCACACTGTGGAATTAGTTAGACGTCTGAGAGAAAGCAAACCAAATTCCAACTGAAGAGGAATGACCCCCTTTAACCTTTCCAGGGAAAACGGCCTTCTTCGCTGGTCTAGATTAGGAAAGGACCTGTTTTACATCACGTTACAGGGATGGGATGGGCCTACTAACAGCAAGAGCCAAATGGAGGAATATAGTGGTTGTTCTCCATCTCAGATTCCCTGAAGACAGTGCTGGAGAGATAGAACCACTGGTGTCATAAGGGCTGTAACTCAGTAGTAGAACATCTGCTTTCTCAGTTTCCCAGCATCTTAAGGTAGAATTGGGAAAGATCCCTACCTGGAAACCTGGACAGCTTCTACTACTACTCAATGTACGCAATACAGAGCTAAATGGAACAATGGTCCAACTGAGTATACAGCAGCTTTCTATATTCTGCTGTTGCAGGAAGATGCATCTAGGGTTGGGCCAAAGCCTAGCACAACAGGGACTTGATTTGGCAGATGACAGAACTCTATTGTGTGCTTTAAGTTGCAACAGAGGTCCTCTGGTTAACAACTTCATTGCACCTAGTGCATTGTTTTCCCATTACTCCCTAAGCACTGCATTATGTACAGTCGTACCTCGGGTTTTGAACACCTCGGGTTACGAACTCCACAAACCCAGAAGTATTTTCGCCGTGCACACGTTCTGCACATGCACAGAAGCGGGGTGCGCAGTTTGCGCATGCGCAAAGCACGAAAATAGCAGACATTGCACTTTATGCATGCGCAAAATGGCATTTCGGGTTACGAACTGCGTCCCGGAACGGATCGTGTTTGTAACCTGAGGTACCACCGTACATGTTATATGTTTTTGTGTTTTTGTGTGAACCATCCTGTGATCCTTGGATGAAGGGTGGGGTATAAATCAAATAAATAAAACAAATCTAGGCATCCAGGGAATTGTCCTTTCTATTTTACCAAATACAAGAAACCAACATCATTGCTGGTGACCTTGAAGCTGCCTGAAGATGCTATTTCTAGGTGCCATTTGGGTACAGGAGTGATGCCATTTCCCCCAGTTCCCATCATTACAAATGCTGTCTAACAGTCACTCCAGTACAAACTGGAATAGGGGAGATCTTCATTCTGTGCACAACTTGTACATGCTTATTTTAACTGTCCCAGCAGCGCTCCTTAAGTACATACCTTTTCTGAGAAAGCAATCATAGCGGATCCAGTCCTTTTAAAGGCATATCCATTATGATATATGGAATGGTATAAAGGCTTGGAATTGGTTTGGCTAACAGCTTGCATTCTCAGACTTTATTATACATCATTTCCTGTCCAAAATGCGAAGATGATCAATACATTCCTTGAAGAAGGAGGAAAATCTGTGTGAATGAAAGTTAAGGATGCACTAACAAAATACTGTGTGGGGTTTTTTTTTTATGTTGTAAATAAAACATAATTGTTTCTTCTTGATCTAATTTACTGAATTTCCAACATACTGTAAGGAAGTCCCAAGTGAATTTCTCAGAAATGCTTATGCGCACTCACAAAATATTTTACCAAGTAACGCTTTTATTATTTTAAATTAGTTTGCATTGTGTACTGTATCAAATTCTGGAGGATTGCAGTTTGCATTTTAAGTGCCTTCAATTACCTTTCCTGAGTCTAAATTGCATGGGACTATTTCCAAGAATGATAGCAGCATAAAGTCTCTCTCTCTCTCTCTCTCTCTCTCTCTCTCTCTCTCTCTCTCTCTCTCACACACACACACACACACACACAAACCACACTCTCTTTTAGTGTTCATACTCATGCAAAAAAGGAAGAATGTGATTTGTACACATGGAAATATGAGTAGTTATGTCATTTTGAGATAGATGTAGCTGCAGGGCGGGGGAGAAGAGTAAGAATGAGTTTCAAAAGCCTTTCCCCAATCTGTCATGCATCTCAGGAACAGAACTCAAATAAAAAAAACCCTTTCCAAATTCTATATTCAGCTGCAATGCTTTCCCTAACAACCCTACTCTCCATACTGTCAAAATATCACGGAACAAACTGTTCTGAAGTATTTCTGCTCAAGACAGAAAAACATAGCAATTCTTTAAGGGGGAGTGTTTTCAGCTTTTCCCAGGATCTGGGCTGGGATCCAAAGAACTGCACAGCTAGTTCTGAACACCCAGGGGTGGGGGTGATGTGTAGAATCAAGTTAAATACAACAGGGGGCTTTTTTCTTTGCTATATCATTGTGGTAGCCTGACACCAGAGGAGCAGGCTCTCTGCTCTTCTGCTGTACTCAGTGATGCTGGTGCCCATTGGGACTCATAGGGCAGAAGGTAGGGAGGTCAACAGCAGGTGGCGCCAGAGGCAGCGACAAACGCGGTCAACTAATTCTAGTTTTGTCCGCATCCTTCTTCCTGCCATGCACTATTAAGGCAACATCAGATTTAAGGAGGAGGAAGCTGACAGTCAATGCTACCCCTTGGAATGGTTGTAAGTGATGAGATAATCTAGCAGGGACTGGCTGATGGCAGGCGGACTTGAGCGGCCATGCTCAGTTTGTTCTAATGTACCAGCTTCCACTGGCTGTACTTTGTTAGTCCCACTACTATCTCATCATGTCAAATGACATTAGGGTCTATTAAAATTCCGCCTACAAAGTTGATGTCAGGGACCTTGCTGAGGAGGGCTGCACTGAGGAAGAATAGTGGGAGCCACCCCCTCCCCCTGATCCTGATTCTGATCCTGAATCTTCCCAGGAGCAGGAGGAGAGTATAGATTTGGAACAGTGGTTTGCAGAGGGCCATAGTTCAGAAGACAGAAGTTGGGAAATACTGGATGGGGAACAGCTAGAAGAAGAAACAATAGAAGAGAGAGAGTTAACAGATTCACAGTCTCTGGACAGCATTCACTCCCCGCCCCATCCCACCCTGCCTCCAAAGTCATGGAGAGCTTAGAAAGTGTCAGAACAGAAAGCGGAGAGGCTACAAACTCAGATTACAAGAACTAGGAGTGACATAGATTAATAGGAATGAAGGAGGGGGTAACCCTTAATTGGGAGCACTGCCATTTCTAGGAGATGTGTTATTCGCTCTCTAGCTGTGATTATTAATGTATCTAACTGGTAAGAAGATTCCTTTTCCTTTGTCCTGCTTATCTACTGTCGGGGGGGGGGGCTGATTCCCCGAAGCCTGACAGTTGCTGACACTGGGCTGACTACTGAACTTGTTGGTGGGCACTTGTGTGGGGTGGAGCTTCAGGGACACCCTCTTGACCCTGGCATTGCTATTGCATACATGGACAGGGCTAGGGCAGGGGAGTGGCAAAGGTGGGGCAGGACAGGTGCATCAAAGGAAGTGCTGGATTGGTGGGATCAGTCCTACAAGTGCACCGATACATACCCTCCAACATTTCTCCGATGGAAATAGGGGCATATTATTCAAATGCCCTCCAACATTTCTTTCATGAAAATAGAGTCACCCAGTGCTATTTTTTCTAGAAAAAGAGGTGCCAGAACTCACCATGAACGCCTCCTTTGTTTTCTTAGAATGGGAGTGGCGCCAATCTGAGAGGTGTTGGAACTGAGTTCCGGTGACTTCCAGCTGAAAAAAAAACCCTGGGGACTTCCTATTCCATATCCTCCAACATTTCCCCAATAAAAATGGGGACTTCCTAAGGAAAAACGGGACATTCCAGGATCAAATCAGAACCTGGGATGGCTTCTGTAAATCCGGGACTGTCCCTGGAAAATAGGGACACTTGGAGTGTCTGTTGATCCACCCAGACCTTGCTGCCATGCTTACCTCTGCCCCATATAAGTAAGCAAAAGCAGCAACCATGTCCCAGAAGTTAAAGGCTAAACACACACACACACACACACACACACACACACACACACACACAAACACAGCCAACTACAGTGGTGCCTCATAAGACGAATTTAATTCATCCCGCGAGTCGCTTCGTATAGTGAAAAATTCGTTTTGCGAAGCGGCTACCATAGGAATGCATTGAAGTGCGGTTTCCCATAGGGTGCCTCGCAAGACGAATAAAAAAAAATTGTCTTGTGAGGCACCCTATGGGATGAAAAAAATTCGTCTTGCGAAGCGCGCCATAGGAAACTTTGTCTTGCAAGTCTCCATTGAAATCGCAAAACGCATTCGCCTTGCGAAAAATTCGTCTTGTGAGGCATTCGTTTAGCAAGGTACCACTGTATTCTTAATTTCTGGACCAATGGAACCAAAGTGTTTGGTCAGTTCCACTGTAGCATTGAGGCATAGCTGCCAAGTTATCCCTTATTTTAAGGGATTTTCTCTTATGCTGAATAGGCTTCCTCGCGAGAAAAGGGAAAACTTGGCAGCTATGCATTGAGGGGTAAATATTTGAGGTCTATTGTTAAATCCAGACTCTCTCTCTCTTTCTTTCTTTTTTCGTAGAAGAGAATGCGGGAGGGACAACTTCACTGTGGTGTGTGTGTGTGTGTGTGTGTGTGTGTGTGTATGGGGAAACGGTCTTTGGCTGCTTGCTGTAAGAGTAAAGGAATGCAAAATAATTGGAGCAGGACATTTCTATGCAGTTAAGCTGCCTTCATTTGTCTAAGGGTCAATAGTGAGGAGATCATTAAAAGAGGGATAAAAAGCCTCTGAAATTCCTCCTGAGTCATGCAGTTCATGACTAATACAATATTCATTTGGGCCCTTCGTCTTTTGTTCACCTTTGCAACGCACTATTTTGCCTTGTATTCCAGAGGACTGAGCATTGTACAACTCTTTCCCTCCCGCCCCCCGCCTTCCCTGCAGTCACCTTGACAAATCGCCCTGTGATTAAATATGGATCTGATGCAACCTCGTCGGAAGCTTTGGTGCAGGTCTTCGTTCGTGCAGATGCCTTTGCTAATAACATCTTTCTGTGTCGGAGTATCAGATCTCAGCAACAAAAGCAAAATCAGAAGTATGCTCAATTAATTATGTGCTGTGATAATGATGGTGCTTAATAATTGTTTTATTTGAACCTGACTGTTTCTGGATTATCGACCCAACATGGGTTACGAAACCATAATGTGAGGAAACAATATGAACTAAGTGCCGTGCCGACAATTTATCCTGCATTTTTTTAACGATTCTCCATCAGAGAATGAGACTATGTTATTGTCATCATGATGATGATGATTTATTTTAATTCAAGATATAGCCCATACTTATTCTCGATGGAGTCCAGGGTGGCAAACAGCAGAAGCAATAAAACGATTAGGATGTCTCCCAAAATTGCATTTGAAACTTAATAAAGAGAAGAGAAAAATTCAGTGGAATTCACACGAGTGGGGTGCTGGTTTTTTGTTGTTGTTGACTACTTTCAAGGTTGCTAAGTGGTTTCGTTTCATTCCACACATCAACTCACCAGTGAGCTGCAGTCTGCAGCCTTCCTGGGTGCTTCAGTTAAAACCCAGGCAAACACTGCCCCCCCCCCAATGGAGCCTTTTCAGATCAGAAAATGCAGGCAGCCAAGGAGGCTGCAGGACACGGGAGAAAGGTTTCCTAGAAAGAAACACCCACACCCACACAGCACTGCTGGCCACCTCACAACAATAAGATAAGCTCAAAGCCCAGTGCCTATTGAACTGAGAATGCGGCAGAGAAATGGAAGCCTCCATTGCAGGGGAAGAAAGCTTTTGAGAAACCAGAGAACAGATTTCAGCACAGCACAAATGTGTGTGTGTGTGTGTGTGTGTGTGTGTGTGTTGAGGTCCCCCCCCCCAATAATTTTAGTTGTCCTTATTTTATCTGTAAGCTGCTTTGAGTCCCTGTCAGGGGAAAAGATTGGATATATAACAATAACAATAACAATAACAATAACAATAACAATAATAATAATACAATAATGGCTTCTCCTAAATAATTTAGAGAACTTTGCTAAAGGTGCTGAAAGCTGATAGGACATGCCTACCATAGCAGCCAGGTTCTGTTATCTGTGAATGCATGTGTCTATTTGTTTGTAAAGTGTAGAGATTACATGCACATTGACTTCCAAACAGAAAACTTGCTTTTCAAGAAATCCATGGGGAATTTTAGAATGAGAGCAGCCATCCCCAAACTGTGGCCCTCCAGATGTTTTGGCCTACAACTCCCATGATCCCTAGCTAACAGGACCAGTGGTCGGGGAAGATGGGAATTGTAGTCCAAAACATCTGGAGGGCCGAAGTTTGAGGATGCCTGAATGAGAGATTATGGATTGCCAAATTCCACCCAATGTAAATCATAATGCAGTAGAAATTTAAACCTGGGTCTCTGGCACTTGGTTTTAAGATTAAACATGTATGCAGGGCTATCTTAAGCCTATCCAGCGTCATGGTTCAGAGATCCCTCCGGAGCCCCCCCCCTTCGTAGCCAGAAAACCGCTGGGTCGCTTTCCGCCGGAGCCTCCGGGCTGCTGGCACCGGGGCTCAGAGGATCATCGGAATCATTATTAGCCAGACACGTGGAGGAGCTGGGCTCGGGAGTGGCCAAAGCTCTTTCTGCAGCCAGTGCACCCCGGCCTCGCCTCCACATGGGTGGTGAGGGGCGCTTGCTCCGCGTTGTCCGCAGGTTGGATCGGGGCGCAGCCCAACACCTGCAGTTCTCTGGGGGCAGCCGAGCTGCTGGTTTAATGAAAAGGAAGGTCTATGAAGTTCCTCTCGGGACAGCAGTGTCGCCACGCCAGCTAGAAGGGTGGCAATCCTAAAGTGGTGAGGAGGGGTGAATCGAATTCCCTGGGATTGAGAGGCGGTTCGGGGGAGGGGACACATACAACCCACACCGCACATGCAGGATCTTCGCCTAGGGAAACCGACCCCCCTCCACACACACTTCACCCGGCGAAATGTGCCTGGATGTGTGTGTAATCCCCCTCAACCCCCCCCCCAGCGTTGCATCGCTCGGCCCAGAGCAATGCTGGCGACAGCAGTGGCCAAGCCAGCAGCAGCAGCCCTTCCTGGGACCCGGGCAGAGGGCGTGTTGCGCTCAGCCTACAAGCTGGTGGCATCCCAGCGCAGCGCCTTGATGCGTCTTGGGGAGGTGGAGGACAGGCGCTCGCTCCCCTGATGGCGACGGCGGAGGCGCGTGGGGAGGAGGACACGGTGGCAGCAGCAGACCAGCCAGAGGGCGCGTGCGGGCGATGCGGCTCTATATTTGGCTCGCCTTGCTCTGACCCTTTGCACTACGGTCGGCGCCATTTTGCTGCTGCTACTGTGGCTGCTGTAGCCTATTGCCCCTGATGCTGCTGCAGCCGGCCAGCCGGAAGTGCGTGAGCAGAGAGGGGCGCATCCACGGCGTAGGGCAGTGGCAGGCACAGGCTGTAGGCAGCGGGGCGCTGCGACTCGAGCCGGCATGCAGGGAAAGGGGAGGCCACCGGCAAAGCCGCACAGCTCCCCCACTCGCTGGGGTGCCCCTGAGGCACTCCTGAGAGGCGGGCGCCCTGGCGCAACTCGCCAGTAGCCCCAATAGGAAAGATGGCTCTGCATGTATGAAACCAACTGGAATGATTTTTATAAACACTGAGTCTTTTTTTTTCTGAATAGAGCAAAACAATTATAATTACAATCAATATAACAACAAACAACAATTTAATTTTGCATGTCCAGTTCCCAGTCTTCAGTTATGATTCCCTCCTCCCCCCTGAAAATCTAGTTTCAGGACAATAATGGATCTAATTCATTATTAGATTCTCAATTTAAATCCTGTCCCTGCAAGATTCCCCCCCCCCCAAAAAAAACATATGTTTTGTTTGTGGTTGCACTGCATCATTGATACTGTAGTTGCTCATGCCCTCGCATTGTTGGAGCAGGAGGATGAAGCTAGGCTGGCAATGAAGAGTTAAAATACCACAAGGAAACAGATAGCTCATATTTAAGCATATGTGTTTTGCTCACAGTAATTCAGATGGCATGGTGAGAAAGGGAATATTCTAAGAATGCAGATGGTTTGGCACAAAGAGGTTAAAATATGAGGAGATTGCAGATGGCTTCGTGAGAAAAGGTTAAAATATTGTGATGACACAAATTTCATGGGGATACATAAGGCTCGTTCATGGAAATATGGCTTACATGTCACTTCATAAAAGAAAAGGGGTTCTGGAGTGGCTATAAGACTTTTTAGATCAGGATTCAGAAGTGACCAATGTTCTGTCTATCACATGATGCCCACCTTTCAAAATCCCTTGCATTAGGTTTCTGAGTGCACAACAGTCAATGTGCTTTTGCAAAGCACTTTAAGACAATGCTTCTCCTTTAAGCAGGCAGGCAGGCAAGTGAGCAATGGTGGGAGGTGGGCAGCAGCAGGTTAAAGCAGAAGTGTGAAGCTGTTTCAAAGAGCACTTTTGCAAAGGGCTTTAACCCTTGCTCATCTGCTGATGGGTGGGAATTAAATCATGCTGCCTTAGCTATGTGACCTGGTTCCCTGTTGGGAACACAACACCCAGCCACTGCAGAAATATACGCAGTCCTCCTTCCTATCATTTGATGCCACTGGTGACATCAGCTGATGGAGGGGCCTGCTGTTTTGTGGGAAAAAATGGCCTCATGGGACAAATTGGACCCTCTGGTGGACCAAGACTGGTCCACAGGCTGGAGGTTGCACACCCCTCAAGTTAGCATAATATATTATTACAGAGGTTGTTAGTCACCCCCAATTTCTGCCAAGCGGTAGCAAGATGCCACGGGGTTCAAAGGCACTCACCCATAGCCTTGTTTCCATTGGGGATCAAGACACAGTGTGTTGTGTTTTTAAGAAATATAGTTTATTAACACATATTTTCAACCTGTGTGGAGGAGGGAGTGTTCAGCCTGTTTATTTCCACTGGTCTGGCATCTTCCTTTCAATGCTCCAAGTATTATCTAAATTCTATAGTGTTAATTTTTTTTTACATGCACCAATTCTAGCAGTAATGGGTGCCCTTGCAAGTGCAAGCTCTGTTACCCCAGATCTGTAACAATATTTTACCAATAGGCACATGCCAGATTTGGCTTCCCTCTGCGATAATGTCTTCTCTGCTCTGAATCTCTGCTTTTGCCTCCCCGCAAACAAAAAAAGAGAGCCCCACCCACACATTCTCCATTGCTAGTATCTTCTCATCCAAAAGCCTCCTCTTCAAACGTCTCAAAGCACACCAGATCCGATTCTGAGGGGGAGGAGGGAGGACACTCTGCAGAAGCTTGTACCTTGACAGCCGCCAGTCAAAATCGCATCCATGGAGGATTTCATCTAGCATCTGTGAGCCTCACTGAGCCTTGCAGGGTCTTGGGAAGAGGCTGCAAGCAGACACGGCAATGCCTCCCTGGCTTTAACTTTATAGACAGCAATAACTGCCCCTGGAGCAGAAAATTTATGATCTCACCTATCTTTTTATGGAATTTGGCCCAACTGGTTTGTAATTTAAATGCATGGGCTCATCATCAAACTGACTTTGAAACCAATGAAATGCCATCTGAGGCATAAATCCCGTGCGCGTCCATTGATTCACAGCTTTGGAAAAAATATAAACACGCTGCAGAAACTCTAATAGGCGAACATATGAGAGGATATTTGTAGAGGTTCGCTGCTCCCATACCAATGAGCACTGCAAGGTGTCTTTGATAAGCAGAAAGCTTCCTCCTTCCCTCCCCTCCCCCCCACTGTGCCCACACTCTTCTTCTTGACAAATTAATTATTATTTTTCCAATGTACACCTTGCCTTACAGTCTGGTCAGCTTATTTCTACAGCTGGTGGTTTACAATACGATCTGTAAAAAAGGAAAATCAAAATGTTAAATGGCACGAAGGCTTTGATCTAAGGGAAACCAGTGAAATTAGTTCCAGGAGAATGTCCCATTGGTTTTGTGAGGCTGTGCATCTTGTGGAGCATTCAGAATTAAGGGATGCCTCATCTTTGTAAGGAAGCAGGAGGCAGTAAAAGTCAGCGCCCCCCCCCGGATGAGTTTAAAAGAGGATTGGACAAATCCAACCAGGATAGGGCTATAAATGGCTACTAGCCACAATGAGTATGGCGTCAGCCTTCACGGTCAAGCAGTAATGAAAACCAGTTGCTTGGAAACACAGAAGGAGAGAGTGCTCCTGTGTTTTCTCACAGGCATCTGGGTGGCCACTGTAGGAACAGGATGCTGGACTAGATGGGCCATTGGCCTGATTCAGGTGATTCTTCATATTATCTTAAGGACCTCCCCCACCCTGTTTCCTTTGCAGTCCAAGCCCCACTCGCTGATTCCAAGATCTGACACTGTGAGATTGCCCTTTGGTGGGATGAGTAAGAAATTAAGAGGTGATTCCACCTATTGGAACTGAGTAGCCGCTTTGTCCTACGCTAGGGGTGGGCTGGAATGTGTAATGTAAGATGTTGCCATATGGTTCCTACTCTGGTCACAACCAGGAGATCTGGTGCAGAGTGCAGGGTGGAAGAAAAATTTAAGCAAGGCTGCACTGGTGAAGGTTTGCCTTTCTAACCTACTTTTCACTTATGACTGACTCAAGAAGATAGGATGGGAGCTATTCCTGGTCTCTGATGATACAGATGGTCAAATCTATCAATTTCTGTTTCTCTCTTTTCAATTTTAAGTTTAGTGCACCACATATCCTTATCAGTTTGCATTTTTTTCCCACACACACAAAAAGGTGAAGCCCTCATGAAAAATTGCCAGCAATTCATTGCACATTTCTCCTAATATATGTATACAGTTTTGCCTAGTGTGCATGTTTTGGCAATTAACTTTCCCCAATAGATGCCTTTTTATGCCTACTTTCTCTTACACAGTTTTCTACTCATTTTCTTTTCAGTTAGCCAGTTGCATTGCAGAATTCAGACAAGTGTGGATTTCAAAGGCTAGCTGTGTTTCAGTTCCCATATTGTTTCAGGAGGAGTGAATTAGGTAGATATGCATTGAAATGCAAGCTGGACCAAATTTCACCTCCCTCCTTACCTGATGACTTCATCGCATAGAGGATTGTCCTGGTATGATGAGCTGAAACAAAAGGCTGGAGCCTCCTTGGCACACTTTGAAGGTGGGCAGTCAAAGGAGAAGATGAGCTGGCGGTGAGCAGATGTTCTCCTAGCTGAGTTGGAGAGGTTCTGGGGTGGAGGGTTGCCACCATAGTTCTCTGCCCCACTCATCTTAATGGTTCTACGATCCACCCAGGTGAGGTGGCTCAGAACATATTTATGATGTGAAATAGGGTCCTGAATTTTAATGCTTTTATGTTCTCTTTTCTCATGCATAACCTTGAGTGACCTTGGACAGAAAGTTGACAAACAATACATTTAATTGCTGTAACTCTCCTGTCCAATTCAGGAATAGGCTGTGTCTTTATGGGAAAGAACTGTAGGTCATAACATTTGAATTGCATGCAGAATGCCCCAGGTCCAATCTGTGCCAGGAATGTCCCCTGAAACCCTAGAGAACTGTTGTTGTTGTTGTTTAGTCGTTTAGTCGTGTCCGACTCTTCGTGACCCCATGGACCATAGCACACCAGGCACTCCTGTCTTCCACTGCCTCCCACAGTTTGGTCAAATTCATGTTCGTAGCTTCGAGAACATCATGGATCACTGCCTTGTCGTGGCGAAGGGGCTTGAATAACTCAGAGAAGCTATGAGCTATGCCGTGCAGGGCCACCCAAGATGGACAGATCATAGTGGAGAGTTTTGACTAAACGTGATCCACCTGGAGAAGGAACTGGCAAGCCACTCCAGTATCCCTGCCAAGAAAACTCCATGGGGAAAGACAACAGAGAACTGTTGCCAGTGAGCAAAATGGGCCAGTGTTTCTCAGCAGTAGTACATCTGCTTGCATGGAGAGGGTCCCAGATTCAATCCACAGCTGGGGGAAAACTCCTATTTGAAACCCTGGAGGACTGGTGTGGATCTGATCTAACTCAGTTTAGGGTTCCAGAAAGCTTCCTATGTTCATTCCTATGCACCACCAATTGTAGCAAGTGCAGCACTCCCTCATTGACATTCCACTGTAGTACATGTCATGGGATTTGTAGTTCACTCAGTTTTCACTCTTGAGCAATCCATAAAGAACATTTCCTGATGAAAAATTTAGTCCATGCTCAGGAGGGACAAGACTTATTGGAAATTGGACAAAACACCACATAGAGCCATTAAGCTATTATTAATATGATAAGCTCAGCTTTAGCTCTACATACCCAGTAAAGAATGCCAATGTCATATGAAAAGATGTTAGCAGTTTGACTTCCAAGGGGGCATGCACATGCCGAGAATCTCCATCAGTCATGCAAACCAGGGAGAAAGTTCATTTGTCATGACAACAAAGTAATCTGAGAGCTCACCAATAATGAATCTTCTAAATACCTCCGTGTATGAGAGACCTATCAGCAAAATGACAAATTGATAAAAGACGGGGTTACTCCAGAATGCAAATAAAAGGGTTTCTATTCAGCTTCTTGCCTGCTTGCATCTGAAAGAAAAGGAGATGGGAGAAGGTCAGACAGAAACAACAGCAGCAACAACAACAAACAGCCCGATCCAGGCATCTGCTTCAGGAATCACCTCCTGTCCCACTGTGATGCACAAGAGGGAACTGATATGAAATGCTGAGATGATCAATGGCTTCTAAGGTACTCTACTGTCTGAATGCCAGTTTCTGGGAATCACAAGGGTGGGGGTGTTAAGTATAATTGGTTTAATTCACACTGAAATGGGAATAGCTAAATGTGTATTTCTGAAGGTTTAACATGGGTAAATTCCATTGTAGCTCAAGAACACTAAGAAGAGCCCTCTCTGAGCTTTAACTGGTTGATAATTAACTGATTACCAGCATGAGTTTGACCAAACTGCGGGAGGCAGTGGAAGACAGGAGTGCCTGGCGTGCTCTGGTCCATGGGGTCACGAAGAGTCGGACACGACTAAACAACAACAAATTAACTGATTATTGTTCTCTAGCAGCTAACATGTGAGAGTTTTAACCTTAGATCAGGCGACAAAGGCGTTTGGTTGCAAATTTCCATTTTGAAAGGAAGTTGCCTTTGGTTCTCTGCCATAGGAGGCATTGGCGGCCACCAACTTGAATGGTTTTGAAAGAGGATTAGACAGATTCCTGAAGGATATCAATAGCTACGAGCCATGATATCTGTGCTCACCCTCCACGGCTGCAGTGATGCTTCTGAATACCAGTTCCTGGAAACCACAGTAGGGGGGAGTGCTCTTGTGTTTGGGTCCTGCTTGCAGCTTTACCACAGGCATCTAGTTGGCCACTGTGAGAATCACAGACTCATAGAATTGTAGAGGTGGAATGCAGAAATCTTGTCCCCAGTCAGTAAGATGCTGGACTAGATGGGCCACTTTGCCTGATTCAGCAAGCTATTCTTATGCTCTTAATCATCTGAATCAACATAATTTGTGGAATGGATTGGGGAGGGGAAACAGACAACATTTAACTTGTAGATACTTCTGGGAATCCCCCCCCCAAAAAAAAACTTGTGCAGAAGGTCACAATTTGTCATTGGAGCATAGGATCCCCAGCTGTGATCCTAATGAAAATTCCCTCCCTGTATGCTGCCAATAGTCTTTGGCATTTTCTCTAAAGTCCCTTCCGCCGTAGGAGGAGGGTAGATTCTGGGCACCACGAGCACTCATCGTGATGGGGGAATGGATGCCATTCCCCCCAGCCCATTGGCTGGCTCCCGGAGGCAGTGCTCCCTTGGCGCGTCCAATCAGGATGTTCCAAGGGGGCGTGGCTTGCGGATTTAAGCAAGCCCGCGGCCAGGAAAGAGCCTCTCTTATTCCGACCACCTGGTTTCATGACTGAGAAGGTAAAGGTTAAACACACACATACACATGCACATGCTGTGCTCCCAGTAAAAACAGGGAGGGCCCATTTGTGAGTCGAGAACCCGCCACCCGCTTGATGAAATAAAGACACAAGGACACAATGTATTTAAGTTAATGGGTGGGAAAAGGTCACAACTTTATTGGTTACAGCATGTGAGTGGTATTGGCTTAGGCATTGGATTGAACACACTAGATGACTCCCCCCGCTCAGCGTGGAGTCATCAAAGGTTAGCAACCAGAAGGTAGAGCCTGTTGATGCAAATACAACTGGAAGCTCCCCCTGATGCCACCGGGGGTCGTGTCATGGCCCTAGCCACCAGCAGGGCATCAGACGGGATCCACGACCACCGGATTCCTTTAACGGAATACCCTAAAGATGGAGGGGTAGGTGATGGCCCAAACCTTGCCCCCTCCAACACATCACAGATATACCAATGCCTAACCGCCAATAAAGTTGTGACAATTTGCTACGAGGTAGGTGAAAAAACCAAGAGGCATGAGCCAATTTGCCAAATGGACAAAGAAACTCCTACCACACCCCTTGGGCAACCAAAGCAACCAACCGAAGTCAGTAGCAATGTCAAAACAAAGAATGACCTAAAGGGAGGGTGGGCGGGAGATCCGATGAGAAACCTGGCACAAAATGGAGGCAGAGAACTGTCACGACTGCATTAAGTGCAGCTGAACCCCACCCCAAAGCCAGCACTATTGGCTGGCTACTGGAGGCATGGCGCGGCAGCAAGGGGAGGTAAGGCAAGGGGCTGACATGCCTCCTTGCCAACGCGGGAGCAGCTTCCGTTCACAACCCCTCCCCTCTGTCAGGAGGAGAGACTTTTCTGGATATCAGATTAAAAAGGTAAAGGGCCCCTGACCATCAGGTCTGGGGCTGCGGCACTCATCTCGCTCTATAGGCCGAGGGAGCCGGTGTTTGTCCGCAGACAGCTTCCGGGTCATGTGGCCAGCATGACAAAGCTGCATCTGGCGAACCAGAGCAGCGCACAGAAATGCCATTTACCTTCCCGCCGGAGTGGTCCCTATTTATCTACTTGCACTTTGATGTGCTTTCAAACTGCTAGGTGGGCAGGAGCTGGGACCGAGCAACGGGAGCTCACCCCGTTGCAGGGATTCGAATCGCCGACCTTCTGATCAGCAAGCCCTAGACTCTGTGGTTTAACCCACAGTGCCACTGGCTACTGGAGGCGTGGTGCGGCAGCAAGGGGAGGTAAGGCAAGGGGCCGACATGCCTCCTTGCCAATGTGGGAGCAGCTTCCGTTCACAACCCCTCCCCTCTGTCAGGAGGAGAGACTTTTCTGGATATCAGATTACACACACACACACAAATTGAGAAGTAGCTGCTAGCTATACAATTAAAGTAATGCCTGTATTGGTTCTGATACATTTCTCCAAGGTCACCCAGTGATCTTCATGGCACACTTCCTTCATCTGCCTCTTTATGCCTCTTATCCTGGTTTGCATCAAGTTTCTTTTTGTCCCTCTCCAGATCTAATGATTAAGGGTTGGAAACTGACACTGAAGAATTGGGAGCCCAACAAAATGAAATGAAATGAAACAGCATCCATATTCGCTGATTTCTTCCAAGGAAAGGGTTGGTGGGCGCGTCAACCCCCTTGGCATAGTGGTAGTCTGATTGCACTGAGAAAACAGCATCCTCCTCATCTTGAATCACCAAACAATTGAAAAAGATAGATTAGGAAGGTGGTGGCTCTGTTGTCGCTTCCCAGTGAGAAAGGGAATCAGTCGGACATCTCATTCTGATCTCTTCTGCATTCATCAGAGACTACAGAGCTGGCCTCAAGACCCCAAACACAAGGGATTCATTCTTAAAAAGAATTCCGGCAGCCAGGTGAGGTAACGGCTATGTGCTAGTGACCAAAAGGAAGACCTGCAAATTCTTTCATCCCACGTCTACCACTCAAGTACCGTAGTTTTGGTTGTCTTGTCAACATTCTTCTATTTATTTGTAACCTGCAAGTGTGCAATAGTACATTTCCTCCTCAAACCGACTCTGTGAGGTAGGTTAAGCTTAGAAATGGTGAGCTTCATAGCGGAGATTTGTAAACGCTGCAAATTCTTGTAGCGGCAGCTTGCCCATAAGTCTCTCTGGGTTGTATCCAAAGTTAATCTTACTCAAAGTAGACCCAATGAAGGTAAGTAATATGACTAACTTAGATCCATTAACTTTAGTTAGCCTAGTCTGGCTATGACTTAGACCTCTTCTGCACTATACAGTAACATACCACTATAATCAGTTACAGTTAATCAAAATCCTGGGAGCTGTAGTTTGTTAAGGATTCAGAGTGTTTTTAGGAGACCCCTATGTTCCTTAGAAAGGTATAATTCTCAGAGTGGTTTAACAACCTCTTTTCCCAGGGAACTCTGGGAAATTGTTGCTTTGTTAGAGAATGAAAGGGGGGGCACCCCAAAGAGGTTGGAGCATGCTCAGTGCTGCGAGGCTGGGGAATGGAAATTGGAATTGGAGTGTCTCAAATGAGGGCATGGCTGGCCAGAGCCCTGAGCAGGAGCACTCCACTCCACATCACTTTGTTTCAGGTTCCACTCACTGTATCTTCTCCTATGCAGAGCAATTGGTGATTTCCAGCCCTCTTAGACTTGGGCAAGCAGCTTTGATTTGAACACTCTGTTTCTCCCCCTCCCTTCTCCCTGCCTTTACTCTCCCATTCTATATAAAGTTTATACGCATTTTAGATGCTCAGAGTGTTCTCTGGGTTTGTGTAGTAAAGCACTACATGGGGACAATGCATGGCTTTAAAGGTGATTATGTTGATTTACTGAAAGGCACAGCAAAGCCGTTTAAAACTTTATGGGGCTTTAAAGCTAAAAGTTTCGATGCAACTCTTCTCTCTTGCACGTAATGTGCCACAGAAGCAGAACCTATGAAGTTCCTTTGACCCTTTTACTTGAACGGTGCACATTCAAAAACAGAGTCTGTATGCTTCTGAATGACAAATGACCAGAGTATGGGGTGGGAGAGACAGACCCTGAAACAATGGGGGAAGACTTTTGCCTTCATTGAAACAAACAAGTTCTGCTGGGTTGGAACAACGTCCCATCTAGTCCTCTATATTGTTCTCAATAGTAGTCAACAACATCTTTCTAATAAACATGCAAGCATGGCTTAGAGGGGACGTCTGTCCCCTATTTCTCCCCCAGCAACTGGGAAAAGGCCATAGCTCACTGACAGAACATCTCTTTGGCATGCAGAAGGTCCCAGGTTCAATTCCCAGCATCACAAGGATTTATTTATTTATTCATTCATTTATTTCATAAAATCTATACACTGCTTGATTGTAAAAACAACAACAACAACAACCACAAAACAGCCTTCAAAAAGGTGAAACAACAAAATAAAGAAAAATGTACATGCCTACCTTAAAACACACAACTGTTAAAATACTGAAACAGATTTAAAATTGCCACAATTTTCTAAGCATCTGTGTAGGCTTGTTTAAACAAGAGTGCTTTTTAGCAGGCACTGAAAGGAATACAGTGAAGGTGCCTGCCTGGCATCAATAGGCAGGGAGTTCCAAAGTGGAAGTGTTACCAGCCTTGAGCTCTAGCCCTCTATGATTCTATGACTTAAATGCACACTCAACATTTCGTCATACTTCTAATGAGATAGGTTTGCAGTGTGTTAGCCTTTCTAAGAGTATAAAAACCCAGCTGGCTCCAAACCCAGCATTCTATTTCCAGCAATGACCTTGCTTACCAGCTATGTGTGAAAACTTCACATTTATTTTAAGAGATATTTCTGCCTTTTTCAAACACTGTCATCATATGTTCAGGTCACTTATCAGCATGCAAACACGTGATTTTCTTCACTGAATAAATACAGTAGTTGAGATTTCCAATTGTTACTTCATTTCAGTATGTTTCCGAGCACAATTCAAAGTATTGGTGCTGACCTTTAAAGCCCTAAATGGCCTCTGCCCAGTATACCTGAAGGAGCGTCTCCGCCCCCATTGTTCAGCCCAGACACTGAGGTCCAACTCCAAGGGACTTCTGGCAGTTCCCTCACTGTGAAGCTACAGGGAACCAGGCAGAGAGCCTTCTCAGTAGTGGCACCCACCCCGTGGAACGCCCTCCCATCAGATGTCAAGGAAATAAACAACTATCTGACTTTTAGAAGACATCTGAAAGCAGCTCTGTTTAGGGAAGTTTTAATGTTTGGTGTTTTATCACTTTATTATCATTATTAACATTAATATTCTGTTGGGAGCCACCCAGAGTGGCTGGGGAAACCCAGCCAGATGTGCGGGGTATAAATAAATAAATAAATAAATAAATAAATAAATTAATTATTATTATTATTATTATTATTATTATTATTATTACAGTTGGAGAACTAAAGGAAAAAATCATTTCACTATCTCTATGTCTCTCATAGCTCTAGTCAACCAGTCCCCTAACCCCTGACCCCTGGCAGCACATGGCAGAAGACACTCACAAGGACATGGTTCAGGTCACTTCCTAAGGAACTACCTTCAGTACCATATTTGCAGTCCTCCTGGGCAAAGGGTGCAAACCTGCAACTATCCTCAGAGAGCAATACCTCCATCTTTCCTGCCTTGTAGAAGTCAAAGATTGCAAAATCAGGCATGGACCCTTTAACAAATCTGCCACCTTCTTCGGGAGCGAAGTCAACCACACTACATGAGGCTTCAGTTAGTGCTTACTCCCTGTCGAAACAACATCTTCCTACAGTTACTGTAGAATAATTTCCCTCCACATATTTTGCCCAAGAGAACTTTTAACCTGACTTGCCTATCTAGAGTAGGCACTACCTGCTTCCCCTGTGAGCCTTAATGGCCATGGAACAAGGCACCCAGTGACAGGGTAGACTGGGGGAAAGACTCCACACAACATGTAACTGGTGAATGGAATTCTCTGCCACAAAATGAAGAGGAATATCAATGCTCATCTGCCACAATGGGTATCTAAATCCAAGAACCTTCCTGATTAAAGGCAGTGTCCCTCAGAATACATAAAGACGTAGGAAATGGCCTTACACCAGTTCAAACCACTGGTCTGTCTATCTCAGTACTGTCCACATAGCCAGGAAACAGATCTTGAGGGTTTAAGAATGAGGACATTCCCAGCCCTTCCCCTTCCTATTGCCACATTAGCTCATGCATTGGTTACTTCAATACTGGATTACTGCAATGTGCTCTATGTGGAGCTTCCTAATGCTTGATCCGGAACCTGTAGTTAGTGCAAAATGCTGCAGCATGATTGCTGACAGGAGTGAGGCCTTGTCAGCATTTATTATTACTATTTCAATATATAACACTTGTGTTCAGAGAACTACACAGGTTGCTAACTTGCTAATGGACCAAGTTCAAGGTGTATAGTCATACCTCGGTTTAAGCACGCTTCGGTTTGAGTACTTTCAGTTTAAGTACTGTCTGGAATGGATTAATCCACTTTCCATTACTTTCAATGGGAAAGTTCAATTCAGGTTAAGTACGGACTTCCAGAACCAATTACACTCATACTTCAGGTTAAGTATGCTTCAGGTTGAGTACTCCAGTACTCCGCGGACCCGTCTGGAACGGATTAATCCACTTTCCATTACTTTCAATGGGAAAGTTCGCTTCAGGTTAAGTGCACTTCAGGTTAAGTACAGACTTCCGGGACCAATTGTGTACTTAAACCGAGGTACCACTGTATTAAGATATAAAACCTACAAGATCGCCTTACCCCACATGTGCCCACTTAACTGCTTCAATGGGCACTACAATTGTAGGGTTGGTATGGACCACAAGGGTCATCTAGTCCAACCCCCAGCAATGCATGAATCTTTTGCCTAATGTGGGGCTCAAACCCATGACCCTGACTATGTCAGGTACTACAGGTGCCACATAACTCCCATTCCACATTTGTAAGAACTCCGTGACTCTTCAAAGGGGACAAGCCTGGAATGCAAAAAAACAGAACAATTTCAGGTCCTTGGACAGATCCCATTTCTGGACATGGTTCTGCAGTCCTGATCCCAAAGCTAGAGATAGAGTTTTATCCTCCTAGGAACATAGGAAGTTGCTTTATACTGAATCAGAGCATGGGTCCATCTACCTCAGTATTTTCTACACTGACTGGCGGGTGGATATCCAGGTTTCCAGACAGAGAAGATTCCCAGCCCTACCTGGAGATGCCAGGGATTGATCTTGGGACCTTTTGCAAGGTATGAGTCATGATCCTTTCCCTGCCACTGAATTATGAAAGAATCCATTGGGGGGGGGGGGATGCTGGGATTCTACATTAGATTCTCCCAAGTCCAGTGCACAGGGGAAGCAACCTATTTTCTTAGTACTGAAGGCAGCTGTTTGGTAACATGACATTTTAAGGAATACGGCCATGTTAATTTCACATCGCATTCAGCTGCTGCACATCAGAAGCAAGTGTACAATTAATGATTTCAGAATTCCACTGCACTCCTTGTTCAGATACACTTTAATTTGTGAAATTGATTATGTAATTAGGAGTTGGAGGATAGGGAAATGAAAACATTGTTTTAATGGAAGCAGGATTGGTCCTTATTTGTCCCTGCAGGTATTTGGTGTCCTTATCAATTTGCTGCTTGTTTGTCAGGCATTAATTGGAGTATCTAGTGCATCCTATCTCCCCTTTACAACACACTGTAGAAATATATTCATGCAGTTTACTCAAAGAGGGTAAAACAGGGACAGGGAACCTTTTTCAGCATGTGGGTCAATGTTCTGGGGATGACAGGTCTGTAAAAGGCAGGGCCAGAGGCAATCAATGGATAATTAATAGATGGCACTCATGCCTACAAAAATCAGGGGCTCCTACAAGCATATATCCCAATTCTCCATCCTGGCAAGGAAGCAAGAGTCAGTATCATAATTCAAGGCACTTAAGAAGGGGCAGTGCCACCAAAGAGTGTGGCCTAGGGAAAGAGGGTGTGAGATGCAAAAAGTCCTGAGGGCCAAGACAGGGATGCCTGGTGGGCCAGGTTTGGCTCTGGGTTTGAGGATCCCCATCCTCATACCTGCCAAGTTTCTCTCTGAAAAATAAGGGACCGGACCGAAAGTAGCATACCGGAAGTAGCGCGGCGGGCATTTTGGAACTGGGCGGGGCATGATCACAAGTGACTTTTGATGCAGCTGTGCCCAGTTCCAAAATGGCCACCGCACTAGAAGTCACTCTGCAGCCATTTTGGAACTGGGCAGAGCAGCATCAAAAGTTGCTTCTGAGCATGCTCCACCCAGTTCCAAAATGGCCGCCGCGCCAGAATAAACCGGGGGGAAACAAAAATAAATAAATCCGTTTTTTCGGCTGGGGACAACTGGAAAAACGGGGGTTTCCCAGGGAAAAAGGGAGACTTGGCAGCTATGCCCATCCTTGGTGTCAAGGAGCGCACCCAAGTTCATCCTACTAATTGGATTTTTAAAAAATCCTATGTAAAAACTGGTGCTATAAACCAGCATGCCTCTTTCAACTTCAAAAAGAAATGTCTTGTTGACAAGCCATATGCTTGCTGATGGTGTTATGCAAATTGTTATTTTTATCTGACAGCATTCCGAGTTGCCTTAATGGGGCCGGGATAGGGGAGGGAATCTGGCAAAACAGAACCCCCAGGTTGTTAATCAGCTTGTCACCGTTATCTTACATGCATATTTTAAAAAGGGAGCTGTATTAAGTGATAGTGTTGGTTGAGAACATGAACAGGCTGAAAGTGACCTTTCCATTTCATGATCTCATTCCTGCTCATATTCTGGTAATGAATCTCGACATGAGGGAACAGTATATAGTTAGGCCAAGTGTTGGGAGCCTCAGGTCCAGGAGTAGCCCCCAATAGAAGAAGAAGAAGAAGAAGAAGAAGAAGAAGAAGAAGAAGAAGAAGAAGAAGAAGAAGAAGAAGAAGAAGAAGAAGAAGAGTTTGGATTTGATATCCCGCTTTATCACTACCCGAAGGAGTCTCAAAGCGGTTAACAATCTCCTTTCCCCTCCTCCCCCACAACAGACACCCTGTGAGGTGGGTGGGGCTGAGAGACTTCAGAGAAGTGTGACTAGCCCAAGGTCACCCAGCAGCTGCATGTGGAGGAGCGGAGACGCGAACCCGGCTTCCCAGATTACGAGTCTACGGCTCTTAACCACTACACCACACTGGCTATCCTCTGGCACTTCCCTCTCCCTAGACCACACTCCTCATCAACCCTGACCTGTTCAATCCTTGAGTTCTTCTGCCTGACCTTGATCATGCCTCCTGCTTGCTTGGATGAAGGGTGTAGAGCTGTGTATTAATAAACTAGGGATGGGAGGATCTGTCAATTTCCCAACGTCTTATCTATTTCCACTCCTAAATTTAGCTCTCCACATTTCCACACCAGTTTGTGATTTTTTTAAAAAATACTCATGAAAGCCCATCATCATTTTAAGGCAAATTTCTTTTAATATGTGCACTTTCTTGCAAATTGTACCCCCTCCCAAATATATAAATGTCCTCCTAGGGTCCAGGAAGATAGCTATGGGGGAGTTCATGAGGTCTAGCCCCACAGAGTCCACTCACTGATTGAGTTTTCATTTTTTTTAAAGTAAATAACTTCCCTTTTTTAATTCACAGAGACAGTAGGCCAAGGATTGAGCTAGTATTCCAGCTTACCCAATGGCTCACCAATAAATAAGACAATCATGCTGCAAACTGAGTTTCAGCTGTTTTTATACCCCTGTGGCTCAGCTGCAGTTTTCTACCCCTCTTCTCTCTCTCTCTCTCTCTCTCTCTCTCTCTCTCTCTCTCTCTCTCTCTCTCTCTCTCTCTCTCTCACACACACACACACACACACACACACCTGGCTGTGGTCCAAGAGAGATCCCAATACCAGCTGGCAAGCTGCTCAGTGCGGCCTCTCCTTGGAAAGCAGAGGGGAAGTTGTCTGTTGGAGAAATGGTCCTTGTCTAGATGACCTTTCCGTTCCAACCAACTCATTCTACGACATTTTATGAACGTCTATTCTGTAAATTGAAATTCAGCTCATAGAGGTTCTGGGTACGGCACAGAGTACAATCCTACAAGATTAGATTTGGGCCACGGAGATTAGTTTAAATGGTGCTCTTTCCTGGCTTTGAGTGCCTCGTTCTTCTTGCTACCAGAATGATTCAGTGCACGCACACGCACACACAAAAAGTTTGTCCTTTCTCTTCAAATATTTGCAGGTCACCTTTCCACACACTGGAGGAACTTAAACTCCTTGCATGAAGCCATTCATCTACCCCATGCCATTTACCCCATGTTAATTCAGGGCCAGCAGAGGAAAAAAGTTGGGAAGGCCTTGAATATTGTGCTGGGTAGAGGATGCAGAAACCTGAGTTTGAATGCCCAGCCTTAGATTTCAGCAGGTTCCTTAGGCAAGGAAGCATCTTCCAGCCTGTCTACCTCACATGATTAACGTGAGCTTAAAAATGGGTGTGTGTGGGGGGGAGACACACAATGTACACTACCCTGTTTCTCTGAAAATAAGACATACCCATAAAATAAGTCGTAGCAGGATTTCTAAGCATTTGCACAATATAAGCCATACCCCGAAAGTAAGACATAGTGATAGGCGCAGTTCTGGAGGGCGCCAAGGAAGAGGCTAGGCTGGACACGTAATAAAAAAATAAGACATCCCCTGAAAATAAGCCACCATGTCTTGTTGTTTTTGTTTTTTGTTTTTTGAGGAAAAATAAATATAAGACGGTGTCTTATTTTCGGAGAAACACGGTACCATGAGACCCTTAAAGGAAAGTGTGTAAACATCAGGAAACAAAGTAAGTTCCACAGAAGTTTCTCTCATAAAATGGTTTTGTAGTTTAGGTTCAGAAGTCTAGGTTTCATTCATTTATTTATAAGAGTTTCTTAGAGATTAAAAATAAATAAATCTCTAAGTGATATGCAAAAATGCAACATCTACGAGCAATGAGGAGGGGCAATACTTAACCCTTTGCCCTTCAATCATTTTCTGCTGAAAATTACCTTTCCATCAGCTTTTCTACCTGCTGGGGAGAAGGCAAGCAGGTTACTGGCTTTTCCCATGACAAAAAAGTACCATGGATGATTATTTTGGGCAGACAAAAGGGGTAAGGGTTAAGCCATTCCTCCTACTCCATAATTCCTCTGCACAAACTGACAAATCCCTGTAGGCTATAGTTGATTTTCATGGTATGTCCCCCCCACAAAAAAAAAAAAAATAGAGAAAGATACATCAGTCAGGATTTGGCAAAACTCTTAATATACAATCAACCTGTTATTCATGAAAGATGGAGGCTGAAAAATGGCATCACCCCCCTCCCCAACAAACATGAGTAATTATCATTAGTTTGATGAACACTGACATTCTCCAGGCGATTAAATGCAATTTTTAATCTTTTTTGTTTTGTTGTGGTAAATAAAGATGTCCCTCTGTGTCTCCAGCACTCCCCAAGATGATGACACCTGGGGAAATATGATAATTGAACAACAAATTAAGGTGTTTAGGGAAGAGGAAATGAAATTTTCAGTCATCTGACAAATTTGAGCACTACATTAATAATGTGCAGACACATTTGCAAAGCAGAGTAATAGCCTGGATAACATAATGAAACTTTCAACTCCCATTAGTAGAAACCAGTAGGGAAAGAATGAAAAAAAAATGTCATTTTTTTAGTGGGTGTGTTGTAGAAAACAAATGGGGTGATTTCAAGTAATGTTCCTGCTACCATTGTCATGCAACAATCTTTGCTGTTCTTCAATCAGATAGGGCATTGTCTCTTTCCCCCACTCTGAAATGACAAAGATGCTGCCCGCATGATATTTCTTCCCTTCTTCTTCTTGGCTTCTTCTTGGCCTATTAAGAAATGCACCAATAGGGAGTGGGACCTTGCTGAATAGCTACCGTAAGCTTCCAAAGTCAGTTCCAAAGTCCAGTTGACTAGCATGCACAACCCAAGCATCTTCAATGAAGGAAACTTCATGCAAAATCCCGGGGCCTTTTTTCAGCCGGAACTCACCGGAACTCAGTTCCAGCACCTCTCAGATGGGTGCAATCACCATTATAACATAACAAGAGAGGTGTTCATGGGGAGTTCTGGCACCTCTTTTTCTAGAAAAATAACACTACAAAAATCTATTTTAGGGTCGAAGAACGTCAGGCCCAATTGTGGCCCTCAAGCCATCTCCATCTAGCCCTCCACACTGTCTACTGTACCATTTTTAGCCCTGGGTGTTTTTGCCTAGCTGAAATGTATCATAGAACTCAATGTTTATCAATGTTTCTTGCTTGTGTTGATGGAGGATAGAGGTGTGTGTGTGTGTGTGTGTGTGTGTGTGTGTGTGTGTGTGTAGAAGCTAGCACCCCCAACAGCAGCAAGAGAGGAGCAGTAGCTGGGACAACTGCAAAGCAGGTAAAACTTCTGCCACCTCCTTGCTTTGGTTTGCTGCTGCTCCCCACTGAAGGGAGAGGAGAAATGTTGGACCATGCCTGGAGGACACTAAACACACCAATGTGAATTGATATTTTGGACAAGGGAGGGGGCTAAGTTTCTGCTTATCTGCAAACTATTGGGCAGAAGTATTGCCTTGTTTGTTGTCTGAGTATTGCTAATGCTGTTACTATTTATGGGGAAGGTGTAGTGTTTTGGAATTTTCCATAACTGTTGTATGTTATATGAAATATTAAAATGATGCTGTGAGTTTGGGTGAGGGGAGGTTCACCATAATCTCTAGTTTCAGTCAAGAGATAAAAATTTGAGGAAACTCGTTAATCCATGAAATTTGGTTTATAAAAAACTAAGTCAAGCACTGCTGCATTCAGTTTAAGATCACAAGCCCAGGTACCTTCACATAGGTAGTCAGGGGTAAGCCAAGTTTTTAACACATGATAAAAGGTGTTGATAGCCCATCTAAGAGACGCTGTGGTCTGAACCACTGAGCTTCTTGGGCTTGCCAATCGGAAGGTTGGCAGTTCAAATCCCCCTGACGGGGTGAGCTCCCGTTGCTCTGTCCTAGCTCCTGCCAACCTACCAGTTTGAAAGCATGCCAATGCAAGTAGATAAATAGGTACCACTGTGGTGGGAAGGTAAACAGCATTTCCGTGCGCTCTGGTTTCCGTCACGGTGTCCCGTTGCACCAGAAGCGGTTTAGTACTGCTGCCCACATAGCCCAGAAAGCTGTCTGTGGTCAAACGCCGGCTCCCTCGGCCTGGAAATGAGATGAGCGCCGCAACCCCATCGTCGCCTTTGACTGGACTTAACCATCCAGGGGTCCTTTACCTTTTTACCTAAGAGGAATTATTTGGTCTGGGCAGACAGAGGTTGCCAAGGTGATGGTGTGTGGGTGTGAGTTGACAAGAAAAGAATGTCTTTAGCAAGGTGTGCTGGGAAGGAGGGGGGGAAGCAAAGACGGGGATCCATTTTTGGCAGGCTGGCTTAAGGGAGTCTGGTAGAGATTCCTTGGATTTCAGTGCTGCACTGCTGTGGGGAATAAGCCACTCTTGAGATGACGATGATGTAAGATTCTATTTATTTATTAAATTTATTCACTGCCACCCTGATGCTCACGAGCCCAGCAAACTTTGCCAGCATCCCTAGCCAAGACTGCTGCAGAGAGAAGACAGTGGACCAGAATTCAGCATCCTCCAAACATCTGAAATGAGCCTTTTCTTTTTCTTTTTTCTTTTAGGATGAATGATGTTTTAAGAAGATGGAGCAACTGAATGGGGTAACTCTCCACTCTGCAAATGCGAAAAATCAATTGAGAAATCAATGATACGTTTGTAGAATATGGATTGTAAAATATGAACCTGGGGCAATGTCTACAAGTGCAGCATTATGTCAAGACCAGCACCGTGCAATTTCTCTTGTATCTTTTCAACCATTATCCACCAATTAATGAGACTGCCAGTCCCATCATTAAATGGAGGGGGGGCAAATTTGCCCCACCTCCATAGAGAGGAAGACTCAAGAGAGACTTTTTCACGAAGGGAGGAGAGGAACCAAAAGAGGTGTAGCTCAGTGGTAGAGCATCTGCTTTGCATGTTAAAAGGCCCCAGATTCAAACCTCAGCATCTCCAGAGAGGGTTGAAAGAGAACCATAGAATCATAGAGTTGGAAGAGACCACAAGGGCCATCCAGTCCAACCCCCTGCCAAGCAGGAAACACCATCAAAGCATTCTTGACATATGCCTGTCAAGCCTCTGCTTAAAGACCTCAAAAGAAGGAGACTCCACCACACTCCTTGGTAGCAAATTCAACTGCCGAACAGCTCTTACTGTCAGGAAGTTCTTCCTAATGTTTAGGTGGAATCTTCTTTCTTGTAACCCCACCTGAAAGCTTGGTGATCCATTGCCAGTCAGTGTCGACAATATTAAGTTAGGTGGACCAATGGTCTTATTCAGTATAAGGCGGCTTCCTATGTCCATATGCCAGTTTTTGTGACCACTGTAAGAATAGGATACTGGACTAGATGGACCATTGACCTGATCCAATAGGTTCTTCTTATGGTATTATGGCCAATCATGGAGAAGCAGAAGGCTGGGTGTTGATGCCAGCTTCACCCCCTTACCAGCCTTCTCCAGGTGCACCACCTGCCCTCTCACCCTTGGTACTGTGAGTTGTGCTAATCACCATTTAAGGGGCTGAATACCGGTAAGCATTTTGTGGGAACATCCTTGGGGCGCCCCTTTTTATTCATCTACTCAACACTGATTGGAATTCAATTGGTTTTCATGAGTGATTCCAAGATGCCAATGTTCTTTATTTAGTGGAGGCACATGCATGGATGTTAAGACATAAACCATAGGCTCTCTGAGGCATCTTTGGTTAAAGCTTCTTTTGCTGCATGGCTAGATGGGACCTCTTTGTGTCTGGTATATGTGCCCTGCTAAACGCTGGCCTGAAGGGACTGGGTGCATGTGTTAGCCATGCTTTTGGCAGGGGCAGAGGAAGGGGGCAGTGGGTGCAATCGACCCCGGGTGTCATCCCTGAGGGGGGGGGTGACATTCGGCTTACTGCCCGCCTGCAACTCCTAACTCCCAAGAGGGAAGGGAGCAGCCCACCCAGGAAGCAGCCCACCATGCGCGGCTCGCTCCACTCCCCATGGGTGGCTCACTCCCTAACAGGACTAGTGGTCAAGGATGATGGGAGTTGTAGTCCCAAAACATCTGGAGGGCCGAGTTTGCCTATGCCTGCTCCATCTCCCTTCTTTGAGATGGTTTTCACCGTTAACTGTCAAATTTCTATTTTGTTATACTTCTGCAATAAAACTCCGTTTCCAAAAAGCTTTGTCATTGTTGCGTTCTTCCTGTGGAAAATATTTCTTTCCCATCCTTCATAGTAACATAACAATCCCAGAGCGGTTTACTGCATAATGTACAGATAAAGCAAAAACAGACATATCAGCATAAAAATAACATCCATAACAACCACAGAAGGCTCCCATTTGGAACGGCACTCCAGTAAAGGCTCTGTTACATCTCCTGAGCACCTCACAACAGAGGCAGACTTTGGCATTTCAAACTACAGCGGTGCCCTCTGCTAGGGTAAAATTGGGTTCCCTCTGCCTCTCTCTTTCCATTCTTCTGAATTCACTGCATCATAGTTGTGATGCCTGCAGCATCCCATAGGCTCTGCGCCCAGTGGGAAGACTTGGTTCTTAAATCTGCCTCTACTATCCGAAGAAGACATGTGGCCTATCTCATCAGTGAGGTGCAGAGAGACCTTGAAGGAATGCTGGGCCCCAGATCTGATGTTCCTCACCCCTGATTTACTCAGAAGGAAGTATCATTAATGTAGACTATATCCATGGGAGTATGCTTGTGATCAGAGTACTCACCATGAAGTTGGTTACAGTAAGTGCCACACTTTTAACATTGGGGGGGGGAGTGCCGTTACTGCGTACCCTTGAGTACCCCCAGGGGAAAACATGGCTTGCTATATATGAATAATGGTAGTCTTGTTTTGTTTTGTTTTAAAAAACCATTCCTCTTTGACATGTTTTCTGCTTAAATGCAATGCCCAATAAGAAGAGTAGCAAGAGAGTGGAATACAATGTTCATTCTGGCAGTGTGCCTTGTGATCAGGAGAGCGATGCCTGAAATCAAAAGACAGCCCTCGAGAGGCATGGTGGTGCGATGTTTTTTGTGCTCTTTCTTTCTTTCTTTTTACTTGAGTTGGTTCAAAACTCTTTATGTCGACCTTTCAAAGAAACACAATGCCTTTCATTCCTTCTGTTTTCCAGCAACATTCTGAAAAGAGCCTGGATGTATTTCTCAGAAAACCCGCAGCCGGCAGGTGATTGTTTTCATCTCCTCCTGGAAAAAAAATATCTCAAAGTTAAATTCCCACATTGAACTGATTTATTTATTTATTTTAAAAAGGAGCCCACCCTCAATCCTAATGGACTGCTGATTGGACTCAAGTCTTTAAACAGAATTGCTACCCCGTGTGTCTAATTGGTCTGGTGGCGGAAAGAATAGATGGGCTCATAAAAGAATCCTACCTCAGTAGCACAATATGCTTTGTTTTCTAATGGTTCAGTCCCAAGCTTTTCTAGGGGAAGCTGTTGAGGCAGCTGATTGGTTCATCTAACTTAGTATAACCTACACACTAACTGACAGCAGCTCTCCAGGGTTCCAGACAGAGGATATTCCCAGCCATAACTGAAGATAAGGGAAATTGAATGTTGGGCTCTCTGCGTGCATACCATGTGCTCTACCACTGAGCTATGGTCCTCCCAATTTTAAAGATATCAGGTAGGAGGAGATGCGGGAAAACCACTGCTAGTCAGAAGGGGAAATATTGTGGTAGATCACAGGTGAGCAACCCTTGACCCAATCCCAGGCAGTCCTCCATCTAATCCATGTGGGTGTCAAGGAGGGGCAAACAAGGTAAAAATTGTTGTTGTTGTTGTTGTTTAGTCGTTTAGTCATGTCCGACTCTTTGTGACCCCATGGACCATAGCATGCCAGGCACTCCTGTCTTCCACTGCCTCCCGCAATTTGGTCAAACTCATGTTCGTAGCTTCGAGAACACTGTCCAACCATCTTGTCCTCTGTCGCCCCCTTCTCCTAGTGCCCTCCATCTTTCCCAACATCAGGGTCTTTTCCAGGGAGTCTTCTCTTCTCATGAGGTGGCCAAAGTATTGGAGCCTCAGCTTCAGGATCTGTCCTTCCAGTGAGCACTCAGGGCTGATTTCCTTCAGAATGGATAGGTTTGATCTTCTTGCAGTCCATGGGACTCTCAAGAGTCTCCTCCAGCACCAAAATTCAAAAGCATCAATTCTTCGGTGATCAGCCTTCTTTGTGGTCCAGCTCTCACTTCCATACATCACTACTGGGAAAACCATAGCTTTAACTATACGGACCTTTGTCGGCAAGGCGATGTCTCTGCTTTTTAAGATGCTGTCTAGGTTTGTCATTGCTTTTCTCCCAAGAAACAGGTGCCTTTTAATTTCGTGACTGCTGTCACCATCTGCAGTGATCAAGGAGCCCAAGAAGGTAAAAGTAAAGAAGGTAAAAGAGGGTAGTCAGACATGAGGGAGAAAAGAAGGGTGGCAGAAAGAAGGTACCCATAAGCTAGACCAAGAGTAAAGTGTCCCAGGTCCAATTCAATTTTGATGAGTATTTATCTTGGCTGCTTATTACCACAGTCTTAGACTTACAATATTGAGAGGGTTGGAAGGACAATGGATGAGCATGTTTGTCCAAGGCAGTCTATTATACCCATGGCTTTTATGGCATAGAAACCCACTTTCATGTGATGGACCCATTGGTGCATACCAGCATCTCTCTTCAAGTTCCACCACTGCACCCTTCTGCTTTGAAGCACATTCTGAACTTCTCACGGGCATTAATTAACATCAATCTGACACTTGGAGTTTTCATTGCCCAATAAAATGTTCCTGAGACCTCAGGATATCTGGAGCCTGCTGCTGTACATTTTTCATTGGGATTAATAGTCCGGATTTCAATTAATTTTAATAACTCTCCTTGAAAAAAAATAATTGATTCTAAGCCTTCTATCCACAACACATTATCCCAAGGTTCACTAATTCGCTAAACTCTTGCCAGTTTTCAAAAGAAACTGGCCAGCCTGAGCAAGAGTTTTCCCCCAAATTAATGTTCCTTTCTAATTAGAAGCTATAGTCTCAAATATGGCGCCTGGTGTTTGCAGGATGAGATTGGCCTGAGAGGTCTTTCCCTTTTCCTCCAACATAATGAGCAAAGACTTCCTTTGAAATAGAAGCCTGTTTTCTTGCAGGGGTAGCTTGCGCTGTGTAATGTAGCAATAACACCTCTGCAAACCACAGCTTGCCATGACTTTGAAAGTGTACACAACTGTTTCATTGGCTATGTGACTATGCTTCTCAGACCTCAGTTTATGTCAAAATGGAGCTATACATTGGACTGTGGACTCAGTGGCAGCCTGGAATTGATTAAGGACTGGAGGATCAGAAGAATGTAAGAAGAACCTGCTGGTCAGGCCAATGACCCATTTAGTCCAGCATCCTCTTCTCACAGTGGCCAATCAGATATGTATGGGCAACTTGCAGGCAGGACCCAAGCACAAGAGCACCCATTTCCTATGGCTTCCAGAAACTGGCATCTTGTATGCCTCCTTCCAGCATCTCCTGCAGCCAAGCTGGTGCCAAATGTATTGCCCTGCTTTCCTGTGAACCACATCAGTGAGGCCGAGAGGGGGGTCTTGTCATCTGGGCAGCCTCCATATACACTGCCCAGGGTTGCATCCCAGGGAGGTCACTTTGGTGCTCCCAACACAGCAAAAACAACATGAGAGGCAGTAGTTATGAATTACAAGTCTCTGCAGCCACAGCGGGCACTGTGATTCTCCAGCAGTTTGATTTCACCCCTGGAGACTCACCCCATTGTCTTTCAAGAGAGATGGATGCCAACAGCTGCCTCAAATCATGGGAGCAGATCATAGCCATCATGGCTAGTAACCATTGATAGTTTTTTTTTTCTGATCCTCTTTTAAAGCCGTCCAAGTTGGTGTCCATCACTGCCTCCAGTGGAAGCAAGTTCCACAGCTTAATTATGCACTGCATGAACAGCAGAAGGGTTGCCACCCCCTTATCTTTTGGCTGCTCACTGAGCGAACTTATAATGATTGAGCCAGTTCTGAATAAAGGTGAAGGAAGGTTGACTGTTTGTAGCAACAACCCTAGGAACAGGAGAGAGAGAGAGAGAGAGAGAGAGAGAGAGAGAGAGAGAGAGAGAGAGAGAGAGAGAGAGAGAACCGAGAATGTGAAAGTTTGCCTTTTAAAAATCAGTCCATGCCTATGGCTCATTTCTAATCATGGATATTAGAGAGAAGGCAGGCAAGAAAAAACTCTTCTCTGTCATTGAATCCCTCCAAACACCCTCTAATTTAGCTCTGAAAAAGACGGTGTTTATAGAAAAATCCCCTGAATCTTTGGTGCGCTCTCAAATCAGATTAACCTGGCACGAGGTTTGATAGCAAATTCCACTCAGCATGCCAGGAGTGCAAGAAAGTTCTTTTGTCTGATCCTTAGACAAGTTCACTAATAGGTGAAAATGAGGTGTGCCAAACAGAATATGCTAATGCCATCTAAAAGGGAATGCATTTGGAATCTGGTTCATGTCCTTTTTTGAGGGGCATCGCTGAGGAGCCTCCGTGATTATCCGCACCCTTCAGTTGGTTAAAAGAGAAATGGAAGTCAAACTACCTTTGAGACTGGATCCCTATAGCTCGCTGCACCAAGGCCACAGTGCACTCACAATCTGGTGAAGTCTCTCCTGTGAAACACATGTATGCAGCTTCACAAATATTGGCAATCATGACATATCCAAAAAGGGTGACCACAATTGGCTGTGTGTGTTGTCGCTAAGTGGAAACACATTTCCGTACAATCCATAGCTGTTACATAGCAGTGGCATGCAGTCAGTGGGCTAGGATAGTTCATAGCTGTCAAGTTTTCCCTTTTCTTGAGAGGAAGCCTATTCAGCATAAGGGAATTTCCCTTAAAAAAATGGAGAACTTGACAGCTATGGGCTAGTTCCCTAATGGTCCCCTGGTGCCTTGTTCCCAAAGCCCAGGGAGCTTCTGACTGGCTTAGGGAGGGAGTTGCAATGCTCATGTGTGCAACTTCCTCCTCAATTGCCCTTGCAGACTGGTGCATCTAGCCCTAACTGTTCCCTTACAAAAAAATTCACCACATGCCACTGTTCCATAGGGCCTTAGAATCATTGAATGATGATCTACATGTTGTCTAGCCCAACCCCTGCTATCCAAGACTCACAACTATTATGACTATTTAATATGATCTCTCCTGGTTCCCCAGACTACCAGTTGCTTTGCACCTTCCTAAAGGTGACTATGTGGAGGCAGGGCAGCAAGCAATGTCACAACTCATTCATATTTTCTTCATTGATGTCTTCTTCAGATGGATAGCCTGCCCATCAACAGAGCTTATTAAATTCTAATCATCTTTGGCGACTGGCCATGCTGACGTGAGCTGATGAAAGCTGGAGTTCAACATCCCCTTGAGGACCACAGGTGTCTTCCCAGAACCAACACACATCCTTGTGATAAACTCTTGATTTTAAAAAGTGAGCTCTTTTCAACTGGTGCTTTTGTTTGCTGGGGGGGGGGACCCCTATTAAATTGGCTTTAGGAAAAAAAATAGACAGATTGGCTTCTCTTTGCTAATTGAGAACAGTAGAAAAATGATATTTGGGTTTTGAAGATATCTGAAAGTTGTGTGCTTCAAGGTTTGGGAGGGCATCTACCTCAATTACACCTCTGTTGAACTCCAAATATACCTCATTTGAGCCAGGCTGGAAATCCACCGATTGTGCTGCGTAAATCAAAATCCTCGAAGAGATTAAACACTGGATTGTGCCACACAAGGACTAAGTGGACTGGCAAATCTATCATCTATTTTTTTTTAAAAAAATCCTTCTTCGGATATCAATCTTTAACTCTTCCTGGTACAAGGGACCTTCAACTGTGATTGACAGAATAGATGCCCAAATTTAAAATGCATTGAATTTCCATCCTGGAATTTTACTGTTGGAAAGCAAGTAACTCAGTCACCAATTCATGTTAAATGAATGCCTTTCCTGGTCCAGGGGACCGTGTGTATGTGTGTGTGTGTGTGTGGTCAGTCATGAGGACAAATGTGTCACTCAATGATTTACATATAAGGTGAAGTGCATCAACATTTGCTCAAAGTAGCCAGTCCAATGTTCAACTGATCAGGGCCAAACAGTGTTAATGAGGGGCTGTTCCTGAAAAACATTGCTATTGTGAAAATATTCACATATCTCTTAGCATGCTTTGAGTTCATGATTTCTAAATCCTGCAGGGAATCTATCTGGTGTCTTCACCACTGTCACGAGCCCCGTGGCACGGCCAGTCATGTGTAAAACCAGATCCTGGGGAGGGGCCCAGTGGGGTAGAACTAGTTGGTCTGGATGCTGGGAAAGTGCCAAACAGGTTGTTGGAAGAAATCCCTGCCTCCCTATCATTGAACATCCCAAGCAGCAAGGGAGAGCAGCTTGACTTGGTCCCACCTCTGCCTCCCTCCAGTGAAATGCTCTCTGCCCCCTAGGCTGGACAGGAAATAGACTGTGTCAACTCTACCTCCATCTCCAAGGTGGCAGCCTCAGCTTATAAATGTGCTTGTTTGCCCAATCTCATGTCTTGAGACCCACACAAATGACTGTGACTGCCGAGCTTTTCAAAAGGGGACCTCCAGTAGTGTGCCATAAACTCTAGATCATCAGCTTTTCAGCACACATTGCAATAGGACCTGTGTTTGGGAATTGCAGCGGATTGTGTCATAAAGCTTTTGGAAAGAATTTTACTGAGAGTCCAATCATTGTGTCCACGAGTGAGAGTCAGGACACCCAGTATGGTGAGCTGTGTAGTGTTTCTATTTAAATGTACAGTGGTGCCTCGCTAGGAAAATTTAATTCGTCCCACGAGTCGCTTCGTATAGCGAAAAATTCGTTTTGAGAAGCGGCTCCCATAGAAACGCATTGAGGTGTGGTTTCCCATAGGGTTCCTTGCAAGACAGGGGGGATTCGTCTTGCGAGGCACCCTATGGGACAAAAAAAAATTGTCTTGCGAAGTGCGCCATAGGAAACTTCGTCTTGCGATTCTCCATTGAAATCACAAAACGCTTTCGTTTTGCGAGTTTTTCGTCTTGTGAGGCATTCGTCTAGCGAGGTACCACTATATAGTTAACTGTAGCTACGGTATTTTAAAAAAATAGTTACTTTCCCCTAAATTTGCATCTGTATGTCTAAATTACCAATGTACACTTCATGCAAATTGGTGGCCTCTTTCGCTCTCCTTTTTGGTGATGCAAATCCTCTTTCTTGGCAATGCATACCATAACTAGTCATCCTACCTGCAAGACACCTGCTGCTTGACCTTTCCAATATTGCAAACTCAATACATCAATAGCCCAAGACCACTTTAGATGGGACTTTTCCATGGGAAACATTCTGAGCAATTAGGAAGGCAAAGGTAAAGGGACCCATAACCGTTAGGTCCAGTCGCGTACGAATCTGGGGTTGTGGCACTCATCTCACTTTATTGGCCGAGGGAGCCAGCGTACAGCTTCCGAGTCATGTGGCCAGCATGACTAAGCCGCTTCTGGCGAACCAGAGCAGCGCACAGAAATGCCATTTACCTTCCTGCCAGAGTGGTACCTATTTATCTATTTGCACTTTGATGTGCTTTTGAACTGCTAGGTTGGCAGCAGCAGGGACCGAGCAACAGGAGCTAACCCCGTCATGGGGATTTGAACCATTGCCCTTCTGATCGGCAAGCTCTAGGCTCTGTGGTTTAGACCACAGCACCACCTGCATCCCCTGAGCCATTAGTACTAGCATGCTTCTCTCCACGATGGTGCACCTGGCTACCTGCAGGTAGGGAAAAATGAGTGCCATTGCCATTATTCTTCCATCACTATTGCAGATTAAATAGGGAAGTGTGTTCATCTCCCAGCTTTACTGTTTTAATGCCCAGGAACTGCTGCCAGTTCCATCCAGGTCTCATAGCACACATCCGGATAAGATTAGCCCCTGGTGTGGAGAATAGATGTGCTTTCAGTAGCTGCCCATGGGGGACCCTTGTTGCAGATCATGTCAATTTTCTGAAGACCATTTTGTATTCTCCCTCTCTTCTCTCTTGTCAAGTGGATAGTGAAGCGAGAGAGGTAAGGTGTGCATTTTTCATTTTCTTTTCATCGCAGTAAAACTCGGTATAGCCCAGTGAAACTGACATGCACAGGCTGTAGGCTCGAGGCAGACAAAAGGAGTTGCTATTGCACACAGTTTGCAATTAGTGTGTGGGATTTGCTGTCACAGGTTGTCATGAGAGCCATTGCCTTAGATTATTTTGCAAGAGGAGCAGAAGATGGGAGTTATAGCCCACAAACACCATGCTTATGTTGGAGGGAGTGGAAGAGTTTGGAACCTTGCTGAATTGGGAAAGAATCTAACAGAGATCAGCTGCATTGTTCAGAAAACCAATTAGGGAGCACAGAGTATGTGCAGTTGTGTTGAGAACTGTGAGTTGCCTTCAGAGGAGAAGCATTCCATTGCACAAGAACTCTCCTTGGGGGAGCTGGTATGGAGCGAATACATTTTCCGCTTGCCATGGGAATGTCTGTTAGCTTTCACTGTACCTGGGATGGCGGCAGTCAGCCTCCTGTTGTTCTTGAATGCCAGCTCCCATCATCCCTGACCATTGGCCAAGCTGACTAGGAGTGATGGAGCTGGAGTCCAACAATGCCTGGAGGGCACTGTGTTCCCCATTCCTGCACTGTACTCTTTTTGTATATTTATAAAGCAATATCCTCTCAAACTGTGAGTCTCAGAACTTGACACATTACTCCAGGTGAGGTTGGACCATGGCAGTGTAGACCTGACACTATTACTTCCCTTGATCTGGACACTATACTTATGAAGGACATTGACAGCCTAGAGCTGGGCTAGCCAACATGATCCCCTCTAGATGTTCTGAGCTGCACCTCCTAACATTCTTGACAATTGTCCATTGTCCATGCTGACTGGGGCTGTTGGGAGATACAGAGGGCCTTCTCGGTGGTGGCACCTGCCCTGTGGAACATGCTCCCAGCAGATGTCAAGGAAAGAAACAACTACCTGACTTATAGAAACTATCTGACTTTTAGAAACAGACCAACGTGTTGGTCTGGCGTAGTCAGAAACAGTCGTTAATAGTCGTTAACAGTCATTATTGAGTTTCCACACCTATCAGTCAAACACCCATTCCCACCACCCTCCTGAGAATACCCCTCTCCAACCTCACACTATATACAAGGGTCTGGAGACTTCTGTTTCAGTGTATCTGAAGAAGAGTGCATGCACACGAAAGCTCATATCACTGACAAACTTAGTTGGTCTCTAGGGTGCTACTGGAACAATAATTTTTTTTATTTTGTTTGACTTTTAGAAGACATCTGAAAGCAGCCCTGTTTAGGGAAGCTTTGCATGTTTGATTTTTTATCATGTTTTTAATGTTCTGTTGGGAGTCGCCAGAGTGATGGCGGGTATAAATAATAAATTATTAGTATTATATTATTATTATCTGCAGAGTGCCATATTGGCTAACCATGACTAGAGCATGTCTAGAAGACAGGGCTGGCCCTCCTGATAGGCAACGTATGCTCAGGTGTGTGGTGTTGTCAGAGGTGTGTGGACTGTGAACAGTACATTATGGAGAGAAAGCATAAAGGAGAAGGAGAAGGAGAAGGAGAAGGAGAAGGAGAAGGAGAAGGAGAAGGAGAAGGAGAAGAAGAAGAAGAAGAAGAAGAAGAAGAAGAAGAAGAAGAAGAAGAAGAAGAAGAAGAAGAAGAAGAAGAAGAAGAAGAAAGAAGAAGAAGAAGAAGGAGGAGGAGGAGGGAGGAGGAGGAGGAGGAGGAGGAGGAGGAGGAGGAGGAAAGGAGAAGGAGAAGAGAAGGAGAAGGAGAAGGAGAAGGAGAAGGAGAAGGAGAAGGGAGAAGGAGAAGGAGAGAGTAGTAGTTTGGATTTGATATCCCACTTTATCACTACCCGAAGGAGTCTCAAAGCGGCTAACAATCTCCTTTCCCCTCCTCCCCCCACAACAAACACTCTGTGAGGTGAGTGGGGCTGAGAGACTTCAGAGAAGTGTGACTAGCCCAAGGTCACCCAGCAGCTGCATGTGGAGGAGCGGAGATACGAACCCAGTTCCCCAGATTACGGGTCTACCTCTCTTAACCCACTACACCACACTGGCTCATAGAAACTCTTCATAGTCCTGTATTTTTTTGGGGGGGGGCTGTGTTTCTGTTAATGTTCCGCACCCAGTATCCACGAGAAAGTTGCAAAATTTCAGCATCTTTTCAAATATTGGACAATTTCAGAGTTCCAGCCACACATGCCTGAGGTGGTTTTGCAACACTGATATTGCACTGTTATTTTTATCTGCCACGGAAGCTCACTGCAAGTTCTGGTGTACAGCAACGAAGCAAATAACATCCCCCCCACAGCCACAAATAATAATAAAATGCTTGGGGTATATTTTGCTGTTTGTGAGAAGCTTTTGCTCTTGTTCCATTAAAGTACAAGGGCTGTTGTTCTACTCTCAGAGATTACCTGACCAGGCTGCTTGCTTGTTTTAGCCAGATCCCACAGGATCAAAATGTGGTCACTGCTTTGACACTTTCAAAGGGAAGGGAAGCGAGGAGGGGGTGTCCACTTATTGCAATGGTAGGGGGGGGGCGCAAACAACTGGAAGGAACTTACAGGGTCATGTGCTTACACAGTAGAGGTCACTGTGAGACTATTGCTTGTGGTTGAGTTATTGCTAGATAGGGAGGAAATAAAAGAACCCTCCTTACTTGAAAGCTCAAAGCACCAGCAGGCTTCGAAAGGCTTTTTTAAAAAAATGCTAGAATGTGTAGACTGCGAAATATAAAGCACACTTCCTGTTGTTAGTAATGGCACTGAATTTTGGAATGCTAGGAGGGTGGATTACCCCAGAGTGGACTTGTGGTCTTCTTCTTCTTCTTCTTCTTCTTCTTCTTCTTCTTCTTCTTCTTCTTCTTCTTCTTCTTCTTCTTCTTCTTCTTCTTCTTCTTCTTCTTCTTCTCCTCCTCCTCCTCCTCCTCCTTTATATCCCACCTTATTCTCCAAGGAGTTCAAGGTGACATACTTGGTTCGCCCCCACCTCAATAGAGCAACCCTATGTAGCAGGATAGGCTGAGAGGCAGTGACTGGCCCAAGGTCACACCCAGTGAGCTTCACAGCCAAGTGGGCATTTGAACCCCGGTCTACAGGTCCTAGACCAACACTCTAACCATTACACCACACTGGCTCTTTTAACACAAAGGTGCCTCAAAGCAATTTACAAGGTAAATGCAGAACTCAAGAGAAACAATAAAAGCAAATATAAGAGAAGTAAAATGAGGTGCTAAAATGCTCATTCATGTGTATATATGTGTGTGTGTGTATGAACACACACAGCCACACACACAGGGGGTTCGCTCCCTGTTTGTTCTGCTCATCAACCCTGCCCTACTGCTTGGACAATCACCCTTCTCTCACATCTGAGCCTGGATAGCTCAGTTGGTGAGAGTGTGGTGCTGATGATGCCAAGGTTGCAGGTTTGATCCCCGTATGGGACAGCTGCATATTGCGTGTGGAGGTCCCCAAAACCACCCCTCAAAATAACTCACACTATAGACAGAATTTTTGTTTTAATGGTTTTTGGCCTGAATTTGGCCACAACTTTTATTGAAATACAAATATAAAACAAGTGAGTGGTTGCGTAGGCATTGGTTCTCCAACTGTCACCTAAGGACAGAAATAAACTCTCCTTGTCAACAAGGGGGAAACCCTACAGGGAGAGACAGGGAGTCGGGTCCCAATTGGCTCTCCCCTCTCCTCTCATGCCCCCAGGGGCTCATGCGTGTTGCTGGCCTTCACCGACCGGGATTATGGACACGCATAGAGTCCTTGTATTCCTGACCAGCATTTCCTCTAACTCAGGCATTAACTCATGGGGCCAACGCAGTCAACAGACCCCATATACAACCAATAACCAATGCCTAACCACCAACCTTACAAGTTGTGACTATTTGCTATGTAGTAGGCAAAAACCAGATGGCACCAGCCAATCAGCCAAATGGAAAAATTCCTACAAGGCCCCTGAATGCAGGCAAACCCCGAAAGAGGCACAGCAATGTCAACACAGAGGCCTAAAAACAGCGGAGGGAGGGTGGGGATCCGAAAAAATGTTCGAAAACTGGACCATTTACTTCTGGGTTTTGGGTGCTCAGCGGCCAAAACGTTAGAAAACGAAGCCGTCCAAGGTTTGACTGAACCTGATCCCCGGCCAAAAGAAAATGTTGACAGCTCCCAGAATCCTTTGGGGAAGCCATGACTGTTTAAAGTAGAATCACAGTGCTTTAAACGTATGGTGTGAATGTCGCCTTAGAGCACTTTCTAACGGATGCCATGGAGAAGATTGGTTGTGCTGGGAGAGTGGCCTTTTGTGTAAGTGTGTCTACCATTACTGACCTGTCATAAACTTCTGAGGAATCTCAAGGTTCCCTGAACACACAACTCTGAAGAATTAATTCCAATTTCAGCATGTTTGATAGTATGAGGACTTTGTTTCCGTCCTCTTTTTCTCTGAAATAATCCTATTAAAAGGTACAAAATTTACTGTCCACCTGTCTGCCTGGATTTTATCAACACCAAAGCATTTCTTTAACACTCAATATGTGATTAAACAAACCCCATTTACTGATGCAGTAAAACATAATAGAGACCAGAGTTTTTAAAAGTCCTCCTAAATCAAAGTAGCAATTTCCAGAACAGAAGGTGAAAAGTGCCTTTTATAATATCTGATAAATGAATGAAAACATTAAAAGGGGGAGATTTACAGGGCAGACTTTGAACTCTTAAAAAGATCAGCATAGTTCTCTCTTGGGAGGGGTTGCAACTTACCAGTAATGCTCCAAGTTTTTGTGTGTGTGTGTGTGTGTGTGTGTGTGTGTGTGTAGATTTAACACTGGCTATCCCTCCAGCAAAAACTGCATTTTTTAGTACTGAAATCTTCCTCAACAAAATAACAATAACAGTCTCAAAATGTCCCGAACATGCTTTGCCGGCAGCATCCCCCCTTCGCCCTTCATTTTGACAGCTGGGGAGGCAGGGGAGTCACGGGTGGGCAGCACGCCGAATGTCCGCCATTGGCGGCTTGCTCTGCTGCTGTGGGCGGCTTGCTCCGACTCTGGCTGCAGGGTGCATGCACCACCCTCCAACATTTCTCTGATGGAAATAGGGATGTCCCATTCCATAATCGAAACAAAAAATAATAATTTTCCTTCCAGAAGCACCTTAGAGACCAACTAAGTTTGTCATTGGTATGAGCCTTCAGTGTATCTGAAGAAGTGTGCATGCACACGAAAGCTCATACCAATGACAAACTTAGTTGGTCTCTAAGGTGCTGCTGGAAGAAGAAAAAAATGTATTTTGTTTCGACTACATCAGACCAACACGGCTACCTACCGGTACCTGTAACCATTCTATAACGATAATTTTACTGTTTATACCCCACACATCTTGCTGGGTTGCCCCAGACACTTCGGGCAGTTTCCAACATATATAAAAATATAATAAACACTAAAAACCTTCCCTATACAGGGAAAATACAGGGAAAATAGAGACGTCCTAAGGAAAAGTGGGGCATTCCAGGATCAAATCAGAAACCGAAACGGCTTCTCTAAATCAGGGACATCCCTGGAAAATAGGGACACTTGGAGGGTCTGGTTTGTATGTACAGCAGCCCAGAAAACAGCAAAGGAGACGCAACATCATGCCTTGGTGTGTGTGGGGAGGTTGATCATTTCCTTTCTCTTCTTTTTCCCTTTTCCCTTCCACATCTTGAAGAACAATTAAAAGTCATGTGTGTGTATATAGGTGCAAAAATGGAGTCCTGTTTGTACTAAAAATAAAATTCTTTCCCCAAATGAAGGAAATGGCGAAGCTTGCGTACAAAGCCCTTCCTTTAATTTTGAAGGTAGAGGTCACCAAACCACTTTAAACTCTTTAATCGCAATGCTTCCCCCCCCCCCCCCCCAGGAAATGCATGGAGCATTTATACCTTTATTGTAAATTGAGCCTTATACTGCAAGCCTTTACATGTCTACTCAGAAGTAAGTCCCACTGAGTTCAATAGGATTTATTGTATGGTGTGTTCCTGATCATTCTCACAGTTTCTAGTACTAGTATCTTGAAGGGCGCGAGTGAGTGCGCGGGGACGGGGAGTGCGCGGGGATTGGGCTCTGTGTGTGTCCAGTCCCTGTGTCCGTGGGGCACATGTGCAGTAGCGCAAACCCAGGGACACAGGGAATACTGGACACAGAGACACTTGCATACAGTGGTACCTTGGTTTATGAACACAATTGGTTCCGGAAGTCTGTTCATAAACTGAAGCGTTCATAAACTGAAGCGAACTTTCCCATTGAAAGTAATGGAACGTGGATTAATCCGTTCCAGACGGTCCGCGCAGTAACCGTTCATAAACTGAAGCGAACTTTTCCATTGAAAGTAATGGAAAGTGGATTAATCCGTTCCAGACGGGTCCGTGAAGTACTTAAACTGAAGCGTTCATAAACTGAAACATGGGTGTAATTGGTTCCGGAAGTCTGTTCATAAACTGAAGCGTTCATAAACTGAAGCGAACTTTCCCATTAAAAGTAATGGAAAGTGAATTAATCCGTTCCAGATGGGTCTGCGGTGTTCATAAACCGAAAATTCATAAACCGAGGTGTTCATAAACCGAGGTTCCACTGTATTATTATATAGGATGTTGGAGGGTATGTAATCATCATCATCATTTGCCAGGCCAATAATAACATCTCCTAAAGCTTTCTCATGCTTTTGGATTCATTTTAGGGCTCCCATCTTCAGGTAGTCAAACCTTCCTTTGATGTTAAATAGGCACCTATCAAACTGAGAACCTGTTGCTGTCCCATCTCTGCAATGAGGCAATCAGACAGGGAAATGGGCAGGGGTGTACCCAGGATCAAAACTAGGGGGGGCAAGGGGTGGGGCCAAGGCACGGGAGGGAAGGGAGGAAGCGCGCACGGCGGGGCGGGGGAAGGAGCCAGAGCGTGATGGCTGCGGGGCGAGGAGGCCGGTGGCGGCAGCAGCAGGAGCTGCTGAGTTCAATGGGACTTGCTCCCAGGAAACAGCGCACAAGAGGGAAAGCTTCTTAGCACCCGCTCCGCCAAGCGGCACTAATGTGGTGGTCTTTTAAGGTGCCCCGCATGCCCAGAAGCACTCTCCTTTTTTTTCTTTGCCCTTCCTCTGAATGCAGGATCCCGCTGCCGCCAGCCCTGCTTCGGGGGGGGGGGACAGCTGCCCCCTCCTGCCCCACGCTGGGTACGCCCATGGAAATGGGAGTGAAGCACTTACCCAGAATATCATGAAGAAATTGGCAAGTGGCTGACCTTTGAACACATTGCTCTTAGTTAATGAAGTCAGTTTCTCTACCATTAAATACCACCTTTCAGATGGAAAGAACTGTTTTGGGTGATCTGATTTCTGATCTGCAGGCACATTGCCATCAAACAGTCTTTCTGAGGACATGCAAAAGTCACAGTGATGTTTTCCAAAAAGGGACAGTTCACGCCCTCAGCCGCCAGTGACCTTTCGAGCTCTAGATGGCTGCAGTGGCATGTTATTAATTAAGATGCCTTGACTCCCTGCCTTATAGCACAAATGATTTGGGGGCATTCGGATGTTATTTTCACTGATCCCTGTTTCCTTGTGATTATCAAGCTCTGGGTTTCGTTGAGATGATCAGAGGTTGCAAGTGGGAATATGAATAAGAGGTAGGCAGATGTTAAAGAAGAGGATAATTGGTGTGGTTCGAATAACTTCACAGTCTTTTCTCTTCTGCACTTTGTGATATCCAGCTTTGAATTCCAATAACTTCAAAGGGCATCTTCTAAGCAAATGATAGATGCTAAGGTCATATGCCCTTTAACTGGAAGTTTCACTATTATCAACAGGAAGGTAGATTGCCCTTATGGAAGGGGAGCCAACATTGTCCTCTCCAGAATTTGGACTCCAATTCCCATCAGCCCCACCCAGCATGGACAATGGTCAGGAATTATGGGAGTTGTGGTCCAAAAGCACCTGGAGGGTGCCATATTGACTACTTCTGACTGTTCTGGCATGATGATAGGAACCAACATAATAGTATGTAACTCTCAGCTCATCTTACTTCAGAAATTGAGAGCATAGACATTCTCTTGCAGGAGACCATCTATGAGGATTAGTCAGAAAAAGGATTCATCCTGCTTTTTTCATAAATAACTTTTCAATCAGATTTTGAAGAGAAAACACAGTGTCAAAACACCTTGTTTCATACATTCATAACAAAATAAAAATAGGAAAAATGAAGTGAAAAATTATTAAGTAGAGAGAAACTGAAGGGTACAGATAAAGGACACATTATACAGCTTCTAAAGAGACAGGAGTAGCACAATGTACATTGAAATTAAATATTGGTGTACAGAAAGAAGAGGGCAGAGACGGGGGCAGTTTAGTCAAGTGTATTTTATTGAATCAGCCATCTTCTTTTAACTGCTGGTTGTAGATTTAAGTTATGTGAATCACCATTAGCATACTTAATAAAATCATATTATATCACAAAAATATCTGTTTTCACTTCTCCTTTTGCAACTATTAATTTATATGTGAGGTGTTTTTTTTTTCTAATAAGGCTTTCTCCCACACCTTCTTATACCGTGATAAAAGATTGGCACCAGCTGTTGATAAGTGTGATGCTACAGTAAGAGGGTACACTTCCATTTTCAAATATATTTAAGAGTGCCAACTGGGGAGAAGGGATGAGTAAGTGGCCAATAATTTTACCCATCTCATGAAGGATTGAAATCCGAACTTTCTGTATCTTGGCACAAGACCACCACATGTGCATATAGTTATCTGTTTCTTGGCATCCATGCCAGCTTCTCAATGAGGAAGAAGTGGACATATCAGCCAATCTACAAGGGGTCAAGTAGTTAATCCTGCTTTTTTGGCACAGGGCAGAGGCTGGATCATAATAGGCAGGGAACAGACTTGCAAAACAGCACTCAGCAGGAACAACCCTCCTGCTATCTGCAGTGTGGTTGAGATGGAGTGGAAGAAGGTGCAGTTCAGGAAACCCTGTTTAAACATTAGCCCTACCTGCTGAATTGACTCAGGTCTAGGTCTGCGTTGGGTGTTCTCAGTGTCAACCTGGGCCAAATCAGGGAGGCTGTGCACAGCCCTAGTAATAAGTGGCACCAACCAGGAAGCCCAACTTGACTTGGCTAATTACCTACAAATGGAAAAGGAAATGAATGAATGAGTGTTAGGAGTCTTTCTCCTCCCATCCTTGTAGCTTTGTCTTCTCCATCCATCCTCTTGATGGGCATACTTGCTACACCAGTATGGCTTAGTGGTTAGAGTGTCCTTGCTGCAGCCATTACAGAAAACTCTGTATTTACTGTACATATCTGAATAGATATAATCATTTCCAGTTGCTTTCAAAATGATGATGATGATGATGATGATGATGATGATGATGATGATGATGGAGCCTTGCTGGCTTAGCTAATATGCAGTTTTGCTAGCTGGTTCACTTATCAGAACAGTATGTCCTCAGATTTTTAAGGTCCCTCATTTTTGTCCCCTGTTTTCAGTTGCAAGGGACTTGATTATCTGTTGATTTATTGCTATTTTAGGTCCCCTTCTCTCTCTCTCTCTCTCTCTCTCTCTCTCTCTCTCTCTCTCTCTCTCTCTCTCTCTCTCTCTCTTCTCCCTCTAACTTTCTATTTATGCTTTCAAAACTGCTTGCTTTCCTCTGGGGCCGATTTCTCTTTATTTTTCTGCTCATTTTCTGCAGCTGCTACTTTGGTCCCTGCCTCCCTGACATTGTCAGGGAGGCAGGGACCAAAGTAGCAGCTGCAGAAACTGAGCAGGGAAAATAACGAGAGTTCAATCCTGCCCAGGAGGAAAGGTGACCTGCAAATATTTGAAGAGGAAAGAAGCAAATTTGGCTTGGGTATGTGCTGAATAGTCTCAGTAGCAAAAGGGAATGAGGTACTCAGAGCTAGGAGTGAACATGGTTTAAGATAATCTCGCAGCTGAGATCTGAGCTTGCGGTACTCTGTGTGAGAGAAATGGTGGGGAGGGACTGTAAAAGTTTAATTGAAGAAATTCATCGTGGATAAGGCTAACAATGGTTACTAGCCATGATAATTTCTTCTGTGGTCAGAGACACTATACATCAGGCATCCCCAAACTTCGGCCCTCCAGATGTTTTGGACTACAATTCCCATCATCCCTGACCCCTGGTCCTCTTAGCTAGGGATCATGGGAGTTGTAGGCCAAAACATCTGGAGGGCCACAGTTTAGGGATGCCTGCTATACATCTCTTGTCTTTTGTTTTGCTTTATAGGTTTTGGGGAGCAGTCTGGATGATTCCCATGTGATGCTGTGAGAGGAACTGGTAAGACTAGTGTCTTTATAAGGTAATGGGTTTGGCTGGCCACCTAAGTACTGCCATTCACCTGTCCTAAAAGGTTGTCATAGAGCCTAATGAGTGGGCCTTTTCTCACCTCACTTGGTTGGATGCCATCTCTCAACCTAGGATGGAGGACAATAGGCAAAGTATGACTAGGTGTGTTTGTGTGTATTTTGGTTGATGCTGGAAATTGCAGAGCCAGAACCAGGTCTTCTTCTGTGCTAGTCTCAGAGCTTTCTGGAAACATAATGGAGAAGCGAGATCTGTTGGAGTGTTGATGCTGTGTGTCCTTTCATCCTATGATCAGGTTGTAGATATGGGTGAATAAAACCGTATATACTAAGGACAACACAGTCCCCACTGACCTTCATTCCAAGGAAGCCAAACCCTTTGTAAGCACTGGAACCCTTGGAGCCTCTTGCCACTTGGAGACTGAGATGCACTCAACACGATAATGTGTTTATATTAATGTTTCTATATGTGTTGTGTAGGACACTTGGCAATCATTGGGTAACAATAATCATCATATCATATCTGTTGCTGAGGAATCACAAAACTGTAGAGTTGGAAAGGGATGTTAGGGGAAGGGTAGTACCTCTGGTGGGGGAGACATTGTGCTCCTTCTGGGGAAGTTTGTCCACCTTTAGTCCCCACCTTGCACATACCTCTCGCCTGTGGCTCCTAAAAGCTGTCAGCATGCAATAGTGGCCAGGAAACAGCTTTGACTGGCCGGCTAAACCAGGTGAGGTTAGCTGATGGTTTTCAAACCCTTGGTGAGTTAGGGACTTTCCCTGCATGTGAAGTCAGCTTCTGGTGGATTAAGCACCTGAGACCACAGTAGTGGGTCCAACGGTCAAGAAGGCAGTTTCTGCACATGCCGTAGAAGGAAATGAGGGGCCGATGGGGCTCATCAACCTGGGAAGGTAGCCCATGTAGGAGAACGAAGACACTGGTCCTAATCTCTTGAAGGAACACTTAGCAGATTGAGTTGAATGTTGGAAGATTCAGTACCGACAAAAGCAAGTACATCTTCAACCATACTGTGGAATTTGTTCCCACAATACAATTCACCAATTTAGATGGCTTTAAAAGAGGATTAGACAAATTCAAAGGGGGGTAAAGTTTATCAGTGGCTACTAGCCATGGTGGATTAAATGGCATGGTGGATTAAATGAAGAAGATGAATCATAGAATCATAGAATTATAGAGTGAAGAAGATGAAGATGAGGAAGAGGAAGAGGAAGAGGAAGAGGAGGAGGAGGAGAAGGAGAAGAAGAAGAAGAAGAAGAAGAAGAAGAAGAAGAAGAAGAAGAAGAAGAAGAAGAAGAAGAAGAAGAAGAAGACCATTCAGGAGTACTGATATCAGGAATGCAACCTATCTGGGATGCTGTAAATGTAGGTTCCATGACCTTTGAGGTCCCTTCCAACTCCATAGTTCTATGATAGGCACTTTATATCTCCATGAAATCTGTGGAGAAGCAGCTAACATGAGATGGAGCCCTGCCTAAAGGACAGCTGGATTTGAACACTCAGTAGATTACGACTTGCAGCTTACCTCTTCAAATATTGAAGCATAACTGCATTCAAGGAATCATGAAGACCAATGGGAGTGTTGCTCTAATCGCTGGTCTCAGTGGGTTCACTTACGCTGGGAAATTGCATCATGCTAGAACAAGACTTTAAGAAGCATCAGTGGCTGATGCGGTGTTAAAACACGACTTAGCACTCAAAGACCGCTGTATAGAACATCATGTCAAGAACTAGAGGGTAAATCTGAAGCTGCTGGAAGGAATGATCATTCAACGCTTAAGTGAACATTTGATAGAGGTATCACATTTGTACATTTGTACGTTTTTAAAGGAACAAAGTAATGATCTTCAGAATTGGAGAGAGAGAGAGAGAGAGAGAGAGAGAGAGAGAGAGAGAGAGAGAGAGAGAGAGAGAGAGAAGTATGGAATTCCCCTGTGTTCCACAACACTTGGATTCTCACTTTCTAATTCTCCTAGTTACACCTTGAAGCTGGAGAAACATCCTCAGCTGCTAGCAAACCCTAAGCAAGGAAGCTCTAAACTGCATTTGGTGGAAGCTTATGAGATTTCATATTTGATGCCTAACAATGTGATTCAAAGGCTCCAACCAGTCAAAATCTCACATCTTTTAAGGCAGGGGAAAGCACACACATTCCAAATGCAAATTGAAACTTTGAATCAAAATTTTAACATTGTAAATTAGGGATGAGCTGAGCAGTTCCATCTTAGTCTTGCTGATGCTCAGTCACAGGCCTCCTCTATGTTGTTTGGTGTGGGTGCTTCGAAAGAATGTACAATAATACAAAATATACACATGTTCTGCACACTTTAAATGCTATGGAATGCATTTATCTATAGGATATGTCTTTTGTATTCACCTGTTATGTAAAATACGCATTTCTGTGAGCACCTTTTTCTGCACTCGAACTGCATAGACAAAGCCTGTTAGGTGCTCCAGACCTTTGGATTAGGTCAGTCTGGTGTAAAAAAGTGGACTAAATGAATTCCTCCCACATCTCTATTCCAAATCTGAGTGCGGATGGGTATGGTTGGAAATTGAAGCAAATGTTGAAGAAATGTGAATATTTCACTGGGGACTGTGAAAGATAAGAATTGCAGTTCATCCTATGGGTTTTGCACATAAGTTTTTCTTTCCTTCTGAAGCCATTAGTTATATCAATAAGAGCATAAGGAGAGTCCTACTGGATCAGGCCAGAGTCCTATGTACTCCAGCAGCCTGTTGGCATAGTGACCAACCAGACACCTATAGGATAGCCTTGTCCTCAATGAATTTGTCTAAGCCTCTATAAAGCCGCCCAAGTTGATGGAATTTGTTCCCATCTTGTGGGAACAAATTCCATAACATGTGCAGAGTGAAGAAGTACTTTCTTTCTTTCAGTGGTGTAGCATGCGTTGCCAGCGCCCTGAGCAATACAAGGATTGCATCCCCTAACCTCCTTGTGGACACCACACAGGATGCCACAGATTGAGTTTGCTGCACTCCTGCAACAGCCACTCCTCACAGAGGTCCCCTGCCAGTCGCCACGGTCACCCTCTCAGCTCTGTGAGCTCTCAGCAGTAGCAGGAGCTGGTACTCCTTGGTGGGCTTGGTGATGTCCCAGCAGCAGCAAAGCCGCACCTGCAGCATGCCTAGGAGGAGGGTGGTGGAGAGCAGGCCAAGGCATCAAGCACAGTCTTTCCCCGGGTACCTCTCCTCTCCTTTGCCACACAGTGCAAGGGTGGGCATCAGCAGTTCCCAGGCAAGTGGGCAACTCTCCCATCTGTGTTCCTGCCATGGGGTACACATCTTGCCCAAGGACATATGCAAGGAGGAAGGTTCCAGGGAAAGACCAGCATGGACAGGGAAAGTCTGGGCTCTGGTCACAGGAGTTCCACCAAGGGGTAAGGTAAAGGTAAAGGTAAAGGACCCCTGGACTATGGGATTGTGGCACTCATCTTGCTTTCAGGCCGAGGGAGCCGGCGTTCATCCACAGACAGCTGACTAAGCTGACTAAACCGCTTCTGGCACACTGGAACACCGTGACAGAAACCAGAGCACACAAAAATGTCATTTACCTTCCCGCCACAGCGATACCTATTTATCTACTTGCACTGGCATGCTTTCAAACTGCTAGGTTGGCAGCTGGGACAGAGTGATGGGAGCTCACCCCATTGTGGGGATTCGAACCACTGACCTTCTTATCAGCAAGCCCAAGAAGCTCAGTGGTTTAGACACAGCTACCCAGGGGTAGGCACCCCTTTGCTGCCTGTGAGAAGGAGGCACTGCTGCAGCCCTGAAGGTCTGACCCAGGTGCCATTTGCCTCCCCACAACTCTGGAAGGTGGCAGCCACATGGCTTCTGCAAGGGAGCCTGTTGTGGGGACGCTGGATTGCATCCCCCCCCCCCCCAGAATTCAGTGCCACAGCTTCCTTCACTCCCCATGCTACACCACTGCTTTCTTTGGAATCTGCTGTAACATTCAGCTTTATTGGATGCCCCTGAGTTTTAGCTTTATGAGAAAAACGTCTCCCCATGCACTTTCATCCAGATGTAACTGTGCTTTTCCGTACAGCCCTGCCTATATATTTCTGAGACCTCCCTATTCAAGCTCATATCCATGGAAGAAATGGTGTTGCTACTATGGAAGGAATGAACTTTTGCTTTGCAAAAAAAAAAAAAAAAAAAACCTCTGCAGAATCGCTCCTCCGCATTTGTCTATGTGGCTTATATCACCTGGATGATCTACACTCCCTATTCTATGCTTTCCCTTTTATGTTTCCTGCTATCTCGTAAACTTCAGGCGAAACAGAGGTGGTTGGTACTTTCAATTCAGTGGAGTATAGTTAAGTGCTTTTCTTGCAATCCAATTGCAAATCAGTCATATGTTCTGGAAATAGACTTCTGCAAAGGTCTTTTCTTTGAGAAGCACTCTGCTTACAGAAATGAGCTTATGCCCTTCTCTTTTTGAAGCTGCTAGCCAAACTCAGCAGGGGAGTGAGAAAGACAGTATGTACTGCGAAGCCAGCACATTTAAGAGAAGTGGAAGACTTGTAACTACAAACATTTTGTCCATGTGGTGGCTAAGATTGAAATACATGGAGTCTAATACATCCAATAAGGTTTTATGAGACAAACCACTTCATATAGGCTCATGCATAATGAATCTGGGAAAGTGATGATTAATTATTGGATTTGCATGGGAATGGGACAAGTAACTAGGAGAGGTAAATATAGCCTGTCAAAAATCTGCTTGTACTTTTCCTTGGAAGTATGAAATGACATAAGAAGAACTCTGCTGGTTCAGGCCAATGGCTACAATTCCTAGAGTTTCCAGGGGAGAGGCTGTTGTTGTTGTTTAGTCGTTTAGTCGTGTCCGACTCTTCGTGACCCCCATGGACCATAGCACGCCAGGCACTCCTGTCTTCCAATGCCTCCCACAGTTTGGTCAAACTCATGTTCGTAGCTTCGAGAACACTGTCCAAACATCTCGTCCTCTGTCGTCCCCTTCTCCTAGTGCCCTCCATCTTTCCCAACATCAGGGTCTTTTCCAGGGAGTCTTCTCTTCTCATGAGGTGGCCAAAGTATTGGAGCCTCAGCTTCAGGATCTGTCCTTCCAGTGAGCACTCAGGGCTGATTTCCTTCAGAATGGATAGGTTTGATCTTCTTGCAGTCCATGGGACTCTCAAGAGTCTCCTCCAGCACCATAATTCAAAAGCATCAATTCTTCGGCGATCAGCCTTCTTTATGGTCCAGCTCTCACTTCCATACATCACTACAGTACTGGGAAAACCATAGCTTTAACTATATGGACCTTTGTCGGCAAGGTGATGTCTCTGCTTTTTAAGATGCTGTCTAGGTTTGTCATTGCTTTTCTCCCAAGGAGCAGGCGTCTTTTAATTTCGTGACTGCTGTCACCATCTGCAGTGATCAAGGAGCCCAAGAAGGTAAAATCTCTCACTGCCTCCATTTCTTCCCCTTCTATTTGCCAGGAGGTGATGGGACCAGTGGCCATGATCTTGGTTTTTTTGATGTTGAGCTTCAGACCATATTTTGCGCTCTCCTCTTTCACCCTCATTAAAAGGTTCTTTAATTCCTCCTCGCTTTCTGCCATCAAGGTTGTGTCATCTGCATATCTGAGGTTGTTGATATTTCTTCCGGCAATCTTAATTCCGGCTTGGGAGAAGCCGGAAGAGGCATTGATTGTTAAACCATTCTGGGAAGTGTAGCTCTGGTAGGAGGATAGAGGCTCCCTTACAACTCTCAGAACCTTAAAAAAAAAAAAACCAGCTTCCAGAAAAACAAAAAAACAAAAGCTTCAACCATTCTTAATCCTGTCCTCTCTGTTAACTGCTTTCTTCCCAACCTGTATTCTTCCTACTAGGATTCATTTCTGGTATCAGACTTGATTTGGAAATGGAAATGTATTTGGGGTTCAGACTCTGGTATGTTGGAGGGGAGTGTTGGGCAACCATTTAGACAACTACAACTCTTTATGCGTTAAATAACCCCCCCCCCAATGGATTAGAGTGGGCCCAATTTCATAAACAGGGGACAACGGATGTCATGTGATGCTCAGGGCTGAGATAGTTATTTCCTGTTTCTGCAATATGCAAAAGCAGGAGAGGTGATGGGAGGAGGGAGAGAGAGAGAGCGCGCGCAAGGGATCAAGATGTTTTCGTTCTTTGCATCTTTATCACTCTCCATCTAAAAAAGATTTTTCATCATTTTGACATTTCCACACACACCCCTTGTAGGCAGCAGTTGTAAGTGGCTTGCTCATACAGATAACCTTGAACAATTACGTTGTTCACACACACACATCCTCCATGCATGCAAGCAAGTTGCAGAGAGACTGTGGCTCTGCCCACAACCTGCCATATGGATATTTATTTTTGTTGGCACCCCCTGCTCACTTCAGCTTAGATCTTATAAATTCAGCAATAATTGCATTACTGAGTCAGAAAACTAATTCAGCAGCGTTCGCCCTTTCTCCTGCATGCTCTCTCTCGCGCTTTCTGCCTCTCAGATGCAGGGATGATGGGAATCGTAGTCCCAAAACATCTGCAGGGCCGAGTTTGGGGGTGCCTGCTGTAAGAGCTATACAACATTATGGTAGGGGCCACTGTGGTCATCTACACTGGTGTTGTTGTGTACAACACTAATGTCTCGCATCAAATGTAACTGTAGAAAATACACCATGGCCTGGGGAAAAAGAGAGAGAGAATGCACATACTTTTGTAACCTAAGAAAATATTTAATAAAATATATTAGAGAGAGAGAGAGAGAGAGAGAGAGAGAGAGAGAGAGAGAGAGAGAGAGAGAGAGAGAGAGAGATGTCCCCCCCTCCCATCTCTGGTTTAAAAAGACTGGTCCCCCCTCCCATCTCTGGTTTAAAAAGACTGGTAGTAGCTCTCCAGCTTTTCAAGTCCATGTGGGTCTTTTTCCAACCCAACTGGAGATCTGGAGATGTTGAGGAGAGAACTTCAAACTTCTTTCAGGCAAAGCATTGCTCTATTGAGCTGCAGCAAGAATCCATTGAGCCCAGGCGTGCTGCTCTGCTTCCCTCTTCCCCTGCTGCATTCCAGGACAAACAGGACTTGATTGCTGTTTGACTTGCTTTGTATTTTCATTTCTCAATCTGCAGCAGCAATCTTGGTCTTTCTCAATCCGAACCACTTTTGCTTCATGCTATCACAAACATTTTATAAAAATAATAATAAAAAGAGGAAGAAATGTGAATTCTGCTCACATGGGAGGTATATTGTTACATTCTCCATTTTTGTTTTGTGTGTGATTGACTTGACTGCAATGGCTGCATCTCCATATATATAAAGGTAAAGGGACCCCTGACCATTAGGGACAGTCGTGACCGACTCTGGGGTTGCAGCACTCATTTCGCATTATTGGGAGCTGGCGTAAAGCTTCTGGGTCATGTGGCCAGCATGACTAAGCCGCTTCTGGCAAACCAGAGCAGCGCACGGAAACGGCGTTTACCTTCCTGCTGTAGCGGCAACTATTTATCTATTTGCACTTTGACATGCTTTCGAACTGCTAGGTGGGCAGGAGCTGGGACCGAGCAACGGGAACTCACCCCGTCACAGGGATTCAAACCGCCGACCTTCTGATCAGCAAGCCCTAGGCTCTGTGGTTTAACCCACAGCGCCACTTGGGTATATATCCACGCTCTGCAAAAAACTGTTGTAAAGCTCACAATTGAAAATACAATTGAGTTGCAGTTTCAGCTCTACAACGCTGGTGTCACAGTGTTATGGTAAAGTAAAGGTCAATGACCCCTGGATGGTTAGTCCCATCAAAGGTGACTATGGGGTGCGGTGCTTATCTCGCTTTCAGGCCAAGGGAGTTGGCGTTTGTCCACAGACAGCTTTCTGGGTCATGTGACCAGCATAACTAAACTGCTTCTGGTGCAATGGTTATAACACATTTATAACTCTGTATTTTGGCTGATGTAGCTGAGTCCAGTGTTAGAGAACTCTCTCTCTAAATGCAATAGAGGAGTGCTCATGTTTCTCTGTGAATGTACAGAAGTTGATGTTCTTCCAAAGAAGCTGGAAAGAGAATTGTTCTGGAAGAAGAAAGTAGAAACTTCTCAGAAGGCCTTCTCGGTAGTGGCACCCGCTCTGTGGAACACACTCCCATCAGATGTCAAGGAAATAAACAACTACCTGACTTTTAGAAAACTCCTGAAGGCAGCCCTGTTTAGGGAAGTTTTTAATGTTTGATGTATTTACAGTGGAACCTCGGTTTACAACTACCTCTGTTTATGAACGTCTCTGTTTACAAATGCTGCGGACCCAGAAGTGTTTACATCCGGATTCTGTGGCGTCGGATGCGCAGATCGTTTCTGTGCAGCTCACGCATGCGCAGAAGCGCTCTATCAACGCTTTGCGCACGCGCAAAAGTGTGCCTTCAGGGAGCGAATGCCTCCATTTACAAACATTTACAAATCCATGGAACGGATTGCGTTCATAAACCGAGGTTCCACTGTATCGTGTTTTTAATATTCTATTGATAGCTGCCCAGAGTGGCTGGGAAAACCCAGCCAGATGGGCGGAGTATAAATAATAAATTATTATTATTCTAGAAGGAACTGCATGGCCAAGCTGGGTCATGAATAGAAGGCTGAGTGCAAGTATTAGAAAGATAACAACACAGTTTGTTTGAATGTTTAAGGAAGAAGCTGTAATATTCAACTAAGTAAAATTAAGTCCATGCTTGGATAAGCATGTGAATGTAAATACCTTGCATATTTTTCTTCTTTGGCTAAATGTTCTGCAAGTAAAAGCTGCTGAACATTTTAACAAGTGTTTGGACATTATTTTAATTTCACAAAAAGTCAGTATTGCACATACCTGTAATGTTGGCTTCCCAGCTGCAATTTAGCTACCCTGCCAACTAAATTAAGTCCAGAATATTATGCCCAGGCATTCTTGGGTGAGGGAACTGCGAGATGGAGTTGGTTTGACCCCCACATTCCTCACACACTATTTATTTCCTAAGAAGGGCAATGGTAGGCACATGCTTTGCCAAGTCCTACAATTCTCTCCCTGGTCGCCCACATTGTTGACCATCTGAGCTTGGAAATGTGAAATAGATTTATAATTTAATGTGAATTGCTTTGCATGGGGAACATGCAGACTCAATGCCTCATTTTCCTCCCTCATGTCAAGGAAAGTTGGAGAACTCAGCCACTGATCTAAGCTGCACTGTGCCCCCTGTTTGATTCCACAGCCCAGAGAGCTCTATTTGTTTTCGTAATAATAGATGGTCCATGGCTCCTGATTTATTTGAGTATGAAAACAACCCCACAATTAGCTGCATGAAGTCTCTTAATTGGACCCAAGGGTTTCATTAGTCATAGTATGCAGTACCTTTGAAATGAGAAGGGACTTGTACAAAGGAAAATTAAGGAGAGTTAGCATCTGATGCAACCTTCCCTGGCAAAAGATTGATGTTTCTTTGCACACACATATTTCCTCCTACAGCGGAGAGGTGCATGAAAGGCCTGTGTGCCAAATAATGATACTCAATATCAAAGCTAATCTTGATTATTTATTCATCTATCTATTTCTTTATGGCCTTCTACATAATCATCTCGAGGCAATGTACAAGAAAAACAGCAGATACATTTAAAACAAAACGAAAACAATACAAAATAGAGACTTGGAGCAAATAAACATTTATCCAGCTGGGAGAGCCTTGATGAATACCAGACCATGGAGGCTGCAATCATGTACCCACTTAGCTGGGAGTCAGTTCCATTGAACTCAATGAGACTTACTTCTGAGTAGACATAAAGAGAACTGCAGTGTAAGAGAACTTCACGGGCAGTGCCTCTGCAGGGTTTCAGACACAGGATATTTGGAGTGAATCCTGGTTGAGGCTCTACCACTGATTTACAACTCTTCCCCTGTGAGATCATCCTGTGTGTGTTCTCCCCCATCCCTAAACCACAATACCAATTTGTCACTCATCCTAGGGAGGAGGAGGAGGAGGAGGAGGAGGAGGAGGAGGAGGAGGAGGAGGAGAAGAAGAAGAAGAAGAAGAAGAAGAAGACTTAAAGCAGCTCACATTCTCCTTTCCCTTCCTCCCCCACAACAAACACTCTGTGAGGTGAGTGGGGCTGAGAGACTTCAGAGAAGTGTGACTAGCCCAAGGTCACCCAGCAGCTGCATGTGGAGGAGCGGGGAAGCGAACCCGGTTCCCCAGATTACGAGTCTACCTCTCTTAACCACTACACCACACTGGCTCTTAGGAAGTTTCAAGGAAAGACATAATGGACTTTTCAAAGCTTATTGAATCATACTCAGGGGTCACTTGGTCCAGGGCATCAGTGGCCCTCCAGATTTTGTTGGAATCCAACACCCATCAGCTGCAGGCAGCATAGGCAAGAGTCAGGGATGATGGGAGTTGTAGTCCAGCAACATTTGGAGGGCCATCTGTTAGCCATCCTGATCTAGTCCAATCCCATGCTCAATGCAGCCTCTTCATACAGATCGGGGTCCATACTCTCCTCTAATACATCCAATGAAAGATAGTCCACCGCTACAGATGAATGGATCTGTCAGCTTTGATTTCTCTCAGTTTTTCATTTTTCCAATTCAAATTTCAATCCAGCCTTATTTCTATACTGGAACTGCCTGGTGCCTGGCATTCCAGATCAATATGAAATCTGATGGGGATGGATTGGGCTCAAGTCATAATGGCCAAAGGATTTCCAAACTCTGCGAGTTCCACTAGGAATAGGCACAACAGTGTTTTTCTCTTTCGTATCAATTTCACTTGTTCTTAATCATGAGTCCATTATATTCCATTTTCAATGGATTTCCTTTAAAGCATTAAAAAAATCAATTTAAATTGCATTTCCTACTAAAGTATTCACTTTGTACCCATCCCTCCCCTAAAACAGACATTATTTTCTGCAAAATATATATTTTTGTGCATATCTCCCCCGCCCCCCAAAAACCCCTGCATTGTCAAATATGGAGAACTGTGTAATCCAAGAGAGAGCTAAATTCCGGATCACAAAGCAGTCCAGGACTGGCAAATTAAGTTCAAGTTAATATGCAGAGCAAATGTATTTCTCCTCTATCCCTAGAACCCGCTCCACATTCTAAAGTTCTTCTCTGCCCCTGTTGCAAGGATGATCTGTTTTGCAAGCTCCCAGGGGTATCTGAATGACCATAGCCAGACAGAGAATTCAGGACCGCGTGGAATTTGGCCTGGGCTGCATTCTCACAGCACTTTGTTCAATTTCCCCAACATTTCCCAAAATGTCAAATCCCACATCACATCTGAGCTTTCACGTGGCATAAAAGCCACTTCTGGAAAAATAAAGGAATACAGGCACATTTAGTTCTCAATTCTGTGTCATTCCATTCCAGAAAAGAAAAGAAAAACACACACATAATCATTTGCACCCTCCTTAACCCAGAAGATTATAGGAATAAAATGGGGGGGAAATGGGGTGGTAAGCTGCCATACAATTCTTTCCATGTAGGAATCACAGGGGAACAGAAGCAAAGGGTAGGGAACTGAGAGGGGATACAATAGCTATCTTCAAATATCTAAAGGGCTGTCATGTGGAAGAATTGCAGCTAAAAAAGCCAATGCACTTCTGGGTTGCATCAATAGGAGTCAAGGGAAGTAATAGTACCACTGTATTCTGCTCTGGTCAGACCTCACCTGGAGTACTGTGTCCAGTTCTGGGCACCACAGTTCAAGAAGGATGCTGACAAGCTGGAACGTGTCTAGAAGAGGGCAACCAAAATGGTCAAAGGCCTGGAAACGATGCCTTATGAGGAACGGCTTAGGGAGCTGGGTATGTTTAGCCTGGAGAAGAGAAGGTCAAGGGGTGATATGATAGCCATGTTCAAATATATAAAAGGGTGTCATATAGATGAGGGTGAAAGGTTGTTTTCTGCTGCTCCAGAGAAGCAGACATGGAGCAATGTATTCAAGCTACAAGAAAGAAGATTCCACCTAAACATTAGGAAGAACTTCCTGACAGTTAAGAGCTGTTCGGCAGTGGAATTTGCTGCCAAGGAGTGTGGTGGAGTCTCCTTCTTTGGAGGTCTTTAAGCAGAGGCTTGACGGGCATATGTCAAGAATGCTTTGATGGTGTTTCCTGCTTGGCAGGGGGTTGGACTGGATGGCCCTTGTGGTCTCTTCCAACTCTATGATTCTATGACTGGGCTTGTTTTCTTCTGCTCCAGGGATTCTGTAGCTGTGATTCATATGGTAGAATACTGACATTGGAAGAGTCCCCAAGGGCGATCTAGGAATCATTGCCTTGCAGGGGGTTGGACTAGATGACCCTTGCGTGGGGGCGGGCTTTGCAGATCTACAGTTCTCTCACTAGCGAGGCTTGCTTCTCACTTTGCGAGGTTACAACCCAGAGCCAACGCTGCAGTTCCACTGCCCTCTTCCCACTGGAGCCTGATTTGATTATTTAAAAAGTTTTATCTGTCAGCCCCTAAAGCTAGAGCACCAGCTTATTTGTCTGCTTTTCACTTGCCTATCACAGCAGTAGCTCAACTAGTCGAAGCGGGAGGGAGCTGCATTATTAATACCCAGCAATACAAAAGGAAGCAAGGCGGGCTATTGTCAGTCCAGCCGGGAAAACTCCTGCAGATGGCTTCTTCTTCCAGCAAAGAGGGGCCTGGGGCCATGCTCAGGCTACAGAGGCTTGGGAGGCATTCCAGGAACATGTCCATCAGCCTTCATTGAACAAGGGCTGCTGCAGGGATAGAGCCAAATGAATCTCCTTAAATACACACCCATGCAAAATGTCGGCTATATCCAACTCTATTTCCAATCAGAGTAGACCCTGTGGGAAATGCCGGGGGCGGGGCGGGGATGATGCAAAGCGCCCACACTGGAAACCTCTCTGGGCGTCTTCCCTCTGGAGAGCAGCACAGGATGTTCTGTAACTCTTCAGTCCCAGGGCGCAGCAGACCCTCCAAATTTGATTTTTTTTTGGGGGGGTTGTTATGATTGCTTTATGCAAACCACTCAGAGGCATTTGTTGATTAAACAGTGTGTGTGTGTGTGTGTGTGTGTGTGTGTGTGTGTGTGTGTGTGTACAGATCCTCCAAGTGTCCTTATTTTCCAGGGACAGTCCCAGATTTACAGAAGCTGTCCCAGTTTCTGATTTGATCCTGGAACTGCTTTTCCTTAGGACTTTCCTATTTTCCTCAAATGAATGTTGGGAGGTATAGCAGAGAAATGTTGGAGGGTATGTAACAGGCATGCTTTCGCAAAGCTATTTCCACGAATACCGTGCAATTTTGTATGTTATTTTTTAATAGTCTATCCATTTTAATGCACACTCTATAAAAACATATGCTGGTCAGTGAGACACCGTGTGCCTGTCAGGTTCACACCAAAGGTACAAACTGTAGGGAGGGAGTTTTCTTCCACACATTGCTGTGTGGTCACAACATGCAGCTTTAAATGTCCACCCCTCTGCCCCCAATTTATTACAATCTACCCTTTAATTTATTGCACATCACTTGCCAAGACTTGTTTGCTTTGTTGAAAAACCTCTTTTTTATATATATTTAATAAATATAACCCACCCACCCTAATAGTTATTCCTCTTGACTCTTCTACATCAGCATTCATGTGTTTTGGGACCAAGCGACTTGTTTATGATGTCTGAGACTGAAAAGTTTGGTGTATGTTTGTGCATATGTCCTGCGTACCCTAGGAATGGCGGGCAAGTGTCTCTTTCAATTTGTGTCAACTTGCCTGAAATAAATGCAACCAAAGTCAAAGTTGCTGTGGCAAATTAGAAGTCCCTCAAAGGTTACGAATTCAATTTCAAGTGTGTTCCCCAAAGGAATCCGATTCTCAAATTTGCTTCCGAGATTTGAAGAGCATTGTTTGGTTTTCAGTCATGCATATGCAAGGTGATTTGGGAGTTAAAAGTAATGTCTTTGTGAGTGCTTCTTATTCTTGTTGCATTTAAGAGAAAATAATCCAGGAGCTTGAATCCTTGGGGGGGCGGGGGCGGACACCTATTGCTGTTAGAGGGCTTCAGAAGGCCTAGTGCCCTTTGACAAAAACCTAGCAACTTTTTAAGAACAGTAATACTAATAAAAAATCAGAGTCATTTTGTGAAGTGAAGAAGGGCTGAAGGGGCAACAAACTCTGCCCAAAAATTCTGGGATAGTTCTTACTGAGGTGACAAACCTGTGTCTACATTGTACCACCTGAGACTGAATTTGGGGCATCACATAATGAAATACTTCTCTACACTCCACACAGGGAAAAAAAATCATGTCACAAGTATCAGTACTATGAATTGTTTCATTTAAAAAGATTTGCATACCTTCCAACATTTCTCAAGTGAAAATAGGGGTGGCCTGTTTAATAATATTAAAACTTCTCTATGAAAGACTGTCTTCATGTGTCTTCTAAAGGTTGTATTTTTACTTATGTCCTTGGCTTGGGGGTCGCATAACCATACCCTCCAACATTTCTCCAATGAAAATAGGGATGTCCCATTCCATATTGATCATTTTACTATTTATACCCCACACATCTGACTGGCTTGCCCCAGCCACTCTAAACAGCTTCCAACATATATAAAAATATAATAAAACATAAAAAAAAAACAGTTCCCTGTACAGAATTGCCTTCAGAAGGTTCGGGGGGGGGGGTTGGATAACTTCATACCCTCCAACATTTCTCCAATGAAAATAGGGACATCCTAAGGAAAGCATAAAGCAATATGAAACAGTCATAACAAATACCCCCCCCCCCAAATCAAACTTTAAAAGCAAATTGGTGGCACGTTTGTCAAATAATGAGGAAAACCAGCAGTTTTAGGGAAATATAAGTAATTTAAAAATGCATGTCTTGGGGGGGGGCTTGTCTTAAAAAAAAACACCAAAAAACCCCCCAGTGAAAGTGGACAGAGAGCTCCTGAAAAGAGAGGGGGGGGCCTGCCACAATGAAGAATCAACTCTACTCTAAGCAATCAATGGCTACTAGTCATGATGCCTTTGCATAGTCTCCATTGTTGGAAGCAGTGATGCTTCTGAACACAAACTGCTTGAAACCACAGGAGGGGAAACTGCTCTGGTGCTCAAATCCTGCTTGCGGGTTTCCCACAGGTATCTGGTTGGCCACTGTGAGAACAGAATGCTGGACTGGATGGCTTGATCCAGAAGGGCTCTTCTTAAAGGTAAAGGTAAAGGGACCCCTGACTATTAGTTCCAGTCGTGATCGACTCTGGCGTTGCGGCGCTCATCTCACGTTATTGGCCGAGGGAGCCAGCGTACAGCTTCCAGGTCATGTGGCCAGCATGACAAGGCCGCTTCTGTTGAACCAGAGCAGCGCACGGAAACACCGCTTACCTTCCCGCTATAGTGGTACCTATTTATCTACTTGCACTTTGACGTGCTTTCAAACTGCTAGGTGGGCAGGAGCTGGGAGCTCACCCCATCATGGGGATTCGAACCACCGACCTTCTGATTGGCAAGCCCTAGGCTCAGTGGTTTAACCCACAGCACCACCCACGTCCCCCAGGGCTCTTCTTATGTTCTTACAAAAAGTGACCAAGGTTTCTGCAAAGTCCCCCTGCCCCAAAGAAAGAAGATATGTATAAAAGACATGCAAAGAGTGCATGGGAAGAAAGAGCAAATAGATGCAATGAATGGAAAAGGAGAGTGGCACTATTCTAAGCAATACCAGAATGGATTCAGCAAGCTGCAGAATGGTGAAGCAGGTTTAAGGAGAGAGGAAAGGAAGTCCAAGCAGAAGAACGTCACAATAGTCAGTGTACGAAATAACAAGTGAAGAAGAGTTGTATCAACAGGAAAAAGGGTGGATGGTATGGAGCATGGGCAGGGAAGCAGTGGTTCTCCAGATGTTGTTGGACTACATCTCACATCAGCACTGACCATCAGCCATTCTGGCTGAGGCTGATGGGAGTTGAAGTCTAACAACCTCTAGAGAGTCACAAGTTCCTTATCTCTGTCATAGATAGCATTGGTCTATGTGAGTCCTTTCCCTATGGCCTGAGACATTTCTGTGAACACTACAATTCTCATCTTTGTATGCTGTACATCTTACACTTCCTTGTCCTTGGTGGGGACATGGAAAGGGAGAAGACAGGGGAAGTGAAACTTTACCAGTCTTTCAATCATGTGTTGTGTCAATGGCACCTTGGAGAGCTCTCTGGTCATCCATTAAACCAATGGTCTCTTATTCAATAAATCCTAGCAGTTAATTAAGCTATCAATTTTAGCAGCAATGCCTGTCCCTTACTGCCCTTGTGATTTCTGATGTGTAAAAAAAAAAAAAAAACACTCTTCTGGGGTCGAAGAATAATAATGTGTTAACAACTCCTAAAAATTCCTATATGAGGGACATCCTTGTACCATAAGAGACAGGGGTGGGAAGTAAGTAGATCAGGATCCACTGGAAGAGTTCTGGATTATTTGTAGTGCATCATCAATGATTTCTGACTCCCAATTACTTAATTATGGCAATAACTATACATGTTCCCCCAGTAAATTATATTGGAATAATGAAAGTTGAATGTTGGAGGATTTGGGACAGACAAAAGAAAGTACGTCTTCATGCAGCGCATAGTTAAATGATAAAACTCCCTTCCATAGGAGGCAGTGATGACCACCAATGTAGATGTTTTTAAAATAGGATTAGACAAATTCATGGAAAATAAGGCTAATGGTGGCTATTAGCCAAGGTGGCTTTGCTCTGCCACTATGGCTGGAGGCAGGGATGTTTCTGAATACCAGTTACTGGAAACCACAGGTGACTCTTGAGACTCTAGTAAAAAATAAAGTAGATTCCACCACACTGAGGTCTGCATTCCCCTGTGTTAAGATGCCCCTTACGGTAACATTTTCCTTCTATGCCAAGTCAATTCCTATTTCGTACATAAAACCAGCCTTTTAACAAAGATTTGAGAGTGGTTCATCAGTGCAAATTTTGCATGTAATTTCATCTTAAGGTTACAGGCCCACACTCATTAGTTTCCAGAATGCACTTATGATAAAGGAAGAAATTTACACCAGGACTGCAGCAGGTGTCAGTAGCTCTCCTCCCATTGAGACCAACGAAAGAAAGAGAATGGAGGGAAGCCACCCCTCTTGCTTCTTGCCATGCCTGCTCAATTGCCAAGGAGTAATTTAAGCATGGGTAAATATCTGCAAATTCAATTAATTAGATCTTAAAGGTGCAATCCTACCCTGGTGTAAAAGAACACCCTGTGTTGCTAATTACAGAGGTGGAGTTGTTGGCAGTCTCATCCTCTCCTCCTCCTCCTCTCTCTCACAAAAATCATTGTGCAGGGACGCTGAGTCAGGACCCTGCAAGGCGTGAAGAGCTGTTGTGCAGCAACACACAGGCAGGGCCATGCATTTGCTCTACTTGAAGATGGAGACAGGCGGCAGGGGGGAGAATAAGAATTCTGCACAAAGACACACACACACAAAAAAAAAAATCCTAAGAAAAAAAATGAAGGCTGTAACATGTATATATTATGCCAATTAAATCAATGTACACACAATTTCCCTTGTTGCACAAATAATCCTTCATCCTGGCAGCCTAGCAGAGGGACTCTGACCCTGAACTCTGATTATCTTGGTCAACAGCTCTCTACTACTCCTGCCCATCTTCTCAGTCTTAAAGAATGGAAGATGGTCAGAAGGCTGAATTATGCACCTAGCACCAATTTCTGCATTGGTGTGGGGAAAGCAGCCCAGGGTGTACAACACAAGTAATAAGATATTATTATTATTATTTTATCTGAAAAAAACAAACAAGCAATTAAAATACTTGGATACAATACTTGGATGCCTACTTTGAAAGATCTCAGCTTGTTGGAAGAGGAAGGTCTTCACCAGGCACCAGTAAGACAATAATAATAATAATAATAATAATAATAATAATAATAATAATAATAATAATATTCATTATTTATCCCAAAAGTGTGCCACTACACCAAAGGCCTGATTTGAAAATAGTGTGGAATGGACCTCTATCTGCAGAATGCCATCACCTGCAAAACACAATGGTTGACTGGGTATATAAGGGGTGAGTTAATATTTCAGATACCCTGGTCCTAAGCTATATAGAGCTTTAGAAACCGAACAAACGAAAGAGCATCTTGAACTTAGCTCAGTAGCTACCTGGCAGCCAGTGCACTTCTTTCAACAGCAGGCTCACCTGTTGGCGATATCCTACCTCAGGGAGCAGTCAAGCCCCTACATTGTGCACCAGCTGCAGCTTCCTGGCCAACATCAAGGGTAGCCCCACATAGAGCACATTGTAGTAATCCTGCCTGGAGGCTACCAGTGCATGGGCAACCGTGATCAGGCTATCCTGGCACAGAAACAGCTGAAGCTGACAGAAGACCCTCCTAGCCATTGAGTCACCTGGAACTCTGTCAACAAAGATGGATCCAGTAGCAAGTTGATGTTGTTCAACCTCAAACGAGACTTCCAACCTTTTATTTTACCTCCCTCCCTCTTCCATTTATGCTAGCGGTGGAGGACCTCAGGGCGGAGGCCCAAGTATAGCCTTCTAAATCTCTCTATCTGGCCCTTGGAGCTCTCAGCAGTGAGCCAGTGTGGTGTAGCGGTTAAGAGAGGTAGACTCGTAATCTGGTGAACCGGGTTCACGTCTCCGCTCCTCCACATGCAGCTGCTGGGTGACCTTGGGCTAGTCACACTTCTCTCAGCCCCACTCACCTCACAGAGTGTTTGTTGTGGGGGAGGAAGGGAAAGGAGAATGTGAGCTGATTTAAGGCTCCTTCGGGTAGTGATAAAGAGGGATATCAACTCCAAACTTCTTCTTCTTCTTCTTCTTCTTCTTCTTCTTCTTCTTCTTCTTCTTCTTCTTCTTCTTCTTCTTCTTCTTCTTCTTCTTCTTCTTCTTCTTCTTCTTCTCAGCAGGCCATTCCTCTTCCCCAGGCTGCACTTCTCCAATTCCTTTGCCAGCAGGATGGAATGTGTCCTTGAACTATCATAATGCCTCTTGGTTGTACATACAGATGGAGACATGTATTGTAGAAAGCTCTGACTTTTACATGGCTGGACTGTAGCCTACTGTACACAGAAAACAAGATTGATCCACCCAACCACCACTGCTATGTGTCCCTCAAGAGGGTGTCCACCTGGGAATGTGGCTCTTGGGTTGAAAAAGGTTCCCCACCCCCACTTTATGCCAACTTGGAATCATAAAATCATAGAATCATAGAGTTGGAAGAGACCACAAGGGCCATCCAGTCCAACCCCCTGCCAAGCAGGAAACACCATCAAAGCATTCTTGACATATGGCTGTCAAGCCTCTGCTTAAAAACCTCCAAAGAAGGAGACTCCACCACACTTCTTAGCAGCAAGTTCCACTGTCGAACAGTTCTTACTGTCAGGAAGTTCTTCCTAATGTTTAGGTGGAATCTTCTTTCTTGCATTGCTCCATGTCCGCTTCTCTGGAGCAGCAGAAAACAATCTTTCTCCCTCCTCCATATGACATCCTTTCATATATTTGAGCATGGCTATCATATCACCCCTTAACCTTCTCTTCTCCAGGCTAAACATACCCAGCTCCCTAAGCCGTTCCTCATAAGGCATCGTTTCCAGGCCTTTGACCATTTTGGTTGCCCTCCTCTGGACACATTCCAGCTTGTCAGTATCCTTCTTGAACTGTGGTGTCCAGAACTGGACACACTACTCCAGGTGAGGTCTGACCACAGCAGAATACAGTGATACTATTACTTCCCTTGATCTAGATGCTATACTCCTATTGATGCAGCCCAGAAGGTATGGAATGTCCTTTCTTTGCCTGTGGCACCTCATACAGATGCATATTTTGCCTCAGACAAGTTCACAGCAAGTTGGGAATCCAACAGTAGCTGGTTAGTATCATAGAATCATAGAGTTGGAAGAGACCACAAGGGCCATCCAGTCCAACCCCCTGCGAAGCAGGAAACACCATCAAAGCATTCTTGACATATGGCTGTCAAGCCTCTGCTTAAAAACCTCCAAAGAAGGAGACTCCACTACACTTCTTGGCAGCAAATTCCACTGTCGAACAGCTCTTACTGTCAGGAAGTTCTTCCTAATGTTTAGGTGGAATCTTCTTTCTTGTAACTTCCCTCTTATTCTCTTTTCTACTATGAATAAACCTTGTTAGAATTCATACAGATGCTTTGTTCTGTGGACAGAAAGTCTTACGACAGCCCTGGAAGAATTTGATTTGGAAACAGACCGGGGAAAACAAAGATCACCATGAAACCTTGATGAAATGCACCCTGCTACTCCAGTCAACTCATGAGACTATCTTAATTCTTGTGGAGGAATTTGTGTTTCCCTTGAAATGCATCTGGGATGGGGAGAGCAATCAGTTGAATGTTTGTATTCTGTGGTCAACGCGAGTTGTATTTTTTAATCAGCATAACATTGATCCCTTATGTTGAACAGAGGAGGGAAAGTCTGAGATTCTGGCAACTTTTAACTTCCCTTACAACTTTTGCCAAGCTGAGCCATCTCAAACATTGGAACTCCAGCTTTTGGAGGACAAGAGTTGAAAGGAGTAGTGAATGTGTGAGAAGAATGAAACATTCCTAAACTGGCCACTTGTCACCTGCAAATCATTTTCTCCTAATGCTGCATTACAGAGGAGAATGTAAGAACACAAGCATTGTCCTGGTGGATCAGGCCAATGAAGCTGAAAGATGGTACAGGGCAGCTAAAAGAAAGTACTTCTTAAAGCAGCACATAGTTAGACTATGGAAATTATTTCCATAGGAGGCAGGGGTGGCCACTGACCTAGATGTTTTTAAGAGAGATTTTGAGAGGTTCATGGAGGAGAAGGCTATTGATGGACACTAGCCATGGTGCCTAGGGACCCAGGTGGCGCTGTGGGTTAAACCACAGAGTCTAGGGCTTGCTGATCAGAAGGTCAGCGGTTCGAATCCCTGCAATGGGGTGAGCTCCCGTTGCTCGGTCCCAGCTCTTGCCCACCTAGCATTTTGAAAGCACATCAAAGTGCAAGTAGATAAATAGGGACCGCTCTGGTGGGAAGGTAAATGGTGTTTCCGTGCACTGCTCTGGTTTGCCAGAAGCAGCTTTGTCATGCTGGCCACATGACCCAGAAGCTGTCTGTGGACAAACGCTGGATCCCTCGGCCTATAGAGTGAGATCAGCGCCACAACCCCAGAGTCGGACACGACTGGACCTGATGGTCAGGGGCCCCTTTACCTTTACCTTTTAGCCATGGTGCCTATGCTCTGTCTTCATGGTTGGTTGAAATAATGCTTCTGAATACTAGTTGCTGGAAACCACAGGAGGGGAGGGTGCTCTTGTGCTCAGGTCCTGCTGGTGGATTTCACCCAGGCATCTGGTTGGTTACTTTGAGTCCAGCATGCTGAATTTGATGGGTCATTAACCTGATTATTATGTTCTTAGGCCCAATACTCACCTATTCCAGTATTCTGTACTCACAGCAACCCAACAGATGCCTGGGGAAAGCTCACAAGCAGGACATGAGCACAACTGCACTATCCCTACTAGTGGTTTCCAGTAACTGGTGTTTGGAGGTATGCAGCAGCCACTGCCACTGGAGGTAGAGCACAGCCATTGTGGCCAGTCCATTGATAGTTCTCTGGGTTCAATTAGGGATGCTTGAGGAATTGGTTCCCAGTGAATTTCTCTACAAGCTGGTCAGATCAGCACCTCCTGGACTTATGTATGGATTAGAATTTAGATGGTGCTGAGATTTTGCACATTCTGAATATGGACACAAGTAGCAAACATTATAGTTCTTCCATGAAGACCATAAGGAAGAAGGCATATTACAGTCATTCATCCTGGTGTTCTGTAACCCATAACAGTGTGAGAATAAGCCTCTCCCTAAACCATCTTCCCAGATAGCCCAACCATAGCCTATTCAACAGAAGGTGTGAAAATATAAATCCATAGCACATTTGCAAATATCCCGCAAATCAGCTTTTTCAGTTTTGCTCCAGAAATAAACAGAAAAGCAAAATGTCTGCATTCAAAACAATGACTTCTCTTTTCCCGGCAGGTTTCCTTTTGAGATAGTTTGTCACTTTTGGGAGATATTATCTGGAGGTTGCAAAAATGCACTTGCTTTCATCCGAGCGATATCCCATGTCACCTCTGATTGAGGCTAACACAGGTCCCTCTTCTTTTTCTCTGATCCAATGTTATATTGATTTATATACCCTGATCTTTTCTTGATTGCCTTCCTCCAGGGCTTGGAAACTGGACAGCACTGAGACACACAGATTGGGTGGAGGAGATTTCATTATTTAAGTTGATAATCCATTTGATCTGCTTGCTCTGAAGTGTTTGCTATCACTTCTAGAATGCTTACTGTTCCTCTCGGTTCCTATCTGCCATCACAGCTCTGTTCCTAATGGAATTGTTTTACACTGTGTCACACTTTCTGTTCTTGCTGTTGTCAAATTACCCACCTAGGATTTTAATGCTTCTCTGCTCCTCTGTCATATACAAACTGCAGTAGTTTTAATGCTAAAGGACAGGGATGGGGAATGCTCAAATCATTATGGTACATAAACAAGGCAAGGGTTAATGTGTAATGTACAGCTAGGAAAGCTAAGATGTTGATCCAATGGTTGATGTGCCCCCTAGACTCCTGTTATATGGGAGTGGGGTGGACATGGCTTTAGCACAGCAAGCAAGATTCATCTTTGGACTGGACAAGCATATGGGAGTTCTTTATAGTAGACTGGGTGTTCACACCAGCAGTGAGTCTCTGAGGCCTAGGTAATGGAGGAGGAGATGGTGCAGGCTTGGAGACAGACTTGGCATTGCACACTTCCTCCATAGACAGAGACCCACCAACAAGTATTGGTGGGATGGGAGGATCTGGTGATGTGTGAAGCTGAGCAGGGCCTGGCAGGGATAGATCTGATGACGATCCATTGGGTTCCTCCTCAGGGTTGAATTGACACCCCCTGTGTCCTTCCTGGACACATTTGATGTCTCACAAGGCTGTCCCAGACCACTGGGTCCCTCCTCAGATCATCAACAACTAGTCCCCCCACCTGTTGTCCTGATCTGATCAAGCCCTCCAAGACAACTCAGTGACTTCCCAGTTGTTTGTGGACCACAACCCCCAACATCCCTGAGCATTGGCCAAGCTGGAAGGAGTTGGAATCCAACAACATCTGGTGAGCCACATGCTCCACATCCTGAAATCAAGTGGTGAAACAGCATTGTGATGAAAACAGCAAAGAGCCAGGTGACACCTTAATGGCTAACCCATTTGTTGTGGCCTACATTCTTATGGACTCAGGTCCACTTTGTCAGATGCATGAACTGAAATCTTAGGTGGCAGGCATAGAGAGGAGAAAGTTGTAAGGTGGGAGTTGAATGGCAATGAGATGCAAAAATTACAGCCAGTGATAATTAATTACTTAGGCACACCTATTGCAGTGATAAGTTATTCAGCTGAGATCCTGCTATTAACATCTGAAGTGGAGCAGGGAACCAGTCTGATGAAGCCGTTGTAGATTGCATGGATACCCTGAGCTAATTAACACATGCAGTGTGATAAAAAACCCACTTTGTCTCAATTTAACCCACAAGTGATGGCTTTGAACCTCTTGCCTTTCAACTGATTATGATTCATTGATGCTGCCATGTGTATTTGATTTTGTTAAGTGATGCTGGAGGCATCTGATCATTGTGAATTCTGGTATGAATCGCCCTGATCTGCACCTGCCACGCTTTTACAGTTCCTAATTTTCCTTAAATAGTTTTCAGCTCTGAAACCTAACAAATTGCATTTTAAAATGCATTCTTCTGAGGGGGGGATACGTTTAAAATTATAGATTTAAATTTAAATTTAAAAAGTTGTGTGTGCTTATGTATATTTCAAAAAGTGTAGATTAAAATAGAAATGGGTCAGGAGAGACTTATGAATAAATTCACATGGACATGACATGGCATAGAAATACAATGATACATCCATTCCTATATTTGTTGCAAAATTTATTGCAAAATTCCTTAAAATGTAACTGATTATTCCAGATGGTACCTACATGGTGCTCTTCTGGTGGTTCCCTCACTGCAAGAAGTGAGGTTACAGGGAACCAGGCAGAGGGCCTTCTCGGCAGTGGCACCCGCCCTGTGGAACACCATCCCATCAGATGTCAAGGAAATAAACAACTACCTGACTTTTAGAAGACATCTGAAGGCAGACCTGTTTAGGGACGTTTCTAATGTTTGATGTTTTATTCTGTTTTTAGTGTTCTGTTGGGAGCCACCCAGAGTGGTTGGGTAAACCCAGCCAGATGGGTGGGGTACAAATAAAATAATAATAATAATAATAATAATAATAATAATAATAATAATAATAATTAAGGGGCTATTGCGCTCTGACTCCCATCAGCCCCAGCTAACATTGGTCAGTGCTCAAGGATGATGGGAGCTGTAGTCCAAGATTAAGAAACAACCATTCACATGGTTTCAGTGCCTTTGTTTCATGAATATTTTAAGCTTCTCCTCCTCCTCCATCTTCACACAGCCCACACCACTGTTTCAGATCCATTGTCTGTAGTGACCCATATGTTTTTCTTCATTAGCGTTCATGGTTTCCTCACATCAGGCACAGTGTAATCACATAATTACAAAATAAACCTATGCAGGTCACCACAACTAATCACTGTTAAATAGGGCAAATGAAGACAAGGGCTGGGAGGACAATGAGGGTGGCGAAGGAAGAAGAATGAAAACAGTAGTGTTGAGGAAAGCTTCTAAATGACTTGAGTGCAGACAGCTGAGGCAAATGGGAGGAGCTTTTAGGCACATACGGAAAGCTAACGTGAAGCAAAGTAAACTGATGTAGCTGGAGAGCCAGCATAGTGTAGTGGTTGACTCATAATCTGGTGAACTGTTGGAGATTCATTCCCCGTGCTGCATTCATGGGATTGTTGTCTATCACATGATGGTGTATGTTTACATTCCACAGTGGGAAGTGACGAAGACAGGATGTTTGTGTTACTGTGGGTTACTGTGGGACTATTGTCCTTTGTTCTTTCTCTTTGCTGCCTGATGCTAGAGAGAGAGGGAGCCATGTTGCAGTGTTCCGTGTGGTAAAGAAACATAGATTATATGTAAACAAACATAGATTAGCCAAATGCTGAGTTGCTGACTCAGTTGAGCAAACTCTGCGGATCCGTAAGTGTGCTGATGTTTCTTGGCATCGGTTGCTGTGATGTTTGGGCTGAAGAAAGGCTTTGAAGCTCCCAAATGATCGACTAGGAGGGAGGGAGCATGCCAGTTGGGCAATGTGTCTCTGCCAGGGTCCTACTCATGAATAGGAGATCCTAACATGAACTGGTTTCGCTTCCCCACTCCTCCACATGCAGCTTCTGGGTGACCTTGGGCTAGTCACACTTCTCTGAAGTATTTCAGCCTCACTCACCTCACAGAGTGTTTGTTGTGGGGGAGGAAGGGAAAGGAGATTGTTAGCCACTTTGAGACTCCTTAAGGGGAGTGAAAAGGCAGGATATCAAGTCCAAACTCTTCTTCTTCTCTAGCTAAGTGTATTTTCAAAATTAGCATTTCAGTATTCAGCGTTCAAGTCACATTCCCATTCAGATGCTCCATATTTCTCTCTCACACAACATCTAGACTTTTTCTGGGGGGGTAGGGGGGTAGGAAAGAAATGTTTTTCTCCCCAATAACCTACTTTAACAAGACCCGAAAGGTATTCACGCTGCATAAAAATATAGTTATTGATTTCTTTCTTTAGAGACTCGTGGGTTAGGTTAAAATGTTTTGCAGTTTGTACAGTATGGAAAAGGGCTTCATTGATCCCAAAATCAAGAATCTAAATTAGAAAAGGTGTTTGACATGTCAGAGGAAAGTTTAGTGTCTCTTTGATCATTAGTACTGAAAACTAAACCCTGTTCATATGTTCTTACATTCGATCCATGGAGTGGGGCCAATCTAGACCTCTCCATCCATGAATTTCCTTCATTGAGCTGGTAGGTTTTAAGGGAGATTGTAAGCACATTCAGCTGAATATTCTTCTATTCCTCCCTGTACAATTCTTATTCTGACCTTCCTCTCGATGTGGGAAGGTCAGGGGAGAAGGGGACAAAGCTGCTACACATCATGCCATAGCCCTCTTTCACATTTAGGGTTGCATCCAACATGGTCAGTCCAGAAGCGAAAGGACCATTGCTCTAGCAGAAGTCTATTTCTGATTGTGGTGCAAGAGAGGAAACCAATCTAACGGATTTGCTGGTGTATCTTCTTGTTCGTGAGCTAACAAATTTACACTGTCTAGTTGTGCAACATCTTACACAAAAGGATTCACTCGTTCAACATGACCAACTTATTGTTGTTGGCATCTGTCTGTTTTGAGAGACAATGGAGTGCACCTCTGGGGGGTGAAGTCAAACAGCTGTGTTAGCAGAACTGAAGTGATCAGTTCGGGCATAAGCCAGGGCAGTGTAGGTGCTGGGCTGCCCAGAGGCCGTCCTTCACTGAGGCCGTCCAAAGGAAATAAGAGCAATATGTTTGGCACCAACTTGTCTGCAGGAGTTGCCAGAAGATAAGATAAGATAAGATAAGATATCTTTATTGTCATTGTCCCCTTGCGGGAACAACAAAATTACTCGGTTGCTACATCCACTCCGATAAAGCATTCCGCATAATCCAAAATTATAAAAACCTAATTAAAAACAGTAAATATAATACAAAATAATAAGTAAAATAAGATGACTTCAAAGTCCAGGCTTTCCATTTAAGGCCAGAAGGAGGTGTACAATGTGCCATCCAATCATTTTAGGCACTCCACTCGATTTGTGTAGGATTTACTACACAAGAGCCAGTGTGGTGTAGTGTTTCAGAGCGGTAGACTCGTAATCTGGGGAACTGGGTTCCCATCTCCGCTCCTCCACATGCAGCTGCTGGGTGACCTTGGGCTAGTCACACTTCTCTGAAATCAATCAGCCCCACTCACCTCACAGAGTGTTTGTTGTGGGGGAGGAAGGGAAAGGAGAATGTTAGCCGCTTTGAGACTCCTTCGGGTACTGATAAAGTGGGATATCAAATCCAAACTACTCCTCCTCCTCCTCCTCCTCTTCTTCTTCTTCTTCTTCTTCTTCTTCTTCTTCTTCTTCTTCTTCTTCTTCTTCTTCTTCTTCTTCCTCCTCCTCCTCCTCCTCCTCCTCCTCCTCCTCCTCCTCCTCCTCCTCCTCCTCCTCCTCCTCCATAGATTTTTCTTCACCCACAGACATCCTGCAAGGCAGCAGAGTTTTAGGATCTGAATTTTCCTTCTCCTAGATGGGCAACCTTCCCAGCCCCATCTCCCCCTCACTTCCCTCTACAGCATGTGCAGAAACCACCTTCTTGATCGTTGGGTTCACTATTGGTCTTGTTCAGTCAATCTGCAAGAATCTGTCTTCACATGCAGAGGAAGTCTCTAACTCACTGAGGGGTTGACACCCATCACTTACTTAGCAACCGCCTTGCTTAGCCATGCAGTCGAAGCTGTTCCCAGGGTGTGGCTGCTGTTGCATGCTGAGAGCTTCTAGGAGCCACAGCTGAGTGCTGAGTGCAGGGTGGAGACCAAAGGTGGACAAACCACCATGTAAAGAGCAAACTACCATGTCCTCCACCCCCTACACCCCAGATGACCAGCTAGTGGAACAAGTTCCATGCTAACTTTCTTTAACTTAGTGTTATATTGGATACAACCCATTGAAATGTGCTCTACAGTGAATGAAACATGGTAAGTGCTTTGCAGTGAATGAAACATGGTAAGTATCTGCAAGATAAACTAATGAAAATTTAAGGTTTTCATATCCTTGAAAGCCATAGTCGGAGATGATGGTTGCCACATTTTGCCATTGGAGATGGAGCTAGAGTGGTGGAATTACACTTCTGACAATGTAACCAGGACACTGTTTGGTGTAATGGTTATAGTCAGTGCTATTTTTCTAGAAAAAGAGGTGCCAGAACTCACCATGAACACCTAATTCTCTTAGAATGGCAATGGTGTCTACCTGAGAGGTGCCATAACCCACCTGAGAGGTGGTGGAAGAGTTCCAGTGAGTTCTGGCTGAAAAAAAGCCCTGGTTATAGTATTGTGTGCATTACCCCAAGGAGTGAAGGTGAAATATAATGAAACCCAGATCTTAAATTAAACATAACTCCCAAATGATGTTGCTAAGCATCTAGCAGATTTACTGAAAACAGTATTTCCTGATCAAATCTCACAGTTTATCTGGGTAGTGGTTACAGGGTGTTTTCACCACTCTAGAATTTGTGGGATATGTCTTTTTTTTCTTTCGTTTGGGGGGTTTTAACCCTTCCATAGCACAAATTCAGTCATCTGTGAAGACTTATGACTACAAAACTCAGGATGCAGCATGAATACGATTGCAATACGTGAGTGCAAAAAATAATTTAGGGTCTCATCTGAAGGCGAGCTATTGAAAAAAAAAGGATAGAAGGAACGTAATGTAAAGTGCTGGTAGGGCTTCTGTGGAAAATCACCGCAAAACACTAATGTCTCGCATCAAATGTAGCTGATCTGTAGAAAAGACTCTACAATCTGAAAAAAGAGGCAATGCACATACTTTTGTAAACCAAGAAAATATTGAATAAAAATTAGCTTTTAAAAAATGGGTTACAACAGGAGAGTCTCCTATAGAATTTTCACACATCTTTCTGCCCCTTTGGTGTGCATCAGGGATTATGAAGCAAGGTGTTGTTGTTTTTGTCGCTGTTGTTGTTGTTCAGCACAGATGTCATCGTTTAAGAAATTGATTGTCAGTGCTAACACTGCCTAGGTTGCATTCAGAACCTGCCAGACACACGGTGGAGAAAGTGTTGGCAATGCATAAATCCTATGGTTTGATCCCACCCCCCAGGCCTGACCAATTTTACAGCTGACAGAGTGTGTGCGACCACTGCTTATTTATTTACTGACTGATCTTAAAAGACATCCTTGCTACAGACAGCAAATTATTAGCATGGTTGAAAAGGACCAAGGGGGAGATTGTCTTTTCTTGAAATAATGAGAACACTAAAGTAGGCAATTTTCTCAAGGACCAAGCTATAAGTAATTAACTAGATGATGTTATCACACTGGTAATGTACCCTTAATTTACAACCCTTCTATTCCAATGAACCAAACACATAGTTCAGTGAAAGAGGAAGAGATCTAACAAAGGGTGCTGAGATGGGAGACATGCTTCATAAGGGGAGGATGGAAAGTTATATGAAAGTTGTAAAGAAGTTCAGAGGAAGATGATTCGGAGTGTCAGGAAGTCTTTGTGGTTGAGAGCAGTGTCACCCATGGGTGGAGACCATGACACTCTCAAGGCACCCTTAAATTTTGCTGATTGCATAAACTAGCCCACAGTCTCCTGACGTTGAGATGCATGAAATTTTCAGAGTTTGTTTTGTTTCCTCTGCCAGTTTTATAACGACACTGACACCTTGAACTATCTATTGATATTTCCCCCTTGGCAACAATTCTGTTTCCCTGTAGTGTCTTCATATGGTAGCACATTCAACCAGTAATATTTTTTTAAGCTCATACAGGTCTTGGGAATGTATCATCCTTATTGGCTTCCTGTCCAATTCTATATCGATTTCAAAATCATGCTTTTAAGCACGCCTCGCTTACCTGGCATCTTCCCTCTATGCCTGGAAAGGAGACAGCTTAAGGATCAACGTCGAGCTGCCCTGGGCACTTCAATGATTATACAAGCACCTCTTCAACTTGTTACTTCTTGGTTGCAAACCTTCCCATAAGTACAATCAAGGGAACTAGAATCAGAATATTCACTACAAAATCATTTCTATAATTCGAAATATACACCATGAGAACAGATCTATAAGGTTAGACCTAGCCTCAATCAATCAATCTATCAATATATCTATATCTAGCTAGCTTGCTATGCCCATTTAATTTATTTATTTACCTTGACTGCCCAGTGTGGGTCAAGGATGGTTTTAGACACAGGTGATTGTGGTGGTATTTGGAGAGGATTATCAAAACTGACACACACCAGTCAATTCTCTCCTAACTAGAAGGTTGGTTTGTGTTTTTATTAGCATTCCCCACAAGGAAATGAATAAAATAGTTTTAAAAATTGAATACATCAAGTATATCAGTTCAAACACCTTGACCATGATGGCTGGGAGAGCTGGGTGCAGGTGTCCAAAGACCAAGTTGGAGAAGGATGCTACAAAATTGTATGATCATCATCGTCATCGTCGTCGTTGTCCATTTATAAACTGCATTCTACAAAGGCATCTCAAGACAAGGCATAACAAAAAGCAGACCAACTAACCCCAAGCAAATTGGTCAGCTGTGGGGCTAGTTCTGCAGTGACTGGTCCTGAGGTAATGCCCAGCCTTGGGATGTATAAGTATGGGGAAAGCTAGAATCAAGAAGAGCCTGGGCCAGCTCTTAATTCAGAGATGAGGAATACCTGTCTCTCGTGGTGATGTTGGACTTAATTGTCCCATCCATGGTCAAGAATTCTGGGAGTCACAGTCCTTCAATATCTGGAGGGCAATGTGCTCCCAATCCTAACTGCTTGGTGTGGCATAGGACCATAACACTGGATATATAAGGACTCTTACTGACTTTGGCTGAGGAGACTGAGCTCTAGCTGGAGACCTCTGAAACTTGGCCTCACTCATGGGCTAACTGCCTAGTGAAATCAGAGATGTGGAGAGCTTCTTCCGGTTCTTTTATTTAAATCAAGAGAATACACAGAGAGACCATGAATTATGCTCCCTCAGTCTCAAGATGTTGCTCAGAGTGCCCGCTCCACCCCCCTTGCAGTACTTCCTAGCTTCCAAACCCCTCCTTACTGCCTACGGTGGCCAGCAAAGGAATCTTTCTGTCTCTGTTTGTCTTTCTGCTCTAAGAGATGAAGGGAGTGCCTGGTTCTCAGAGAAGCAGGAGGTTCTACCAGGCTTTCAAGTGACATAGTGTCCACGTGCTGTTTCTCCCATTTCTGAGTCCTGTCTCTGTTCAGGACTAGAGCATCTAACTTGCTCCTGTTCCTCATCATCCATTATTTCCCAGCTCTTTGCATCTTCTTCTCTGGTGTGTCCTGTTCGTCATCACCATGAACCTGGGTCCATACTATTGTCAGCTTCCTCCTGCCTCTTGGTGTGGAAGTCTCCACCACTCCTCCCCATCTGCCCAGCCCCTGACAGTCAGCAAATTCTAAAGATGCTAAGTAAATCGTCTTCCCCTTGTTGCCTTTCGGGCTGGGGAGCCTAATGCTGGGGATTGAACCTAGGACCTTCTGTACCCAAAGTAGATGATCTACCATTGAGCTATAGCCCTTCCCTAAATGCAGCTGGATGACAACTCACATCACCCCTGACTATTGGCCTTTTTGGCTGGGCTGATGGGAGTTGTTGCGTAACATTATATGGGGGGCTACAGATTAGCTAATTCACTTTAGGGGACCAGTGTGAGGCAGGAGGAGAACAGGAATCCGCACCCTCACAGACAGACCAGAGAGTAAACTTGGTTCTTGGAGAATGAATTTATATATATATATATATATATATATATATATATATATATATATATATATATACACACACACACACACACACACACACACACACACACACACACACATTCAGAAATACAGTTGGGATGGTATAAGGGTTCACCTTAGAACTGATTGAAAAAATGTGTGTCTGAGCCTGAAGGGCTGAGTTTTGCTAGGGCTTTCATTTTCTGTTTGAGAGGCTATAAAGCATTCTGTGGAATATAAATCCCAGGAACCGTGTTTGTAGTGCTGCTGCATTTAATAGTTTGTCAGCATTTCCCATATTTCCAAGAGGTTTATAACATGGCCATAAAAATTCACTGAAAGATAGAACTTGGTAAGACTTGAAAAGTACTCTTCCTGTCCCTTTACCTCTGTCAGATTTCTCCCCCCGCTCTTCATCCTTAAAAAAAGAATAAAGAAAAGGAAAAGGAGGAGGTAGAGGAAGGGGAAGAGAAGGAGGAGGAAGAGGAAGATGAAAGCAAATATATTTTGGGGGATATCAAATCCAAACTCTTCTTCTTCTTCTTCTTCTTCTTCTTCTTCTTCTTCTTCTTCTTCTTCTTCTTCTTCTTCTTCTTCTTCTTCTTCTTCTTCTTCTTCTTCTTCTTCTTCTTCTCCTCCTCCTCCTCCTCCTCCTCCTCCTCCTCCTCCTCCTCCTCCTCCTTCTTCTTCCTCTTCTTCTTCTTCTTCTTTTGTAGCAATACAATCTATGCTGAATAGTTAAACATGGGAGTATACAAGTAATGTTAAATTTTTAGTTTTATGCCCAGCCATACTGACACCTGGCACCTAGTCTGCATTGCAAAGGCAATAATATAGAACCAGACCAGTTTCATGGGGAAGCACATCCGCATATAGACACAGAGAGTGTGTTCTCTTAAAATCATATAACGTAAGAAGAGCCTGCTGAATCAAGCCCATCTCGCAGAGGCCAAACAGATGCCTATTGGAAGCACAATTGAAGGAACTGGGCACCACAGCACTCTCCCCTCCTGCAGTTTCCAGCACCTGCTGTTCAGAAGCACACTTCCTCTGACCGTGGAGGCACAACATTCAGGGCCGTCTTAACCATGTCTGGCACCCTGGTGCCAAGATCCCTCCGGCGCCGCCCCCCCCCCGGTGAGTGAGGTGGGCAGGAGGGGTGTGCAGGGAGCTGAGAGGCACAGAGGAGGCAGCCCCAGGCTCGCGCTCCCTGCGCGCCTCTGGAGAGCGTCCTGAAGCCGCTCAAAAACTGAGAGGCGCAGAGGAGGAGGCCCCAGGCTCCCGCTCCCCGCGCAAAGCTCCGGAGGCATGAGGGGAACGCGAGCCTGGGGCCGCCGTGCTGCGCCTCTCAGCTGTTCAGGCAGCCCCAGGCCATCGCTCCCCGCGTGCCTCTGGAGAGTGGCCTGAAGCCGCTCAACAGCTGAGACAGAGTCGCGGCAGAGGCGGCCCCAGGCTCATGCTCCCCACGCGCCTCCGGAGAGCTGCCTAAAGCCGCTCAACAGCAGAGGAGGCAGACACCAGCGTTCGGCGCCCCTTCCGCGCCCCTGATGGCCAGGCGCCCTGGCGCCTTGCGCCACCCAGCCCAAGCCTAGGGGCGGCCCTGACAACATTGCCTCCATTATGGCTAGTAGACATTGATAGTCTTATCCTTCAGGAACCTGCCTGATTCTCTTTAGAGCAGGCATAGGCAAACGTGGCCCTCCAGGTGTTTTGGGACTACAACTCCCATCATCCCTAGCTAACAAAACCAGTTTGCCTATGCCTGCATTAGAGGCATCCAACTTGGTGTTCCATCATGTTGCGTTTCATGTGCTGTGTGAAGAAATACTTTATTTTATCTGGGATACTGCTCTGCTGAGAAGATATTCTTCAATTGATAAGAAATGGGAACATGGTTAGGATCCCAGTATTCATTCCAGGTCTGGGCAATCCAGGAGAATCATGAAGGTTGAATTTGCACATTGCCATGCCTTCTTTGTCTGGGGACTGAAGGCCGAATGGCAGGTGATGATGAGTCTCTGGATTTAATGGATAGGTCTGAATTTTAAGTAGCACCAGTGAGGGAGTAGGGATTGATAATTAGTAGGATCAGAGCAGGCAAGGGGGAATAATCTAACCCTTCACCCCTGCCAAAATTGTGAAGAAAACCACCTTTCTGAAGCACCTATTTTTTCTTTGAGGGAAAATTCTTCACTGGCGCCAATGCAGTTTTTCCCAATACAAATACTCATTTCAGACAATGGATTTTCTTCAAGACAGAACTCTGCCCTTTGGGAAGGATGTAGCACCCCCCCCCCCAAAAAGTTGTTAAGCTCACAGAAGGCCAATAATATACACCACCAGCTTAACTTGGATCCAGTTACATACAGAGTGAAGGGTAATAAAACATAGATTTGATCAAGCCCTATGTCTGCTCTGATCCCATTAATCTCCACCACCCCAAGCAATTGCTATTTACATCAATGTGAATATCCATTTATCACTGTGTCTAGTTGGGCAGCCTGAGATTTAAAAGAGCACTAGAAATATAGGAAGCTGCCTTATACCGAGTCAGGCCGTTGGTCCTACCTAGTTCAGTATTGTGTGATCTGATTGGCAGTGGCTCTCCAGGGCCTCCGACCTGGGCCTCCCAACCCTACCTGGAGTTAACTGGGATTGAACCTGGAACCTTCTGTATGCTAAGCTGCCATTCTACCACAGAGCTAGAGCCTCTTCCTGGACGTTAAATCCTGAGGTTGTTGCTTGTCCTTTCCTAATATAACACCATCATAATGTAGTACAGTTTATGAAGCAGGGCGGGTCCCTGATCCCTGAGGAGTTTACTATCCAAAATTTTCATCTTGAAGTCCCTGGCAATAGTCTGATACGGTAATACAGTACCAGTGTATTCTGCTCTGGTCAGACCTCACCTGGAGTACTGTGTCCAGTTCTGGGCACCACAGTTCAAGAAGGATACTGACAAGCTGAAACGTGTCCAGAGGAGGGCAACCAAAATGGACAAAGGCCTGGAAACGATGCCTTATGAGGAACGGCTTAGGGAGCTGGGTATGTTTAGCCTGGAGAAGAGAAGGTTAAGGGGTGATATGATAGCCATGTTCAAATATATAAAAGGATGTCATATAGAGGAGGGAGAAAGGTTGTTTTCTGCTGCTCCAGAGAAGCGGACACGGAGCAATGGATTCAAACTTCAAGAAAGAAGATTCCACCTAAACATTAGGAAGAACTTCCTGACAGTAAGAGCTGTTTGGCAGTGGAATTTGCTACCAAGGAGTGTGGTGGAGTCTCCTTCTTTGGAGGTCTTTAAGCAGAGGCTTGACAGGCATATGTCAAGAATGCTTTGATGGTGTTTCCTGCTTGGCAGGGGGTTGGACTGGATGGCCCTTGTGGTCTCTTCCAACTCTGATTCTATGATTCTAACTATAAGAAGTTGTGATGGCCACTAAGTTGGGTAACTACAAAAGAGGATTAGACAAAACTCTTCTTCCGCTCTTTTGCTCAAGCTGCACTGATCTTAAAGGATTCATTGGTCTCCCTGCATTTATATCCATTCTTGACATGGGACGAATAAGTGAACACGGGCAATTTCTGCTCCTGTTTTGTTTTCATAGGCATTCACTGACACCTCCAACTTAAGGAAAGGGGTAGACGAAAAGCTGCTACCACCCTTGGAAGTGCTGGCTTGTCCAGAGTTTGCTATGAGCTGTTACTATCCTGCACAATGGATCCCTACTGTGGAGCTGTTCCAGTTGTTACATCAATAAATGTGGCCTGGTTCACCCAGTTTCGTGTCTTGCCTCCTTGTTTCCAGGTGCGGCCACAAATGCCTGTGAGTGAGATCAATGCACTGGATTTATTTTATTTTATTTATTTAAAAAAATATAATTCCCTTTTGGTCCAGCTCAGAAATTCTCCTTCACAATGCTAAAAGAATAGGCCGCATAAATATTTGAAGAGAAGGTTGGCATAAAGTAAGGATTGGAAATAATTTTCTCAAAACTGTAATTTCTCACTTGGCTTCACCCCAGTTTCCTGCCAACAATAAACTCTTGCAGGTTGTTGGCAATTTAGACAGGATGGATCTTCTGACACAAAGCAGACGTTGTGTGCTCATCAATAAAATATCTGAGTTCAGGTCTTTCACAAGGTCAGATATCACCGAGCACTCAAGAAAATACCTTATACTTGTCAGCCTCTCTGGCTTTGACTTCTGGACTTCTGACACCACATACCCTGCTCTCTTGGAAAACAAAGAAAAGACATCCCCAGACCACTGTCCCTTGCCTTCTCTGAAGATGCTCCATCATTGATTGATGCTGTCCATCAGAATATGTCAGTAATGAGAGAGAATGGAGAAAAAATAATTGCAGTTCACATTTTAATGAGAACTTGCTCAGTCTACACTTCCCAAACTGAAACACTGCTGTCTTATAAAATTTATATTTTGCAATCCAGCTCTCCAACCGAACAAACCACAGATTGTGTAAAAAAGGTACGTATCAGTGGAAATTGCTTGCAAACATGTATATGTTGGTGAGGCAGATGTGTGTATAATGCACCCAAAAATGCATTGCATATGAGGAAAAAAGCTTGCAAACAATGTTATCATAGAATCATAGAGTTGAAAGGGTCTCAAGGGTCATGTAGTCCAACCCCACTCCTCTCAAATGTGTGTACATTTTCACCAAAACCTTTGGCACTGTGCCTACAGCGAAGACTCATGAGACCAAAGCTTTAGGGTAGGCATAGGCAAACTCCGGCCCTCCAGATGTTTGGGACTACGATTCCCATCATCCCTAGCTAACAGGACCAGTGGTCAGGGATGATGGGAATTGTAGTCCTAAAAACATCTGGAGGGCCGGAGTTTGCTTTAGGGAGATGGTTATATTGATTGACATAACTAACTGGAAGAATTGCAAACCAGGTTAATTAACTGATTTCAGAAAGCACAGGTGTGGGGGAATGTTGGTAAAATCCCCTCCAGGCCGATGATGCAGCCACAGGCTGTGGTTTCCCAGGAAAGGGTTGAGAGAAAAGTTGTCCCTCCTTCCTAGATGAGCCTTGGACATGAACCCAACATGCATATCCAGGCGCTGCTGCCAAGCACTCACCCAAAATGTGCACATCAAGTCCACTAGGCAAAATGCACTGGGAAATCCCTAAAAGGTTCACGTAACCCAATAATGCCTTAGCATATGTAATGTGTTCTCACCCACTTCTTCACCTGTGCAGACTCATTGCCCCAAAGGGCAATCAACCATGCTACTCCCAAATGTCAAACAAATTCTTCCCAGCACTGTGGAGTAGGCAATAAAGGGGAGGGGCCCAATCACGAAATTCCCCCTCCCAAAAAAATTCCTACCCAGCCACTTCAACTGATGACAAGCCAAAGCCCATTGCATATAGATAGGGAAGGTGTAAAAGAAAGAGTTTGTGGGAGGAGCATGTTTATAATCTACCCTCCACCCCCTTCCTGGTTGGTCTTTGAGCCCCACATGGCCCACCCCTCCAACATCTCTGCTTTGGTGTTTGCTTTGGGCAAACACACCTCCACTGCAAGACTGAGGACATTTTTTCTTATTCTTAGCTTGCCACTTCCTTTTTTAAAAATCATGTACAGTCATAGCTCATGTTACGTCTGCTTCAGGATGCGCCATTTTGGGATACGGATGCTCAGAACCCGGAAGTCCCGGAATGGGTTTCTTCTGGGTTCGGCGCGCGCACATGCACAGAAGCACTAAATCGCACTTTGTGCATGCGCAGAAGTGCCAAATTACATCACGCACCTACGCAGATGTGGTGCTTCAGGATGCAGCTTTTCCAGGTTGCAAATGGGCCTCCAGAACAGATCCTGTTCGCAATCAGAGGTACCACTGTAAATTCATCAACATTTCAGTGCTATATTCTCCTCACATATACATTGTAATTCAGTTTCCCCTAATATACACATTTTTTCAATTAACAATTTTTGCCGAATGGAAGGGTTTTTTTATTAAAAAAATTTTTTTTTAATTTTACAAAAAAAGAAACACAACACTTACAAACAAAAACAACAAGAAAAAACAGCATTACAATAATAACTATATATATATATATATATATATATATATATATATATATATATATATAACCACAAAAATCAAAATACCATGATTCTTTCCTTTTAACATTGTAAAAGGGGACTTCCTCGACTTCCCCCTACCTGCGGTTCATTACTCATTCATTTTTAGTAATTTCCAATTCATTATTTAGAAGTCCATACAACTTTAAATCTCTCATACAACAATTTACTTAACATAATTCTCAAACCCGCAGTTTCTATAAACTTCTAAATCTAATCTTAATATACAATTTTACCATATTTTTTAAAATAAACTTTAAAGTCTTTCCACTCTTCTTCTATTGCTTCTTCTCCGCGGTTGCAGATTCTCCCGGTCATCTCAGCCAGTTCCATGTACTCCATCATTTTCATTTGCCAAGCATCCACTGTTGGTAATTCTTGAGTCTTCCAGTTCTTAGCTAAAAATATTCGAATGGAAGGGTTTTTTTTTGGGGGGGGGGAGTTATTTTCATGGTTTTTATGCATATTTTAGAATATGCCAAAAAAATAAAAAATCCTTACAGTAGCACCTTACAGACCAACTAAGTTTGCCATTGGTATGAGCTTTCATGTGCATGCACACTTCTTCATTCTTGCACAAATTACTTGGTCAGAGAACTGCGTTGGAAGTTTCACAGAAGTGTGAATTTTGCAGGCTGGCTGTGTTTCAGTTTTCCGTATTGTTTCGAAAAGCACAAATTACGTAGATTGTCCTTTAAATGTGAGCCGAGTGAGATTTCCCCCCTATCCCTCATCACAAGTTGTCTTCAGGCGTGTAATATAAAGTATCACATACAGATTGAAGAAACTGCAATGTTTTCCCTCTGCACCACGCTGAATCAACTGTCTTTGCTTTTGACATCATGATGTTTGACCAGACACAATGAAAGGCAGGCTCAAGCATCAATAGAAGATTTCTATTAAGTGCAACCACTGAAGCAGAGTAGCTCAAAGCCAACTCCCCACCCTCCTGAGGAATAGATGGAACAAGATTGCCGGCCCCTTGTCCTTTTCAATCTCATCCTCCCACCCACCCTTATTGCATATTGGCTTCTGATAAGGCTCTATCAGCTCACATTTGTTTAGACGTAAGGGCTTTAATGAAACCCTCCAAAGATGCACATTGCAGATGCCAGCTCTATCATGCAATAAATGTTGTGAGGGGTGCAGGTGGGGAGGGAATAACACAATGTCCTTATTTGTCCTGCCTGCGCCAGCCTCATAGCCTTTGAGTTTCACAGATTGCCTCCAGGCAGAGAGCACTGGTTCATTCTATATATGTCATGTCACGTCCATTCAATCTGCTGTGATTCCTATAAATTAGCTCACACCTTCCTGTGTAAATCTGCTTTCTGTTCCCCCCGAAAGGATGACAGCTTGGAAAGGAGGCATGTCTCGCAAAAGTGTATGAAGTTTGCGACAGACTGATATGCCCCTCCGGATATACAGTAGCCCTTTTGGTGTGCAATGAAATGCAAGAGGTGAAAGGAAACGCGATGGTAAGGATATTCTGCACATTTGCCACCTATTTGTAGCGCTATGATGTCACTTTAAACAGTCATGGCTTCCACCAAAGAATTCTAGGAGCTGTAGTTTGTTAAACATGATGGGAGTTACAGGTAGGTAGCCGTGTTGGTCTGAGTCGAAACAAAATTAAAAAATTCCTTCAGTAGCACCTTAAAGACCAACTAAGTTTTTGTTTTGGTATGAGCTTTCGTGTGCATGCACACTTCATCAGATACACTGAAACAGAAGTAACCAGACCCTTATGTATATTCAGAGGGTGGGGGTGATGGGAATGGGTGATGGGCTGATAGGAGTGGTAAACCTGTTGATGACTGTTGTTGTTGTTGTTTAGTCGTTTAGTCGTGTCCGACTCTTCGTGACCCCATGGACCATAGCACGCCAGGCACTCCTGTCTTGCACTGCCTCCCGCAGTTTGGTCAAACTCATGTTCGTAGCTTTGAGAACACTGTCCAACCACCTTGTCCTCTGACGTCCCCTTCTCCTAGTGCCCTCAATCTTTCCCAACATCAGGGTCTTTTCCAAGGATTCTTCTCTTCTCATGAGGTGGCCAAAGTATTGGAGCCTCAGCTTCACGATCTGTCCTTCCAGGGAGCACTCAGGGCTGATTTCCTTCAGAATGGACAGGTTTGATCTTCTTGCAGTCCATGGGACTCTCAAGAGTCTCCTCCAGCACCATAATTCAAAAGCATCAATTCTTCGGCGATCAGCCTTCTTTATGGTCCAGCTCTCACTTCCATACATCACTACTGGGAAAACCATAGCTTTAACTATACGGACCTTTGTCGGCAAGGTGATGTCTCTGCTTTTTAAGATGCTGTCTAGGTTTGTCATTGCTTTTCTCCCAAGAAGCAGGCGTCTTTTAATTTCGTGACTGCTGTCACCATCTGCAGTGATCAAGGAGCCCAAGAAGGTAAAATCTCTCACTGCCTCCATTTCTTCCCCTTCTATTTGCCAGGAGGTGATGGGACCAGTGGCCATGATCTTGGTTTTTTTGATGTTGAGCTTCAGACCATATTTTGCGCTCTCCTCTTTCACCCTCATTAAAAGGTTCTTTAATTCCTCCTCGCTTTCTGCCATCAAGGTTGTGTCATCTGCATATCTGAGGTTGTTGATATTTCTTCCGGCAATCTTAATTCCGGCTTGGGATTCATCTAGTCCAGCCTTTCGCATGATGAATTCTGCGTATAAGTTAAATAAGCAAGGAGACAATATACAACCTTGTCGTTCTCCTTTCCCAATTTTGAACCACTCAGTTGTTCCATATCCAGTTCTAACTGTAGCTTCTTGTCCCACATAGAGATTTCTCAGGAGACAGATGAGGTGATCAGGCACTCCCATTTCTTTAAGAACTTGCCATAGTTTGCTGTGGTCGACACAGTCAAAGGCTTTTGCATAGTCAATGAAGCAGAAGTAGACGTTTTTCTGGAACTCTCTTGCTTTCTCCATAATCCAGCGCATGTTTGCTATTTGGTCTCTGGTTCCTCTGCCCTTTCGAAATCCAGCTTGCACTTCTGGGAGTTCTCGGTCCACATACTGCCTAAGCCTGCCTTGTAGAATTTTAAGCATAACCTTGCTAGTGTGTGAAATGAGCGCAATTGTGCGGTAGTTGGAGCATTCTTTGGCACTGCCCTTCTTTGGAATTGGGATGTAGACTGATCTTCTCCAATCCCCTGGCCATTGCTGAGTTTTCCAAACTTGCTGGCATATTGGGTGTAGCACCTTAACAGCATCATCTTTTAAAATTTTAAATAGTTCAGCTGGAATATCATCACTTCCACTGGCCTTGTTATTAGTAGTGCTTTCTAAGGCCCATTTGACTTCACTCTCCAAGATGTCTGGCTCAAGGTCAGCAACCACACTACCTGGGGTGTACGAAACCTCCATGTCTTTCTGGTATAATTCCGCTTTGTATTCTTGCCACCTCTTCTTGATGTCTTCTGCTTCTGTTAGGTCCTTACCACTTTTGTCCTTGATTATGGTAATCTTTGTACGAAATGTTCCTTTCATATCTCCAATTTTCTTGAACAGATCTCTGGTTTTCCCCATTCTATTGTTTTCCTCTATTTCTTTGCATTGCTCATTTAAGAAGACCCTCTTGTCTCTCCTTGCTGTTTTTTGGAAATCTGCATTCAGTTTCCTGTATCTTTCCCTATCTCCCTTGCATTTTGCTTGCCTCCTCTCCTCCGCTATTTGTAAGGCCTCGTTGGATAGCCATTTTGCTTTCTTGCATTTCCTTTTCCTTGGGATGGTTTTCGTTGCTGCCTCCTGTATAATGTTACGAGCCTCCATCCATAGTTCTTCAGGCACTCTGTCCACCAAATCTAAATCCTTAAACCTGTTCCTCACTTCCACTGTGTATTCATAAGGGATTTGATTTAGATTGTATCTTACTGGCCCAGTGGTTTTTCCTACTTTCTTCAGTTTAAGCTGGAATTTTGCTATAAGAAGCTGATGATCTGAGTTACAGTCAGCTCCAGGTCTTGTTTTTGCTGATTGTATAGAGCTTCTCCATCTTTGGCTGCAGAGAATATAATCAATCTGATTTCGATGCTGCCCATTTGGTGATATCCATGTGTAGAGTCGTCTCTTGTGTTGTTGGAAGAGAGTGTTTGTGATGACCAGCTTGTTCTCTTGACAGAACTCTATTAGCCTTTGCCCTGCTTCATTTTGAACTCCAAGGCCAAACTTGCCAGTTGTTCCTTTTATCTCTTGATTCCCTACTTTAGCATTCCAATCCCCTGTAAGGAGAAGAACATCCTTCTTTGGTGTCATTTCTAGAAGGTGTTGTAGGTCTTCATAGAATTGGTCAATTTCACTTTCTTCAGCTCCGGTAGTTGGTGCATAAACTTGGATTACTGTGATGTTAAAAGGTCTGCCTTGGATTCGTATCGAGATCATTCTGTCATTTTTGAGATTGCATCCCATTACAGCTTTTGCCACTCTTTTGTTGACTATGAGGGCCACTCCATTTCTACTACAGGATTCTTGCCCACAGTAGTAGATATGATAGTCACCCGAACTGAATTCGCCCATTCCCTTCCATTTTAGTTCACTGATGCCCAGGATGTCGATATTTATTCTTGTCATCTCATTTTTGACCACATCCAGCTTACCTCCATTCATGGTTCTTACATTCCAGGTTCCTATGCAATATTTTTCTTTACAGCATCAGACTTTCCTTTCGCTTCCAGGCATATCCGCAACTGAGCGTCCTTTCGGCTTTGGCCCAGCCGCTTCATCAGCTCTGAATCTACTTGTACTTGTCCTTCGCTCTTCCTCAGTAGCATGTTGGACGCCTTCCGACCTGAGGGGCTCATCTTCCAGTGACATAACTTTTATATGCCTGTTGTCTTTGTCCATGGAGTTTTCTTGGCAGGGATACTGGAGTGGCTTGCCAGTTCCTTCTCCAGGTGGATCACGTTTAGTCAAAACTCTCCACTATGACCTGTCCATCTTGGGTGGCCCTGCATGGCATAGCTCATAGCTTCTCTGAGTTATTCAAGCCCCTTCGCCACGACAAGGCATTGATCCATGAAGGGGGTTGATGACTCTTAACGACTGTTAATGACTGCAATTGGTCTTGCGGGGGGGGGGAGCAAGGGCTGAGGTGCTAAGGAAAGCTTGATCATGTATAATGAGATAAGAATCCTATGTCTCTGTTCATTCCAGGTGGCTCAATGGTTTTAAGCTTGCTAATGAGTTGCAATTCAGCAACTTCTCTTTCCAGTCTGTTTCTGAAATTTCTCTGTAATAAAACAGCTGCTTTGAGATCTTGTATAGAATGTCCTGGGAGACTGAAGTGTTCTCCTACTGGTTTCTCTGTCTTGTGATTCTTGATGTCAGATTTATGTACATTTATCCTTTGGCGTAGGGTTTGGCCAGTTTGTCCAATATAGAGAGCTGAAGGGCACTGTTGGCATTTGATGGCATATACAATGTTAGAAGATGAGCAATTAAATAGTCCTGAGATGGTATGTTGGATGTTGTTGGGGTCATACCAAAATAAAAACTTGGTCTTTAAGGTGCTACTGAAGGAATTTTTTTATGATGGGAGTTGTTAGGAGACCCCATGTCCTCTCTCACAGAGCTACAGTTCCTAGAGTTCTCTGTGAACAGGTTCCGGTTTCCGCCTGCAGGAATGGCGGACCTGTTTTCCATCTCTCTGACCTTCGTAAGGAATTTGGCGGTTGCTAGGGGAGTAAATGGCAACCCCCTACCCTCTCCGGGGGTTACGGAGAGGGGCCGCTGGCCCGCGATGCCCCCAGACCCACTCCGACTGTTTTTGGAGTGGGGGGAGCTTGGGCTGAGCACTTACGAGGGCCAGGACTCCCGGACGCTAATCTGCATGGCGGGGATTTCCATGGTTAAAGAAGATAATTAGGCTTAAATCTATGGACATACTTCAGAAGGAGGGGAAGAAGCGCTGTTTACTGCTGAGAAATTTATGCTGCTGAGGGAGAGGAGTCAAAGACTGTACTGCATCTGGAAGAAGGATTGATGGGGACGGAGCGATAAGGGAAGTGAGTTTTTATTTATTTTTCTTCATATTGTTGCCTCGTACCTTCCCGGACGCGATGTCCTGGCTTGTTTGGAGTGAAAGAGAAGCAAAAGACTGTGTGAGTTGAACTTTATAACTGTTGTTACTGAGCATATTTTTTAAAGATGTGGAGTTGCCGATGAGAAAAGCCCCCCCCTAGTCGGACGGAAGGAGTTCTGGACGCGCTCGGAGGATTTATGAGCTGTGACGCACTTTAAATTGGAGCAGCGACCTGAAGCTAAGTTCAGCTATAGGGCAAGGAGATCCATTAATTTACCAAGAGTTTATGGTTTGATGTTTGGGTCTCCTGCCTGGAAAAGCTGTAAATTCTATAATGATCGTAAATCTTCATGGCTATGAGAGAAAACGAAAGTGATTTGAGCTTTTTAAGATGGCGCTACTTCGAGCTGCTTCGACGCAACAGGGAGCTCCATTAAGAAGATTTATGGGGAGGCTGGACTGATTAACTCACACAGGAGAAAGAACATCTGTGAAACTTTGTTTGATATTTATCTCAGCAGCTGGGAAACAATCGGATGAAAGTGGAAAACATCTATGTGACTGTAAGGGGAAGATCTGGATTATTATGAACTTGGAGGACGATTTGAACTTTAGAAAAAAGACGGCAGTGGACAGTTGCGAGGAATTCCCAATTTCTTGAAGCATGGGAACCCAAATAAAAAATTCTTTAGATGATTTGGCATAACATTCGGTTTGATTGATATATATATGTGTATAATTTGAAATATTGAAATATTGAATGTGATATAATTGGTTTTAATTGGAAAATTAATAAAAATATTTTTTTTTTTAAAAAAAGAGTTCTCTGTGAACAGGGATTGATGGTTGAACCATGTTGAAACTGTAACTCTAGTGGAGGGAGGGAAGTGGGTGTGGTAGACATGTTTTTATATAACATACAGTACATAGTATTGCTGATCCTTTATGTCAGGGATGGGGAAGCTGTGGCCCTGCAGATGCTGCTCTACTACAGTGTCCATCAACCCCGACCATTGCCCATGCTCACTGTGGCTAATGGAAATTGTAGTCCAACAACACCTGGAAGGCAACAGCTTCCCAATCCCTGCTTTCAATATTATGTAAGCACACAGAAAAGGCAGTTTATGTAGATGGAAGACTTTATATCTGTCCAGATGTGGCATGGCTATTCACAATTGTTTTTATGAAAGGGGAGGGATTTGTGCCATTGCAACTTTTTAATCAGTTTTATTTGGATCCATTTTAGTTTTAATTGGTTGGGTTTCTCTTTTTTTAACTGTCTCTGCTGTCCTCTTAGGTTTCCCCCCTCTGCACCTTTTTATTACCTTAATTAGGTAGGTCACTTTTTAAGCTGCTTTAGATACTTTAAGTATAAAAGCAGGATATAAGTACAGTCATACCTCGGTTTAAGTATGCCTCGGTTTGAGTACTTTCAGTTTAAGTACTCCGCGGACCTGCCTGGAATGGATCAATCCACTTTCCATTACTTTCAATGGGGAAACTTCGCTTCAGGTTAAGTACACTTCAGGTTAAGTACGGACTTCCGGAACCAATTACACTCATACCTTTGGTTAAGTATGCTTCAGGTTGAGTACTCCGCGGACCTGTCTGGAATGGATTAATCCACTTTCCATTGCTTTCAATGGGAAAGTTCGCTTCAGGTTAAGTATGCTTCAGGTTAAGTACAGACTTCCGGAACCAATTGTGTTTGTAAACCGAGGTACCACTGTATAGCCAATCCAATCAGTCAAGGACTACCCTAGACAGCTGCCTCCTACTGATTCAGAACATCGATCCATCTAGCTCATGTTTTGAAGGGATTGGGATCCTGTGGTGCTCCAAATGTCATTGGACTGCAATGTCCATTAGCCCCAACCAGGGCCGTCTTAAGCATGTCGGGCGCCCTGGCGTCGTGGTGCAGAGATCACTTCGGCGCCCCCGCCCCCCCCAATTCTTGCCGTGGCTGGCGCCCCCCTGGCAACCCGGCAGCATGGTGCCCCACACCACCCAACCTTTCCCTAGAGCCGGCCCTGGCCCCAACCACTAGGCAATGGAGGGTGATGGGAGTTGTAATACAACCTCATCTGAAGAGTGACAATCTCCATATCCAGCTTCTTTGCTGACTGGAAACAGCTCTCCAGGGGTTCAGGGAGGACAACCTTCCCCAGCTCTACCTGAAGACACAAGGGATTCAATTCATAGCATTATCCATGTAAAGCTCTCTACCACTGAGCTACCACAAAGGTAGGTGTCACCTTATTGCTCCTGGGTATCGACGACTCCAGAATTTTGCAATAAACTTAGGAATATGAAGCTCTCAGTGATAGATAGTTTAGCTTATTCTTTATTTTTTTGTGTTCTTACAAGCTATCTTCCCCACCTTGGTGAGAACAATGGCATAAGAGTGCACCAGGAAACTGAAACTGAATAAAATATCCAACTAAATGTCACCTCCCCCCCCCAAAAAAAAACACTACAGATCTCCCCGTTAAGTTGTAAACAAGACAGTATAGTGTAAATAGAAAAAAAAAATTAAAACCTGGCAGCTCATTCTTTGCCAGAGCAGTTGCTGTTTGATTCTTCAGAAAGACCAACTTGCTGTACATCGAGCCAGCTCAGACAGAAACACAACAACAGAGAAAACAAACAAATGGCATCTATTTTTAAACTTGTTTTCCTTTAGTTAACCCACATTCCCACCTGTCTGCCTCTTCTGAAGAGTCAACAAAGCAGATCAAGGAAGAAGTGCCCCAACTTATCCTTCCTGTTCACCTCCCTCCAGCTCAAAATCAAATTATTACAGCTGCGGGACTGCCTGGAAGGCAGAACCATCTTTTACAAGCAGCTGATGCTATAAAGCTGACATTGATCATTGAATGAGGAAGAGTTGATTATCTCACTGGTTGCTTTTCTGCCTGGACCAGCTCTTGGACAACAAACAACCATGATGGACAAATAATTTTAAGTGTGTTGTAATTCACTTGTTGTGTGTTGTAAGTCACTTGCAGACCTTTGGGTAACAAGTGGTTAACAAAGCAATTTCAGCCTCAATGGATGCCTTAAATGGAGTAGACTGGTTGGTGTCTCTAACCACATATTTTTTGCCCTGTTTAGGTTGTGCTGAAGGGCGTTCTGGGCTAGGTTTGAGGGAAAGTGACCTGCAACAGGATAACTAGCAGTAGGTCATAAGAGACAGCCATCCATGAGCTGAGAGCTCATAAGAGCAGGAAGTCTCCAAACAGAAAATCAACATCAGGACTTTGGAAAGCTCCTAGGGGCGGCAGATGTTGCTCCAGCAAAGGTCACAGCCAATCAATCTCCTGCCACAAAATCAAGAGCAGATTAAGTCACAATCTTAGCTGTGAGGATGTTTTCCATGGCACACACCTTGCTGGAAGAAACATTGCACTCCTGTGTGGTGAGACTTCTCTGAAGGCTTTATAGAGAAGTGAAAAATCTTGTACTGGTTGTTCGGTGATCAAGAATATTTGGTCTCCCTGCTCAAGTAATCTGAAACTCAGGGACCCGGACTATATGGGAGTCGTTCAGATTTGTGGACGATGGGCTTATCAAATAGGATCCTCCTGGAAATAATTCAGGAGTTTGGACAGCTTGCAGGGTTTAAATTGAACAAAGTGAAAACCAAAGTATTGGGTAAAAACCTAACACCAGAAGAAATAAATAGCATACAAGACACCACTGGTTTGACATTTGTTAAAAAGGTGCAATACCTGGGAATTAATATGATGGAGAAAAATATTAATTTGTTTAAAAATAATTATGAAAAATTGTGGAACGAAATTAAGAGGGATTTGGAGATGTGGTCGAATTTGTTATTATGTCTGATGGGCCAAATATCTGTGATAAAAATGAATGTATTGCCAAAAATGTTGTTTTTGTTTCAAGCATTGCCAATTGTTGATAAGCTAGGATGTTTTAAAGAATGGCAAAAGGTGTTATTAAAATTTATCTGGCGGGGGGGGGGAACCAAGAATTAAATATAAAGTGTTAACGGATATTAAATAAAGAGGAGGTTTTCCCTACCAGATTTAAAGATATATTTTGAAGCAGCAGCCTTTTGCTGGATGAAAGAATGGTTTCTACTGATACTGATGTGTTAGATTTAGAAGGTCATGGCAATGCATTTGGATGGCATGCATATTTGTGGTATGATAAGATTAAGGTTCACAAAGGTTTTAAATGTCATATTATTAGAAAATCATTATATAATGTGTGGATTAGATATAAGGATTTGCTGGAAAGAAAAACACCCAGGTGGATTTCACCTCTTGAAGCTAAGGCACATAAAAAATTGAATATGGAAACCAAGTGGTTAAAGTACAAAAATATATTGGTGGAAGATGGAGATCACATATGAACAGTTAAAGAATAATGTGGATGATTGGTTACAATATTATCAAATAAATGAAATGTTCAAAATAGATTAAAAACACAGGTTCCCGAACAAAAAAGTCTAAATTGGAGACGAAATTGCTAGAATCTAAAACAAAGAATCTTTCAAAGATGTATAATTTATTGTTGGAATGGCATACTAAGGATGAACAAACAAAATCTGTGATGATCAATTGGGCAAAAGATGTAGGTCATAACATTTTAATGGAGGATTGGGGAAGGTTGTGGAGGAAGAACATAACGTTAATTCGTGTAATGCTTTAAGAGAAAATATGATGAAAATGATGTATAGATGGTACCTTACACTGGAAAAAACTAGCAAAAAATTACCATAAACATGATAATAAATGTTGGAAATGTAAGAATGTAGAAGGAACCTTTTACCACATGTGGTGGACCTGCCCCCAAGTAAAGAACTTCTGGGAAATGATTTATAATGAAATGAAAAAAGTGTTGAAAAACACATTTATTAAGAAACCAGAAGCTTTTTTACTTGGGATAGTTAGAGAGGAATTACCAAAAAAAGATATCACGTTTTTTTCTGTATGTCTCAACAGCAGCAAGAATTCTTTTAGCTAAGAATTGGAAGACTGAAGACATACCTACAGTGGATGAATGGCAGTTGAAGATGATTGAATTTATGGAACTGGCCGAGCTGACCGGGAGACTTGGTGACCAGAGTGGGTGGAAGAAGATTGGAAGAAACTTAAAATTTATCTAAGAAATAATTGTAATATTAGAAATGTTTAAGATAAGATTCGGAATTATAGAGAGGCTGTAGAGGTGGATTTGTAGAGGTAGAGTAGAATATTAAGATTTAGATATAAAGGTATAATAAGAATTGTTATTAAAGAATTAATATGAAAAATAGATGATTGAAGTATAATATAGAAATTTGCTTGTTAAGGTAATAATAAGATAATTGAAGCATGATATAGAAATTACTAAGGATTATATATAATGAAAAGCAGAAAGGAGGGACTTGTGGATGTCAACAATGTTATTCTTTATTCTTTTTGTATTTTGTATTTTTATGTTTTGTGATCTATGTGATTCTTTATTGTATTTTTGTGTTTTTTATGTTTTCTTTTTTCAGTTTTATAAAAGTAATAAATATATTTTTGGGGGGGGGGATCCTTCTGATCCTTATTTCTATGTGTACCTTCTTTCTCAAGGCCATTGTTTGACATGCCCAAAGATAGATACTATGTCTGTGCTAACTGGCAGCAATTTTTTCAAATGCTCTGGCAGATATATTTCCCAGATCGTGTACCTCAGCTTAATAATGGACACATAAGTCATTTGGGGTGTCTTAGGGTCTTGACATTAAAGAACATATGGACCATGACAGTGATGTCACAAGGAGGGCTGAATTCCTCCCTTCTGTATACTACAAGGCAATAAAAGAGCATACCTGCCTGATCTTAAATCAAAGCCACCTGCCTTTGCACTGTGACACACAGGGATCATTGAAATTCTGCAGCAGTTCAACATGTTCTTAAAAAATAAATAAATCCAGAAACAGAGCCCTTGCTTTATTGCAGTGAGCTGCTCCAAAGAATTTAGGTTCAGCTTTTGCTTAGCAAGCCAGGCAAGCTGATGAGAGTATACCCCCAAGTCCCTTTCCTTACCTAGGCTTTTATTCATCAACAAGCCTCTTGATCAAAGGGTGCCTTTGCTAGATCTTCAGTAAAATCCATATTCATGAAAACTCCCAGCCCAAATACAAAACCACTTATGTCCCTGCCTAGCAGAAGAGAATTATTTGTACCCCAGGTCTTTGGTTCATTTGTTTGAAAGCCTCTCTGTCTAGAAGAAAATGCTGCAGATAAAGAGGTCGGCCAAGGACCATCCCATCCCATCTTGTCCTGGCCAAAGGTTGTGAAGCACCAAATTATATGATATTGGACACAGCAGTAGGATATCTCCCCAAATACTGGCCAAGATCAGATCAAAGGACATGGGCATCCTACAGCTGGGTTGTGTTTAGTGTTCCAAAACATCCACATAAGGAAATCTGCCAGGCTAATGACTGGTGTAGAGGTCTGGCCACTGCTTCCTCGTCCCGCCTCTTGCTGAGTGACGTGAGGGTGCAAAAGAGATGCCAAGGGTTGAAATTGTGATCTTCTGATTGCAAAGCAGATGCTCTGCCAGTGATCTACATATCTCCCCCACCTGTGGTCTATGTAATAGTTTATTGTGGGGCATTCTGTTCCACATTTCCCCAACATTCCAAAACTGTATGCTGTGTTGAGCTGGAAGTTCTTCTATGAACTACCTTTAATTATAGAGGTATGCACGATGGGGCCAATTCCCTCCCGCTTTCGAAATTGGATTGCAGTCCAGTTGCTTTACTGTAAGAGCTGCCTGACTCTCCAGCACATCAGCCAGTGTTCAAGAAGTAGGATTCAAGAATAAAAAAGTTTCTGCACTGGGTGGTTTAACCCAACTTGTCAATTTCTACGCACTTTCATTATATGCAACTCGGCAGACAGTGTTTCATTTTTCTTGTCTTTTCTTTCCCTTTATTTTTTTAGTGGAAGAAAAAGATGGATGATGGAAATAAATTTGTTGAGCTGGCTGAATGGAATGTGTGTTGTAATTGAGTATTCTCATCATCCTAAAATAAATTTCCATTTCCTCATTTCAATTATATTTTGTCAGGTACTGTATCTTAAAAAGTTATTTCTCAATATCTGCCAAGCTCCTTGTAATAGCAGGGGCAGAAGATGTTGTGTTTTGAGACTGACCTTCAGATGAACTTATCTCCAACCCCAAAATCATCCATCCATTCTTCTTCTTTTTCTTTTAAAAATATGAAATACAGCTTTGCCTCATTTCCCTTCCAATCACTGTTTGTATAGATTTGCTCATAAGCGTGATAGTGCCTCCATCTATATTTGAGGGAGTGAAACAAAACAAAAAACAAATTAATGCCACGTCTGAGAATTTGCTTTTAGGAACGGTGTGGAAATAAATCTGGAGACATCAAGCAGAGCAAATAAATGAGGATAAGTTATGTTAAAGAGGGGATACAAGGGTCCCAACTAATTGGACATATCAAGATTAGTGGAAAGATTGCTTGCACATGCGAAATAAATGATACTTATTCAAGAAACATCAGAACCAACTTTCCCCAACCTGGAATGGTCCAGAGGTTTTGGACTACAAGCCTGGTTGGCCCTGACAAGTACAGCCATTGGTCAGGGGTGATAGCAGTGGTGCTACAAAGCATCTTGGGAATATAAGGTTGGGTAAGGGTGATCTATAGCAAAAAGAAATGAAATGACAAGGAGAGTGCAATGACAGGGAGGACATCCCATGATTCTAGTCTGAACCTGAAGCACAGATAACCATGGTTATCCCTCCTCCCCCTATAATAATCACAGGACTGCAGGCTGCCCTGATTCAAGAGTGCTTATCCCTCCTCCTCCTCCTCCTCCTAAATAGCCTTAAATGAAGTAGCAGCCATGTTGTGATGGGAGAAGAGGCATTCTCCTGACACTGGTGCTGCAGCAGCTTGCTTAGATAGGGTGGAAGCCAGGTCAGGGCTGGGTGAGTGCAGCAGCAAAGTCAATCTGCTTTTTCCTACTGGTGTGTCCATGCAGTCCTGAACTTGCCACTACCCTTCTTTGTCCTACCTCCTTCCAGGTGAGCTGGAGTGACACTGGTGTTGAGAGGATGGCTCCAAAGTTTGGCCCCGCCACCCAGACCACTATTGCATTACAGACTGTGTCAGGCAGCAGAGGAACCAACCCCCACGGCAGGTTGCCAGGAATGGAGAAGACAAGGAAAAGTCATTACCATCTGCTTTTATTCAGTATTTACAGAGAGAGTGCAGCCTCCTGGAATAATGATGTTGTCCCAATTAAATCTCCACCCCTCCTTCTCTTCCGCTTCCTCATTCGTCAGCAGCACACACACCCCATGGTTGCTGCTTAGGGTCATCTGCCTCCAAGCCCTTTGCTCTCCTACTTTTAAGGCTCACCGGGTTCTGGGAGATGGTGGGTCTGGAATGCTTTCTAGTGATAATGTGTCAGCCAGCTGCTCCGGCTCTGCCTCCTCCTCCTCTCCCATTATTTCCCAACTTTCCCCCTCATCTTCCTCTTAGCTGTGACCTCCCTCAAACCCCTGTTGTAATTCTGAACTGTCTCCTTCTTCTCTGGAAGGGTCAGGCTGGGGAGGCGGTCTCCACAATTCCTCCTCTGCCCAGTCCCTGATAGACTGTAGGGCTGAGCGCAAATTACGTACTCAGCTTCTCTACCCTCTTTGATGGATTTTAAGTTTCAGGGACAGGCTTTAACAGAAGTGACATGTTTGCCCATTTCCTGCTATTAGTGTTGATGCTCCTTGTCAATGGTGGCGTTTTTATTCCGTATGTTCTGAGCAGAAGATACTAACGATAGATCAGGAAGCCTTGTTTCTCACTCTCGTCCTAACTCCTTTTTGGCTTTGTAGTGACATAATTTTAGTTTTATGCATTAATTTCTGGCATTTGTATGCTGCTCTGTAACACAAAGTTCCCTTGGGCAGCTGACAATACATAATGATTAAAAACAAACATAAATATAAAACAAAACAACAAAATGAATCACGTTTAATGAAATACACCAGACACAGAGGACACAACTTCCCAAAGATAAAACAAAACACATATTTAAAAATTGAGAGACTCAGACTGTGTAAGTTGTTTAGAAGGTCTGACAATGATTGCTTTGTGGAAGAACGGAAGCCCTTTTCGGACTATTTAAGGAAATATCATAGTTTGATGAACTCGTGAGCAGGATTGGAAATATGAGCAAAAGCTATGAATCATTTCTGGATGGTACAGTATTTAACTCCAAGTAGACTTGCTAAAATGTCTAAGTCCAAATCAGATAAGTGCTGGAGATGTAAAGAGGTTGAGGGTATGTTTTATCATATGTGGTGGGCTTTTAAAAGGGTAAAAGAGTATTGGGAATGAATTGGGGGGGGGGAAATGTTTAAAAGTACCTCCCCCCCCCCAAAAAACAGAATATCTCTCTCTCTCTCTCTCTCTCTCTCTCTCTCTCTCTCTCTTTTAGGATAATTCAGAGGGAAATTCCCATGTGTCAAAAAAAAAACAAAAAAAAAAAAACCCACAGCAAACTATGGCAAGTTCTTAAAGAAATGGGAGTGCCTGATCACCTCATCTGTCTCCTGAGAAATCTCTATGTGGGACAAGAAGCTACAGTTAGAACTGGATATGGAACAACTGACTGGTTCAAAATTGGGAAAGGAGTACAACAAGGTTGTATATTGTCTCCCTGTTTATTTAACTATATGCAGAATTCATCATGCGAAAGGCTGGACTAGATGAATCCCAAGCCGGAATTAAGATTGCCCGAAGAAATATCAACAACCTGAGATATGCAGATGACACAACCTTGATGGCAGAAAGTGAGGAGGAATTAATGAACCTTTTAAGGAGGCTGAAAGAGGAGAGCGCAAAATATGGTCTGAAGCTCAAAATAATAATAATAAAAAAAAACCAAGATCATGGCCACTGGTCCCATCACCTCCTGGCAAATAGAAGGGGAAGAAATGGAGGCAGTGAGAGATTTTACTTTCTTGGGCTCCGTGATCACTGCAGATTGTGACAGCAGTCACGAAATTAAAAGACGCCTGCTTATTGAGAGAAAAGCAATGACAAACTTAGACAGCATCTTAAAAAGCAGAGACATCACCTTGCCAACAAAGGTCCGTATAGTTAAAGCTATGGTTTTCCCAGTAGTGATGTATGGAAGTGAGAGCTGGACCATAAAGAAGGCTGATCGCCGAAGAATTGATGCTTTTGAATTATGGTGCTGGAGGAGACTTTTGAGAGTCCCATGGACTGCAAGAAGATCAAACCTATCCATTCTTAAGGAAATCAGCCCTGAGTGCTCACTGGAAGGACAGATCCTGAAGCTGAGGCAACAATACTTTGGCCACCTCATAAGAAGAGAAGACTCCCTGGAAAAGACCCTGACATTGGGAAAGATGGAGAGCACTAGGAGAAGGGGACAGCAGAGGACGAGATGGTTGGACAGTGTTCTTGAAGCTACGAAAATGAGTCTGACCAAACTGCGGGAGGCAGTGGAAGACAGGAGTGCCTGGCGTGCTATGGTCCATGGGGTCACGAAGAGTTTGCTACTACTGTGGTCCATGTTTTGTTAGCCCCAAAATGGAAAATGAGCGAGGTCCCAACTAAAGAAGAATGGCATCTTAAACTGATGGAATATGTGCAGCTTGCAAATTTAACATATAGAGTAAGAGAACAAGAAGAATGTACTTTGAAAGAAGACTGGAAAATGTTTACTGAATATATGGGTGAAAATTATGACCCTGGTGGTCCCTTCCACTCTATGTTCTGCCACACAGATCCTCTGAAAAGGTGGCTGTGTGGTGATGGCAGCAAAAATGTGATCAAAGGCGCCGCTTTGCCAAGCTTTCCGCCCTTCCAAATCAGTCATCAGAGCTGAGCAAAGCTCCCAAGAACTTTTGGTGCTGTTGATGCTGTAAGGCAGCCATGCTCAGTGCTGGCTCCATCATCTTCTACTCCTATGCGCTCAGGAACATGCCCAGTCTAAATCACCTCTTTAAGAGGATGCTTTTTTCTCCCTGGTGCAGAAAGCTCCAGCCCTTCTGGAAAACATCCAGCTGCATGCCATAAATTTTGAAGGTGTCTCTTTGTATTACACCACCAGGCCCACTGCGCTCGCCAAGCTGAAGCAGGAAACATAACTGCCTGGGAGTGGCGAACGCTGTTGCTTGACAGACTGACTGTAAATGCAAATATGGCATCCCGCACTGTCGGGGAAAGCCTGCAAAGAGAGGCTGGGTGCTTGACAAGATATTTAGCAGTTCAATTATATCCAAGAGATCTGGCACATCTCTAGTTAACATGGCAAAAAGAGTAAAAATCACCTCTCTCTCTTTTTTTGTTTGTTTCCTGACAGTCTGTTGCACCTGTCAGAAAAGCTGTGCAGCCCCATTAAGTACCCGGCGCCCGGGACTGATTTAAAGCATAGGTACCATAAAAGATGCATAAGCCGTCTGCAGGGAGGTAATGATTCCCTCTGAGCACTTCTGCCTCCTGTATTGTGTTTTTACAAACCTCCACCCATCATCTCATCAAATGCAACAAAGGCTTCCAATAAAATATGGCATACTAACCAGCCTCCTACATTTGATTAAGCAACAGGCGTTTACGCACACATGCTCATCCTTGCCAAGGATAAAACCTGTTTCTTTGTTCCTGAGTTTTTTAATCCATCTCTCTCCCCCAACAGCACGTGCAGATTGACCCTGATGCCGCCAGAGCCAGCGTTCCCACTGAGCGGGTGTCTATAGGTTTGTACAAGAGCTCCAGTCTCAGGGAGCAGAATGAAGGCAGCGAAACAAAAGGCAAAGGCGATGGCTCAGTAGTATAGCATTTGCCTTTCCTGCAGAAGGTCCCAGGTTCAACCCCCAGCATCTCCAGGTAGCATTGGAAGAGACCTACTGACAGTCACAGAATCATACAATCATAGATGACCCCAATGGTCCTCAAGTCCAACCCCCTGCAATGCAGAAATCTCAACTAAAGCATCCATGACAGATGACTGGCCAACCTCTGCTTAAAAACCTCCAAGGAAGGAGAGTCCACCAACTTCCAAGGGAGTCCATTCCACTGTCAAACAACCCTTACCATCAGCAAGTTCTTCCTTTCTTGTAACATGCAGCCATTGGTTTGGGTCCTAACTTCTGGAGCAGCAGAAAACAAGCTTTCTCCATCTTCCACGTGACAGTCCTGGAGATAGTTGAAGATGACTATCCTATCTCCTCTCAGACTCCTCTTTTCCAGGCAAAACATACCCAATTCCCTCATTAGACTTGGTTTCCAGACCCTTGATCAGGGCAAACCTTACAGCAAGGCTGGGTGGCGCAGGGTGCCAGGGTTCCGTGCAACCAGGGGGCGCTGTGTTGCTGCGCCTGTGGTAGCTGCACTGCGCACTGCACCTGCCAGACAGCTGTACTGGGAAACGGGGTGCCGGGGCGCCGGAGGGATCTTCGCACCACGGCGCAGGGCGCCAGATATGCTTAAGACAGCCCTGCCCTTGATCACGTTGGTTGCCCTGCACATGACCCAACTTGTCAATATCTTTCTTAAATTATGATGCCCAGAACCATAGCTGCCAAGTTGCGGCCTGAGAAATAAGGGACTGGACCGGAAGTAGCAGACCGGAAGTAGCGCTGCCGCCATTTTGGAACTGGGCGGAGCATGTTCAGAAGCTACTTTTGATGCTGCTCTGCCCTGTTCCAAAATGGCCGCCGCACCAGAAGTCACGCTGCAGCCATTTTGGAACTGGGCAAAGCAGCATCAAAAGTCGCTTCTGAGCATGCTCCGTCCAGTTCCAAAATGGCCACCGCGCCAGAATAAACTGGGAAAAAACAAAAAAATCCGTTTTTTCGGCTGGGAACAGCTGGAAAAACGGGGGTTTCCCAGGGAATACGGGAGACTTGGCAGCTATGCCCAGAACTGGACACAGTATTCTAGTTGTGGTCTGACCAAGGCAGAATGACTTCTCTTGATTGGGACACTATTCTTCTGTTGCTGCAGCATTGCTTCACACTGCTTCAAACTTCTGACTCAGGTTAATCTTGTGGTCTATAGTAGGTCCAGAGAAGAAATTCAAAACCATGGACCTTTGTTGCAGCTTTAATAGCAGTAATTAATTTATCCATTTCTTTTTCAGAAAGCATGTCAGACAAGGAAGCCGGTGAACAAGGATCATCCCAGCACCGCTCCCCTCCCCTTGCATTACCCTCTGGAAAAACAAGGTGGAGTCGAAAGGAGGTAGAATCACCATTGCAAACAAAGCAGAGACACTTTGGGGGCAAAGATCCCTCAACAGAATGCCAAAAACAGAAACATCTCAGAAGGATGACAAGCAAAATCATGAGAATGAGCAATTTTTTAAAGGAGATGAAAGCAGCCGCATGGACAATCTGACATCTGTCTAGAAACACAAAGACATTTGAAAATGCCTGAAGTTTTACAAAGCTTGGATACTTCCACTGCAATGTGTATGGGTCTTTTGCTCTTTCATTGTTGAACAACTGAAGAATTTATGGGAAGGCTCAAGAAGGTGTTTATCCCCTTTTCTAACTATTTCCTTCACTCTCTTTTTCAGCAAACACAAAGCTGAGCAGAATTTTTAATACAACCGTAATAAATAAAATTCCCTGAGACTTTAATTTTTCTCATTGTCCGTGGACCTCTTTGCAGAATTTCCCCAGAATATCACGCACTATGATTGTTGATGATAGCTGCATTTCCCCCTCACCAAGCGCTGGGACTCTGCTTTTTCGGACAAAGCACTTGCCTTGGAGAAGACTGCCATCAGCCAGAATCTCTTCTGAACTGATCAATATATGACATTTTGCTTACATATGGAGCTAAGAGCTTTTTATGGGAATGAGAAAGCTGTCACAACCTGGTTAATAAGCATAGCTGCCAAGTACCCCATATTTCCCGGGAAACCCCTGTTTTTCCTTACCGTTTCTCGGAGGTTTCCCGTTTCAGCTCCTCTTCCGTTGATTTCCCTTATTTTCGCTCCTGTCAGCGGCCATTTTCTGGTGCCACTTTGCCCATCTATGGGCACCGAAAATGGCCGGCGCCAGCACCTCAAGTCGCATCTACGCATGTCCGGAAGTGCGTAGATGCGACTTCCGGCGCCGGCGCTGGCCATTTTCGGTGCCCATAGATGGGCAAAGCGGCACCGGAGGTTGCATCTACGCAACTTCCGGTGTCGCGCGGCTGCCGATCCCGGATTTCTCCGTGAGAGACTTGACAGGTATGTTAATAAGAAACAACAAGAATCTTGCTTCCCAGGAAAAAGCAGCATTGCTGAAATCAGCGAAACCTCCAACATTCCATACTTCCTTCAACTTCAATCCCTCCTCCATGTCAACTTTCTTTTTATGGTCTATGAGAGATGTGGCCCCATGAATATGAGATCTGAACAAGTTCAAGGTCCTTGCAGATCCCAGACTCATACATTCAAACAGGGGTGTTGGGTCCGTGATCGCATGCCAGTGGTATGGGTGTGTGCCAGGGGTGTGTGCCAGGAGGTCCACTGTGGGGCAGCATATTTACACACACCCTTATGTGCTGTGACCGGCTCACAGCATTGGGCCCTCATGTGAGGGTGCTGCAGCAGCTCCCTAGTGCTCTGGATCCCAGTGTCGGATCCATTGGGTTGCCACTGCTGCCTCTACAGCTCTTCTGTCCCTGCTCCAGCGCTTCCAGGCTTGACCCAGGGGTGGAGCTGCAGCTACATGGTCGCTGTGCCCTGTCCCTCCCTCTAGGCCAGCCCAGGGGCAGCCCTAAGAAGTAGCTGTGGCTGCTGCTGCCCCATCCCCAAATGTCAGGCCTGGGCACAGCTTCCCTTGATGAGGGAACTGTTGTGGGGGCACCTGGTTGAGCCCCCTCAAAAAATGTGCCTGGGGTAATGGCCCCCCCAGCCCCCCCCCACAATGCTACTGCATTGACATGAAGAATGTTTCCAATTAAAGCTAGAATTTAAAGTGCTAGCAGGGGTCAGCAAACTTTTTCAGCAGGGGGCCGGTCCACTGTCCCTCAGACCTTGTGGGGGGCTGGACTATATTTTGAAAAAATATATATATGAATGAATTCCTATGCACCACAAATAACCCAGAGATGCCTTTTAAATAAAAGCATACATTCTACCGTGTTTCTCATATTTTAAGGCATCCCCCAAAAATAAGCCATGACAGGATTTCAAAGGGTTGGTGAAAAATAAGACATACCCCGAAAATAAGCACTATTGCAAAGCCCCGACCGAGCGAGAGGCAAAGGCGCGGGACCCAGCAGGAGCTCCCTGCCTGCTTCCCCGAGCCGTAGCGCATCGGGGGACAGAGCCGAAGATCGGCGGGCGCTCCTTGCTGGGCTTGACAAGCCCGGGAAACAGCGCCCGCCGATCTTCGGACCTGTGCTGTGTGACAGGCGGGGGTGGGGGGAAGCGGAGATCGTTCTCCGCTCTCCCCCCACCCCCGCCTGTCACCGAAGATCGGCGGGCGCTCCTTGCTGGGCTTGACAAGGCCCTGTGCTGTGTGACGGGCGGGGGTGGGGGGGAAGCGGAGATCGTTCTCCGCTCTCCCCCCACCCCCACCTGTCACCGAAGATCGGCGGGCGCTGTTTGCTGGGCTTGACAAGAATAGAATAGAATAGAATAGAATAGAATAGAATAGAATAGAATAGATCTTTACTGTCTTTGTCTCCTTGTGGGAACAACAACATGGGCTGCTTTCCCTGCTCCTGGGCACAGGGCATGCATGCCGCCCCAGGTGCCTGATCGTCTTGCTCCACCACTGAGGGCACAGTGACACTTCAAATGCTATGGAACTGTCAGATCCATGCATTGTTACTGAGAGAGGATGTCTTTGCCATCCCCTTGGACTAGTAGGGCAGAGGCTGTCCATGCTCCAAGGTGTGATTGTCAGCTCACTTCTCTGTAAGATTCTGTTGGGGACTGCGGGCTTAGGATCCTTCTCATCTGGTTATGAGAAACAGGGATGTTGTTCTGTTGTTCTGTTGTTTTCAATGTGGAAATTACAAGGGAAAATGGGCACAATACATTTTCCCTTGTAATTTCCACATTGAAAACAACAGAACACACAAACAATTTGATAAAGCCATTCCCCATCTCATAATAACCAATTCCACAATTGCCATTCAAAGTCAAGCACTGCCTGTCTATTAAAAATAAATGCCCACCTTGCAAGGCAATTCAAGGTACATTTCATTCATCGATCAGCAGTATTCTCCCCCCCCCCAGACAAAAAAACAAAAACAAAACCTTGATGAAATTTCATTCATTGTTCTTTTAGGAAAAACGTATTGTGATGCACCTGAGTCCAAATCCCCCCCCCCCCAAATACTGCAGTAAAGGTGGCCTGGACCTCAAAATCTATAGCAGCCTCTCACTGCACGATAATAATAACAGGCAGTTTGTTGTTTATCTTTTAAATACATGTCTGCTTAGGCCAGACAGTTCCTTTTCTAAATAAAACCCAACATCCCTGTTTCTCATTTTACACAAGAAAAATGCATTAGTCTTCATTATAATATTATTTTTTAATGTCTCCGCAGAAAACAATGTCCTCAGGTGACCTTCCTCAAAGCAAGCAGATTCTTTCTACTCATTAGGATTCAGCTGCAACACAGTGTACCAGTTATAGGATTCATTTCTTTTTGAGATAAATAAATAAATCTACAGCTATTTCTGGCATAACCAAGATTCTTGGGTTCCACAATCTGGAAGAAGCAGTACTTGCTTAAGTGAGCACGAATCCCCTCTTTAAAATAAGTTGCACTGAAACAGCACAGGAAAGAGAGTGCAATCTCTTGATTTCCTAAGGCAGAATATATCTAGCTTAGCAAAACATTTATGTAAAGAGAGAGAAAAACAAACAAACATCACCTTAAGCACCAAAAATGCGGAAATCATGGGGCTTTGCTTACAGTAATCAAACCAGCTTTGTAATCTCCTAGATACCTAAATGTAGAGTCTGCCAAATTATCAGTGTCTTCAGCTGTAGGTCACCGCCCTCCCCAAATCAATTTGGCACATCTAAAGCTAACTGAAGATAAAATGAAGGAGTAGATGTAACTTTGGTCCTGCTGACCATATTTGGAGACAGGTGGTTGCACAAAGAATGAGAAAATAAGGCTTTGTGCCTCTTTGCATGTTTACAGGAAAGCAAATGTGTCTGCCAGCTGGCAGCTCAAATACATTTTAGCAAGTCGTTATGACTGACATTCCAAAATTCAGTTTAATGGCTTCATCACAGTCTAACCACCACAGATATCAAGGGAAAGTTTATTGAGAGCAGAATTCAATGGAAATGAGTTCTGGATTACAGTGACTTGTTGATCAGTAGAAATCTTTAATAAAATATATATTAGAAAGAAACAAAACTGGTAGAAGATAAGAAGATAAGAGGTTCAAATAGAAGATTGGATGAGCTCCTAAGTTTTGCTAAACTGCACCTGAGCCTGTATTTAGGACAGAATAGTAGTTGTAAAATGTGAGGATTTGTTGTTGTTGTTTAAATTAATAGCAGGGGGGGGGATATACACACAATTTAATGAGGTTGCTCTGGAAGAACTAGAATGGTCTCATGAAACTTACAGTACTGTAATCACAAGCATCCCCTTCATGGATCAATGCCTTGTCGTGGCGAAGGGGCTTGAATAACTCAGAGAAGCTATGAGCTATGCCATGCAGGGCCACCCAAGATGGACAGGTCATAGTGGAGAGTTTTGACTAAACGTGATCCACCTGGAGAAGGAACTGGCAAGCCACTCCAGTATCCCTGCCAAGAAAACTCCATGGACAAAGACAACAGGCATATAAAAGTTATGACGCTGGAAGATGAGCCCCTCAGGTCGGAAGGCGTCCAACATGCTACTGAGGAAGAGTGGAGGACAAGTACAAGTAGATTCAGAGCTGATGAAGCGGCTGGGCCAAAGCCGAAAGGACGCTCAGTTGCGGATATGCCTGGATGCGAAAGGAAAGTCCGATGCTGTAAAGAAAAATATTGCATAGGAACCTGGAATGTAAGAACCATGAATGGAGGTAAGCTGGATGTGGTCAAAAATGAGATGACAAGAATAAATATCGACATCCTGGGCATCAGTGAACTAAAATGGAAGGGAATGGGCGAATTCAGTTCGGGTGACTATCATATCTACTACTGTGGGCAAGAATCCCGTAGTAGAAATGGAGTGGCCCTCATAGTCAACAAAAGAGTGGCAAAAGCTGTAATGGGATGCAATCTCAAAAATGACAGAATGATCTCGATACGAATCCAAGGCAGACCTTTTAACATCACAGTAATCCAAGTTTATGCACCAACTACCAGTGCTGAAGAAAGTGAAATTGACCAATTCTATGAAGACTTACAACACCTTCTAGAAATGACACCAAAGAAGGATGTTCTTCTCATTACAGGGCATTGGAATGCTAAAGTAGGGAATCAAGAGATAAAAGGAACAACTGGCAAGTTTGGCCTTGGAGTTCAAAATGAAGCAGGGCAAAGGCTAATAGAGTTCTGTCAAGAGAACAAGCTGGTCATCACAAACACTCTCTTCCAACAACACAAGAGACGACTCTACACATGGATATCACCAAATGGGCAACATCGAAATCAGATTGATTATATTCTCTGCAGCCAAAGATGGAGAAGCTCTATACAGTCAGCAAAAACAAGACCTGGAGCTGACTGTAACTCAGATCATCAGCTTCTTATAGCAAAATTCCAGCTTAAACTGAAGAAAGTAGGAAAAACCACTGGGCCAGTAAGATACAATCTGAATCAAATCCCTTATGAATACACAGTGGAAGTGAGGAACAGGTTTAAGGATTTAGATTTAACAGGTTTAAGGATTTAGAGTGCCTGAAGAACTATGGATGGAGGCTCGTAACATTATACAGGAGGCAGCAACGAAAACCATCCCAAGGAAAAGGAAATGCAAGAAAGCAAAATGGCTATCCAGCGAGGCCTTGCAAATAGCGGAGGAGAGGGGGCAAGCAAAATGCAAGGGAGATAGGGAAAGATACAGGAAACTGAATGCAGATTTCCAAAAAACAGCAAGGAGAGACAAGAGGGTCTTCTTAAATGAGCAATGCAAAGAAATAGAGGAAAACAATAGAATGGGGAAAACCAGAGATCTGTTCAAGAAAATTGGAGATATGAAAGGAACATTTCGTACAAAGATTACCATAATCAAGGACAAAAGTGGTAAGGACCTAACAGAAGCAGAAGACATCAAGAAGAGGTGGCAAGAATACAAAGCGGAATTATACCAGAAAGATATGGAGGTCTCGTACACCCCAGGTAGTGTGGTTGCTGACCTTGAGCCAGACATCTTGGAGAGTGAAGTCAAATGGGCCTTAGAAAGCACTGCTAATAACAAGGCCAGTGGAAGTGATGATATTCCAGCTGAACTATTTAAAATTTTAAAAGATGATGCTGTTAAGGTGCTACACCCAATATGCCAGCAAGTTTGGAAAACTCAGCAATGGCCAGAGGATTGGAGAAGATCAGTATACATCCCAATTCCAAAGAAGGGCAGTGCCAAAGAATGCTCCAACTACCACACAATTGTGCTCATTTAAGGTTATGCTTAAAATTCTACAAGGCAGGCTTAGGCAGTATGTGGATCAAGAACTCACAGAAGTGCAAGCTGGATTTCGAAAGGGCAGAGGAACCAGAGACCAAATAGCAAACATGCGCTGGATTATGGAGAAAACTAGAGAGTTCCAGAAAAAACGTCTACTTCTGCTTCATTGACTATGCAAAAGCCTTTGACTGTATCGACCACAGCAAACTATGGCAAGTTCTTAAAGAAATGGGAGTGCCTGATCACCTCATCTGTCTCCTGAGAAATCTCTATGTGGGACAAGAAGCTACAGTTAGAACTGGATATGGAACAACTGATTGGTTCAAAATTGGGAAAGGAGTACGACAAGGTTGTATGTTGTCTCCCTGCTTATTTAACTTATATGCAGAATTCATCATGCGAAAGGCTGGACTAGATGAAACCCAAGCCGGAATTAAGATTGCCGGAAGAAATATCAACAACCTCAGATATGCAGATGACACAACCTTGATGGCAGAAAGCGAGGAGGAATTAAAGAACCTTTTAATGAGGGTGAAAGAGGAGAGCGCAAAATATGGTCTGAAGCTCAACATCAAAAAAAACCAAGATCATGGCCACTGGTCCCATCACCTCCTGGCAAATAGAAGGGGAAGAAATGGAGGCAGTGAGAGATTTTACTTTCTTGGGCTCCTTGATCACTGCAGATGGTGACAGCAGTCACGAAATTAAAAGACGCCTGCTTCTTGGGAGACAAGCAATGACAAACCTAGACAGCATCTTAAAAAGCAGAGACATCACCTTGCCGACAAAGGTCCGTATAGTTAAAGCTATGGTTTTCCCAGTAGTGATGTATGGAAGTGAGAGCTGGACCATAAAGAAGGCTGATCGCCGAAGAATTGATGCTTTTGAATTATGGTGCTGGAGGAGACTCTTGAGAGTCCCATGGACTGCTAGAAGATCAAACCTATCCATTCTTAAGGAAATCAGCCCTGAGTGCTCCCTGGAAGGACAGATCGTGAAGCTGAGGCTCCAATACTTTGGCCACCTCATGAGAAGAGAAGAATCCTTGGAAAAGACCCTGATGTTGGGAAAGATTGAGGGCACTAGGAGAAGGGGACGACAGAGGACAAGATGGTTGGACAGTGTTCTCGAAGCTACGAACATGAGTTTGACCAAACTGCGGGAGGCAGTGCAAGACAGGAGTGCCTGGCGTGCTATGGTCCATGGGGTCACGAAGAGTCGGACACGACTAAACGACTAAACAACAACAATCACAAGCATGTGTTTTTAGAAGTAGGCTAACCTCTTTTCAGTTCTATGGGATTTTCTCCCATAGAAACTTTGTATGTTTGTTTGTTGCATTTATAGCCCAATTTTCCTGAAAGGAGCTTGTCAGGAGTTGTTGCGACTACTCCAGAGTAACAACTTTCCACATGCTTGTCTTTTAACAGTCTTTATTGGTGCACTCTAGTTACAGTGTAACGAGATGTTGGAAACATGTCTGCTCATTCCGATCCAGAATCCGGCACTGCCCCTTTGCGCAATTTCGACCAACATAATAGCCTCGGGACAGTGAATCTCCTCCCCTTTCTCCTCCTCCATAATTCCAGTGCCGGGGGAAAGGGTCTACGCTCCGTCTTTTCCCTTTCCCCCTTTCCGACTCTCTCTCTTCCCGCCTGTGGAGCAGGGGCTCTCCCATGCTGCCAGAGACCTGGCACTCTCTCTCCGCTTCCTGACTAGCCCCTTCAGACCCCGCGCTTCCATTGCTGCTTGGGGAGGAACTGCTCCTGATGAGAGGGGGAGGTTCTCTATACTCTCTCCCCCTTACAGAGCTCAAGGTGGCATACAGGGTCCTCTTCCTCCTCATTTAGTCCTCAAAATAACCTTGTGAGGTAGGTTTGCCCGAGAGGCAGTGACTGGGCCAAAGTGAGCTCCATGATTGAGTGGGGATTTGAACCCTGGTCTCCCAGGTCCTAGCCTGACTCTCTAACCCAGGCCTTCCAGATTTTTGGACTACAATTCCCATCTTCCCTGACCACTGGCCCTGTTAGCTAGGGATCATGGGAGTTGTAGGCCAAAACATCTGGAGGTCCGCAGCTTGGGGATGCCTGCTCTAACCATTATAGCATGCAGGATCTCTTATCTGATGTTATGTCTCATATATTTTATGCCGCTATGCCATAAAAAAGTATTGAAGTGGTTTACAGCAATAAAATTTTTAAAAATGATGCAATTAAAACCGTATTAGAAAGTTTAAAAATGGACACCAATTAAGTATTGTGGAGGGTGTATTCTTAATTGCTTGCATAGGACTGGCAGAATAGAAATGTTTTCAGCAGGCATTAAAAAGCTGGCACGGAAGTTCCACAGGGCTGGACTGATGGTATTAAAAAGCTTGGTTTCTTTTTGTCAAATGAGCCTCACAGGAAACGATCAATGATGCTTCTGCAGATGATCTCTGTGATTTAGCTGGGACGGAAGTGTCCAAGCGATTCCTTAGGCACCCTGGACCTGTGTTGTGCAGGGCTTTGTAATTTAATGCAGTTAAAGGACATAGTGGGATTCGTACAAATATATATGCACGCACAGAGAGAAATAAACAAAGAAAGGAATTAATGATGAACTTTCCTAACCACACACATGCACATTTCACAGCAGTTGCTTCTCCCCTCCAGTCTGTTGAACGCTGAACATTCATGCAGAACAACCCCCACTAATCTGAAAATCAACTCAGACAGCTGGAGGACTTCAGGCAATGTAGTGTCTGTTTTTTGGAGGGTGGGGGAGATATATGTATTCGAGAGTCCTCTCAGATTTGTACTCTGGGCCAGGTAGTTTCTGAATTCACCACCATCACTGCATATTAGCAATCACTTTAGCATTTGTTTTTTTGCTACCTTGATGAATTTTAAATATCCCTGCCCCCTTGGGATCCCTCAGGATGAAGGGTAGTGCTTTCTTTGTGGGGCAGGGGGGGAATGTTAATAATAATTTAGCATGCTGAACTGCTTTCTGGAATGTGAAAGACTACATCGGGTCTTTTACATACCGGGAATGTAAAAGACTACAGCTTGGTTGCAGCTTCAGCCCAGAATAATAGGCACATTGATAGGTGACCTTAGTTTCTAGAGTGCTTCCTCTCACATGCATTGTGATAGGGATGGAGAATCTGTGTCATCCAGGTGCCATTGGGCTACAAATCCCACCCTTCCTAACACACTGGCACTTTTCTGTCTCGGCTGCTGTGGCTGAGACATTGGCATCTCATAGAATCCTGCAATGACACCAAAATGTCATCTAGTCCAACCTCCTTCAATGAATCCTTCAAGAATCCCTGATGGATGGCCACCTAAGCTCTGTTTAAAAAAACCTACATACCGCCACCATGCCTCACAGAATACAAGAGATCAAATACTTTATAGTGCCAAGGAGGAGAAAAGGTGTGAAATTTGTCAAGATCAAAAAGAACAAAGATAACATGATGTTCAAGGTCTGATGTAACCAGTATCTGCATACTCTGCAGGTACTGGAAGGAACCTGCAAGGAAAAGGCTACAAAACTGATTCATTAAACAAAAACAAAAAAACTGATTCATTCTCTGCTGCCAGATTTGACTGTGAAAGAGCTGCAATGAACCAGTCATGCCAGGAATTTTGACCAAGGACTGTAATAATGGAATGAACTCTTTAAAAAGCCCATTGCACATGCTGGAGCCCAAAATATCTGAAGGGCTGCCTAATGCCATTCTGAATTATGGAATTCCTAAATGCTAGACCAAAAAGTAGCAAGTGTGGCTTCTTGGGCAGCTTTCAATGCTTAACGGAATTTCTGAGAAAGTTCCTTAATGGCCCAGAAGGACATCAGTTACTTGTGAGCCGTTAGGATGTTCCTTCAGCTTAAGAAAAGTCCAAATTTTCCACCACCAAGTGAGTCATTACTGTCAAGGTGCTTTGAAAACGTGTGTGGAAGCTTTGCCTGCAATCAAATATGAAAAATGGATAAATGGCATCTTCAGATCTCAGCCATGTGCAGTGAATATATTGGTGAAAGGCCAGTAATGTAATGTTATACAGTTTCATTATAAGGAACATTGCATATTTGGTCTCTGGAGAGACGATCAGAAAATGAAAGATGCTGCGTGAACCTCCGGAACATTTATGGTGTCAGGAAAATAGATTCCTACAGGATGGAGGAAGTGGGATGAGATTTTTCATGGGCGTGCAACAATAAAACCCCCAAAATGAGAATAAACAAAATAGTTCATCACACATCCTATTCAGGCAATATGCAAAATGTGCCATTGCTAGCTCTAGTGAGCACTTTTTCATTCTTGCTGTGAATTCATCACACAATACACTCCACTTTTCTTTTTCTACTTCACAATTGAGAGAGTTTTGTTTGTTTTTTTCCCCTTCATAAAAGCAGTGCAGGGTAACATGGGAGCTTAAAGATCTTGGTACACAGCCATTCCTATAGCAAATAAGGGGTTTGCACCATTCGCAAGATTCAATCTGAGTTCTATTTCCACCCACCCACCCATTCAGTAGGAATAAAGTGTGGGTGCTGCCACACTGAAATATTGATTTCTTACCAATATAGTACAAATATTATGTGGCACCTGTAATAGTGTCATGGATTGGTTGGATGCAGAGGAATGGTGGAACCACAATGAGTGGTCAGAGAGAGAAAGGGAGAAGAATGGGAAGAGGAGGTGTTGGAAGCTGAAGAGGTAACAGGGCTTAGTAAGCAGGGAGATTCTGTGGCAGAGAGCAGTCCAGAATCAGAGGCAGAAGCGGAGGCTGGGGAACCAAGAGGCAGAGATGCATCAGGCTTGGGAAGAGGCATGGGTGTCTCCCCCTCATGCTGCAACAAGCTCTCTCCCCCTCCCACCCCCGCTGGTATCCCAGAACCAGGAGAGACATGAAGCAGAAGGACCAAAGACAGGCATGCAGGAGTAGTCTCTGATTGCTTGTGGGAAAACCCGGAGACGGGCAGACATAGCTGACTGTGGGGAGGTGGGGACCTTTAATCTCAGCAACTGCTTCATGGGGGCAAGACCTGAGCTGATGTGCTCATTAGGCCTGATACTCCTGTACAAACCTATTTTGCTAATAAAGCGTTAACTCCAGCTCGCTTGTGTGATTTACTGCTGGCTCACACCTATCAGATAGCATTAGTTCCATAGATTGAAGTGGTTAAGTGGGCATACAAGGGGTAACATGATCTCACAATTTTCATTCTCCTGTTCGAATAAATACACATTTATTTATTTATTAAAAATATTTTGGTAATGATATGGGGCCTTTTAATTTGTACACAGTTTACAACCTCCACATGTCATCGTCTGGCCCTGTCTCCAAGATCCCATCCAAATGTAACATCTAAGGGCAGTATCTGACTAGGTCATATACAGAGGGTGCCCATTGAAACCAACAAACCAAAGTCAACATGTCTATTGATTCCAGTGGGTCTCCTCTGAGTATGCCTTAGTCAAATACCCCTTGTAACTTTACACTGTGTGTTGCTGCTGCAAGAAGACCACTCTTGTGAAGCAAGGAAGAAGCAAAGAGAAAAATTGGTAAACTCAAATATATTTCAAGCATAGGAATGAAATGAGAAGTTTACCAAAATCCCATTTCTTCTAATGTGCTTTCTGTGTGCATGGACTGAATGTATGATGAATAGTGCTGCTTTGATTTTCAGGATTTCCTATGAAATATTGGTTGTGTGTGTGTGTGTATGAGTTTGGGCACAATCTCCAATAAGAAATAAGTTCAGTGTTCCCAGGCAAAACAGTGATTGATTTGAAGCCCTAGTTGTCAGCAAACAACAGTGTGGCAGGCAAGCTAGTTTTATCATCAACAGCGGCAGAGCTCTAAATTGTTTGGGAAATGGAGAATGTAATTAATGGGAGCAGGTCGAGATAACTGGTGGTATTAAGAGCTGAAATATCACACAGGAGCTGAGGGCCTGCACCTGGGTCAAATATGCCATTTGTCCTATGGAAGAGACAGGGAAGTTGTGGTCCCTCCAAAGGCTGTTGGGTCTTCATTGGTCCCCAAAAGCTTGTCCAATCGCCAGGGGTGATGAGAGCTGTAGTCCAGTAATATCTGTTGGGTCACAAGTTCTCCATCCTTGCTCTATGACAAACGGAAATTAACAAGAGTGGATACTGATTCAACAGAGTGCTTTCTGTTTTGGTACTTGAGACAAATAAGCGGATGATTTCCACTCCCATTTCAATCAGATACCCCTGCATCCCTATGCTTACGAGCATTAGAGAAGGTCTGTGGGCACTACCTGTGGAGGTAGGGTGTGTAACAGCACAGAAATGGAGAAAGAATCAGGCCTTCAGAGAGGGTTTCTTGCAAGTCCATAGCAGGAAAGAAATACAGTTTCCCTTTAGTTCCTTATTACAGAGGCAGTCCCAATAATCAGGTCAATACTCTGAGTGCTTAGCTCTTCAACCTTTAAATGAGCAATCTGGGCAAGGCAGGGCAATTAAAAGGCAAATAGCACCCCCCTGTAGATATAGCTCATAATCCTGTCTCTAGAAGTGCTTTCTCTTATCTCCCCCACCTATCTTTTATCTGTCTCTCCCCCCTTTTCCCTAAGAAGATCCCGTAATCCTTAATGCACTTGGGAGGAATTACTGCAATCAGAGGTCATTTCCATGACCTACCTGCTCGGAGTCATTACTGGGAAACCCACTGTGATGAGTGCAAAGCTCCGGCCATCCATCTGGCCCACCCAGCCAATTCTGCAGACCTCTTAAAACAGGCAAAATGATTTCAAATTCCTTCGGTACCCAGCTGTCTTTACTGTAAAGTGCTTCAAATTGCCACAGGTGGAAAGGCATCGTTACCCGAGCTGCACTTTGAATAACACACAGCAAGAATGAAAGCAAGACAGGTTAATCTCTGTGATGCACATTTGGCATCCCAGATGGACCAATTGCTTTGCAAACAAATAGATATGCAGACTCTGGCTTTACCTGTGCTGAAGAACTGGAGGCATAACCGCGGTCTTCTTTGGTGATCCCTCGTAGCCAAGTAAGATTGTCTTCCATAAACACGGTTTTAACAATGAGTCCGTAAGTGACTGTGGAGGCCAATTCTGGACCCACACGTCCTTCCACAGTGGGAACATTGGTTTCCGGGTGGGAGTTGATCACAGTGAGGGTTTGCCAAGTGAGCCTTCCTCTTGGCACGTTTCTCCCTTGCATCCTGAGTTCGAGTGTCTTCAAAGCCCATGACACCTTTGGTAAAGGCTGTTCTCCAACTGTCGCACGCTCTCCCTGGGTGGAGTTGAGGGGCAGGCCAGTGAGGTGACGCTTTGACGCCCCTTGCTGGCACGCCCCTCGCCTCCATCCAGGGAGAGCGTGCGTTGGCTGAGCAAGCCCTGCAGCGCCTAGTGAGGTTTTCGCCGGGTGGCTGCCAGGACCAGTTTGCTCCCTCGGCCGCTGCAGTGTGCGTTCTCCCTGGATGGAGTCGAGGGGCAGGCCAGCAAGGGGCGTCAAAGCGTCACCTCACTGGCCTGCCCCTCAACTCCACCCAGGGAGAGCGTGCGACAACAGGGAGAGTGCACGTCAGCTGAGGGAGCAAACTGGTCCTGGCAGCCGCCCGGCGAAAATCTCCCTGCTGTGACGTGCACTCTCCCTGGATGGAGGCGAGGGGCGGGCCAGTGAGGGGCATCACGCTACCCACAAGCGTGATGCCACCTCGCGTGCGTTTTGGGGCATTGCACGTGTTTTGGGGGCGGGGTGGGCAGTCGTGATAGTGCCCCTGGGATCGCACCACTCGGGGCGACCCGCCCCCACCGCCCCTATCTTCCTACGCCCCTGCTTGAAGGGTTTGCAGGTGTGCGGCAGTGAAAGATGTGGCTCCTTGCTGAAAACAGATTTTTCAGGCACTGCTGATCAACAGGACTTGCAAAGTCCTTTGCCTTCACAGTTTGTTTTCAAACCCTGCAGACAAGGGAAATACTCCACCTGATGTCAGATGATTGACAATTGAGTTGCCCCTGCCCACCTCTCAAAGTGACCCATGGCAAGGTTAGGGGAGGTCAGAATCTGTCCCAACCATCAGATCCACTGTCCTCATCCATGATGTGACTCCTCACAAGCCAAACTATCCACTGTTCAGTCTCCAGGCATCTCCCTCCTTCCCTGCATCACTGCCTCAGTGTGACAGCTCACCATTCTGTCAGAGGATGGGATTTCATGCAAACCCCAGAAACACAGCTGAGTTCACAGAGAACAGCCAGTAAAATTGCCTCCCATGCCCTTGCAGAGGCTACAATTTGCCATGATTGTTCAATACCACTGGTGGCAGCGCCCCTGCCCTTTGAGAAACATACGTTTTATTCTGAATTAAAGTAAAAAGAAGAGTTGTTGTTGTTGTTGTTGTTGTTGTTGTTGTTTGGTCGTTTAGTCGTGTCCGACTCTTCATGACCCCATGGACCAGAGCACACCAGGCACTCCTGTCTTTCACTGCCTCCTGCAGTTTGGTCAATCTCATGTTGGTAGCTCCGAGACACTGTCGTCCCCTTCTCCCATTGCCCTGAATCTTTCCCAACATCAGGGTCTTTTCCAGGGAGTCTTCTCATCTCATGGGGTGGCCTAAGTATTGGAGCCTCAGCTTCAGGATCTGTCCTCCCAGTGAGCACTCAGGGCTGATTTCCTTCAGAATGGATAGGTTTGATCTTCTTGCAGTCCATGGGACTCTCAAGAGTCTCCTCCAGCACCATAATTCAAAAGCATCAACTCATCATCGATCAGCGTTCTTTATGGTCCATCTCTCACTTCCATACACCACTACTGGGAAAGCCATAGCTTTAACTATATTACAGACCTTTGTTGGCAAGGTGTCGACAAAAAGAAGAATTGTTGTTGTTGTTCTTGTTTAGTCGTGTCCGACTCTTCATGAAAAGAAGAATACTAATGACTATTAGAAGGAAGGCAAAGTCAGACTTCAAAAATATTTCAGAAGGCATTTGTGTTAAACCTTATTGCCAGATATGCAGTGCAGGAGATCTAACACACCAGCTTTCTGCATGCTCAGTTCTCAAACAAACCAAAGAAGTTTTTATTATTATTATTGTTCCTTTTTTATATCATTCAGCTACTGATGCCACCTTCCCTCGACTGCTACTGTCACTTCATCCAACATGGATCAGCACCTATGAAGACTGCGTAGTGAATGGGAGACTGCATTGAAAGCACTAACAGCAGCAGGTGGACTGCAAGGCTGACACCCTATGCACACTCACATAAGATAAAGACCCATTAAACACAGAGGGACTCAGGGAGTAATCCTAGCTGACCTCCAAGACCAATGGAACTTTACAGAGTGGCGGGACCACCAAAATACCTGCAGCTGCATGCCAAGGCCCTTTGCCCACTCAGTTCCCCATTTATTAATGACACACAGACACAGGTATTTAGGATCATGGGCTAAATCAGGCCATAACTTTATTGCTTACAGATGTGAGTGGTTTGGTTTATGCATTGGGTGAAACCAGACTATATCTTGGGCCCACCTGCAAGGAGTCAAACTAAGGGTAAACCACCAGAAGGGGGAGCCCTGTGACTTGCATCAAATAGTGGCACCCCGAGGGGTTCCCCGTTTGGGTTGTGGCATGGCCCTAACCTATGCCCGGGCTTCAGATAGGATCCACACCCGCAGATCCCTTTAACAGGCTACCCTTTTCGAGGAGGGCAAGCGGAGGCTTACAACCTCCCCTCCCTTAAACAAAGGCTTACCCAATACCTAACCACCCCTAGAGCACTTCACAGCCAATACTCTCACACCTGCAGCCAAACTCTAATGCCCTCTACAATGCTTTTCAGCCAAATATCGTTACCCACGTCAGACATATGTACACCGTTGTCACGGAACAAGGCCTCCTAGTTGAAAGCGATGGCGGGATGCTGAATTACCCAAGCATTCACAGCCAGGGCCTAGATGCCCGGCCACAATGCTGTCTACTGCGAAAGGTGAGTGGTCATGTTGAACGTAAAAAGGACCATGACCTCTTGCCTTGTCCACATCCTCGAGCCTTACTAACTGAAACTCTTCCATTAAGATCCATTAAGACTGTGAAAAATGTTGGTTTCCTTTTCAATTTTTTAAACTTTTATTTTTCACTTTTAATCCCATTTTCTGCCTTCTTGTTAAAATGATTGACGTTGATCATTCTGGAGTCAGAGATGGGTGATGATTAAGCCTGAAAACCTTCACGGCCCTTGGTTTCATTTGGATTTTCTTTCTCTCTTTACAAATCCTGTCTAGCAGGATCGTTTGCTACACACATCAAAATGCTGGAAATGCAACGTATGACAGGTCTGAATGTCAGGGCTGTTTTTGTCTTTGCTTAGAAGTGTAAACAACTCTAATCTTCTTCTAAAGCAGGTAGGAGCCTGTGACTAATCAGGCAGAATTGAAATGTCAGAGTAAACATTTCTGCTTATGCTCCACCGGCGCACTTTGCGGAATATCACCATGCCTCTTCCTTTTAGTGATCTAGAATTTAACAAGGCATCATTGTGTTCAATACTTTGGATTTACTACTTGAAATCTTACTACTGATCCAGTACCACTTAGTATGTCATATGATTCATACTAATGAAGCAGCAGCTAGTTATTGTAGCTAGTATTACATAGCAGCATATTAACAGAAATGCTACAAAGTACATGAATTTTGATTCTTGCAGAGCTGACATAGCATAGTGATCAAGAGCATTTATTTATTTAATAAATTGATATCCCACCCTCCATCTGAAGATCACAGGGCACTTTCCAATGTAAGAATACAAATAATAATAATAATAATAATAATAATAATAATAATAATGCAAAATACATAACATAACAGAAACAGACAGACAGAAAAAAACAACAATGTTGTTGTTTAATCGTTTAGTTGTGTCCGACTCTTCGTGACCCCATGGACCAGAGCACGCCAGGCACTCCTGTCTTCCACTGCCTCCTGCAGTTTGGTCAAACTCATGTTTGTAGCTTTGAGAACACTGTCCAACCATCTCGTCCTCTGCCGTCCCCTTCTCCTTGTGCCCTCCATCTTTCCCAACATCAGGGTCTTTTCCAGGGAGTCTTCTCTTCTCATGAGGTGTCCAAAGTATTGAAGCCTCAGCTTCAGGATCTGTCCTTCCAGTGAGCACTCACGGCTGATTTCCTTCAGAATTGATAGGTTTGATCTTCTTGAAGTCCATGGGACTCTCAAGAGTCTCCTCCAGCACCATAATTCAAAAGCATCAATTCTTCAGCGATCAGCCTTCTTTATGGTCCAGCTCTCACTTCCATATATCACTAGTGGGAAAACCATAGCTTTAACTATACGGACCTTTGTCGGCAAGGTGATGTCTCTGCTTTTTAAGATGCTGTCTAGGTTTGTCATCGCTTTCCTCCCAAGAAGCAGGCGTCTTTTAATTTTGTGACTGCTGTCACCATCTGCAGTGATCAGGGAGCCCAAGAAAGTAAAATCTCTCACTGCCTCCATTTCTTCCCCTTCTATTTGCCAGGAGGTGATGGGACCAGTGGCCATGATCTTGGTTTTTTTTTATGTTGAGCTTCAGACCATATTTTGCGCTCTCCTCTTTCACCCTCATTCATCATGCGAAAGGCTGGACTAGATGAATCCCAAGCCGGAATTAAGATTGCCGGAAAAAACAATAGGCCCCCTCCAACATGGGAGTGAGCTTTATTTACTTTTAGACATGTGCTAAATCTGCTGGGGGGGGGGGTTAGGGGTTGCATAAGATGCTGGTGTGTATACGTGTGATCAATGTGTTCAAGGGGGAAATGGTTGGTTTTTTACCTTTGAATTTTGTTCTTAAAGTTTTGTTAATTTCACCTTCCATCTGTTTGAATTTTATTTGCTCACCAAACTCCAAAAGGACCTGTGTTTCAGTCTGTGTACTTGTTCAAGTAACCGTATGCATCCCTCACTAAAGAAATTCAGGGAAATGTGAATTTCAAAAGACGCCTATGTTTTGGTTTGTGTATTGTTTCAGATACTGCAAATTGGTTAGATTTGCCTTTAAATGTAAAATGAATCAAAATTCTCTCCCATCCCTAGAATAAAGTTGCATAGCATTTTCATTGTACGGTGAATAAGCGCTGGAACCTATCAGTATCCTGTAAATCAGAAGATAGTTGGACTACAACTCCCATTAGCATCAGCCATAATGGACAGTTTGCAGGGATGATGGGAGTTGAAGGCCCACAACATCTGGAGGGCACCACATTGCCTACCCCTGCTGTAAAAGGAAGAAGGAATCTGTAAACTGGCAAACGTCACAATTTTGAAAAAATATGTTAGAGATTCCCCAAGTTTAACCCAAAGACAAATGGAATGAAATCTGAGGCAAAAGAAATTCTCAGGGAGAGGCAAACTCATAAAAGGTGGAAGAGGCAAAGTTGACCCATCACTCCTTGCCATGAGAGCTGAGTGCACCATACAGTAACTTTATCCATCCTCGAGCCACACGAATGGTACCAGTTCATGGGGGCTGGTTAATTTACGATGTGATGAATCTGGCTTACGTGGTCAGCTCTGTTTTTCAGTACACCTGAGGGGGTGTAGATTTGGCGTACCCTCAGGGAACATAACATATGGACCAACTATCAATTCAACATCTTTCAGCTATCCCTTCCCTAGGCAGAATTGCTTCCAGGCAGACTTGGACGCTGACAATCTGTTTTTACAAGTTGATGCACAGCCAAAGTTACTAGTAATTTTTCAATTTTGGCTGTCATTTTGAGTGTGTACATTGACCAGAATACTGTATCTTATCTGTCCTTCCACTAAAGCTATTTATTACTTCTCCTTTATTGACACACTCTTTAAAAGACAAGCGGAACAGCAGCAACCTGAAGATACTTTGGGCTGCAGCCTCTACCCACTTACCTGGGAGTAAGCCTTTTGGAACGCATTGAGATTTACTTCTTGGTAGATATGGTCTGGCCTGGATAATTAGGCTCTGCAGCTTAGATAGTTTGGATCGTCCAGCTGCAGGAGTAGTTTAATATTACTGGGAACTTATGGGTGAAAATTCATTATTGTGGCCTGGGAGCAATTTTTTTTTAAAGAAAACAAAGAAAGTAAAGAAAATGCAGATTCATTTCTACATGGAGCATTACTTTTTGGAGACAAATATTTCCAAGTTTGGCATTCTGAAAACAGCTGCCGAGATTTGGCTGAGCCCATTCTGTAGCTGATATTTATTTTGTGGTGACTTGACTTAATTTTATTTCTTTATACTTGGTTTCATTTTGAAGGATTCCCCCCCCAACACACACACACCTCTAGATATTTCAGATAGATAGATCTGATAGATAGCACTAATTCTTTCTTGATTTGTTTCATCCCACATCACATGGAGAAGCAGGGCAGTGGGAGTACAGTTGTACGAATTATGGATCCAAAACCGGCAGATGAAGGATCACTGTGAGGAACACTCAATCCACCCAGATCTTGGTGGTGGGAGAGGAAGCCTCACCTCACTATGGATCTTGTTCCTTATTGAAACTTCAAATCTATAAAACATCTCCATCCCTGAAAAGGATACATGGCCGTCAGTTTATGAATTACTCACCTAAAGAGGCATGTCAAGGTCGATATATTCCTGTCTGATGAAATATCAGATGAGTTTTGAAGGAACTAAAAAAGGATATCAGTAAGACTAATGAAAAGTATCAGTGTGAGCTCTACATCACAGATTTCTAGATCTGTCGTGCATGTATTGTGCATGTTCAATTGATATGGCCCAGTCGGTAGAGCATGAGACTTATGGTCATGGGTTTGAGCCCCATGTTGGGCAAAAGATTCGCAGGGGGTTGAACTAGATAATCTTTGTGGTCCCTTCCAACTCTACAATTATATGATTCTTTGATTCTATTCTGTCCTTTTCTGTCCTTAGGAGCCTGCCAGGAGGCAACAAGAGGAATTTGTGGCTTGCTCCCTCATGTGGTGTGGCACAGAACTGCAGGTAGCAGCATCTCTAAGAGGTTCCCTCAAGGCCTTGTATTGACTCTACCAACTCAGGCTGGCTACTGGATCCTCTTAGACATGAAAGAGTATAAGAAATCTTGTTTGAGCTCATTCCTGCTACAGCAACAGGGTCTTCCTGAGCTATAGCTGTAATGGTGCTGGTTGCTTCTTCACGAGTAATCTGCTCCAAACTCTGTGGCTGGTTTTTACAGAGTTTTATTATATACATATGTACAAGACAGAGCAACAAAAAGCATGACCATTCTATCCCGAATCAGAATCCGGAAGCACCGCCCTTTGTGACTTCCGCCAACAGAACACGCTGGGCGTTCGGAATCTCCTCCTCTCTGCATGCCTCTTTTCACCCCTCCGCTGTTGGGGTGATGGGGCTGGTTGAGAACCCTCCCCACTGGAACTGCCCACCTGGCACCTCCCCCTCCTGAGCGCTCTGGTCTGACCCTCCAATGCTTCCCTCTAGGAATCTTCCCCTCTCAGCATCCTCAAGGCTCTGCACCACTTCCTGAGGATCAGCACCACCTTCCGTGGACTGCTCCGAAGTGCTGCCATCCCGGGCTCCTACTGCATCGGAGAGCCCCTGTCCCCACTTCCTGGAGTCTCCGCTGACCCCTGGTGGTCCCCTGACAATAGCATATTGCTGTATTGTTTCATTATCCTTTGGTCTAGGCTTCTAGCATATTCTTTGTTCCTGCCTTAAAGGAGTGAGCCTGGATCTGGCATTTTGGCTCATCCCAGACTCCTGCCCACAGACCATCTCTGTGATTGTCATACCCAACTGCAAACCAAACCAAACCAAACCAAAAACATAGTCTTCATTTGAAGCACCTTCTGTGTTTCCGTTATTTATGCCAGGTCAAGCGACTTCCCAGTGAAATGCCACCACATCTTTGCTTTTCAGCTGGCTGAAGCACCGAGAGAGAAAGAGAGATATCAGAAGATGGCATAGAGTGAAGGTTGTACAAAAGTGGCGTTGAGTATGGATCTTCCAGCCTGAAGCACCTTCAAACACAAATTGACTTTCCTCTCTGTGTTTGAAAGAAATGGGAATGTGCATGAGGAACTTTCAAGCTGAGCTAAGGGCTGAGACAATCATTTCTCCATTTCCCCCGGGTGCAAAATCTACCCAGATGGCATGACATTGTATCTCAGAGTCAGATGGAGTGATGCTCATAAAAGGAAGAGGTTGAAGGTTGGGGAATGGCAAGGGGGCAGTGATGTACAACTTGAAAGTACTTTGCCTCTTAGAAAGTCACTCAGGAGCAGAGTTGGGGTATTTGAAGATATCTGATCAATTTTGAAATGTCACCTCTCGGTTTGCGCTGCATTCTTTCTTTTTCAGCTGTGCAGTTTAAGTGCACTTGAAATAGGGTGATGTATGGTATAAGGTTAGGACAGAGCACATGTAAATGGTAGAAGCAAAGAGGTATTGTAACCTCTGGTGCATTAGTCTGGAGAAGGGCACAAATAAAACAACTTATCCAATGGGAGGACATTTGCAGTGGTACAAAAAAAAAAAAAAACCCGCACACACCACAACAACCATCCCTTTATCAACATTTTTGACAATGTGTGTTGAAAACTTTTTCTGTCCATTTATTCTCCTGCCACGCATTTGCCCTCAGTGGAACTGTTGCATATTCAAATATGGCTACAAGGTTTCATGGTAGGATCTCATTAACTACAGGACCCCTGGGCTCTGGCTGAGATTGTCCATGGGAGTAAAATCAGGTAGAATAATGGTCCGTTGAGCAGAGGGGAGCATATTACACCCTAGTTGGGTCTTGCTGCCCCACACCACAGAGCAGTGGAGCTGTGGATGCAATGGTGTCTAAGCCATTCCACCAAGCCCTGTTGCTGCTGGACAGCAGTTTGCTAGGCAACCTAAAGCAGGCATCCACAAACTGCGGCCCTCCAGATGTTTTGGCCTACAACTCCCATGATCCCTAGCTAAGAGGACCAGTGGTCAGGGATGATGGGGATTGTAGTCCAAAACATCTGGAGGGCCAAAGTTTGGGGGTGCCTGACCTAAAGTCTCCTGGGAATGAGCCACCAGAAAGGAAGCCTCTTTTGTAGGGGATAAAAAAAAATAATACGTGAAATTGGAGGACAGGTTTTCGGCGCAATGCTAACTGGGGCTTTTAAGAACATCAGAAGAACCTGCTGGCTCAGGCCAGTGGTCCATATAGTGCAGCATCCTGTTCTCACAGTGGCCAATCAGATCCCTAGGAGACACCTGCAGGCACGAGAAAACTCTCCCACCCTATGGTTTCCAGCAAGTGGTACCCAGAGGCTTTACTGCCTCCAACTGTGGATGCAGAGCATTACTAAAAAAAAAAAAAATGAAAGGCACAAATACAGGATGGGAGACACCTGGCTTGAGAGCAGTACATGTGAAAAGGACCTAGGAGTCTTGGTAGACCACAAACTTGACATGAGTCAGCAGTGTGATGCAGCAGATAAAAAAGCCAATGCAATTCTGGGCTGCATCAATAGGAGTATACTATCTAGATCAAGGGAAGTAATAGTACCACTGTATTCTGCTCTGGTCAGACCTCACCTGGAGTACTGTGTCCAGTTCTGGGCACCACAGTTCAAGAAGGATACTGACAAGCTGGAACGTGTCCAGAAGAGGGCAACCAAAATGGTCAAAGGCCTGGAAACGATGCCTTATGAGGAACGGCTTAGGGATCTGGGTATGTTTAGCCTGGAGAAGAGAAGGTAAAGGGGTGATATGATAGCCATGTTCAAATATATAAAAGGATGTCATATAGAGGAGGGAGAAAGGTTGTTTTCTGCTGCTCCAGAGAAGCGGACACTGAGCAATGGATTCAAACTACAAGAAAGAAGATTCCACCTAAACATGAGGAAGAACTTCCTGACAGTAAGAGCTGTTTGGCAGTGGAATTTGCTACCAAGGAGTGTGGTGGAGTCTCCTTCTTTGGAGGTCTTTAAGCAGAGGCTTGACAGGCATATGTCAAGAATGCTTTGATGGTGTTTCCTACTTGGCAGGGGGTTGGACTGAATGGCCCTTGTGGTCTCTTCCAACTCTATGATTCTATGATTCTAGTAGCCATTGCTAACCTCATCCTCCAATGATGATGATGATGATGATGTTATTTATACACCGCCCATCTGGCTGGGCTGCTCCAGCCACTCTGGGCATCTGCCAGCACATATAAAAACACAATAAAACACCAAACTTCAAAAACATCCTGATACAGGGCTGTCTTCAGGTGTCTTCTAAAAGTTGTGTAGTTCTTTATCTCCTTGACATTCTACAGGGAGGGTGCCATAGCTGCCAAGTTATCCCTTTTTTCAGGGATTTTCCCTTATGCTGAATAGGCTTCCTCGCGAGAAAAGGGAAAACTTGGCAGCTATGGAGGGTGCCACTACCAAGAAGGCCCTCTGCCTGGTTCCCCGCAACTTTACTTCTTGCAGTGAGGGAAACGTCAGAAGGCCCTCGGTGCTGAATCTCAGTGTCCGGGCTAGACGATGGGGATGGAGACGCTCCTTCAGGTATACAGAGTCAAGGCCATTGAGAGCTTTAAAGGTCAGCACTAACACTTTGAATTGTGCTCAGAAACTTACCAGGAGCTGGTGATGATCCTTTAGAACCAGTGTTATATGGTCGCGGCGGCCACTCCCAGTCACTAGTCTAGCTGTCACATTCTGGATTAGTTGTAGTTTCCAAGTCACCTTCAAAGGTACCCCCACGTAGAGCTCATTGCAGTAGTCCAAGCAGGAGGTAACCAGATCATGTACTACTCTGGCAAGGCAGTGCGTGGGCAGGTAGGGTCTCATCTGGCTAATCTTTGTCTAATCTTATTTTAAAGCCATCCAGGTTGGTGGCCATTGCTACCTCCTATGAGAGTGAGTTTGCTAGTCTAACTATGTGCTCCGTGAAGAAGTACTTTCTTTAATCTGTCTTCTTGGTCTGATCCAGCGGGGCTTTGTCTTATACTCATCACTTTCACTTGCGAATATATTGGCATTCAGCACAGTCCTTGATGCAAGAGGGTTGCCAGTGATTATCTGCAACCTCCAAGCCTTCTTGTGCTGCCACAATCCTAAATAAGCAATTTCCCAGTCATGTGTGCACATTTGATTACCCCTTCCTATGCAACATCTGTTCATTTGTCATTCTGGCTTCAGATTTGATTGATTTCAACTAATTTTCCTCCCTAATCCCATCAAGAAAGTGAGTTCATTTCATTCTAACCTCAGAGGCATTTGCAGTCATTCCCAGCATCCTATTAACTGGGAATTCAGTGAAAATACCTATCATTGACCCTCTGTTTGAAGACTCTCCTGAGATCCCCTCCTTTGAAATCCGAGAAACATTAATCATTGCTTTCCATATTTGGGCCTGTTTATTTTTAAAGTCAATTTTAGGTCCATTGTAAAGTAGTTTCATCTAAGGAAGGGAGAAAAAATCATTGGGAAATTAATCTAGTGTTTTGCAATTAACCTCTAAATACTCAAGAAGAGTCTTAAGCAAGATCTATCATTGCTGAACAATGATTTATTGGTGAAGGAACGTCATATTTGGGGGAAAAAGAAAGGTCTTCTGTAGGACTGAGATGCAGAATGTATATAAAGTTTCTGCATTTCCTAATTTTTAAAGAAAAAACATACCTAAAAAGTTTCAACCATGTATGTTATGACATATCATAGTCACAATATGGGAGACCTACGGTAGCTAAAACTCAATGTTTTAATTCATACTTCTTGTCTGTGTATACAGAAGTTCACCTGTTGCAATGTTTGGAAAATATGTACCATACCAGATTGGCAAAACCACCACAAATTGCACGACCCTATGCATGTGTTCAGGAGAAAATGTGAGGGCTCAAATTGGGGAGTGGTTGTACACACTGTCCCCAATTTCTGCCGGTGTACTGGGTGTGTATGCTCAAGGTGGTAAGGTCTGAGTGTGGCTTGTGTTCAGCTGAACATATAAACTTACCTTCATTACTGAGAATTCTTATAGTGCAGGGTTCTCTGTCATGTCAAGGTTTGCAATGCTGCTCAGCTGAACCGCTTTACCAGCCCAATTCAGATCTTTCCACTTAATGCAAGAAAGCTGAGCTTGGAGTGAACGTGTCCATTGCTTGCATGCTCACTCCCTTTCCTTACCGTAAGCCCTTGAACATGCTTTTGAATACATGCGGAGCCTATACCTCCTGCATCTCCCCAAGGTCTTCAAAGCCCAAGGGCATCTCATAGCATCAGAGACCACCTGGTGAGACCCTTACTTGCCCAGGGCCCTTCCCATCATTAGATTCCCTCTGTTTCTGTCTTTCATGTCATACTACAACTTGCATTCAACTTCACAAGGGTCCTACCTAAATCCACACCTCCTTCTCCAACGAACCAGTTGCTCAGATTGGAAAGCCACTGGCTGAGGCTTCTGTCCTTTACTCATGTGATTGCTTCTACTTCCACCCTATCTGTCCTTGCCATCATCGAGACTTATCTCAACTAAGTTGGAGCTGGTTGAGAAAGAACCGCTAGACATGTTGCAGCAGTAGGGTGGAGAAGGAAGGTCTCAAATAAAGATGTCCTCCTGGACTCTATTCATCAGCCAGTAGGGTTGTTTACTGCTGAACACTTCCTAAGCATAGATATGGTATTGTAGCTGAGTAACAGGAAAGTTGCTTTCTTTAATCTGGTTTTCCCACTTGATAGACTACACACTCAGAAAACCAGGCTCCTTGGTAAGCCCTTCACACATTCTGTCTCACCTGCCTATTATAGCACTTTGTAATTTTATTTTATTTTTACAAAAGCACAGCAGGGAAGTCTTGCTACAGATGACTATGAAGGCCTTGCACGATGTGAAAAAGAAGAACGGGAAAATGGTTACTTGGTTGCATCCATCCCAGTGCTGCCTCCAGTCAGCACTTTAGAATTTCCACAGCCTCCTTGGGTTCTGAGGACAGAAAGAAAAGGCAGAACTGTGTGTCCTCAGCATATGGATGACAGCCCAAAACTTCTCCTAGCAGTTTCATGTAACATTAAACAATGGGGTGGGGTGGGGGAGAGAGCAGGGCTGTCTTAAGCAGATCTGGTGCAGTGGCGCCATGATGCGACGGATCCTTCCGGTGCCCCTGCCCCGCCCCGTTTCCCAGCCTGGCGGGCGGGCGGGCGGAGCTGCACGGTGCCCCCCTGGTGGCCCAGCGCCCTGGCGCCCTGCACCACCCAGCCTGGCTGTAGGGCCGGCCCTGGGGGAGAGGACAAAATAGACCCCTGTGGAACCCCACCAGTCATTGGTCATGGAGCAGAGCAAAAATCCTTCTGAGTGGGACCATCCAGGAAGGACTGGAATCATATTTCTGTCCCGCAAGCAGCCTGGCCCCAGACTACGGTAGAATGGTCCTAAGTAATTACTATTATCCAAAAATGCATGGAGTTGACAGAGCAGGTGGCAGCCTCAAAAAGACAAAATTGTCCACAATGTTTCACTGTGCTTGATGTTTTTTTAATTTGTTGGAAGCTACCCAGAGTGGTTGGGGCAACCCAGTCAGATAGGAAGCATATAAATAATAATATTAATATATCATCATTACCACCATATAGTATGCAGCAGATGTCAGTGATCCAGAAACAAATAGGTGTTAAGACATCTGAGGGTTGTTAGGAGACCCCTATCCTCCCCTCAGTTCACAGAGTGGTTTAACAGTCAATCCCTCTTCACAGGAAACTCTGGGAATTGCAACTCATGAAAGGAATGGAGGTCTCCTAACAACTCTTAGAACCCTTGAAAAACTACAGTTCCCATAATTCTTTGGGGAAGCCACCACTGTTGAAAGTGGTATCACTGCGTTTTAGACATGTGGTAGGAAGGTGGAGTCAGCCTGACACACTGTGATTCAATTTCATCAGTTTATTGTTTGTGAAACGAACTTTGACAGGGAGAACCTACACACACACACCCTTCTTTAGAACTTTTGAGAAATGATTCACCAATTCTGACATTTCACACTGAACATTGCAAGGAATGGAAATGACAAGGGTATTGAAATCATGTACAAAGATGACTTTGTAAATACCCATCTCGGGAGTGAATGTTGAGATTTATCATTATGTTCTGGCAAAGCAGGGAGCATGCATACAGTGCGGTTTGAGCATGAAAGGTGACTGTTTTATTTAGGGGGTGGGGGGGAACCAGTAATGAGTTTGGAAATAATGGTGGCATAATTGTTGCAAAATTGGTCTATTAAAATGATTTATGCTCATTACACTAGCTCAAATTGTTTTTAAATGAGGCATTTGGGGGTTCTATTCATTGTCTCTTGTCTAATTTTAAAAGGCAACGCAGATACCTCAAAGCAGAAAATGAGGTGGGGGGGGTATGGAATGCAAACCGAGTATCGACAATCCTGGCCTGATTTCACTGGCATAATCGAAACCTACAGATTTTTGTCAGATTTCTTCAGTGCAAGCTACCAACACACCATCCCCCTTTCTGTGCTGGGGGGGGGGGATTACCTATATATGCCCTCTTGACCACTTCAATATGTGGAAGTGGCAATGGAATCCCCATTCCACTTTTGAAAGAAATTGATAATTTCAGTTGTTCGTCATATTGGCCTTGCTATGGACCTCGGTTGGTCACTGTTGAGGGGCCTGGTAGGAGTTTTTCCACTTAGCAAATTGGCTCTGGCCATTTGGTTTTTGCCTACCTCATGGCAATTGTAACAACTTTTGTAAGGTTTGGAAGTTAGGCATTGGTAAAACCTGGTTTGGGGGAGGGGAGGTGTGGCCATCACCTGCCCCTCCATTCAAAAGGGTCTTCCGTTAACGGAATCTGAGGGTTGTGGTTCCTGTCTGAAGCCCGGGTGGAGGCTAGGGCCAGGACACAATATTCTGGTGACTCGGGGGGGGGGGGAGCTCTGAGTTGATGTCAACAGGGCTCCCCCTACTGGTGGTTAATCCTGGTGAGACTTCCTGCATGGTGGGTAGGAGTCAGATATATACAATTCAAATGTCTAAACCAATTCTGCTCACTGTCTCTAACCAAGAAAGTTGTGGCCTAAATTTTGCCCATTAACCTTATATACCGTACCTTGTCTACGTGTTATTATTCAACATAGGAGGGAGGCCTCGGGGTCTTGACACGCAAATGCCTATTTGTTTAGACAAGCCTACCCAGATATGTAGTATGTTGACATGTGTTTTAATATGCTTTCGTTTTGTTTAATTTTTTTCCAAATGTTTTAAGGTCCTGGAATTACGAAAGGCTTCTGATTTGATCCCGGAATGTCCCTATTTCCACCACCAGTGCCACAGCTGCCAAGCTCTGGGAGAAGGATGAGCTGGCACTTGACCTGAGTGGTTGCTGTGGCTGTGGCAGTGGCAAATGAGCACCCCATTGCCTCTCCATGGCTGCTGCTGCTGCTGGCCTCCTCCCTTGGGCAGCTCATAGCGGCTGCTGGAGAGTGGGCAAGGAGGAAGAGGAGAAGCTGTGGCCACAGAGGCCCAGCTCTGTGTGACGCGCCAGCTCTGAGGGGCAGGCAAAAGTCAGGGCCGCCCTGGGAGGAAAGAAAGGGGTAGCGGGCCGGAACGCAAGGAGTCTTGATTTTTCTTTTTTTTAAAAAAAAATGTAGTGGTGGCAAGGGGATGGGAGGTCAAAGAGGGTCAGTTGAGTGGGAAAGTGAGAAATGTCCCCGTTTTCATCTGAGGAATGTTGGAGGGTATGTATGTTTTGCCTCCACTGTCGGATGCAATATGCCTTTGAATGCCAGTCACATGGAATCACAAGGAGGGAGACTTGTTGTTGCACTTGGATCCTACTTGTGGACTTCTCAGAGGTATCGGGTTGCCCAAGTGAGAAGGTGATACTGGGCTGGATAGGATTTGCTTGTTGCGTGCCGAGGTACCAAGACATCCCCCCAACAACTCACACCTCACACAATATTTTAAGTTTAAGGTTTTTGGCATTAATTTGGCCACAAATACAACTGAATGTGAGTGGTTGCTTAGGCATTGGTTCTTTCCATCTGTCCCCCGCCTGGGACAGATCTGACTCCCACTAGCCTAGTAGGGGAGCCAGTAGGTAAGCACCCTTACAAGGAAAGATCAGGGCAGTGGGCCACGCCCTTGACCTCATCCCTCAGATGCTCCCCGAGGCTCATGCATGGGCCTGGGCCCTGGCGGGGATACGCGGACTACATGTATAGCCCCAGGATTCCTTTAAAGGAATACCCCTGAAGGCAGCAGCAACCATGAGGGGCAGGCCCAACCAAATCCGTACCCCTCAACCATCCAATTTGAACCAATGCCTAACCGCCAACCTTACAAGTTGTGACTTATTGCAGCACAGTAGGCAAAAACCACCTGGCACCAGCCAATCAGGCAAGTGGCGAAATTCCTACCAGGTCCCTGATCCAAAACAGGTGACCCCATGAGAGGGGCAGCAAGGTCAATGCAAAAAAACACCTAAAATTAGAGGAGGGCAGGCGGGAGATTCGTTGTGAGCAGCAAAAGTGGAACTGAAAGCTGCTCTCTAAGCATAATATAGGGTAAGGCTGTCAATCAATCACTTGCTACAAGCAAATTTCTCCAGCAACAGCACACCCACCAATCACACATGTGGCCATCCAAACTGACCCGCCTCTCGCACCCTGGGATGTCCGCAACCCATGCTCTCCTTTATGGGAGAACCTGCTATGTACAGCTGACTCTTCTCGGGTTATGTTCAACAATAGAGCACAACATTAAAAATCCAATAAAGATTGAGTTCAATTTAGTCCAAAAGTTTGTTTGAGCTCTACAAAGGCCCAGCAAACTCCGCAAGCCACTTATTACCCCTCCCATAGCTCTTAAACTCTTTCAAACTATTTGCTGTTATATTTTTATACCCAGGCTTCATAACAAGTAATGTGAAACTGAAAATAGAGAGGCTCTTTTTATAGTGAGATCAGCGTCGCCTCGGCATACTTTGAAATGACTTCACAAATCCACTGCCAAGGATCGTACATGTTGTATCGCTCCCTGGAGTTGATTCCCCACTAGGGACAGATATTCTCTGCAGAGGGAATGTCCTTGGGTAGTTTTTAAAATGCTTAAATCTTTTTTTTTTAAAGAGTCAGTTATGGATTGGTAGATCATTTGCGTTGAAATAGAGGGAAAGTATCAGATCAGATCATAATAAAATACAACACAGAGTGAGCCATTCATTTATTAATAGGAATATTTTTATGAATTCCCCCCCCCCCCACTTTGCATGAAGGCTGTCCTTATGCAACATCCCTGCTAGGAGATTGAGAACAATATCCGTGATTGGGAAAATACAGACAGTTGTGTAAGTTAGGGTTGCCATACGTCCATAATTTCTTGGACATATCCAGAATATCGTAGTTGGTAGCAGTGCCTTGGTGGAAATCGTTGAAATGTCCATGAAAATTCGGACGTATGGCAATCCATGTCGGCAGTGTCATTTCTGGTGAAAAAGCTCAATAACTTTGGCCAAAAAAGCCCACCAACTTTACTGTCCGGATTTTCAACATTTGAAATATGGGAGCCCTATTTAAATGTCTATATTTGAGTTTGTAATATTAAAACTAAGGGCAAAAATTTCTGAAACCAATCCAAGGGTCTGTCAACTTCACTCCATTATAGCTTTCCAACATTGGGACCATTGACAAGAGGCCCCCAGACCTTCTCCTCGTCTTCACAATTGCATCCTTCTTGCTTTTGCTCCGGCCCAGGCAAACTGAGTTGGAAAGAAGGTGGGGTACAGTAGTTAGAGCTTCCTGCTTGCTCATTGGCTCTCCTCCTGGCAAGGAAACAGGTGGTAGCAGTGATGTGGTGGAGGAGCAGGAGCAGCTGGTGATAATGGCAGTAAGGTGGCAGCCTCACTGAGGGAGAGGGGCCCACGAAGGGCGAGTTGGCAAAAAAGGCTCCTCAAACCTGGAGCCAACACAAGTTCCACTGTTATTGATTTATTTATATCCTACCTTTCCCCCAGTGGAGAACCCAAGGGCACTCATACCATGAATTACAATAGATACCTGCCTGTGAACTGGTGGGACTGAGAGATCTGAGTAGATCTCAAAGCCCAGACAGGTTCATATAAGGAGGTGCAGTCCTTCAGATAGCCTGGACCCAGGATGTACAGGGCATTCTAAAATGTCTTATGTGATTCATTCATCTGACTGGCTATGTTTCTTTGTTTGGCGTAGGGTGGCTCACATATGGCTATAGACTAACTGATTTCTTGACTCATTTCCCATGGTCCCAAAATTTCTGACAGGGTTGGGGAACCTATAGCCAACCATTTGTAACTGGCTGACTGACCGAACCCAAAGGGTGCTCATCAATGGCTCCTCCTCATTCTGGAGAGTAGTGACTAGTGGGGTGCCACAGGGTTCTGACTTGGGCCCAGTCTTATTCAACATCTTTATCAATGACTTGGATGATGGGCTTGAGGGCATCCTAAGCAAGTTTGCAGATGACACCAAATTGGGAGGGGTGGCTAATACCCCAGAGGACAGGATCACACTTCAAAATGACCTTAACAGATTAGACAACTGGGCCAAAGCAAACAAGATGAATTTTAACAAGGAGAAATGTAAAGTACTACACTTGGGCAAAAAAATAAATAAATGAAAGGCACAAATACAGGATGGGTGACACCTGGCTTGAGAGCAGTACATGTGAAAAGGATCTAGGAGTCTTGGTATACCACAAACTTGACATGAGTCAACAGTATGATGCAGCAGCTAAAAAAGCCAATGCATTTCTGGGCTGCATCAATAGGAGTATAGCATCTAGACCAAGGGAAGTAATAGTACCACCGTAATCTGCTCTGGTCAGACCTCACCTGGAGCACTGTGTCCAGTTCTGGGCACCACAGTTCAAGAAGGATACGGACAAGCTGGAACGTGTCCAAAAGAGGGCAACCAAAATGGTCAAAGGCCTGGAAACGATGCCTTACGAGGAACGGCTTAGGGAGCTGGGTATGTTTAGCCTGGAGCAGAGAAGATTAAGGGGCATCTTGGTATCTCAAACACCAAAAACAAAAACAAAAACCCTGCTGCAGACAAGCCATCTTTTACCAGCAAAACTAATGTCTCTGATCTTATTAGATTTTTTAAAAATAAACAAACATATAAATGTAGAAATAGCACGGCAAGTAAAACATGAGAAAATGTAGAAATAGCACGGCAAGTAAAACATGAGAAAATTACATGGAAATAGATTCACCCATCTTTAATGGCTCTCTATAATTATTTTGTTTTGATTTTCTGACACCCCCTTCACTTTTGCAGCTGCTACATGTTCTGTTTTATGGGCGCTCTGTTCAGTCTTTCCTTTGACCTTTCCTAACGCTGATATAAATCTCAGCTTGTAAAGTTCACGGGTTTGCCTGTGAAATTTGTGTTAAAGAGCAGGGGGTTTAACATTCTCCCCCGCCACAAAGAGGTAAAGTGGAGTGGCCTCGCTGAGCTCTGCTGTATTCTTTTCCCTATGCTTGGAGACTGCTGATAGTCTCCTTGCCATAAGATGACCAAAGGGGATTTCACTGTAGAGAAGATCTGCCAGGGGTGACCTTCTGTCAGACAGAGCATACTGAGGATGCTATTGCCTTTCACAGTGATGGTTTCTTCAGACTTCAGACCAGTTTACAGTACCTTATCCAGAGGGGGAAATATCTAACACAAGAGATGTGTTGAATAAACTGGTGCATTTTTCAACATAGCTTCTATCAATCTGGTGCTGATATGTCACACTTTTTTTAATGCTCTAACCTGCCCTGGGACAGGTAAAGGTGAAAGTCAGGTGGTAGTAGTAGTAGTAGTAGTAGTAAACAGCAGAAAGAACAGAGCTTTTATGATGTTCTTAGGTAGACAGGGAAATGTTGCAGATATTAATATTGTGGAGTTTGAAGTGACTGGAAGCATAAGAACTTACTGCTTTTGGAAAATAATAATTGTCCAGGCCCATAAAAATAATACAGTGGTGCCTCGATGTACGAATTTAATCCGTTCTGAAGGCACCTTCATAAGTCGAAAAATTCGCAAGTCGAAAAATGGCATGGGAAACACGATTTCCCATAGGAATGCATTGAAAACGGAAGAATGCGTAAGTCGAAAAATCCCTAAATAAACCGCCGCGGATTTTCCCCCGGATGTCGAGACATTCGTAAACGCGCGACCATTACCCCCATTCGTAAGTCGAAAAATTCAGTTGTCGAGTCGTTTGTAAGTCGAGGTACCACTGTATTCAAACTTTGCTGGCAGAACTCTTTAAAAACAGAACATAAGCATCAAAGATACACCAAAAATATCCATACAATGCCTTGTGTTGTCCAGCACAGGTTCAGCATCTTACAAAATATGAAATAACCCAAACAGACCTATAAGTAAAGGTCTTTCCCTCTCTCCACAGCCTGCATTCCAGCCTCTATTGGCCGTAGGCTGTTTCATTTACATCCTCACTTTGGGAGACAAAGACTCAAAGGCAACTCCAAAATGGAGATTTGCAACCCAATACCTTCATCACACGATCAAAAGTTCACTCTCAGCACAGAGGAAGGAAAAAAAACAATCAACAAGTAATCATTAACTAGTTACAGCTTAGAGCTCTCTCTCTCTCTCTCTCTCTCTCTCTCTCTCTCTCTCTCTCTCTCTCTCTCTCTCTCTCTCTCTCTCTCTCTCTCTCTCTCTCTCTCTGCTTTCATTATAGCTTCATGGGAAATCCCTATGTTAAACCATTTCACCAATACACATTTAAACCATTATACTCAACAGGGAAGTCTGAGCTTCTATACTAACAGGGTGTATGGGAGCTGGGTATGTTTAGCCTGGAGAAGAGAAGGTTGAGGGGTGATATGATAGCCATGTTCAAATATATAAAAGGATGTCATATAGAAGAGGGTGAAAGGTTGTTTTCTGCTGCTCCAGAGAAACGGACACGAAGCAATGGATTCAAGCTACAAGAAAGAAGATTCCACCTAACATTAGGAAGAACTTCCTGACAGTAAGAGCTGTTCGACAGTGGAACTTACTGCCAAGGAGTGTGGTGGAGTCTCCTTCTTTGGAGGTCTTTAAGCGGAGGCTTGACAGCCATCTGTCAGGAATGCTTTGATGGTGTTTCCTGCTTGGTAGGGGGTTGGACTGGATGGCCCTTGTGGTCTCTTCCAACTCTATGATTCTATGAACACCTAGGTAGAGAACCATGTTGGTCTGACACAGTCGAAATAATTTTTTTAAAAAATAAAATAAAATAAAAATATAGTCTAGTAGCACCTGAGTGCTCACTGGAAGGACAGATCCTGAAGCTGAGACTCCATTACTTTGGCCACCTCATGAGAAGAGAAGACTCCCTGGAAAAGACCCTGATGTTGGGAAAGATTGAGGGCACAAGGAGAAGGGGATGCCAGAGGACGAGATGGCTGGACAGTGTTCTCGAAGCTACTAATATGAGTTTGACCAAACTGCAGGAGGCAGTGGAAGACAGGAGTGCCTGGTGTGCTCTGGTCCATGGGGTCACGAAGAGTCAGACACGACTAAACGACTAAACAACAACAACAACAACAACAAAGCACCTTAGAGACCAACTAAGTTTGTTCTAGGTCTGAACTTTCGTGTGCATGCACACTTCTTCAGATACTCTGAAACAGAAGTCAACCAGCCCCCACTATATATAAGGGTCTGGTGACTTCTGTTTAATAGTATCTGAAGAAGTGTGCATGCACATGAAAGCTTATACCTAGAACAAACTTAGTTGGTCTCTAAGGTGCTACTAGACTATTTTTTAATAAATAAATAAATAATTTTTTAAAATTTATTTCGACCTAGGTAGAGAGATATGGTGAGGGTTTTTACAAGCACTGAGGCTGGGAAGGTCATGCAAGCAACAGATGAGATTGGGGAGTGGTTAGAGAGATTATTCAGAGGCATGTCTGTAAAGTGCACAATTGCTCCTGAGTTCCATAGGCAGCAGCAAAATCCCTTCCCTCTTTGAATAAAAGAATGTGCTGCACCTGTTTGAGGCACAGAGCTTTATATGGTACCTAAGCGAAGGTAACTGTGAGATCTCTATTTCTTTGTTTATGATAGCTGGGGGGGATGCGGTGGGAGTCTTGCCGGCTCATTAGTGATGATTATAAAACAAGAGCAATTCAGAGCAGAAGTAACAGCTGTCTGGAAATGCTAGTTAAAGAATGAGAGCAGAAATGTGGGTAGAAATATGGGCACTTTGAAAATAATTGTAGAGGCATAAAAGAGGTACAGCTTAAACATTATTTAAAACTATCCTGTAAACCACGATGGGGGGAATGCAGGCCCTGGGACTCACTTCAGGAGTTATGCTGAACAGATGGGGAAATGTCGTTGCAGTTTTACAGGGTTGATTCGTGAAATGTCCACCCGTTGGCTGGGCAACCAGGATGTTATTTAACAACAACAGAGCCTTGCTGCTGGGTCAGTCCAGCATCCTGTTCTCACAGTGGCCAACCAAACCCCACAATGAGAAGCCCACAAATAAGACCTGAGCATAGCAGCTGTGTTGCCCCACTTCTGATTGCCTGCAGCTGGCATTTGAAAGCATACTGCCTCCGACAGAGGAGGGAGAATGTAGTCATCGTAGCAAGTACCCACTGATAGCCTAATGCTCCCTGCATTTGCCTAATCCTCTTGTCATGCCATCCACGTTGGAGTGAATTCCATACTTCACATAAGGGCTGGGTGATATATCGCTGTATCTTCTGAAACTGGTTTGAAGTCCATATCATGATATTGGTTTCATAATTTTTGACCTGGAAATAAATCACTAATCGTGGGGTGTGTGTGTGTGTGTGTGTGTGTGTGTGTGTGTGTGTGTTATGCAAAAATCACAATGTGGGAAAGACCATGGAACCAGCCTATGCCTCTACATAACTCCATCTTCATTTCAGACAGCATGATATATCGGTACATTGCAATGTTTAGCTGGCAATATATCGCAATGTTGAAAAACAGGTATCACCCAGCCCTTTTTGTAAGCTTCTGCGAAAGTATTTAGGATGGTTTGGAGGTCATTCTCTGAGCATGCAAACACTACATTGTCATCAGCATACCGGAGCTCTATGACAGAAGTTACAGTAACCTTACTCTTTGCTTTCAGCCTGCTCAGATTGAAGAGCTTTCCATCTGTTCGATATATGATTTCTACCCCAGTGGGGAGTTTACAAAAAGCTTGGCCTGTTGCTCAACATCCAAAAAACTGAAGTGCTGCACCAACAAGTACAAATTAACCCCTCTGCAGCACCACAAGTCCAACTCAATGGTGTAACGTTGGAAAATGTCGATCACTTCTCCTACCTAGGCAGTTATCTTTCCACAAGGGTCAACATTGATGCCGAAATCCAGCATCGCCTGAGCTCTGCGAGTGCGGCTTTCTCCTGATTGAAGTGCAGAGTGTTTGAGGACCGGGACATTCGCAGGGAGACCAAAATGCTTGTTTACAAAGCTATTGTACTACCATCCTTACTGTATGCTTGTGAAACATGGACCACTTACAAACGCCATCTCCAACTTCTCGGAAGATTCCATCAACGATGTCTCCAAAAAATATTACACATCACTTGGGAAGACAGGCAAACTAATACAGTGGTACCTCGCAAGACGAATGCCTCGCACAATGAAAAACTTGCAAGACGAAAACGTTTTGTGATGTTTTTGGCGCTTCGCAAGACAACGTTTTCTATGGCCGCACTTCGCAAGACGAAATTATCACAAGACAAAACGACTCGTGGAACAAATTACTTTCGTCTTGCGAGGCACCACTGTATCAGTCTACTGGAAGAAGCAAAGATCACCAGTGTTGAAGCAATGATTCTTCAACATCAACTTCATTGGACTGGTCATGTTGTGCAGATGCCTGATGATCATCTTCCAAAGCAACTACTCTATTCTGAACTTAAGAATGGAAAGCACAATGCTGGTGGTCAACAAATGCGGTTTAAATACTGTCTCAAGGCAAATCTAAAAAATGTAGAATAAACACCAACAACTGGGAAACACTGGCCTGCGAGCGCTCCAATTGGAGAACAGCCTTTACCAAAGGTGTCATGGACTTTGAAGACACTCGAACTCAGAACACAAGGGAGAAACGTGCTAAGACAAAGGCACGTTTGGCAAATCCACACCATAGTCAACTCCTGCCCAGGATCCAATGTCTCCACTGTGGAAGGACGTGTGGATCCAGAATTGGCCTCCACAGTCACTTATGGACTCATTGTTAAAACCGTGTTTATGGAAGACAATCTTCCTTGGCTATGAGTGATTGCTAAAGAAGAAGAAGGAAGAAGACCCAGCCCTACTTTACATGCTGTGTGAAAAATTACAGGCAACTCCCCATTTGCATGGGGGTTGTGTGGCAAGGCACCATGCACATTGAAGGGATGCTCATAAAAGCTCGTCTTGTCCCCTTCCCCTCCCCTAATGTGCATTAGCGGTCATGCATGTCACGAATGTGCTCAAGTGGGGAGTTGCCTGTACTTGCTTTTGTGTGCCTTGAATCTTCCAGCATTCTGTTTCAATTCCAAATTTTGGAATTGAGAAAGGGAGAAAACGTATCGGTGTGCACTTTCTGTAGCCCATCCCTAATTTTCTGCAACTCTATTTCCTGCAGCTCTATCATGCCTCTTAGGGACGCAGCTAGCACTGTGGGTTAAACCACAAAGCCTAGGGCTTGCCCATCAGAAGGTTGGTGGTTCGAATCCCCGCAACGGGGTGAGCTCCCGTTGCTTGGTCCCTGCTCCTGCCAACCTAGCAGTTTGAAAGCACGTCAAAGTGCAAGTAGATAAATAGGTACCGCTACAGTGGGAAGGTAAGTGGCGTTTCCTTGCGCTGCTCTGGTTCACCAAAAGCGGCTTTGTCATGCTGGCCACATGACCTGGAAGCTGTACGCCGGCTCCCTCAGCCAATAACACAAGATGAGCGCCGCAACCCCAGAGTCGGTCACAACTGGACCTAATGGTCAGGGGTCCCTTAACTTTTCCTTTATCATGCCTCTGCTTACTCTCACTTTCTCTAAATCAAAGGGCACCTAATATTTCCTCATAGGCAACTTGCACCAGCCCCTTGATCGTTTTGGTTACTCTTTCCTAAAACTTTTTCAGCTCTAAAATGTCCATTTTTACATATACGTGGTAAGAATATACTTCCTATCCCTGTCTAAACCTCTGGCCTTATTCCCACTGAGGTGATAAACCTTTATCTGGGGTAGATAGACCTTGATCTGACCCAGCCAGACAATTTTTACATTCCTCTATCACAGAGGCAGCCAAAGCAATGACCTCCAGATATTGGTGGACCACAACTCTCATAATCCCTGACCTTGTTTTGGGAAACTTTTGATGTTTATTATTTGCATTTTTGTTGGAAGCTGCCAAGAACGGCAGGAGTAATCCAGTCAGATGGGTGGGGTATAAGAAATGTTGTTGTTGTTGTTGTTGTTGTTGTTGTTGTTGTTGGAACCATAGCCCAACTTTTAGAGAGCCTCAGATTGGCTTTCCCTGCTCACAATGAATGACTGATTAATCAAGATGAACTTTAAAAAACAATAACCAGGAGCTTAAATTCAAACCTGGTGATAAAGTGAATGCTTGGGCAGGGGGAGAATTGGTTTGAAAATAATTCTTTGGAAATGGGTTTCAGTAAGCATGAAGAGTATTTTGTACTTGCCACCTGCTGAATCTTATAGCGTTTTTATGAAATAAATGGAAGGAAAATTTTTTGGTTGTTTTATTGTTCAACCCCCGCCACTGAGTAGAGGGTGGGGAGCAAACACAAGGACACCTTTTATATTTTAAATGTCGTGATCTCAAGGCCTTATTAGAAAAGATAAATATTGTGTGAGCGACTTACCCTCTGCAGTGCGAGTGTGCTGTGTGGGTTAACGGAGACCATTTGATCCCAGTTTTTAATTACCGGCAATTTTTACTGCGGAGTTTAGTTCTGAGCAACAGTTTCCTTTCTGGTAAGCACTGGTTTCCCGTGAGCAAGAATTAGTCACAAGCCAACATGTGAGGAATATGTAGGCCTCAGATGGGATCATTTTTAAAAAAGAAAGAGCAGAAGAGCAACGGGCCTCGTGGCATTCACAAAGCCAGCTTGCAATGGCCCAAGGAACTGCATGTGGTATATTTTGTTAGTTCTCCTCATCTATCACAGAGCCCTGGGGGGAGAAGCAGGGAAGCTCTGATGCCAAAAACCTCAGGCAAGTGCTGACTCTGCTCACATGTGGTGTCACGAGAGCCGTTTCCAGTGCTAAGCACTCGCTGAGCATTGCCAGGAACACTTCTTGATGGGTTGTGGTCCCCACAGGGCCAACTCGAGAGAGAGGCACTGCCAAGGCTTTCCGAGTGCTGATCGTCATGTCCTTGGTTGAGCTTGGTGTCTCATAGGCAGAATCACCAGGACATATTCAGACCCGAACCGCTCCAGTTTAAGAGGATCTTGAGTAGCAGGTGCTGGGGAAGACCCCTGCCTGAGACCTTGGAGAATTGCTGGCATTCAGATGAGAGGCAACTGGCAAGATTCTTTGATTGCACGGTATCGAACAAGGCAGCTTTGTCCCGGTCAGAGTTTCAGATAGAGTTTCTCCAGATATTTTGGATAATCTCCTGCAGCAAGGAAGCTCTCGAGGGTGAAGAAACTCAGGCCCAGGGTCTGAATGTTAGTGTCCCCTCCTAGCTCTTGGTCCTCTCCTCTACTGCAGATTTTAATATTGTGCAGCTTGAAGTGCCTGGATGTTAAGTACAGTATAGTAACTTAATTCACTGAAATTGCAAATGCTTTTATACATTACTATGTTTAAATTTGATTGTTTGGTAACAGAATTCTAGAGAGTTCTCTAGTCAACCTCATGTGATTGGCTAATGTTAGTTACATGGGAAGTATCTAGTGAAGGAGAGATTCCATTTTAAGTGAAGCAAGATGACTGTGTTTTAGCATCCACTGTGAACACTGCTAAGTTGAATAGAGTGTTGGGGTGCTTCTTCTCTGGTTGAAAGAAAACCACTTCCGCTAACACGGAGGTGGGGTTGTGGGCTTGGCCCGACAGAAGTCTCACGACACCGGGCAAATTCAGGCTCATTCACAACCTCTGTTTCCCTATTGGTAAATCGGTAAACGATGGAATCCCGCAGGAGCTTTGTACTGTGAAATATGCTTCCTTTGACCAGGCCGTTAAGTTGGTTAGACAATTTGGAAGAGGGGCCTTGTTGGCCAAATGCGATATAGAGTCGGCCTTTCGCCTTCTGCCAGTTCACCCTCAGGACTTCAGATGGTTGGGCTTCAGGTTTGAGGGGGCGTATTTCATTGACAAAGCCATGCCCATGGGCTGTTCGGTTGCGTGCGCAGCGTTTGAGGCTTTCAGCACGTTTCTGGACTGGGCCCTCCGCTTTAGAACAGGATTAGCGGGCGTCACACATTACTTAGACGACTTCCTTTTCGTGGGTAGGGGAAATAACGCGGAGTGCGCAGGCCTTATGCGGGCCTTCGCAGCCCTTACTCAGGAACTTGGGGTGCCGCTGGCAGCCGATAAAACCGAAGGGCCCGTTGTTAGATTAACCTACCTAGGGATAGAATTGGACACCGTGGCCAAAACATCACGCTTACCTATGGATAAGCTCACTGCCCTTAAGGAACTAATCTCGCAGCTCATCCCCCTCAAAAAGGTTACCCTTAAACAAATTCAATCGCTACTTGGCCATCTTTATTTCGCGTGCAGGGTCATTTCGCCGGGGCGCCCTTTCTGCCGCCGCCTAGCTAGGCTGACTGTAGGTCTCAAGCGGCCATACCATAGGGTCTGCTTGCCCAAGGAAGTAAGAGCCGCCCTTGAGGCCTGGCTGACCTTTTTGGATCATTTCAACGGGGTATCACTTTGGCAGGACAATCTGAGCTTGAGTTCTGATTTCCAGGTGCAGTCAGATGCAGCAGGGTCCCTGGGTTTTGGCGTCTACTTTAAGGGCAGATGGTGCGCTCAGCCTTGGCCAGCAAGTTGGCATGACTCAGACATCACATGTGACCTAACCTTCTTAGAGTTCTTCCCAATAGTGGCCATGGTGCACTTGTGGGCCGAGGAATTCAGGAACCGCCGGGTCTGCTTTAGGACGGACAACCAGGCGGTGGTTAGCGTCCTTTCACGACAATCATCCCGTTCCAACAGAGTCTCTGCCCTTCTTCGGGGTTTTGTGCTGCGCAGCCTAGAATTAAACATGCAATTCACAGCAAAGTTCGTTCCAGGGGTAAATAACAATATCGCGGATGCATTGTCTCGTTTCCAGATGGACCACTTCCGCTCGTTGGCACCGGAGGCACAGCAGTGGCCAGAGCCGTTCCCGGAGTCCCTATGGAGCCTTGGGAGCGAGAAATCTTGAAGGGAGTATTTGCATCAGTTGCCCCTTCCACGTTGAGTTCATATAGGCGCGCGTGGAACGAATTTTTGAACTTCAGACTTAAGGGTGCCGTTCCCGCACCGCTAGACCCCCCTTCAGAAAGGGAGGTCATGCAATATGTAGTTCACCTCAGGGAATTGGGTCGCGCAGCTAAAATACTCAATTTGCACACAGCAGCTATCTCATTCTTTTGCAAATCACTCTACTCCAGGGACCCCTGTGATAATTTCCACCTACGCAGGGCCATGGAAGGATGGCACAGGTTGCAACCGCCGGCTCGCGACCCAAGAAGGCCCATCACGTTCGATCTGTTGCGTCAAATTCACACCCACCTGGGTGCCCTTTGCTGGTCCGACTACGAATCTAGACTGTTTGCAGCAGCCTTTTCCTTAGCATTTTTTGGGGCCCTAAGGGTGGGGGAAGTAGTATGCGAAGACCACCCCAATGGTCTCTCCCTGGGGATCAGGATGCAGGATGTGTCCTTGTCCAATTCCTTAGCAGTTGTGCACATCCGCCGATCGAAAACTGACCAGCGGGGAATGGGGGCCACCATTCGCCTACCAGCAACTGGCAGTCATGGCCCATGTCCAGTACAAGATCTAAGGCGCTTCCTTTACCTGAGGCCGGCTGGCACTGACCCTCTGTTGGTTCACGAAGACAATTCCAAACTCACACGTTCCCAATTCACCCGGGTTCTACGTAAAGCCATAGCAACATGTGGCCTAGAACCCAGCCAATTCTCCGCCCACTCCTTTCGTATCGGGGCAGCTACCTCCGCTATGCACATGGGTTTGTCGTCTGAAAGGATTCAGGACCTGGGGAGGTGGAAATCGAACGCTTACAAGGGATACCTGCGCCCCACCCCTTAGCCTTCTCCCCGGACTGATCCCCGCCTGTCATTTTCTTCTTTCAGGTGGGCACCGCATCTCGGTGTGGATAGCGGGTCACAGCATCGTCCATTGGGCCCAGAAAAGGGCCGTTGAAATGGGTCTGGGGAACGGTCTCGGCCTCCCAGGAAATGTGAGAGTTTTGTGGATTTCCCGGAGGGGAATGCGATGGAGCCAACTTTTGCCAGCCGTCCAGGCCAGGGCTGCTTCAGTTGCCCCCCCCCACGCGCTGGTCATACAGCTGGGGGAGAATGATCTGGCGTACAGGAACGCTGTGGACTTGAAATTGAGCATCTTTGAGGACTTTGATAAGTTGCTGGCTTCTTTCCCTGGGATGATGCTGCTGTGGTCCTGCCTGTTGCAGAGGCGTGTTTGGAGTGACGGGCACTGCCCTAAAGCTTTGAACAAATCCAGGAGGCTTCTGAATTCGTTTGTGATGCGCAGGGTGCTGGACCTTAACGGTCAGATAATCGCTCACCCGGAATTGATACGCTCTGAAACAGCCCTTTATCGCGAGGATGGGGTACATTTATCACCACGGGGAAATGATATTTGGTTAGGGGACCTAGTCAGGGGATTAGAGCATTGGTTGCGGGTGTGAGGGTATTGGCGGCGAGCCTTTGGGGCTCGATTGGCGGTTAGGCATTGGAAATTTGCATAAGAGAAATGGGGGGGCAGATTGCGTCATCCTCTGCCCGCAATTTGGAGATTTAACCCCGTTAAAGGGGTTCTGGGGCGGTTGATTTGTCCTGGGCCTACGGAGGTCAGGGCCTGATAGCACCCCCCAACGGTGGCCACAGGAGGTGTCTCAGTAGATCTACATCACTGGGCTCCTTTCTGGTGGTTAATTTCTCCCAGACTGTAACACACGGGTTACAGTCGGATATAGTCGGTTAGGTTCCAATGCCTAAGCCAATACTGCTCAACATCCGAAACCAATAAAGTTGTGGCCTTTTCACCCACTTAAATCTATTCACCGTGTCTTGTGTTTTTATTTCCTGGGGAGGGAGGGACATTGCCACACAAAGAGCAAAGCTGCAGGAGAAGGTAAAAGTGGAAATATCTCTAAGCAGCTGCAAGGCATGGCCTAACTGAGATACAGAAGGCTGAGTGCTGAGCTCTTGAAAGAGAGGAAAGTACAGTTGTTTGGAAGTTAGAAGAAGAGACTGTAAGCCCATACTGTACAGAATAGCCACTGTGATGCAGTGATTAAGATTGGGGAGATTCAAATTTAAATCCTCACTTAGCCATGAAGCTCACTGGTTGGTCCAATTTCTTTAAGAAAGTGAAATAGGGTTGCTATGGAGGGATGTATTGATGTACTCAGCCATTAGCTTCTTGGGAGAAAGAAGGCATATAATAGTCATGAAATAAAACAAATCCAGCGGCCCAGTTGATCAATGTAAATATATATTGTGCTTTTCAGTTTAGATGCTCACTAATTCCCACGATCAGCAAGCTTATTTAAACAAACAAACAAACAAACAAACAAGATCTCCCACTCACACCCTCAGTACCACACAGTAATTCTCTTTCTTGTATTTGGAGGTTCAAAACATTAAAAAAGAATACAATGGTGCTTCTGGAGATGTTATATCCCATGTTTCTTGCAGACTAATAAATCAATATGCTTTGAAATTATCATCCTAACCATCTCAATTTCCTTTTAATGAAATCTCCCCCCCCCCAAAAAAAACACCCCAAGTGTGCATATTGTTAACATTAACAACCTGATCACCACTACCTATATTTTAAAATCATATTATTTCATAAAATGGGTGAAATTCTGGAAACAGTGAGATTTTATTATTATTATTATTTATTTATTTTTAAAAAACTGCCTTTAGGCTCTGTAATGAGAACTCACAAGGATTGTTGAAAAGGTAAAAAAAAAATCGTAAGAGACTAATGATGCAAAAGAGGATACCCCCTGCAGAGATCCAAGGTGTTTCAAATAATTTTGACAGACGAGTAGAGACATATTCCATATCCTTTATGATTTTTGTCTGAAGGCTGGCTGGGAAAGAAAGATGGAAGGAACGTCAGTACTGCATGTTAACCGGTGAAGTGTTTGAAATGAAATGAGAAAGTTTCATAACCTGGCTGCCCTTTGTCAAATTGAAGAAGCTCCCAATGGACTGGGGTTGCATATTAAGGAAGAGTTTAGCTGCCTCAATTATTTTCATACCCTCCAAGTCTCCCGATTTTCCAGGGACAGTCCTGGAATTATGAAAGCCATCCCGGCTTCTGATTTGATCCTGGAATGTCCCTATTTCCCTCACCAGTGCTGCTGCCACCAAGCTCAGGTAAGAGGATGAACCAGTGCTTGTCCTGTGGCTATTGCTGTGATGGAGCGTCCTTTGGCCTCTCCCTGGCCGCCACTGCTGGCCTCCTCCCTTGGGCAGCTCATGGTGGCTGCTGGAGAGCGGGCGAGAAGGAGGAGAGGCTGCCACCGCCGAAGCCCAGCTTTCAACTCCGGCAGCCAAGCTGGTGCCAAATGTATTGCTCTCTTTTCCTCTGGACCACATCAGCAAGGCCCAGGATTGCACCTCAGAGGTCACTTAGGTGCAGCTAAAACAATGGTTTGTCTCTTCCCTGCCCCCGGAGGCTGACTCCATTGTCTCTCAAGGCAAGTATATATGCACCCCTGCCAATGAACATGTGTGGGGATGTTTAGGGAGGCAGGAGAGGATATATTATTTAACGATATCCTTCCTAACTTGTGTTAGCAAGTTCTATCTCTTAGCAGAGTTCCAAACATTCCCCCTTTTAAATTGCACAGCGGTTAGCTTGTTGAAGGCTTGTCTGAGCCTCACTATTTAAGATTCCTGGTTAGATCCCTTCTTACCCCTCTTAAAAGAGTAGACATGACAATCTGATTAAAGTCAATATAAAAGTAGTTTATTCACAATCTTTCAGTTCACAGTTAGATCCCTGAAGGAAGACTTATGTTACAAAAGTACATATCTACATGAACGATCCCATAAGGGAGTTAGTCCCAAGTGACTGCGACTGAGCAGTCACTTCTCCTAACACATAGAAAAAACAAAATGGAGAAGAGACGAAGGAAGGAACTGTGCTCCATTGCCCAGGTTAGGTCTGACACACAGACAGACCTCTAGTTTTCTCCTGGGTGATACAAAGCATTCCCTAGCATGTCCACTCTAGGAATGTTGTACTTGACTGCTATGTGTTTCACATCCCACAATATGTACACCATGCAACCCCAAACTAACTGTTGAGTACTGAGACCAGTGGGTTCACATTTAACCCCAGAAATGCTGGGGACTTTGTTCCAAGCAGAACATTGAACTAGCATCTGAGGATTTCAGCTCTCGTCCCTTCCATCTTCTTTGGAGAAGAATAAGACATTCACTCTGCTCCCCTGTGGGAGCCTATTCTTTTCTTCCAAGCAGCCTGGATGAAAAAAGCTGTAGGGTGTCTCCTCAGATACTGCCTTCCAGCTCCTTCTGTTTGGAAGGCACAATTCCTCTCCTGCTGCCCTTGGCTTCCAATTTAGCCCAAGGAGTTGGCATGCTGGGAACCGTGACCTAATTCCAATCGTATGCACAAATGGGGTATTGCTATAAATACAATAATGAAGAAAGTTTTGCTGTGGTCCACTCCTCGACACTCCAATCCACTTGTCCTCCCGTCGGGCACTTCACGGCTTTGATTTGCCTAATATGACTCTCTGTGTAAGTATGCCTTAGCCTGGAGAAAGTGTTTTAACCTTTGACAATTTGCTATGAATGCCTCTATTTTTAAAACTATAAAGCGAGATTTTATTTTATTTTATTTTAAATGGGGGGAAATGAACATAGCTAATATGAGAAGAGAGTTTTTTATTGAGATACCAGGTCCAATATGCTAGGTGATTGGCAGGTCATTAACCCCACCCATCAGTAGAAATTTGTCCAGAGGGTATAAAAATGCAAGAAAAGGCCTGTTGAATCAAGCCAATGGCCCATCTAGTGCAGCATTCTGTTCTCACAGTGGCCAGCCAGATGCCTGTAGGACCCCTGATAGCATAACCTGTGTGCAATTGCACTCTCCCCACTTGTGTCCAACTCTGGGCACCACAATTTAAGAAGGATGTTGACAAGCCAGAATGTGTGCAGAGGAGAGCAACCATGATGATCAAGGGTCTGAAAACTAAGCCTTATGAGGAACAGTTGAAGGAGCTGGATATGTTTAGACTGGAAAAGAGGAGAGTGAAAGGAGATATGATTGTTAGCATTCAATCCTGTCCACTGCCCAGCTGCATGTGAGATAGGATTACTGTTATTGTTTAGATGTGTGACTGCTGTAACTTTCCCACACAGGAGAATGGATGTAACCTGATCTCTTGTTGTGTCATGTGATATGCTTTGTTCTCTCTTACTTTCACTTCTGACTGAGAGTGATGGCTTACACACATTTCCATCGCTCTCTAATAAAAGTAGCTATTAGCTACAACTGTCTACTGTCTTCTCATTTACCGGAGCCAGTGACAGCAGAGAATATAGGGCCTCACATCCTTATATTCTAACAATGATAGCCATTTTCAAATACTTCAAGGGCTGTGACATGGAAGAGGGAGCAAGCTTGTGTTTTCTTGCTCTGGAGGGTGGGATTTGAACCAATGGATTCAAGTTACAGTGGTATCTCAGGTTAAGAAGTTAATTCATTCCAGAGGTCCGTTCTTCACCTGAAACTGTTCTTAACCTGAGACACCGCTTTAGCTAATGGGGCCCACCGCGCCACCGCAGCACAATTTCTGTTTTCATCCTGAAGCAAAATACTTAACCCGAGGTATTATTTCTGTGTTAGTGGAGTCTGTAACCTGAAGTGTATGTAACCTGAAGTGTATGTAACCTGAGGTACGACTGTACGAGAAAAAAGACTCCAACTAAACATCAGGAAGAACTTTCCGATGGTAAGAGCTGTTTGACAGTGGAATGGTATCCCTTGGAAGGTGGTGGACTCACCTTCCTTGGAGGTTTTTTAAGCCGAGGTTGGATGGATGCGTTAGCTGAGATTCCTGCATTGCAGGGAGCTGACCCTGGGGACCCCTTCCAACTCTACAATTCTTTGATTCCAAGCATCTGGCCTTCAAGGGCATAATGTCTCTGGCAGTGGAGATAGAACATAGCCATTGTGGCTAGTAGCTGTCATGAACTGGGCAGAGGAGGAGGACACTGGAGAGGAGGGGTGATGTCAGGGACTGGACAGAGGAGGAGGAATGGCGGACCCTGACCCTTCCAGGGAGGAGGAAGAGGAAGACAGCATATATTTGCAATAGTGGTTTGCAGGAGGTCACAGCTCAGAGGCAGACGAGGGGGAAAGTTGGGAAATAATGGGAGAGGAGGAGCAGGCAGAGCCGGAGCAGCAGCTGGCTGACACATCGCTAGAAAGCATTCCAGACCCACCATCTCCCAGAACCCAGTGAGCAAAGAACCTAGGAGAGCAAAGAGCTTGAAGACAGAGGGCACTTAGCCACACCCATTAGAGGAGATGATGACGAATGAGGACGTGTAAGAGACGGGAGGGGGGGTGGAGATTCACTCAGGACAACACCATTATCCAAGAGGCAGCACTCTATAGCCTCTCTCTGTAAAGTTTGAAATAAAAAAGGACTGTAAGAAACTTTTCCTTGTCTTTATACTTTCCTGGGCAGCCAGCTGGGAGCCACTGACAGCACCCTGACAGTAGCTGTTGATCGCATAAGCATGTGGCAAAGGAAAAGATCCTACCCAGCAGTGAGATCCAGTTCCCCTCTGGTCAAGAAGGGTATCACAATGGACAGCAGCTCCAGCTCACCCTTACCCCGACTGTCATTTGTAATGGGTGGCTTGAAAATTTCCTATTTTTGATATCAATGAAACAAAATAGAGGGATGTTCTCCGAGCATGGCTGCATCTGGGCTGATGGCAAATTCCACTCTGATTCTGAGTGACATACTTCTAACAGATGTTTTAATGAATGAGATGGACCAATGAACTGGAAGGAGTAGTTGCCAAGGTTAAATCAACTGAATGTGACACACTGCACATTCAAGCACAACAAGCCACAATCCAAGCCATGTAAAATGTCATACCGGAGTCTATTTGGAAATGAACTGAGGCAAGCAAGATAAATTCAGAGGCAAAGGGATGGAGAAGACTAATCCAAATGCACAATAAGGATACAGTACTCAAGTGTCCAGGACCAAAGCTATTCCATCCTTCTCATCCAATACCAAGATGGGCTCTCATTCGTCGGGTAGAAGTCAGGGTGGAACAGTGGTCTTCAATTCTTCCGCCCATCTCAAGTTGTTGTTATCATCATCATCATCATCATCATCATCATCATCATCACTGATTTTTTCTCTCATTGGAAACAAGTTGTGTCAGTGTACTGATCACTGCATTTTGGGGGGAAAGTCACTTCGGTGAAATATGAAGCGTTAGATTCTTTGAACCCAACTCATTCCCACATCTGCCCCTGGAATGCCCCAAATCTTTTCCTTTTCCAGCTCTGAAAAAGAAGAAGCACTGATGTCGACAAGCAAGAGGCACCGAAATTTCCACAGGGAAGAGGAATATGAGATTGGGTTTCCCTCTTCAAGGTCAGAGCACTCTTTCTGCCCTCTAAAGGAAAATTGGCATCTTCATCCAGGGACTATAGGATTGCAGGATCCAGGTCTCAAAATTGCAAAAATTAGAAATTTGAAAAGACTCTGTTTATACCTCTTGAAATACCTTTTCTCAAACATCTTAACCTGTTCTCTCTCTCTCTCTCTCTCTCTCTCTCTCTCTCTCTCTCTCCATCACAGTAACTCAGGGATTTCACCTTTCCACTATTATTTTCTGTACAAATACCTTGACTAACCTCTGTTTGATGTGTAAATTCCAAACCATCTTGCCAAGCCTTCTTCTTCTTCTTGTATCAAACAACAAAAAATGGCCCTTCAGATTCATGTTCAAAGATGATGTCTTGGTTGGCATGAGGAACGGAGAGAAGCATTCCTTTTCCCAGGTGCTTTCAAGTTGCGTACATAATGGACAACCCAGATTCTTCATCTGAAAAAGTTGAAAGAAGTGGGCTGATGTGGGGTGTTTTTGAACTATGACATGTTATGCTGCTTGTGGAAATGTGGATAAAAAGAGAAACAGGAGGTGTGATAAAGCCTAATTTATCTCGGCAGTCATCACAGAGGAGGCCATGGGGCCTCCTGCAAACAGAGTCACCATTTTCTACTCACCACACGTGAACAAAAGAAGGAACCAAAATTATTGTGCAGTTGAAGCAAGATTTGAAAACGTCTTTGAAAACTGGCTGGAATTAAATTGTAAACCTGATTTTGGAATGTGACCTTGAGACTTGAAATGTGAAGAAGATGCGTGCCTTTATTTTGGGTGGGTAGTCATAAAAAATATTGGAAGCTGCTGCTTATTGCATCCGTCCATTGGTCCATCTAGCTTGCTACTGTCTGCCCTGGATGACCTAATTACTGAGCATTTGTCCTGATTTGTTTGCATAATGTTTATGTGCAGCTAAAACTCTGGTCTTTATTGAGCGTTCATAATGGTTTACTTGCAGAGTATTTCTATGACTTCCCATTAATCATTCATTTAGCCCACATCTTTCAATGCATTTCCTAATCGCAAAAGTCCTTTCTTTAAATAAAAAAAAGTTCATTTGTTGTGCTATGATGACCGAGCACTTTAACCTACTTTAATTGTTCTGACCTACATTTATTGTGTCTGTTTGACTCCATGCTCCAAAATGGTGACAGTCCAGAAGACCCTCTGTTTCTCCCTAATAGAAGCCCCCACTTAGACAATGCTTCACGTTAGACAAATGTTGGTAGCAAAATGTCAAGGGGAGTGTATAACATGGAGCCTTCAATCCTACATTGTGGGTGCACTGAGTTTTAAATTGCAGCTTTCAGAATGAACCATTCACCGTAAGCCAAAACTACCCCGAGCTGTTTGCAATCCTTCACTGCAGTTAAGTCTAGAGAGAGTCCGTGTTTCACATGGATCTTAACGCTGGCAGATATGCATGTATAAATAACGTTGATAAGGCCTATTAACCTAACAGCCGCTTTATTGATTAGCAAGCAGGCCTATTTCATCAGTTTGTCACAATTAAGTGTTCCCTTAATGGCCCCTTCTGTCCATATAATTGTTTCTCCACGACATTAGGAATGCAGCCACCCTACTTTTCGACATGTGCTCTCCTTGAAAAAGTGTTGGTGGCTGTATTGGGCTGCTTCCATCTCATGCCTAACTTGTTCCCTGCAGACCAAAGGCAATTCAAAAGTTCAGAAATAACAGGTGGCAGAACGGTGAGACGGAGAACCCTTTCCATTTCAGCTTGTCCCAGTTTCCTATTTTTTGTCATTCACCTCATTTCTGGAAATGCCTTTTGCTCATCTGGTGGCTCAGAGAGTGGGTTGTGTGCCTGTATAAAGGTAACATTTACATTTTTTTATCCAATGACTTTTGTCTCTGGCCCCACCTACCAGTGGCATGTGATGTTCAGTGAACTCTGGATCAAAGATCCCACAAGCTACACCTGCACAATTAAACATGTAAGTTCATGTCTTTGGTCTTTGGGTACAGTCTTTAGGTTCGCTCCTTGGTTTCTCCACATAGGGATGGGGGAAACTCCAGTATAAAAACCTGTAGGGCAGGTGCTTCCCAGAGTGGTTTACATAAATGGGTGTATCTCACATTATTATCTTTTATTGTTAGCACCCTGCCACCAATATGGGCTTTAAGGTTCATTTCCAGGTGGGTGTGAGGTTCCCACATGGGTGAAATGCCAAAGGTTTTTATGAGAGGGGGGGAAAAACCAGAATAAACTAACTGAAATGTCTTACACAGAGAAACTATGCATGTGTGTAGGCTGTAGTCATATTCCTAATTTATTCTCACATGTTCTTCTTTGACACTTTTTTTTCCATTCAAGACACAACTGAGAAGTGGGGAGGGTCCCAGGAGGTCATCTTATTCGTCTCTGGCTCACAACATTATGCATGTGTATGTGTGTGTTAATGCATTTGAACTTAATAATTGAATTACTGAATAATTGAATAATTGAATTACATGTACAACCTGCTTAAGACAGCAAGGCATACATTATTTATGGCTAATTAACAAACTGCAATCGGACTCAGACCCCCCCCCCCTGGGCAAGGACCGCTTAGTCACTAAAAGCCACTCACTCAGCATAGAATTCGGAGATACAATGCCAAGTGTATTTTATGTGCCATTTGAATTAAGTTGAGTAGGCGTTGGCTTCGTTCTCACAACACAGCTTCATTGTGATTCTTCCCTTCTTGCAAATATCACAAAGGGCACAACCCACTGGGATTTCTACCTGGAGAGGTCGCCTTGAAATGAATGGAGGGGGAGGGACTCTGCTGGATTCCAAAATGTATTCTGATGCAGAAGTCAGGAAAAATCCAAATGTGAAGGCCATTTTTCTATTGGTTCATTTCAACATTGGACACCTTGCTGTGACTGCCTCTGACAAATGAGGCTCAGCAGATGTCTACCACAAGGAAGGACTTTTTAGTTGTGGCTCCAGAACAATGGAATACCTTCCCACCGGCCTCAGATGCTATGGAGTGTTACACAGGAGGCTAAAACATGGATGTTTCAAATGGGTTAAGATCTGAAGAAGTGTGCATGCACACGAAAGCTCATACCAAAATATAAACTTAGTTGGTCTTTAAGGTGCTACTGAAGGAATTTTTTTATTTTGCTTCGACTCAGACCAACACGGCTACCTACCTGTAACTAGAACTATGGGTTAAGATGATATTGATTCTGCTGCTGGGAAAAGTTGCCTTATATCATAGATCAGTTGGTAGAACATGAGACTCTTAATCTCAGGGTTGTGAGTTGGGCATGATGGGCGAAAGATTCCTGAAATGAACCCCCTGGTCCCTTCCAAATCTACACTTCTATGATTCTATGATCGAGATGTATTCTTATTGTATCACTGTATTTAGACTTCGTTTTTTCCCCCTGTGAACTTATTTGAGCACAGATTTACTTGTAGCAAATCCAGTATATTAATAAACGGATAATGGCAATATCTCCATGAATCATATTCACATTGACAGGCTGAAAAGTATCCATGTAAATGTAATAAGGAGGATCTAAATATAATACATAAGATCATGTAATGTAATAAGAGGGATAACACTGAAACTGCAGTTCCTGCAGAAAAACTGCCCCGCATGAATCAAGCGAGTGAGCCAAGTGACACACTTCAGAAAAGGGAAGATGAGGCCCAGAACTTCCTTTCTCCATTCATTCTCTAACTCTTGTTTTGGAAAGCCAAAATAAGTAGCAGAGGGGAGTGTCGTAAAACAAGGTCATAAAGTGCGGCAGATGCTATCCTTGATGCTGAGAATGCCCCATAATTTATACAACTGAAGGCAGCAATAACAATTTATGTAAAAAATGTAAGAGAGTAAAATAATATGCACTCTATCTCATAAAATTTGGAAAGAAGTCGACGATATTTATGACAACAAGAGAAGCAGTCAGGGAAATTGATTGTTACGGCAACAGAAATGGAAGGGGCAAACCTCATGAGGTCTCTGGGTTCATTCCCCCCCCCCTTCCCTGAACAAGAGAGTTACCAAAGCTTCTGGAAAAAATTGTTTAGAGTAGGGGGGGGGGAATCAGAAGAAAAGGCAAGGGGAGATTTGAAGATGCATAACCTCCTGGCAATCACAACGACCCTTTTGATTTGCAAAGGCTTTTACAATATTATCAGACTCTCCTTTTGGCTGGATTGCACCCTTCAGCTTGTTGTGAGGATAGATGTAATAAATGGGAATTAAAGTGAACACAAGGGATAGTTCTATCTGCAGCTCTCAACTACTGCATTCCATCAGCACAAGGAAGAGCTTTCATCCCTCTCCTCCCCCTGTGAGCCCACTGAATCCTTTCCAAATCTGCTCCAGAAGGTCATACCCTTCAACAAGGCACAGCCCAAATCTGGGGCATCACCTTCTGGGTCTGCAATCCCATGTGAGTCACGTGACCTGTGAGATATGACGGACCTGGGAGAAAGCGCCTTTTAAAAGCATGGCACCAAAAATTTGCATTTTGGGGCAACACCCAAGATCGCAGACAAACCACCCCCTTAAAAAAAACCACTTTTTGGGGGGGGGTATCTTGGTCAAAAATTGTGCAAGAGCAAGGCACTGAAACTGGTTGCCATGCTCTTGTCGGGGTGGGGGGTGGGGAGGGATGTCCCAGTTTTTCCGGAGCAGTTGGTTGGTATGGAAGGACCTGTATGGAGGAAGCCCTAGAATTGATTTAGGTGGCACATGGGTAGAGGAAAAGGGGAGAATGTTCTGTTTTGGAAGGAATGAGAAACTTAGCACCTTGTTGGATTCTATCCCTAATAACTAAGTGTAATATCTGTGCAGAGTAGGAGTAGGGAACCCTTTTCACCCTGAGGGTCCCTTTCCCTTCTGACAGCCACATGCCGGGGGTGGTGGGCAGGGTAAGAGGAGAAAGTAGATGGAGCCACCAATGTAATTTCTACCTTTGTATACTAGACTGGTTTCCACCACGCCCCTTACTATCCTTCATCCAGACCCCATGGGTTGGCAAACTAAGGCCTGCAGGCCAGATCAGGCCAAATTGCCTTCTGGATCCGGCCCGTGGACGGTCCGGGAATTGCCGCGTGGATCACCAGCATTTGGATCACCAGTGCACGTGTTCTTTCCCTCTCTCTCCCTCTCCCTCACATGGTGGCGCTTTTCTCCTCAGGGATGGAGCAATCTTGTCACACGCCGGGCACCGTTGACCATGGGAGTCGGTTCGCCTGCCTGCCCACCTCAGCAGGGCGGTGCTGTGAAGGGGGACACCGGCTGCCGCCTGCTGCTGCATTTTCCTCCTGCTCCTCCTCCCTCTCCCACAGTCTGCCTTTCCTCTTTTCTGCACCACTTCCTCGCTCGCTTTCTTCATCGGCGCCTGCCTGCCTCCATCCCTCCATTCCTTCCATGGCATTCAGGCAGGTTATTGCATGCCGAGGCCCCCCAGAAAATTCCCCCCAATAACTCAGACAGATACATTATTTTAGCATCATCAACCAAAGCCTAACCTGCCAACCTAACAAGTTGTGACTATTGCTAAGCAGTAGGCAAAAAACCAAATGGCAACAGCCAATCAGCCAAATGGAAAAAATTCCTACTGGCCCCTGAATACAGGCGGCGCCATAGCAAGGTCACTCTAAACCAGCAAAGAAAAGGAGGTGGGCCGGAGGGAGATTAAAAATCACTAGCCAGTATGAGCTGAACTCGGAAATGCTGAGTACTTAAGCACTCACCCTGTCAATCAAGAAATGGATACTTGCAATTTAGCCCAGCAACACTCAGCCCTCCAATCATCTTCTTCCTTTTAGTTTAGACCCACCCCTTGACACACACACAGGCTTTTCTGCTAGGTTCCGGCCGCAACACTCATTATTCCCTATGGGGTTAATGAGCTTTGCGGTGGCTGCAGATGTCACTTGTTCTCCATGGTGCCTTTCAGGAAGCAGCAGTAGCAGCAGCAGGTGATGGGTAAAAGCTCTGGTGATGCCCTGGTTCCCCTACCTCTGTCCGAGGCTCCTCCGCCAGGGCTGCTGTTGCTGTCTTCACTGGCCAATGCAGCCTCCTACCCCTCCATGGTGCCTGGCTGGCTGGAGAAGCCCAACTGCAGTTATTGGGACGACAACCAGGACAGGTAAAGCGAAGCATCTTCAGGCCTCTTTGCGGGCGGGTGAAAATCATTCATTTTTTCTCCTTCAAAATATAGTCCGGCCCCCCACAAGGTCTGAGGGACAGTGGACCGGGCCCCTGCTGAAAAATTTGCTGACCCTTGCCATCAAATGCCAACAGTGCCCTTCAGCTCTCTATATTGGACAAACAGGCCAAACCCTACGCCAAAGGATAAATGGACATAAATCTGACATCAGGAACCAGAAGACAGAAAAACCAGTAGGAGAACACTTCAATCTCCCAGGACATTCTATACAAGATCTCAAAGTAGCTGTCTTACTACAAAAGAATTTCAGAAATAGACTGGAAAGAGAAGTTGCTGAATTGCAACTTATCACCAAGCTCAAAACCATGGAGGGACCTGGTTTGAACAGAGATATCGGGTTCTTATCTCATTATACATGATAAGCGATCTTCAGCCATCTCAACCCTTGCTTTTTCATGCAAAACCATTTGCAGTCGTTTGCGGTCATCAACAGCTATCAGTCAGTCAATCACCCATTTCCACCACCCTTCTGAGTGATCCCCCCTCCCCCTCCCCACCCCTCCCCACCCCTTCTCTACATAAGTGCCTGGAAACTTCCATTTCACTGTATCTGAAGAAGTGTGCATGCACACGAAAGCTCATACCAAAATAAAAACTTAGTTGGTCTTTAAGGTGCTACTGAAGGATTTTTTTTATTTTAAAAGAACTCCAAACATTCAAGGGAACTGTGAAGCAGGGCTGGTGATGGGCAGGTGACCTGGGGAGAATATGTGTGATCCATTGTTGGAAGAGAGTGATGAAGGCCAGATAGAAAGCCCTGGGAGGGGATGCATTTGACTCTCAAGCCTGAGGGTACCAACCCCATGTACAGGATGCTGTTTCTTCTCCAAAGAGGAAGATGGACAATATTCAGAAGATGGGATCTGCTTGGCTGCTCTCAAAAACTGACTGGTGAGCGAAGAGGCAAGCAGGCAGCAGGGGCTTTTTCATAGTACAGTAAGGTAAAATAAGTGAGAGCTGGACCATAAAGAAGGCTGGTCGCCAAAAAATTGATGCTTTTGAATTACGGTGTTGGAGGAGACTCTTGCAAGTCCCATGGACTGCAAGAAGATCAAACCTATCCATTCTGAAGGAAATCAGCCCTGAGTCCTCACTGGAAGGACAGATCCTGAAGCTGAGGCTCCAATACTTTGGCCACCTCAAAAGACCCTGATGTTGGGAAAGATGGAGGGCACAAGGAGAAGGGGACAACAGAGGACGAGGTGGTTGGACAGTGTTCTCAAAGCTAACAACATGAGTCTGACCAAACTGCGGGAGGCAGTGGAAGACTGGAGTGCCTGGAATGCTCTGGTCCATGGGGTCACGAAGAGTTGGACATGACTAAACGACTAAACAACAACAAAGCTAATCTAAAAAAAACAAAAAATTAAAAAACCAGAGAGAGAGAGAGAGAGAGAGAGAGAGAGAGAAGACAAGCTCATCATTTTGTTGAATTAGTTAAGCTTAAATAGTTTTAAGAGGAATTTGAATTTGTGCAATTGGGGATGAATTTGCGGAAACAAGAAGGTGGAGGCCTGAATCAAGTTTGGGAATCATTGAGCTAGTGGACCTTACCTTGAACCAGTTCGATCCTTCTTTGGCTACAAGGCGATCAAATGCAAACTACAAAAGACACACAAAGACACACACATACTTTGATGTGACTGAGTGTGCAGTTAGTCACCCTCCCTCCTTCTTTCCTCCAGTTAAAGTGGAAAATAGACAGGGCCTTGAAGTTGAATATGTTTGCCTCAAACAAAAGAACAGCAAGAAGCTCTTCTTATTACCTGAATCAATCGCTTTTTCTTCCCATTTGAATTGCATTTTCTTAGGGGAAATGACACATACTGAAAATATGCAGTAGAAACACTGGGGGCGGTGAGGCTGGTTAACCACAAAGGTATGTGTTGATTTCAGCGCAACAATATACACACCAGGCAACAAGATCACCAGTACTATAATATTTAGGCTTCTGGGCCACAACGTGCAGCTTTGTAGAGATCTATAAATAGAATAGGAAAATTTAATTTAAACATGTGCATCAGGTTTTTGTTTTTGTTTTAAGTGTAATTGAAAGAGCATTATGACAATGAGAAGTTATTGGGGGGGGAGGGATTAAGGGAAAGGCAAGGCAAGCAATAATGGATTAGCAATAGGTAATAATGCCCCTGGATTGGTAGGCCTCAGGTATTACAGAGATGATATATGGGGCAGAAGTGGGGGGCATTTGGGCCTCCATATGTTGTTGAACTACAATTCCCATCAGCCCCAGCAAGCATGGCTAATGTTCAGGGATGATGGGAAAGGTAGTTCAGCACCCCCCCCTCACACAGAGAGTTTTACACCCCAATACAGTCATACCTCGGGTTACAGGTGGTTCAGGTCGTGTGTTTTCGGGTTGCACACCGCGCGGACCTGGAAGTACCCGAACGGTTTACTTCTGTGTTTCGGCACTCACGCATGCACAGAAGCACTAAATTGTGCTTTGCGCATGTGCACAAGCGCCAAATTGCGACCCGCGCGTGCCTCCCGATCACATTCGCAACCCGAGCGTCCACTGTAACTGGAAGTCTGGAGAAACACCAAGGAAAGAACAATGGCAAGGAAAGCTGATGGACTATGCAGAGTTAGCAAAGTTAGCAAACAAACTATATTTAAAAAATTCCTGTATCTGAAGAACTGTGCATGCACACGGAAGCTCATACCAATAACAAACTTAGTTGGTCTCTAAGGTGCTACTGGGAAGTTTTTTGTTTTTGTTTTTTGTATAGACTACGGCAGACCAACACGGCTACCTACCTGTAACTAGACAAACTACATGAAAAAGATAACAGTGACTTCAAAAAGGAATGGGAACCATTTACAACTTACTTCCAGAAACAACAAAAGGAAATGGACTCACTGGCAGGATTTGAGTAAACTTTCACAACTTTATTGAGCCTAAACATGGAGGATGACAATGTAACAACATTTAATAAACAAACATTGTAACAAACCACAAGGGGAAGTTGAGGGAAGTCAGACGGGGAGGGAGAAGATTGTGCAATTACAAAATATGAATAAAAATATTTTTAAAAAACCTAAAGTAAATAAACGCATGTCAATATTGCAGATGCGTCCCAAAAAAGTGAAGTTTTTGAGGTATCTTGGTGGGAATGCTAAACTCAATGCACAAAATATACTGCTTAGCTAAGACTGCTGTGCATCAATGAATCAGGTCAGCAGCAGATTTGTGTTTAGCTGCACCTGAACTTAAAGGGAGGTATTCAGCTAGGTCCTAGTCAGAGTACTCACATTGAAATGAATGAACTTAAGTTCAACCACTGGCATTTCCTCCAGCACAGCTTTACAGAAAAGCTTCACCTGTTGATTTCTACATGCTCTCCAGCTCGCCTTACTGTAATTTTCCAGATTTCATTTGTGTGGCAAACTCCCTTGAGCTCCTTTCAGATCAATAAAACCTGCTGTGCTATCCAGAAGGATCTGATTACAATATAGTTGGCCACATATATTCCACCCACTCCACTTTCAGATCAGGTTTGCCAAGAGAGCCTTCAACTTTCATCCGCAGTAGCCACATAGCTGCCAAGTTATCCCTTTTTTTAAGGGATTTTCCCTTATGCTGAATAGGCTTCCTCGCGAGAAAAGGGAAAACTTGGCAGCTATGCGTAGCCATCCCACCAGCCTGCAGGAGAGGGACAGACGCAGGGTTTTCATCTGCTCTCCTGAAAGACCAGCAGCTTTGGGGGTCTCATCTCCTCAAAATCTTTCAGCCCCAGCTGGCGGTTGTGAGAAATATATTCCCACAGTGGTCATGACAAGAATTCTGACACTAGGAAACAATGCCTGTGTTTGCTTTCCCCCCTCCTCCCTCCCAACCCCATTTCCTTTTGTGTCGTGTATTTTAGTTTGCCTTGTCGACAATGTCATTTGGAAGCCACTCTGGGAATCTTTTTATTGGCAGGTGAGTGGGATAAAGATGCTTTGAACAAACATATTCCGCAGACACCACTAGTGCTGAGCTGAAATGTTGCTCTCTGCCACATCACCGATTTGACTAACCCATTCAATCTTGGAGCCACAGAGCTCCTGCATATTGAAATAACCATTACAGCTATTAAAGGGGAAGGGCCATAGCTCAGTGGTAGTCAAGGAAGAGCCAAATAGAATTTATTCTGAACCACCAAATTGAGTGGAAAATAACCAAGTTTGCAAACGATCCCCAAGCCTGTAAAACAAAAGGATGTAAAAAGAGAAACTTCCCCTCAGCAGTCCTGCAATTCACCGGAAGGTAAAAAGTTCATGCTGACCCAGGTTAGAAACTTATAAGGAATGAACAGTGAGTGATTGAATCCATGCGAGCTAGGTCAGAGTTAGGTAAGCGTAACCCAGGAAGCTAGAGATGCTTGCATGTTAAGCGTAACTAGAGACCCTTGCATGCTAAGCGTAACCCAGAGGTTGCCGGGAAGCTGACCAATTGAGGCTTCCCACATCATATACGGCTTGTCTTTTGACCAATAAGAGTTTTTCACCTACGGCTTGCCAATCAGAAGGTTGGTGGTTCGAATCCCCACAACGGGGTGAGCGTCCGTTGCTTGGTCCCAGCTCCTGCCAACCTAGCAGTTCAAAAGCAGATCAAAGTGAAAGTAGATAAATAGGTACCGCTCCAAGCGGGAAGGTAAACGACTTTTCCATGCACTGCTCTGGCCACATGACCTGGAAGCTGTACACCAGCTCCCTCGGGCAATAATGCGAGATGAGTGCCGCAACCCCAGAGTCGGTCATGAATGGACCTAATGGTCAGGGTTCCTTTACCTTACCTAGATGCCTAGAAAGTAGAGGCAATTTTTTTAAAAGATTGTTTTAGTATTTTAACTTTTGTATCCTTTAAGGCATGGTTGTGATTCTTTCTTGATTTTACTGTTTTATCTTCTTGTAAACCACTTTGAGGTTTTCTTTTTTACAATTAAGTGGTGTTTAAATTTTATGAAATAAATGAATAAATTGCATGTCAAAGGTCCCAGGTTCAATCCCCGTTGGTGTCTCTACATACATGCATTCATAAATTTATTCGTATGCCACATTTCCATAGCTCAAGCCATGCTCAAAGTGACCTACAATATGAAAAAAAATAACGTAATGACAACATAACCAAAGTAGTCAGAAACAAAAATATCAAAAAATACACAACCCAATTGAACCATTTCCACATAAACCACAATAAGATCTAAAATAAAGATATAAAAGATTAATGTCAAAAACAGAAACATTCCCACAACATAAAACACCCTAATCGTTACCCCAGCCCGAGTCTGTTCAGCAGTCTCAGTTTTTGTAGCTGGAGTCAGTCAGGGCCCTGCCCTCCCAGACAGCGTACTTAACCTGAAGCATATTTAACCCGAAGTATGAGTGTAATTGGTTCTGGAAGTCCATACTTAACCTGAAGCGTACTTAACCTGAAGCGAACTTTCCCATTGAAAGTAATGGAAAATGGATTAATCCATTCCAGACGGGTCCACGGAGTACGTAAACTGAAAGTACTCAAACCGAAGTGTACTTAAACCGAAGTATGACTGTACATTGAAGGTAAGTGTTAAAAGGCCATTTTAAAGGTTTGACATGCCTTGTAGGTAGTCCCCAATTCCAGAGATGTGATGGTGGAGTGAAGATGAGTTAGCGACACGATACTTTATCCATCTTCAGGAGTACTCCCCTTTCTACTCTACATGTGCAGAGAAAAAATATTGAGAGAAAAGGTGGTCATAGATGAAGAGGTTCAGTCTCTGGCATCTAGGTAGGGCTGGAACAGGATCGTGGGTCTGAAACTCTGGAGAAAGCCACTGTTGTCCAGTGTAGAGCATAGTAAGCTGAATGGACCAATGTTCTGACTATGGTACCTAAGGCAGCTTCCTATTTTTCTTTTGTGCGCTGGCATTCGGTCATTGCCTTACCCCACGAAGTTCCTTCTTCCATCCTCTTACCCACAGGCTTCCTTTTGTCCTTTTTCGCTTGTTGTTTGGACAGCTAACATCAAATATCAGAAAGGTGGCTGACATTTGAGAACGACGGCTTCTGTTTTATGGCCATGACTCACAAGCAAGAAGAGAGGAGAACCGATGTGGTTTTGCAAAACAGGCTGTCATGAAATGACAATCTCTTTCTGCCTCAGAAAAGGGGAGAAAGAAATTAAATTAATACATAAGGGCGGCTGTTGTAACTGGCCTGCCAAGACGAGCTTATCAAAATATGGATTTTGTTGTCTTCTTTTGTGTGTGTCTTTTGTTCAAATTGTCAGATCAGATGGAAGCAGTTTTGTTGCTTATGAAAGCTCCTGGGAGGGAAGCAGAAAGGAAGAATACGATAGATATGTGGACCAGTGAGAAAACATATATAAAATACCGGATCATCATTGTAACGCAAGGAAGGTTGGTCAACAGGGCAGGATGGGACAGACCCCTAGTAATATTTTTACTATTCCATTGATTAAGTGCACACAATATCTTTCCAAAGGAGGATAATGGAGGGAAAACCAGAGCAAATGTACCCTATTTTCAGTTGCCTCCCTTGGCCACGCCATCAGGTCCAATGGTCCCCAGCCATCACTGTTATACCAGAATTTGAAGGCATAATAAAATGACATCCAAACGTTTTTCTATAAAACAGTGGTGAGGAGCCAGTGACTCTCCAGATGTTGCTAGACCTCCCATCATGTTTGGCCATTGGTCATTCTGGCTGGGGCTGAGGTTTGACTTCAACAATATCTGGAGGACCAGAGGTTGCCCCCCCCCTGCTTGACAAGCAACTGCGCTATCACTGAGCTGCTATAATTGGCCTAACCAATGGGATCCTCTCCACCACAATCTTAGAAGGTTAGAAGTAGATAGTGGAAAGCAAAAAAATAATTAAAAAAATAATGCAAGTATGTATGCAGATCAGAGGTGGCTTACCTAAAGCCCTCCAGATATTGGTGGACTCTAACATTGGCCCCAGCCAGCATGACCAATGTCCCCCAACTCTCAACTCTCATCAGCCCCAGTCATCATGGGCAATGGTAGGTGGCACCAACTCATTCTAAGTATCTCCATCCTTCTCTTTGCTGAGTTCTACTAGAACAACATTGAGACTAAGAAAGAGGAAGCTGATAGCCTGGGCCACTCCTTGGACTTGCATGCAAGTGGGCTCAGAGGTTGGTGGGTCAGTGGACCATTTGTCCCAAAGGACCAGTCTCCACTGTACAGATTTTGGTATTTGTCTATGGGCCTAGTTGATCTCTCCAAGATTCCTGTGGTGCTAGTGTCCTCCACTCCCCGAAATCCCATGGGGAAGCTGGAGTGGTGATGCTCTGAACTTCCACCCTATGATCAACTTGCATACTTGAAAACAAATAGCATTGTTAGAAAACACCTCAAGCCTACTGCAACATGCTTCCAAAGGAAACTGAACGTTGGCTGAGTGCTGTACCCCTGAAACTTCTCACTGATTAGAGGTGGGATGTACGCACAGAATAATATTTTTGCTTTCCCCAACCATTCATTTTGGTAACCCACAAATAACAAGGTCACTTTGAAAGAGTAGAGCCCTGAAATGAAATATTCTACTGGGAGGCAAGGAAATTGTGGGGTGATCTGAATGATGTATTGACACATAAGCCAAGCTGAGATTGGATGCTTCGTGTAAATTCCAGGGAAATATAGATCAGGTTGGTGATTTAGAACAAGGCTTGCTGAGAGGTTCAATGGTGTACTTCCATTCTCTTTATTTATTTGCTAGAGTCTGTAATTTCTCAGTATTTTGCACCGGGTCCAATTTCTTATTGAAGCCTGATAGATTTCAAAGAGAGTTGTATGAAGCTGTTTATGACCATTTATTCTCTCTTCATTTTTCTAACTTTTGCTCACTTGGAACATGAGATTTGAATAGTGGCTCCTGGGAAAAGGATTAATTATTGACTTAATTTGTGTCCTTTTTCAAACGTTGGTTGTTTATTATTTGTTTCCTCTATATCAGCCTTCAGGAGATACATGGCACTTAGCAGAAATATACTCCTCCAGATTGTTGTTGTTTTTTCCCTCCAGGGTCTGCCAACAAACTGATAACTGTGAAATGGACCCTTCTTATTAATGGCAGCATATGTCTGTTGACCAGAAACTGAAGACCATCAAGGTGGAGTGGCTGTCTCCATTGGATCATGCTTGACAATGTTCCAGGAGAATGTGGTTGGCCATCTCTGGAGACAGTAGACTACATGGAAGTGAATCTGATCCTATGTAGTGATTCTTATATTCTTGGAATGGAGAACGCAAAACACTAGAACTTGGGGGAATCCAGAGAAGTTGAATGGTGGCAGATTTTGAACAAATAAACGGAAGTACTTACACAATTTTTTTTTGAACTATGGAAGTTTCCCACAAGAGATCATGATAGTCACCATTGTGGATGGCTTTCAAAGAGGATTAGACAAATGCAGTACATGGAGTATCAACAGCTGCTAGCCACAATGGTTATGTTCTGTCTTCATTGTCAGAGGCAGTATGCAACTGAATATAACATGCTGGGGGTTACACCACTTTAGTTGTTCAATTTATTCTAACTGACAGTTCTTTTCTACAAAAGGTATTCAAAGTGGCTTTACACATAAAATAAGATACACCATAAAACCCAGCTAAAACACACATCTATAAATACTGGTAGCCAATACGTAGTATGGAACAAGCATGAAAACTATCAAGGCATTAAAACAAGATATTGAGCAGATGTTTAGAATTGACAGCACTAAATTCGGGAACTAGCAGGCACAGTTTAAGCAAATATACACTAAAATAGCCTTTTCCAACCTGGCATTTCCTAGTAGTGTTGGATTCCGCTGTCTATTGGCCATTTTGACTGGGCATGATGTGAATTTTAGTCCAACAATATTTGGGAACCTGAGGCTGGCTTAGAAACTTAATGGCTGCAAAGTTACGTAGCAATTGCCTGAAACTCAATAATAGGGATGATGATGATGGTGATGATGATAAATTATTAATATTTATACCCCGCCCATTTGACTGTGTTTCCCCAGCAACTCTGGGCAGCTTCCAGTAAAAAAATTAAAAGTACATTAAAAGATCTAGGGACCCAGGTGGCGCTGTGGTTAAACCACTGAGCCAGGGCTTGCTGATCAGAAGGTCAGCGGTTCGAATCCCTGTGACGGGGTGAGCTCCCATTGCTTGGTCCCAGCTCCTGCCAACCTAGCAGTTCGAAAGCACGTCAAAATGCAAGCAGATAAATAGGAACCGCTACAGCGGGAAGGTAAACGGCATTTTCATGTGCTGCTCTGGTTTGCCAGAAGCGGCTTTGTCATGCTGGCCACATGACCTGGAAGCTATACGCCGGCTCCCTCGGCCAATAATGCGAGATGAGCGCGCAACCCCAGAGTCGGCCAAGACTGGACCTAATGGTCAGGGGTCCCTTTACCTTTACATTAAAAGATCAATCATTTAAAAACTTCCCTAAACAGGTCTGCCTTCAGATGTCTTCTAAATGTCAGGTAGTTGCTTATTTCCTTGACATCTGATGGGAGGGCGTTCCACAGGGTGGGTGCCACTACTGAGAAGGCCCTCTGCCTGGTTCCCTGTAACTTTGCTTCTTGCAGTGATGGAACCGCCACAAGGCCTTCGGCACTGGACCTCAGTGTTCAGGCAGAACAATGGTGGTGGAGACGTGGAGACACTCCTTCAGGTATACTGGGCTGAGGCTGTTTAGGGCTTTAAAGGTCAGCACCAACACTTTTAATTGTGCTCGGAAATGTACTGGGAGCCAATGTAGGTCTTTCAAGACTGGTGTTATGTGGTCTCAGCGGCAGCTCCCAGTCAGCAGTCTAGCTACTGCATTCTGGATTAGTTGTAGTTTCCGGGTCACCTTCAAAGGTAGCCCCATGTAGAGCGCATTGCAAGCGGGAGATATCTAGAGCATACACCACTCTGGTGAGACAGTCCGCGGACAGATACGATCTCAGCATGCATACCAGATGGAACTGGTAAACAGCTGCCCTGGACACAGAATTTACCTGTGCCTCCATGGACAGCTGTGAGTCCAAAATTACTCTGAGGCTGCACACCTGCTCCTTCATGGGCACAGCAGCCCCATTCAGGACCAGGGAGTCCCCCCACACCTGCCCGCCCCATCCCCCCAAAACAGGGAGACCTATAGTTTGTATGCCACCACTAAAAAAATACCCCAAGCCTCATTCTGTTGTCCTGACCTCTTGGACAAAACATCTGCAGCTAAGCTTAAGACCTAGAAAGGATCATAAGACAGTAGACAAATTCTACGACAACCTGGTTCAAAGCTGTGTAGAGCTCTGAGCACCAACACCGGCACTATAACTGAGTTCTGAAAGAAACAGGCAGACAATGTAGAGAATAACTTGATGTGTATGGTCAGTCCTTGGAACTCCAGATAACAGCCGATAACAGATACCATGTGCCAACTGAAGTTTTCAAATATAAGTTGGAATTGAAGACATCACATAAGTTTAGTAACCTGGGAGCAGTCAGGGCATGGATTAATTGGTGCCAAATTTGTTTTAGTGCAAAGCTTTGCCGCTTGGGATCCTTCCTTTTATATATCAGAGCTTTTTCTCCCAGAGCTCCACAGTTATTTATTTATTTTGGAAAAACTGAAACCACAGAGCAACTCAGAAGCTTAGGGGGGAGGGGTGCCAGAGATGCATCAAGACGCAGTGATCTGATCCGGCTCAGTTAATCGCCTGAATCACCCTGAGTTGTCTCATTATTTGGGGGGGGGACACACCCCAAACAATCCTTCTACAGTGGTACCTCAGGTTACAAACACTTCAAGTTATAGACCTGGGAAGTAACCGGGAAGTAGTACCTCGGGTTAAGACCGTTACCTCAGGATGAGAACAACAATTGTGCGCTGGCAGCGCGGTGGCAGCAGGAGGCCCCATTAGCTAAAGTGGTACCTCAGGTTAAGAACGGTTTCAGGTTAAGAATGGACCTCCGGAACGAATTAAGTTCGTAACCAGAGGTACCACTGTATTCAGCTTGGTGGGTTAGAAATTGCGGGCAAGCCTGGTTGAGGCTGGAGGCAAATATGTAACAAGACTGTTAAGCTATTGGTACAGAAATGACTAAGGACCAACTTGATGATCAAAAATAGAAGAGCTAATGGAATGCTTTTTAACTGTTGGGGGGGGGAAGCTTTGATGAATACTGTTTATTGGTGTCTGGATAAAACAGCCATCAGACACTGTGATTCACACAGCCCAGACAAAGGTCTGGCGCATACAAAAGTAACCAGAATGCATTAAGAAATTCTAGAACCATTTTAGTGCTTTACTGCTATTGTACCTATGCCATTTCCCCTAATTCAATAAGAAAGCCGATTTCTTTTTAATCTCCACCAGCTGCAGTGATAAAAATATCCCCCCAAAGTACAAGATGCTACTCTGACCCCTTTTCCTGAGCATTTAAGCTAATTGAAGAATTAATGGTGACATTTTATAAGTTTGCCCATCCACCTTTCCTATCCACCTTCTTCGCTGCCCTCTTTCTTCCTTGCTTGTTGTCTCTCCATGTCCCCAATTTCAAATATCCATAAATTAGCTGGCTCCTTATAATATTGCTTTCTGGTTTCATTCCGAATGGGCTTCAAAACAACAACAAGCCACCAGAAAAGGAGCCATTGCAGATGGCAGAATATTTTACTTGCTATACATCCATTATAAAGGGGGCTGGGTGGAGGGAATGAAACCAACCTAGCATTAGGGAGGAAATCAAACTGATTGCCACAACTATTGCTTCCCCTTACAGGCGAGACTGCTACCTCTCTTAAGATTGCAAACAGATTGCTGATGTTTAGAAGTGCATGAATTATATTGCCATTTTTGAATTTCAAATAGTTCTCCTATATAGCAAAGAAGAAAGCTTAAACATCTTGCTGCAAAGAGAATTATAATGGGTTATAGGTTACTTGGAAATAGGAGTGTCAGAGAATTCTGAAGATAGGAGAAAAGGAAGCGGAAATTGCTGCTTTTCAGCAAGTTCATGGTCAGGAGCAGTCAGGCAAATGCAGGAGTGCCCAATACATTTTGCTGCCTGAGGCAAAGGGCAAAATGCTACCTCCTCCCCATTCCATGTTTAGAAACTGACTGAAGAAGAGTTTGGATTTGATATCCCACTTTATTACTACCCGAAGGAGTCTCAAAGCAGCTAACATTCTCCTTTCCCTTCCTCTCCCACAACAAACACTCTGTGAGGTGAGTGGGGTTGAGAGACTTCAAAGAAGTGTGCCTAGCCCAAGGTCACCCAGCAGCAAAGCTGCCAAGTACCCCGTTTTCCCTGGGAAACCCCCGGTTTTTCTTACCTTTTCCTGGCGGCCCCCCGTATCACTTCGTCTCCCATTATGCTCCCTTATATTCTCCTGCCGGCGACCTCTTTTTTTCCCTGCAGAATCCAGGATCGGCAGCCGTGTGACCCCGGAAGTTGCATAAACGCAACGTCTGGTGTTGCTTTGCCCATCTATGGGAACCAAAAATGGCCGGCACCGGCTTTGAAAGTCGCGTCTATGCATGTCCGGAAGTGCGTAGATGAAACTTCCGGTGTCGGCAGCGGCCATTTTTGGTGCCCATAGATGGGCAGAGCGACACCGGAAGTTGCGTCTACACACCTTTGGACATGTGTGGATGCGACTTTCGAAGCCGGTGGCGGCCATTTTTGGTGCCCATAGATGGTCAAAGCGGCTGCCGGTGCCGGATTCTGCAGTCCGGGACTTGGCAGGTATGCCCAGCAGCTGCATGTGGAGGAGCGGAGACGCGAACTCACCAGATTACAAGTCTACCGCTCTTAACCACTACACCACACTGGCTTTCTGGATGGCAGTTGAGTCTTAATTCATTGCAGGTGATGGAGGAAGAGGAAGAGGAAGAGGAAGAGGAAGAGGAAGAAGAAGAAGAAGAAGAAGAAGAAGAAGAAGAAGAAGAAGAAGAAGAAGAAGAATTTATACCCCGCCCATCTGGTTGGGTTTTCCCAAGCACTCTGGGCAGCGCTCAACAGAATATTAAAAACACAATAAAACTTCAAACATTAAAAACTTCCCAAAACAGGGTTGCCTTCAGATGTCTTCTAAAATTCAGGTAGTTGTTTACTTCCTTGACATCTGCTGGGAGAGGGTTCCACAGGGTGGGCGGCACTACTGAGAAGGCCCTATGCCTGGTTCCCTAAAACCTCACTTCTTGCAGTGAGGGAACCACCAGAAGGCCCTCGGAGCTGGACTTCAGTGTCTGGGCTGAACGATGTGGGTGGAGACACTCCTTCGGGTATATGGGGCTGAGGCATGTTCCACAGTGCTTGAGATTCCAGGCTGGTTTAGGGGGAGGGGTGGGCAGGACTGGCTGCATAACTTGCACAGCTCTATTCTCTAACAGAAAAGAATGACTGGGTTGCTTAGGAGAAATAGGCTCTGCCCCTTCAGCATCTGCTGGCTGAGGCAGTTGCTTCACATTGCCTAATGGTGGGACCAGTTCTGAGCAGATGTTATTGGTTCACATAGCTGCTATTTTCAAGTCTGCAAGTGATACATAATTAATTGCAGGGGGTTTATATTATTTTAGTGTTTTCCTTACACTAAAGTGAATGTAAGTGATGTGGGCAACCTAACTGGTTATGTAAGATATTTATGTAAGTTTTATATGTTAAATAGGAGACCGCAAGCCGTATAACATACTATGGGGTGGAACCCGAACTGCAGCAGAACTGAAACAACAGTGATTGTGCCGAATACAGATTGGAATGGAAATTGCTGTCTTCTTGCATCCCTACTTCTGAAATCAGAAGTACTTCTGTTAGCAAACATTCATTCATTGGTTTTTAAAAAGTCATAAAAATGTCCTTCCATAGTTACAGTATGAATGCACATTGCTGCCTGCTAGAGTAACTAATTTCTTCTTCTTCTTCTTCTTCTTCTTCTTCTTCTTCTTCTTCTTCTTCTTCTTCTTCTTCTTCTTCTTCTTCTTCTTCTTCTTCTTCTTCTTCTTCTTCTTCTTCCCCCTCCTCCTCCTCCTCCTATTTTATATACCACCCTTCATCCAAAGATCTTAGAGTGGTTCACAGGATCAAACTATGATCAAACTATGAACCACTTGCAGCCCCCCCCCCACACACACGTAAAGAGAGAAGGAAAAAAATGCAGTGGGAATAAGCATACTGCGGAAAAATATACATGGTATCATGCAGCTCAAAAATATCAAAAACAAAGTAGAGCTGGCCTAGCAATTCCAAGGTGCTAGTAATCTAAGGAATAAGATGCTGACTTTAGATATATTTGATGGTTCTGTAAGCAAATACAGTAATAGCTTTACGGAAATGTATTGTCTAACAATCCAAAAAGTGAGACGGAAAATCTTGTATTTTGACTACTTTAACAATCTGTTTTTTAAAAAGAATGACAGTGTTTAGTAAACAGTTTTCTAATTACCACCTGTATTCTAGTTGCAAAAGACTGCAATATACCAGACTTACCTGCTGTGAGTGAATGTCTGGCAAACATTGATTAAGATAAAACTTACTCATCACAAAATGATTCTGGGAAAATAGTCAATATACATTCTTGGGCAGTTGGAAGACCTTCAGAATGTACTGGAACAAAATTAAATAAAAAAATTCCTTCAGTAGCACCTTAAAGACCAACTAAGTTTTTAATTTGGTATGAGCTTTTGTGTGCATGCACACTTCTTCAGCACACAAAAGTGCATGCACACTTCTGCACACGAAAGCTCATACCAAAATAAAAACTTAGTTGGTCTTTAAGGTGCTACTGAAGGAATTTCTTTTATTTTGCTTCGACTCAAACCAACACGGCTACCTACCTGTAACTGGAACAAAATTAGTTTGCCAAGAAATACTAAATATTGTTTTGTTGTTGTTGGCACCTGTCTGTCTCAGGTGCCATGGACTGGCTGGATGCGGAGAGGTGGTGGGAGGCACCAGTTGCAGAATCCCCCCAAGGACACCCACAGGGGAAGAAGGTTCAGAGTCAGGTGGAGGGACAACAATGAGTGGTCAGAAGGAGAAGAAGGAGCAGACTTGGAGAGAGAGGTGTCGGAAGAGGTAACAGGTGGCAGAGAGCAGTTCAGACTCCAAGGCAGAAATGGAGGCTAGAGGGGAGTGGGGCCAGGATATAGAGAAGCAGCATGATGAAGAACCCAGGGAATCTCTCTAGCTCCTCTCTCCCCTGGTCTCTCACAACACACAGAGAAATGAAATAGGCAGAGCAGAGGGTTGTTGTGCATAGACTGTGATTGTGTGGGAAAGATCCTGAAGGAGAGGACTTCTAGTGGGCACTGGGAAGGCAGGGACCTTCAGTCCTCACAACTGCCTTGTTGGAGCAAGGCCTACTGGGAAGAGTAGCTGGGATCACTAAGCATTCACTGTTTTGGCTTCTTGAGTAAAGAGTTAACTTGACTGATGCCGTGTTTTTCTTTGACTGCTGCCACACGCTTGACTCCAGCTGGGAGACAATGGAGGAGTGCGCCTCAGGGGGTGAGCTCAAACTGACACAAGAACATAATGAAAACCTGATGGATCAGTCCAGTGGCCCATCTAGTCCAGCATCCTGTTCTCACGGTGAGCAATCAAGTGTTCACGGGAAACCCACAAGGGGCATTCAAGCACATGAAACCCTCTCCCTCTGGTGGTTTCCAGCAACTGGTACTTAGAAGCATTGCTGCTTAGAACTTTAGAGGCAGAACTCAGCCAATTGGAGCCAGATCTCCAGTTATAAGAACATAAGAAGCTGCCTCATACTGTGTTGGCCCATCTACCTTGTGTGGCAGTAGGTCTCTGGGGTTTCAAACAAGGGACATGACCAGCCTTGTTTGGAGATGTGTAGGATTGACCCTGGGCTCTTCTGCGTAGAAAGTATTTCCTACAAAACATTTGCCAAGGGATTATTTAACTACTTACTTCGGCAAACTTTTATTAACTGTAAAGGTAAAGGGACCCCTGACCATTAGGTCCAGTCGTGACCGACTCTGGGGTTGCGCGCTCATCTCGCATTATTGGCTGTGGGAGCCGGCGTACAGCTTCCAGGTCATGTGGCCAGCATGACTAAGCCGCTTCTGGTGAACCAGAGCAGCACACGGAAACGCCGTTTACCTTCCCACCAGAGCGGTACCTATTTATCTACTTGCACTTTGACATGCTTTTGAACTGCTCGGTTGGCAGGAGCTGGGACCGAGCAACAGGAGCTCACCCCGTTGCGGGGATTCAAACCGCCGACCTTCTGATCAGCAAGCCCTAAGCTCTGTGGTTTAACCCACAGCACCACCCACGTCCCACTAAAAAACCCTTGTCAACAAACCATCTGATCTCGTGAAACACCTTTCTTACATTCTGAGTTACTGCCACTTTTTCCTCTCAGCCTCCCTGTGAAACAAATGGCTTGTCCTGAGAAGTCCCATGAATCATTGCCCTAGCTGTAGGAAAAAGGATTTGTGAGTTTGTGAAATGTCGCAATTGTAGTTATGTTTCCCTTTGCAACAATTAGGCTTTTACGCTTTCTCAGTTTTCTGTTGTACTGGAAGAAATTCAGATTCTTTGAATTGCAGTGACTGCTGTTCTTACAGAATGCCTGGTGCTCTAAAACACTGTCATTCATTTCAACTGCTTCTAGCTCACACAGCATGGACATATTGAGAGCCAAAACAGAGTTTACTTGTAGGCTGGGTATTCTTTTGCTGTTTCATTTGGAAGTGTCAAAGACTAAGTTGTTGTTCTGAGCATGACTAGGTAGATCTGAGCATGTTATTCTTTATATTTGTTACCTGCTTTATTCACAGAAATGATTCAAAGTGAGTTACAAACACAATTGGAACACAGAAATCAATTGCAACAAACACAACCAATAACCCCCCCCCCCAAGACAAACAGTGCATCTGTGGAAATAAAGGACAGGTCTAGCACAGGCATCCCCAAACTGCGGCCCTCCAGATGTTTTGGCCTACAACTCCCATGATCCCTAGCTAAGAGGACCAGTGGTCAGGGATGATGGGAATTGTAGTCCAAAACATCTGGAGGGGTGAAGTTTGGGGGTGCCTGGTCTAGCAGGTCCTGCTCCACCCAAAATGCACACAGAGAACCAGGGCCGGCCCTAAGGCAAGGCTGGGTGACGCAATGCGCCAGGGGGCCAGGGGGCCAGGGGGTGCCATGCTGCTGCGCCTGCGGCAGCCGAGCTGGGAAGGGCAGAGGGATCTTCGCACCACGGCGCCACGGCGCCAGATATGCTTAAGACGGCACTGCATAGAACCTGTGGATCATGGCTACTGTTGTCCTGGCTCTTGAGAGGCTGATTGGAGGAGTGTATTGGAAGGTAAAATGGCAGCATTGGGAAGAAATGGGCAAACAAAACAACTACAGAAATCTAAACAGTGAAGCAGCCAGCAAAGGTGTGTGTGTGTGTGTGTGTGTGTGTGTGTGTGTGTTTGACAGTGGAATGGATTCCCTCAGGAGGCTGTGGTTGAATGCCCATCTGTTGTGAATGCTTTAGTTGAGATTTCTGTATTGCAGGGGGTTAGACTAGATGGACCTTCCATCTCTACAAGTCTATGATTATATGAGATGCATAGCTGCCAAGTACCCCATTTTGCCCGGGAAACCCCCGTATTTTCTTACCATTTCCCGCTGGTCTCCCGAATGGATTTATCTCCCATAAATCCCCCGGAAAGCAGCTCCTGCCAGCGGCCATGTTTCCGGCTCCGCTCTACCCATTTCCAAAATGGCCGCAGTGCCAGGAGTCGCTTCTACGCATGTCCGGAAGTCGCGTAGAAGTGACTTCCGGTGCCGCGCCGCTGCTGGTCACGGATTTTTCAATCCGGAACTTGGCAGCTATGATGAGATGGACCTTTGTGCAGATCCAGCAGGGCTTTTCTTATGTCCTCATATGATACAACAGCTATTTGATCTTTTTGTGCTCACTTCAGTCCGTCTTTGGTTCATAACAAGAGGAATACACTGCAGCCCACCCACCCCCCACCGAAGCAAGTCAACTGTGCCTTATGACAGCCCTCCATATCTGCTGGCTGCACAGGGTTTCAAGCTGGGACTTTTCTCCCCAGTCCTTGCCTTAAATGCATGGGCTGAGTGACTCCAGGATAGATCCGAATGTTTTATGAAGACACATGCCGTCAGTTGGTCTATGAACCATTAACACCATACCGGCAGATTGCATTTCGCAGCTGCAAATGTATGAATAATAAGAAATAGGAATGAGGCAAAACGACTGAGTGGCATGGGGCTCTAAGAGTTCTTTTATTTGGGTTTCTGGCTAATGGGGGGGTACTATTTGTGTTGAAATTGCTGTATGTGACTCCCCAGATAAGTATGGAAGCCATTTACTGTATGCATAATGGAAGCAAAATTCTCCCCAGCGGTGCAGAGAGCTGTAGAGAGAAATTTTGTGGAAGGGGGATATCAAAAGCTGCAAGGAATGGTTGAGGATATGGGGACAAATGGACCTTATCTCAGCTCTCCAGGCTTTTAATTTGTTTATTCTACTTCCCTGTCTGAAGGCCGGCCACCTGTTCAAACATTTTTCCTTGAAGGAAATCATACTGGTTCCAGGTGAACCAGTGACTATATCCCCATTGGCAAGAAAATGGACTATTAGTGCGGGTTGTGATTTCTTTCACCTGCCATTTTGCTTCTCTTTTGGTCACAATAGCGACTCCTGGAACTTTGCAGCAGCAACATTGTTATTGCAGAAAAGCTGGGCATAAGCAGACAAATGAAAACAAATACTGTACAACCTGAGGGAGATTTGGGGACAGTTATTCTATGACTGCACACGACTGCACACTTATACAGAAAGAAGAGAAGGAATGTCCCATGCATAAGCGGTTAGGAATCTGCTGCAATATTCAATGTCACACCTCATATTCAGCAGGAAGCTTCAATAGCTGCAGAGAAAGGATGGGGAACCTGTGAAGCTCCAGTTATTGCTGGACTCCAGCTTCCATCAGCCCTAGCCAGCACGATCAATGGTCAGGGGTGATGGGAGGTCCATTCACCTTCTAAGGTGGGCAGTTTTGCAGCCAGGCCATGGGCCACGCCAGGGAGCTGGCAAATGGCAGGGTGGATCATCCACCTGCCAGCAGTTCAGCCAATGCTGGCAAGCTTTGCTGGGCATGACCCTCGGGACGGGCCCAACTGACCAATCAAGGTGGCTTTGGCCCAGACCCGGACCCAGATGGGGATAAATTGCGGTCTGCCAAGCTCCATTTCCTCTGCCCCCTTTTTCATTGCAGCTCAAGAACATCTACAGGACCTCAAGTTCCTCATCCCTGCTGAAGAGCCTGCTCTGTAAACATGCATGCATCATTATATTTGTATGCCACCTTTTCATAGTTCAAACCATGCTCAAGGTGGCTTAGAACAGGCTTTGTCAAACTCAGCCCTCCAGATGTTTTGAGACTACAACTCTCATCATCCCTGACCACTAGTCCTGCTAGCTAGGGATCATGGGAGTTGTAGGCCAGAAACATCTGGAGGGCCGAGTTTGAGGAAGCCTGGCTTAGAACATGAAAAAATACAGAATTACAGCATAACAAAAGTAGTCATAAACAATAAATACAGCATAAAAAATATGCAACAAAATTAAACAATTTCCACGTAAATCATAAGATCTAAAATAAAGAAACAAACAAACAAAACCAATAATAACAGCAACCCACCAAAAAAATCCTTCTAAACAATACTGCAGTCCAAGAGTCTGTTTAGCAGTCTCAGTTTTTGTAGCTGGAGTCAGTTCCACCCCACCCTTCCAGGCTAGGTGGAAAAAAGGCCTTTGGGGCAGAGCATGTCTTCCAGGACTCAAAGTCAAGATGGTTGGAGGCTAGATTGTAGATTCATATTTTTAGTTGCAAAAAGAAAAGAAAAGAAAAGAAACATTTGTAAGCTTTTCTCTATATTTTGCTGGTTTATTAAATGGAATAATACAATAATAAATAAGTGGAGTCAGTGTCTTTTAAAATGCAGTTTTATAAAGAGCTAGAGAAACTTTGATATACCCCCTATTGTTTTTCCCTGGAACCTCTCCAGTGCCTTTGCTGGCTATTTTAATTGGAGGCTGTCATTCTTTGAATTGCTAGGCAAGTTGTAAGACTTTTAAAAGTCCTTTTTTTAAAACAGCCTTACCTATTTTTTACGTTCTGTAACTTTTTTATTTGTGGTTGCCAAGCCATAAATAAATTATACTCCTATTCATTTGAATATCATTCAGCAGTCAAACTTCATGGTGGTTTGCTAAACCTCAAACTCTTTTGGTAATGGCGCATAAGTAATTAATTTATTTGCAAGCTCTGCTGACTTGCTTTCTTCATCTGTTGGATTTTTGCTGTGGTAAGATAATCACGTTGGTGGACACTGAAAGAACAACCTAGAGAGCAATCTATCAAATGAAGGGCATAGGGCAGGGGTGGCATTTCAGGAAGTTGTACACCAATTAAACTAGTGCAATTATTCCTTCTGTAATTATTTCAGACCACTCGTTTCTAAATGTGTGCTCTGGTTCTAATCAGTCAGTCATTAATCTTAACTATATTGGCGTGGCATCCCCATACATTCTTAAGTAGACAAATAAACAAAGAAAATTACAGTGTAAGGGAACTAAACTACCAAAATCCCCAGGGATCTTCATCCTCATGCTCAACCAGGTCATGTGTGCATTATACTTGCACAGTGTGGATGGCACCACTGTGGTCTAAACCACTGAGCCTCTTGGGCTTGCCGATCAGAAGGCCAATGGTTTGAATCCCTGTGATGGGGTGAGCTCCTGATGCTCTGTCCGAGCTCCTGCCAACCTAGCAGTTCAAAAGCACATCAAAGTGCAAGTAGATAAATAGGTATCGCTGCGGTGGGAAGATAAACGGTGTTTCCATGCACTCTGGTTTCCGTCACAGTGTCCCATTGCACCAGAAACAATTTAGTCCTGCTGACCACATGACCTGAAAAGCTATCTGTGGACAAATGCCAGCTCCCTTGGCCTGAAAGTGAGATGAGCACTGCAACCCCATAGTTGCCTTTTGACTGGACGTAACCGTCCAGGGGTCCTTAACTTTTTACCTTACACTTGCTCACTCAGTAGAACTCCTGTGATATTTCACAATGAATGGACAGCACCCCTACACCATCTATGAAAATAATGGCTTGTATTCAACTAAGTTGAGTTGTATTCAACCAACTAAGTGCAGAGCCACTGCAATTAATGGACCTAAGTTAATTACATCTGTTAATGTCAATATTTCTTCTCTGAGTAGAACATGCATTGAATGAATATGAAAAGTCCTGCTAGAGATGGGCAGAAGTAATGGATAGATGTGAGTTGATGGATGAAACATAATGTGGATTAGATTTTTACTTTAGTTTCACTATGCCCATTCAGATTGCTTGATATAGTAACAAACATGGTGGTATGTTTATTGCTGTATCTACTACATATAAAGCCTACATTTTGTATACAGCACTGTAGAGTCTTAAAAACGTTTTGGAAACATGACCTTGTTGTAACCCTTGCTTGATTCCTGTAAGGTAGATCAGCATTATCATTTATTTATTTTTACAATGGGGATACTGTTGATATCATTCCAGAAAGAACATTGCAAATAATACTGGTTGTATTTCTGTTGCCAACCTCCGAGTCTGCTTTCTGTCTTACTCAAGGACTCTTATGAATCCACATGGTTCCAACTCTCACATAGCAAAATCTATTGGTATCGACTTAGAACTCTTGTATAATTCAAGTGAGCAATATATTTATCATAATATTCAAATCAGATTAAGAGACACGGGGGGGAAATGAGTCAGCTGTAAATAATTTTTGCTCCCCCAAGTTTTATAGTTTAAATACAACAAATAACAGGGTCACTTACATCTCAAAATTAATAATTCCAGCCCAACATAGGGCCTTTATGTTAATCTGCCTAAACATTTTCCCCTCAGCTTTTGTACGGGGCAGATATTTAAACATCCCCAGAAATTAGACATTGTGGATGTTTTTTTGAATGTTTTTTATGATTACGTATTAAAAAATGAGAAACAGGGTACACACATCTGTGCTATCCCCTTTTCTGGGTAGTCTAACATCACGGCACAATGAAAATATCGGATTCTACCCATCTGACATTAACCCGGAAGTAACTGCAAGGGTGACTGAGTTTTTATCAATATAGTTTTTATAGTGGTGAATGGCATGATTTGGAGTGAAGAAACACCAATGAAAACCCTCGTTATTACATATTTTTACATTGTATATATATTTTAAAATTGTATATGTGTATATATTTTAAAATTTTATACATGGGTGTTTTATGGTGGCCTAATAACTGTGGGTTAAACCACAGAGCCTAGGGCTTGCTGATCAGAAGGTTGGCGGTTCGAATCCCTGTGACGGGGTGAGCTCCCATTGCTCGGTCCCAGCTCCTGCCAACCTAGCAGATCGAAAGCACGTCAAAGTGCAAGTAGATAAATAGGGACCGCTATAGCGGGAAGGTAAACGGTGTTTTCGTGTGCTGCTCTGGTTCACCAGAAATGGCTTTGTCATGCTGGCCACATGACCTGGAAGCTATATGCCGGCTACCTCAGCCAATAATGCGAGATGAGTTGGACCTAATGGTCAGACGTCCCTTGACCTTATTACTGCTTTCAAGCCTGGAAAAACTGGAACGGGGCATTGTACAAACATTTTAATCTCTCTGAATCCTGATTCCTTAGGCAAAACATCTAATGCTCTAACTGCTGCACTGTTGAACTGGATATGTACAGTTAGCTAGGTGGCACAGAATAGGGACAATAATGGGTACCGGTAATTAAATGAGTATCTGGATACACACCCCATCATATGTAATGGGGTGCAGACCAGATTTGATTGGTTTTGTAGTGATGTGGTTTCCATATTTCAAGATGTACAAACTTGTTGAACTGTTGTTGTTTTTTGGGGGGTTTGTTTTGGCGTAATTACCCCTTGCAACAGAGCCCAATACAGAGCCAGAGCCCAGGTGGCCAGCTCCTGGGCCCAAGGCTGACTTTTGGTTAAATATGAAAAAAATCCCCCCAGATGCCAGTTTGCCCTCCAAAATAGAAGTCATGTCCTGGATTTCACAAACGTATGACAACCTTACACATGCACTCTATAACTGGTTGTGATCATCCAGTGAGTAAAAAATGCAGCTCTTCAATGATGCTGAAGCAGAATATCAGGACTACAAAAAATAATAATAATCTGTGAATAACTATGAAAAATTCATGTCCAGAGTGAGCACATGTTAGATGCTGCATTTCTTATTCTCAATTTGTGGATTTGGGGGACAAGGGAAGAACGGTACCAACAAGTTACTGGTCTTGGGAGTGAGAGTGGTAGAAAAGTCTATTCACTTAGCATTTAAATGCAAACCTACTTACTTCTCACCCCCTGTACCAATACAAAGGCTAAAATGCAGCTAAGACTCAAAATTAGCATTTCTCTAAAATGTGCAGTTGTCCACCCAAAAATGCATACCAAAACGAAATTCATTATGGAAGAGTGTTCACACAAATATGCATGCCAGTGAAAATTTGTATTACTAGAGTCTGAATCTTCATCCTCTGGATCCCTCCTCCTCTTTTTGCCTGGACTGCCCACCCACCCAGAAACTTCACCTATCTGTGGTGAAACAAACTGCTCCATGTCAACATCCTTACAATTTTATATATCAGAGATAGATTAGTGGAAATTGTGTATGTTAGACAAACAGTGTACAAATCTGCACATATATATTTGGGGGGGGGGTGCACCAAAAATGCCTGCAAGTTTTGTGTGGAGTTTTAAAAAAAATGAAATGGAAATAGGATGAACTGAACTTAAAATGGGGAAGATAAGAAACTGAAATTCATAATTACCCAACCCTACTGAGGAGCACCCATAGCATTCTTCATGCTCCCCCCACATTAATTACAGCTAATTACAAGTGCCCTCAGAATCCCCGAACCTTGTCTTTCCTTCAGAGAGAACTTGTTGAGTCCCTAGCTCCTAGTATCACTGAGCTCTCCCTGGGGTATTGAGCTAATTTCATTCTCCCTTTTTCCCTCCCTCAACATATGTTCCTGAAGTAGTTTACTTTCCTTACTCACATTTGGGTAAGAATTCTGAATAAGTTTAACTATGAACTTTGCTCCCACAAGAGGTAATGGTGGATATTACTACTACTACTACTACTACTACAGTATTATTATTTAGACACATACAGTCATGCCTCATGTTACGTCTTTTCAGGTTACGGACGCCCTGAACCCGGAAGTCCCGGAACGGGTTACTTCTGGGTTTGTTGTGTGCGCATGCGCAGAAGCACTAAATCACAATTTGCATATCCGCAGAAGTGCTGAATTGTGTCACGTGCATGCGTGCGCAGACGTGGCGCTTCAGGATGCGGCCTTTTCATGTTGCGAATGGGCCTCCGGAACGGATCCCGTTCACAACCAGAAGTACCACTGTAGTGCTCTCTCCACATGAACTCAATGCTCTCCCCACATGAACTCAACTCACAGAGTAAGTTGGTTTTTTAAGGTATCCCGGGCCATGACACAATGGGAATGCATGAATTGGACCACGTACTCAAACAAAGCTGAGAGTTGCACTCCAAAGCGATGGTCGGGCTTGATCAATCAATCATGTATGATGGTGTTTCAGGGTTGGTTGGTTTTCCAAGACTCCAAGCTGTTTAGATAAAACAATGTTTTGTTTCATTCAGCTTTAGTTGCCTGGAGTCCTAAGGGCAATTTCATATGACGGGAGGTAGAAAAAACGTGAGCATGGTTGAAAAGCTAATGCTTCCTGTCTTAGTGCAGGCATTTGAACAAGCCCATACTCAAGATTCCGTCCAACTGTATAATTGCACATCAGGCGCAGACTGATAAATTGCCATGCAGCTGTCAGCCAGATGTGATTTGATTGCGCCACAAACCCCTGAAATATCAAAGTTTATCCCAAACACAGCAACTGACCTTTAATTATGCCATCACAAATGTAATACAGTAAGGATGCGTGGGGTTGCCATATTGATGTGTTTCCTTACAGGATATACAACATGAAAGGATGGAGGAAAGGGCAGAGAGGAAATGTGACCCACTCTCACTAGAATGCTCTACAGACTGGGGAGTCAGGTCATTCTGTTTCTCTTCCACATCAGTTTTAGAAGTATTCAGTTAGATCTGTCCCATTACATTTTTGCTCTTTGCAGATTTCTTTTTAGAACAGATGAAAACTCCACATTTAAATTGTACGCCATTACCATAAATTACACATTTTGTACACATTCTTCCCCCATATGCTTTTTGTTTTGTTTTTCAATACCTTTCCCCCAAAAAACATTTTATTTGCATGCATTTCTAGAAGAAATATTTGCATTTTTCAAACCGAAACTGCACTGCAGTGCATAAGCCGATTTGCCTACAGTGGTACCTCATGTTGCGAATGGGATCCGTTCCGGCGGCCCGTTCGCAACATGAAGCGCCGCATCTGTGCAGGTGCGTGGCACAATGCAGAGCTTCTGTGCATGCACAAAGTGTGATTTAGTGTTTCTGTGCATGCACGCAGGTCACGGACACGCCGAACCCAGAAGTAACCCGTTCCGGGACTTCCGGGTTCAGCGTGTCCATAACCTGAAAAGACGCAACATGAAGCGGACGTATCCTGAGGTATGACTGTATAAGTATGTATTAAAAAATGGGGATTATTAGTTTCCTGGTTATAATGCTGCCACTTCTGTCCTGGTTTTTTAACTTTCATACTGCATTGCCTGTTGTATTATGGAACTGTGGCTTTTTGACTGATATACCATCGTGTCAGGCTATGTTTTATTCATACCAGTGGGTATGGTGTGGACAACAGCAGTAGTCATCAGACCCGTTGCCACCATTAATGCACATGTGATGCTTCTCTTCCCCCATGAGTTACCCCTGGAAACAGCGGGAAAGAGCTGTGTGCAAGAATACCTCTCCCAATTCTGTTATGTGAGCAGCACTGGTGTGATCCTTGAAAACTGCTGGGGAATTACAGCTAAAAAGTCCCACAAGTTCCTGTGTTAACATGGTTGCAAATGGATTTTTATTTCCCTGGAAGCAATTAACATGGACATGAGTGCTAAACTTCTGTTAGCTTCCACTAGATCTCCAGAAGTGGCTTTTATGTCCTATGAAAAATCACGTGAAATGCCACAATGATCAGGTAAAGAAATGTTGAGTAAATGGAATAAAGTGCTGTCTGAATGCAGCCTAAGTCTGGGACAGGAGAATTATACCTGAAGGAGTGTCTCCACCTCCATTGCTCTGCCCGGACACTGAGGTCCAGTGCCAAGGGCCTTCTGGCGGTTCCCTCGCTGCGAGAAGCCAAGTTACAGGGAACCAAGCAGAGGGCCTTCTCGGTAGTGGCACCCACCCTGTGGAATGCCCTCCCATCAGATGTCAAAAAGAAAAATAACCACCAGACTTTTAGAGGACATCTGAAGGCAGCCCTGTTTGGGGAAGCTTTTAATATTTAAGAAATTAGTGTATTTTAATATTTCTGTTGGAAGCCGCCCAGAGTGGCTGGGTATAATAAATTATTATTATTATTATTATTATTATTATTATTATTATGTCAGCTTACTTTAGAATGCGGACCAAACAGTTTTCTCCTCCATTCCTACTAGGAATATGCATACTGATATAAGGTTGTACGTTTTTTTAAAAAAATGGTATTCAAAATGCCCATAAGTCTTTGTTACAAGTCCCATGGAGGTGGAGGTGGAGCCTGATTCTGAGGAGGAATAGAAGGAGCAGGAACTGGACAACCCTGGGGGAGGGGGGTCCTAGTAGGATGGGTGAAGTTTCCGTGGAACTCCAAGCAGTGTGGGAACCAGGGGAGGTAGGGGGGGGGTGATGTGACTGCTACGCATGTGATTGCTACAACACGTACGATTCCTTTGAAGTTCCCAACTTATAAAATACTTGCCTGCTGTGGTGAAAGAATGTTCACTCAAAAGGATGCATGGATGGGATTTAACCTCTCTAAAATTAGCACCTGTAATGAAGACTCCAAATTACATTTGTTGGAGGGAGCGTGAGCATAATTGCAGTAAGTCAGACGATCCTTTTCTCTCTCTCCACAGTTAGCAATACAGTACTTCATGTATGGGTGGGGGACAAGGAGGGATTGGTACATAAAAGTACAGTAGAAGTAAAAGTACAGTATATCCTTCATGTAGTAAATCATGCTGGACTAGAAATAGGAAGCAATGGCTTCAGAGACTTTTGTATATTGAGTTTGCAGAAAAAAATGGTGTTCAGTATAAAATTGGCCAAAGGAAAGGCAAAACCTTTGGACTTTTTTTGCCACCTGGAGCCCACTCAAGGAACAGGTTAAGGGATATATAAAAGGTCTTCATCTTTCATCTGCCTTCCTGATACTGTGGAAAACTGGCTGAAATTGCTTCTGTTCTCTGCAATTTGGATAAATTAGAATGTATTCTAATCTGGGTATCGTCAAAAAAAATTCAACTCCTCCTCTTGTGGGTGGAGGGCTGACCTATGTTGTTTTCTCATGAAAATCAATAAAACATGTTTTGTTTTGTTTTACAAAATGACCACCAAGATTGCACATTACAGAGGTGTTCTGTGATGGTATTTGATTATACCATGGGTCGGGAACTGGTGGCCTTTCAGAAGGTTTTGAACTCCAGCTCCCATCAGCCACAACCAGCTTGCCAGTTATCAAGGATGATGGGAGTTGCAGTCCAGCAACACCTGGATGACCACAGACTCCCCATCCCTGACTTATACAACCAGCCCCCTTTCTTTAATCTCCTTTTCGTTTTTGCTCTCTTGGCATGCTCACATGTTCTACAACCAGTTGTGTCGTCATATGGTGCAGAGGGCTGGCAGCAATGATCCTACGGAACATTGTGTATTGCACCTCCAATATATTCTACATACTAGACTTCTAGATTGAGCTGCAGTTTAAAATGAAGCCACCACTGTGCAGAGACAGATAAGTGCCTGAATTTCACAGAGATCATTCCAGTTTCCTGAGTGTCAAATGTTCAAACTCTGGCAGCCCTTTGCAGGCACCAGCTTGAGTACTTGAGTGTCAGCCTCCAATTTTCAGTCCCTTGTAAACAATAAAATGTGGCCTTGTCAGTTAGCCATTGCATTTGTAAAGGGCAAGTGAACTGGTTGTCCTGGAGCATTAAAAATTGGGCCAGTTTGGATATCATAAAAAAGGGAAAGGAAAGGAAACAAAGATGGCCAGCCGATATGCAGGGAACAAACTATCCCATTCCAAACCAAGAAGCTGGTTATCTCAACCCATTCTGGCAAAAAAAATGGGGATTGGTTTTTAGGACTGGTGGACCAGAACTCACTGCTTGTGTTCTCTTCTCCTGTATTTCAGGCGACTGCCTCCAAATGAAGCTTTGAAGTGAATGTTGAGGGTCCTGCTTGAACAAAGCATTTTAACAAAACTAAATCAAAAATGACAAACTAAGATCTGTGGCGCGAGGCTGAAAGGGAAGCCTCAGAGTTGCGCCGTGGCTTAAATCGGCACTGGCCACACCCCCAAGCAACCTGATTGGCCGCCTGGCAAATTGACATGGCCGGGGTCTCTCCCAGTGGAATGTGGAATGCCATCCCACCCCCAAGCTGAGGCGGGAGGAGGCTACGTGGCCTGGCCACAACCCGCCCCCGCCCGGAAGTGGACCTGATTTCTTGGCAACCCATGACTCTCAAGCACCTTAATGGTAAGAGGTTTACTGAAAATCTTGATGTTTTGGGGCAGATAAAAGAAAGCAGTTCTTCATGCAGTGCACTGTTAAACTATGGAACTTGTTCCCATAGGAGGCAGTGGTGGCCACCAACCTAGATGGCTTTAAAAGAGGATTAGACAAATTCATGGGGCCATGAATGGCTTCTATCTACAATGACTATGCTATGTCTCCGTGAATGGAGCCTACGTGCCTCTGAACACCAGTCACTGGGGAAGAACAGTAGGAGAGGGCTGTTGTGCTCATGACCTACTTGTAGGTTTCCCGTAGACATCTGGGTGGCAACTGCAAGAACAGGTTGATAGACTAGACAGGCAGCTCGCCTGATCCACCAGGATCTTCCTATGTCTTGTGAACTTTTCTGCACAGATCTTTCTTGCTAATTCCCATTTGGCTCCGTTATCATGTTTTATTTACTTACTTATTTGTTTTTAAAAACTACATATGGTTCTCAAAGCAGCTTGCACCAATAACATATACGATATACAAAATAAAAAACACACAATGAAGCTACACAATTTAAAAAGTCAGGAATTTAAAATCTAAAAGAAAAAAAGGAAAACATTGGGAATTATTCAGGGCACCACAGATTCTGCATCCTTGTGTTGGATGGTCCATCTGTGTGAATGGCTTTAGCTTCAGGACTTTTGTGACTCATCCCTTTTAAAGGTTGAGACCAGCACTTTAATTGGAGCCAGAAACAGACTTTTGAACCAATGCAGCTGACAAAACGCAGGCATAATATGAATCAAAATGCCCAGTCCCAGTTATTCTCTTTTTGCTGCTTTTGTCGTCACTTTTACTGCTGCTGTTTTGCTTTATAGAGCTGGCATTTTTACTCCCCTCCCCCCCCTCCTTTGATTGTGTTTTATGATTTTGTAACCCATCCTGAGAGCTTGCTAGCTGAAGGCCAGAATATAAATCTTTTGCTATATAAATATGAAGGCTGTGCAGAATCCACCTTCTGCTTGTCCAAGTGAAATTCTTTCTGAGTTTCTCTCAAAATCCTTTGCTTCTTCCTTTAGGTAAAATGCAATGGCAGCTCTGCTCCCAGGTCTTTGCAACATTGTCAACTGCTTGGCCTTTTCGTCAGCTCCAAACCCACTGCTACTGTGTAGGAAATGCATTTCATCCAAAATCTTAATGTCGAGCTTATTTACTCTATTCCCATCTTACTTGCTGATATTTTCTTCAATGGTTCCTCTGAAAATGCAAACAATTATTGCATATTGCATGCATTTTTATACATAGAGTCTCAAGCCCTCATTCCTAGCATGTTCACACTTCTGTCTCAGTGATTACGTGCCGAGGCTCCAAGATATCTCCCCAACAACTCACACCAAACACCGTAATTTTAGTTTAAGGTTTTTGGAATTAAATTTGGCCACAACTTTATTAAAATACAAATAAAAATGTGAGTGGTTGCTTAGGCATTGGTTCCCCAGCCATCTGTCCCCCGCCTGGGACAGATCTGACTCCCTCTAGCCTAGTAGGGGAGCCAGTAAGTAAGCACCCCCTGAGAGAGGACGGGGCAGGGGGCACAAGCCCTTCTTGTCCTCTCCCCAGATGCTTCCCGAGGTGGTCCTGGCCCCTAGCGGGGATAAACAGACAAATATGTGGAGCCCCAGGATTCTTTTAACGGAATACTTCTATATGGCAGCAGCAATCACATGAGGGTCAGGCCCAGCCAAAATCCGCATCCCTCGTCCATTTTATTTGAACCAATGCCTAAACACAACCTTACAAGTTGTGACTAATTGCAGCATAGTGGGCAAAAACCGCCTGGCACCAGCCAATCAGCCAAGTGGCAAAATTCCTACCAGGCCCCTGAATACAGGCGGCCCCATGACAGGCACCGCAAGGTCAGTGCAAAGGGCCTAAACATAGCGGAGGGCGGGCGGGAGATTCGATGCGAGCAGCAAAGAGGTGGCACAAACTGCTCAGTATGCATATATATCGCCAGGGCTGTCAATCAAGCAATTGCAACATGCTAAATTCCCCAGCAACAACCATTCCCTCCAATCAGATACCAGAGGTCATCCAAACTGTCCCGCCCACCCAGGCCCTGGGATATCTTGTTAGCCCTTCCGCAACCCATGTTCTATCCTATGGACAGAACCTGCTCATCCATGCTGGCTTGGTCATATACGAAGAATGGAAGATGGCAGGGCCAGGCCTGCTTTGCAAGGTTGGGATCCTTGGAGGGTGACACAAGAAGGACGCAACAGCCATGGGCCCATCAATCCCAACCCCTCAGGGGTGAGGCTGGGATCGAAGGATGCACGGCGGCATTCTCCTGTTGCCCTCCCCAGGCTGCTTTGCAAGACTGGGATCTGATCTCAGCCTCGCAAAGCAGCTCAGAGCTGGCATGGGAAGGGTGGCATGAGCAGCAACACCCTCTGAAAATGTGCCCGAGGTGATCATCCTGGCAGCCTCCCCGCTACACCTCTGCATCCAGTGATCTCAGGGTTGTCAAGAACAGCACTTTGCAGCCATCAAATGCCTGGATAGGAAGGAATGCTTTCAAGTGTTTCCTGAAAGTTAATAATGATGGAGTCAGATGTATTTCATTAGCGTTTCACAAATGGAGAGCCACCGTTGAAAATGTCATGGATCAATGACAACTGGGCAGCACCAACAAGAAGGTCACATCCAGACGTGGCTCTAGGGGAGTGCAACTGGTGCAATCGCACCAGGCATAGAGCTTCTGGGGCACCGATTTTGGCGTCACACAGGGCAACACTGAAATTTGAGATGCCATGTTCCACCACTGCCTCACCTGTAGATCATAGGGTCTAATATGGTTGAATGTGGACACCTTAGACAGAGAAACCTATACATGTAGATTACCCCTGGTTTTGAAGACTATTCACACAGGTTTCTGAGACCTGGAGAAGCCTGTGAATGTAGAGGTCTAGGCATGTTGAGTTCCCCACCCATGAGATAGAATATAACCATCACAGCTATAAATGTTGGAGATCAATATAAGGAAGCAATTCAGTTCCTAACTGGCTTCCTGTAGGAAGATAAAGGCAATATGGATATCTATAGCAAATGATTCTAAAAGTTCAGTAGTAGATACTTATCACAAGTACTGAATAAATCCAAGCAGAACATCTTAAAGTGGACATGCTTGCCAATCTCCTGGACTGGGACAGTGGCAGTCATTAAGATGAAGATGCAGCCTAGAACAGCATTTTTATTCTTAACTTAACCCATAGCTCCTATTTTAAACAGTTTTGAAGGAATCTTACTGGTCATGATCAGTTGGGCCTCTTGTGTCTCTACAGATTGCTAACTTCCTTATGGCTGAATTCCTGTTCCTGTGCCAGATCACTGTGGAAACAGCATTAGCTAGTGTTGCTTCCAAATAGAATTCAGCCGTAAGGAAGTCAGAAGGCTGCAGAGACCCTCCACAACCTTCCTTCTGGCCATGTTGCTCTTCCTGTGCCAGAATGTCACCATGGAAACAACACTAGCTAGAGTTCTTCCCATAGTGATGTGGAAGAAAATTGAGACTCGATGCTGTGATTGGAGTAAAAAGTCTGCTCAATATTTTGTTAAAATATTGAATGCATTGGAGAAGATCCTCACCATTCAAGATCTCTTCTGAACTAGTTAGTAGGGTGTTCTATGTACGCCGAGGAGTATACAGCTTTTATAGAGATAGCAAACATTATCACAACTTGATTAATGAGACATCACATGAAATTACTGAGAAAATAAAAATATAAGAATGCAGTATAGCTGTCAGAAACCCCAATTTCATACTCCCTTCCCTTTTAAACTTTAAACTCTACTGACTCTGCTTTTTTATACTTTGATGGGAGATATGAAATATAGATAGCAAAGGGGCTACACAGTGCAAGATCTTTTGCAGACCCTAGACCCATACATTCTACTTTCACAGTGATTTCCCCAGACCCATATGTTCTACTTTCACAGTGATTTGACTTGAAGGACATCTGAAGGACTCAGAAGGCTGCAGTGATTTAGAGGCTCACCGGGTATGGCTGGTAAGGTAGATCACCAAGCCTTATGAGGAATGGTTGAAGGAACTGGATATCTAGTCCAGCATTTGTGTTCTCACAGTGGCCAACCAGATGCCTATGGGAAGCCTGTAAGCAGTGCAACTGCATTCTCCCCACTTGTGATTATCAGCAGCTGTCACTCAGAGGCACATTGCCTCCCTGCACTGAAAGTAGAACATGATCATAATGCCTAGTAGCCACAATCATCCATGAATTTCCCAAATCCTCTATTAATTCCCCCCCCCACTTTTGTAAGCAGCTACATTGACTTGAGGGTCCCTTTCTGTCAGCCCCCCCCCCTCCTCTCTTCCACTCCCGAAGACCTGGGAAATTATTTCAGATGATGTTGATCAAGACCGACAAATAAGAAAATAAAACTAATGAAATTGAGAGTAACAGCAAAAGCACTCAATTCCTCACAGGTAGTTTTTATGTAATAAGAGCCAATGTTCTTTTGCTGGTTTCTTTATTTAATTCGGGCACTCTTTCTGTTTCATTGCCCAGATAGTATATTACAAAGAGATGCATTATTAGATATTTGTTTTATATTGCTGAATAAAGAAGACTCCCTGCAAAAGGGCCCTCCATCTCTCTAATAAATTAGGCAGTCTCACTGTGCTTAGCATTAGTTCCATCAATATAGTTTGTTGTCTGGCTAAGGGACTTACAGAGCTTGTGAACTCCTTTGCTTCCAACTACAGGAAGCACAGAATCTGGAGGCCCTTCCACTGAATTTATGCTCAACTCCTTGCTTTAAGAATCAGAGAGAAGTACTGTAAGACTTTACCTGATCCGGTATCGTTAGGCAGAGCAAGGCAACCTGGCCCAGCAGCAGATGCAATGGCAAGTGGTTGGAGTATAGGGATGTGTATAAATGTTAGGAGAGGATATATTTATTAGATATTATCCTCACATGTGAATTCAGCAAAGTGCATTCCTTTGCAACTTAAAATGAAGCTTAGATAGGCTAGTTTTTGCCTTTAGCTTGGATTTGATTTAAGTGAGTAATTAAGGCAGGCTGGATTATCCTGGTATTTCCCCCTTTTAGCTCCCTTAAAACAATAATCACACAAAGATTCTTGTAAAAGGTAAAAAATAATATTTACTTAGTTAAAATACTTGTTAAAGAGCAACAGATACAGCAGCTTTGTTCGGGCAGGCTTAAAATGGTAATACAAGTTACACAGACTTGCTTAAGTCTAGCTTAAGATGGTGTCTGAGCAATGGAGCTCAGACAGGCAGATTGTTCTTACATTTCTGGCTTGGTGATGCTATGAAGAGGTGAGAGTGAAGAGAGGCAAAAGAGCAAAGAGGAAATGCCCAGCCTGGCAAGGAGATTATCTGTGGCTATGCCCTCCTCTTGTCAGAGTTCTCTCTAGCAAACTTACAGGAAAACTCTGCGAGCTTCAGCTCCTAACATGTGCTTTTCTAGCAAACATGCATTGCTGGTTTGACTGCAGGTATCCCACGTAGAGGACAGAACACAGCCTGACTTGTGTCCTCCAATCTATCCTGCTGCTTTTTGATATGCTGTCCCACTGCTAGTGCCTAAGAAAGATTCAGGTCCCTGTTTATTCTCACCCAACCACAATCCTTGAAATACCACTTACTCAACCTATTTTTACTCTGTGTATTAGAACCCTCCTTATACCTTATTTGGAGTTATTTTTCACTTTACCATTCAGCTGTTGCATTCCTCCTTAACCAGTTCTTAACAATCTAACACATAGAATGGGACGTGCTTCGTCTGATTGATAGCTGCATTTTAATCTGCAGATAAGTCTGGAACTAGCAGGAACAGCATTTGGCTTTCTAACACAAAATGAACAAATTTATCCTTCATCCTTAATTTCTATTAGGCCTGCTTAAGCCATGGGGTATGGCTAAATGGCATCTCTGTATTATAGCTATATATTTTCCATTCTCATGGGGAAGAAAAGCCGAAAGGTCTACTGTTGTAACTAGCATTGGCATAAAACACCACATTTTTGTTGGTTCATTGACTTCCCATTTGATGAGCTAGACTTGCCTGCTGCAATCTGTCAAATCCAGAAATAAAGCCATCCTAATAATGTTCATAAAATACTAATCACACCTGGAGCATCATTTTAATAATGATAATTCAAGCTATGATAATGCACCACTCATTTTTTAACATGCCAGCTACCTCTTAAAGTAATACCAAGCTAATGCGATACATGGCCGGTGCTCATTAAACGTCCCCTCAGTTATAAAATTCTTCATCTACTGGGCCAAGTCTCTTTCCCCTGGTTTTAATCAGTGGTTTACATTTTAAATTCATTCATGAGGTGATAAAATTCTTTAATTAAAAATGCAATTTATTCCTAGTGGTTTGAGGCTATGGCGATCAGTGTTGATGGAAAAAGAAAATGATTGATTGCAGTAACCCATTCATTAAATACAGGGGGAGCTTGTGCAGTCCATTGACATTATAGGGCCAGTATTGGTCATAAGGTTGCAAGATTGTAAAACAGAGAGTCACGCTGTACTTTTAAATTCTCCACACACTCTCTTCCTAGGGATGGAGAAGAAGTTTGATTCAGTTCACTGAAAGACAAACCGATCTAATTTCCCTCCCATCCTTAGGTAGAGTGGGGGGCACTTTAAATTAGAGTGCATAGGGAATTTTAAAGTACAGCATGACTCTCACACACACAAACAACAGCCATCCTTTGAAATTTGCATTTCTCCGAATTTTGTAATGCAGTAACATAGATAAAGTGATTGTGAATGGGATGCCTAGCATTAAGAAATTTAGTGAAATATCCTCCATTCAATAATATTCAACTGTAGCTCAGCAGTAGAGCTTCTGGTCCCTGGTTCAGTCTCTGGCATCTTCAGGTAAGGCTGTGAGTATCCACTGTCTGGAAACCTGGAGACCTACTGTCAATTGGTGTGGACCGAACTGAGTTAAATGGACCAATGGTCTGATTTTATATAAGGCAGTTTCCTATGTTCCTATGTTTGCCTTACGTGCGTTGACTTTCCACACATTTGATGGATGTGCATAGTGTGGGATGTAACATAAGCAGTCAAGTACAACACTTCTGGTTTGCCCAGAGTGGACACACAGGGGGGTGTTAGTCCAGCCAGGACGACTTCCTGTCACACCTGGTTTGGAGCTTCCTCCCCCTGTGTGTGACCAGGTAGATGGGCGTGACCTTGCGAGACCCTGTAAAGGGGCTAGTCACGCAACCACCTTCCCTTTTCTCTTTTGCTGCTGTCTTCTGATACTGATGCATTTGCTGTGTGCTGGCTCTCAGCCAGCAGCACATGGGCTCATCCCTCACAAAAGGAGGAATACACCCCTTTCTATGTCTCTAACTACAAGCTAAAAGCCTGCCTTCAGGGAACCTACTGTGAACTGAATGTAAGTAAACTTATTGTTACTTTTAAAGCAGACTGTTGTGTCTTTATTCTTTTTAGGAGGGATTAAAGGGGAATTTTACCAGGAATAACCCAATTTGGACAAGCCAGATTGGATTGCTTAAGTAAAGAGATTCAAACCAATCTACCAACTAGCTTCCTGCAATGTACTGGGGAATGTACTCTGCTACTGACTCACTAGCTTGAGTGTGGAAGGATAATATTTAATCAATATATCCTCTCCTACTACCCACAGCATCCCCACACATAGGAATATAGGAACCCAGAGTGATGCCTTATGGCTTATACCAAATCAAACCATTGGTCCATCTAGCCCACTATTCTCAACACTGACTGGCAGCCAGTGTCTTTCTCTAACTGCGGACACCAGGGGTTGGACTCTTCAGCATGCAGAGTATTTACTACAGCTATGAACTATGTCTCCTCCCCCTAATATGTAGAGTACAGTGCTTTTTGTTCTAGAAAATGAGGTGCCAGTACTCACCATGAAGTTGTTAACATAAGTGCCACACTTTTTTATCAAAAAGATGTGCTGCCACTGTGTACCTCCTGAGTACCCCCTAAATAAAAAGCACTGTGGACACAACAGATATGTTTGGAGTTGCATAGTGATTTATTTGAATCAACAAAGATTGTATTGTGAATGACGGCTGCTGCTGTTTCCTTTTCCACTTTAGATTCCATGTTCCAAAGCACCGGTTTTGGAACTGTAACAAAGAATTTCACTGGTAGTTCTCCAAGTTCAATATTTATGGAAATGCCATTGCATATGTAGATCACATTGCCTAAAGTAGTTATTTCTTTTTAAAAAAGAGGGGGCAGGGGGTGGAGAAGCCATTTGCGGTGAATATGAAAAATCAGAGATGATCTTTGGAGCTGTTCACTGGAATTCAAAGGCAGGGGACTGTAAATAACCATTATGGGTATCATTCATTTGGCAAAGTTCCTTCAGATAATCTCTTGTGGAGAATTTCACTTCATCAGCGTTTGTACGGTTGTAGGATTTTCCAGTCTCCATCTCAATTGCAAAGGATGACGGTATGAACTTCCAGAGTATGAACTCACAACATTTATCTGATTAAATTAATTGAAACATCCCTTGGATTTATAACTCATTTCCCAGAAGCAGCTCACAAATATAAATAAGTGTACTTTTTTGTTTATGGAGGAGAGGGATTTTATTAGGATTTTTTTGAGGGATTTTTATTTTTTTGAAAAGACCCTGATGTTGGGAAAGATTGAGGGCACAAGGAGAAGGGGACGACAGAGGATGAGATGGTTGGACAGTGTTCTTGAAGCTACGAACATGAGTTTGACCAACTCATGGGAGGCAGTGCAAGACAGGAGTGCCTGGCGTGCTCTGGTCCATGGGGTCACGAAGAGTCGGACACGACTAAACGACTAAACAACAACAACAACTTTTTTGTTTAAAGTAAGATAGAAATATAGGTCCTTGCCCTATGCTGAATCAGACCATTGGCCCACCTAGCTTAGAATCATAGAACTGTAGAGTTGGAAGGGACCCTGAGGATCATCTAATCCAACCCCCTGCAATGCAGGACTATGCAGCTGTCCCATATAGGGATCAAGCCTGCAACCTTGCAGTTATCGACACCATGCTCTAGCCAACTGAGATATCCAGGTTGACCACTAAGCTATTTAGCTTTGTGTTTTCTGTAACGACTGTCAGTGGCCCTACAGGGCTTTAGTCATGGGACACTTGCAGCCCTACCTGGAGATGCTGGGGACTGAACCAGGGACCATCTGCATGCAAAGCAGATACCCAACCACTGAGTTGCAGCCTTTCCCCTGTGGTTTGTGGTCTTCCTCCTCCCCGAAGTAGCTTTGAAGTAGAACATAAGAAGAACCTGCCGGGTCAGACCAATGGCCCATCTAGTCCAGCATCCTCTTCTCACAGAAGCCAGCTAGATACCTGTGGGAAGCCTGCACGTAGGATTCAAGCACAAGAGCCACCCCCCACCCCCGTGGCTTCCAGCAACTGGTATTCAGAAGCATTGCTGCCTCCAACTGTGGAGGCAGAGAAGAGCCATTATGACTAAGAGCCCCCAATAAAATCCCTCTCCTCCATAAATGTGTCTAAGTCCCATTTGAAGCCATCTAGGTTGGTGGTCATCATGGCCAGAGTGGAAGATCAGCTTCCCTTTGCCTTGGAGGTGTCTCTAGAATGCAGTGAAGGTGCAAAGATGGGAATGGATTTGATGAGTGGCGAATGAAGATGGGCGGTGCGGGCAGGTGAAAATGTTTAATAGCATTGGAAAGATGAGCAAGTGAACAAACCCTCTCTAAAAATATGCACTTCATTCTCTGACCATCTAAGCTCTTCATCTGAATCCAACCGAAGCAGGCACACCTTGGCAGCCGTAGGTCTGTGGGCCACGTATCCAAAACTCCATTCCCCTTTCAAAAAACTACTTCTTCATTTTTCAGTCTAACCATCTATGCTGCTCATACGGAAGCTCCTCTATAGCCCCGATCATTTTGTCTTGACTCACCTTTGCCTTTGCTAGTTCTGTGCTAACCTTTCCGAGATGAGGCGAGCAGAAGCAATGCGTCATATTCAAGAGATGGAGAGACACGATAGATTTATACAGCAGCCTTATCTATTTTATGTTTCCTCTTCATTTTCTGGTAACTCCTAACATGGTGTTGGTTGGTTTGAGCAGCTAGATGTGCACCCAAGCTGATGCTTTCATTGAGCTATGTCAAACTCATCTGACCCTGAAAAAGCACAGCCTGTCAAGGCCTGGGGAAAGAAGCACTTGGGTAATGAGGTCTTTTGGCTGGGCTTCATGGTGTCACCCTAGTGGAAAAATGTCTTTGTTTCAAATAATGTAATCTCTATCTGGAAAAGCAACATTGTTGAAGAACGCTCTGTTTGGGATGAAGCTACGACATTTTGGGGTGCTTTAAATTGAAAATGTGGGTTTCTATGATATTGTCTTTCACTCAGGGATGGGTCAGTGAGCTTCTATCCTCTGCTTATTCTGTCCCATTTCTTTGACAATCTTATTTTTCGATGCACAAAAAAGTATTGAAATCCTATAGACACCCCTCACCCAAAAAAGTTGACAAAAAATTTTCTATTAAAATGCATTTTTTTCTGAACATGTTTTGAAACAAAAAAGCACCATAAAAGTTGAAGATGTGCACAACACAGCAGCACAACTGGACACCTTCATCTGCCCCAGCTGCAGCAAAACATGTTTCTCCTATATTGGTCTCGACAGAAGCTGCAACCTTCCAAAGGCTCACTCCTCCATTGTCTCCCGAGACAGACAGGTGCCGACAAGTGTTCCTCCCTCCCAGTCTCTGCCTTTTAATAAATGTATTTTTACATTGTTTTAATTATATGGATAGTGAGATTGCTTTTTTACATTAACCTTGCATATGCTTTTATCTCTGTGTGTTTTATTTGTATTTGTTTTAATTTTTGTGAGCTGCCTTGAGACCTGGTTCTCGGTGAAATGTGGGATATTAATAGCGTCAGTAATAATATTAATAGTAATAGCAGGGAATGGTCTGATTTCACACTCTAAAGCAACTTCACCTATTTAATTCCCTATTTTTTTGTATGTCACTTTAGAGAAGTTACTAAGCTTTAGAAATAAGCAGAAATAGCATTTCAGATGAGATAAGATATTTATAAATGGATGAGCAATTCCAGCACAGCTCAGCTTTATACTTCTATGGCTTGCATTCCTGATCTTAGAAACAGAATCTATTTTGGGGTGCATGCTTCTCTGGGTGAGCATACTTTTAAAAAGAAAAAAGAAAATCTTTTGGATCCACATATCACGTTTTTGCTCTTGGGGAACCATGTCTCTAAATTCAAATATAGTTACAGATCAAGAATATTTGCACAAACACTTCGACAAAGAGTTGACTTTGAAATGCTCACCAGACAGAAATCTGGTTTGCACAAATCAAAAGCAAAGGTTTGAGTGAAATATTAATAGCAGAGTCTTGTGTCTCTTGGCATCACAGGAAAAGGTACAACAGGTCTGAGAGACCCCTGGGTGCCTCCTTTTGCAGAAAACAAGACAAGACTGGGTGCATTTGGCATTTCTATTTTGAGCAACTCCTGGGAATTTGCCGAGAGACACACAAACAATTTTGCTTTTAGGACTATGGAATTCAAGTAACTTGGGAAGGAGCAAGTCGCCCAGTGGGGCAGAGCTGGCCTGCTAGTTTCCTCAGAGGTGGGTCACTGTAGCTTACTCCCAGTACGTTTTCGAGCATAATTCAAAGTGTTGGTGCTGACCTTTAAAGCCCTTCACAGCCTCGACCCAGTATACCTGAAGGAGCGTCTCCACCCCCATCACTCAGCCCAGACACTGAGGTCCAGCGCCAAGGGCCTTCTGGCGGTTCCCTCGCTGCGAGAAGCAAAGCTACAGGGAACCAGGTAGAGGGCCTTCTCGGTAGTGGCGCCCGCCCTGTGGAATGCCCTCCCATCAGAGGTCAAAGAGATAAACAACTACCTGACATTTAGAAAACACCTGAAGGGAAGTTTTTAATGTGTGCCATTTTAATGTATTTTAATCTTTGTTGGAAGACGCCCAGAGTGGCTGGGGAAACCCAACCGGATGGGTGAGGTACAAATAATAAACTATTATTATATTACTAGCTGGCCCTGCCAAGCGTTGCTGTGGGTTATTTGTGTGATTTCCCCTACCTTGTGCCGATCCATGACGTATCCCTGTGATTCCCCCACTCCTTCCCTCCCCCCCCCTGGCTTATCCCTGTGATTGCCCCTACCTCCACTTGACAATGTTGGGCCTTGTTGCTGCAAAAAGGCCTGTTTTCAGTTGGTTGCTGTGGAATTTTGTGATGTCATCTGGTGGAATGCCTTTTGAGGCAGCAGTGGGCGATCTGCCTTTCTATTGGATGCTGCTGGAGTCTTCAGAGCTTCTGCTTGTGACGTCTAATTTGGGCACCACTTTTTTGTGTTTAATCATTATTTTAGGTATGAAAGGTTTGCTTTTTTGGGGGGGGGGAATTATGCCAGATTCCTCACTGATGGGCATGGAACGTTGTGGCCAAATTTGTTACATTACAGTTCAGCGGTTATGGAGAAAGGCTGTGACCTCTGCGCACGCAATGCCCCCCCATATATATATAATTACTTGGAGTGGGGGTTGGTGCAGTGCACTGGCGGAGCCAATCTGCTCCCTCCCACAAACGTCCTTGTTGACTCTCCTCTCCCCCTCTCCTTCCCACTTCCCCAACCTGGTGAGGCATTTCTGTCTAGAACTTGGGGAAGCAGGAACAGGGCTTGGGGCAATTAAAAGCATGAAAATATTCTGCTAGAACAGGTCAATGACCTATTGATTCAAGCATCCTATTCCCACAGTGGCTAACCAGATGCCTGCATGAATACCACAAGCAGGACAAAAGCACAACAGCACTTCTTCCACCTCCAACTCATGGCTTCCTGCAACTGGTATTTGCAAGAATTATTACCTCCTACCATGGAAGCAGATTGTAGCCAGCATAACTAGTAGCCAACACTAGCCTTATACTCCATGAATTTGTCTAATCTTCCTTTAAAGCCATCCAAGTTGGTGACCATCACAGCTTCCTGTGGGAATGTGTTACTCCACAAAGATGGTTAAAAATAAATAAATAAAAATCTGTCCTGAATCTTCCCATGTTCACTAGATGTCCGCAACTTCTAGTGTTATGAGAGAGGGAGGAAAAGTTTTCTCTATCCACTTTTTCTATGCCACACATAAGTTTAAAAACTACTATCATGCCACCTCTTACTTGCCTTTTATCTAAACCAGGGTTTCCCAAACTTGGGTACCCAGCGGTTTTTGGACCACAACTCCCATCGTCCCTAGCTAGCAGGACCAGTAGTCAGGGATGATGGGAACTGTAGTCCCCAAACAGCTGGAGACCCAAGTTTGAGAAATGCTGCTCTAAACAAACAAAAGTCCCTGAAATATGGGAGTTGCACACCAGTTTCCTATTAGTGTGGTCTTTTGGTGAAAGGGTGGGTCCCAGGAGCGAATGGCCATAGCTCACGGGTACAGCATCTGCCTTGCCTGCATCCCTGGTTCAATCCCTGGCATCTCTAGAGACTCCATGTCTGAAACCCTGGAGATTCACCGCCACTCAGCATAGACAATACTGAACTAGATTAATCAGTGGTCTGACTCAATATAAGGCAGCTGCCTCTGTTCCTATAATAAAGAGGGGCTCCATTGATCCCTGTGGCAATCCTTTCCTGTGCATGTACAGCTTTGCTCATATGGGATGGATAGTGTCCTTTGTTCCATCTTCCTAGTTCATTTCCGTAAGGGAAAAAAGGTATATTTTGTATCTATTATCCCTATTTTTTGGGGGGGGGGGAGCCATTAATACAGAATTGCCTTCACGTCTTGCTCTTTTTCTTTATTGCTAGCTGTTTCCTGATGGGAAACCAGCTCATATGATCTGTGTTTCAAGGTCAACATTGACATGAATCTTCCAGAGGGCGAAGCCATTGATCACTGAAGGTTGTGAGGTTTGGGTTCTTCTTTGTAAACAAGTGATAATAGACCCGATCAATATTCACTTCAGCCCATCTTACCAATGGGAAGAGGTTGCATCAGAAGGAGAGATAAGTTGCAGGGGGGAAATAAAGATTTCTCCAGCTGTCTGTTTATCAAAGAAAGCTCCGCTTTATGAAAAATCAAGAATCTCTAAAGAGAAAAACAGAAATACCGATGTCCTTTTGAAAGGTCTCTCTTGCAGAAACTTCAAGGGGCTGGGAAGTTCTGCAAGCAGCATTCAAAAATAAGGGTGATTTGCTTGTTTCTGTGTTGCAGGCATGCCATAGGGTGGGACATGTAAAGCTGTAGCTGCAAATGAACATTTGGGAACCTTAAATGTTCAGGGAAGTTTTTAATGGTTGATGTTTTATTGTGTTTCAAAGATTTTGTTGGGACTTGCCTGGAGTAGCTAGGGCAACCCAGTCAGATGGTTGGCATATAATTAATGTTGTTGTTGTTGTTGTTGTTGTTGTTGTTGTTGTTGTTGTTGTTCACTTCTGATTATTATTTGACAAGCAGATCTGGCATGCAACACCTTTTAAATTTGACACCAAATACAGGCTCTGCTGCGATGAGTTCCATTCTAGAACTCCCAACTGGAGCTCCTTTATGGAGTTTATCCCTGCGCCAAACCAGACTGTTCCAAAATTTAAGCTCTACACAAACATTTTGGGCAGTAATTCAAGTTAGGGCTTCAAAGGCAGAAAGGATGAGCACACTAAGACTCAATCTGCACTACAGGCATACCTCGGTTTAAGTACGTCTCGGTTTGAGTATTTTCAGTTTAAGTACTCCGTGGACCTGTCTGGAATGGATTAATCCACTTTCCATTACTTTCAATGGGAAAGTTCGCTTCAGGTTAAGTACACTTCCGGAACCAATTGGGTTTGTAAACCGAGGTACCACTGTATACATCTAAAGCAATATCATGTCACTTGAAACACTCATGGCTTTCCCCCAAAGAATCCTGGGAAGTGTGGTTTGTTCTACAATAGGTGAGCAGCCATTCTGTATGTTCTATTGCCTTAACACCAAATCAGTTGTTGTGTGTGTTACTAGTATGGAAACTCCAGTTTTGGTGTTTTACAGCTCCTGTTTCGGAAATGTGATGTGTCATAGAATCATAGAGTTGGAAGTGACCCCAAGGGTCATCTAGTTCGACCCTCTGCAATGCAGGAATCTCAACTAAAGCATTCATGATAGGTGGCCATCTCTCAGTCAGCAAAAATATGCTTGTGTATCTTTCAGCTGGCATACAGATGCTTTGCATCCCTCACAAATGACCCAAGCTGCAATCTAAAGGTATCTCAGCTCTTAAACACATTAGAAATGATCCATGTGAACAAATTGGAAGTATGAAGCATCAAAGAAATGGAACTATAGCAGTGGACTTCTTCCAGTAATAGCAACATTTTATTATATGCTGCAAATTCCAATTTGGAATACTTGACCTGATAAAGGAAGACTCCAATTATTATCATCATCATCATCATCATCATCTAACCCCTTACTTTATAATATATCCCATTGAACTGAATGGGGCCTTATTCTGAACAGACATGTGTAAGCTCACACTGTAGATATGTAGGTATCCTATCATCCCTAGTTAGCATGGCCAGTGGTAAGGGGTGATGGGAGCTGGAGTCCAACCACATTGGCTACCCTGATTGTAAGTCATAGCAGCCCCCAAAAATTATCCTGCACAAAGAGTTATTGCTGGACTTCACTTTATGATAATCAAACTTGGAGGAATCTGTTTGTGCATGATAGCAAAACTGGATGACTTGAGCCAGGTTTTTCTTTAAAGTAGTATTAGTCTGTTTCTGGTGCTAATATCTTAATAAAGCAATATGTCAGGAAGTAATGGAAAACTAATTGGCTGTGTTTGATTGCTGTATCTTCCATCATTCACCCACCCGTCCATCTAGCCATCCATTTAATTAAAGCAACTAAGGTTTCCCTCGGAAGTAATAAACAAACTACATCCTTCAATTAGTTCAAGCTTTTCAAGCTGTCCATTTCATTTTGCTAAGGACGGTAAATCAAATCTGTGCTTCATTACATTGCAGGGAGCTGGCTGGAGATCACCAAGGCTCTGTCTGTTAACTAATAACACATGGCATAAGTTAAGGAAATGCCTGTTTGAATGAAGGAATCGGGTTGTTCATACTCCTGAGCTGAGCTTCATAGTTCTTTTTATTGAACCCCAGGGCTCATCTATCTGTCAGTGTGGATGGAGAGCCTGAAAAGGTGTTCCAAATAGATTTTTTTTAAAAAAAAAAATAGTTCATTGATTCAATTAATAAGCCTCATTTCAACTTTGTAGTTGCCTAGGAAGAGTGCCCCCCCCGAAAAAAATAAGGCAACAAGATCAATCAAACTATATCCACATAATTAAAGGAGGGGGGAACCACTGAAATCTTTCATATTCATAATTCATATTAGGGTAGTAACTTTAGGACAATCTAAATATCACAAAATATCATGCATGTTTTTGAGTTCTAGACCAGATGAAGATAAAGAATAACTGTGCAGAAGATGAAACCACCACGATAAGGCATATCATTGCAATAAAATATATCAGTAGCAAAAAGAAAAACGCTTTAAAAGTCTTGAAGAGTAAATATGGCTTTATGGATGGAATGTTGAGTTACCTTCCAGAAACTGGGACTGCTTGCCACAGAGAATGCAATGTTCATAGTGTGTGAAAATCTCTTCTCCTTTGCTGGTGGAACCTGTAACAGTCCCTCATTGCACACAGAGCAATTTGATGGGTGGGGAGGGACAGAATAAGGTAGAGGAACCATCTGAAGCCCTACCAAACTTGAGCTAGCAAAGTGTAAGGTTTTGATGTTGTTGTTTAGTCTGTTTTTCTGGGTCTCCCCTGAGGTGGCATTCCTGGTAGGCCCATTATTAGTGAGGCCCATGTCACATAAGCAAGAATGAAACCTGACCACAAGACTTGAACGAATTAAAATGGAAATTAACGGTTGACTGTTAAAGGGAAGAACAATTCCAAGCAAATGGACTTTCCCCTACCCCTTCCTTTCTCAGCTGGTTTTGCTTCTGGGGTGGCATTTCCCCCCCTCCCCTTTATCCTACCAAGAAGTAAAACAGTAAGCTGGCAATCCCCTCTCCCTTCTTCCATGGGGTGCGTTGGGGAGATAGAATAACTTTGGTCCCAGTGCATTGGCTGGAATGGGAGAGCTTTGATCTGCCCCACCAGAGATTCCCCTGAGATGCCCCTGCCCTTTGGCTATCGTCACCATCAAAGCACTGGGAGCAGACCAGTAAGTGTTGCAGAGATCGTCACACCCAAGAGGATTTCAATGTGACTCTTATTCTCTACCCATGGACCTCCCTCTTTGTGAGTGGAAGGAGAGCTTCATTCTGTCCCATGACCCCAGACGCTGTAAGATTGCTCTCTGTTTGGGTTCCCCCCCCCCATTTGCTTTTATTTTACTTTCTGATCTTGGGTTCAGAATGGCAATAGTCAAAACTTTGTGTGAGAGATCTTGAACGTTGCCAAAGTATCAATCCACCTCTGGTAAACTCATCGCTATACCTTATGATGTCCTCAGATGAACCACTGAAGATCCACCTTAAAAATTCCAGCCTCCTATTCCAGTGTGTGTCCCCCCCCCTTCCATATTTTTTTTTTATAATTAGCAGCAACGGTGCACTGAACTCAAAGTGTTGTTGCCATGACCCAATATGCAAATCACCCCCGGGATAGCCGACTGGCTGCTGGGATTCCATGCACGCACTTCTCTTCCATGGTAGTAATGGGCTGCTTTCAAGAGGAGGTGGTACTGTTTATTAAGCATCATTACATAAATACATTTTGATGTTGGAGGTACATATACAAAGGAAGTCCTGTGGTACCTTGCGGGATAGCATTGAAAAGTAGGCCAACTCAGCATGCCAGCAGAGGTTGGGAAGAAAATGGATCTGCTGGAAACACAGGAGCTAACAGACCAAAGTTTTCCAAATTTCAGATAATTGAGGCAAACTTCTTGTGTATGCATTAAAATTGGATGCACTACTCTGACTGGTTTACTTCCAGAGAGTATGAGGCAAAGGTAGGGGACTTGTAGCCTTCCAGAACTTGCTGGACTACACCTCCTAACATCTTTAAGTCAGCATGGCCAATGATCAGGGCTGATGGGAGCCATAGTCAAACAACAGCTGGCAATCACCGGGTTGCTACCTACTGGTGGGGAATAAATTGGACTCTATTTGCATTTCAAGGCAAAAATACTTATCTCATCTTTTTCAAAACAACATATGAACAAAAACATAGCCATCCTTCAAAATTATCTACTTCTCCAAATTGTGCAATGCGGTTTCACAGCCAAGCAATGTGTACAAAAATGCACAGTGTGTGGTAAAGTGTGCATATAAAATTTGTGCCAGGAGTGAGCCAGCAGTAAATCACATGGAATAAGTGAAGTTAACTCTTTATGGGGGAAAGGATTTGCGCAGGAGTGTCAGGCCTAATGAGCACAGCAACTCTCCTTGGGTAAGTCTTGTCCCAATGAGGCAGTTGTGGAGAGTGAAGGTTCCTGCCTTCCCACAGCTGCCTATGTCCCCTCCTCTCCCAGGCCTTTCCAAAACAATCTGAGGCCATCCCCATGTGTCCACCTTTGCTCTTCCTGCTTCGCTTGGCTCTGGGAGGAAGAGGGAGGGGAGCTTGTCACAACAGGAAAGGGCAACACCCATGCTTCTTCATTCATCTCTGTCTCTTAGCCTCCCTCAACACATTCGTCTGCTCCCCTTTGGATTCTGGATTTCTCTCTGCTGCAGACTCTCACTTCTCACTAAGCCCTGTTACCTTGTCAGCTTCTGAAACCTTTCCTCCCAATCTGTTCCCTCTTCTCCCTCTGACCACTCACTGTCGTCCCGCCACTGTTTCCCGGGCTCTGAGCCTTCTTCCCTTGAGGGTCCCTCTGCATCCAACCAGTCCCTGGCATCTAGTGAAAAACAGAGAGAACCCAAAAACAGAGAGATACACTAGGCCATCCTTATGGCTACCGCAGGGTTATAGGTTATCTACCACAATAAAATATATGAACCAGTGTGATAATTGTCCTCATTTTTTTTTAATTACCCCAACAAACTAGAGGGTGGTTACCAATCAGAGGCTAAAATCTGAAAAGATTTATTTTGAATGCATCCGCAGAATCCACTTCAGATTATAAAATATGTGTAATAATATCAAAGAGAAATCAACAGAACATTATACATGAATAAATATCTTGGAGAAAAGAGAATTGAGGAACATTATACATTATACACAACTCATGGTTATGTGGAAAACAAAATAAAATATGGATATGTAACAACTTTTAAAACAAGCTCAGAAGAACAATATACAAGATTAAAATCAACTTCAATTTAACCATTGCTGAACCCTACTGTCACAGTGGCCGGATCAGGCTACTTCAGAGTAACGACGCTACGCAGCTCTGCATTTTATTCTTTTATTGGTGCTGCGTATTTACAGTGCTGAAGTCATTGCTATTTACACGGAACGATGGGGTCATTACGTTGCAGAACCTCCGAATGGCTTTTGGCGCGTCTTTCCCCAACACAAAAGCCTTGGCAGACCCATCCTCTTTCCCCTCCTCTTTCTCCGTAATTCCGGAGTTGGGGGGATGGGTCTCCCCCCTTATTTGCCCCTTCCTGTCCCACCTGGGACCCTGGCTCCGCTACCTTGCCTGAGCCTCGGACACGACTTCCTGCTTCCTCACTGGAATCGGAGCTCCCTCTGCTTTCCCCTGTGCTCGGGGATGGGCTTGAACTCAGGAGGGGAGGGACTTCGCGATATCCCCTGTCCCTCACATCCACCCCCCTCCCAAGCTCTCCTTCTCCCCTCCCCAAGTCCCCCCCAGGTGTCGGGGACGACTCGAAGCCTAAGAACTCAGTACTTTCCGAGCCCGTCGGTGTGAACACCTCCCCCCAGTCCTGCGAGCCCCCCCCTTCCGCCTGGGAGGACTGGAATCCCAAAAAGTCCGTGGCGTCCGAGCTGGTGGGGGTAAAAATGTGCTGCCAATCTGCTTCTGCCTCTGACTGGGTGGATCTCGGTGACACCCATACCTCGTCTCCCGGTTCCTCAAACTCCGCTTCCCAGCGCCATGGTGAGCTGCTCTCCCGTGCCTCCTCCTCCCCCTCCCTTTCCATGTGCCAGGGCTTGGGTCTGTGGGGATAGAGGGCGTGAAATTCTTCCACCAAGAATTCCTCCTGTATCTGAGTGGCCGGGACCCATTCATTCTGGGACTGCGGAGCATCCTCCCATGCCATGAGGTACTCCAGGCCCCCCACCCCTCTCCGTGAATCCAGGATGGCCGTGGCCTCATTGAGTTGCTCCCTGCCTTCCCTCTCCCCCCCTCCCTCGGGGGTTTGTTCGCTGTCTCGGAGCCTGCTGCTTTCCCTGTACGGCGACAGCAGCGATCTATGAAACACTGGGTGCACCCTCATGTCCTCTGGCAGTGCCAGTCTGAAGGCCACCGGGTTGACCTGTTGCGTGACCGTGAAGGGGCCCAACCTTCTGGGTGCCAGCTTCTTGCACCTCCCTCTGGTGGGAAGGCCCTCCGAGGACAGCCAAACCTTGTCCCCCACCCTGATGACCTCCCCCTGTCGCCTGTGGCGATCTGCCCCCTTCTTGTATGCTTCCTTGGCTCTCTCCAAGTGTTCTCTGAGCTGCTGGTGCACCGTCTCCAGTTCCTCTGCCCAATCCTCAGCTTGCGGGCCCTCCTCCTCCTCCTCCCCCTCCCTCTCCGGGAAAGATCTGAGGTCGCGCCCGTAGTTGGCCTTAAAGGGCGACACCCCTGTGGAGACGTGCACTGCATTGTTGTAGGCAAATTCTGCCAGTGGCAGGCGATCCACCCAGTCCGTTTGCCTCTGGCTGACGTAGCATCTCAGGTACTGCTGCAGAATGGCGTTGACCCTCTCCGCCTGTCCATTGGTCTGCGGGTGTCTAGCCGTCGACAAGCTGACCTCCACCTGCAGGAGGTTCATGAGCCGCCGCCAGAACCTGGACACAAATTGGCGGCCTCTATCCGAAATAACTCTTAAAGGTAAGCCATGCAGTCTGAATACGTGGTCAACAAACAGTTTGGCTGTCTCTTCTGCAGAGACCGCTCTGGCACACGGTATAAAGTGGCACATTTTGGACATGAGGTCCACCACCACCAACACTGCGGTCTTGCCCCTGGAAGAAGGCAGGTCTGTGATGAAGTCCATGGACACCACTTCCCATGGCCTGTGTGGTGTGGCTAAGGGCTCCAGCAATCCTGCTGGCGCTGCTCTGACCACCTTTGCCCGCTGGCAGGTGTCACAGCCCCTTACATAGTCTCTGACATCCTCCCGCACCCCTGGCCACCAGAAGTGTCTCATGACTAGGTGAGCGGTCTTGTCCCTTCCAAAATGGCCCGCAGTTGGGTTGTCGTGCATCTGCTTGAGGACCTTACGTCTAAGCTGGGTGGTGGGCAGGTACAGTGCACCCTTGTAGAAAAGCAGCCCCCTGCGTTCTGCAAAGTCTTTTGCCTGCTCCCTCCCCCCTCTCAGTTCTCTGAAGATGCGGTTGGCAAACTCATCCGCTGCCGTCAGTGCTGTGAGTTCTGCCTCGCTCACTACTGCTGCTCCGCAGGACCATGCTGACGGGGAAAAAATGTGCCTGGGTGCTGGTGGTGCCTCCTCCTCCATGTACTCCGGTTTGCGGGAGAGGGCATCCGCCCTGACATTCTGCTCCCCCGGGATGTAGTGGATGGAGAAGTTGAAGTTCGAGAAGAACTCTGCCCACCGTATCTGCCGCTGGTTGAGCACCCTGGCATTTCTCCAGAACTCCAGGTTCTTGTGGTCTGTGCACACCTGGATGGGGTGCTTTGCGCCCACCAGGAAGTGTCTCCAGTGCTGGAACGCAGCGTGGATCGCAAGAAGTTCCCTATCAAACACCGTGTAGTTTCGCTCTGGCTGGGTCAACTTCCTGGAGAAGAAGGCACAGGGTCTCCACTCTCTGTTGGCGTCCAGTTGCAACAAAATGGCGCCCACAGCTTTATCAGAAGCATTTGTCTCAACGCGTAGGGGCGCGTCCTGCACCACGTGGAACAGGTTCTGGTCTGAGGCGAACACCCTCTTGAGGCTTTCGAACGCTGCTTGCGCCTCTGGTGTCCACCTGAACTTCTGCTTGCCTCTCAGGCAGTCAGTGATGGGAGCCGTAACGCGAGAGAAGTTCTTGATGAACTTCCTGTAGAAGTTGGCGAAGCCTAGTAGGCGTTGTGCATCCTTGCGCGTCCTGGGGCTGTGCCAGTCCAGGATGGCCTGCACCTTGTCCTTGTCCATCGCTAACCCCTTGTCCGACAGCTTGTAGCCCAGGAAGTCCACCTCTTTGGTGTGAAACTTGCACTTCTCCAGCTTCACATACAGGTGGTTCTCCTTCAGGCGCTGCAACACCTCCCTGACGTCTTTCACATGCTGCACTGGGTCATTGGAATAGATAAGGATGTCATCTAGGAAGACCAAGCAGTTCTTGAAAAGGAGGGACCCCAGGACGTGGTGCATGAAGGCCTGGAAGCATGCTGAGCCCCCTTGCAACCCGAAGGGCATCACCAGATATTCAAAAGAGCCCAGAGGCGTGAACATCGTGGTTTTCCATTCATCGCCTTCCCGGATCCTGATCAAGTTGTACGCCCCCCTCAGGTCTAGCTTGGTGAAAATCTTGCCTCTGCGTGCCGCTGTCAGGAGATCATCCACTCTGGGCATGGGGAAAGCCACTGGCTCTGTCACTGAATTCAGCCGTCTAAAATCCACCACAAGACGGCGCTGTTGCGTGTCTTTCTTGTCCACCCAGAAGACCGGGCTGCCCTCTGCTGCCTTGCTTTCTCTGATGAACCCCCGCTTGAGGTTCTTGTCGATGAAAGCGCGCAGATCCTCCAGTTCCTGGTCTGACATGGCGTACAGCTTGGCTGGGGGTATAGTTGCCCCTGGCACCAGGTTGATCTGGCAGTCAAAAGGCCTGTGCGGGGGTAGGTGGTCGGACTCCGCTTCGCTGAAGACCTCCTGCAGGTCCCAGTACGGCTTGGGTATCGCCTCACCCCCTTTGACGTGCATGGTGGCCACCGTGGCTATCGGAGGCCCCTCCCCTGGTTGGTGCTGCATGCAATGTTCCAGGCAAAAGTCCGATCCAAAAGTGATGCATCTCTGGTGCCAACTGATGGAGGGGTCGTGGCGCGCCAGCCAGCTCATGCCCAAGACGATGGGGGGGTCTGAGATGGCGGTGACATTGAATGCCAGTGTCTCTGAGTGCCTTCCCACCGTCATTCTCATGGGGGGGGGGTTTGATGAGTGATGGCCCCTCCCAGCAGCTCTCTGCCGTCAATGGTTGCCACGTGCAGAGGAAAATCCAGCTGCAGAAGCTGGATCTGGTGCTCTTCTGCAAAGTTTCTCGAGAAGAAGTTGGCTGAGGCACCACTGTCAATTAGGGCGAGGACCGTCAATGGATAGCCATTTGGGAGCGTTAGCGTGACTTCTAGAACCACTCCTGCTCTGGGAGGGGTGGGCTGGCTCTGCTCCTCTCTGTGCGGGTGGGCGGGCTGGGGCTGTTGTCTGCTGACTGTGCCTGGCTGCTGCCCCTTGTCTCCTGCAGCCAGGCTTTCCCGTTTCCCTGCTGTGGTGCTGCGTCAGTGGGGGAGGGCACAACCGTTCCCGCCTTTCCTTGCCACTCCCTGCGATGTGGGCAGTCTCTGACGAGATGCTGGGGGGAGTTGCAGAGAAAGCAATTCCCGCCCCTTCCCTCCTTGCGTCTTGGCGCCGCTGGGGTTTGAAAAGCCCGCGCGCGCGCGCTATCAATCTGCATGGGTTCCTGGTCCTGGCTGGCCCCAGGCGTGGCTTGAAAGGGTTGTTGGGGGAGTGGCTTCTCCTGCGACCGTGGGAACCAAGCCCGCTTTGCGCGCGTTGCTTGCTTGTCGTTCCACCGGGATTCCTGTCTCACCCCCACCGCCAGAGCCGCTTTGCTCAGCTGATCCATATTACTGGGCTTTGGACCTCTCGAGAGCTCATCCTTCACCTCCTCATGCAAACCCAAGTAGAACGCCGCTTGCATTGGGGCTGACTCTAGTTCCCACCCCAGTCTGTGCACCAGCATGGTGAATTTCGCCCAATATGCGCGAACTGTCATATTTCCTTGGCGTAAATTATGAAGTTCCTCCTTAGTCTGGTCCATATGACTATCGGACGAATACATCGTTTTCAAACCTTCTAGAAATAGTTTGACATTCTTCATGCAAGGATTCTTTGTTGCGATTAACGGTCTTAGCCACTCCCTGGCTGCCCCGGTAAGGTGCTCTACAATAAACGCTACCCTGTGCTCATCATCAGGGAAGTCATCATGGTGCAGCTCAAGAGCATACACAATCTCAGTCTCAAAGCCATGATATTCCCTCAGGTCTCCATTGAACTTGCTTACTAGGGTCCCGGCTCTCCTTCCTGGCAGCACTTGGACTTGGGGTGCCCCTCCCGCCTTGTTTTTCTCTGCATCCAGCTTGTTTTGGAGGTCTACCGCCACCGCCCTTAATTGCTGCTCTCTTTCCTGGAGCGCTCTCACCTGTTCCGCAAGTTGTAGCCGGTCGTCCTGGACCTTCTTGGTTTCTTCTTTAGCTGCCTTTAATTCCCCCTGCGCCTGCTGCGCCAGCTGCTGCAGGTCTTGCTGGGCTTTCTCCGCGATCTGCCGCCATTTCTCCGCCTCTGACACACTCATCCCGGCAACTCCAAAGTAGCCCAAAAAAAGATTCGGAGGTTGCTGTCACAGTGGCCGGATCAGGCTACTTCAGAGTAACGACGCTACGCAGCTCTGCATTTTATTCTTTTATTGGTGCTGCGTATTTACAGTGCTGAAGTCATTGCTATTTACACGGAACGATGGGGTCATTACGTTGCAGAACCTCCGAATGGCTTTTGGCGCGTCTTTCCCCAACACAAAAGCCTTGGCAGACCCATCCTCTTTCCCCTCCTCTTTCTCCGTAATTCCGGAGTTGGGGGGATGGGTCTCCCCCCTTATTTGCCCCTTCCTGTCCCACCTGGGACCCTGGCTCCGCTACCTTGCCTGAGCCTCGGACACGACTTCCTGCTTCCTCACTGGAATCGGAGCTCCCTCTGCTTTCCCCTGTGCTCGGGGATGGGCTTGAACTCAGGAGGGGAGGGACTTTGCGATATCCCCTGTCCCTCACACCTACAATGGCCCAGCTAATTTCAACCAGTGCTGTAGTTAATCTTGCTTTAGTTTAGGGAAGCTTTTAATGTTTGATAAATTATTGTATTTTAATATTTCTGTTGGAAGCTACCCAGAGTGGCTGGGGAAACCCAGCCAGATGGGCGGGGTATAAATAAATATATTATTATTATTATTATTATTATTATTATTATTATTATTATTATTACATTCTCACAGCTGTCCCACCAAGATGGTCTTTTAGTTTAAGTCAAGAACATAGCTATCAGTCATAGCTATTTGAAACAGAAACTGAAGTTCAAGTTATTCATCCGGCAGCAAGGGCCGAGACATTACCTAAGCTGGGCCCTCCAAATTTGCACCTCTCATTTTGTTTTAATTTAAGCCAAGGAGTATTTTGTAAATCTGCTCAAGCACCATGAATTTTGCTTGCTTGCCCACTTGGGCACCAGAAGGTCTGGCTGTCCCTCCAAGCCAAAAGTGGCCTGCAAGAAAAGTTTTCAAGCTTGGTGTTCTAGTGACAGCATCCTAGGAGATGTTGATTATCACATCCAACAATGACCTTGCATCTTGCCCTCCCACAGTTCCACAATAGGAGAAGATGAGCAATTCTGAAAGATGTTGCCAGCCGCTGCCACAATGGATTCTCAATCTGTTTGTGAGCTCATTAGTGCCATTGACTTCATGCTAATTGAGCATTGACTTTGGGAAGGTCTTTTGAGGTTCCTTTCTGAGCGGAGGCCAGACACAAGGCTTCTGGAATTGGAAGTGCTGAAAATGTGATGGCGGAGCTTCCCATGGAAACCAATCATTATTTTTCCTTAGATGTTCTTTTCACATATTTGGCTAGAAAGGCATCTTCAGACCATTGGGCTGAATGGGACAATCTGCACATACACCACACACACACTAAAGCACATTCAAATCATACACTTAGACCCCTGTATACTTCAACCCAAGAGGGATGGAGAAGCAAATCAGCTGGGTTGGCACTTGAATGTGAGACTACCAAATCCATACTTCCCAAAACAAAACACAATCTAAACTTGCAGGTAACCTTCAAAGTTTGACTTTCTCTAATGCTCTTCTCCACCCAAAATAAATATGTCAAAAAATGTTTCTATTAGGGAAAACACACCATGAACTGTTTCCACTCTCATGCACAACACAATAAATGGCATTAGGACACCACAACAGGAAGGTCACATTTCTGTGATTCTCAGCTGCACGGTTAAGAACAATTGAATAGCTTTGCTGGATAAGGTCAGCGGTGCATCTACTCTGGCATCCTGTTCTCACCATACCTTCCAAGTCTCCCACTGAAAAATGCAGGATCAGCAGTGGAGCAGCACTGGAAGTTGTGTAGAAGCAACTTCCGGGGCCGCTCTGACCACGTGTGGGCACCGGAAATAGGGCAGAGCGGCACCGGAAGTTGCTTCTACGCATGCCCGGCAGCCATCTTGGGGGGGGGCGCATGGCGGTGGCCATCTTGGTGGTGGCTGCATGGCGGCGGGCATGCCAAGATGGCCGCCGGGCATGCGTAGAAGTGACTTCCAGTGCCGCTCTGCCCTATTTCCGGTACCCACACATGGTCAGAGCAGCACCCAAAAATGAGGCTCCGTGGCAGGTAGGAAATCATTCGGGAGAACAGCGGGAAACAGATTAAAATCCGGGGGTTTCCTGCAAAAAATGGGATACTTGGCAGCTAAGGTTCTCACAGTGGCCAACTGGATGTTCATGGGAAGCCTTCAAGCAGAACCTGAGGACAAGAACACTCTCTCCTGCAGCTGCCTCCAGGAAAGGCAAATAGGTAAATGTCCCCTGGACTATTGAGCATGACTAAACCATTTCTGGTGCAACAGAACACCATGACGAGTGTCATTTACCTTCCTGCCACTGCGACACCTATTTATCCACTCGCATTAGTATGCTTTCGAGCTGCTAGGTTGGCAAGAACTGCCTGCAACTGTGGTGGAAGTGTATAGCCATCACAGTTAGTAGCTACTGATCACCACTTGGTAATTTTGGTTTCCCTTTTCTGAAGCTTTTCCACCTCCACAATCTCCATTTACAGGTGAGGTGACCAGAACTGTTCACATTATTCCAAATGCAAGTCCCAACATAGATTTGCTCAACAGTGTCATCATACTGCCAGCAGTTTTATTTTCAGCTCCTTTCCAAATGAATCCTAGCATGAAGCTCGCCTTTTTCACAGCTGCTGCACACTGGAAGTGTGCCATGATTTCCACACAGGGAAGCAGCAAGCCACCCCACTGAGGACAACTATGACAACAGAATTAATTATTCCGCAAGCTAATCATGCCGGCCAAGTTCAGAATGAGACATTTTCAGGGTTTGCAGTCTTCCTCTGCCTGATAGGCTGGGAAGCAGAAACAATCTCCATACAGTTACCATGCAGAGTTCAGCCCTTTGGGTGACTTTTTTACCTACAGTAGGTATAGCAGTGATAGAGTTATCTGGACCTCTAGATGTTGCTAGACACCAACTCCAATCAGATGGTTTTTTTATTTTTTTATTAGCTCATGGATAGCTTTTCCTTCTTGTTAACTTTCCAAAGACCACATGTCTTGGATGGCTCCAGAGGCAAAAAGTGGGTGCAGTGATGAATGCACATTCTACCTTTGACAGTGGGCTAGTTTCTACACACATTCACCCACTCTTCTATATCCTCCATCCAGACAAGCAAGAGGAATTTTCAGTGTCAAAGTTCTAGCCAGGCCAAAACATGCAAGGTATAAAGTAGGACCAGTGAGGGGTATGTCCCCTGTGGGCCAGAGAGAGATTCCTGGAGAACCACATTTCTGACTCTGACCTGTTTCTCCTAATTTGTAAGTTATGCACAGTGGGGAACCTTTTCCCTTGAGGAGTATAACCTAGAAAATCAGAGGGGGACAACCTCACAGAGTACAAGACCCCCCCCCCTTTACGCAAGCATGAGATTGTGCTGGAGAACAAAAATATAGTGGAGATAGGAGGCTCACCTTCTCTGTCTCCCCATGCTTGTTTAAAGAATGACTGAAAAGAAGAGAACTTCTGAGATACTCGCAAGATGAATGCCCCGAAAGACGAATTTTCGCAACACGAATGCATTTTGCAATCTGATGGTGATCTGATGGTGACTCGCAAGACGAATTCGTTTTGCGAAAAATTCGTCTTGTGAATCGTGATTTCCCATAGGAATGCATTGAAATTTAATTATTGTGTTCCTATGGGCAATAAATAAATAAATAAAATTCAATGCATTCCTATGGAAACCGTGATTCGCAAGATGAATTTTTCACAAAATGAATTGACTCATGGAACAAATTAAATTCGTCTTGCGAGGCACCACTGTAAATAATTGAAAGCAGGGTTTTTTTTTCTCCTGCCAGAACTAATTGGGACTCAGTTCTTGCCCCTCCCAGGTGGTTGCCATTGCCATTATAAGAGAACAAGAGAGGTGTTCATTGTGAGTTCCATCACCTCTTTTTCTAGAAAAATAGCATTGGTTGTAAGTCACCCCGTAGCAGCTCAAAGATGGAAGTCTTCCCTTTCCAGTACACACCAACATTGTATATCATTTCCACATTACTGTTTCCATCTCTCAAAGATTATAGCTGACACACACAGAGAGAGGGGGGGGGGAGGTTGTGCTCCAGACTTGAAAACTGCACATTTGGGAGGGCTGGACCACCCAAGGTATGTTGCTGCCTAAGCTGAAGGAAAAGATGACCTATCAATGCCTTGTACAGACACCAGTTGGAGTGGCAGTTATTCGTTCCCATACCTTCCAACATTACTCTGACAAAAATCAGGGCACGTGTCTTTTGGTGCGGGGCTTCCGTGTGAGTCAGCTGACTTGTGTGAGAGGACTGCACCAAAGAACATGCAACTAATCCAGAATGCGGCAGCTACACTGGTGACTGGGGGCATCCTAGGATGTTATCGGCTGTTATTTGGAGTTGCAAGAACTGACCATACACATCAAGTAATTCTCTACATTGTCTGCCTGTTTCCTTCAGAACTCCATTATAGTGCCGGTGTTGGTGCTCAGAGCTCTACACAGCTTTGAACCAGGTTGTCGTAGAATTTGTCTACTGCCTTATGATCCTGTCTAGGTCTTAAGCTTAGCTGCAGATGTTTTGTCCAAGAGGTCAGGACAACAGAATGAGGGTTGGGGTATTTTTCAGTGGTGGCACAAAAACTATAGGTCTCCCTGTTTTGGGGGGACGGGGCGTGCAGTTATGGGGGACTCCCTGGTCCTGAATGGGGGTACTGTGCCCCTGAAGGAGCAGGTGTGCAGCCTGGGAGTCATTTTGGACTCACAGATGTTGGTGGAGGTGCAGGTAAATTCTGTGTCCAGGGCAGCTGTCTATCAGCTCCATCTGGTACGCAGGCTCAGACCCTGACTGCCCACAGACTGTCTCGCCAGAGTGGTGCATGCTCTAGTTATCTCTCGCTTGGACTACTGCAATGCGCTCTATGTGGGGCTACCTTTGAAAGTGACCCAGAAACTACAACTAATCCAGAATGCAGTAGCTAGACTGGTGACTGGGAGTGGCCGCTGAGACCACATAACACCAGTCTTGAAAGGCCTACATTGGCTCCCAGTACGTTTCTGAGCACAATTCAAAGTGTTGGTGCTGACCTTTAAAGCCCTAAATGGCCTCGGTCCAGAAGGAGTGTCTCCACCCCCGTCGTTCTGCCCACTGCCCAGACACTGAGGTCCAGCGCAGAGGGCCTTCTGGCGGTTCCCTCGCTGCGAGAAGCCAAGTTACAGGGAACCAGGCAGAGGGCCTTCTCAGTAGTGGCACCTGCCCTGTGGAACGCCCTCCCACCAGATGTCAAAGAGAAAAACAACTACCAGACTTTTAGAAGACATCTGAAGGCAGCCCTGTTTAGGGAAGCTTTTAATGTTTGACAGACTATTGTATTTTAATATTTTGTGGGATGCCACCCAGAGTAGCTGGGTAAACCCAGCCAGATGGGCGGGGTATAAATAAATTATTATTATTATTATTATTATTATTATTATTATTATTATTATTATTCCCTATGAGTCAGCTGCAAGTGCCAGTGCCCAGGACATTATGGATCAAATTAGAAGTTGGGGTCATTCTGGGAATTTCCCATGCAAATATATGTGGTTGGAGGGTATGCAATACTAACAATGATACAACATCTTTCACCACCTCTGAGGGTAGCAAGCTAGTTTAGGATGTGTAAGGCAAAGTGTGTGTGGCACACCAAGTTCTGTCCTTCAGCACAATCGCCTGCACAGCCTCCAGCCTCTGCTGCCTGAGGCAGCTGACTCCATCTGCTCAATGGTAGGCCCGTCCCTCATTTTTGCTATTAAAGATGTCTCAAACAGGCACCAGGTTTCTAAAGGTGTGAAACCAGTTAAGGGAAAGAGAGAGAGATGAATATGTAAATATGAACAGAGCTTGTAATTTGGAGCTGCTCCTAAGGAGATATTCCAGGTAGCACATCTGTTTCAGTTACAATGATCGAGTGCCGGAGCTGATGAAGAATGGGTTTAATGTCGCTCTTATTAGCAACTTGCCGAGACTAGCATCCTCTCCAACCTCTTAATGGGGAAACATTGTGAGAGGCCAAAAAGAACTCTGAAGGCAGCAGAAACGTCAGCTGAAATGGATGGAAAGGCTCCTTTTCTTGTCAGTGAAAACAGCAAATCAGGCTTTTATTTTTGAGGGAGTAAGGGGCAAAAATCACCAAGGCTTGCAGGTAACTGGAACTTTGCTAAAGGTGAGCTAGCACTATTAGAGGCTGGAATAGAGGCAGTAAATCTCAGTGCTTGCTCTCTCTTTTTTAAAATCTTTTGTGCAAATGTTGTAGAAAGTTGCAGGGATAAAATTTTGGCAGTTTGGAGGCCTAAACAGCCGATGAAGAAACAGTGGAGCTTAGTACTTCTCAGGTAGAAAAGATTTGATGGGATATATGAAGTTAATTCTTGCTTGTCCGGATGGGGAATAGTGTGAATGAGTGTAGGAAAAAAACCCTTAACATACAAAGGTAAAAAGCTAAAATTAATATTTGTTGCTCCACCCACTTTTTTCAGTGGTTTTCCACCACTGAACTTGGCAGAACCCCAAGAAAGGTATAGAAGAAGAAGAAGAAGAAGAAGAAGAAGAAGAAGAAGAAGAAGAAGAAGAAGAAGAAGAAGAAGAAGAAGAAGAAGAAGAAGAAACCTCCTTATGTTGGTACCACCACTCATTTCAATTTTTTTTTTCATTTTTTAAAGGAAAACTGAACACAATGTCCACCTAGGTTGAACAGCAATAAAGGATGTGGTGTTGACTTGATACAGTTTCTCTCTGAGCCCTGATACAGTTTTCATGAACGTGGCCTCCAGACCTTTCCACGTGTTTTCATTCTGTATGTGTCATCATCATCCCTCTGTGGTCTTTTCGAGCACTTTAATCCTGAATAAGACCATCTTTTGTCCCCTCCAAGAGCATTAGGGGGATGTCTAAACCATGTCACCATGCTGCCCTGTCATTCTGATTGTGCTCACCTTCTGGCAACTAGGATCCTCTTCTTGCATCCTTGGCTTCTGCTCTGGTTTTGAGTGAAAAGTCGCCTGATCTGCTTTCATGTACATCATGACCTCAGCTGGCACCAGGCAATCTAACTTGCGTGTGGAAGCTCTACTGTCATGAGCTAAAGTATCTAAGTCGTCTGCTCAGTGTCAAAGAAAATAGTGAGACACTTCCATTGAACTATTTCCTTTGTCCGGATCTTTTCATAAACTTCAGGGCTGCAAACCTAGGCTGTGGGTTTTAGTTTTGGATTAGATGTTTTTAAAAATTGTAAAAAAAAAAAAATCCTTCCAGTAGCACCTTAAAGACCAACTAAGTTTTTTATTTTGGTATGAGCTTTCGTGTGCATGCACACTTCGTCAGATACACTGAAATAGAAGTCCCCAGGCGCTTATATGTAGAGAAAGGGTGGGGAGGGGTATCACTCAGAAGGGTGGTGGAAATGGGTGATTGACTGACTGATAGCTGTTGACGACTGTAAATGACTGCAAATGGTCTTGCATGAAAAAGCAAGGGGTGGGATGGCTGAAGATCGCTTTATCATGTATAATGAGATAAGAATCCAACGTCTCTGTTCAAACCAGGTCTTTCCATGGTTTTAAGCTTGGTGATAAGTTGCAATTCAGCAACTTCTCTTTCCAGTCTATTTCTGAAATTCTTTTGTAGTAAGACAGCTACTTTGAGATCTTGTATAGAATGTCCTGGGAGATTGAAGTGTTCTCCTACTGGTTTCTCTGTCTTGTAATTCCTGATGTCAGATTTACGTCCATTTATACTTTGGCGTAGGGTTTGGCTTGTTTGTCCAATATAGAGAGCTGAAGGGCACTGTTGGCATTTGATGGCATACACAATGTTAGAGGATGAGCAATTAAATAGTCCTGAGATGGTATGTTGGATGTTGTTGGGGCCAGTAATGGTGTTGTCTGGGTGTATGTGGCAGCAAAGTTGGCATCTGGGTTTATTGCAGGCTCTGGTACCAGTGTCCATGTTAAGTCTGGTGGTGGTATTATTGTGGGTGAGGAGTTGTTTAAGATTGGGTGGCTGTCTGTAGGCAATGAAAGGTCTTTTTTGTTTCGACTACGTCAGACCAACACGGCTACCTACCTGTATTTAAAAATTGTATGAAGGAACTCTCTGTATCTTTATTTCTTACTCTGTTTCTCTCCACCCTTCCTTCCCAGGATGCGATACAGATAACTGTTGTGCCAGTTTGCACAAGGAAGGCTGGGAAATGCAGTTTTCCTAGGCTATCTGATGCTTATTGGGGACTCTGGATAAAAGAGATTTTTCTGGGCTCCCAAGGCATGCTGACTTTGCAGCATTCCATGGAAGAATGAATGAAAGACCTTCATCCCCTGCCACACTTGAAAATTCTGAAGCAGCCACTTATGGTAAGTGAGTCAATGGGTACAAGTGTGACTGGGACTGGAGTTCTTCTCTGGGTTAGGTTAAAATGTGGGCTAGAAAAGAATGGAGGAACTATAAAAATGCTAAATATGATTATGCACCATTGCAATATATGATGTAACCTATAGAAGGCAGAGGCTGCATTTGCATAATGCTTCCTCCTTGTTTTCAGGGGAAAGAATTGGGATACTAAAAAGGAACATGTGGAGCACCCACATCTTGTTCAGGAAGGAAGAGGAAATACACTGCTCGTGCCCATAAAGTTTGGGTTGACACCTACAAAGTCTTCTAGGACCCTGGAAAATGCATAGCTGCCAAGTTTCCCTGGGAGATCCCCATTTTTCCAGCTGTTCCTAGCTGAAAAAATGGATTTTTTTGTTTTCCCCTGGTTTATTCTGGCGCGGCGGCCATTTTGGAACTGGGCAAAGCAGCATCAAAAGTCACTTCTGAGCATGCTCCGCCCAGTTCCAAAATGGTGGCAGCGCTATTTCCGGTCTGCTATTTCCGCCCACTCCCTTATTTCTCTGACAGCAACTTGGCAGGTATGAAAATGTGGGGCTTGCATGCAAGTAGTGGGTGGAACCGGATGCAAAACTGAACATCGGATGTGACTCCTTTGTACAGCATTCTGGTCATGCAGATGTCAGATATCATCCTTCTAATCTACACAAACAAGAGGCATGTTCCTAGTTCAGGGGCAGATTCCAGCCAGGCCAAAGCACTAAAATATTTCACAGATTACCTGGCCAGGTCTTGCCTATGTGGGGAAAGAGTTGGAGTCTGCCGTGAAACCTGGGTGGGAATTCTAACCATAGCTGCCAAGTTATCCCTTTTTTACAGGGATTTTCCCTTATGCTGAATAGGCTTCCTCGCGAGAAAAGGGAAAACTTGGCAGCTATGATTCTAACCTGCTTAGAACTGTTAGGAGAACTTGGGAGTGGGCTTTTAAACATAGCATGACCCAGTAAATGTGCAAACTGGATCTCACTTCTATATCTCTGAGCCAAACTTGCAAAAAACAAATGAATAAATAAACAAGGCTCATTAACAGGAATGGCTCCACAAATCAACAAGCAGCCCCTTGAAAGAAAGGGAAACTGGTTAGACGAAACTCATCTCCAACAGCTCCTTCGATGTTTTAATAAAAAGAAATCCAGCCTAATGTCTAAGAATCTTTTTTTCCAAGCTGCTCAACCCAGCAGGATCTGCTGTGTGCATTTTCTTTCCATGTTGTTTTCTTTGCTCTATTATATGTAATGAAGCTTCTGACTCCCTAACGTCATTAAGTCTAATGCCTGCTTTCATTGTTGATAATTATTATTACTTGGACGCATTTTGGGAGAGATATCTTTCATGAATTTGTGAGAGCCTGGAAGATGATGGTGAAGTTGGATCTGATTTTCACATGGGGAAGGAACCGTTGTCCAAAACAGAAACCCTCTCAGCAATGCAACGGGAACACATTTAAGTATTGTTTTGCATTTGTTTTAAAACTTAGTGGCAAAACCACCAGTGTTTGGAAGACAGCTATGACATAACATCAGGGTGAGATTAGGGATCCACAGGTCTGGGATCTGAGTGTGGCCCCACCGATCCTCTTTATCTGGCCCTCTACACTCTTCTGAGGCCACACTCTCTTTCTAGTCTCTACTTGTCAAAAGCTTAAAGCTGTACTAGATCAGTGGTAGCCAACATGGTGTCCTCCAGACATTGCTGGACTACAACTCCTATCATCCCTAGCCATTGGTAATGCTTGCTGAGACTGATCGGAGTTGGTGCCCAAAACTGCTAGAGGGCATCAAGTCATCTACCTGTGCCATATTGCTGCTTCTCAGTCGGGTCAGGTTCCAACCAGCTTGGAATGGTATTCATTCTTTCACTACCACTGGGTTGAATACAAACACTCATTGTTCACCCATTGTGAAATTGAAACTCAGTTCCTGAACACTCTAAGGAGTGGGGGAAGCTGTTTGAGGTGGGGTTTTGGTTGGAAAGCTCACAGAAGGGAATTGGTTAACCTCTCCTAACCTGTCTGCATTACAAATAGCTCCCTCTCAAGAGAACCTACTGTCTGGACTTCACAACATGTGTCTGCAGTGTAACATGTAGTTGACCCTGGATATATTATGAGCCTCTTTTAACCGTCATGTGGACTCAACCACAGGATTAGAATAACTCCTTTTTAAATGAACCCATTTAATAACAATTATTAATTGGGAGTGTCTGTTTTGGAGATATACATATACTGTACACACAGCATACCACTTGCCTTAGATAGGTTAGGTCTCAATGACTAAATTGAATGACTAATCTTTTAGTTGTGCTAATTTGATACAGTAAGGGACTGTAGAGAAATCTCCCATCCTTAATTATTGTTCTGTCAACTGCCTAATTAAATGGCACATGTCTTGAAGCAATGACCGAGAAACAGTGAACAATGTTTGTGCAAAAGGTTATTCTAATCCTGGATACAATGGCTTCCTTATTTGGAAGCTAAATTTCCTTGGATGCTGCTAAAATTTTCTTTTGTGTGAGGGAAATCATGGGCAGGTGTAAACTGGAAGTAAAAAAAAAAAAAGGTATGTGACTTCAAATTTACACATACAATCCGAAATAGCACATAACTCCAGTGCTCAAAAGCTTGCACTGGTTGGTCGTATGTGACTGCAAATTCTTGGCTCAGTTTACAAGGCCTGTAACCATTTGGATTCAAGATACATAGAATATATCCTGATTCATTATGTCCCTGCCCAATCACAGAGGTTTTTTGGGGGGGGGCACTAGCTTTTCATGGCTCAGATGCTTGGCACCAAGAACCATGCATTCAATACTGTGGCTCACTTCTGGTTGAACTGAGACAGGCCCCCTCTCTGTTGAATATCCAATGTGTACCGAAGACAGAAGGATATTGATGTTCCATTCTGCACATTTGTCCAGGAAGTGTGGGTCATGACAGCTTGCCCCAGATTGCAACCAGATTCCTCAAACATCCGCATCTAGGATGAACATGTATGTATCAAATGGCGCACCTGCCTAATTCAGTAGGACCTCATGAACACTGTGATGTACTTATGAATATGAACCACTTTAAGCATCTTAATGTACACCCAGGCTGCTCTGTTAGTGAGGACCCTCTCAGCGGAGGCTCTGGTAGCCTTGGTGACTAGAAATACATATTTCCAGCTCTGTGCAATTCATTAGCTACCCCCCTTTCATAAATAGATGAATTGGCCACTGTAATTCATGCTCTGTCATCCTACAGATTGGACTATTGTGATGCCCTCTACATGGGGCTGCCCCTGAAGACAATTTGAAAAATTCAACTGATCCAAAATGCAGCAGTGAGGTTAATGGCCCAGAGCTCATAGAACCCTTGTTTTAAAGCAACTTTGCTGGTTACTATCTTGTTTCTGGGCCTGGCTCAAGGTGTTCATTCTGACGTTTAAGGTTGTAAAAGACTTAGTCCTCAAGTATCTGAAGCACTGCTTCCATCACGACAGGCTGTCTCGAGTATTTACATTAGCAGAGTGGGGACCTCTTGGAAGTTCTGCCACCTGCAAAAGAAAGGTGAATGGTGACCCAAGAGAGGGCATTCTCTCTAGGAGTTCTATAGTGTTGCTGAGGCCACTAGGCTGAAATTGTGTAATTGTTTCCTTAAATAAAGAGTTAACTTCACTGGCCTCAAGTGATTCATTGTTTTGTACTGACCAACGCCTGACTCCAGCCCTGACACATACCTAGGCTGCTTTTGTGGTAGTCTTTTATTTCTTGTATTTGTGATTGTATAAACGGTTTTTAATTGTATTGTGATATTGTTGTATCCTGTTCTCAGACCCAACAACAACAACAACTTATAGGAATCGACCTACACCTTGTGTTCATCATCTGAGGCCTCTTTTCATGTGCCCCCTCCACAAGACGTCCAGAGGGTGAGAACGAGCCTTTTCTGTGGTGGCTCCCCATTTGTGAAATTCTATCTCTGAGAATGCTCACCTGGTGCCTTTGTTACATATCTTTAGGTACTGTCAGAGGTTTTTGCGGCTACTCTTGAGTAAAGACGCGCCACGCCTGCTTGTCTTAAAGTGTTTATTATGGTACATTCTATTTACAGTGCAAAGTCTATGGAAAACATGTCTGCTTAGTCTGAGTCAGAACCTCGCAATGGCTTTTTCATTTTCCACGCCCAACATAACAGTTTGGGAATGCCAAAGCGCCTCCCCCTTGTCCTACAGGGTGCCGTTCGCCTCAATTCAGGCGTCGGGGGGAAAGGGCCGTCCTTCTGAATGCTTTCCTTGCATTTCTGGCCCCTCTCCCTCCCTCTCTGCTCGGAGTGGAGCCTCTTGGAGGCTGCTGGAGTCTTGTCCCTCACTCTCTGCTTCCTGCCTCCTGTAATCTGATCCACTGCTTGACTTACTGCTCTGAGAGGAACTCGATCGGATTAGTGGAGGCTGTTCCCTATAAGCCTTCCCCCTTACAGGTACCATATTAAAACATTTCTCCATAACCAAGCCTTGGGCTGATTAAAAAAATCTATGGCCTTTTAATTGTGTTTGTGGGAGGGGGTTATTGGTTTGTTTTTGTTTGTTTTTGTTACGTATTTTATCATTTTGTATTTTTGTGTTGTGAACCATCCTGTGATCTCCAGATGAAAGGCGGTAGACAAATTTAATAATTATCTAAATAATAATAATAATTAATACAACAAAGGTGCATTCAAATGCATAGATACATCCACCTAGGAGTCTTCATCTCCACATTAATGTTCTTTTGCTGCAGGGGGACTTTTGAATTGTTCATTCTTTTCTTCCTTGCTAATGGATAACTTGCCACAGCTACCCAAATATAAATTAGATGGGTTATTGTACAATGTGGGGAAGTGGGGGGAAAAGGAGTCTTGTTGGAGAATTTTGCCCATCAGAAAATGAAGTAATCATCAGTTTGCTTAGCAACACAACTTTAATTAAGCTAGTTAATCTGGAAGGTGAAAACAGAAGAGGAAGATCTACTGCTTAACCAAAATTGATTGACTTCGTAAAAAAAGTCCTTGAATGAAGAAACGGCTCGACCTTTGGAAGCTATGAAGCTAATAAAGCATCCTTAAAACTTTTGTCATCTTGAGAACATTTGATTGATTGCTTATAAGCACACTGTCAGCAAGATGTTATAATTTTTCAATAATTCCGATATATGCTTCCCCTACAGGGAAAGATTTTGGAATGCTGGAGGAACGGAATAATAGCGTTGTTGTAATCTCAGGTGATAGGGAGGCATAATTTCCAATTTATATGCAAAACTACAATTTGGAAAACACACTTTGCTTCTTGCGACCCACTCCTTCTAGCTCAATTAATTTTTTAGCAACCAATATTGCCTTAAATGGAGCTCTGTTTCCCCCCTGCATGCATTTGCTGCCTTGGAAAACAAGGATAGGCCAATTATCCGAAGGCACCAGGAATGACCACTTGTTATACATGTAGAACCTAAAGACTGCTTTGATGCTGGATCGCGCCAAAGGCCCACTGAGTCCTGCACTTTGTTCTCACCTGACCAACCTGATTCAAATGGGAAGCCTGCAAGCAGGACCTAGGTACAACAACACTCTCCTCACTTGTGTTTCTTAGCAACAGGTATTCAGAGGTAAACTGCCTCCGACTGTGGAGGCACAACATAGGCACTGTGGCTAGTGGCCATTGAGAACTTGATCCTCTGTAAACTTGTCCAGTCCTCTTTTAAATCTATCCAAGTTGCTGGCCATCATTACCTATTGTGGGAGAAAACTCCATAGTTTAATCAAATGCTGTGTGAATAAGTACCTTCAAACTTGAACCTTTTGCATGCAAAGGAGATGCTCTCCTGCTGAGCTCCAGACCTTTTAATGAAGGTCTTGTTAAACACCCATCCAGGGGCGAAGGAAGGCATCATGACACCCGGAAGGAAGGCATTGTGACACCACAACGTAGGACTCATGTGTGGCGGCGCTAACATGCGGACGGTGCTGGGATCCCTCCATCGCTGCTGCAGGCGCAAATGGAGAATCCTCCATTTGCGGCTGTAGCAGTGCCGGATGGATCCCGGCACCATCCGCACGGCGCTGGAGCAGCGTGTTTGCTGCCAGTGCCAGGATCCTCTGCTCGCGGCTGCAGCCTTGAATGGAGGATCCTCCAGCTGAGGCAGTGCAATGGCTGCTCGTGCCACCACGAGGCCCTGCGGGGTGACTTCTTGTCACCCCAGCAGACCTGGAACCCATGGTGTACCGCCCCCCACGCCCCCCGTTGTGACGCCACTGTACCCACCCACACTCACATGTGCCCAATGCTCTTACATGGGTCCTTTTGCAAGAGAGGGGCCTTCAGCAAGTTCATACACTCCAACATTTCTCCGATGAAAATAGGGATGGCTCTGGTCCATGGGATCACGAAGAGTCGGACACGACTAAATGACTAAACAAGGAAACGTGGGGCAGTCTGGGATCAAGTCAGAAACAGGGGTGGCTTCTGCAAATCTGGGACTGTCCCTGGAAAATGGGGACACTTGGAGGGTCTGAAAGTTGCTTTTCTGCCCCCAGTGGAATCTCTTCAGTTCCAACCAACACAAGGAAGCAAGCGCATTTCTCAGCTTCTCAGTTACACCAGCTCTCAAAGTCCTCATATTTACTTTTGATCTGTCCTGCCCCCATCTATTGCTTAAAGCATTGATCTCCACCCTGGCCACATCCGCATGCGGCATTATTCTGCATGCAACCACTCTTGGGTCAGTTCCTCACAATCTGAAGATCTCAGAAATGAATTATTAACAAGTTCTTTAAACTCTCCTGGGTACCTTTTTTTTATTTAAGTGATGTTGGAGTTCTGTATGGGCAGTTGACACAAAAATATAAAGAACTAGGGCTTGGGAGTACTTCAAGATCTTGGGGGCACGGATGTCTGTCATTTTGCTCCTTTCTGTGGCATACTGGGTCCTTCCTTATCCATCTCTTTGCTAGAGCAGTCCCCGCATGCACGGTAGAATTATATTCACCCCGTGCCACGAAGCCCTAAGTGTCTATAGATCATGCAACACTCGGCAAGTATAATTTGCAGGCTCTTATTCAAACAGGCCTCATTATAGATGGAATATCTAAGGGATAGCCTCAAGCTAAGCAGTAAGCCTTGGCAGGAGTCACGACAGGGCTGTCAAGGCCCAGCCGCAACCCTGCAATGTTAGCTGTCTGCATGTGGAGTTAACTAATAGGCAGCTGCTTCTTGGAGATCCAGGGCGATTGGCGGAATGTGAACAGACTGCCTGCGGCCAACGGCAATGTGGGAACAGGGAGCACAAAGAGTGAGGACATTTAAAAATGTACTTCATGGTGACATCCCGTCCTCTCTCTCTCTCTCTCTCTCTCTCTCTCTCTCTCTCTCTCTCTCTCTCTCTCTCTCTCTCTCTTTCTTTCTCTCTCTCTCTTTCTCTCTCTCTCACGGAAGGCAGGCCTTCCTGTTTACTGAGTAATAGCCACAATTGCACAGTGATATAGCGCTTTATATCATTAAATATAAAGTGGATTGTGGAAAGGCTGGTAAGAAATCTAATAAGGGTTTGGCTGGGGCCTAGGCCACTTCTCTTGCTGAGTAATGGGAGTGTGGTTATTTAAATGCGTGTAATGGGATTGGTGGAGGGGGCCCCCATTTAAACTCAATTCCTCCATTTTCGTATCATTCTTGCCTTGGTGTTTGAATCTCCCTCCCACCCGCTGCTTTCTTTTACAGGTTTTAGCCTGACATTGCTTTGCCTTTCAAGGGGTCGCCTGTGTTCAGGGTCCCAGTAGGAATTTTCCCAATTGGCTGATTGGCTTTGCCTCTTGGTTTTTGCCTACTGCTTAGCAAATCGTCACAACTTGTTAGGTTGGTGGTTAGGCTTTTGGTTGGTGAATCGGTTGGAAGAGGGGTGTGGCATCCAGATGCCTACCCCCCCCACCTTTTGTTGCTCCACATAGAAGTATTCCGTTAAAGGAATCCCGGGGCTTACGCTCTCGTCCTTACATCCCCGCCATAGGCGGGGCTGGAGGGGCCAATTATAAGAGTACAAGCCTGGGGAACATTCTTGGAAAAAGAGAGGGGAGAATTTCTGGCCTCAGCTACCTCCTCTCCCAGAGGCGTTCACTTGACTTCCCTTTACCCTTGGGGAAGTCGGACCTGGTACTGTCCAAGCGGACAGTGGTGAGTCCTGTCCTAAGTGGACAGATGAAGTGAGTCCTGCCCCAAGAGGGCAGATGATGTGAGTCCTGTCCCAATGGGACAGATGATTGGAGTCCTGTCCCAAGTGGACAGATGAGTTGAGTCCTGTCCAAAGTGGACAGATGGAGATGGTCCTTCTTAGGGAAGGACGAATGGTTAACCAAAAGCCTAAGCCAACACTCGGATTAAAATTGTATTTAAATAATGTTGTGGCCAAAATTAATGCCAAAAACCAAACCTAAATTATTGTGTCTGTTGTGAGTTATTTAAAGGGTGATTTCTGGTAAGCCTCGTCACACAAGTGGGATGCAGCATGGCACTAGATGCAGCCATAAAATGCTTTTGTTCAAAACGCGAGAGGGCTGCCAAGTCTCTTTGGTGCCAAGGGGATCTTTAAAAGCAGTGATGGCTACTGCCTCTTGAGCCTGGCAGGGTGGACAGCCAGGAGACCAGCAGAGCAGGTGGAACACAAGCCAATCACGTGGCACCAGAGCCAATGATAGGCAGAGCCGACTGATTCCAGTTTTGACCTCCTCCCTGCTTAGTTCTGAAAGAGCAGCACTACAGCCACACTCTTGCTGTCTATGATGTCAATTTAAACAGTCGTGGCTTCCCCTATAGAATTCTGGGAGTGGTTTAACAGGCCGTCAGCCCTCTGGAGCATATTTACTGGGAGGGCAGGATAGAAGGAATTGGAGACGATCTCTGATGGATCAAGGTGGCTTCCATCCAAATGTGAGGGGCACCTTTGGAAGCAACCCACAAGGGCCATGTTGAATTACATCTAGGGTTCATTCATAGCCAGTATCCCGTTTTCTTCAGAGGCCAGCTAGAGAGCTGTGTGAAGCAAGACACAAAGGCAACACCCCACCCAGATTGTTTATCTCCGTCATCTGAAACTCAGAGGACAAGTACCCTCAGAGGTCATCTATTGCCTGTACACAGAAGCATGGGCATAGTCAGGATTTATGTTGGGGGGGGGGCAGGACCTCCACCTGTCATCACCCTCAGTCTGGCTCTGTCTAGCAGATTCGTCTCGAAACGTCTCAACAACAGTTGTTTTAAATTACTTTCTTTTGACCCCGTGCTCAGAAAAATCTGTCAAAATCTCCAGTCATTTGAAAACTTGTGTGTGTGTGTGTGTGTGTGTGTGTGTGTGTGTGTGTGTGAATTAACACCAGAGAGCACCTTTCATGTGGTTAACGAATATATTTTGCAAAATTACAAAGAACACACCTTTTTCATCTTTTTTTAAAAAACAATCTAAACTAAAACAGGTTTTCTTGGATTTGCTGAAGACCTTTTCAGCAGTTGTTTCTCAAATTCCTCCTTCTTTCCCAATGCAGTTTTTCAGTATGCACAGCCCATTGAGATGCTCCCCTGTCATTGTAGACCTCAGCCAAGTCTTTATTCTCCACAAGGTACTGAATGACCGCTCTACGGTACAGATGGTGCCTGGCGGAGCAAGAAAGATGAACAGAGCCTTTTTTGTGGTAGGGTAAAATATTTCCACCTCTTCTGCCTCTGTCTGCTATGTTCAGCTATTTTAACTGCTCTTTGCGAGCATTTCAACTTCAAATAGTCTAATTATTTCCACTTTCAGTTAAGTGTTTTTATTTGATTTAGGGGAGGGGGCAGCTGCCACCCCTGCCCCCTGGCTATGGCCACACAAAAAAGTGAAGGTAAAGATCATAATGACTCTGACTGTGGCTGCACACACACCATGCATTTTAAGCACTGTGATGTAAATTTAAACATTAACAACTACCGGCAAAGAATCCTGGGAGCTGTAGGGTGCTGAGGGTATTTGGAGGTCCCTATTCTGCTTCTTGGGAGAAAAGCAATGACAAACCTAGATAGCATCTTTAAAAGCAGAGACATCACCTTGCCGACAAAGGTCCGTATAGTTAAAGCTATAGTTTTCCCAGTAGTGATGTATGGAAGTGAGAGCTGGACCATAAAGAAGGCTGATCGCCAAAGAATTGATGCTTTTGAATTATGGTGCTGGAGGAGACTCTTGAGAGTCCCATGGACTGCAAGAAGATCAAACCTATCCATTCTGAAGGAAATCAGCCCTGAGTGCTCACTGGAAGGACAAATCCTGAAGCTGAGGCTACAATACTTTGGCCACCTCATGAGAAGAGAAGACTCCATGGAAAAGACCCTGATGTTGGGAAAGATTGAGGGCACTAGGAGAAGGGGAAGACAGAGGATGAGATGGTTGGACAGTGTTCTCGAAGCTACAAACATGAGTTTGACCAAACTGCGGGAGGCAGTGCAAGACAGGAGTGCCTGGCGTGCTATGGTCCATGGGGTCACAAAGAGTCGGACACGACTAAACGACTAGACAACAGCACAAAAACACAACAACAACAATTCTGCTTGCAAAGCTACACTTCCCAGAGTTCTCTGGGAAGGGCAATTGACTGTTAAACCACACTGGGAATTTCCCAGAGTGAGGGGGTGATGGTGGACTTGCCCAGACAGAGTTGGGGGGTTATTTTCAATGCATAGTTTCCATTGCCCCACAATGCGGTTCTCAAGTTTGTTGCGTTCTAATGTTTTATTTAATAAAGTGGCCCTAGCTTTACCCCCACACTTGTTTCTTGTCTCATTATTTCTGGTCTCCTAACGCAGAATGAATGAATAATGAAATGAATTCATTTGAAATGACATTTCAATGCAAAAACAAATGGAGTAGGAAAATGCTTTTTCTGAAGTGAGTGGGAATTCTCAGCTCAGTTAATTACACATTATTCCACACACCCAGTCACTATTGCCCCCTCCCCCCAATATACCCTAAGACAATTTCTTCAAAATTGCTGCCTGTTTTGGATGCTTATCAGCAGCAGTAAACTTAGTGTATATGTATGTGTGTGTGTACACACACCCAAATCTGGAACAGAAAACAATGGATTTATGCAAATATTAGGGTGGCATCGTGTTTCATGCCCCCCCCAAAAGCCTGATATTGTGGGGGGCAGTGCCCTGTGGCTATGATACCTGCCTACTCTCTAAAGCAGCTGCAGACATGCTTTCAAGCCTCTCCTTGTTCCAAGTTTCAAGGAATAGCTGTCAGTGTTGCTTAATCACCCTCATTACAATGTAGTGTCTCCCTATTTTACATTACTGAAGAGGGAACAAGAATATTCACATCCTGCTTTGATTTTCTAGAATCAATATGGAAGTTAAAATATAGGAGGGAGGGAGGGATTACTATGCTGTGAGGCTGAACAAGCTGTTGCAGCTGATCTCTGCTTTCCCAAAGTTTAAAGCAATGTTTGGAATGAGCCCTATGTTGGGCAAAATATCCCTTCACTGCAGAGGGTTGGACTATATATAATATGACCTTTGTGGTCCCTTCTAACTCTACAATTCTATGATGGCTGTGCTACAATACTGGTTATCATTATTATCCTCTAGTCTAGTGTTTAGTCCAAGCCAGATCACACACCAGATGGTAGATCACAATTTCAGAGCACCATATATGAAAGACAAAACCCCCATCCAGGGATGGGTGGCTGCTCTCCCAACTATGGTTTCAGAGATAATTGCAGCCATATGGTTTTAGAGGGCTTTAAAAATATATATCAATTGGAACGAAAGCAAGATTTGGTGCCAAGGGAATGTGTGCACGCGTACACACACACACACACACACACACACACACACACACACACACACAGTATATGTTTTACAGTTATCTGAGTACATCCATATCATTTGAAAATGTAGCTTCAGTCCTTGCATTAACCTCCTACCCATCAGACTGAAGTCATGATGAAGTTGACTTTGTTAGTTGGTTTGCACATTTATAACTGATATTACGGTACGCATTTGTTACATTGCAGAAGAATTGCTCATAGAATCATAAGACTCACAGGACTGTAGAGTTGGAAGGTACCCCAGGGGTAATCTAGTCTAACCCCCTGCAATGCAGGAGTCTAAATTCATAGAATCATCGAGTTGGAAGAGACCACAAGGGCCATCCAGTCCAACCCCCTGCCAAGCAGGAAACACCATCAAAGCAATGCTGACAGATGGCTGTCAAGCCTCCGCTTAAAGACCTCCAAAGAAGGAGACTCCACCACACTCCTTGGCAGCAAATTCCACTGTCGGACAGCTCTTACTGTCAGGATCCTAATGTTTAGGTGGAAGCTTCTTTCTTGTAGCTTGAATCCATTGCTTCGTGTCTGCTTCTCTGGAACAGCAGAAAGCAACCTTTCACCCTCTTCTATATGACATCCTTTTATATATTTGAACATGGCTATCATATCACCCCTTAACCTTCTCTTCTCCAGGCTAAACATACATAGCTCCCTAAGCCGTTCCTCATAAGGCATCATTTCCAGGCCTTTGACCATTTTGGTTGCCCTCCTCTGGACACGTTCCAGCTTGTCAGTATCCTTCTTGAACTGTGGTGCCCAGAACTGGACACAGTATTCCAATTAAAGCATCCATGACAGATGGCCATCCAGCCTCTGCTTAAAAACCTCCAAGGAAGGAGAGTCTACAACCTTCCGAGAGAGACAATTCCACAGCCAAACAGCTCTTACTATCAGAAAGTTCTTCCTGATGTTCTTGTAACCTGAAGCCATTGGTTTGAGTCCTACCCTCCAGAGTAGGAGAAAGCAAACTTGTTCCCTCTTCCATATGACAGTCCTCGAGATATTTGAAGATGGTTATCATATCTCCTCTCAGTCTTCTCTTTTCCAGGCTAAACATACCTAGCTCTTTCAAGTGCTCCTTGTAAGGCTTGGTTTCCAGACCCTTGATCATCTTCGGTCCTCTTGAGTATTCTCTACGTCGCTAGCAATGTGTGCCTACTTTACACTACAGAATATTGGTAACTTACTAGGGGAACTTTGGAAATGTTTTCTCTATGAATGCTGGAAGATATGGACTAGATAAAAGGAAAAACTGCTTCACACAGTACACAGTTATATTATGGAATCCACTACCTCAGTATGCAGTGACGGCCACCAACTTGAGTGGCTTGAAAAGATGCTTAGGCAACTACACAGAGGTTGCTAGCTATGAGGCCTATGTGGTACCTCCACTGTCAGAGGCAGTGAGCATCTGAATACCAAATATCGGGAACCACAGGGGGGGGGAGTGATGCACTCAGGTCCTCCTGGTGAGTTTCCCATAAACATCTGGTTGGACAATGTGGGAACAGGATGCTGGACTAGATGGACCACTGACCTGATCCAGCAGGACACTTCTTATGGTATTATATTTCTTACCCCCTGCTTTCTTCACTCACCAACCCCAGCTGCTCTCACAAACCCATCACAACTCCCCAACCCTGGACCTCATCAAACCTCTCACTTGGCAAACCCCAACTCCAAGGGGTTAAGGCCTCTACAGCCCCCCCCCCCGGTCTTCTGGGATGGGACTCAGACCCCCAATCATAATCACCATCTTCTTCTCATCATTATCTTCATCATCACCACCACCATAATTATTTTATTTATATGCAGCCCACCCGACTGGGTTGCCCCAACTATTCTGGGCAGCTTCCAACAAAACATTACAATCACAACATAACACCAAATATTTTTTAAAAAACCTTCGTGTATTCACTTGATATCTGATGGGAGGGCGCCACTACTGAGAAGGCCCTGTGCCCGGTTCCCTGTAACTTCACTTCTTGCAATGCGGAAACTGCAAGTAGGCCCTTGGATTTCAGTGTCTGGGCTGAATGCTGGAGGTACAGATGCTCCTTCAAGTATACGGAGCTGAAGCCATTTAATATATATTAGGAGAGATAGATAAATATTTGGTAAGTATACCATGTGCCTGCTCACATCTGTTGGCAATCAGTTCCTACAAGCTAACCTTGAAGATGTATACTAATGCACAGCCTAGTGAAAATCAAGTTTCCCACTCCCTATAGCACCCTAAACAATTCCCACTTTTGATTTCGATAATTAGGAAATAATTAGGAAATTTCAACCTCTTTCCCCCTCAACCTACTTCTTCAAAATCTGTTGGCCCCCACCCAACCCTAGCTACTGCTTTGAAGCTCCCCCCCCCACTACTGGTACCTGCTGACCTACCCAATCTGGGATCCAATCAGATTTAACTCTATTAGATTGTAATTGACAGCAAGTGATGGCAACTTAGTAGGACAAGTGAGGACATTAAAAAAATAATAAGCAAACAAGCTTTTTTAAAAACATTGCTGAAAATCTGAAGAAAGCTCATACCAAAATAAAAACTTAGTTGGTCTTTAAGGTGCTACTGAAGGAATTTTTTTATATTGCTGAAAATGTTAACGAAAAACTGAGCAGTTTGGGCTCAGCCCACCCCTTCACCAAAGGACCTTCCTTTGGTTATGTGCGTGATATTTGAAAGCCCCTGCCACTCACGTTGAATATCAATTCACTGGAAGATTAAAAGTAGGCATATTGCACCTCCAACTCTCCCCTCCTACCTATGAACTACTTAGTATTTCAATCTGAGTCATCTTCTCTTTCTACCGTGTAGAGATTTTTCTTCACAATGAATGCTTTCATTACCGTCTCTTTCACAAAGTCAACTGAACTTAATGGAAGAGAAATCTTTCATGCTTCCCGAAGCCACTAGGCTTAGGGCGGGTTCACGCATTTAGTCTCTGAGATTCTTTTGAGTCTGTGCGACTCTCCCATGATGCAGAGAGCGGCAGGAGGGGAGAGTCAGAAATGTGCACATTCATTCCCCCAACACAATGCAATGAGGGTGGGGGATGGGACACCTTTTATACGGCAACTCTACATTCCTCCCTGGCCCTTTTGCTCCTTGCAACATCTAAATCCCTGGGAATAATAGGAGCTGAGGATATTCACATGCATGACCCGACCCCTCCCCCTTAATCTTTGGTGCAAGTTGGCACTTCTGAGTCCAAACAGGATTTTTTTTGGGGGGTGGGGTCTTGATTGGCTGGTGGGCCCATCTTAGCAGCGAGGAGGAGGAGGAGGAGGAGGAGGAGGAGGAGGAGGAGGAGGAGGAGGAGGAGGAGGAGGAGGAGGAGGAGGAGAAGGAGTTTGGATTTGATACCCCGCTTTATCACTACCCAAAGGAGTCTCAAAGCGGCTAACATTCTCCTTTCCCGTCCTCCTCCACAACAAACACTCTGTGAGGTGAGTGGGGCTGAGAGACTTCAAAGAAGTGTGACTAGCCCAAGGTCACCCAGCAGCTGCATGTGGAGGAGTGGAGATGCGAACCCAGTTCCCCAGATTACGAGTCTACCGCTCCTAACCACTACACCACACTGTCTCTCCCAGACTGCCCAATACTGAATCTGATCATTGGCCCATCTCACCCAGTACTGTGCACCATGACTGGCAGCAAATTTCCAGGGTTTCATATGAGGGGTTTTGTCCCACTCCTTCCTGGAGATTATGAGAACTGAATTTGGGGTTTCTACATGCAGATTGTGGGCTCTTCTACTGAGCCACAACTCATCCCAGTAATTTCCACCTACACCACACAGTTTGCTTGGGGGGGGGGGTATTTCCAAAGACCAGACTGGCCCTACTTGTGAATGTCTTCTCACCCCTCTCCTTGCTGGTGGCCCACCAGCTTGGAAGCCAGCATAGCACCTCTGTCCCAGCCATCAAACTGTTTCTGCATAGTCTTTCAGTCTGAGAATTGCTCAACACAAACTTCAGCCCTATGCAGTTGGTGCTGTGGTCTAAACCACCAAGCCTCTTGGGATTGCCCATCGGAAGGTCGGCGGTTTGAATCCATGCAACAGGGTGAGCTTCCATTGCTCAATTCAACTCCTGCCAACCTAGCAGTTCAAAAACATCCCGGTGTGAGTAGATAAATAGGTACCACTGTGGTGGGAAGGTACATAGTGTTTCTGTGTGCTCTAGCTTCCGTTGCACCAGAAGTGGTATAGTATTGCTGGCCGCATGACCTTGAAAGCTGTCTAAGGACAAATGCCAGCTCACTCAGCCTGAAAGCGAGATGAGCGCCACACTCCATAGTTGAATTCAACTGGACTCAACCATCCAGGGGTCCTTTACTTTTACCTTTACCCTCCAGCTTGACTCCACTTTTGCATCCTGCCTTGCCTTCAACTATTACAGTGGTAAGTAATAGTACCACTGTATTCTGCTCTGGTCAGACCTCACCTGGAGTATTGTGTCCAGTTCTGGGCACCACAGTTCAAGAAGGATACTGACAAGCTGGAACGTGTCCGGAAGAGGGCAACCAAAATGGTAAAAGGCCTGGAAACGATGCCTTATGAGGAACGGCTTAGGGAGCTGGGTATGTTTAGCCTGGAGAAGAGAAGGTTAAGGGGTGATATGATAGCCATGTTCAAATATATGAAAGGATGTCATATAGAAGAGGGTCAAAGGTTGTTTTCTGCTGCTCCAGAGAACATGGAGCAATGGAATCAAACTACAAGAAAGAAGATTCCACCTAAACATTAGGAAGAACTTCCTGACAGTAAGAGCTGTTCAGCAGTAGAATTTGCTACCAAGGAGTGTGGTGGAGTCTCCTTCTTTGGAGGTCTTTAAGCAGAGGCTTGACAGGCATATGTCAGGAATGCTTTGATGGTGTTTCCTGCTTGGCAGGGGGTTGGACTGGATGGCCCTTGTGGTCTCTTCCAACTCTATGATTCTATGATTCAGACTGCATACATGATGTTCCTTTATGGCACGCCACAGGAGCGAGCCATTGGGAAGCTTCCCATTATTCCATGGGGAATTGCCCCCACATTTACCACTGTAGAAGGTCGTAGTTTGACAAAGGGTACAGGTGTTCATTTTCTCTGCTTCGGTGCTGCCCCCGCTGTGGCGCTAGCAGTACAATTGAGCTTCCAGTTGCCATCTGCTTTAAAACGAATCCTGACTTCTTCTGTCTCTCTCCGATGATAACAATGATTCTCCACTGCGGATGTATTTCTTCTCCCTGACGCATCCGTCCGTGTGGTGTTACACACTGTGATAAGTAAGATTAAATGAGGTGGGGATTGGCTAACATGCTGACATTATATTCTGTACACCAGTAGATCAATCATCATAACCTGGCACAAGTGCAGCCTGCCAGACAGGAAATTTGAAAAGATGTCCCTCTTCTGCAAACCAGAGTGTGCGTGTCGGCATTTGTAAGGATGGTGCTGAAAAGATTTTGCACCCTTTAATCCGCTCCTGTGGATCCCGGTGACATCTATCAAATATTCATAATGCAATATTCTGTATTTGACCAGAGACCTGAAAGCATAGATTTAGTTAGTTCACATCAGCATGTGAAATCCATCCTGCCTCGTCTCTCCATATCCTTTTGTCATGCAACTTCCCCCAAGCACCCAGCCATTCATTCATTTTCATTTGTTTATTACGATTATAGACCATCCAGCCATTCTTTAAGCCAGCATATTACACAGGCTTTCAGGAACACAGCACGAGCCACCATTTTATTTTTTAATTTTTTTGCCCTCTGAAAGCAGAAGTGGTTGGGTAATTGCTCTGTCGCCTCATCATCTGGAGTGTCTGGATGCAGCTGGAGGATGGATGGCCACTAACAGATTGAGGTTCAATCCTGACAAGACAGAAGTACTGTTTGTGGGGGACAGGAGGCGGGCAGGTGTGGAGGACTCCCTGGTCCTGAATGGGGTAACTGTGCCCCTGAAGGACCAGGTGCGCAGCCTGGGAGTCATTCTGAACTCACAGCTGTCCATGGAGGCGCAGGTCAATTCTGTGTCCAGGGCAACTGTTTACCAGCTCCATCTGGTATGCAGGCTGAGACCTTACCTGCCCGTAGACTGTCTCCCCAGTGTGGTGCATGCTCTAGTTATCTCTCGCTTGGACTACTGCAATGCGCTCTACAGTGGTACCTCAGGTTACAGATGCTTCATGTTACAGACGCTTCAGGTTACAGACTCCGCTAGCCCAGAAATAGTACCTCGGGTTAAGAACTTTGCTTCAGGATGAAAACAGAAATCACAGTGCGGCGGTGCAGCAGCAGTGGGAGGCCCCATTAGCTAAAGTGGTACCTCGGGTTAAGAACAGTTTCAGGTTAAGAACGGACCTCCAGAACGAATTAAGTTCTTAACCTGAGGTACCACTTTGAAGGTGACCTGGAAACTACAACTAATCCAGAATGCAGCAGCTGGATTGGTGACTGGGAACGGCTGCCGAGACCACATAACACCGGTCTTAAAAGACCTACATTGGCTGCCAGTACATTTCCGAACAGGGCCGGCTCTAGGGGTAGGCTGGGTGGCGCCTTGTGATTATGCTAATTCTAGGGTCTTGTGGAGGATAGAAACCATGGCCAGGCTGCCAACTGAGGCTTGCATTTGCAAATTGGGGGAGGCTTGCTTAATGTTCCTACGACTGTTTATTTGCTGAAGAGTCAGTTGGAGGAATTCCTTGTGCTAATTGAACAAGTACATTGGATACTCTCCATTTTTAAAAAAAATCTAAGTTTTTAAAATAAAAAATCTTAGTTTAAAAGGACTTTATTGTCATTGTGGAAAAACACAGTGACAATGCATTCAATGCCTGGCCACCTTACCCAGAAGGCCTTGCTCTGAGAAGGTCTCTTTTGGCCAGGGAGGTGGAAGTGGCCAACCATCTGGGAATGGGAACCAGACCCTGTGGTGACTGAGTTGGTGGCAGGTTAAGTTGGTGAGGGGCCCTTCTGATTTCTATGGCCCTCAGCCATTACCTGCCCTGGCCAGCAGTTGACATTGGGCCTGCTGAGAACATATTCCAGGATTTTCTTTTCCCAAAAGGCAATGGTGAAGAATCTCTCAACATCCAGGCTGGTGAACATGGGTTCCTGCACATACCTGCCAACATTTCTTTGATGAAGATAGAAACATCCTATTGAATAACAACAACAACAACAACAACAACAACAACAACAACAACAACAACAACAACAACAACAACAATGCTTTTATTATTTATACCTCACCCATCTGACTGGATTGCCTCAGCCACTCTGGGTGGCTACACACACACACACACACACACACACACACACACACACACACAAACACTGAACATAAAAAAATCTTCCCTATACAGGGCTGCCTTCCAATGTATTCTAAAGGCTGCATGGTTACTTATCCCCTTGGCTCAGGGGTCACATAACTCCATACCCTCCAACCTTTCTCTCATGTAAGCAGGGGCGGAGGAAGGAGTGTGTGGTGGAGGCAGACTGCCCTGGGTGTCTTCGCTGAGTGGGGTGGCATTTGGCAGTCACGGGTGGGCGGCACGCCGGAATAGAAATAATAGAAATATAAAAATAGAAATAGAAATGTCAGGGGTTGTTGCGACTACTCCAGAGTAACGACTCTCCACATGCTTGTCTTTTAACAGTCTTTATTGGTGCACTCTATTTACAGTGAAACAGGGTGCTGGAAACATGTCTGCTTATTTCGAACCAGAATCCGGCACTGCCCCCCGGCGTGACTTCCTCCAACATGAGAGTCTCGGGACAGTGAATGTCCTCCCCTTTTTCCTCCTTCGTAATTCCGGAACCGGAGAAAAGGGTCTACACTCCGTGCTTTCCCTTCCCCCCCCTTCCACCTCTCTCTCCTCCCTCCTGTGTAGCTGAGGCTCTCCCAAGCTGCCAGAGACCGGGCACTCACCCTCCACTTCCTGACTAGCCTCTTCAGAGCCCGTGTTTTCATCGCTGCTTGGGGAGGAGCTACTCCTGATGCAAGGGGGAGGTTCTCTATACTGTCTTCCCCTTACAAGAAATATAGAAATACTTTATTGTCACTTGTACCACTTGTTTACAGTGAGATTAAATGACCCCCTCCCAATCTCTCAGTCCTTGTTACACTCTGTGTGCTGTCATACGGCCACTGAATGTCCACCATCGGTGGCTCACTCTGCCCCTGTGGGCGGCTTGCTCCGCCCCTGGCTGCAGGGCGCACATGCCACTTCGTGCACCCGAGCAGCTACCCTGCGCCATGGAGGGCACCCTCCGCACCCCTCCGCTCCTTGGGAGTGCCCCCCGCCCCCCTTGGGAGTGCACCCACCCTGGGCATAATGGGCATATGCTCCGCCACTGGCCCTAAAGAAAAGCAGGACATTCCAGGATCTAATCAGAAACTGATAGGGTTTCTGAAAATTCAGGACTGTCCCTGGAAAATAGGAATACTTGGAGGGACTGCTTGTGGACCCAGGGCTATGTCCTCTTAGTCTCTTACCTTTACAGCTTTCAGAGTGACATGACTCATTAAGAAACATTCGAGGAGTGAGCAACAGTAGATCAGCTTTTGTTGCAATGTGCTAATGATTTGACCATCATTTGCCACTAGTCAAGATATTTTCATTGCTGTGGTATTTTCCCTTACAGAGACTGACAAAGCATTCATTGCCGGTAACTATAATCCTAATAATGGTCTTCATCACACTTGGCAGTCCATAAAGCTCTCCTTGGAGACAAAAAAAGTGACACTTCTTCAGCTAGCTACTTACCCTCTTAGGGATTATCCATTTGTAAAACTGGCAATTCAGACTGCCTGAAAGAAGGGAAAGGAAAAAGGGGGGGGAGAGAGAGACCATTCTACTGCATCTGATGTCTTCTGTGAGATAATCACAGCTGTTTCAATATTGGATTACCTTATTTATTTACAGGAATCAATGAACTCAATGATAATCTAATTTGCTGAAAGATCAAGATAAATGTTGATAAAACGAGTCTAACTGGATGTAATGTCTCTGGATCAGAACAAGATATCTGTTTAACTTTTGAATTCCCTAGTTACATTATGTATCTGGATCATTTGTCTGCCCCCAAGTATTACTTTGTCAGATTTAACTGTCTCCTGAAATATTGGCATGGCATTGCCAGTGAGCCCCATATGAGGGCCATTTGTGTTTCTGTGGAGATTAAGGAGTCCAAATCTTGAGCTATGGCTTTTTTGAATATACAGTAATATAGTGAGAAAAATCTTGTAAGATGATTAAGTGCAATTGCCCTTGAATTTATTGCATATTTCATATGTGTGTTTCATCTCCTGTGCCATATTTTATTTTAAACTACTGAATGTATTAATTATCATGTTTTTACCCTTTTCACTGTTCTATTTTAATGGGTCTGTGACAATATAAACAAATGATTGGTTGAATGTCTATGGATCTGAATTGGCCAGGGGGGAAGACAGAGAGAACTGGGAACCAGGAAAAAGCAACCACAACAACCTTCCTTCAGCTATGGCCAATGGAAGAATGCCCTAGGAAAGGTGTGAGATGGGAAGAAACCAACGCCACAGGCTACACATTGAACATTGAACATAATGTAATAAGTGCCCTGCTGATTCGGCTAAGGGTCTACCTAGACCAAGATCTTGTTCTCTCTTTTTTTAAAAAAAATATATTTTTATTAATTTTTCCAATTAAAACCAATTATATCACATTCATTATTTCAAATTATACACATATATATCAATCAAACCGAATGTTATGCCAAATCATCTAAAAAAAAATTTTGGGGGGTTCCCATGCTTCAAGAAATTGGGGATTCCTCGCAACCGTCCACTGCTGTCTTTTTTCTAAAGTTCAAATCGTCTCTCCAAGTCCATAATAATCCAGATCCTTCCCTTACAGTCACATAGATGTTTTCCTCTTTCAACCGATTATTTCCCAGCTGCTGAGATAAATGTCAAACAAAGTTTCACAAATGTTCTTTCTCCTGTGTGAGTTAATCAGTCCAGCCTCCCCATAAATCTTCTTGGTCTGGAGTGTCCCTATTGCGTCGACTCTCAACACGAAGCAGCGCCATCTTAAAAAAACTCAAATCACTTTCGTTTTCTCTCATAACCATGTAGATTAACGATCTTTATAAAATTTACAGCTTTTCCAGGCAGAAGAACCAGACCTCACACCATGCATAGACTCTTGGTAAATTAATGGATCTCCTTGCCCTATAGCTGAACTTAGCTTCAGGTCGCTGCTCCAATTCAAAGTGCGTCACAACTCATAAATCCTCCGAACGCGTCCAGGCACTCCTCCCATCCAACTAGAGGGGGGCTTTTCTCGTCAGCAACTCCTCATCTTCAAAAAATATGCTCAATAACAACAGTTTATAAAGTTCAACTCACACAGTCTTTTGCTTCTCTTTCACTCCAAACAAGACAGGACATCACGTCTGGGAAGGTACGAAGTAACTCATATGAAAAAAAAAAAAAAAGACTCGCTTCCCTTATCGCTCCGTCCCCATCAATCCTTCTTCCAGATGAAATACAGCCTTTAACTCCTCACCCTCAGCAGCATAGATTTCTCGGCAGTAAACAGCGCTTCTGCCCCTCCTTCTGAAGTATGTCCATAGATTTAAGCCTAATTATCTTCTTTAATCATGGAAATCCCCGCCATGCAGATTAGCGTCCGGGAGTCCTGGCCCTCGTAAGTGCTTCAGCCCAAGCTCCCCCCACTCCATAAACAGTCGGAGTGGGTCTGGGGGCATCGCGGGCCAGCGGCCCCTCTCCGTAACCCCCGGAGAGGGTAGGGGGTTGCCATTTACTCCCCTAGCAACCGCCAAATTCCTTACGAAGGTCAGAGGGATGGAAAACAGGTCCGCCATTCCTGCAGGCGGAAACCGGAACCCTCCAAGATCTTGTTCTCATAGTGGCCAATCAGATGCCTATGTGAAGCTTACGAACTGGAAATCAGGGCAGTGACTCTCAACTGCTATTCAGAGGCACCCTGACTTTGATGCTGGAGGTAGCATTTAACCATCATGACTAGCTGCCAAAGTTCATAGAATCATAGGATCATAGAGTTTCCTTAGATGCCTCCCAATTTTCTTTCTTGTTGGAACTGTCTGCATTTAGCCTTCGGTATCTCTCCTTTTAGACACTCACATCCAACTTGGACTCCCTTCTCTCTTAGTATATCTGACCATGGGATCTAATCCAGTAGCTCCTTCAGCTTTTTGAAATTGGCCTTCTTAAAGTCCAGAGTGCATGCCTGACTACTACACTCAGCTTCCCCTTGCCTCTGTATCATGAAAAGAAATTAAAAAATGCAAAGAAAAAGAAGAAGAAGAAAAGAAAGAAAACAGGAGAAAAATGAAAAAAGAAAATTCTATACATACATAGTAAAATACACACACAAAAAGAATAAGAACAAAAATAACAACGATCTTCCAATCATATCCTATGCAATTTATATTGGTCCATCTTATTATACACAGAAAGTTCACCTCTGTTTTTTCCTTTTATTTTCCAATAGGTTCAGTTCCAATCTGCCTTCATGATCTTATTACTTTACTCATTGATATATAATCGTCAAAAATCCTCCATTCCTTTTTTTATTTTTTGTTTCGTTTGTCTTCTAATTCTCCCAGTGACCCTGGCTAGCTGTGAATGTTTCTTCATTAAAATTTGCCAATCTGTTACGTTGGGTGTGTTCTTACTTTTCCAGTTTCTTGCGATTAAAACTCTTGCAGCTATGATACCATACATAAGTAATATTCTGTTTGCACTTTTTATTTCTTCTGGTATTATATTTAGTAGGAACATTTCTGGTTTTTTTTATAATCTTACATTTCAATGTTTTCTTTAATTCTTCATAGATGTTATTCCAATATTTACTTATCTCTGCACATTTCCACCACATGTGCATTTGAGTTCCTATTTCTTTCTCACACCTCCAACAGTTTGGTGACTTATTTTTGTACATCTTGGATAATTTTTCAGGAGTCTGATACCACCTGTACATCATCTTAAAAATATTTTCCCGCAAGTTGTAACAGGCGGTAAATTTTATATCTTTTCTCCACAGCCTCTCCCACTGTTCTATAAGAATGTTGTGTCCAAGGTCTTGGGCCCATTTTATCATAGATGGTTTGGTCTGCTCCTCTTTCAACTCCCACTCCAGTAACAGATCATACATACGTGAAATTAACTTTTTGTCATTATGTATTAACTCTTTTTCAAATTTAGACTTCTCCTTTGCAATTCCCAATTTTTTGTCCTCTATTAGTCCCTGATTAATCTGGAAGTATTGCAGCCAGACCATAAGATGATTCTTAATTTCTTCATATCTTTTTAATGTTGGTTCGTTTTGTATGTTTTCCAATAACTCATGATATGTAGCGACTTTTTCTTCCATATTTACTTTTTTAACTGTAATTACATTTATCGGTGATTTCCACAAGGGTATCTTGGGTTCTAGTATGCCTTTGTATTTCACCCATATCAAGTACAAGGATTTCTTTATTAGATGGTTTAAAAACCCCTTGTGAACCTTAACTTTCTCATGTAACAGGTAGGAGTGCCAACCGAATCTGTTTCCTACTCCTTCTAGGTCTAGAATCTCTGGCCTTTCCAGGGTTATCGAGTCCTTTAACCAGACCAGTCTGGCTGCTGCGTGATACAACTCTAGGTTGGGAAGGGAAAATCCCCCTCTTTCTTTCCTGTCTGTTAGTAACTGGAACTTAATTCTCGGTCTTTTATTATTCCATACAAATTTGGTGAGATCTTTTTTCCACTCTGCAAAACATTTTATTCCTCCCAAGATTGGTATCGCCTGGAACAGGTATATCAATTTCGGGAGTATATTCATTTTCACTATTGAAACTCTGCCCCAGAGGGAGAGATGTAGTTTACTCCACTGTTCCATTTCCCTTTTGATCTCACTCCACACTTTTTTATAATTATCCTCGTAAAGTTTTAAGCTTTTTGCTGTCATCCAGATACCTAGGTATTTTACCTTCTTTTTTAATTCCAGACCTGTCAGTTGTTTTAACTCTTCCCTTTCTTTTTTATCCAAATTTTTAGTTAGCAATGTTGTTGTTTTTATAATTTATCTTCAATCCTGCCACTTTCCCATATTCATTTATAGTTTTTAACACTCTTGGGATGGTTTCTTTTGGGTCTTGCTCTGTTACTACAATATCGTCCGCAAAGGCACGTATTTTATATTCTCTTTTCCCAACCGTTATTCCCTTTATCTCATTTTCATTTCTAATTTTCTTTAATAACACTTCTAACACTAAGATGTACAGCAGGGGGGAGAGAAAGGACAGCCTTTCTCTATCCAAAAGGACTCTGTCACACCTCCATTTATTATTAATCTCGCCTTCTGTTGTTGGTAAACTGCTCCTATAGCCTTCTGCATCTTTTCCTGCAGACCAAGCATACTTATTTGTTTCTTCAAGAATTCCCATGAGACATTGTCAAATGCCTTTTCGGCATCTAACATCAGTAAGGCAGCTTTTTTTATCTATCTTGAATTCCAGATATTCTAATATGTCTATTATGTTCCTGGTGTTGTTAAATATCTGCCTCCCTGGGAGAAACCCTGCTTGGTCTGGGTGAATTATTTCCTTAAGTATATTCTTTAATCTCTGAGCTATTATCCCTGCAAATATCTTATAATCACTGTTTAATAGGGATATAGGCCTATAGTTTGCCATTAATTCCAAATCTGTTTCTCCTTTGGGGAGGAGCGTGATATACGCTTCCTTCCATGTCTCTGGTATTATGCCCTTTTCTAGGGTTTGATTCGTTATCTCTTTTAAGGGGTTCAGGAGTATGTTTTCCATTTTCTTATAATATTCTGTGGGGAGCCCGTCTGGACCTGGAGCTTTTCCTGGTTTACTTTTTCTCATTATCTCTTTTATCTCTTGTACGGTGATTGGTTTTTCTATTTCCTTAGCTTTCTCTTTAATATTAATCTTCAGTTGGTATTTCTCTAGATATTTATTTATCTCCTCCTTATTTTCCTCATTTTTCTTATACAACTCTCCATAATATTTTACAAACTTTTTCATTATCGTCTGAGGGTTGTCTATTGTTTTCCCTCTCTTTCTCTTAATCTGTTTACCAATTTCTCATTTCTTCTCTTTTTAAGTTGCCAGGCCAGATTTTTGCTTGGTTTGTTTGAAAACTCGAAACTATTCTGTCTCCATAATTTTAGTCTCCATTCCATCTCTTGCTCTATTTTAATTTTATATTCCGCTTTTAATAGATCAATTTCTTTCTTTATTTTTCCACTATTGGGGTTCTTATTCAATTCTTTTTCTTTTTTCTCTAATTCTTCTATTATTCTCTTTTTTTCCTTCTCCTTTTTATTTTTCAACATGGCATTCTGTTTAATAAAATATCCCCTGATCACTGCTTTACTGGTGTCCCAGATAGTCTTAATGTTTATGTTATCATTATTGTTTAATTCGAAAAATTCTCTCAGCGTTTCTTTTGCCCCTTCTACAATTCTTTCATCATAAAGCAATGCATCATTTAGTTTCCACCTTCTCATTCCTGTCTTCCATTCGGCCCTTAGACACATAAGTATGGAATTATGGTCTGATAATATTCTGGGTTGTATTTTGACTTCCTGTATTCTTCCTAACATTTCTGTTGATAACCAGATGGCATCGATTCTGCTTGCCATGTTTTTAGAATTAGAGAAATATGTGTACTCCTTTTCCATTTCATTTTTAAACCTCCAGGCATCTTTCATGTCTAAAGTTCTTACTAGGTTGAAAAAGGTTTGCGGCAATCTCCCTTTCTTACTTTCCCTCCCCCTCCCTGTTTTATCTTTTTTTTGGATCGCATACTCCGTTCAAATCCCCCATTAATACCATTTTCCCTCCAACATATTCCAACATTTTAATCTCCAGCTTTTTATAGAATTCTGTTTTTTTAATCATTTGGCGCATACATCCCCGTTATGTATATCGTTTCTCCTAGATATTTTATTTTTATCATAACCATTCTGCCTTCTTGGTCCGTATATACTAGTTCCGGTTCTAAACCTGCCCTTGCATAAATCACCACCCCTCTCTTTTTCCTTTCGTCTGCTGCTATAAATTCCACTCCTAATTTCGGGTCTATCAATAATCTTTCATGATCTTTCTTGATGTGAGTTTCTTGCAAACAGATGATGTCTAACTTTTGTTTAAGTCAGGGGTGTCAAACTCAAATTCATCGGGGGCCGCATCAGCAGTTTGGTCACCCTCAAAGGGCCAGTTGTATCTGTAGGACTATGTGTCCACTCTTTATTATCATAAATTATTGTCACTGCATTCAATTATTACTGTTTTTTGTAATAATGTAAGTAATAACTAGTGCTGAAAGCAGAAACATAGTCAGAATAATGGCAAGTAGATATTCAAATGTACAATTATTGTACAATTTATTGAAAAATGATTTTTGGTAACTGCACTGGGTGGTGGAGGCTTGCTAGGGTTTCATGCAGGAGCTTTGCAGAGCTACTGGTACCTGGAGATGCTGGGGTCCTTCTGCATGCAGGACAGATGTTCTGCCAGTGAGCCACCACCCTTCACCAAAGGGTCTGGCTGAGGTTGACTCACTGGAGCTGCTCTCCTGGTTCCAGGGTTTAAGGGCCAGAAGTATAAAGCAGCATCCTATGTTTCTGAGGAGAGGGAGGGGAGGGGAGGGGAGGGAGGAAGGAAGGAAGGAAGGAAGGAAGGAAAGAGGGAGTGGGAGGGAGGGAGGAAGGAAGGAAGGAAAGAGGGGAGAGAAAGAAGAGTAGGAAATAAGGAAGGGAATAAAGAAGGAAAGAAAAAGAAAGAGGGAGAAAAGACGGAAAGGGAGAAAGAAGGAAGGAAGTAGAGAGGGAAAGAAAGAATAAGAATGAGGGAGAGGAAGAAAGATGGGAAGGACGGAAGGAAGGAAGGAAGGAAGAAAAGAGGGAGCAGGAGGGAGAGAGGAAGGAAAGAGGGGAGAGAAGGAAAGAAAAAGAAAGAGGGAGAGAAGACGGAAAGGGAGAAAGAAGGAAGGAAGTAGAAAGAAAGAATAAGAATGAGGGAGAGGAAGAAAGATGGGAAGGACGGAAGGATGGAAGGACGGAAGGAAGGAAGGAAGGAAGGAAGGAAGGAAGGAAGGAAGGAAGGAAGAAAAGAGGGAGCAGGAGGGAGAGAGGAAGGAAAGAGGGGAGAGAAAGAAGAGTAGGAAAGAAGGAAGGGAATAAAGAAGGAAAGAAAAATAAAGAGGGAGAGAAGACAGAGATAAAGAAGGAAGGAAGGAGAGGGAAAGAAAGAATAAGAACGAGAGAGAGGAAGAAAGAAAGGGAAGGGGGGGTGTCGCAGCCTTGATTCAGTGCCAGAAAAGAGCGCGAAGGGACCCAGGGGCAAAAAGCATTTCCCGTGCAGCGTGAGGCAGCGGGTGTCCGTTTTAGCAGACGTGCGTAAAGCCTCAGAGTTGCACGTTCATGAGGCTGAGCCGCTGCTGAGCTCACGTTCATGAAGCTGAGCCGCGGCAGGAGGAGGAGAAGGTGAGGCAAGAGGAGGAGGCGGCGGCTTGTCGGGTCGGTGCCCGGCAGCACCGTATGGAGAGTGCCGAGCCTCTGGGACACAGCAGTGCTCTGTAGCACTTTGAATCCTCCTCCTCCTCCACGCGGCGCTGCTGGGTGCTTTGTCTGTGCTTCAGCAGCAGCAGCAGCAGCAGCCGTTTCCAGGCGCCGAGCCGTGGCAGGAGGAGGAGGATTCAAAGTGCTACAGAGCACTGCTGCGTCGCAGAGGCTTGGGACTCTCCGTGCGGCGCTGCTGGGCGCTGACCCGGCAAGCTGCCTCTTCCTTCTCCTGCTGTGGCTCGGGGCGCTCCACGCAGCGCTGCTCCCGCCGCCTTTCTACCACCCCAGGCCCCAGCTGTTTGTCGGCGCTTTGTCGGCACGGTGCTTCAGCAGCAAGGTCCCGCTGCTGGGTCCCGCTGGCTGGGGCGCTCGGCGGGCCACATGACGAGGTCTGGCGGGCCGGATTTGGCCCCCGGGCCTTGAGTTTGACACCCATGGTTTAAGTAATACATGTCTTATTCTATTTCGTTTCTTTTTCTCGTTTAAACCATTCACATTCCATGTAATTAATTTGAGATTCATTTTATTAGTTTCAGTACACGATACCTTTCAACAAAGAAAAAAGAAGAAGAGAAAAAAATAAAATTGAATTTTCCTTATGTTTATTTATTTGTCCATTTTTAAAAAAGGGGCCTCTAACTTTCACCTTCACTATCCGTGTTGGTGTTTTCTTCTATTTGCTTTTGATGGGTTTCCTTTTCTACCTGGCTTTTGTCTCCTCCTAGTTGTGATTTGTACCTTCTGTAAAAAAGGTCGGCAGCTTCAGGTGTGTCAAACCTTCTCTTTCTCCCCTTGAAGGTAAAAGTGAGCCCTTCAGGGTATTCCCATTTATAAAATATAGATTTGGCATTTAGCGCCTTTGTTAAAAAATGATATTTGTCCCTTTTTTTCAATATGCGTGGTGGCACTTCTTTTAACACTATTATGTTTACTCCTTCAATCTTTAACTTAGCTCCCCTTTTCTTCTGGAACATTTTATTTTTCAGTTTAGTTGTATAAAGTGTAATCAAACAGTCTCCTGGCCAGTTGTTTTCTTTGGCCTTCTTAGAATTAACTCTAAATAGTGTTTCTATCTCCTCCACCACTTTCTCTTCTCCTATTTGCAACCACTCTGCTATTCCTTTGGGTATTATTGTGTATAAATTCTCTTCCGGCATTTCCGGGACCCCCCTTAGCCTGAGAGTTCGCTCCTTAGCCTGCATTTGTAACAGAGCCATCGCGTCCCAAGTGGCCTCTTGTCTTATTTTAAATTCATCCCTCTCCTTTCTAGCTATTTCACATTCCTTCTTGCATTCCTTAATTTCCTTAAAGGCCTTCTTAACCAATTCCTCCATCTGCTGTAATTTTTCCTTGTTTTCTTGCACTACCTTGGATGATTCTTCCTCATCTAACTCATTGACCTGCGTTTTTAACTCTATTATTGCTTTTGAATTTTCCTCTACTTTCCCATTCATTTTATCTAATTTTTCATCCAATCCCTTCATCTTATCATTTACCTCCATTTTCAATTCCCCAAAGTCCTTTCTCATTTCCAAAATATCCCCTTTCAGACTCAGAATCAGTTCTCTCATGTCCATCTCCCTTTCTGCTCCTGAGTTCCTTCTTCCCTGTTGGTTGAGTAAGGTGCTCTGGTTGTATTTTTTCCCTGCCATTTCCTTCTCGCTCTTGAAAGTCCCCTTGCAGTTCTTGAGTTGGTCACTGGTGTCGCTGTTCCCTTGACTCAGTAGACTTCGGTGATCTCTCTTTTTTTTAAATTTTTAAATCACCTTTATTAAATTTCATAAAACATAACAATATAAAATCATAAAATCATAGTGTTGTGTATAAATCTTATTATACTATGTACACTTATTCCCAGTCAGAAAAGAAGAAAAAAAGTTACCTTCCAAGTCATTTCCCACCGCTTACCTTATAAATACATTTTGAATTTGCGTTGCTTTCATTTGTTATATCTGACTTTGATTTTTGGTTTTATCATATTGTTGTTTTCCAAATTTTAATTTTCCTCATGACTATCTAATTTAAACAGATCATCAACTCTGTTTTTACACCAATTCTTTTAAAATATTCCTCTACCACTCCCCATTCCAATTTGGATTTCTGTTTAGAGGTGTTTCGAATTGCTGCCGTCATTCTCTCTAGATTCATGAATTCAATCAATTTTAATTGCCATTCTTGGATTGTGGGTAGATCTTCCTTCCTCCATTTCTGAGCAATCACTAGTCTTGCTGCTACACACGCATACAAGAATATGTTTCTCTTATTCTCAGGTATATTATCTGGAATAAAATAAAAAAAATTCCTTCAGTAGCACCTTAAAGACCAACTGAGTTTTTATTTTGGTATGAGCTGTCGTGTGCATGCACACTTCTTCAGATACCCACTTCCACCACCCTTCTGAGTGATCTCCCCTCCCCCTCCCCACCCCTCCCCACCCCTTCTCTACATAAGTGCCTGGGGACTTCTTTTTCACTGTATCTGAAGAAGTGTGCATGCACACGAAAGCTCATACCAAAATAAAAACTTAGTTGGTCTTTAAGGTGCTACTGAAGGAATTTTTTTATTTTACTTCGACCCAGACCAACACGGCTACCTACCTGTAACCATTATCTGGAATGATGCTCAGTAATAAATACTCTGGGTTTTTTTTTCCAAAAGGAGAAACCCTCAACATTTTTTTCATTTCTTCATAGATCTCATCCCACAATTTACGTATTTTTCCACAGCTCCACCAACAATGAAAATAATTTCCTCCTTTTTCACCACATTTCCAACAATTGTCTAAATCATTTCTATATATTTTGGCTAATTTATTCGGGGTCAGGTGCCATCTGTAAAGGAGTTTCAAGATGTTTTCTTTTATATTCGTACTAGCCGTAAATCGCATCGAAACTTTCCATATACTCTCCCATTGTGCCGTGTAGATCGGCCTCCCTAGATCTTGTGCCCACCTTGTCATTACCTCTTTAACTACTTCATCTTTTAGCTCCCATTCTAACAAAAATTTATATATTTTTGATAATGATTTCTCCTTATTTTCTATTAATAATTCTTGTAATTTTGACTTTCCAATTGTAAATCCTATTTTTTATGTTCCTGAAAAAGGCTTTGTATCTGCATATACTGCAACCAGCTGTTGCAATATTGTTTAATTTCTTCATATGGTTTTAGCTTCCATTGTCCATCCTCACTCACCAAAATATCTTGATACGTCAACCATTTTCCTTTTTTTCCACCTTCTCCCTAGGGCTGTCATCTCGAAAGGCGAGTCCCACCACGGTATTTTTGGTTCCATTAAATTTTTAAATTCTTGCCAAATCTCAGACTTCGGTGATCTCTCAGCCACTGTTCTCCTCTTGTTGTTCTGTTTCTTGCCACTGGTGTCGCTGTTTTCGTTTATTTTATCTCCCCTGTGTTAGTTCATTCCTTAGTCTTTCCTAGCAGTCATTTCCTCGTGGCTTAACAGTCCCCGCCCCGCTTTGTCCCACACTGCTCCATCTTTGTTTCAGGTATCGTTCCTGACCCTCAGGTCTTTGAATTAAAATTCCATTATCATAAGTCTCTGTCCTGCAGTGGGTAAGTCTCTCTTTCCAAACCTCTACTCCATTTTCCTTGCTTTAATGTTTAGAGTTCAAACCGCTCTTTTCCCCCTTCTCCTCCTCCTCTCCTCCTCCTTTCTCACAGTTAGCGGTAGAGGTTTTTTCTTATTGCAGTATTTCCTTCAATTGTCCTTCCCTTTTTTTATACTGAGCCTTTCCGATTTTTATGAACACTTTATTTGCATAGGATATAATTTTCTGTTCTCTCTCTCTCTCACTTTCGCCCAGTTGTTTGCATCACTCTAGTTTGCCGCGGTACCGCACTTTCTTTCTGCCTCTGTTTTTATCTTCTTAGTAATTTCTTTGCCAATTGTCCTTATTTTTATCGGTACCGGTATTTTAATTCGGTTGAAAAAAATTCTGAAAGTTTTACCGCTCTCACACCGATCCAGGCTTTGGGGCTTTTTGCTGGGAGGCGTTCACTTCCACATGCGTCTGGTTCCCTCTGCTCTCTTGCCGCTGGCTGGAGAATGCTGAGGGTCCTGCCCAATGCTGCTGGAATTTTTTCAGTTGAGGGTCACCCCCTCCAACTTTTATTGGGGTAGCGCAGCCCTCGCTACCCCCAAAAAGGCCTCACCAACAACGCTCACAGCACGGAGCTTTGGCGGAGCGCTGCTGTTTCGGTGGCGGTAAAACCGGAAGTCAAGTTTCTGAGTACTTTCATTTCATGAATCAGTTCTTCTCTGATGGTGAGGGCCAGGTCGAAGAAAGATGACCCCCTTGTTGCTTCTTCCACCTTTTGGGAAATGAAATTTTTGGCAGCCATTATGACATCCTGTAATAGTAGATCCCATCCTTTAACAACTGGCTGTGCAATTGGGCATAGGAAACTGCTGTAAAAAGAGTCAGACCATGGGTCCATCCAGCAGATTTTTGGCTTCATCTAACAGTGGCCTTCTAGGGTTTCAGAGATGCCTCTTCTAGCTTTACCTGGAGAAGCCAAGGATTGAACATGAGATGCTGTCACTGAACTATGGAGTTGGATGTTAATGTATGCAGCATATCTCAGGGAGGGTTTTTTGCCTGGAAACCCACTTGTGATCTGCTAGGGTCAGGCTGAAGGATTGTGGTTTTCCCTAAACCATTTGAGCTGGAAGGACCTTATCATCACCAGTGGCCATTCCACCTGGTCATCACCAAGGGGATGAGGTGAGACTGCAAGGTCCTCTCCTACTTGGGATCAACTGACCCTAGGATCCCAGAGACCAGGTCTCTGCTATATCCATTCCACATGACCATGTGTGAAGTATCTGAGCTCTGTATTCACTTGCTTTCATTGCTGTGGTTCTCCCTCCCCACACAATATTTTTGAATTGAAATATTAAAGAGATGCTTTGGTCCTTCACCATATTCTTTTCTCACACCCATTGGAGTTATGTGCCACCAGTTCCTCTCCTGTTGGCATCCTTCCCAGACCCTGAGAGCTATCCTCTCACAAAGAATGTGCACATCTAATAGTGGGATGTGCACAACTTACGTTGACCACAGATTCCACAATCCCTGCTCTACCATTTTAGAAAGTACCCATGGCAAGCCTGTAGCCATGCGCTTGGTAAATAAGCAGCAGGCTGCTAAGAAATTGACAGCAGGCAGACTTGCATTGCTGGGAGATCAATAAGCCCAACCTAGACTGCCATTTATACTAAGTCAACACCAACCTGCCACTAAGGATTCCTGATCTGCGGGCTATCCCACTTGGCCAAATACAGGCACTGCTTCTGATTAGCTCAGCAAATCTCAAAGGGCAAATTGTGCATAAGTAATAAGGCAGAAGCCAGCAGGCAAGCAGGAAACTCTGGCTGAGCTCCACGCAGGTGATCCCGCAGAGAATGCATGCCGAGACGCCCCTGAAGAAAAGAGAAAGCTTTTCAAACAGGGCTTTGAGGTGTGTGTGTGTTGTTGTTTTTTCCAATGAAAGGAACATTCTGGACTGTTGCATTTTTTAACGTATTTGTTTTTTTTTTGGAAGGTAAAATGAATTTAAAGAGGGTTTGTGCTCAGCAGATACCAAGAAACAGGAGCAGTCTCCCCATCCACCCTCTTTTTCTCTTTCAGTCACAAAATGCCAATATCCAATAGCCCAAAGCATCAAAATGTAACATAAGGCTGTATTCACTGGTGTCCCCCCCCCTACTAAAAGAAATCTATTTGATCCAGCAGAGGCTCCCATCAGGGGAATGGGAAGGAGGTGTTTCTCACCAGTTTGCTTCCCCCCAACAACAGTTTCCACACTGTTCCAGGAAGCCGTCAACCCTCTGGAGCAGGTTTATGGTTGCATGGGCGAGAGGTGGATAGATGGAGCATGAAACAATAACTGCTCTCCCCATCTCTGATGGATCAAAATATAAGGGGCACATTTGGATGGAACCCACAAGTGTCATGTTGAATTACATCTAGGGTCCACCTATATCCAGCACCCTATGTACTTCAGAGGCTAGCTAGAGATCTCTGTGAAGCAGGACACAAAGGCAACACCCCACCCTGATTGTTTATCCTGAAACTCAGAGGTCAAGTACCCTTGGAGGTCATCTACAGTCTGGACAAAGAAGTCAACATAAAGACCATAATGGCTGACTGTGACCAGATTCACACCATACATTTAAAGCACTATGATGCCACTTTAAACATCCATCACTTCCCACAAAGAATCCTGGGAGCTGTAGTTTGTTAAGGATGCTGAGAGTTGCTAGGAGACATATATCCCTCCTCCCAGAGTTACGATTCCCAGCGTGGTTTAAAAACCAGCATCAATTCATAGGGAGCTCCATGCCATGCACGATTTTGTAAAACATTTTATTTTTAAATATTTCCAGTTCTACCTTAAAATCTGGAAAAGATCTGGAAGGAGCCCAGCGAAAAGAAATGCCATGGTGCATCTGCATTATTACAACCAGACACCTTCATCTGCCCCACCTGCAATAAAACATGTTTCTCCCGTATCGGCCACACCAGGAGCTGTAACTCTTGATGATTTGACTTTACCCCTGAAGGCACACTCTTCCACTGTCTTCCGAGAAAGACGAATGCCAACAGCAACAAACCTAAAGATACTTGTCCAGTCTATCACCTGTCTACCGCTGGCAGAGCTATGCTACTACTTAATTTTGTGGGGAGGGGTATTAAGTGGCCTATCTCTTAAATACCTTTAAACCAAGAACATTGGCTTGGTCAGCAGTGCCCCTTCAGAAGTTTTCAACTTCTGAGCGCCTCTCACTTCCCCATTCTAAAATATCATTGAACTTCCTCCTCTGAACTTTGTGCTGCTGCAGAGCTTGCTCTTGTGAAGGGCAGTGGCTCAAGCCCCCAGAACTTATTGTTTCAAGTCCACTGACAGCATATCAAATAAACTATCTTTTGCAGACTGAGGGGGGGTCATAAAGAGCAGGTGCAGAGGAATATGCGGCCTAAGGTCTCCTACAAAGGATTTTGGAGGTGAGCAAAATATATTTCAGCAGGCACTGGCATTCTTAATGGTGGGCAGCTGCATCAATAATTTGAAAGAAGAACGAACATGGTTGGAGAAGCAAGAGGCAGGTTTCTTTAAGACCAAACTCCTATTAGCCAGGAGTTATGGAGAACCGCAAGTAAAATTCAGGGTAGTGAACATTTTTATGAATACTCCAGATTGTGTTAAGCCCTGCCAATGATATCTTTATATCATCTCAGGCTGCATTCCTACTTTTCTTCTGTGCATTTCATTTTCATTAAGGAGAAAGTTATCTGTAGATAGAAATATCCCTCCCTTCCTCCAAAAGGGGTTGGTGCAGGCTGTGAGGGGAGAAGCTTGGGGCATAGCTGCCAAGTTATCCCTTTTTTAAAGGGATTTTCCCTTATGCTGAATAGGCTTCCTCGCGAGAAAAGGGAAAACTTGGCAGCTATGGCTTGGGGTGAACTGAGAGTGAAGAGGGGCACACAGGAACATGCTGTGGAGACAATGGAGGAGTGTGGCTTTGGTACTGAAGTCAAGCTGTTGGAAATGCCTGCTGTGGCAGTAGAGACCAATATGGGAGAGAGATGTTTTGTTGCAGATGAGGCATCCTGTTGTGCAGCTGCAGCTGCACCAGGGTGTTTCTTGTCTCTGAGCTCCTCCCAGCAGCAGAAAGACAAAGAAATTTTCATTTTCCTTCTGCCAAGGGTTGGACCAGCTCAGCCATCAGCAAGCCTCACTCCAAGCAAAGTTTGGAATAAGAGTAAGGGCTTATCCACTCTTCCACTTGCCCCTGGGAAAACCTGATATTTAGCACCGAATCAGAGCAAAGATCAATTGCCTTTTGATAAGTCCCAAGTTATGCCACATTCCTATAAAGGTGGATGGTTAAGTCCAGTCAAAGGTGACTATGGGGTTTCGGCGCTCATCTCGCTTTCAGGCCGAGGGAGCCAGCGTTTGTCTGCAGACAGCTTCCCAGGGTTATGTGGCCAGCAGGACTAAACCGCTTCTGGTGCAACGGGACACTGTGACAGAAACCAGAGTGCACAGAAACGGCGTTTACCTTCCTGCCACAGTGGTACCTATTTATCTACTTGCACTGGTATGCTTTCCAACTGCTAGGTTGGGACAGAGCAATGGGAGCTCACTCCCTTGCAGGGATTCGAACCACCAACCTTCTGATCGGCAAGCCCAAGAGGTTCAGTGGTTTAGACCACAGCGCCACCCGCGTCCACATTCTGAATCCATATTCCTATATTTAGGACTGCACTGCCCATCATTTCCATTAATTTCAGTAGGCTTACTCTGAGTATTACTGACGTTCCCTGCAACTCAGATAAACAGAAATGATGTTTTCAATGAAATAGAAACTGCTAAACTGTTGTGTTTGGGTACTGAAATTTGACGAAGACGGATGAGTAGCAGGGGCCAATGGGGAGAGGGACTGCATCAGGTTTGCTAAAGAAGTTCCACCCCCCCTCCCCCATAAAGCAGCCTATTGTTGATGCAGATCCCTGCCAAGTGACAGCATGATTGGAAAGTCATTAAGACATGTTGGTGAAAAGCAAATAATATCTACTTAAGGTGAAAATGCTTTTGCAACATAGATCTCCATCTTGCAATTCATAAAGGAGAATGTCTGTGTATACTTGGGACTACCAGGAAAGCAACAGAAGAGGAAAATCAACGCTATAGATATCCTCTGCATTTTTACGGCTAACACAATTGTTGACATTGTAAATTGATGCTTAACATCATAAATGGCCTCCCACAAATTGTAAAGTAAATCCCCCAGACTTTTATGGACCTCATAAATGAGCTTCTAACATGTAAATGGCCTTGTGCGCATAGCAATGTAAATCCCATAGGTTCTTTTTTTATATTTCATTTTATTTTATCGACATTGTAAGTCATATGGCGCATTGCAATTTTGGGGACTATCGTTTCGTGGGCTCTCATTTTAAAACTCCATAAAAGATCGATTTGGGAACTTAGCGGGAGGAATAAAAAGGGGATTGTTGATTGGCGTGTGGGCTTGGGAGGCCTTCCTGGCATAGCTGCCAAGTTTCCCCTTTTCTCGCGAGGAAGCCTATTCAGCATAATGGAAAATCCCTGAAAAAAAGGGATAACTTGGCAGCTATGCTTCCTGGTTTTGTGGCTCCCTTTGATGGATGGATGTTGTCACTCCTGACTTTGATAGACCTTTGTCATGATTTAACTTGCTGCTGCAAGAAGAAGAAGAAGAAGAAGAAGAAGAAGAAGAAGAAGAAGAAGAAGAAGAAGAAGAAGAAGAAGAAGAAGAAGGGAGGGGAAGGGAAGGCTGAAGCAGAGTTCAGAGAACAAGGCATTTTTAAAGGGGGGCGGAGTTTAGAGAAGAAGAAATGAGAAAGCATAAGCAATAAGTTGCATAATGATATCTCATGTTTATAGTGCATCTTCCTTTCCAAAAGGTCCCAGCAGCTTTATGAGAGGCATAAAGCATATTATAAAGCCTGCATTACAGCAGGCAATGAAGCCTATTCCGTGGGATGATGTTTTCCTATTGCACTTAAGTCACATCATCATTGCATGATAGAGTCACCAGTAGAATCCATCAAGAGGGAAATCCAGGGTGAAATCTGTGGTCCTGGGGACACAGAATAGTCTTCAAAAATTGCAGGCAAGATTATGACATGCCCCCCCCCCCCTGTCGAAAGGTTCTAGCATCATCATCATCATCATCATTTATTTATACCCAACCCATCTGGCTGGGATTCCCCAGCAACTCTCTTTGGCTTTCAACAAAATATTAAAAAATACAACAAAACATCAGACATTAAAAACTTCCCTAAACAGGGCTGCCTTCAGATGTCTTCTAAAAGTCAGATAGTTGTTTATTTCCTTGACATCTGATGGGAGGGCGTTCCACAAGGCACCACTACTGAGAAGGCCCTCTGCCTTCTTCCCTGTAACCTCACTTTTCGCAGTGAGGGAACCGCCACAAGGCCCTTGGAGCTGGACCTTCATTGAACAAAGGGGGTGGAGACGCTCCTTCAGGTATACTGGGCTGAGGCCGTTTAGGGCTTTAAAGGTCAGCACCTCTTCAATTAGTACCATAGGAGCCGCCTCCTAGGGGCCGAGGTCCGTTCACCCCCCAAAAAAATATTTTAGGGGGCCGCCCCCCAGTTTATGGGCACTGCCATTCAAATAGTGTGTGTGTGCCTCATCTGTGATTGATTTTGAAGGGCTCACCTGCCCCCCCCAATATTTTATTCAAGTTGGCACCCTTGATTAGTAAGATAGCTAGGGTGGAGGAAAGGGGCACCTCCTGTTCTTGCAGTCTGGACAAGGGGGCTAAGGAGGTACTTGAAATCCTGTACAGTATCAGCCGGTTTTAAATCCAAGCTAAATTGCGCAATGTGAGCATGATTTCCAGATGGTCATTATAGGAAGGCCAAATAGGAGCTTGCTTAGGAGAGCAGTGAGAGCAGCTGGTCAGACAAAGTGACATTATGGCAGTTTGGCATTCTTGTAGTGCTGTTTCTGCAGCCTAACATAGCAAAGTGCATTCGGCCACGGAACAGTGAATACTTCTAGGGAGGGAGGGGGAAATCAAAATTATATGATACTGGTCTTCTTTTGCACAGCAGATTGATAGTGTTGATTTGATGATTTCATCAGATTTATGACCTACTTGATCGTGTCATTTTTTAAAAAATAAATAAATAAATCCAAAGCAGTGTGCAAAATGAACAGAGCTATACAATTCTTAGTAAAAACTATGGAAACATCCAAAAAAATTGAAACCAGCAATAAAGCAGAAACACATCAGCATTCTGGATATCTGGTTAGGTTTGTCAAAACAGATTTATTATTTTTATTTTTTTGTGTGGAAGCCTGATATCAATAGGCAAGGAGTTCTATAGTGAAGAGGCCATCACACTAAAAGATCAGTTTCTTACATATGTGGAATGGGTATAATGTGGCACTTGTAACACAGTCAGTTCCCCAGAGTGAAGTGGTTGAGAGGGCATACATAGGATAAGGCGATCTTGCAGATAAACCTGACCCAAGTTGTTTAGGGCTTTGTATACCAAGAGCAACACCTTGAACGTGTCCCAGGAGCAAATCACAAACCATTGCAGATCTCTGAGCACAGGTGCTACATGGTGATAAGGAGGAATCAATCTCACCCCTGAGGGCCTGGAATTCTCAGCAATACCACACAAAATCCACAACTATTCTCCACGTGCCCTGGTGTTGGTTCTAGAAGTATGCATGTGTAAATCTGAGAGTGGGGAGACGCTACTTTACTACTTGGTACTTGGAAACGTCTAGTTCTTGAACCATGACAGCGTAAAGGCAGTAGCTATTCTGTGTCCACTCAAGATTGTGTTGTTGGTTTTTTTGCAATGTTTTAATCTTGTAAAGAAGAGAAGCCCACACAAAACCAGCCTCATGAAATCCAAATCAATCAAGAAATTGCTCCACAACTTCATTCGTTCGCTGATAAAAAAGACAACACAAAAAAATCCATCTAACTATTTTGCTGTGAATTGGGTTCCATTTGGGATGGTTTTAGCCCACCCTTCCTTTAAAGGAGGAGTTAACATACATGAGGTCATATTGGCTCATCTTTACAAGAATCTGGTGAGGAAGGGTAATGGGTGTGTGTGTGTGGTGTGTGTGTGTGTGTGTGTGTGTGTGTGTGAGAGAGAGAGAGAGAGAGAGAGAGAGAGAGAGAGAGAGAGAGAGAGAGAGAGAGATTTACTTGAGACCACACAAGGAATTCCATGACTGAGCAAGAATATTCATTTGTTGCGTCCTCTGTCGTCCCTTTCTCCTTGTGCCCTCAATCTTTCCCAACATCAGGGTCTTTTCCAGGGAGTCTCCTCTTCTCATGAGGTGGCCAAAGCATTGGAGCCTCAGCTTCAGGATCTGTCCTTCCAGTGAGCACTCAGGGCTGATTTCCTTCAGAATGGATAGGTTTGATCTTCTTGCAGTCCATGGGACTCTCAAGAGTCTCCTCCAGCACCATAATTCAAAAGCATCAATTCTTCGGCGATCAGCCTTCTTTATGGTCCAGCTCTCACTTCCATACATCACTACTGGGAAAACCATAGCTTTAACTATGTGGACCTTTGTTGGCAAGGTGTAAAAAACAACTATTCAAAATATTTAAAAAATATTTAAAATCAAGGTAAAGTGAAAACAAGATTAAAAGACACCTGTCCATTCTGCATATCTGCAGATGCTTGCCTAAATGAAATGGTTTTTAGTGGTCACCCAAAACAGTACAGTGAATATGCCTGCCTGGTGTCAATAGGTAAGAAAATCCAAACTGTGGGTGGTGCTGGACAAAATGACTAATTTTTGAGATGAATGGTTGCTTGCTTGGTTTGATAGGCAGATAGATAGATGTAGCTGGAATCTCCACTGTAAAGACTGCAGGAAGCTTCCTTGAATAGTGGGGATGTAATCATAACCTTTTATTAGCTGGATCAGTAATATTTCTATGTCTTGGGCAGTGTCAGCCTATAATATAATTCCTAGACCTAATGATGAGCATTAACGATGATTAATGAGTGACTCTCAAAGTCAAACCAACAATACAATGTGATCAGATTTTCTCATCTGCCAAAGTCTCACTGTAAGAGGCTATTACATCTTCAAATTGGTCTATGCAGCCTTAGAATGGCAGAATTTGAAGGGACCCTGGGGGTCATCTAGTCCAACTGCCAGCAATGGAGGAATCTCATCTCAAGCACCCATTACAGGTGAACATCCAAACTCTGCTTAAAAACCTCCAGTAGAGTCCATCAGCTTCCGGGGGAGTCTGTTCCACTGTTGAACAGCTGTTACTGTCAGAAATTTATTCCTGATAAGTTAGAATCTTCTTTCTTGTAACTTGAATGAATTGGTTCAGGTACTACCCTTCAAAATGGGAGAAAAGAAGCCTGCTCCATCTTTCACGTGATACCCCTTTGGATATTTGAAGATGGCTATCATATCACAGTCTTTTATCCAGATTAAACATACCCAGTTCCCTCAACCGTTCTTCTGAAGGCTTGGTTTCCAGACCCTTGGTCATCTTGGTTGCCCTTCTCTGCACACCTTCCAGCTTGTCAACATCCTTCTTAAATTGTGGTGCCCAGAACTGGACACAGTATTCCAAGTGTGGTCTCACCAAGGCAGAATAAAGTGGGACTATAACTTCAGTTGATGCAGCCTAAAATTTTGTTAATGTGGTTGTATACAATGATTTAAAGGGACCCAGGTGGCGCTGTGGTTAAACCACTGAGCCTAGGGCTTGCTGATCAGAAGGTCGGCGGTTTGAATCCCTGTGATGGGGTGAGCTTGGTCCCAGCTCCTGCCAACCTAGCAGTTCGAAAGCACGCCAAAATGCAAGTAGATAAATAGGAACCGCTACAGCGGGAAGGTAAACGGTGCTTCCATGTGCTGCTCTGGTTTGCCAGAAGCGGCTTTGTCATGCTGGCCACATGACCTGGAAGCTATACGCCGGCTCCCTCGGCCAATAATGCGAGATGAGCGCGCAACCCCAGAGTCGGTCACGACTGGACCTAATGGTCAGGGGTCCCTTTACCTTTACCTTTACAATGATTTAAATGGCAAGATTGGATTTGAAATAAACTACCTGTTGAAGGCAGTGGACACGGGTGGCGCTGTGGGTTAAACCACAGAACCTAGGGACCTGGAAGCTGTACGCCGGCTCCCCCGGCCAATAACGCGACAAGAGCGCCGCAACCCCAGAGTCAGTCACGACTGGACCTAATGGTCAGGGGTCCCTTTACCTTTACCTGTTGAAGGGAGGGAGGGAAATCGAAAGCTCAGCAGAGCTAAAAACTTTATTGTTTGGTATTGTAATGTTGAGAGTGATGTTAAAGGAAGAAAATAATAATAATAAATATTTTTTTTAAAAAAAGAAATTATTTATTTATATGATGATTTATGATGATGGTGGAATTATTTATTTATTTGCATTTTTTCCAGGTTTTGATTTAATTACATTTGTGGAGCCCTGGAACTGTTTTAATCTCAGCCGATGCCCTTTTTGTAAATTACCTTCAAACAACGGGAGTGTGTAATAAAGAAATATTCCTGGAAGCATAGAAGCGTGTCCTTGCTTGACGTTTCATGCTGATTTTTTTTTTAACACTGTTGCTCTGCTCTGTTATTAACCTTATTGCACTTTTGCTGAAAAGTGGCCAAAAATATATAATATAACAACAATTTTGAAAAATACACTTCCAATGAGGAATTGCAACCTGTGCCCACTCATGGTTAGAATTACGGAGTTCAGTTGTTGTGGTGGCGAGCTTCGAAAATGTAGATCTTACACTGGAAACCATGGCAGACACCTAGCTTTTGTTGGCAACAGGCTACAGATTAATCCCATCCATTACCTCCGTTCCTTTCCTTGTCATTCACTGCTTCCTTGGCCAGAATGACCACCACACATTTGAAGAAGATTATGCTTGCTGATGGCTCAATAGAGTATCTTCCAGTGTTTCTGTGCCCAACATGAGCAGCAATAGAATATATGAGAGATGCCTTTAGTAGATTAATGCCACCATCTCTAGCACCTTGCAAGGCCCAGGAGCTGAGAGGACCCCGCTAGAGGAGGAAATAAACCCACAGCACCTGAACAAGGAAGGGAGCAAGCTCAGCCAATTCCTTAAGCCAGGGAGAGGGAACCAGTGTGGCCCTTTTTTGGACTACGGGGAGTGTGGCCCTACAGCTTCCATTAGCCCTGATCATTGGTCATGCAGGCAGTGGGAGATGGGGCTGTTCGAGTTGGAGTCCAGGAGTATCTGGGAAGTCACAGAGTCCCATCATCTCTGAACCAATAGAGAGGAACAACAGTTTTGCTGTGAGAATGGCAGTATCAGACCCTACAAGTGTCCTATTTTGCAGGGGCAGTCCTAGATTTACAGAAGCCACTCCAGTTTCTGTTGTGATCCCAGAATGTCCTGCTTTTCCTTAGCACATCCCTATTTTCATTGGAGAAATGTTGGAGGGTATGGAGTTCTGCGACCCCCCCCCCCCCAGCTAAGGAGATCCCCCCAGCCTTTAGAAGAGATCTGAATGCAGCCCTGTATAGGGAAGTTTTTTAATGTTTAATGTTTTATTATGTTTTTATATATGTTGGAAGCCACCCAGAGTGTCTGAGGTAACCCAGTCAAATGGGTGGGATATAAATAATAAAAGTTTTATTTTTATTTTTATTTTTTTATGGTGTCCCTATTTTCATTGGAGAAATGTTGGACCGTATGCAGTATATTTAAATGGGTAAGACACTGCAATTACTCTAGGTGATTAATTTGTTCCTGCTTTTAGAGAAATCAATGAAGTTTGGCTGAGGATGAAGGATACAGTCATACCTCAGGTTACAGACGCTTCAGGTTGCGTCTTTTCAGGTTGCATCCTGCACCAAACCTGGAAGTACCTGAATGGGTTACTTCTGGGTTTTGGCGCTCACGCATGTGCAGAAGCACTAAATTGTGCTTTGTGCATGCACAGTAGCACCAAATTGCGACCCGTGTGTGCCCAGACACGGTGCTGCGGGTTGCGAACGTGCCTCCTGCACGGATCACATTTGCAACCCGAGTGTCCACTGTACTGACCTTTGCTCTGGTCAACCACAAGTAGTAAAGCTGACATGGAATAAGGGTGAGAATAGCATTTTTAGGACTCATGTACACTTAGCCATGGCTTAGCATGGGTGGCGCTGTGGGTTAAACCACAGAGCCTAGGCCTTGCCAATCAGAAGGTCGGCGGTTTGAATCCCTGCGACGGGGTGAGCTCCCGCTGCTCGGTCCCAGCTCCTGTTAATCTAGCAGTTCGAAAGCATGTCAAAGTGCAAGTAGATAAATAGGTACTGCTCTGGTCGGAAGGTAAACAGTGTTTCCGTGTGCTGTTCTGGTTCACCAGAAGCGCTTTGTCATGTTGGCCACATGACCTGGAAGCTGTACACCAGCTCCCCCGGCCAATAACGTGAGATGAGCGCCGCAACCCCAGAGTCAGCCACGACTGGACCTAATGGTCAGGGGTCCCTTTCCCATTACGCTTAGCCACAAAACATAGTTGTGCAACAATGTTCCAACACATGTAACCGTGGACTGCTAGTCAAGCAAAACAACTGCTACACAAGCTGGATTTAAAGGATAAACAACTGTTTTGGAACCTGTTGAAATAGTACTTTTTGAACTTTCTGTAATATTCCATTTTATATTTGAGGAAGCAAGCCTTTGTGTTTCATGTGACAATCGGTGCATAAATATTACTGCAATCTGTATCGGGTTCAGGGGACTCTCTGGCTCTCATGAGATCCATCATCGTCCTCTGGGTATCTGAAATAAAGAGGAGCTCAAGATGAATCAAGTGTTGAGTGGTTTGATTTCCGCAGCACCATCTATTTTCTGTCCTGCAGCTGCAGCAATAGCACAGGAAGATTATTTCAGCTCCACTGGTGCTCTTCGGAAGTCTTGTATCTACACACACAGGTCACAATGTACATACAAGCCCTAAAAAACCCCAATAATAAATAGCGAAAATTTTATGAGATTGACTGTTGCATCGGCCTGACTGTTAGGGATGTGAGAGAAATTTGGTTCACCTCTTACCTAAAGGCAAACCTATTCCCACTTTCCAAACTAAGATGCGAACCAAAACACAGAGACCCTTCGAAATTTAAAATTCACTGAATTTTGTGATGCAGTGTGCATAAAGGGGCATATATTATTGAAAAATAGCATACAAGAATGCCTTGAATTAGTGAAAATTGCTTGAAAAAACCAGGCATACTAATTGAAACTGCACATAAAAATGTGTCTATTAGAATATGCATGTGTGTGTGTGTGTGTGTGTGTGCAAATTGCTGTGGAAATATGGAAAACTGAATTTAAGAATGGAAAAAATAAGAGATCCGAAACTGACAGATAAGTCAGTCCCTACTTACCAGATGTCTGACTGACTCCTAGTGGGATTCCCTAACCTTATCCTGATAATCCAGAGATGGGGAAACTCTGGTTCTCCAGAGAGCCAGTGTGATGTAATGGTTAGAGTGTCAGGCTAGGGACCTAGAAGACCAGAGTTCAAATCCCTCACTCAGCCATGCAGCTCACTGGGTGTCTTTGGGCCAGTCACCTCTCAACCTAGCCCACCTCACAGGGTTGCTGTGAGGATAAAGCAGGGAGGGGGAGAACCATGCATGCCACCTTGAGCAACTTGGAGGTAAGGTTGGGTATAAATATTATAAATAAATATTGTTGTACTCCAGCTCCCATTAACCCCGACCAGCATGGTCAATGGCCAGGAATAATCAAATTTGTAGTCCGACAACATTTGGAAGGCCTCATCCCTGCTACAATCTATATCTACAAATTTCTGCATGATTCTAGGCCTTAGATGGCTTCGCTTTTGCTATGTCTGACAAGTCTTCCTGTTGCTTCCTTAGTTGCTATTTTTATCCATCATTCTCGTGTACTTTGTTTGAACTGTTGCATTCAGAAACATCAATCGCTGTTGACCACAATCAGCCACTCTGATTAACTAATTGCAACTTAACTGGACCACAGGCATTTAGGGTCAAGCAAAGGAAGGCTTTCTGTAGGCTCTCTCGCAGGGAGGCTAGCATTTACATGATTATTAATCTGATTAATAACCTTCCTGTGATCTCTGCATTGTGACAACAGCTGCGCAGACAATGAAGACTTCAGTTTTAAAAAGAACGAACAGCCAATCAAACTTCATAAATTGCTATGATTCTGCCCTAGAGGCAGCATGATGTGAAAACTGATACAATGCCCAGAATTCAGAAGACAAGTGACATTTTTCATATATGTGTGTGTATGTCAGTCAAGATATTTTTAGAATCCTGGAGAAGAAAATGTATTTCTTCTCTCCCAAAATGAATATTGGGCCTTATGCTACCATAGCATTTTATTTGGGGATAAATTTATTTGAGGATAAATTTAAAGTGCAGATGACGACGACGACGACGACGACAACAACAACAACAACAACAACAACAACAACAACAACATAACAAAATCACTAAAGGAATAACGGAATTCACTGGTTATTGGTTTATTTAAAATGTTTCACATTAATATGATTTTGAAGTAGTTCCCAACTTTTTTTAAAAAAAAATGCATTAAAAGAATTCCAGGGGGCAGCAAGATTTAAGAAATCTGGAACTGCAAAAAACTAGTCTTAATTATTGTGGAATTGCTAATCAAAGAGTTGTGTGTGACCAATATGTATGTGATCACACACACACAGCGCCGAACCTGGAAGTGACCCAGAAATGTCACAAGAAGAAGAAGAGGAGGAGGAGGAGGAGGAGTTGGAGGAGGAGTTTGGATTTGATATCCCGCTTTATCACTACCCTAAGGAGTCTCAAAGTGGCTAACATTCTCCTTTTCCCTTCCTCCCCCACAACAAACACTCTGTGAGGTGAGTGGGGCTGAGAGACTCCAAAGAACTGTGACTAGTCCAAGGTCACCCAGCAGCTGCATGTGGAGGAGCAGGGAATCGAACCCAGTTCACCAGATTACGAGTCTACTGCTCTTAACCACTACACCACACTGGCTCTCTCATAAAACATGTCACTAAAAGGGTGGATCAGGGGGAGGGTGGGGGTAGAGCGGGGAGGGCTGGATCTGGGTGGAATGGGGTGCTTCAATTGCACGTGGTTTCACACAAGTGCTCAATGACCTGGAACTCAACCCACACACAAATTGGGGGGTTGTCTGTACAGTATAATGTAGATCTGAAATATATTATTGGCAGATTTTACTCAGTGATGTGTTTTTTGGGGGGGATGGGACCTGACAGAATGCCCCTATAGATGAAGACTGCTGAACAAGAGGCAGACCAGACATAATGTCAGGTTTCAGGGAATCTGATCACCCTCTCTCACGGCAGGCTGCCAATAGTGGAAATACAAGGAGCTCTTACCCAGGTATTTTATTCAATATTCACAGAGAGAAATGCAGGATGCTGTCTCTAGAATAATGGCGTTGCTCCGAGTAACCTCCTCCCCCCTTTTACTCACAGTTGTCAGCAGCTCCACCCCTTACACGGTGGCTGTGTGAGGCCCTTTCTCTGTTCACTTTCTTCTCTCCCACTTTCACTACCCTCCTGGTCCTAGGAGAAGGGTGGGTCTGAAATGCTTTCTAATGATAATGTGTCAACCAGCTGTTCTGGATCTTCTGCTCCCCTCCCCTCCCCTTCCATTATATCCCAGCTTTGTCCTTCTTCTGTCTCAGAGTCATGGCCTTCGGCAAACCACCGTTGTAAATCTATACTGTCCTACTTGTCTCAGTCCCTAACACATAAATTGTTTCACCCGTCCTGGACTTTTTGGGGGTGGGGGGTGGGGGAGAGAGCGAGAGTGCCACACAATTATTGCAAAGGCATTTACCATATCTCCATGTGCATGAAACACTTTCAAGCAGTGGATGCACAATTCAGTGCTCATCTAACTCTGAGATGCTGGTTTATAGGATTGGTTATTGATAGTGTAGTGTTATCGACATGAAGTTGCATGCTCCAGCAGGGCAGGTATGTAGATCATGCTATCAATCAGCATAGGCTATATATGCCGCCTCTCCACTGCTTCTGTCAATTTGGAATAGAGTCAGGATTCTGTCAATCTGCAGGAAAAAAACCACATTCACTGGAAAACCAAATGAGGTTCGGAGATATTCTCACATTTGCAGTGGTTTTGAGACATGGTGACAGTTCTGCAGTGCAGCCATCTCTCACCTGCCAGCTTCCTGTTGGTTTGTATTTCAAACATAGGGTCCATAGTTCTGTTTCATTAAATCATGGATGTGCCATACAGACCTTTTTAGACTTATTTTCATGGTGCATTCTGGTTCTTGCTGAAAAACCTTTATGAAAAAATCACATCTTTCAGAAACACCAGCATACATTATACAGTGTTTAAAACAAATGCTAGAACACCGGAAAATAGGAGGATAGCATGGCATCTATGGGGAAAAGGCCTTCTGATATAACCCGGCATCTGAAACTTAGCAGATTTCTAGTGGGAAGGAGTTCCAGAGATTTGAACCCAACACTACACTGAAGATATGGTTCCTCATTGACATGAATTGTGTTTCTGCTCAATGGAGGACCACTAATAGAGTTCCCTCAGATGATCTCAGTGACATATGGGGCAGAGTGGGCTTTTGCAATCTTTGTGCCAAGCAGAATGGTCCGGGGGGGGGGGGGTTGTCCTAGGGCAGCCATGGCAAACTCTGTATGAATTATTGTGCTAGGCTTGGGGACAAGAAATGGCCCCAAGACAAGCTTACTGGTTGGTATGGAGGAGAATTTTGTTAATCTGATTTTTAAGTAGACTGACTTAATTTTCACCTCATGGGCCCATAATTTAAGTATCCTTTGGACTATGCATCCCTACCAATGCAATTCTCATCTCAAGAAACAAACCAGAATATGCTTCTAAAAGGTATGGAAGAATAAAATGATTTTGGAAATATGTACATGGATATAAAATGTGCATTTTTAAAATGTGGGGGGGGGGGCTGTAAGGTTCTCAGTTGCCACTAGCCACAATGGTTGTGTTCTGTCTCCACTATCAGAGGCAGCATTCTCAGAATGCCAGTTGCTGGAAATCACAAACAGGAAGAGAGTGCTCTACCATGCAGGCATCTGGTTGGCCATTGTGAGAACAGGATGCTTGACTAGCTGGGTCTTTGGCCTGATCCTCCAGGGCTTTTTAAAATTATCTTTAGTGAACTTAGATCTGAATTTTCATACAGCCTTAAAAAAAAGATGAATGCAGAAATGGAGGAGAATGGAGTTATGAATAATCAGATGCAAAACTGACACAGGCCATTAATGGACCGACCTGACAATCTCTAGTTGCTAGATCTTTCAAGGCTTAGATCCTGGGACTAGAAGATAAAGGATGGAATGTTGCAGATCAGAGGTGGAACAAGATAGGAAACAATGCAGAGCCTGGGTTGGCAGATGGGTTAAGGGACAAAGCCTGGCTCTTCCTAATGTCTCAGGGTGGAAGCTGGTGGATTCAGGACCATGGCTGTAATAATTCCTGTAGCTTGGTGGTTGAGCACCTGCTGTTTATGCAAAATGTCCCAATTTCAATCCCCGGCTCTGAAAATGCCCCTTGTCTGGAACCCCAGAGAGCCTCTGCCAGTCAGTGTAGGCACTACTGAACTAGACAGTTTGTCTCAGTTTAAATGAATTTCCTCTGCTGTTCTGATCGCAGATCCTCTGAAGCCAGGCAGAAAATAGCTCTCTCCCTTGCTTCTGGCCCCTGAACTCAAGATTCCTCTTTGGCCTCAAAGCCATAAGAAGGCTGAAACCCTAGAACGATGAGTCAAAAGTCCTGTGACCTGGTAATCCTAGCACAAAGCGCTTGACCCCCAAATGGCTGATGCTGTGTGTCTCGGAATTAGCTGCCCCACCTTTCCCCTCTAAATGAGCAGTGTGGATGTGCCAAGGAGCGAGATGAATCGAGGAGAGGGAGTTGTCGTGCATTGCAGAGGAGGTGTGGGGCGAATGCATAATTTGCACAGATTTGCAGCAGCTAAGGTAGAGAAGAGCAGAATGAATTTTGGAGTCTGTGAGAAGGAGACTTAAATGTAGGGGCTGGAGAATCTGTTAAATTCCACACACCCCATAGTTTTTTAGTTCTCCACAATTCCAGATCAGCTCGTGATTTATTTATTTGAGAAATGCCTCCTTGGAGTTTCATCCGCATTCACCACTCACTTCCCCGTCACATGCAAATGGCTATTTCCCCACCCCCAGAAGCAAATAACACAGAAATGTGTTCTAAACCTGAACTACTTTTCTACTCTAGTTCCAGAAGTGCCTTTTATGTTGTGTGGAAACATAATACGGAACATAACAGTTAGGGGGAAGTTGTGGAAATGGAATAAACTGCCTTGTGAATGCAGCCTATGGCTGAATGGTGAATGGGAATACAGTGGAACCTCGGTTTATGAACACCTCGGTTTATGAATTTTCGCTTTATGAACACCGCGGACCCATCTGGAACGGATTAATTCATTTTCCATTACTTTCAATGGGAAAGTTCGCTTCAGTTTATGAACGCTTCAGTTTATGAACAGACTTCCGGAACCAATTACACCCATGCTCCTGTTTATGAACGCTTCAGTTTAAGTACTCCGCGGACCCATATGGAACGGATTAATCCACTTTCCATTACTTTCAATGGGAAAGTTCGCTTCAGTTTATGAACGCTTCAGTTTAAGTACCCCGTGGACCGTCTGGAACAGATTAATCCACTTTCCATTACTTTCAATGGGAAAGTTCGCTTCAGTTTATGAACGCTTCAGTTTATGAACAGACTTCCGGAACCAATTGTGTTCATAAACCGAGGTACCACTGTAGAAGAGATACCGGTAATTTAGTCCTCTTAATGGCCCTCCATCAAATTTGGTGAAGTTTTTAGTAGGAGATGTTGGGTTGTGGGCTCTGGGTTTCTGTTAGGTGTACCGTTTGGCCAATTGAGTTGTATCCCACCTCTCAGCATACATTTTTGTTTTGTTTTTCGTTTTTTGTTTAAAAATGACAAAAGTAACATATTTAGGGAAGTTTTTAATGTTTAATGCTGTCTTGTGTTTTTAATATTCGGTTGGCAGTAGCCCAGAGTGGCTGGGGAATAAATAATAAATTATTATTATATTATTACTATAATATATATATATATGTCCTCACCTGTAATTGTAGAATCTGGTTTCCTGGAAATCAAGTTTCTGGACCTCATGGTACATTGGCCTAAAGTTGGAAAGCTACAAGAATTGTTCAGTCTGTGCTCCTGCTCATATCTGCCAAGTTGCTGTCCGAGAAATAAGGGATCGGGCCGGAAGTAGCAGACCGGAAGTAGCACTGCCACCATTTTGGAACTGGGCGGAGCATGCTCAGAAGTGACTTTTGATGCTGCTTTGCCCAGTTCCAAAATGGCCGCCACGCCAGAAGTTGCACTGCAGCCATTTTGGAACTGGGCAGAGCAGCATCAAAAGTCACTTCTGAGCATTCTCCGCCCAGTTTCAAAATGGCAACCGCACCAGAATAAACCGGGGGAAAACAAAAAAAAAATCTGTTTTTTCAGCTAGGAACAGTTGGAAAAATGGGGATTTCCCAGGGAATACGGGAAACTTGGCAGCTATTCTGAACTGGGCTCCCTCTGTTGCCTCTGCCACACCACCCAGGATGGGAAAGCCAATTCCAGCCTCTGTTTCTCACCCACCCATACGTTTGCATTCCGGGGCGTCTGTCTCCAATTTTAATGAAAGATTCGTGTCCCGAGGGTTATGCATGGATTTACATGAGCTCTGAGAAAATATTAGACAAGGCAGAAATGTAAAGGGCAGCTGCTACCTCATCACGGCACAGCTCATAAAATGCCAATAAAATGTGGCCATGGTGTCTGGGCAGATGCCTGCTCAAGTGACTCATGCCAATGTTACAAATGACACAGGAAAGGATTCACATCTGTGGGCATCAGAAGTTGGGATCAACTGCTATTACTTATCTTGCCAACAATGCAGTGGATACAAAATCCTTATTTCCTTCGCAGAGCGTCTGTTATTAATTGTCCTCAGGCGCAATAGCTCTTGGAAATCACAAAGTTTAATTTGGATATGAAAGACAGCGGCAAGATAAAAGGGTTTGCTTTGATGATCAGGTGTGGGAAGATAATAGGATATCACAGGAAGCCGACCTATATCCTTGTGCAGGGGTAGGCAACCTAAGGCCCGTGAGCCGGATGCGGCCCAATTGCCTTCTCAATCCGGCCTGCGGACGGTCCAGGAATCAGCATGTTTTTACATGAGTAGAATGTGTCCTTTCATTTAAAACTAGTGGAATTCAGCCCGTTAAAATAAACGGGCGCTAGAACAGATTTTATTGATTTTTTGTGTGCAAAGCAGAGAGGCTGGGACCCAAGAGCAGCGCATGGGGTGGAGGCAAGGAAGTCAGGTGGGCCGCCGCTGCCACCGGAGCTTCAGGGTTGCGAGGGGGGGTAACTTCGTTGCTCCAGCAGGCGGAGCAGAACCGGCCAAACGGTTAACTAAGGCCTGATGTTGCTGAGTCACAGAGCATAATTCATCAACCCAGATCTCTTTACCTGTCGAGACTTATCATATGAACATTAATACCTTCCAGAAGATAATCAAAGAACTGCTGAAATTCATCTGAAGCCCCACTGTCATCGAGTAACTGGGTGGGTGGGACTGATGCTCCAGGGGCAAATGCCCCTTTGTCTGGGATCTGAGGGGGAGTTCCCCCACCTGCAGGAATGATGGGAACGGGTGTGCAGCCCCACCGAAGCGGCGGCCGTGGGAGGGGCCAGCCGCCCCCCCCCACGCGCCGCCGCCACAGAAAGAGGCCGAATTGCGGCCTTCTTCTGGGCGTCCGCTGCCCAGCTGGGCTCGAGCGCCCCAACGAAGCGGCGGCTTTGGGAGGGGCTAGCCGCCCCCCCATGCGCCATCGCCACAGAAAGAGGCCGAATTGCAGCCTTCTTCTGGGCGCCCGCTGCCCAGCTGGGCTCAGCGGAGTGCCCCAACGAAGCGGCGGCTGTGGGAGGGGCCAGCCGCTGCCCCCCATGCGCCACCGCCACAGAAAGAGGCCGAATCACGGCCTTTTCTTGGGCGCCCGCTGCCCAGCTGGGCTCAGCGGAGCGCCCGACAAAGCGGAGTAAACGGTAGGCAGAGGTGGGGGGGAGAGCGCATGTGCGTGTGCGTCCTGTCTCTCCGTCCAATCCCTGTGTCCCTGGGGTACATGCGCAGTAACCCAGGGACACACGGGACAACTTGGACGCAGGGACACAGGGACTTTATTATATAGGATGCATCTCTGGGTTATTTGTGGGGCATAGGAATTCATTCATTCCCCCCCCCCCCCAAAAAAAAATAGTCTGGCCCACCACATGGTCTGAGGGACGGTGGACCAGCCCACAGCTGAAAAAGGTTGCTGACCCCTGCCCTTGTACCTTTCTTCAAGACATCTGTCTCCCCCTCTTCCCTCCACATTACCAAAGCACACTAATTGATATAGCAACACAAGAATTGAGATCCAGTAGGGGCATACCCTCCAATATTTCTCCTGGCTGGGCTTCCCCAGCCACTCTGGGCGGCTTCCAACAGAAAAATAAAACATCACCATCATCCATAATCATCATTTTAAGATTTATACCTGCCCACCTGATTGGGTTGCCCCAGCCACTCTGGGCGGCTACCAACATTACAAAATCTTCTCTATACAGGGCTACCTTCATATGTCTTCTAAAGGTTGCATAGTTACTTATCTCCTTGGCTCGGTGGGTCATGTAACTCCATACCCTCCAACATATATCTGATGAAAATAGAGGCATCCTCAGGAAAAGTAGGACATTCTGGGGTCAAATTAGAAACTGGGATGGCTTCTGCAAATCCTGGCAAATAGGGACACTTGGAGGGTCTGCAGTGGCGTCAGAACACAGAACATTGATAGCCTTATCATCCATGCATAGGAGCCAACTCTTAGGGTCGAATGTCCCTTTGTACCCCCAATATAATATTTGAGGGTCCTGCCCCCACCCCAGTTGGTTGGCATTGCTGTTCAAATGGTGTGTGTGTGTGCCATGTTTTGTGATTATGTGGGGAGGGGCTTACCTCACCCCCCCATATTTTATTCAAGTTGTTAGCCCTGCCTCAATGAATGTTTCTAACCCTCTTTTAGAGGCATCTGGGCTGGTGGCCATCACTACATATTCTGAGAGCAAATTGAACAATTCTTTGTGTAGTTAAAAGCTACAGGGTAGGCAGATAGATTGTGCCTAACATCATAGGAACCTGACATAGAAGTCCAGCAGTGTGAGCACCCTGAAGCCACAGAAACTGGCCATGTGAACACACCCTATGCCTGATGCTCTGTGCGCACACATCATAAGATCTCCCCCGATGCTAAGATCCACCCCACATTCCTTTTTAATGCCTCTGCACAGCATCCTTAAGTGGCACGCATCTCTGCAGGAGTTGAGAGGTTTAAAAACTGTAGCTCTTTTACATACAGAACATTTCCCCTTGCCTCCCCCTTGCTGAGATGAACCTCCTCCAGTTCCCGTCATCTATTCTTTTCACATTTCAGTGCACATAGCAGGGGAAGCTGCATGGTGTAAGGACCATTTCCCCCACAAAGCAGCTGCCTATTAAATACTATTTAACCACTGGAATCATTTCACTCCACTCTCGGAAAACAAACCATTGTGTTTGGCAGGCTTGGGTTTTAGAGGAATGTAACTAAGAGCCACAGACAAAACCCAACACAATTCACCGGTTCCAGGACAGAGCCTGCTTGTATACACCAATTACACATTTATACTTCTTCTTCTTTTTAAGGGAAAAAAATGTTATTACAGAAATAAGCTCCTTGCATGCATCACATTCCAGGAACGGGCAAAACACCTCCATCTCTCAGCAAAGCTGACCTTCTCCCATGAATCCATTCAGGTCATTTTGCCACTTTTAAACATTTTAATAGCTACTCCCAATCAGATGAGACTTGTTGACATTTCCACTTTGTTGTCCACACCATAGGTGCCAACTCCCAGACTGAAAAATCCAGGATCGGTACCAGAAGTCGTGCTGCAGCCATTTTGGAACTGGGCAGAGCAATTTTGGAACTGGGCAGAGCAGCACTGGAAGTCGCTTCTACGCATGCTCTGCCCATTTCCAAAATGGCCGCAGCACCAGAAATCGCTTCTGCGCATGTCCAGAGACTCCAGACATGTGTAGAAGGAGCCTCCCCAGGCTGGTAAGAATCTGGGGGATTCACAGGTTTTTTTTAATCCGGGCTGCCAGTGGGAAATGGCTGGAAAAACGGGGGTTTCCCGGGCAACATGGGAGACTTTGCAGCTATGGTCCACACTCCATCTTGAAAGCTCCTAATGGAAAATGCTTATGTTGTGCTGGACTTTGTTGGTTGCCAGCCTAGAAACCTTTGGGATGAGAACACTGGTCCTCTGGGCCAGTCACTAGAGGCCTATCAATACCTAATTGCATCAAGGTGGTTGAGGTATGGAGAAGCAGGTATTGTTTGGTTGGCCATTGAGAAAACTGGACGCTGGACTAGGTGGGGCATTGGCCTGATCCAGCAAACTCGTTTTAGCTTCCTTGTTTGCTTGTTATTGTAAACTACAATAACAAAGGAGAAGAACAATTATAGCTGAAGAGAAGCCCAAGGGAATGAAAACAGGGTGTGTGTGTCTACCACTGGATTCACACACACCCCTCAACTACCACAATAGGGTTTCCTAAAGACCATCTTCCACCGAGGGGAGAAAATGGGCAGGAGAGACAGAGTGCAGAGTGGATATCTGCCCACCATCTTGGTGCTGTTGTGCCAGCTGAGTGGGTCTCTCCCTCCCAGAATGACCAACACAGGACCATTCATGAACCATCTTGCTTTGGAGGAGAGAAAAGAGCCTGGAGAGCTACTTGCCATCTTGTTCTCAGTGTTCCAACTGAGGTGACCACTCCCTCCTGAAGAACCACCTTGCTCTGGGTGGAGAAAAAGTCTTGCTGTCAAAAAGCTTCCTTCCCTTTGCCTTTACTGGTTTAGTACATAGTTTTAATTGATGCTTGGCACATCAACACTCCACTGTATGAAATGATACATACTTTTCTTGAGTAAGCAACTAAATAAATAAACCTGATCTCAAAGAACAATCACCAATATCACCAGGGAGGGAGGAGGGAATGGAGATATAATAAACAGCCAGTTCAGTTTCAATACAGTAAAGCCAAATAAAAGTGTTTGTAAATAAAATAAAATAAATAAAAACAATCCAAAATTTTAATTCTAAAAGTAACATTGTTGGATGTGGTTTTTTGATTCTTTCTTTCTTTCTTTCTTTCTTTCTTTCTTTCTTTCTTTCTTTCTTTCTTATAAAGCACCCATAAATTACACACATCTCAGCAGGATACTTCAATAGGTTGAAAAGGTAAAGCTTTTTTGCATGCAGAACATTCCCCAGTGGGACTAGCCTCCTACAAATTCCCCTCCCTTCCCAATCTATTATTTTTGTAATTCAAAGAACTTCACAGAGCAAGCTGTTGGCCTGCTCTCCTATTACTTGAGTAATTTCTTTATGTTCTGGGACAACAAAACATGGTATGGTATATGCTCTGAATTTTTCATTTCCCTAAAAACAAAAAATAGTCAACACAAACAAAGAAAAAGCCATAGAATTATACAGGATTTGGTAAAAGAGCTGGCTTGTATACACTGATGACATGGCATGTACTTCTCATTTTCATCCCCTACTTTTTTTTCAAGGAGCTCCCCCCCCCCCAATTTCTCTGGATGCTTTAAAGCTACCCTTTTAGGTCTGACACCTTGCCAACAGTAAGCAAGAACTGGCAACAAAAAATGTAGCTGATATCATGGTGGCACAAGAAGAAGTAGGTATCTAGAATCTCAAGGCAACCCCCTGCTTCCAACTCATAGGATGAATAATTTTTACAAGCTGGGGAGGTCTTGGCCTTGTTGTAGTTCCATGTTTCACTCTTCCTTCATTTATTAAATTTTAACTTGAGTATGTTCAGGTGCTCTGTCAGTAACGACACTTCTCTGAGCTCCCCAGTAGTGTAGTGGCAAATCCAGAAGCTCAATGTCCCTTTAATGATGGTCACAGCCATGCCTGATCACAACCATGTCCCTTTCTAAGAGCATATGATGTTCTAAGATGATACAATAATCCTGTAATTATATCATAATAATAATGAAGGAGGTATTGCAACGATCAATGCAGATCTTCATGTACTGAGTCTCCAACCATTTTTGGACTACAAGTCCCATCATCCCTAGCTAGCAGGACCAGTGGTCAGGGATGATTTGGAGTGCTCCAGTATCTTCTTTTGGGGTGACTTAAGCTATGTTTTCTTTGAAACTTCATGATATAGAACAAAACTTGCACATCATTCTCTTGAAACTGAAGCATCTTGTGTTTTCAATCTTCCTAGATTTTTAGCTTTGAAGCATGCAGGACAACTGTTATGAGGTGTTCTTCCTGTGTGCCTTCTCCAGAATGGCCCTAGGAGCCAATCTTCAGTGGCTGATTAACCCCATTCACTCTACAGTCATACTTTGGTTTAAGTACGCTTCGGTTTGAGTACTTTCAGTTTAAGTTCTCCGCGAACCCGTCTGGAATGGATTAATCCACTTTCCATTACTTTCAATTGGAAAGTTTGCTTCAGGTTAAGTGTGTTTCAGGTTAAGTACGGACTTCCGGAACCAATTACACTCATATGTTGGGTTAAGTACGCTTCAGGTTGAGTACTCCATGGACCCGTCTGGAACGGATTAATCCACTTTCCAGTACTTTCAATGGGAAAGTTCGCTTCAGGTTAAGTACGCTTCAGGTTAAGTACAGACTTCCGGAACCAATTGTGTACTTAAACCGAGGTACCACTGTATTTGATTCCAATCAAGACAAAGAGTGAGAAGACGTCCATGCTGATTTGGCAGCTCTGTGTTGCTAGAGGCAGGGACCCTGCTGCAGAAGTGGTAACAGGTCTTCGACACCCCACGACTTCATGCCGCTGCACCTCTGGGACTCCCTTAACACACTGTTTCCCCCTTGTTAAAGACCAGGGCTTACTTTCACAGTGGCCATGCTGTCTGGAGACAATGGGAGTCGGCATCTCACAGCCTCACACAACAGCCACACCTGCCCTAGGTTAACATGCCAAGCCTTTGTGACAGCCTGATGTGCAAAACACATCTGAAGCAACACGTTCATAGATTCACAAAAGCCATGCTTTCTTTAATTCACAGCATGTCAGTTTATTTCAGACGGGTTTTTTTTAAAATAAAAATATTTTTGATCATTTGGGAATTAATAGGAAATGACTTGAAAGTTTTTAGAAGGAAGATTGAAGTGAAGAGACATTTATCATGTTAAACATTACTTATTCTGACAACGATCATCAAGGAAACAAATGGATCCGGTCATAGAAGGTGTAAGCCATTCTTTTTCCTTTCAAGCATTCTTGTATATCTACCTTTATATATAAAAAATCTCTCTCTCTCTCTCTCTCTCTCTCTCTCTCTCTCTCTCTCTCTCTCTCTCTCTCGGATTTTTTCTTCTGATGAGTTTGGTGAATATTCTTCATGTTTTCCTTTACAACTCTCTTTCTGTGATGCTATTACTTTCTTTTGCGGTCCTTCATCATCTTATGTTATTCATTTTCCTTTGGGTTATGAGCTTACATCATATTTTTTGCCAACATTTATTTTGTATTGTCTTTCTTGCTTTTTAAAAAAAAAGCACACCGCACAGCAACTTGTGTTCGGTGAAGTTTGAGTGAAGGAAAGGCTCAGTGGCTTCCGTGTGTGCAGTATTTCCCGGGATATTGCAGCCATTACTGCTACACATTTCCTAGCCCTTCCCCTCCTGGGGTGGCCAGGAGGATTAGTGTTGTACCCAGTGTTTGTCATGGAAGGCTGTCAAGATCATTTGCACTTGCTTCATGAGTCAATTGGAGATGGGTGCTGGTAGGAAACCCCACCCACCTCAAACCCTACCAGGCAGGATTGGAGACTCTGCTCAACAGCTGCTCAGCACTGGCATAGATCTTGCATGGTGCACAGCACCCCTTTTGCATAGAAGCACCCTGCACCAGGCAGGATCAACACCTTCACTGAACAACTGTTGGAGAATATGTGCCCATCTCACCCTTGCAAGTGGCTTCTCTGCAAGGAAGCGGCTTCCAAAGCAGCACTCTACACCATGCAGGAACCTGGGAAGAACCAGCTGGTAGGAACCTGGGAAGAACCAGCATTTTCATGTGGCTTCCCCACCCAAAGCCTGCCCCTCCTTCCTGCTTGATGCCCCACCCACTGGCAGCCACATATCACTCTAGCCCATCCAACCCAACCTGTCATAGTTCATGGTTGACCATACCTGACTCGTACAATACCCAAGTCCCTCGAAATATGCCCAGTTTGGTTTTGGACTTAGCCAAATACTCAGCCCTGCCATACACACCACATTGAACTCCCTGCAGGAAAGACAGGGTATGAATGTAAAACAGAATCATAGCTGCCAAGTACCCCGTTTTCCCCGGGAAACCCCGTTTTTACTTACCTTTTCCCGGTGGTCCCCCGTATCACTTTGTCTCCCATTTTTCTCTGTTATTTTCTCCTGCCGGCAGACATTTTTTTTCTTGCTGATTTGCCCTTCTATGGGCACCAAAAATGGCCACCGCCGGCTTAAAAAGTCGCATCTACGCATGTCCAGAAGTGCATAGACGCGACTTCCGGTGTCGGCGGCGGCCATTTTTGGTGCCCATAGATGGGCGGAGCGACACCGGAAGTTGCGTCGACGCACTTCCTGACATTCGTACAAGCGACTTTCGAAGCCGGCGGTGGCCATTTTTGGTGCCCATAGAAGGGCAAAGCAACACCGGAAGTTATGTCAACACAACTTCCGGTGTCACACGGCTGCCAGTCCCGGATTTTGCAGTTCGGGACTTGGAAGGTAAGAACAGAATTAATGGCATTATTAAGGAAACACAGAGCGCCACATGACCAACTCCTAATGGTAATGGTAACCCCTTTCCTCAAAATTTGGGGGGGGGGAATTCTATTCATCCTTACCACCAGTGAATGGTGAAAAAGGAGAGGGTGCAAATATTGTCACATCAATGTTGAATTCAGTGTTGTGTGATGGCTATCACACAACCTATATGTGTCCAGTAAATCAGGGTTGGGATACCTGTGACCCTACAAATATTGTTGGATTATTATTCCCATCATCCCTGGCCGTGCTGGCTGAGGACGATCAGAGCTAGAGTCTAGCAACATCTGGAGAACCACAGATTCCTGCAGTAAATCTATAAATAATAATAATAATAATAATAATAATAATAATAATAATAATAATAATAATAATTTATTATTTATACCCCACCCATATGATTGGGTTTCCCCAGCCACTCTGGGCAGCTCCCAACTGAATATTAAAAACACAATACAGCATTAAACATTAAAAACTTCTCTAAACAGGGCTCCATTCAGATCTCTTCTAGAAGTAAGATAGTTGCTTATTTCCTTGACATCTGATGTGCTGGTGTTCCACAGGGCAGGCACCACTACTGAGAAGGCCCTCTTCCTGGTTCCTTGAAACCTCGGTTCTCACAGTGAGGGAACTGCCAGAAGGCCCTCGGCGCTGGACCTCAGTGTCCGGGCTGAATGATGGAGGTGGAGATGCTCCTTCAGGTATATGGGACCGAGGCCGTTTAGGGCTTTAAAGGTCAGCACCAACACTTTGAATTGTGCTTGGAAACGTACTGGGAGCCATTGTAGGTCTTTCAGGACCAGTGTTATATGGTCTCAGTGGCCACTCCCAGTCACCAGTCTAGCTTGCCACATTCTGGATTAATTGCAGTTTCCGACTCACCTTCAAAGTTAGCCCCACATAGAGCGCATTGCAGTAGTGCAAGCAGGAGATAACTAGAGCATGCACCACTCTGGCAAGACAGTCCGCGGACAGGTAGGGTCTCAGCTTGCTTACCAGATGGAGTTGGTAGACAACTGCCCTGGACACAGAATTGACCTAGAATCATAGAGTTGGAAGAGACCACAAGGGCCATCCAGTCCAACCCCCTGCCAAGCAGGAAATACCATCAAAGCATTATTGGCATATGCCTGTCACGCCTCTGCTTAAAGACCTCCATAGAAGGAGACTCCACCACACTCCTTGGTAGCAAATTCCACTGCCGAACAGCTCTTACTAATGATTAGGTGGAATCTTCTTTCTTGTAGTTTGAATCCATTGCTCCGACCTCCACCTCCATGGACAGCTGTGAGTCCAAAATGACTCCCACCTTATTAGGAAGCTTTCATTTCAAGTTAATGTGCCCAGAGCCTTTGTATGTTTATTTTATTTTTGATATTTTGCTTCTTCTTCAGCCAAGGATGTTCCACTGGTGCCTAATCACTCAGTTATTGTCATATGCCTGCTGTTTGCTGGGGAATGCCACAGTCTCCCCGGGGGGTTATACAGTATGCTCCACTCTGAACCTTTCCAAGTTCCAGACGCTGGGAGCATTAGCTGTTCTGTTATTATTATCCCCACTGATTGTTGATAAAGTGACAAAGTTAACAGGCGAAAGTGTCCCTTATTGCGGTGCGCAAAATATTCAGTTTGGATAAGATTATTCTAAAGGCACTTCAGTTCATCGTTATGTGGGCAGTTGATTCCAGTACTGTGAATCGTAGGCTGTGTGTGCACTGTACCTTTAAAGTACATTGAAAAGGACATTTTCCCACTCAAGGAATTCTGGGCATTGTAGTTTGTTAAGAGTTGCTGGGAATTGTAACTCTGTTGGGTGGGGAAGGTGTAAACCACAGTGCCCAGAAGGTAGTCCGCCTAGGAGAAGGCAAACTGTGATCCTAAAACCTCCGCTAAACCTTGTGGGATATCTCCAAGAAAGTCCCTTCCGCCGTAGGAAATCCAGAGCGAAGTTCCTAAGACAGCTGGATGGTGCCTTGTACGCCTCCTTCCAGCAACTCCTCCAGCCAACGCATTGCTCTGCTTTCCTTTGGACCACAACCGTCTTGTCACCTGATCAGCCCAGGACAGCCTGATCCATACAAGTTTGTGCTCCAGAGAGGTCACGTCAGTGCTGCTAATGCAATGGTTTGACCTCACCCCCGGAGGTGCACTCCATTGTCTCTCAAGACAGACAGATGTCAACAATATGAAAAAAAACTGTAGCTCAGGGTTAGAGCATCTACTTTGCATGCAAAAGGGACCAGGTTGAACCCCTGATATCTCCAGGTTAGGCTGGGTGAGAACCCTGCCTGAAACTCTGGAGAACTTCTGCCTTTTGGTGCAGTCAGTAATGAGCTGCATGGACCAACAGCATAACTCAGAAAAAGGCAGCTTCCTATGAACCTAGCTGCTCCTATATTTTGCTATTTAAATCCTGATACTTTTTACCCTTCAAAAGTAATTGCATATGTTGGCCCTAGAAGTTGAGATGGTCAGGATTCATTCTGAGGAAATTACATCAGGCGCCAAGGGAGAGACAGCCATGAGGAACTGAGCAAGCTGGCTCCCTTTAGGTGATTATCCTGCTGAATTGGAGCGAGCAAGAGATAGGCTGCGATCCCTTTTGAGGAACTACAGTGGTTTGTCCCTTTGATATCGTATTCATCTCTATATCTCTTAATTGTATTTGTAACCTTTCTGTGAACCTATTTTAAATCCAGGAATTAATCCCGGCACCTTGGCTACATTTGCTGCTGCCCCGTAATTCTAGAGCAGCAGTCGATATTAATGAAAGATTATTTGGCATAGCAGGAGGTTGCTTCCATCCCTCCAGAACCGCTGGGTACCTAATATATCATATGGTCCAAATGGCTTCCTGCTCTTCTCTTTATCAGTTCATTCCAGCTCTCCCGCCTTTGACACCTTAATCTGTGAGAGGGGCTCATCTTTATTAAAGGAAAATAATACACACACACATTCAAGAGTCTTGTCCTCCTAACTTTCACTGCGAAGAAACACAGGACAGATTTCTTTGGCATCCTCTTCAGGGCTGGTGCCAGGTTTGAGGGGGATCCTGGGCAAAGTCCCATTTGGCGTGGGATGAACTCTCATGGTGCCCCCTACACTAAACTTCTATTTTCATTCATATTAGCAAATTTAACAAAGAAAGAAAGAAAAGGGACAGCTCACAAGAGCCCCACAAACTGAGCAATTGGTACTTAAGCCAAGGGTCATACCTATCACCCCAAAACCCAAGGTTGTCTAATGTGAGCAGCATCTGCTGTGGTATGATGTGAGCAACAACTGTCTTAGATTTCACTTTCCTGCCACGAAACCCATCTGAAACCACCTTGAAGATCCAGTATCTTGAAGATGCTGATTAAAAAGCAGCAACAAATTTGCTGGTCTTTCTACCACTCAGGCCTGAATTTGACTCCAAGTAAGCTCGCTTTGTTTTGCCAGTCAAAGATAAAAGAATCCACATAAGAAAAAGGATTAGCAGCAAAGAGAATCTTTTGACCCAAGCAATCTTCATTTCCTTTGGAACAAAGTTGGAGAAGATGTAAATTACTTTCTCTGACACCCAGAGATAGAACAGCCATTAAAGTTAATTCCTGCTTCTGTCGATGCAGTTGTACGTCGGCATGTGAACACTTCAAAATGCTAATTCAGATTCTCGTTCTTTTTCGGAGATACGCATGAATTAATTGCACGTCCCCTTGACATATCATGTGCCATTTTGGTTCATTACATAAGTGTGTTGCAATATTTAACTGTGGGGGTCTTTGTTAGCTATTCATCTGTGCCTACTGTCAAAATTCACTGAATACCAATTTTCATACGTCTTTCAAAAGGTGCAGTTCTTTGTACTAATCAAAAGCCTTTCATCTAGCAGGCCCCCAAAAAAGAACAGTTTAGAGAAGATGTTTGTAATCTAAGCACAAACTTTTCCGAGACTTTGACAATGCACACACATGCACAAAACATATTTAGGAGCAGATTTGCATTTAGAAGAGAAAAAATAATATCAGCCAGGGCTGAGCCAAAACTTATCACCATTTCAAGGAAGATTTTTAACAGAATTGAGCAATTTTTCAACAATGTTGCGGCACTGTTTGACAAAATTAGATTCCTACTTGCTACAACAGGTGAGAGAGAAGGTTAGAAGAAGATTTAGAAGAAGAGTAGCATTTTACACTACTCTTTCCAGCTCTAATCTCCTGATTTACTTCAATGGCCCTCAGTGATATATTGCATACCATTGGGAAACTTTTTCAGCCTTATGTGATAGGACCTATTAACCACATTGTCCTGGCTACATTCAAACATATTTCATACAGCCATCAGTTTCACGTGGGCCCCTGAAGGGTTTATATTAATGCATATGTTTAATTTTTAGGGACATACATTGATAGCAACGGTGTTCCCAGTGTGAACTTTGGAACTCCCTGCCTATTAATATCAGCTAATCGCCTCCACTGTACTCTTTTCAGTATTTGCTAAGTTAGACAGGCCTAACCAGATGCTTATGAAGTTGGTGCGAGTATTTTATCTCTTTTTAGTCTATTGCCTTTTTAACTTTAGGAAAGTCTTAATTATTGTTGTTAAATTTTTTATTGATAATCTTATTGCTTTATCTCTTTTGTAAACGGCAGTGAAGAAGAAGAGGAGTTTGGATTTGATATCCCGCTTTATCACTACCCGAAGGAGTCTCAAAGTGGCTAACAATCTCCTTTCCCTTCCTCTCCCACAACAAACACTCTGTGAGGTGAGTGGGGCTGAGAGACTTCAAAGAAGTGTGACTATCCCAAGGTCACCCAGCAGCTGCATGTGGAGGAGCAGAGATGGGAACCCGGTCCCCCAGATTATGAGTCTACCGCTCTTACGCTACATCACACTGGCTCTCAGCACAATGCATACGGACAGGATATTTAATGCACTCTAAACTCATTTCTGTAACAAGTGCTTTTGTACTCAGGTTCTGTTTACGGACTTCCTATTGAGGCATCTGGTTGGCCTCTGTGAGTATAGGACACTGGGTTAAATGGGTCATTGGCCTGATCCAGCAGCCTCTTCCTATGTTCTTGTGCTCTTACCATAGCGCCCTGTTTCACTCTGTGCCTGTCAAGCTGCAGTCAGATCCCTACACATCTCCTCCAAGCTGCCTCATTTGAGAATATAATTAAAAGTGACTCTCCTCGCCAGTGCTTCCCACCCACCCTTCTTCCTGAAGTGCAGCCTTTAATATTTCAATTTGTAAGGCATCATAAACTAACAATGTACGGTACGGTGCACTAATAAAAATGGCAGATAGCAGCTTGCAAATGGCCTGTTTTCTGTGATTGAATGCTTGATCATGTAGAATCCTGGAAAGCAACCTGAGCATCATTGCAGAGGCAGGTGAAATATATTTTACTAAGTCTTCTCTCTCTCTCTCTCTCTCTCTCTCTCTCTCTCTCTCTCTCTCTCTCTCTCTCTCTTCCTCTGTATTTTCATTTGCGTACAAATAAAAAAGGCAGAGGGGGTGGGGAGCTGTAATAAAGAAAGATTATTCCCTGATAGAAAAGAGACAAACACAAATAAATATTTCTGACATCCTATGAATTGGTTTCAATTGTTAAAGAAACTTTCTCCCCATATCAAAGCTACTAGAAAGTCTTCTATCCCAGGTCTGCACACAGGGGTCAAAAGAGATGTGAAGAAATAGCCTCTCAAATTTAAGATTTTTTAGGAAGATGGAAAAAACCACATTTTTAGGGGTGCAGGGAACAGTTTTTGAACTTTTCTTAGGGAGAAGGAAAGATCCAGTTTTTGAAAATTCATGCCTAAGATCAGGGGAGAAAGGGGAACAACCACTCACCAACAGATCCCTGGGGGAACAAACAGCCTCGCTGAGTAAACTCTGTCTTCCGTTCTGCAGATCTTGCAACAATGGAGGGCGGGGCGAGGGGGTGGGGGCTGAATTCTATTTTACCAACATTAAGGAAAGGGACCCAGTGATCGCCTGCGATCTACCAAAACCTCCCGGGGATCTACCAGTAGATCTCAATCGGCCTTTTGGACATCCCTGGTATAGACAATACTAAGCTAAATGGTTGGGCTCAGTATGATTCTGCAAGCAGATACACAGGAGGGAACATTTCACCAGATTTCTTCCAGCAAAGGATAACTTCATCAGTTTCTCAGGGGTATTAGCATTGGCAGTAGCAGAACTTCCGTATTTGTGACTAAGAGCTTTTTAGTTGTTGACAACTTGGCCACCCTTTTGAATCACCAGTAACCAATAGCTGACCATGGAGTTGTGCTGTGCGTCTCATCTGACCTCCCCTTTGCTAAGATGCTGCTCCATACCAGGATGGAAGAGAGAAGAGGGAGGCAATGGGGCAGTGGGTGCAGTGCAAACACAGCAGCAGGGGCAACAGGCTGGCTCCATTTGCACCACACCAACCTTGCTGTTTACTTGCCTCTACTCCTCTCCATCCTGTTACACAGGGAGCTCAGGTGAGTGGCAGAGTCCCACCATGCTGTCTACTCCAGTCCTCTAGCATTTTTGGGGGCAAGCGGGGTGTGTGCAACCTTTGTAAACATGCCAGTCACTCTTTATACTGGGAAAGAATCTGTGTTGTCTTCTTCTCAATAGAATAACACGATTCCCTCTTTGAAAAGAGAAATAGAGCAGGGATGGACAAGCTGTGGCACTTCAAGTGTTGTTGATCAGGAATGACGGGAGCTGCAGTTCAACAACTGAAGGGCTGCAGGTACCATACACCCTAGAATAGCAGATCTCCACACCTGTAGTGGTTAAGAGCGGTAGACTCGTAATCTGGGGAACCGGGTTCGCGTCTCCGCTCCTCCACATGCAGCTGCTGGGTGACCTTGGGATAGTCACACTTCTCTGAAGTCTCTCATCCCCACCCACCTCACAGAGTGTTTGTTGTGGGGGAGGAAGGGAAAGGAGAATGTTAGCCACTTTGAGACTCCTTCGGGTAGTGATAAAGCGGGATATCAAATCCAAACTCTTCTTCCTCTTCTTCTGAAGAAGGCTTTTCAGGAGCCTATATCCACTGTTGTATGCAGCAGGAAAGGACCAAATAGACAATATTCAGTGCTGTCCTGTAAGCTGCCTGGATGGACATGAGCACAATGTCTAAGCTGCTCAGAATTCTTTGAATAAGAGTAGAGTGATGGAAATAAATGGTAAAGAACTATAGGTAGTACCTGCCCCTCCTTCTTTGCCCTGAGACATATATTGGTTTGGTGCTTCATATCTTTTTCAGGTGCATGGATTAGATTACCTTCAGATCCCTTTGAACTCTTGGGTTCTCTGAATCTTTTCCTGCCACTTATTCCTTTCTCCATCTCTGACGGTGACAGTCTGTAATTTAGCTCTGTGACCTATTAAACCATGACATAGTGACTCATGGAAAGAAAAAAAGAGAGAGATGTGCATATTCTCTTGGGTAACTGCTCCCTCGCATTCACCAATAAATCAAATCATAAATGACATGGAATTAGTCAGAGCAGAGCCTTTAACGGGAGACATTGTTCATTAAAAGGCTAATGCGATGCTCGCGATTGTTCACGCAGATAAAAGTGCGCTGCAGCTGATGGTTCAGATAAAGAAGCATATTATCTAGGGATGAACCATTTGCCCATTTTCCCGGGCAGAAAGGTCATTCAGTCTTCATCGGAGACCACTAAATGCTTCCCAGATTGCTCAACTTCTGCTGAATGGGAAGAGCAGCAAAATCACAGCTATAATGGGATGAAAAGCGACATAGTGGCTTTTGCAGTCCAGGGGCAGGAAGGAAGGACAGTGGCAAAGACAAGGAGGAGATCAGTGAGGTGGGGGAGAGAGAGACATTGGGTGAGTGGGAGAGAATAGGGGTGAAATTAAGAAAGGAGGAGAGAAAGGAGAGGAGGGCATGAGAATAGCCTGCTCCATGAGACCAATGGCCCATCTAGTCCAGCAGCCTGTTCCCACAGTGGCCAAGCAGATGTTGGTGGGAAGCCCACGGGCAAGAGATGAACACAAGGGTACTCTCTCTTCCTGTGGTTTCCAGGAACTGATATTCAGAAGCATTGCTGCTTCCATCTGTGGAGGCAGACCATAGCCATCATCCTGCAGATGATCTCAGTTGGGGCGGAGCAAGGTGGGTGCGGTGGGTGCGGTCTGCTCCAGGTGTCACCTCGGAGAGGGGATGACAAAATGTTATGCAACATTCAAATCTGTCGGGCGGTAGGCAAACTCCTCGTTGCAATGCACACAATCTCTGCAAAAAAACCAACAAAAAAACCCTCAACAACTCTGCCTCCCCCACCAAAAAATATGAAACCATGCTTTCAGGCAAAAAACAAAAACAAAAGTACAATGGGGTGTGTGACAAGAAATTTTTCACACCGGGTACCACCTGACCTTGCTACGCCATGGATCTCAGTGATTGAGCTGGAATATACTGTAAGAGATGGCTCTTCTCATTAGAATGCAGACAGAACTGAATTTGTCACACATCCCTGCATTCTGTAAACACCATTGGTGTAAGGTCTAGCACTTCAAATTGTGAGCCCAAGAACACGAATGCTCTGACTTACCAAAATGTAAACATTGCAAAATATAACATGGATGAGCATTCCAACATGTGGAACGATGTCTCTTGAGTATTTCCATATTTCCCAAGATGGGAAATAGTGGGGTTGGGAAAGTATTCTCAGATATGCATGCTAACGGGAATCTATAATGTTATCATAAGCACGATGCATTCAATTCTCTCTCTCTTTCTCTCCCTCCCTCCCCCCCACACTTAAAAAATGGCAGTGCTTCACCTGTCTGTCATCCAGATTTTTATTTTTTGATTGACCCACCATGAACGGATGGAAAATCTAATTCACCAAACTAATTTTCACATTCAATTTCTGGTTGAGAAATGTTACAGTATACAAAGAACCCAATAAAATTATATTTGGGCCATATAAGATTTTATTACGCCGCCTTTGATTTTACTTTTACACCTTGCAGAAGGTGATAAATCGGTTTGTTCCAATAACAACAGCTATTCAATCACACACATTATGGTGTGGCAGCTACAGAATACTAATTTTAACCACCGGTTTCAATGTGTCAAACCTCAGGTGATTACTTTTTCAATATTTATTTTTATGGGACTCTTGCCTCCCCCTGCTCCCGACCACTGATGCACATAAATATAGATGTGCCAAGAGTCCTAAATAAATGATGGGGCAAGAGCATTTATCTCTGTCTGTTGAAATATTTTGGGTTGATAACGGTTTGTGTGTGCTTTCACATCGCATCCTTTAGAATGCAGCCTCTTCAGCTGCAGACAATAAAGGATGTCCTTTATGGAACAATTTTTGCAAACTCCCTAACCCTGCAGTCTATTTAAAATGGATTGTGTCAAAATTGGTCGCTGTCGCATCGCTCGCAGTGAAAGGTCATGTGCGTCGCTTGCAGGAAGGCAGAGTGCAAAATGAAATCTGTTCTTGTCAGCACAGTTGTCCCGGCATAAACCTTACCATTAACATCAGTGGATATGCAAATGTTAAAGCCTTTGTTTGGGTTCCTTCTTTAGCTCAGTTGCGTGGGTTGTACAGCTTCCAAGGCCAGGGGAGGAGAGCCCAGCAAGGGCTATATTAGATAACACTTTGGAGTCTGACCAAAGCCATGGATAACGTCACCCACTTCCAACCACTGACACTATTAGTTCAGTGTCTTGAACTATAGGAGAGGACTCTGAGTTGCATCAACTGGAATGAACTACTCGGTTGACCAGGAACAGTCAAAAGTCTGATATCCTAAAATTTATACCAAGACTGACCAATCCAGAGGCTCTCTATAGCATACCAACTGAAGGAACTGGCTCACCCCCAGTCTGAGATGTGGCATTCCTGGTTCTAACCCTGCAGGGCTTGGCAAGTGTGAACATTTATGAATAGGAACCAGAGGAAGAGGAGAGCAGCGTAGCGTGGGTTGCTGGTGTCCAGGACGGGCAAGATGCTGATGAGTCCAGCTGGTGGACACAGCCCTTGGAGGGGGAATCCCCCCAACTCCTGCAGAGAGGAGCACTGGGCTGGGCCACACTGGTGGCACCCCTTGCCCTTCTCCCTCTGCCTGCGCCTGCTTAATGTGGTCCTGGGCTGCTCTGCTGCTAGGGCAGGACTCGGATCCCTGCAAAAGCCAGTGCCTGCATGGGGGCACCTCGTTGCTCTCCCTCAGAATCTAACCTTCTCTTCTCCAGGCTAAACATACCCAGCTCCCTAAGCCATTCCTCATAAGGCATCGTTTCCAGGCCTTTGACTATTTTGGTTGCCCTCATTCCAGCTTGTCAGTATCTTTCTTGAACTGTGGTGCCCAGAACTGGACACAGTACTCCAGTCCTCTGGGGTATTAGTCACCGCTCCCAATTTGGTGTCATCTGCAAACTTGCTCAGGATGCCCTCAAGCCCATCATCCAAGTCATTGATAAAGATGTTGAATAAGACTGGGCCCAAGACAGAACCCTGTGGCACCCCACTAGTCACTACTCTCCAGGATGAGGAGGAGCCATTGATGAGCACCCTTTGGGTTCGGTCGGTCAGCCAGTTACAAATCCACTGAATGGTGTCATGCTCTCCTCATGCTCTTGCATTCATATGCATTTCATCTAACATATAGATAGTTGCACACAGTTTTGCCTAATGTACACAGTTTTGCAAGCAACGTGGCTGTCTTTACCCAGGGGTGCAAGGGGTGCGGGGCACCAGGGTGCCAAATTCTGGGGGGCACCAGGTACCCACCATTGAAGCCGCCTAAGCTCTTAACTATCTGCCTGTTATGAAATAATAATTTTGATCAAGCTAGAAAAACAAAATACATATATACCTAGGTATTACCGAAATGTATACCTACTGTTTCACTAAAGGATTTTCGACTTTGTGCGCTCATTTACCAAAGATGCACCATGCCAGCGGCCGTGCCTGTCATTCACAACAGTGGTGCTTGTTAGACTCAACGGTGGCACTTGTTCTTCTCAACGGCACCATGCACGCGAAATTAACTCTTACATCAAAATATTATGTTACATATTTTATTGAGCTGCTATGCGGCAGCTGCACCTTTGAGACCTTTGAGGGCAGTTAAACAAAATTTGGGGGCACTGGGTGGATCTTTGCACCCGGGAGGCGCATATGCTAAAGACGTCTCTGGCAAGCAATTTCCCAAAACAGAATGAATCTTTGTACATTGCTTTTATCAATATGAACATCTTCTGTGTGGTTTTAAGTAATGCACATTTTTTTCACTTGCATTTTTCTTGTTGGAGAAGTGCATTGTGTGTGCAGATTTCAAGGGATAGTTTCATTTCTGTGTGTGTACTGGTTCAGGAAATGTGAACTTCTTTGGTTTGCATTAAATTTGGAAATAAACGAAAAACTGATCCATCTTGGTTCGTGCATTGGCTTGGAAAGAACGAATTGGCTAGGTTTGCAGGGGAAACACAGCCCAGAATAAGTAAGGAGGTAGTACAAGAATACTTGGCTAGTTTAGACGTATTCAAGTCTCCATGGCCAGATGAACTACACCCAAGAGTATTTAACTGGCAGAGGTGATTTCAGAACCACTGGCAATAATCTTTGAAAATTCCTGGAGAACAGGCAAAGTTCCAGCAGAATGGAGGAGGGCAAATGTTGTCCCTATTTTCAAAAAGGGGGAAAGAGAGGACACAAACAATTACTGCCCAGTAAGTCTGACATCAATACCAGGAAAGATTCTAGAGCAGATCATGAAGCAAACGGTCTATGAGCACCTAGAAAGAAACTCTGTGATCACTGAAAGTCAGCATGGGTTTCTGAAAAATAAGTCATGTCAGACTAATCTGATCTCATTTTTTGACAGAATTACAAGCCTGGTAGATGAAGGGAACGCTGTGGATGAAGCCTATCTTGATTTCAGCAAGGTCTTTGACAAGGTGCCCCATGATATTCTTGTAAAGAAGCTGGTAAAATGCGGGCTAGACAATACTACCTTTCAGTGGATTAGTAACTGGCTGACTGACCGAACCCAAAGGGTGCTCATCAATGGCTCCTCCTCATTCTGGAGAGTAGTGACTAGTGGGGTGCCACAGGGTTCTGTCTTGGGCCCAGTCTTATTCAACATCTTTATCAATGACTTGGATGATGGGCTTGAGGGCATCCTGAGCAAGTTTGCAGATGACACCAAATTGGAGGGGTGGCTAATACCCCAGAGGACAGGATCACACTTTAGAATGACCTTAACAGATTAGACAACTGGGCCAAAGCAAACAAGATGAATTTTAACAAGGAGAAATGTAAAGTACTACACTTGAGCAAAAAAAATAATAATAATGAAGGGCACAAATACAGGATGGGAGACACCTGGCTTGAGAGCAGTAGATGTGAAAAGGATCTAGGAGTCTTGGTAGACCACAAACTTGACATGAGTCAGCAGTGTGATGCAGCAGCTAAAAAAGCCAATGCACATTCTGCTGTGGTCAGACCTCACCTGGAGTACTGTGTCCAGTTCTGGGCACCACAGTTCAAGAAGGATCCTGACAAGCTGGAAAAATGGTCAAAGTTCAAGAAGGATACTGACAAGCTGGAAAAATGGTCAAAGGCCTGGAAACGATGCCTTATGAGGAATGGCTTAGGGAGCTGGGTATGTTTAGCCTGGAGAAGAGAAGGTTAAGGGGTGATATGATAGCCATGTTCAAATATATAAAAGGATGTCATATAGAGGAGGGAGAAAGGTTGTTTTCTGCTACTCCAGAGAAGCGGACACGGAACAATGGATTCAAACTTCAAGAAAGAAGATTCCACCTAAACATTAGCAAGAACTTCCTGACAGTAAGAGCTGTTCGGCAGTGGAATTTGTTACCAAGGAGTGTGGTGGAGTCTCCTTCTTTGGAGGTCTTTAGGCAGAGGCTTGACAGGCATATGTCAAGAATGCTTTGATTGTGTTTCCTGCTTGGCAGGGGGTTGGACTGGATGGGCCTTGTGGTCTCTTCCAACTCTATGATTCTATGAACTTGCTGGATCAGGACAATGGCTGTCTAACCTAGTAACCTGTTCTCCCAATGGCCACCCAGATGCATGTGGGAAGAACCTGAGTGCAAGCAGATACTCCCCTTTTGTGCTTTCCAGCAACTGAACCATTGCTGTGTGGAGTCAGAGCATAGCCATCATGACTCATAGCCACTGACAACCTTAATTCCTCCAATCCTCTTTCAAAGGCATTCAGGAGTCACCATTGCCTCCTGTGGCAGTGAGTTCCATAGTTTAACTCTGTGCTGTGAAAGTAAGTCATTTCTTATATCTATCCTGATTCCTCCAACATTCAGCTTCATTGGATATAAACATGAAAATGCCTATGAATAAACGATTCCCACTGTTCCAGCGAGTCCCCCCACCCCGAGTACATTAAAAGATATTGTATGCATCAATATTCTGTTCCAAGTTTCATTTTACAATTCTACATTTTGGATTGTGGTGATTTCTAGTCAATCTTTTAAAAGAACACACACACACACACACACACACAAAAACCCTTTCAGTTGATACCAATCCTTTCAGCCTTCCCAGAAGAAAGATCATCTCATCCAGTGTGTGTGTTGTTGTTGTTGTTGTTGTTGTTGTTGTTGTTGTTGTTCCCGCTGGGAGAATGATTGCCAGGGTTAAGATCCTGAACATCAGGTTAGGACCCTTCTCCTGCATGTGATAGTTCTCTATGAAGCAGGGTTGTTGTTGTTGTTGTTGTTGTTGTTGTTGTTGTTGTTGTTGTTTTCCTATGGAAAAACACTTAATTATACGAGCTCCAGCTGAACCCTTAAATGGTCGCCCTAACAGATGACCTCCGTAAACAGCTGGATCAAGGCAGGTCGGGGCTGCTGATTCTTCTAGATCTGTCAGCCGCCTTCGACATGGTCGATTATGAGCTTTTAGACCACCGCCTTGCCGACGTGGGGATTCAGGGTACAGTCCAACAATGGCTGCGTTCCTTTATCTCAGGTCGGGGACAGAGGGTGGCGCTAGGGAGGGGGTTGTCACCGTGGCACTCCTTGGTGTGTGGAGTCCCGCAAGGTGCAATCCTTTCCCCAATGCTTTTTAATATCTTCATGCGCCCCCTTGCCCAGATTGTCCGGAGTTTGGGGCTGGGTTGTCATCAATATGCTGATGACACCCAGATTTATCTGTTGATGGATGGCCGTCCTGCCTCGGCCCCGGACACACTTACCAGGTGCTTGGAAGCTGTGGCTGGATGGCTACGTGGGAGTCGGCTGAAGCTAAATCCTTCGAAGACAGAGGTCCTCTGGCTGGGTCGGGATGACATGGGGCGGGGGGGCCAACTTCCATCTTTCGCTGGGGCCCAAGTAGTGTCAGCCCCTTCTGTCAAGAGCTTGGGGGTAACCTTGGATGCCTCCCTTTCCATGGAGGCACAGGTTGCAACCACAGCCAAGGTGGCATTTTTCCATCTCCGCCGCATTAAGCAGTTGGTCCCCTATCTCTCTCAACCTGATCTAGCCACAGTGATCCATGCGATGGTCACCTCTAGGCTTGATTATTGTAACTCGCTCTACGCGGGGCTGCCCTTGAAACTGACCCAGAAACTCCAGCGGGTGCAGAATGCCGCGGCGAGGCTCCTTACGGGGTCCCGGCCGCGGGATCATATTCATCCAGTGCTTTACCAACTGCACTGGCTCCCGGTGGAGTACAGGATCAGGTTCAAGGTGCTGGTTTTGACCTTTAAAGCCTTATGCGGCTTAGGACCCTCGTACCTACGGGACCGCCTCTCCCGGTATGACCCACAGAGGACATTACGGTCCACAAATAATAACATATTGGAGATCCCGAGTCACAAGGTGGCTAGGCTGGCCTCGACCAGGACCAGGGCCTTCTCAGTACTGGCCCCGACCTGGTGGAACGCTCTGTCTCAGGAGACTAGGGCCCTGCAGGATTTGTCATCTTTTCGTAGGGCCTGCAAGACAGAGCTGTTTCGTTTGGCCTTCGGACTGACGCAGTCTGACCCCACGGTTACCCTCCCCTAAGGTTTTATTTATAATGGTTTTATCTTATTCGTAGATTTTTAATTTTAAAATTGAATTTTAACATTGTATTATTCTGTTGTTTTAACTGAATTGTTTCTTTTATATTTGTGTTGATATTATTTGTTGTTAGCCGCCCTGAGCCCGGTCTTGACTGGGAAGGGCGGGGTATAAATAAAAATTATTATTATTATTATTATTATTATTATTATTATTATTATTATTATTATTAGCTTGCAGCAAGCAATGCTATATATTATATGACATAATGTGGGTGCTTATTATGATTCCATTTTTATCAAAAAATTTTTTATAAAAGTCCTCCCCTGTATACTTTGTAGCGCCTGATTTCTGAGGGATTTTGAAACGCCGCAGAGGAGTCCACACTCCAATAGGGGAAGCTGGATCATGAGAGAGAGAGAGAGAGAGAGAGAGAGAGAGAGAGAGAGAGAGAGAGAGATGTTCAAATAGACACCATATAAACAATTACTGATGTTACCTGCATTCCCAACGGAGCTCATATAAATGAGAATACAGAGGGCTTTTTTCTTTTCTTTCTTTTCTTTTTTTTACGATTCTATTTCTTTCTCTATTTCACCGAGCCCATCAGCCTAGTAATAGATTTGTAAGAACAGTTGGGAGGTGGGTTGAGGATCAGTAATCTCAATCTCTTTATCTCCTCGGCACTAGAGACAGTAGGCAAAACGCGAGAATAAATAGAAATGTATAATGCAAGTGAACCCACTTCCACCTTCTCCTTGGCAGCTGTAATCTTTCTCTGGCTGCCAATGGGGTGATAACTTCAGCTATAACATTCAAAAGCCTATCTGGATGGGAATTGCTAAACGTACAGAACTTTTATCGCAATCCTGTGTGTGAGGTGTGTGAGCATGCAAAACACCTAATTCCAGAGGAAGATATACAAAACAAGCTTGCTGTGTGCTGTCAACATGCATTTCTTTGTTGAGCACTTCCGCTAGAAGAAAATCTGCACACATGAATGGAAAGCAATCCTCTGATTTCCTGTAGTTCATGAAAACCAGAGAGAATGTTATATTTCGCCAAAAGAGACAGACAGACAGAGAGAATTGAATTTGTAACTATGGCAACACCATTGGAACTCCTTGCATATTGATATCAAACAGACACATCCACTGTATACTTTGGGGAGCCTGCTAAAACCATTTTTGTTTAGACAAGCCTACCTAGATGTTTAGAACATTGATCTGAGTTTCGATTTTTCTTAGTGGAAATTGTGTGGTTTTTTTATCTTTATTTTTGTCATCCGCTTTGAATGTTGTTGTTTTACAATCCAGTGTTGTGTAAATTGTATGAAATAAATAAATTACACACACACCCAACTTTCAGCAATCATTTAGAGCGGGTGAAACTATGGGTGATAGTCTGGGATGTTTACCTGGCTTATTTCTATGGATCAGTGCAGCTGAAATAAGTTTAACATAAAACATATTCCTTGTGAATTACCTTTGACCCTGGTACAGGTCTCTATTTTATAAGTGACCAGGAAAGAACAGCTAACATCCTGACCCTAATAGCTGAAGAGGAAGAAAAAATCAGACCACCAATCTTTGCATTTGCCAGAATGATCTAGTTATCACCTCCTGTAAGGAGGAACCTGACTTCGCACTGACAATACAACACCCCACCCCCAGGCTTTTAAGGTAAATTTACTATCCAGGAACATGTGCACAAACATACATGTCTAGACTCTCCTTTGCAGAGGTCCCTTCTCATTCCTAGACCCTTCCAATTCTATGATTCTATTATTCTAAGTGTGGACTTCATGGGGCAGGGGCAATATGGCCATTCCTTCCACCCACACTCCAAAGGCTCAGACGGAAGAGAACTAGTTTGTTTCAGTCCTCATCAGGTAAAAACACACGAAGAGAACTAGCATGTTGCACACTGCAGTCATCGAGTGACGGCCATGCATAACCCAACTCTGAAATCTCCCTAACAAAAATGCTAAGATTCATGAACGCACATCTGGACTTAACTTGCTTCTTCTGATTTCCCTAACATATTCTGATCTTGGTTCAACAACCCACAGATACTTTCCTATACAGAAAAAAGGAAACAATGTGATTCTCACACAAATTATGCTGTATAAAAGTGTCCATCACAATAGCTGCTGATTGCTCCCAGTGTTCCCATTACTCTTCCTTCCTTGGAGTCATTGATTTGCATCAGTACACAAAGACAAATCAGGCATTTTATTTCCACATGTGTGGTTTTCGATCATTTCCTTCTCTCCTAGCCACAGAAGCCTATAAACTAACTTTCCCAGTTTCCATAAATGGGAATATCCACCCATATTGAATGAAAATGGGAAGAAAACACCCAAGAAGTTGAAAGTGGAGTGTTTTAAGCCAAGTCTGAAATGCTTTTGTGGACTGAAAAACTAGCAAATTTAAAGCAGGGTTGGGAATTCTGTGGCTTCCCAGATGTAACTGCACTCTGACTTTCATCCCCCAATAGCCATGCTGATCAAGGCTGATGGGAATTGTAGTCCAACAGCATCTGCTGGAGAAGACTGGAGTGGCAGAGAAGGTAAACACCTGAGAGACTTCAGCTTGTACTCTGATTGTGCTCACCAAGTCCAATTCCACCCAGAGGGCCACAGATTCCCCATTCCTGACTTACAGAGTCGGTTTCTATTTCAGTTTCTGTTTAGCACAAATAAAGGGATGATTAGAATTGAACTAGGAAGCAGGAGAATTGACAGCTCAGTCCTAACATGTCAGGGATCGTGCTGAAAAGAGCAGCACAGATGAGGAATGGTGAGCGCCTCCCCCTCCCCCTGCTCCTGGTCAGGACCCTGAAGCTGCCCAGGAGCTGTGGAGCAGTATAGATTTGGAACAGTGGTTTGCAGAGGGACATAGTTCAGAAGACAAAAGTTGGAAAGAACTGGGTGGTGAACAGCTAGGAGAAGAAGAACTGGGAGAGATTGGGGGGGGGGTAACTGATTATCTCTCACTGGAAAACCTACATCCGACCAGCCCAAGGTCATGACGAGTAGATAAGATGGCAGAACAGAAAGCAAAGTGGTTGCAGATCAGGTTGCAAGAAGTGATGAGGGTGATTCAGGGGGAAGCGGGTATGAACCTTAATTGGAGGCGGTTGGAGGTTGGATGGCGGCTAACAGATTGAGGTTGAATCCTGACAAGACAGAAGTACTGTTTGTGGGGGACAGGAGGCAGGCAGGTGTGGGGGACTCCCTGGTCCTGAATGCGGTAACTGTGCCCCTGAAGGACCAGGTGCGCAGCCTGGGAGTCATTTTGGACTCACAGCTGTCTGTGGAGGCGCAGGTAAATTCTGTATCCAGGGCAGCTGTTTATCAACTCGATCTGGTACGCAGGCTGAGACCCTACCTGCCCGTGGACTGTCTCGCCAGAGTGGTGCATGCTCTGGTTATCTCCTGCTTGGACTACTGCAATGCGCTCTACGTGGGGCTACCTTTGAAGGTGACCCGGAAACTACAATTAATCCAGAATGCAGCAGCTAGACTGGTGACTGGGAGCAGCCGCCGAGACCACATAACACCGGTCTTGAAAGACCTGCATTGGCTCCCAGTACGTTTCCAAGCACAATTCAAAGTGTTGGTGCTGACCTTTAAAGCCCTAAAAGGCTTCGGTCCAGTATACCTGAAGGAGCGTCTCCACCTCCATCACTTTGCCTGGACACTGAGGTCCAGTGCCAAGGTCCTTCTGGCGGTTCCCTCGCTACGAGAAGCCAAGTTACAGGGGACCAGGCAGAGGGCCTTCTCAGTAGTGGCACCCACCCTGTGGAACACCCTCCCACCAGATGTCAAAGAGAAAAATAACTTCCACACTTTTAGAGGACATCTGCAGGCAGCCCTGTTTAGGGAAGCTTTCAATCTTTAATAAATTAGTGTATTTTAATATTTCTGTTGGAAGCCGCCCAGAGTGGCTGGGGAAAACCAGCCAGATGGGCGGGGTATAAATAAATAAATAAATAAATAATAATAATTAGCACCTTTTCTCCAAGAATGGACTCTTTGTTCTTTCACTGTGATCTTTTTAAATGGTAAGAGACTATTTTTGCTCTGTTCTGCTTATCCACAGACAAAGGGAGGGAGGGAGGGAGCTGCTTCCGTGAAGCCTGACATAACAGTTCACTCCGGGGTTGTGCAAATCCATCCCATTTGCTGAGTAATTTTACTTGCTTTTGGGAAACTCCCATGGCTTCTTAGCAAAAAAGGGAGATGCCTTGCACTGGAGATGCCAGCTTGCAAGGGTGATGGGGGCAAATGATGTTGCAATGTCTTGCACATGATGTCAGGACATTGGGAGGAGCCGGGGTGGAGCCAAACATGACAGCTGTGTGGCTCAAGGGCTGGGCAGCTCCTTCTCTGCCTCCTCTTCGACCTGCTGGAGCCACACTATGCTCAGCTCTGCACTTGGCTCTGTGTTTGCCTCCATGCTTTTAGGGCCCTACCCCCCAAAATAATGGGAAGGGGCAAAAGGGCTCACCCCCCAGGAGCTGGCACCTCTGTCTTGCACCAACCTACGTCAGGCTTGTCCTCAATAATTAGCAGCAGCTCCCCAGGATTTCAGATAGGGGACACCACCATTGCTACATGATGCCAGTGATGGAAGTGTGGACCTTCTGCATTCAAAGCAGAGGTTGTACCACTGAGCTACAGCCTCCCAAATATATTTTGCTTCATGAGGAACCTCCAATTTTCCTCTTAATTTCAATCAGGCAAAATCTGAAAACATGGATGAAAATCAAGATTGCCACATATTTCTACTGCAATCTAATTATTATTGTTATTATTATTCTTCAATGAAAACAAAGACTGCAATGCCTTCAGAATTTGATATGGAAAATACTGAAATCTCAGTAAGAGTTGGATGAGAATCAGAGCTGTATGAATATAACATTATGTAGAATATTTCTGTGCAGCCTAAGACTGAGGAGATCTGGACAGAAACATAATACCTTTACTCTCTAGCTTTTGGTACACTACTGCCCGTAATATATTTATTGCAAATATTTATTTATTTTTTAAAAATAAATTCGATTGTATTTACGTTTGCGGATATATCAGAGTTTAATTGGGGTTAACTGAATGTATTAGGAAGGGAAACACAAAGTAAATTTGTACTTTAAGGAAAATCAAATGAAATGTCAGGAGGAAGAAGAAAGGAAAACAGGCTAGTGAGATAGCTAAACAGCAGAGACTGTAATGGAATCAGTTGCTTATTCCAGGGCTAGGAAAAAAAAATCAGATAAAGGATCACATGCTTTTGTAGACAATGTTCCAGAGGTAATGTGGCAACTTTTTGAAGCCCCAATTCTGGGATGCGTCCCTGAGCAAGTCACATGACCCGCACCTCGCTCTTGCCATGTGGTTTTTGGGCACCACATGAGATTGCCTCCCCAAAAGTGTTTTATGGGGGGCAAGAGCACAGTGTGAGAGCGCAAGAGATACCGGCAACCCAAAATCACTGCTGTGGGGGGTATGGAATGGGGCTCAGGTGAAAAATCTTAGGTTTTGAAACAAATGCTTTATACAGAGGTACCTTGGTTCTTGAACTTAATCCGTTCTGGGAGTCCATTCGACTCCCGAAACCATTCAAAAACCATGGCGCAGCTTCTGATTGGCTGCAGGACCTTCCTGCACTCAAGCAGAAGCCATGGCGGACGTCCGGCTTCTGAAAAATATATGCAGACTGGAACACTTACTTCCGGGTTTGCGGCGTTCGGGAGCCAATTTCTTCAGCAGCTAAGCTGTTTGAGAACCAAGGTACCACTGTACAGTAGTAGAGTTATGGTGCAGTACACCGATTGTGAACTCATTGAATGCAACATTATAGATTTAGGGGGAACACTATAAATTAATTAATGCTAGGATTTTGCTTATTTGTGATATGAAGGGAGAATGCAAGCTGCAAAGGAATTCATGGGCTAGCTTATGCAAAACAACCTGGCTGAGCTATGGCTATCAAAAGAACATCTGAGGGGCATTAACAATACCGTGATACCTCGACTTACGAATGACTCGACATATGAATGTTTCGAGTTACGAATGGAGCTCCGCTCACCATTTTGGATGCGGCGCGAATAGGATTTTTTCGACTTACAAATTTTTAGTAGGGGTTGCTTCAACTTACGAATCCCCCCCAAAAATAGGCTTCTACTAACGAATTTTTCGACTTACGAAGGTCCGTTCGGAACAGATTAAATTCGTAAGTCGAGGTACCACTGTACAAGCAAACTCCTTCCCCCTTACCCCAGGTGTGAACAGAAACTGGGGATTTGGAAGGTTGTCAGGGCAACTGCTTGGGGGTGGGCAGTGCAAGGATTGCGGGGGGAAGGGAAAGAAGGAGGAAGAGGAGCAGAGATCCATCTTGAGCGGGCAGGCTGAAGGTTGCTTGCACTTCTGCCTCTTGAAATGACCAAACCAAAGGATCTGGACTCCCACCATGCAGGCTGAAGTTGTAGATAGGTAAATAAACCATATTTCTTAAAAGCTCCACCATGTCTTCCATTCTACAAAACAACAGAGACCCTGTGTGATGCCTGGGACCCCATGGGCTTTTGCCACCACTCGACAGACACCCAACTTTTGTAACAATATGAACACTAGGGCTGCACACTGCATTGTGTCAAAGCCCAAAATCAAATTGGGCTGATTCAGGTGTGTCGAATCAGTCCACCTGGTGAGTGGAAAGTTCAGTCCTGCTCTCTGTAGTGCAGTCAGGAGGGCAGGAAGAAAATGCCACATCTATTTCTTCAACTGCTCCCTCCCAGCCACATGTTTATATATGAAATATAACTATTTACTATACTTTTCTGTCTAAAAGATGCCCCCTATTTTGGGGGACTCAAATTTAATAAAATGGGGGGGAGAGAGATGGCAAAGCTTTTGGGGGGCTTTTTTGGGGGGGGATTGCCCAGAGTTGTTGAGCATTTTTGGGAGGGGGGTTATTGAGGGTAATGCCTCCTGTCTGTCCTGTCACCGGCAGAAGCTGCCAATCACCCGTTCACGCAGCAACCAATAACAATAGCAATAGCAATAACAATAGGTGCTGACAACAATGGCAGCAACCAATCAAACGTCCACCCTGTGCACTATCTATGTATAAGATGACCCCCACTTTTTAGCATGATTTTTAATGAAAAAAATATAGTCTTATCCATGGGAAAGTGTGGTAAATATTAGGGCTGGCCTCTGATTCAATCTGGGCCCCGGATCTCGGTCTGTTCAATTTAGAGCTAATCCAAAGCCCTGGATCAGGCCCTGGATTAGTTTCTTTCGGTGGGGGTGGTGTTGTGCACAATCTGAGTGAACACTCTCAGGTGGCACAGAGGTATGCATCTTTCATATTTGTTTCTTCATTTTTGTCTTTGGTATTTTTGCAGCCTTATCCTTTGAATGCTCTCTGCATCTCAGTCCAGTTGACTGCAGCTTGCCAGCAAACCAACCCCAGCTTATTTGTTTGCTTAACTGAAGAAACATATTTTGGCTGTGCTGATTTTTATTGATTCTGACTTAGCACTAGGCTATTGAACTCCCTCGCTTAACACGTCTGTCATGAAGAGCTGTGCATCAGGGAATCACAGTGATGAAAAGGACCCAAAGAGGACCTAACACAATCCCCTGCCCAAAAGGAGTCTCATCCTCTGATGTTTCACAAGATGGGAAAGGTGAACCAGGGATGCTGTGAACATCAGAAGAAGTTTCAGATGCCAGTGTGAATACCTCATACCCATTTTTGTGCATGGACAAATCCAAAATCTACCCTGGGAAGGCTCTTCTTTGAAAATCTTGCTAGTGTACGGCTCTGTGCAAAAACTGAGAAATGCCATAGCTCAGTTGTATGGCATTTGCATGCAGAAAGATCCAGGTTCAATGCCTGGCAGCTCTAGATAGGACTGGAATTGTCCTGTCTGAAATCCTACAGAGCTGCTGCAGGTCAGTGTAGACAAAACTGAGCTAGACGGACCAAGGATCTGACTCCCTGTTTTCGCAAGACCAGCAGCTTGACCCAGTATAATGAAGCTTCTTCTCTTCCTATGAACAACCATGGTCTTACCACATGGGAGTGGTGAATATTGTTGGAAGTTTCCCAGTAGCGCAGAGTGAAACTTGAAACAGATGCTGCCCGTGTCGCCTTGCCTGCAATGCTTCACTCAAAGGCTCCTTTGTCATGGCAGCAGAATTGCAAGCATTGCTCACAGAGGCCACACCACAATGGGCTGGTAGGGTGGCAACAGCAGGCAGCAATCAGGTGAGCTGCCTTATACCGAATCAGACCACTAGTCCTTCTAGTTCAGTTGAGTTTGCAGTGATTGGCACCATCCCTCCATGGTTTCAGACTATGGTATCTCCTGGCAGGGATTGAACACTACCGCTGAGCTATGGTACTTCTTTCAGTGGTGTAGCGTGGGGGGGGGCACAGGGGCAGTTGCCCCGCGTGCGAAATTGTTAGGGGCTGCAAAATTTCAACACCCGGTGCTGCTTCAATACAGCTGTGTGCTTCTACTGTCAGGCTCCATTGAAAATGGCTTCTCCATGTGAACCAGGAAATGACCTCTCCTTATCTTTTCGTCTGCATTTTCCTGGGTGACATGGGCACTATTAGGCAGTAAAAGGATCACTCGCTGGATCATCACCTTGTTGTGGTGAGTGGGCTTGCACGTTCCTATGACCCTTGTGAGCGAAGCTGTCGGGAGTCTCGTACTCCCAGCAGTGTTACCCAATGTGGTAAGGTCAAAGGGGAGGAGCTAGACAAAGAATGATCCAAGAAGTCCTCAACAGCAGAACAGGCAGATGATAACAAGCAGTATGTTACAACGGCTGTGAAGGCAGATGAAGGCTGTAGCAGATAAGAATCTACCGGTCATTGTGATACTCACCCCATCGGAATAGAGCCTTACTGCGAAGACTGTGCGTTGGTCAGCGTGCACTGATCTACACACATAAAACAAATTCACACACAGGTGTCTTCCTAAACCCCACCCCAAACCTCAAAAATTTATGTCCCCACTGTGGAAGGATGTGTGGATTCAGAACTGGCCTCCACAGTCACTTACGAACTCACTGTAAATATTGTGTTGATGGAAGACAATCTTACTCAGCTACAAAGAAAGAAGAAGAAGAAGATTAGGCAGTTGAATGTGCATGTATATTCTATATGTTTCCCTCCCTCCCCGCCCCCCCTATCCGTACAGCCCCAGGCACTAGCAACCCCTGCTATGCCACTGCCATCTCTGATGGCCAATTGACACCACCCCTTTCCAGGCTGCTCATAATTGCCTCCACCTATCCACCTAGCTGCTTCTACCACCTCCTGCTTGTTGCTGCTGACTGCTGCATCCTGTTGTCATCTTCTGGTGCACTGTAATGTGGCTTCTAAAGCAATATATTCTGCCTCCTTTCCCGGCATGCTACTTTGTCTAATGAGAGGGCCGGCACCGAAATTACTTCCACTGCCTTTGACTGTGATTCCTGCCTTGCAAAGGGTTTGGAAAAGATGGCCCTTCCAACCCTACCATTCGATGATTCTAAGCAGTGGACATAATCAGCCCAGAACTCATTGACTTAATATTTTAAGGCAGTTTTCGCTTCAACTGTTTGAAGTCCCTTCACACATCCAGGAAAAGGCAGGTGTAATGTGGGTGTGTTGTATGTGCACCAAGTTTATTCCTGAAGACATCCCACAGAATGCAGGTTTACTCTGAGGAAATGCCCCAGAGGGTTTATCTCCTAGGATACGTTTAAAGACGAGAGTTGTGAGGTGCCAGTTTCCAGTTACCTAAGTACTTGGTAGGTGGGTGGGGAATGTTCAGTCGGAGTGAATTTGGCAACAATTTTGCTCTTGCCTATCTGCATGTTCCTTTTCCTTAGTGACAATCCCTATGGTAACAGCAGCAAAAATATATTTTAAAAATCCCCTAAATATCCTGAAAGGATGAGGGAGACATTGGTCTTTGGTTCGGCATTTCATGCTACAGGAAAATGCATAAGCAAACATGAACAGATGTAAGTTCCTCCTGCAAAAAAAAAAAAAAATCTTCTCAGATTTCCCTCAGTGAGCTGGGATGTTTCTGCTGGCAAAGAGTGTCTCTCTCAATCTCTCTCTGTATGTGCACACACACACATGAACATGAGGTGGAGCTCCTACACCAAGGGTTGGGAACCTTGCACAAATGGGCATTGCTCATTGCATCAAAGCTTTCACATGTCCAGCTATGGAGGCTTCCCTTAGACTGGTGACCATGTCAGCATGCAGACATCTAGTGGGTGAGGGATGTGAGAGATCACTACACAAAGGGAGCTGTTTTATTTTGAGTTACACCATCAATCTCATTATCAGAGGCACTGGATTTCCTCCAAGATTGGGGGCATGCATGTGATGTCATGCGGCCATGTGCCATGAGCACGCAATGCAGGAAGCCGAGCTCTCTGGAGGAGCCGGCCACTGGACCTGCATCACGCATCACACATTGCATGTGTGACATCACATGGGTGCAATGCACTCAGGTCTGCCTGAAGATTAAGGAGGCCTGGCCCCCTTAAAACAAATATTGAGGGGGGCTGGAGGCACCTCTAGAGTTGGTGCACATGCTCAGTATTGTTTGCACTGATTGAAGAAGAGAAGAAGAAGAGTTTGGATTTGATATCCCACTTTATCACTACCCGAAGGAGTCTCAAAGCGGCTAACAATCTCCTTTCCCCTCCTCCCCCACAACAAACACTCTGTGAGGTGAGTGGGGCTGAGAGACTTCAGAGAAGTGTGACTAGCCCAAGGTCACACCCAGCAGCTGCATGTGGAGGAGTGGGGAAGCAAACCCGGTTCCCCAGATTACAAGTCTACCGCTCTTAACCACTACACCACACTGGCAGCAGCTGTCCAGGATTCCAGGCCAAAGACTCTCCCAGCCCTACCTGGCAATGCCAGGGGTTGAAATTGGGACTTTTGGAATGTGGTTCATGGGCTCCAACACTGAGCTACAACCCTTTAAGTGACCACATCACCCAAAGGGTCACCAGAAGTAGGCCATCTGCCCCTTGACTGCATCACATATTCCATATTAATATCCCAAATGGACAAGTGTTTGAGCTGCTTATTCCACTCTCCTTGTTCCTGCTATTAGTATTTATCCGTACTGTATACTAGAACACATATATATGTGAAAACATAAAGGTTTATAGGGACAGTTCTTCTGGTTATAATTACCTTTCCATCTCACAAATCTGTTTTCATGGAAAGCAATCAAATATTTAATAAGGGACCTTTGCATTAAAAAAACCACCATGCTAAATGACATATTTTTTAAAAAACAGCTGTTCTCACTGTCATTGTCCCTTTCTGAAAGGGGTGTTCTTTTGGGGGGAGGTCAACTTATGTGTGTGTGTCAACTTATTGCTTATTATTATAGAAAAAGAAATAGAAATACTTTATTGTCACTGTACCACTTGTTTACAGTGAGATTAAACGAGCCCCCCTCCCCCCCTCTCTCAGTCCTTGTTACACACTGTGTGCTGTCGTACGACCACCAACCCTGAATGTCAGCTGCAATGTTGCTGTCTTCCATTCAGCAGCCTCACGGCCCATGGGTAAAAACTTTAACCTGTTGGTGCTGCTTATCATGCTTCTGTATCTCCTGCCCAGCGGCAGGAGTTTAAAAAGGTGCTGGCCAGGGTGTGAGTCATCCCTGAGAATGCTCCTCGCTCTTCTGAGGAAGAAAGATGGATTCTTTCCGATAAATGTGTCAGGCCCTGATAAATGGCACAAGTTAACTCTCCTATGTTTAACCTAACAAGCTAGTTACAGCCTTTTTAATGTGTACATCTAAAAACGTAATGTTCGAAAGAAGCAGACACACATTTTGTGCCGGTATATTTCTAAGGCAGAACTGGCTGGATGCAGCTGCCTGTTGAAATTATCTTCAAGACTACAGATCTGGAAGAGGGAACCTCAGGCTCAGAGCCTTAATGAGGTTGTCTGCTGCCTGGCCCTTGGAACTCTCCCATAGGCCACACCCCTTTTTATCAGACCACACCCCTCACCAGCCCTGTGCTCTTGCTTTCTTGAATGCTTTTGCCCGGCTGGAATATGCACTTGAACTGTGATAATGCCTCTTATTTCCCTTTCCTGCTTCGGAGTAATCACACTTTCAGAGGCCCTCCCTTACTTCTGCAACAAGACCTTACCCTCCAAGCTTAGCTGCCAAGTATCCTGTTTTTCGCGAGAAACCCCTGGATTTTAATCTGTTTCCTGCTGTCCTCCCAAATGGAGAAAAATCCCGGAATTCCCTCGGATTTCCTACCTGCCAGGGAGCCTCCATTTTGGGTGCCGCTCTTCCCATGTGTGGGCACCGGAAATAGGGCAGAGTGGCCTCGGAAGTCGCTTCTACGCATGCCCAGTGACCATCTTGGTGGGGGCCGCCATGCGAAGCAACTTCCGGTGCCGCGTCCCACATTTTTCAGCAGGAGACTTGGCAGGTATACCTCCAAGTGTCCCGATTTTCCAGGGATAGTCCTGGAAGAGGGAGGAGGAGGTGCATAACTTTCAAAGTTTACTCAATATTCTAATTTTAAAATATAGTTTTCCACCCCATCCTTCTGTGATGAGTAAGTTGCTCTACACTTATCTACCCTTAACTGAAGAAGTGTGCATGCACACAAAGCTTATACCTAGAACAAACTTAGTTGGTCTCTAAGGTGCTACTGGACTATTTTTTAATTATTTCGACTTCGTTAGAACAACACGGCTACCTACCTTGCTCTACCCTGTTTCTCACGTCTGAAAAATCCTTATGCTGATACCTCCTGCTCAGTAAAATCTAATCGCTTTTCATTGTTTTCTGCTCACAGATCCCCCTTACTGTGACCTTCTTTGAATGCAGACTAGGAAATGTTCAAGTTTTGATTCCTATTGATAGTTTTCTGCCACTCTGCAGACACCTCCTGCAGTTGTCTTGGGGAGCTAAAGTATTTCATTGATCTTTCTGCCTTCCCGTGACCTCAGTTTCCCCACGAGGTCTTCATCAGGGTCATATTTTGGACACCAGCTCCCTGCTGATTGGGACAAAGGTGGCCACCCCAAACTGAGCAAGCCATTTTCAGTGAAAGGTCATGACTCTAATTTTCTTGAAATGAGAAGCAATCTTTGGCACAGTAGGGTGAATAGGAGAGGGTGTTTTGCTCAAAAATGCATGCAATGCTGCTTGCAGTCAAGACAACGGAGTTGTTTTCTCCAGTGTCTGGGAAGCAGCTCCTGCCTGACCTGTACTCAGACAAGTGTGAAGCCAAAGTATGAATGCAGACAACAGGAAAGCATAAAATATTGAACAGATATATGTCTTGCAGATATACTTCTGTTTTTGCATTAAAAAAAAACCAGTGGATTTGGAGGAGGAGGAGAATTATCATATGGAAATGTGTGGGTATATTCACCCTTTCCAAAGCTTTCCACTGCCATTGTTATTTCCCTGATCATCTGTTGCTTTAAACTATTTCCCCATGGTTATGGCTTTCTCCTCCTTTTATTGTGAGCTCAGCCAATCAGGGATCATGCAGTGAGTTACGAAATCCAGCCTATCAGGGATAATGTAGCGAATGTGACAACAACTTAAGTCTGATCTGGGCATTCAAATCATGCAGTTAGCAGCTGCATGGAGGGAAAGACTAGGGGGCCACATTGGCTTTACTCTCTAACATCTATGCATTGGTAGATGGCAGCTTGCCTTGCACACATCGCAAAAAGGAGCAGATTATGCACATAGAACAAGCTATCTGTAGTGTGTGTGTGTGTGTGTTTAATCACACATACACACAGGATAGTGGGGCTATTGGGCATTGTCCCACTCTTCTGCTCCACGTTATTACTAATTATATGATTTGAATGCCCGATTAAGTGCATTAAGACAATCAAATTTTGCCGTGCTGAGCTCACAACCCCTTGGACTTGTCACATAAGCAATCTAAACCACTGAAGCCAATGCAGAGTGAGGGCAATGCTTCCTGAACAAGTGAAAACCGCAATCCAAACCAATCAGAAGGTAGGGGAAAAAAAACACATGTAACAGTTCTGTTCTGTTCTGGTTTTTTTTTTTTTTGCATTTACATTTTTCAAAGCTTTTTATTTATTTCAGTTTGTTAAGTTGCCTTGTTTTTCGGGATGCTAAATCAACTTGCAATCAACTTGATAGCCATAGCTGCCAAGTTATCCCTTATTTTAAGGGATTTTCCCTTATGCTGAATAGGCTTCCTCGCGAGAAAAGGGAAAACTTGGCAGCTATGTTGATAGCACAGTGGTCAGATTTGGAGAGCATAAGGAAAGACTTCCTGGACCAAAGGGACATCTAGTCCAACATCCTCTTCTTACACTAACCAACCAGCGCAATTGCTCTCTCCCCATGTGTGATTCCCAGAAACTGGTATTCAGATGCTTACTGCCTCTGACAGTGGAGGCAGAACATAGTTAACATGGCTAGTAGCCACTGACAGTCCTATCTGCCACAAATTTTTCTAATCATCTTTTAAAATCACTGAAGGACATAGTCAACCAACTGGGTGTTCTCCAGGTGTTGTTAGTCTGGCGCTCCCATCATCCCTGCCTATTGATAAAACATCTGGAGGGTATCACAATGACTATCACTGCCTGTAGGAGATACACAAACCTGCAGCCCTCACAACGTGAGGCTACACTTCACAGAACTGTAGGTGGTCTTAGTTTTAGCCATGTGAGTTTTTGACACGTCAACAAAGCTTGACCAGGAATCCTTTGCAATTGACTTTCCCCTATATAACCACCACCACATCAGCTTTCATTTGCTATCCCACCACTCGGGAGTGATTGCAACATGTTCCCTAACATAGCAAATACAACGACACGGAATTTTTTGCTCCCTTCTTTAACACATGGAAGGGGAGGGAGAGAGTAGGGGAAGGGAATCAATGATGTGCAATCTTTAGCCCAACAATGAGTGATCTGGCTTTTCTTTTTCCCCTGCAGTAGCAATAGCACAGATAGTAATATCATTTATACAGGTCACTGCGTGCAAGCTTTAAATGTCAGTCTTAGCATTGCAGAAGCGGAACATAGCTTTTATTGATTGCAGAAATGTTTCATAAAGTTGGGCTGAGTCTATTCGTTTCTGTGTGTGTATCTTTTGAATGGCACAATCTGGGTTCCAACAAGGCTATACTTTCAGCCACAGAGTAATTTCAGCACTGGGGCTTTGGGGTCCTCAAGAAAAAGCTGTCTTGGGGGTGGGGTGCAGATCTTAACCCAAAAGAGACAGAATGTGCTCATTGAGAATTGCCCCTGCACCCTGCCCAAAAGAAGACTTATGAGACAAACCATTAGGATAATGGTTCTATGTGGTAATATAACAACTTGTAGGAAAATTCACTAAACTAACTGAGTTCAGAAACTATGTGCAAGTGGGGATTTTATCTAATATCTGGTAGGGAAACATCGTTCCAGACCCCGGGCATGTGATATAGCCACAGCATGTGGCTCCTCAACAATGGATGGGGATAAAGTTGCTCCCTTTTTCCCAGGTGAACCTTTGTTCACCATGGCCTCACTGTCCAGTGTTCACCCAAAATGTGCATGTCAACACCAAGATGATGGGAAGTTGAAGTCCAGCAACATCTGGAGATACACAAGTTCCACATTCATGCTCTAAACATCCATAAGTGGGTGCCCCCCCTGACCTGAAAGGGAGATGCAGAAATTGGCTATGCACAAAAGTGTAGTTGCCCATTTCTGGGCAGAATGGGCCTTAGTGTCAACATGAGAATATGATCCAAGAGAAGTTCAGAGAAAACAAGGAACAAATCTGAAAGGAGACCTTGCTAAGGACAAACAATGCCTGAGAAGCAAAGTAACCGATGAAGAATGGGAATGGCAGAGGAATCAAGTACAATAAATTATATGAGAAAATGCCTGAGATGTAATTAGGAGTCCACATGAAAAATGAAGGTCAGATAACAGTGAATGTCTCATTTAACCATCCCCACTCCAATCCAAACACCGGAGAGATTGTCGTGGGTGGTAAATCCATCCATCTTTCCTAGAAGAGTGGTTTGAAATTCAATAGTTGCATAACCTCACCCTTCCAGCTGCCTTTAAATTCCCTTGGCATAGCTTTAAGCATTGGCTGTGGTGGGTTTTAAGGCCCAAATGGGCATTCCATTCTAACCAGAACATGTGTGGCTCGAGGTGCTTTTGTGCCTGCTATTCCAAGGCAATAGTACTTACTAAGTACTTACTTACTAAGTACTCACTGTACTTAGATCAACGGTAATAGGGAGAATGCTAACTCCCTTATCTCACTACATGCATGGAGAACACTCGGAACCATTAACCCCACTGGAAGGTGGTGTCCAAACACCTATCACTAATCATTCCAGATCCTTAGAAGTCTCTCACTTGTCTGGGACTTTGAATTGTCTGCTCCAGCCCAAATGGCAAGATCTCTCTATAGCAGGCATCCCCAAACTCCGGCCCTCCAGATGTTTTGGACTACAATTCCCATCACCCCTGACCACTGGTCCTGTTAGCTAGGGATCATGGGAGTTGTAGGCCAAAACATCTGGAGGGCAGCAGTTTGGGGGTGCCTGGTGTAGAGAGAAACTGCAAGACACATCATTTCTGGATTCTCCATTTACAGATCATAGAGTCATAGAACCATAGAGCTGGAAGGGACCCAAATGGTGAAATGTTTGGACTGTTTATTCTTCTCTTTCCCATACTTCATTGGTTGAGCATCTGCTTTGTATGCAGAAAGCCCCAGGTTCATTCCCCAGCATCTCCAGCTAGGGAAAGAAGTCCAGTGTAGTCATTGTTGACAATATTAACCTAGATGTATCTGTGGTCTGACTCATTATAAGGCAGCTTCCTGTGTTCCTATCTCTCCCTGTTATTTGTTTCTGACATAGTAACATACTAGTGTGATAATATAACCAATAAAGTATCCATTTGTCTGTAGCGTCCCTGCGTGGTTATCATCATCCTGGCCTTGAGCACCAGTCAAGACACACAGAGAAAAGGGAAACAGTGGATCAACCCCATTGCACCTGTTGTCCCAGCAGAGAAGCAACTTACGATTTTGTCCTTTGTTACAGAGCTCTAAGAAAAGTTGTGCTGAATCCGTAAAATACTGCTGTGAATGATGATGATACTGCTTTCATGCTAGGTAAAGGTAAAGGGACCCCTGACCTTTAGGTCCAGTCGTGACCGACTCTGGGGTTGTGCGCTCATCTCGCATTATTGGCCGAGGGAGCCGGCATATAGCTTCCAGGTCATGTCAAAGCCACTTCTGGTGAACCAGAGCAGCACACGGAAACACCGTTTACCTTCCCGCTATAGTGGTTCCTATATATCTACTTGCATTTTGACGTGCTTTTGAACTGCTAGGTTGGCAGGAGCTGGGACCAAGCAATGGGAGCTCACCCCGTCACAGGGATTCGAACCGCTGACCTTCTGATCAGCAAGCCCTAGGCTCAGTGGTTTAGCCCACAGCGCCACCTGGGTCCCTACTGGACCCCTACTGGGTCATGCTAGAGAAAAGCATAAATAATTGTGAGGATACTCAAACCTCCCCCCGCCCAGTCTTGATCATGGCTTTGGTGAACAGGATGGTGCTTCTGTGGTACATAGCCAGTTGGGTTCAGTAATGTCATGACCTCATCAAAGGTACATAAGTCTATTGGTAGAGAGGGCTGCTGCCTGAGCCTGTCACATGGAGGAGCCCAGCTAGTTATAAAGGGGGTCCTCTTTTTTAGTTCCACTGCCCTCTAGTGGTGGTAGCTTGGGAGAGGGCATTGTCTGTGGCAGCCCCTGTTAAGCTGTAGAATTCCTTCCCCCTGGAGGTGCATCTAACACCCTCATTGCATAGTTTTCATCATATACTGAAAATGCACCTCTTTGCCCTGGCTTTTTACACCTAAGACACAATTTTTAAGGATCCACTCTGTTCCTTTGATTGCAAATTGTTTTAACGGATTTCAATGCTTTTTAAAAATATTGTTGCCACCTACCCTAGGATCATCTGTAGAATGGTGGTTAAGAAATCCTATTATTATTATTATTATTATTATTATTATTATTATTTACTACTATTGCCATCAAGGGCAAATAAAGCCTATTGAGAGAGGACAAGGGGGGGGGAACCATTTCATAAAAATTACTGACAAATTATCATAGAAGGAAGATACTGTTCAACATTATTTTTACTTTTTTAAAGTGATATTGAAGGTTGTAGCAAGTTGCCTCATCTCAGTTGTTGGCCTAATGCATTTTCAGGTGGGTTATATATTGTTTGCTGCTGCAAACTCTGTAAAAATGAAACCACAGGAGATGGAAGTGCGGAATAAACCAAATTGACTTAACACTGTGCGACTTTTGCTGCGGCTCATCTCAAAATTGCAATTGTCCTAGATTTTATTTATTTATTTATAATAATAATAATAATTTTTTATTTGTACCCCGCCCATCTGGCTGAGTCTCCCCAGCCACTCTGGGCAGCTTCCAGTCGAATATCAAAACAATACAGCAATAGCACAATTACAAAAGTCACAAACAATACATAAACCACATCAAAAAAAATACACAACCGAATAGAAAACAATTTTGACATAAATCAAAATCTAAAACTAAGAATACATCCTTAATACAGTTTAAATAACATAGGTAAAAAATAACAGGAATTTAAACAAAAAAAAAAAAACAAAACGAAATGGAGCCCTCTCTGCCCAGCAGCGGCGGCGGCAACAGTCCTTTATAAAGCCCATCAGGCCCCGCCCTGGGCCAGGTGGTGAGTGGCAGGACTGGGGCCTTCAGGCGCTGAGCAGGGGAGTCCTCCTGGCTGGTAGTAGCAGCAACAGCAGTTCTTATAGGCCTTGGCCCCGCCCAGGCCAGGTGGTGAGTGGCAGGACTGGGGCCTTCAGGCGCTGAGCAGGGGAGTCCTCCTTTATTTGCTTGTTCACTTTGACAGTTGTCCAACACGGGGCACTCCCTAGGTGACTTAGTACCAAGTTTCAAAACACACAACATTGTTTGAAAATCGCCATCAAATTTAACCGATCAGTACATAAAACATAAAACAGCAGTCTCTACAAAAACTAAAGAAACAATTGCATCACAGAAAGCCACTGGGTTATGTTCCTAGATTTGGGAAACCATCACAATGTTATCTAGGGATGCGACCAGATCCAGGGTCAGAAGTTGGTCAAGTCAGAACTGGTCAAGAACCTCAGGATTCTGAAGGGTCCATCATCAGGTCAACTTGCTGCCCAATCAACCACTCTGAGGCCTGGCTTCCATCTGTGGTGGCTGGCTAGCTACCCATCTGCTTGCCCCACCTTCCAAGAAAGGGCCAAGAAGGTCATTCTTCTCAGAGCATGGCATTCTCAGCTGTCTGGCAGTGACCCTATAAGCAACCCATAGTGACAGTGACATGAAATTTGGCACAGTTGGATCCTGATCCACCACATAGTTGGCAGAAGAGGGAAGTTTTAATCTAGAGCAGTGGCTTTCAACCTTTCTGAGTCCATGGCTCCCTTGACCAACCATATTTTTTCTGTGGCTCCCCTGTGGGAGCCACTAACGCTGGGGGTTCCGTTACAGAATACACGGAAGAGGGGATTCCCACATTCCTCCCCTGCCATGCTTCATTCTTACCCTGATGCTGCCAAGATGTGCTTGTGCTCTACCTTGCCCTGAGCTTGTGGAAGGAGCCTCTATGTAAGTGTGCCAGAAATGGGGAGCAGCGGGAGAGTGAAGATTAGGGATCTGGAATGTGACTAGGAAGTAGGGAGGAGGGGGGAGGGGAGGAGGAGGACTCAGGGAAGGATGGCCACTAGGGAGAGAGGGGGGATGTAGGAAAATAAGGGCTACAAGTTAATGAAAGGACAACTCCCCCCCCAGGTGTCAGGGACTGGGCAGAGGAGGAATGTTGGAGACTGCCTCTCCAGCCTGACCCTTCCAGGGAGGAGGAAGGGGAAGACTGTATAGATTTACAACAGGGGTTTGAGGGAGGTCGCCACTCAGAAGCAGATGAGGGGGAAAGCTGGGAAATCATGGGAGAGCCAGAGCAACACCAGGATGACATGTCATTAGAAAGCATTCCAAACCCCCCTTCTCCCAGAACCCAGTGAGCCTTGAAAGTAGGAGAGCAAAGAGCTCAATAACAGGGGGCACATACATAGCTGCCAAGTTATCCCTTTTTTAAGGGATTTTCCCTTATGCTGAATAGGCTTCCTCACGAGAAAAGAGAAAACTTGGCAGCTATGGGCACATAGCAGCACCCATAGAAGTGATGGATGAGGAAGTGGGAGAGACGGGGTGTGTGGAGATTCACTTGGGACAACGCCATTATCAAAGAGGCTGGGTTTTCTAGCCTCTCTCTGTAAATACTGAATTTAAAAAAGGGATGGTAAAAAATCTTCCCTTGTCTTTATACTTTCCTGGGCAACAGCCAGGAGTCAATGACAGCATCCCGACACCAGGTGTCTCCTGAATTTTCCTCAAGCCACGGCACGCTGGTTGACAAACAATAATCTAGTGTGAAAATAAGTCACAGCTGGTATCAGGTGAGCTTCAACTATCTGCTTCACAATGCAGAGGAATTGCATTTTAACTTGTCACATCTCTTGACAGGGCCTATCACAGCACCATGGGCAATTCAAATGTGATATAGCACTTCATTTTTGCAGTCGCCCCAGCTTTATTAAGCTAAGCCCTCGTCCCCTTCCGTGATGAGATCTTATTTGACTTTCGCCTACACCTTCTCTTGAGGAAACATTGATTCTTAATCACTATAAACAGGAACCATTTAATGGGACGTTCTGGGCAAAGATCCAAGGATACTGAAAATAATGGAATACTTCAGCCAACTCAATGAGGAGTTAAGGGCCAGATACTTTTATCACAACTAAGCAGTGGTCAGCATATTAAGAGAAATGTTTGATTTTTGTCACGGCCTCAATACTTATATAACCTTGGTAGGTTTCTATATATTCATTCTCAGTCTTTCCACAAAGTAATGCTTTATTCATTTGTCCAATGGAACAAGCAATAAAGTTTAAATAATAATAAGATGAAGAGGGTGTTATGTTTTTATTCCCCTGACCTGGGGTTGCAATGCATAACCATTGCAGTAGCCCAGGCATATAGATTTCAGTTTTCATACAGAAGAACTGGGAATGACTAATTGACTAAAATGCTGAACCAGACAAAATATACTTGTCTGATTCTGAAACCAAGCACATTTCTTAGTTTGCTCAACTATGTTGCCAAAACACTGAAGGGAAGTTTCAATGGTTGTCCTGTATTTCACACTTAAAACTAAAATTGTGATCATCTGATAGTGATTGGCCCAAGGTCACCCAGCAAGCTTCATAGCACAGCAAGAACTTGAACTCAGCCCTTTCAGGATGAGGCCCAAAGCACAATTATGCAGCTGCAAGTTGGATACATATGCACACCTTATGACGGATCTTCGCTGTATTACTTAGCTGGGCACATCAAAGCAAAGAGCACAAGAGAAGGAAACAATGGTGCTGAAGTGAATATTTTTTGTGGGGCATGGGGTGATTTTGGGGAAAGTTTCATCAAAATTGAAAGCAGGCAATTTTGGTAGATAATTGCTGAGAACATGTTTCATAATTACAGTGGTACCTGTAGTTACAAACTTAATTCATTCTGGAGGTCCGTTCTTAACCTGAAACTGTTGCTGCTGCGCCGCAGACACACGATTTCCATTCTCATCCTGGGGCAAAGTTCTCTACTTGAGGTAACTCTTCCAGGTTAGCGGAGTTTGTAACCTGAAGTGTTCGTAACCTGAGGCGTTTGTAACTTGAGGTACCACTGTACAGTGATCTTTGACTGGACAGTATCATCCAAGAAAATCAAACAGAAAACATTGCCTTCACTTGAATAGGTTTTGTCACATCAACACTAAGGGCGTGTGAAACTGTGAATTTTAGTTTATTTCAGCTTCTCATTTTTACTCTTTTGGATTCAATTCTCCACATTTCTGCAGCAATTTATTTTTAAAGGTCCTTAAAACCCATCTAAGGGACCCAGGTGGCGCTGTGGTCAAACCACTGAGCCTAGGGCTTGCTGATCAGAAGGTCGGCGGTTCGAATCCCTGTGATGGGGTGAGCTCCCATTGCTCGGTCCCAGCTCCTGCCAACCTAGCAGTTCGAAAGCACGTCAAAATGCAAGTAGATAAATAGGAACCGCTACAGCGGGAAGGTAAATGGCATTTCCATGTGCTGCTCTGGTTTGCCAGAAGCGGCTTTGTCATGCTGGCCACATGACCTGGAAGCTATACGCCGGCTCCCTTGGCCAATAATGCGAGATGAGCGTGCAACCCCAGAGTCGGTCACGACTGGACCTAATGGTCAGGGGCCCTTTACCTTTTTACCTTAAAACCCACCAATACTTTAGTGTGATTTTCTCCTAATTATTAGGAGTTTTGTCTAATGTACACATTTTTGCAAGCAATTATAATGCATTTTTGTATGTTATTTTCACTCAATTATACACTAGTATATGCATTTTTGTACACATTGCATAGCTGGAGAACTCCCTCTCAAAATTCAGAGAAGTGCAAATTCCAAAGGATAGTTATTTTAGTTCCTGTATTGGGTTGATATGTATTTCCTGGGAGACAGTGAATAAAAATGATGGCACTATTAAGACATTGCCTGGAATTAAGCCGCAAATGTGTCCGGCATGCTAAAGCCATTTTATAATGAAGTTATAAACTCTTGAGTGGAATAGCATTCTAGGGCAAGTATGTTGCAGAAAGCAACTGGGTTATGTCCCTAGTTTTGTAAAACTATCACATCGTTCTCTAGAGCTGCATTTCTATGTACATGTGGTTTTCTTAGTCCTACAGCTTAATTCAATTATCCAGTATTCAGGTTGCTGAATTTGCTGAGCAACTCAAGACTATCAAAATCACACCATTCTCAATTTAGAGAAAGAAATAAAGAAAGCAGAGAAGTGGAAGAAGGAAATGAGTTGTTGTTGTTGTTGTTGTTTAGTCATTTAGTCGTGTCCGACTTTTTGTGACCCCATGGACCAGAGCACGCCAGGCACTCCTGTCTTCCACTGCCTCCTGCAGTTTGGTCAAACTCATGTTCGTAGTTTCAAGAACACTGTCCAACCATCTCATCCTCTGTCGTCCCCTTCTCCTTGTGCCCTCCATCTTTCCCAACACCAGGGTCTTTTCCAGGGAGTCTTCTCTTCTCATGAGGTGGCCAAAGTATTGGAGCCTCGGCTTCAGGATCCTTCATGGATCACTGCCTTGTCATGGCAAAGGGACTTCAATAACTCAGAGAAGCTATGAGCTATGCCGTGCAGGGCGACTCAAGACAGACAGGTCATAGTGGAGATTTTTGCCTAAACATGATCCACCTGGAGCAGGAACCGGCAAGCCACTCCAGTATCCCTGCCAAGAAAACTCTGTGGACAAAGACAGCAGGAAATAAGCACTGGAACTCAAATGTGTTTGGAAGTTGCACCTCCCCACACATAAGCTTTGCCCTTGAACATCCAAACCATGATTTAACTCCTTGGCATGGGAAGAATATAATGTAGCTAAAACTGCTCACCTATATCAGGGTTGGTTTTCACCATCTGAGGTTAAAGATGAATATTAAACTGCCTTATATTGAGGTAGACATAAATCCATCTTGCTCAGCATTGATTATTCCGATTGACAATAGATACAGGCACAGGGTAGATCAGAAAACACAGGCTGTTTTTAGCTAGATGATAATGTCAAATAATTATGAGCCCTCTGAAAGCAGGGATGTGGGAGAAATTAGATTCAGTTCATGTTTAAAGGAAAACTAACCTAATTTCCACTTTCTAAAACAAGTTGTGAACCAAAACACAACCCTCTTTTGAAATTTGCACTTTTCTGAATTTTGCGATGCTGTTCTCCAGGCAAGTAATGTGTACCAAAATGCATATACTAGGGTGAAGTATGCATATACAAAATGCATATACTAGGGTGAAGTGTGTACATCAGTGAAAATGACACGCAGAAGTGCATTAAATTAAGTGATTTTTTTGCAAGCATATATACATTAAGTGAAATTGCATACAAAAATTTGCACTGAATTGCTGATTAATTTTAAAAGAAGATCACAACTTGCTGCAGAAATATGGAGAACATTGCTCCTCTGTTGCTCTCCACGCTAAATAATAATAATAATAATAATAATAATAATAATAATAATAGCTAGCTGGCGTGGAAATGTTGAGAACTGAGCTTTATATTGGAAAAAGAGAGAAACAAAAATCGACATATCCATCCATCCCTACAGAGAGCTGAACACTGGGCAAGTCACTCCAGCATGGGAGCCTTTTCTTAGTTCAGAAATAGTACAGCCCAGACAAAGGTTAATTTCCTCACCAAGAACTAGGCGCACATTGCAACCAAATGACTGTCACAACTCGCTCCCCTGACTTGATGCTTCACTGACTGCAGCAGGCGTTGTTGTCGGGTTTTTTTTTAAAAAAAAGTAATAAAAATATTCAGATGATTGTTGTCAGTAAGCATTAGAAATCTTGCTAAGTGAAGAAAGTTGCTCAGCAGCATTAATTTGAAGCAAAGCATTTGCAAAGCAATAAGTTGCAATTTTATTAGCCTTTTGGACATTTAGGACTATGTTCAGGCACTATAGGGAGGAAACATATTTGGAAATCAATATAGTCTCCTCCCACTGTAATTGGTGCTAATTGACATTTTATGAATGGGTGGAAAACAAATTGGTTACTGCTTTGACATCCCTCAAAGCCAGAGTATCTCCTTCAAGTAGCATCCCTGTTTAATATATCGATTGCCGATGCTGTTAGAGAAATAATAGCTTATCCACATTTTCATGATCGCAAGGCAATATAGATCCATTGACTCAATTAAAATTCAGGAGGTGCCCTTTTGGCAATCAGTTTTCACTGAAGTAATAGCGACGTTACTATCCGTTTCTTTTATTTATTCTTTTTTCGAAAGGTGGATTTAGTGTTCTGATTTCTTTCCATTTACTTATTTATTTAAATGCACAATCCAGCCTAAGGCAGATAATAACATTTTGCAAGAAAATGAAAATATAAAATGTAAGTAGAGACCTGTCAGATTTCATGAAAGTGTGTGTATCTGAAGAAGCAGGGTGGAGGGAGAAAGTTTCTCACTCCACATGCATCATAGAACCATGTTGATGCTATTCTTTGCTACAGGAAGGTTTCAGGAACTGACTTCCCCTTAACTTTATTCCCCTCCTGTCAGGAACTATGGGGCTCAAGGCAGAAAGCCTATGGTTCAGGCAATATTCCTTTCTCTTTGCACTACCAGTCACTGGACAGAGGTGGGAACTATGGACTGTTCCAGCTATGATATAGTCATCTGTGATCAGAATCTTCCTACTTCATGTGACCCAGGAGTGCCAATGCTGTCCTATTGCTTACTCAGTCCCTCTGGAGTTTTATGCATTTCCTCATTCTCCACCACTTCTTGGTCAGCGAAGCCTCTACACATTTGATCTATGTTTTTAGACTGTTCCCTTGCTCATTTACCATTTACTGCTTGTCTTCCACACCTGACTCCTGATTGGTTCCCAGGCCTGTCCCACCCTGCTGTACCAGAGGAACGTAAACTGAGTCAGAACCTTGGTTCATCCAGCTCAGTATTTTGGATTCCAACTGGCAGCAGCTCTTCAGGGCTTGTTCTCTGTTCTCTGGGTCTGCCCTCTCAGCTTGACCTTCTGGCTCTTCCCATTCCCCTCTACCCTACTCCCATCTCCCACTCAACAGTTGCCTATATCTTGGCTCCACACTGAAAATCAAGCCTATTTCTATCTTCTTTGTCCCGATCCCTGGTCCAAGTCTAATCTTCTAAGCACAGCACCACCTTCAACTAACTCCCCAATTGCCCTACAACTCACCCTATGGTCCAAACTCTCCAGTTTGACTCTCTCTTTTTGACACATGCAACATTTTGATTCTCCTCCCCTTTTCCCACTGAAGCATCTTCCATATTGCATGGTGGGCCGAACTACCAATGGCAGGGGGCAGGCAGTTTCCATTCTAATGTATAAAAAAGTATAATTAAAGGACAATAATGTTTTAGTTTGTGCAGCAAAACACATCCAGACTATATAGTTGCATTCAGAAAAGATAAAGTGGGCAACACTGAAACTGCAAAGGAGAATTTATTCAAGCGGTAATTCATGGTCCTGCTATAGTTAATGCTGTAGCCATGAATCAACCCGTTTATAGGACTATGGCGCATTGGGTAACACACAATTCAGTTTTACATATATACAGTCAGCTTATAAATGTACACATTTATCCTTATTAGGTTGTGAAATGTTCTGACTCCAAAGGTGACAAAATACGTATTTCACAGCTAATGGGGGCCATTCATTTTTCCATAAGTCCCAGTGGGCTCCAAGCACCAAAGGATATACATCAGTTGTGAAACCAAATAAAATGGGTACATTAAAATATCCCAATAGATTTGTAAATTAGGAGGTTGTAACAACTGACTCCAATTCTCCTTGTAAAATACGAAGGGAATTGTCGTGGGGAAAGAATGGCCATTGTGCGGGAGAAAGTGGCCAGTCTGGGGCCAAAAGTTGACCATTCTGGCTTTGAGTTGGACTCCTGAAGTTAGAGCCATGGGTGAAATCTAAAGGAGCTCAATAATGTAATTGATGCAGCCAATGCAATTCTGGGCTGCATCAATAAGAGTATAGCATCTAGATCAAGGGAAGTAATAGTACCACTGTATTCTGCTCTGGTCAGACCTCACCTGGAGTATTGTGTCCAGTTCTGGGCACCACAGTTCAAGAAGGATACTGATAAGCTGGAACGTGTCCAGAAGAGGGCAACCAAAATGGTCAAAGGCCTGGAAACGATGCCTTATGAGGAACGGCTTAGGGAGCTCGGTATGTTTAGCCTGGAGAAGAGAAGGTTAAGGGGTGATATGATAACCATGTTCAAATATATAAAAGGATGTCATATAAAGGAGGGAGAAAGGTTGTTTTCTGCTGCTCCAGAGAAGCGGACACGGAGCAACGGATTCAAACTACAAGAAAGAAAATTCCACCTAAACATTAGGAAGAACTTCCTGACAGTAAGAGCTGTTCGGCAGTGGAATTTGCTGCCAAGGAGTGTGGTGGAGTCTCCTTCTTTGGAGGTCTTTAAGCAGAGGCTTGACAGCCATCTGTCAGGAATGCTTTGATGGTGTTTCCTGCTTGGCAGGGGGTTGGACTGGATGGCCCTTGTGGTCTCTTCCAACTCTATGATTCTATGATTCTATGATTCTATGTAAGAAGAGGTGTACTGGATCAAAGAGTAGTCTTGCTGGACATCTTATTTCCTAGGGGCAGTCCATCAACAAGGTGAGGTGAATCCATTTGCCTCAGGCAGCAGATCTGACCTCCAAAACCCTGCCCCAACTGCCATTGCGCCATTGCTTCGCCCACACAATGACCACAGCACCGTTGCCCACGCTGCTGCGCCTGCTGTGTTCTCGCCACTGCCTCATGCTTGCAGCATGGGCACAGCCACAGGCGAAGGTGCTACTTTGGTGGTGCAGCCAGTGGTAGCAGAATGGAGGGGACCCAGATCCGTGGCAATGTCATGGAAGCAACATTAATACATTTTGAGCTGGCACAGCTATTTCCCTCCATAGCCATCCAGATATGTCTGAGAAGTCCAGACTGTAAGAGGACCTGTCCACTTATCATATGTCTGCTAGGTTTACCTCAGGGGCTTTTGGTGAAGCTTTTAAATAAATAAATCAAAGGGTTACATGCATGAAAACCCATGGATGGATGTGCAAGGAATTTGACAGACCTAATCCACTCTGGTGGAGCAGGAACTGGCTAGCCACTCCAGTATCCCTGCCAAGAAAACTCAATGGACAAAGACAACAGGCATATAAGTGCCTGGCGTGCTCTGGTCCATGGGGTCACGAAGAGTCGGACACGACTAAATGACTAAACAACAACAATCCACTCTGGAGGGGCTCCTTTGCCTGCAAATTTCATCCACTTTGTGCGCAGGGGAAAAGGTTAAAACCATGGTCAGATTACGAGTTGTAGTCAGTGGTGGAGGAGAAGAGCTAACCTTCATATTTAGGAGAACAGATTTGGACCTCAATAACAAATCAACTGAGAATGGCATAGAGCACTGCAGGAGATTGGACTAGATGACCCATGGGGTCCCTTCCAAGTCTACAATTCTATGGTTCTTTGATTTTATGAACGAGATCAGGCTGCTTCCAAACAGCATGAGGGCAAATTTTGTCAGTGCTGCTCACTCTTAATATATACAATTTAAGCATGACAAGCAGCTAGTGTTCCTTTCAGAGGTCAGCCGTATCCTTGGGGATTTAATGCTGAAAAGTCAAGTTGCCTCATGCACATCCCTGTTAGGAAGGACACTAGGCAACTCAGCTGTGCTGCCTTCTAGGCCTCAGCCATATGACTCTCTAAAAGTATATGTGTGTATGTGTGTGTCTCAAAGTAACTCAGTCGGATCAAAACTGAACCTAGCCAGAAGCCAGTTGACTTCCTTTTAATGGACCTGGGCTCTATTGAGGCTCTTCAGACTGGAAAGTATCTTTAGAAATGTGGAGGGTGGAGGGAGGTTCTCTAAGGAGATTATCTACCCATATCTGTAACGGTGTTCCCCAACCATGCACAAATTAAGAGTGCACGACATTCCATTCTGAATTAGGCCAAGCTCCATTTAGTCCAGCATTTGGACTCAGTAGCAAGCAAGCAGATGCCCCTGGGTTTCCCCATACTATTAGTGAGCCACGCGTGCACACACACACACACACACAGAGAGAGAGAGAGAGAGAGAGAGAGAGAGAGAGAGAGAGAGAGAGAACACAGAGCTCACTATCTCATTTTAATCAAATGCAATGACAGACCATTTCGGCACTTTTTCAGCAGGGCAGGGGCAAATTCTTTTCTTTAAAAAAATCAGCGGTTTTTTGGGTTGTTGTTGTTTTTTAAAATAATAATAAAAGAAATCAAACTAGTATAGCATTGACACCCATCTTGCAAACTTCTAACTAAAAGCTACCATTTCCCCAAATATGCTGGGAGCAGCATCATTAGGAGGCATTCAGGGCAACAGCTGATGGCCAACCTGTATGCAAGAGATGGGGGGGAGGGAATTGTGATTGTTGAAATGGGATGCAGGAGGCCTAGCCACAAGTCTCTACCCCCTCACTTCCTTATCCCCCAGTTGATGGTCAGAGTATTAGGCTTTTATCTATGTTAGAACAAGCTTATAGGGGCACATGCCAGTGCTGGAGAGGGACAGTGACCTTTTTTTTTTTTGCCTTTGTACAGCTTCTGGACATTAGGGCTGGGCGATACCTGGTTTTCAACACTGTGATATAGCACCATCAAAACATGATGATCATAAAATCATAGAATCATAGAGTTGGAAGAGACCACAAGGGCCATCCAGTCCAACCCCCTGCCAAGCAGGAGATACCATCAAAGCATTCCTGACATATGCCTGTCAAGCCTCTGCTTAAAGACCTCCAAAGAAGGAGACTCCACCACACTCCTTGGCAGCAAATTCCACTGCCGAACAGCTCTTACTGTCAGGAAGTTCTTCCTAATGTTTAGGTGGAATCTTCTTTCTTGTGGTTTGATTCCATTGCTCCATGTCCGCTTCTCTGGAGCAGCAGAAAACAACCTTTCACCTTCTTGCATATGACATCCTTTTATATATTTGAACATGGCTATCATATCACCCCTTAACCTTCTCTTCTCCAGGCTAAACATACCCAGCTCCCTAAGCCGTTCCTCATAAGGCATCGTTTCCAGGCCTTTGACCATTTTGGTTGCCCTCCTCTGGACACGTTCCAGCTTGTCAGTATCCTTCTTGAACTGTGGTGCCCAGAACTGGACACAGTACTCCAGGTGAGGTCTGACCAGAGCAGAATACAGTGGTACTATTACTTCCCTAGATCTAGATGCTATACTCCTATTGATGCAGCCCAGAATATACCAATATGTCACAATGTCTGAAATAAGGATGGAGCATTGGCTGGCTTCATGTCTTCTCTTGCATCATGATTTTTGCGCTTGTGATTCACTGCCCTCTGCAAGCATCCTGGGGGGGGGGCAGGGGCGGCCACGATGTCACCCTCCCGGATGGTACCCGGGGTGAACCGCCCCCCTGCCCCCTCCATGGTCTGCCAGTGACACATCCCAGCCAGGGAGAAACACGCAAGAGGAGGTGAAAAGAGGGTCTGGTTAGGAGCATTAACTGAGGAAATGAGGGGTGTTTAGGGGTAGGGCTCAAACATGGGAGAATGCCAAGGGCCACAGAGAGAGAGAGAGAGAGTTCTAGAGTGCCACATTTGGGCTCCAGGCCTGAGGTTGTTCATCCCTTTGCTAACACAATAACATCTAACGCTTCTGGTGACTTGGGGCTCAGTTACCAAGATATATGTCCCTACACCTATTGCTATATGTTTGGGAATAAATCCCAGCATAGGAGAGAGTCATAACCTTACAGAGGCATCCAATTAGGCAAACCTGCCTCTGAACAGCCACCTTTCCCCACCCCTTCCCCAAAGTAGAGGATATATCGTGCTGGGTGAAAAAACCTAATAGCCCTTTGCTAGTGGAAGGTGTGAATTATAAGGTCATCGTTATCAACTCCCGCAGCCAGAAATAGAAGATATATTAAGGTGTCTAATTGAAATTAGATCATCCGGTATGCCTGGTGTTAGCAGCCATGTATCTTGTTATAGAATGTTTACTAAAGGTCAGAGCATCCTAGCACATCAAGCCAAAGGATAAATGTAAGTTACGGAAGTGACAAATTAAACAGTGGTCATAAGGGATAGCTGATTCCCTGGTAGAGCCATAAATGTTTAGTGCATTTGGGGATGGCCTCCTTGATGGAAATTTCTAGACAAATGCACTGGTCTTCACCCATAAAATTAGAAAGATAGACTCTGGGGGAAACTGCCTACTACATCCAAGATGAATTGCTGGACTCCAGAACAGCCTTTAGTCACACTCTTGGATTTTATTGTTTCCTTATCTAGGCTACTAAAGCACCTTTTCCAACAAGCTAAAAGTTCCTTTACATCAATTAAAGTGCAGTTTTTGGAGACCTTTTCTTTTCACCCCAGCCAGCAGAGGAGGGAAGCTGAAAAACATAGTTGAGCATTTGAAATTTAGAGCTGAGATAAAGTATCTGAGGGGGGTCAGAATCGGACCAAGGTTGTACACAAGCTGGATCTTTCACATTTCATGTTCGAAGATATATTTGCTGCCCTGTTATTATTATTGCATTATTATTTATTGGTGTTTTTGTTTTTGATTTTTTAAAAATGAACTCACTTCACCACATCTGTGTCTCAGAGCTGCTCACAAGAAATTAAAATGCACATAATATGAATTCTAATTCATGAATTAAAGCAACAGAGAATGAAACATGGTATTCATTGTGCAAAGCGTCCAGAAACAAAACTATTTTAACCTGGCATCTGACACTTAGCAGAGATGGTGCCAGGGCCGGCACGTCCATTTAGGCGAACTAGGCAGTCACCTAGGGCGCCAAAATGGAGGGGGTGCTGGCCAGCCTGCGGGGGGGGGGGAGAGGAAGCCTGCTCTTGCAAGAGACAGCGGCAGGATGAGTGCCCCAAAAGGAGCACTTTCGGGGTGCTGATCCTGTCGCCACCTCTCTCAGGTGTCTCCCTTCTCCCCGGCTCACTGTGGGGCAGGGGAAGAGGTGGCAACAGGATCAGCACCCCGAAAGTGCTCCTTTCAGGGCACTCATCCCGCCACCGCCTCTCGCAAGAGCAGGCTTCCTCCCCCCCCTCTTTCTCTCTCTCTCTCCTTCCTTCCTTCCATCCTCCCTCTCTCTCTCCCCACCCCTTCCTTCCTTCTCTCTCTCTTCCCTCCCTCCCTCTCTCTCTCTATTTCCCTCTCACCCCCTCCTCCCTCCTTCCCTCCCTCCCACTCTCTCTCTCACTCGCTATTTCCCTCTCACCCCCTGGGGGGCACCAGAAGGTGTTCTGCCTAGGGCTCAAAAAAAACCCCTAGCAACCGGTCCTGGATGGTGCCTTCCTGTTTTCTAATGGCAGGGAGTTCCACAGAGTCCTTGTTGAGATCAGTCATGTTTCTGGTCCATGAGGCTAAAAGTGCCCCCCCCTCTCCGTGATTTCAATGATCGGCCTCAGGGAGTGCTAGAAGCTATATAAGCTAAGTGCCAATTGACTCCTTAAGCCAGGGTTACAGTCAACAAAGTGCAATACCTAGTTGCCATTTTGGGACCAGACAGATTGAAAGTCGTATATTTTACTACGGCTTTTTTTGTTCCTGAAATTCACTCTGATTGTGCAGCTAAAATATAATGAATAGGATTCTACAGGATGTGGTATTAGCATGTGCAAACAGTCCAGACCCAAGGATCCCCAGGCATGTACCCCCAGATAGTGGAGATGTCAGGTGTCATCCTTGCACCTGGGCATCTTTACTTGGTCACAAGTGGTGGAGAGCCAGGTGCAAACGACACCTGGTGCCTGGTGAATTTCCACCACTAACCTCAGGCATATGGGACAATAGGTGAGTGAAACTACTGGTTGAATTCCATTTGCACTCAAAAGAATCACACACACACACACAAACACACACACACACACACACACACACACTTTAACATCCAGCTATTAGGTTCCTCCTTAACTGGTTCTTACCAGTTTTTGTGGCCAGGTTGACCTCTTGCATATGGGACACTGATTCCTGCTCATCATTCGTTATTACTGTATTGACCCAAATATAAGCCGCACCCTCACCCCCAAATTCTGACAGGGGGAAGTTAAAGGTTGTATTCGCAACCTTACACCACCGGCAAAGCAATGTGATCCCCCCCCCGGAAGCAGCCTGGGAGCATGGGACAATTGAGTACAGCCTGCCCACTGCTCCCAAGCGTCCCCTGAGCCATTGGGGGGGAAGGGGGGGAGGCCGCCGACAAAGTGCCGTGGCTCCCCCACCCCTGGAATCAGCCTGCGTGTTGTCTTTTTTCTTTTACTCTCTTCAATTTGCTTATTTGCAGGCACAGCTTATATTCAGGCCAATATGTAGGCAAGTGAGCATAGCTGTCAACTTTCGGATTTGAAAATAAGGGATCAGCAGCCTCACCTGTCCCAGGGACAGTCTACGGTATATCTAACAATCCAGGATAGCAGCGGGAAACGGATTAAAGGAATTTCCAGCAAAAAAAAAGGGAAGGCTGACAGCTATGGCAAGTGGCTTCCATTTTCAGCAGCATCCTTTTAGCACTCATAATGGGTGAATCCACTCTATAAGCAAGAGAATGCAGTGGGTTAAAGAGAGTGGTTAGCCTCTCTTTCCTTAATGTGTTAATTTCCGCCGTACCCTGCTCTCCATATCTCCCCCCGCCATCTTTTCATCATAATTTCCCTCTGATCAGTTTCAACCAGTTGTACAACCCACTTATGAATCCCATTAGTGGAGATTGCATTTGTGGGCAGAAACTTAGAATGTCATTACACTAGGCGGCTGGAACATTTACCCTCTATAGTGAGTTATACATTATAACAAAGGCAGCATAAATTGGAATTTATTTCATTAGAGAAATTTAACACCAGCAAAATAATGGCACTGATCTTTCTTTGGGGACACTATTGCATTACAGTGTTGCTTCACTAAATTAAAAACCGCTATCAGGTTGGCAGTAAATTCTGGAATGAGTGGCTGTGCAAACTATAAAGGCCATTCAGAGGCCAAGAGTTTGTATATATATCAACAAAAAACATAACAGACAGAAAGTTTGATAGGCAACTTGCAATTTGGAAAACTTTAAGTATAGGAAAACATTTAGGTCTCTGGCAGCAAATTGTTTTATTTGGATCTGACTTGTTCACCATGGCTGAGGACATATTTTAAAAAATAGACATGTCCTATGAGGAAAAAGCCATCCTTCAAAATTCACATTTCTCTGAATTTTGCGATGCAGCTTTCTAGCCAAGTAATGTGTAAAAAAAGACATATACTGTGCAAAATGTGCATAAAGTGCATGGAATCTTGAAAAAGACAAAGAAAAATGCATTATATTAAATTGCTTTGCGAAAAAAGTTTGCATATTAAGCAAAATTGCATGTGAGGCTGCACATTTAGATACATCTGTACACTGATGAATTTCCACGAGGAATTTGTAAATGAAAAATGAAAAAAATTGCAAATTGATGTGGAAATGTGAGAAAGGAACTTAAAAAAAATGAGAAGCTGAGAGAAACTGAAATTTTCAACCCAGTCAAAACACTCTTGAAAATGTAGCACAACCTTCCACTGTCCCTCCCACCCTCCAGTAGCAAAGTTGAACAGATGCTGTTTCCTTGGAGGGATGCAGCTGGCCAGCAATTAGATGTCACTATAGCTGTTAACAGCCGAAATGACTAGTTGCTAATAGACTGGGCATCATTCCTAACAAAGCAAAATCGCTTGTAACTGCAGGGATTGCTGCTCCTCGCTCAAGGAACACTGAAAGGACTATTAAAGAAAAGGGAGCAAAATGCCTCAATTTAGCAGTGGACGCTCAAAAGAAAGTGGAAATGCAAATCAATGTGAAATGGCCTCACTAATTATGTCTGGAGTGAGAGAGAGAGAGAGGAAGAATTGTCCCTCAATCGCTACCGATTTTGTGGGCATGTGTGCATGGTGGAGATCAGAGTAGTCCGGGGCATTGTTATAGCAATGCAAAGTGAAGTGTGCCATCTTCTCTTGTCATCTTTCCAGATTTTTTTTTTTGAAGTAGCACTCTTGAGAAAGAACGGAATTATCAGTGTTAACAAATGATTATTGTAAACAGTCTTATTAATAACTCAAAACGTTGCATGCAGTGCTATCTCAAGCAAGTCTATTCAGAATTAAGCCCCTTGGAGTTCAATGGGGCTTACTTCCAGTTAAGTGTGCATAGTATTGCAGCTTTACTTACCTGGGAGTAAGCCCCACCGAGCTCCATGGGGCTTAATTCTGAGTAAAAAAAAAAAAAGGACCCCTGGACAGTTACGTCCAAAGGAGACTATGGGGTTGCGGCACTCATCTCGCTTTCAGGCCAAAGGAGGTGGCATTTGTCCACAGACAGCTTTCCGGGTCATGTGGCCAGCATGACTAAACTGCTTCTAGCACAACAGAACACCGTGACGGAAACCAGAATGCACAGAAATGCAATTTTCCTTCCTGCCACAGCGATACCTATTTATCTACTTGCACTGGCATGCTTTTGAACTGTTAGGTTGGCAGGAGCTAGGACAGAGCAACGGGAGCTCGCCCTGTCACGGGGCTTCGAACTGCCGAGGATTTAGACCACAGTGCCATCCGCGTCCCTGACTAGACATGGCTAAATATTGTGCTCTAAAACACAATCCTAAAAATGAAATCAGCAAGCTCCATACCCAAGATCTACTGGGGTGAGAGAGTCTTGATTGAGCAGGTCCTGGGCTTTTCTGGCTCAGCTAGGGCTACATAAGGCTCTCCCCCGACCCCGGCTGAGCCAGAGATACACTGGCATAAGTCCTTCACCTGCCCTGGCTTCTTCCACATCTTGATTGGCCCAGTGTTCCACCTGGACCTTCCCCAGTTCCCCAACCCCATGGGCAAAACCATTTCGAGCCTTCTTCCCCGGGGAGTTGAGGTGTGGCAAATTGACCCCCACTCAAGATGCAATCTTTCTGCAGCAATGTCTTCTCTGCCTACTTCTACTTCCTACTTTTTTTAAAAAAAAAATAGCCCCCCCCCCACTCAAGATAAAAGATAAGCACAGAGCAGATCTCTTTGCTAAGCATTCATTATTTTATTTATCTTGTTCAAGTGAAACTAAAAGGAATCCCTGAAAGATTATAGCCAGAATTTTAATCACTAGGGCCCAGGATTTATGTTCAGGTGCCCACAAGAAATGCTCAAAACGACGCCTCTGTCGGATGATTTACGAGGCCCCATTCCCTGGAATCTACCAATGCAATTTGTATGGATGGGCAAGAATTATAGCAGCACATAGCTCTGGCTTTAATTGGCTGGGTGCTAAATGCATTACCTTAATGAACAATCAGTGGGAGATAGAAGACTGGAAAGGGAAAGATGCTGAATATATAAAGAAAGCAGCAAAAATTGGTATAGGGCACACACACACACACACACACACACACACACACACACACACACACTATACATTGCAATTCAGTGCCAGCAGGATAATACTGAAATACAGGATTGTGATATGTTCAACATTTATGTAAATTAAAAAATTCTGCATAATTTTATTTACCTTGAATAATTTGGCTTGAAATGCTAGGCACACTAGCATTGGGAGCCAATTTTATTGCCAATTTTATTGAGCTCATTCGGACTGAACTGACATGCATCTGATTATCCGGTGAGCCTGCTTTTGGAAGGCTTACACCACACACATATTGGTCAATGATGGGCCAAAGGGACCCAAGAGTTAGCAACCTGGGCTGTGGCTATAAACATATGTGATGCAATCTGACACATAGTCCATCACTTCAGGTCAGCCCTGGCTGATCTAGAGCCAACCTGACTGGAAACACACACAGAGAGAGAGAGAGAGAGAGAGCGAGTGTGAGAGAGAGATGGAAATAGTCAGACAGACAGAGGCATACAGACATACACACACCACAGGTAGGAACATCTGGTTTGCTTGTTTGTAATTCAGAGCACTGAATTGGATTTCTGAAATGATGGCGAACATTTTGATTGCTGTGAATTTTCAACTCTGTTACTGGTTGCCCACTTGTCCTGGTGAACTGTTGAGGGAGGAGGGCAACTGCAGAATGAATGGGTTCTCTTCAGTGTCCTTTCTGCCAACAAAGGAGTGTTTCAGAAGATGGTATATATAATCTCTCAAGGCCAGATTTAAAATATGAGCTGAAGAAGAGAGGACAGTAAGTACTTTTACGCCCACCCTTATTGTTCTGTTGCATAAAATAATGTTCAAGAGATCAGACTATAAAAATTAAACCAGAGAACCTCTTTCTGGCTCTCATGCCTGATTGTGCATCTCCTGTAAAAGAACTGTTGTTCTCTGGACTTTGGCCTGTAAGACAAAGTTAGCCCAGAAAATTCATTACTGCTGGTTTTGAAAGGCAAAGTGGAAATGTAATACAAATATAACATTGTACTTTCAGCACATGGCAAAGATCCGTTTTAAATATACAGTGGTATATATGTTTCGGGGATGGTAGAGCAGTGGTGGCGAACCTATGGCAAGCCCTCTCTTTGGGCATGCGTGCTGTCGCCTCAGCAGGGCCATAGCTTCCTTGCTGGGGGTGGGGGTGGGGGAGGAGGAGGGGGGGCTCACATGCAAGCAGGAGTGGAGGCAGGGATCTCTCAGAAGTGGTTTTTTTCATGGTTTTATTATTATTACACCCATTAACCTTGCCATTTCGGCATAATCCATTCATTTAATTAGCCACTCTTCCTTGGTTGGTACTATATCTTAGAATCATAGAATCATAGAGTTGGAAGAGACCACAAGGGCCATCCAGTCCAACCCCCTGCCAAGCAGGGGACACCATCAAAGCATTCCTGACAGATGGCTGTCAAGCCTCCGCTTAAAGACCTCCAAAGAAGGAGACTACACTCTTCTTTCCCTCTCTGGGCAAAAACCATTATATACTCAAATGCTCTCCTGGCAAGCAGGAAGAATGCCTTTCAATCCTTTGAAGGTGACCCAGAAACTACAACTAATCCAGAATGCGGCCGCCGAGACCACATAACACTGGTCTTGAAAGACCTACATTGGCTCCCAGTACATTTCTGAGCACAATTCAAAGTACTGGTGCTGACCTTTAAAGCCCTAAATGGCTTCAGCCCAGTAGACCTGAAGGAGCATCTCCACCCCCATCGCTCTGCCCGGACACTGAGGTCCAGTGCTGAGGGCCTTCTGGCGGTTCCCACACTGCGAGAAGCCAAGTTACAGGGAACCAGGCAGAGGGCCTTTTCGGTAGTGGCACCATCCCTGTGGAATGCCCTCCCACCAGCTGTCAAAGAGAAAAACAACTATCAGACTTTTAGAAGACATCTGAAGGCAGCCCTGTTTAGGGAAGTTTTTAATGTTTGATGCACTATTCTGCAAGCTGTTCTGCGTACCTAGCCAGCTGCCTGTTGTGAATGCAGGTGTGCCAGGAGGGATTTCAAAGACTGAGTCACACACAGTACAGAATCCAGCTATATATTCAATGGTCGTAGGAGACCTTAATACCTATTCTCCCATTCTTCTGGAGTTGGCTACTGTTGTGCTGTCCAGGATAACAATATGGTATCCTCTGATGCTGCTGTTTCCCCTTATATGGGTAGAAGGAAGGTATGCTAGCCATAACAGGACATTTTGAGTTCTCTTTAAGGTTCTCAATACATTTACATCAGCTTTAGAGGGTTTGGTTGTCTCCTCTGTAATGAGCTTAAGGTATTGGCTAACTGAACACCATCAGGCCTTGTCCCTAGCAACCATCCTGCCTTGCGTTTTTTCTTGAAGAATGCTTCTTTCTGTCTAGCATTCTGGGTGAATGTCTCAGCTGTCAAATAACTAGGAACGTCTTGTGTGATGCTTATGTTTTCTCTGTTACACACTCCTTTCCAGAAGGGATTCAGGGAAAGGAGAAAAAAAAAACCTTTATCAGACGAACCAAAGATAAAACCAGCAAATACAATTTCACCTTTTGGAAATGCCAGTCGAATGCTAAAGCCAATCTAATCCCTCTGATTCTTTCCTTTCCAGCTAACGAGAGGGAATGTTTGAGGCATTCTGACAGCATCTCTCTCTCTCTCTCTCTCCCTCTCTCCCTCTCTCTCCCTCTCTCCCTCTCCCTCTCCCTCTCTCCCTCCCTCCCCCCCCCCATGGTGGGCTTAAGAAGAAATTGCTTAATTCTGCAATTGTATTCATTTTGCATTCTGATTCATAGAATTGTAGAGCTGGAAGGGGCCACAAGGATCATCTAGTCCAGGCATTCCCAAACTTCGGCCCTCCAGATGTTTTGGACTACAATCCCCATCATCCCTGACCACTGGTCCTGTTAGCTAGGGATCATGGGAGTTGTAGGCAAAAACATCTGGAGGGCTGCAGTTTGGGGATGCCTGATCTAGTCCAACCCTTTGCAATGCAGGAATCTTCTGTCCAATGTGGATCTCGAACTCATGACCCTGGGATTAAAAGTCTCACACTCTACTGACTGAGCCACTGACTAGAAGATGCAATAATCATAGACTCATAGATTCTATATCTATGATTTCCAGAATATCTATCTGATATCTAGGGACTTTATGTGCCCACTTTAGCACAACAGCACAAAAAAAAACATATCACAGCCGCCCTCCCTCTCCCTCTCTCTTTCTCTCTCTATGCGACAGCTGGTCCCCAGTGGTGGAGCTCCATGCTCCGGCACCGGGGGTGGGGGTGGGGCTGACCCCCATTCTGGGGGTCAGGCATGCCTCCCGGAGGGTCGGGACACGCATTCCAGGGCCATGGCGCACCTCCCAGAGGGCCGTAGCGTGCATTCAAGGGGTGTGGTGCGCCTCCCAGAGGGGCGTGACACATGTTCCGGGGACAGGGCACACGTTTTGGGGGCAGGGCAGGCACCCGCGATGGCGCCCCTTGGAGCCCGCCGCTTGGGGTGGCCCGCCCCACCGCCCCTATCTTCCTACGCCCCTGCTGGTCCCCATTAGGATTGGTGGGGCCAGAACAATGGAGTCCAGACAGTAGGCCTTCTTATGCAACCTGCAGGCAATATGCCTCTGCCAAGGTCATTCCTCAGCATCAGGTATTGTGTTATACTACCATTCACTCATCCTTTGAATCTTAAAAGGATACAGTATCTGAACAAACAGACTGCAGTGTTAATGAAGAGAAGGGGCAGCAACTGCTACTCTCAGCTTACTCATGTGGCCTCTCCTTTGGGCTGCTGGTGGTGATAATTATGAGGTCCAAGGGAGAGGGTGTTCCATAGGTCCACTGAGGATACATTGCTCAGATCACCCACAAAACCCAATGCATTGGGTATGATACTCCCATTCTCTCTGAAGAAGGGTTTCATCATAACATTTTGGCTAAATCATCACAGAAGGCTATGTAGATATACAGGGGAATTTATCTACCTTGGCTTCTGTAAGGCAGGCAGCCAGCAACACATCTCACTTGACACCAGTGCCGTCTCCCAGCAAACTTTAACATGGGGCTCTGGCATATGGAACCGAGAGAAAGGGAGAGCCTCCGGCCAAGGCGAGATAAAAATGCATGTATAACAAATGAAGTGTGCTTGCTGGAGTGTGCAGAGAGAACCTGTAGCAATTTGATAACAATGAGGAAGCACCCTTTCCTCTCAGACGCTGTAGTGAAGCAGCGAATGTGGCTGATAACTGCAATAGAGATGAAGCAGGAGCCAGAAGCTTGCTTTCTCCTTATGGTTCATGCACAGCTGCTTTGGAGAGGTTGAAGGCTGCTGCAAAAGTGAAGCATTTGCCCCAGCTGGGCTGTATTGTATCAAATTCAACAGCAGTGACCATTCCTTTTGGCGAGCGTGCCCCAAACCAGGCCCAAATCTGAGACAATGGATCCCATTGTGCACTGGGGTGGTTAGCTTTACCTAGGGTGATGCACCAAGTTTTAGTTGCAAAGCAGTTAGTGTAGTTCCACAAGTATGGGCAGAAATCCTAGACCCCCACTTGTTCCTGAATTTGTTCAGTTAATGTTTTGTCCAGTTAATGTTTTATTCTGGCCTATACAGATATTAATAAGACCAGGAAGATAAAAAGACCAGGAAGTCTATCATTAGATGCATTAAGAACATAACATGCTCTTATAACAACAACAACAACAACAACAACAACAACAACAACAACAACAACAACAACAACAACTTATTATTTGTACCCTGCCCATCTGGCTGAGTCTCCCCAGCCACTCTGGGCGGCTCCCAATTGAATATTAAAACAATACAGCATTAAATATTTAAAGCTTCCCTAAACAGGGCTGCCTTCAGATGTTTTTTAAAATTAGGATAACTGCTTATTTCCTTGACATCTGATGGAAGGGCATTCCACAGGGCGGGTGCTGCTCTTAACATACATTAAGAACATAACTGGCTGAGGCAGTTCGGTCACACTGGGTGCAGAACCTTGAAAGCACTCCAGGGGGTTCTGCAACTATGATGTAGAATTGAAGGCAAGAGGCAGGGTGCCCAAATTTTGGCATTGCACAGGGTGCCACTGAAATTGGAGACTCCTGTTTGTGTGTTGTGGCTATCAAGAAGTGCTAAGTGGAAATGTTGACTCAGCATCATGTGATGAGTCAGCATCATGAGACATGGGGTGTTGCTTAATTGGTCTACCCCCACTGTCTTCTCCATTGTATGTAATCCCACCTGTGTTTGCTGAATCCCAGATGTAAGAAGACAGCTTTATGATGATGCAAGAATACAACTGAAATAAAGCCCTAGCTTGACTCCTGAGTGCTTCAGGTGGGGCTTCCATACACCACAACAACCCCAAGGCCTGCCACTGCTGCTGGGTCAAGCCAATGGCCCATTCTCGTCCAGCATCCTGTTCTCACAGTGGTCAAACAGATGACTGTGGGACACCCACAAACAGGATTCATGCACAAAAGCATTTCACTCATCTGTTGCTGGATGTGTGATTGTTACATCACAAGTCCATGTTTACTTTCCTAGGCTGAAAAGCCTGAGAACGGAAGCTAGCCTTATCTCTTCCGCTCTGCTTTGTTTTTGTACTTTTTACTTTCTGTTCTCTCTCGGAGCTGGAGTGAGAGGACGCCATGATTGCTTTGTCCTGTAAATATTGCTGAATAAAAGCTTAGAATGAGCACACAACTGTCCACTTTGTTTCTGCTTATCTCTGCTGAGTGTGTGTGCACATAGGCATCTGCTATGTGTCACTGGAGAGTCCCGGGACTGTGATTTCTGGATGTCCCAGAGCTCCGCAACACCAGGAAAATGCCCAGAGAGGTTTGTCTCATCCTGGGGGGCTGTGTTGATCCCCAGGGGGTGTATTACGACACTTCCCTCCTGTGGTTTCCCAGCAACTGACATTCAGAAGGATTGCTGCTTACAGTTGCATGCAGTTTTATCAGTCCCAAATCTCCCAGCATTCTTCCAACATTCAGATTCATTGGATGTCAACAAGTTTTAGTGTTATGAGAGATGGAGGAAAGAACTTTTCTATATCCCTGCTGGTTCAGGCCAAAGAAGGAAAGGATAGACTTCTAGGGAGCATCTGCTTTGCTTGCAGAAGGTCCCGGTTTCAATCTCTCTCTCCCCCCCCCCCTCAATACCTCCAGATAGGGCTGGGAGAGAATGCTGTCTGGAACTCTGGAGTGCCTCTGCCAGTCAGTGTAGACAGTATTGAGATAGATGGACCAATGGTCTAACTCTGTAGAAGGCAGTTTCCTGTGTTTCTAGAGTCCCATCTAGCCCAGCTTCCTTTCCCCTTCATAACCTGTCAGGAAGAGCATGACACATTCCCACATAAGGATTTAAAGTTGTCCCAGAACACCTGCTTTCTTCCAGTTTCTAAAAGGCAAACATTAAATTGAAAGTCAAAAAATAAAGATATGCCGAGAGGTACTTTTGTTGTTTTTAATTATAATTTGAGCACGGGAGGCTGGGTCCTGGCTTGGCACTGCAGAACAAAGCGGGCGGCGGCCTCGCTGGCAATTTCTGTCCTTTGGGTGATTTGCTTTGCCTGCAGCGGTTTAATAAAGAGGCTCTGCTTTATCTCGCCATTCCCCCTTCCACAATGTACATTGTTATTGCCAAGCTCCTGATAAACAGAAGCTTTGTCTCAGGAGGCAGAAGTGTGTGGATGAGAAGTGGGCAGGAGAGAAAGCAAAGGGGGGAAGAGAGAGAGAGAGAGAGAGAGAGAGAGAGAGAGAGACTGTGTTTGAAAGCAGAAAGTGATTAATCACCAGCTGATCCTCTCCCTTTCTCTCCCCACCCCCCAACCAAATTCTTTTTAGGTTTTATTATGGAACGCTCTTGACTAATCCCCCTGAAGGCTTGTAATTTGTAACCGAGTTGAAGAGAACAATATTACTTTTCAGCAAAACAATGTAGCATTGAAAATAATAATATCCGCAAATACGTACAGGGCAGATCCTGTGGAATACAATAGATAAAAAATCACTTGGATGAAATTAATTATACTCTACAGACGAGGACACCCCCCCTGCCCTTTCTCCTGGAAGAGAATCTGCTAGATTTCTGCAGAAGACTGGAATGCATAGAAATGGTCATTGTGATGTGGCATCCAATGCTGGAAGGTATGGGGTGAATAGTCGCATGAAATGGCTTTTAAAATTGTGACAAATTCATGGGTGATGGGCAGTGCTGTTTTTCTAGAAAAAAGTGGTGCCAGAACTCACCATGAACACCTTCCTTGTTCTCTTATACTGTAATGGCAATGGTGCCCACCTGAGAGGTGCTGAAACTGAGTTCTGGTGAGTTACAGCTGGGGGAGAAAACCCCCTGAGATGGGTCTATCAGCAGCTGTTAAGAACAGAATAATGTAAGCAGAGCCCTGTCTTGCTTTTGGGCTTCCCATTGGAGCATCTGGTTGTCCACTGTAGGAACAGGATGTAGGACAAGATGGGCCTGATCTGGCAGGGACCTTCTGATGTTCAGTTGTTCTTTTTGCAAAGTGTATGTGTCCCCCCATTCCCCAGCCACAAAATTAAACCAAACCCTTTGCAGAAGGAGATTTCTGTAGCTGTTTTTGCATTTATTGGCACGGGTAGAAATGAGACGATTAAATTTTCATCTCTGCAGAAAGGGTCTCCCTCCCCTGCTTCTCATTTGTTTGCCTTTTGATTGATCGAACTTGCTAACTAGAGAGTGTGCAGGCGAGACAAAACAACTGATTTCTCTCCGGGCCCATTTGCAGAAACCTCAGTGAAGAAAGTGTGTGTTTGATAGCGTATGCCTGCTGAAACATTCCCCATCCTTTTAAGGGTTCTACTAATGTCCCCAGCCCAAGGCAAATAAAAGGAGCAATTAGCCACGAAAATTAGTGTGTCAATTTGTGAGAACTATTTTTTTAAAACAAAAAACAAAACAAAAAACAGAGGCTGGTGTGGAGATGTTGGTGGCTAAGAAATTGTATAGAAATCTGCTTGCCCCATTCAAACAAACAAACAAAGCAAAGCTCCCTCAATGGTGTCATGTGGCTGGGGCAAGGGGGGCTGGGGCACCAGGAGCAGGTTTTTGTGGAGTGTATTTTGCTCCCCAAGCCATCATTCCAACTGCTGGCCTCTCCAACTTCACTGCTCAGCTCGCTGCCTTCACCGCCGCTGCAGAAAGCTTCCGTCCTTCTTGTTCGCTGGTGGTCCTCCATGCTTCCTCTCTTAGGAAGCCCCAGCAGTGGGAGCAGCTCCTCTCCTTCTCAACGGCTGCCCTTTCGCTCATAGAGGTACAATCCCCAGCACCTTTCACAAACTACAATTCCCAGGATTCTTTGGGGGGAATCACGTGCTTCAAATGTGTGGTGTGTACACAGCCAAAATCCAACCCAACCCCCTGTGTACCACTTCAGGCTGTGGATGGGTGTCAGCTTGTTTAAAATCTCCTTCAGGTAAAGGAAAAACCATGCTGAAAGGCTTGAACAAATATAAGTGTTTTACTGTACATAGTTTTTTTTTCTTCCTTGAAGAACCAATGCAATCATTGACTTGGGTATGACAGGTGTTCATTATTTTCCCTGGGTACATTTACCTGTTTGTTAGAACCTAGTGAGGACAAGGCTGCTAAGTGCATTTTGCTCTAAACCTCATCAGCAGTCAATTTCACAATTTGACTTGTAAAAGCTTTCCCCCCAGAATTTGACAATAGAATCTAATACCCAGTCATGTAATTACAAATGGTTTTCCCCCCTCTCCATACAACCAACTTCCAACTAGTCAGCCGACTCTTATAAAAGCATTAAACAGAGCCACAAGTTTAGTCCTTATACGTATTCCATTTCAACATCTAATGAAGTTGCGTAGGATTACGCTATCAATTGTTAATATATATTTATATTACTTTACCTTTGCATTTGAACTGCCATGCTGTAAGCATCTTGGAGCATCCTCTGGAGTGCAAAAGCAGCCTGCAAATCTCGAGATAAATACATATCCTAATATTATAGTGACGGAATAAATAATTATATCTATTAGTACGTAACCAATAGCGCGCAACCCCAGAGTCGGTTACGACTGGACCTAATGGTCAGGGGTCCCTTTACCTTTTAACATAGGGACCCAGGTGGCGTGGTGCTTAAACCACTGAGCCTAGGGCTTGCTGATCAGAAGGTCGGCGGTTCGAATCCCTGTGATGGGGTGAGCTCCCGTTGCTCGGTCCCAGCTCCTGCCAACCTAGCAGTTCAAAAGCACGTCAAAATGCAAGTAGATAAATAGGAACCGCTACAGCGGGAAGGTAAACGGCGTTTCCATGTGCTGCTCTGGTTTGCCAGAAGCGGCTTTGTCATGCTGGCCACATGACCTGGAAGCTATACGCCGGCTCCCTCGGCCAATAATGTGAGATGAGCGCGCAACCCCAGAGTCAGTCACGACTGGACCTAATGGTCAGGGGTCCCTTTACCTTTTAACAACGACCTGCCTATTGAGATCAAGCAGGTGCCTTCACTGTACTCCTCTTGGCACCTGCCAAAAACATTCTTCAGACAAGTCTAGCCAGGTGCTTAGAAAGTCAAGGTAATTTTAATCTGTTTTGGTATTTTGACTGTTATATGTTTTAAAGTAGGGTTGTGGGTTTTTTAATTTATTTTACTGTTTTACCTTTTGTAAAATGCTTCAAGTGGTGTGTGTGTTTTGTTTTGTTTTTACAATCAAGCATCTATCAATGTTATAAAATAGAAATAGAAATAATAAATAATGAACTAGAATTGTAGAATCCTAGAGATGGAAGGGACCCCAAGGGTCATCTGGTCCAACCCCCTGCAATGCAGGAATCTCAGCTAAAGAATCCATGACAGATGACCATCCAACCTCTGCTTAAAAACCTCCAAGGAAGGAGAGTCCACAACCTCCTGAGCTATATTAGCTATAGTAGTAATAGTCAATGTTGTGCCCTCCATATGCTGCTGGACTACATCTCCCATCATCCCTGGCTATTGGCCACCATGACTGGAGCTGATGGAAGTTGGGAGTCCTACAAAATCTGGAGGATGCCAAGTTGGCATACTCTACATTGGCTCCCAGTACGTTTCTGAGCACAATTCAAAGTGTTGGTCCTGACCTTTAAAGCCCTAAACGGCCTCAGTCCATTATACCTGAAGGAGCGTCTCTACCTCCATCGTTCTGCCCAGACATTGAGGTCCAGTGCCGAGGGCCTTCTGGAGGTTCCCTCACTGCGAGAAGCCAAGTTACAGGGAACCAGGCAGAGGGCCTTCCCAGTAGTGGCACCTGCCCTGTGGAACGCCCTCCCACCAGATGTCAAAGAGAAAAACAACTACCAGACTTTTAGAGGACATCTGAAGGCAGCCCTGTTTAGGGAAGCTTTTAATGTTTAATAAATTATTGTATTTTAATATTTCTATTGGAAGCCGCCCAGAGTGGCTGGGGAATAAATAAATTATTATTATTATTATTATTATTATTATTATTATTATTATTATTATTGGCCAAGCATGAGCTATAGGAGGAAGCTCAAAGTGGCTAACATTCTCCTTTCCCTTCCTCCCCCACAACAAACTCTCTGTGAGGTGAGTGGGGCTGAGAGACTTCAGAGAAGTGTGACTAGCCCAAGGTCACCCAGCAGCTGTATGTGGAGGAGTGGAGAAGCGAAGCCGGTTCACCAGATTACGAGTCCACCGCTCTTAACCACTACACCACGCTGGCTCCCTGCAATGACAGTGGTGATGATGACAACAGCAAATTCTGTTCTGGTGTGAGAATACGATATTGTGACACTTCACTTAACAGTGCAACCAAAGGTACCAGCATTGATCTTCATGCATGTTCAGGATCTGTTCACATTCTGTATACTAACTGTCAGCAACCCACTTTGCTTCCGATCTCTGGATGCACTGCAACAGCTCCAAAGCAAAAGTGTTTGTCTCATTGATCCAATTACCTATGTGCTTTTCAGTCCTACTTGTGAGTTAATTGAAGTGATTGTGTGGTGAGTTTCTTTTCAAGTGTTGCATTGGAAGCTAACATCCTCCTTTACTGCTATGGGCCTTTACAAGCAAGTGAGCAATGCACAAGGCAACAATTTCTAACCCTGCTTACCTTTCAATAACAGCAGCAAAATAGTAACAGAAATAGCAAATAGTAATAATTATTGACAATGAAATCAGCAGCGAGGAGAAATTCACACCAAAGTGCCAAATGTGCTAAGAACATCAACAACAATAATAGGTGCAAACTGATATGAAAATGTGGAAAACTGAACTTGATTGGAAAAATGAGAAACTGAGAGAAACCGAAATTCACAGATTTGTCCTTCCCTATTTAGGAATATAGGCATGTTCCTAGGACTCAGGGGCAGCAGTCCAGGAAATACTAAGCAGGAATGGGAATGGGCTGCTACCCCCCTCCAAAAAATCTGCCACCTGAGGCAGTGACTTTGCTTTGCCCAGTGGTAGGAGTGGTTTGGGGATAAACAGAGCCAAAGGTTAGCACTTTCATTTTTGTGCCCCTTCCGACATTTTTGTAAAACCGACATTACGGCAATTCATTCAGCAGTATTCTTCCGCCAATCCTTTTATTTTTCTTCCCCCCTGCCTCTGATTTTTAATCAGTTAATGAATGGTCCTGGCAAAGCAAGCCAGCATCCTTTTCTGGAGTTAATCAATACAGCACTACTAAGATTAAACTGGTTTGCACCAGCTGAGACTTCAACACCTTTAAAAAAATCATATTCATGCGTTAGAAGGAACTCTCCCACCCCAATGGGATAATGTACAGATGCTAGACTGAGGGGCGACACACAGACAAGAGACTGATCAGTTTCCTCCCACTGCCATATTAAATGTCTGTCTTGCATGGTGTCTGACATTTTGGAATAATAATTAGCAGCTGCTCATTCCAGATGCAGGAAGCTACATTACCTCTTGCATTTTCCCAGTGTTGTTAGAGGGTGAGCAAAACCTGAACACTCCACATGTTATTTCAGGTTTTGAAAAATACTTTAATCCAGAGGATTTAAAACCACAGAAAAGGAAGAGCATTGAGGACACCCTGGGCTTTGTTTTCATGAGACCTCTAAGAACAAAAGCACACTCTGCAGATCCATCCTTCAAGGAGTCAAAAGGGACCTCATCAGGCAACATTGGGGAAAGTGCATCCCTCTGCCACCTCACCCTTCGGGCTGTTTGTCTCCATCAGCATTAAAGTCAAGTTTCACAAGGACTAGACGGTTTAAGATGTTGAGTTACATAAAATAGATGTGCTTTATGGGGCTTATTTTGCAGTTGGGTTGGGCAAATGAGGCTGGGGCCTGCCTTGTAGCCACAGTGAAATGCAATCTGTACATAAGTTCTTTCTCCCTGATATATGGATTCCTCCCCCAAAGAGACTTTGAGATGGGGGCACTTTCAAGCACACCACTTTGAGGTGCTGCCAGCACAGCATGTGTATTTCTCAGTGTTTCGTATCAACCTTGCTAAAGAACTTACCTTGAGAAATCACAGCATCATGTGTTTATGGCAATACCAACAGCAGTTGTGTGATGGGTTAGGAAGTGGTAGGGCAAGGGTGTGGAATCTGCAGCCCACCAGATTTCCGTGGACTACAACCCCCAGGATCCCTGATCATTGGTCATGTTGGCTGGATCTGGTAGGAGTTGCAGTCCAAGAATTTGGACTTCATCCATGTGGGCAAGGTGATGACTCCTCTGCTAACAGTGAGGAATAACCAAGAGCAAGAGGAAGCCACCTCATCCTTACTGGTGGAAGATACAGGGCAGCAGTGAAAGCAACAGTTGTCTGGAGCCTGTGTTGTGCAGTTATGTGCTTGCTGCCTGGCTGACTCCATTCTGGGCACTTCTAGTAAGGCAAGACCCAGGCATCCACATAGCGCTTGACTCCATCGCCGTCTCCAAGAAGGGCTTGGAGGCATGTCCCCCAGCTGTTAGTGCTTAGCAGCATCAATCTTTCTCTCCCCTTCCTACTAGTCACACTGCCTCTGAGCCTTCACTAACAAAAGCTGAAATAAGCCTCTGTACAGTCAGCTACTTTCTACACAAACATACACACCCCTGTTCCCCAGGCATACAAGCATGAGGTTTTCTCAGGGTTCCCAGACACACTCCATGTTGGTGTCAAGGAAAAAAATTGGTATGGAAGGAGAATTCCTGGATGCCAAAGTCTAAGTTTGGGGCAAGTACAGTACGCTTTAGTGCAGGCATAGGCAAACTTGGCCCTCCAGATGTTTTGGGACTACAACTACCATCATCCCTGACCACTGATCCTGTTAGCTAGGGATGATGGGAGTTGTAGTCCCAAAACATCTGGAAGAAGAAGAGTTTGCATTTGATATCCCGCTTTATCACTACCCTAAAGGTAAAGGTAAAGGGACCCCTGACCATTACGGTAGATCCAGTCGTGACCGACTCTGGGGTTGCGGTGCTCATCTCACGTTATTGGCTGAGGGAGCATGGTCGAGGGAGGTCATGTGGCCAGCATGACAAAGCTGCTTCTGGCGAACCAGAGCAGTGCACGGAAACACCATTTATCTTCTTGCTTGGAGCTGTACCTATTTATCTACTTGCACTTTGACGTGCTTTCGAACTGCTAGGTTGGCAGGAGCTGGGACCGAGCAATGGGAGCTCACCCCGTCGCAGGGATTCGAACCGCTGACCTTCTGATCGGCAAGCCCTAGGCTCTGTGGTTTAACCCACAGTGCCACCTGGGTCCCATTACTACCCTAAGGAGTCTCAAAGCGGCTAACATTCTCCTTTCCCCTCCTCCCCCACAACAAACACTCTGTGAGGTGAGTGGGCTGAGAGACTTCAGAGAAGTGTGACTAGCCCAAGGTCACCCAGCAGCTGCATGTGGAAGAGCGGAGACGCGAACCCGGTTCCCCAGATTACGAGTCTACCTCTCTTAAACACTACACCACACTGGAGGGCCAGGTTTGTCCATGCCTTCTTTAGTGGGAGAACCCCTGCAGAGATTTGAAGTCACAGAATAGGCAGCAAAGTAAAGCGTGGGAATATGGGCTGTTAGACAACCTTGTGAGTTCCAAAGTTTCCCTCTTCACCCAGCATAGGAAGAATGCCACACATCTGATAATTTAAAAAAAAAATACAATGTACCTAAGGAACTATAATGTAAATAAATGACTTCAGTAGTTTGTTTTGCCATGACAATATGCACCAACCATTTTGGACAGGACCAGAGGCATAAACATCATTTGAGTTTTCAAGTTCAGTAGCCAGACAATGGCTGATGCTGGCCTTGACTTGGAAGAACTCTTTAAGGAAACTCATGAATTGTGATACATGCAATAAAGAATGGTACAATCGTGAAAATGATACATGGTCATAAATCACACTTGCGTTCCACAATGATAAATGAGGAGATTCAATGAAAGGTTACACGGATAACACAATGACAAATAATAATAATGTAAATTGCACTGCAGATAATAACAATTACCATGAACTGTGATCCATTTCGAGCGACTCCAGATGACATTTCAGAGGAGCAAGAAAGAAATGAGGAAAGGTGAAAGATATTCCTAAAGGCATCCATCCCAAATTTTGACAGCTGCTGTCCCATCCACTGCATTTCCTTTGCCTCAAATTTTAAGCCTTAAGAGTCCCGCTGTATCATTTATTTACTTAAAAGCAAATATAAGCTGTTTAATGTGTGTGTGTGTGTGGCACCCAACATAAAATAAACAACTACAAATACGGTAAATAAATCACAAATATAACATAAAACCAGCAAAGCAGTTGAATAAAATCATATGAGCACAAATAAAAACAGGGAATTCAAACAAATTAAAACAAAGGCTAATATGTTGGGCCAGGGAAAGCCTAGGCAAGAAGATATGTATTTGATTATGGGAAACTGATGGTTGTTGCTTCCTGTATGGCAGAGAAGAGCACATTCCACAGTACTGAGGGGCAATAGCAGAACATGTCCATTGCCAGGTCACTGCCCTGGAACATTCTGTTGGGTGTGGTACCAGGAGTACAATTTCCACGGATGCTTTAAGTCAGAGATCACCAGTGGTCCACAAGCTGGGCCACACTCACACCCTCCTTTTAAAGCAATATGATGCAACCTCAAACAGCCAAGGCTTCCTCCAGAATATTTTGGGAGCTGTCATTTGTTAAGGGTGCTGAAACTTAGCAGGAGAGCAGCTATGTAGAACTGGTGGCTGCCAACTCACTTCCTCCACCCCCAACTCACTTCCTCCTTCAGCCGTACTTCCTCTCAGCTGTATCTGTCTCCCACCTCACACCATGTGCTCTAGCAGAGCACACAGCAAAATGCACAAGCACATGAACAAACTAAAGCAATTCTCCAAACTGCTTCAACAAGCAACCAGCCTCAATCCAAAACGTGCAAACTCACTTTGTTTAGTAGGGAGGTTCACACTAAGCTCCTATATTGTGTTGCTTTTAGGATGTTAGCCACTCTGAGCCCGGCCTTAGCTGGGGAGGGCCGGATACAAATAAATTTGTTGTTGTTGTTGTTGTTGTTTTCATCCAGACTTTATTCAGCAATTCATTACAGGGCAACAGGGCAGAGTCCAGACTCCAGAGAGATTGTTCCATTAGAATGCAAACTGTATAGGAAAAATACATAATCTTATTTCATCCTCTCCTTAACTAGCTTCTGCCATATCACTGCTCCACCATCTCTCATCCAACCACAGTCCTCAGAAACACTTACTCATCCCAATTTTTTTATCCACTACTGTATGTAAAGAGCCATCTGGGGTTGTTTTTCACTCTTAACAGTCAGTGTTAGGTTCCTCCTAAACGGTTTCTTATGAGTTTTGTGGTTATCCCGTATTCTTGCCTACATGGCACCAGCCTCGCCGATACTGTGCATTACACAATTTGTGCATCACCACTCCCTGCAGATACCTTTCCTTTCCTTTCCGTTCCGTTTAAGAAATGAATCATTAGTACTGCCTAATGTCTTAGGACCTTGCTCCTCCCACCCCACCCCTGGCAAGATGTACCCCATCCATAATACTATTATAACCTTGTAAACAAACTATATATGGGTGGCCCTATATGTTAAGAGTGCAATATCCTGTAGCAAGCAGCTCGAAGGTTAAGAGGCTGCGATGACTTTTGAAATGAGAGTTGGGGGGAAGAGAGAACATTTGGAAGCACAAAAGAGCTGATACAGGAGAAAATAGCAGGCGCTGAACAGACTGCTAATAAAATGGGCAGTGAAACAAGCTTTGTGAGCTGCAGGGCTCTTTACAGTTCTTTGAGCATTTGGAAGAGATTCCCCTCTGGCATTTTGGTAATTTCAAATCATTTGAGCTACTGAACATGACACAGAAAGGCACCCCTAATCTCCCAAAGAGCTGCCCAGTGCTAAGGCCTCCAAGTCAGGACAGCTGCATGGTCCAGTTCATCGCTCTGTCAGTATAGAAACTTTGAATGCCGGGCAACTTCTTCTGGATGACCTCACAAGCAGGGGGTGAAGGTGATGATCTGCTGCAATCATCATTGTTCAGCCTCACCATCTGGCCTTCAGAGGTGAACTGTCTCAGACCATGAGAGCTGCACTGAGCTATCATGGACTAGGGATGGGGAAAGCTGTCACATTCTCTTTCTCTGTTTCTCATTTTTTCAGTCTTCAGTTTCCACACGTTTCCACATAATTTTGAGGTTGTGTGTACACACACACACACACACACACACACACACACACAAACACACACAACCCCATGAAGATTCATTTGCACTTTAGTGTGTGTTTCTGTAGTTTTGTCTCAAGTTACAAGAATGGAGATTCTATTCTAAACATTAGGAAGGACTTTCTAATGCTAAGAGCTGTTCGACAGTGAAATGGACTCCCTCAGAAGGTGGTGGACTCTTCTCCTTTGGAAGTTTTAAAGCAGAGGCCCAGAAATGGATGGATTGGGAGGTGGATGGGTAGATAATGTGGTTGTGCTGGCACACAAAGTGGGGCTCCCGATCAGCCCCTGCCCAACCCAGGCTAACCTGGTAGACATCTAACCTGGATCTGGTCCCAAATCAATTTTGGAGTCAGGGCTTTAGTCCCCCTTCTGAGTCTCCCTTTGTTTGCAGGATGTGTGCCTCTCCTTCTCACCTAATACCCTGCCTCCAATAAACCTGTATTTTCCTGGGCAGCTTGACCTGACCCAGGCCGATCCATGGCAGGCTATCTTCATCCAACTTGGATGAAAGCCTGGATTGCCTCAAATCAGCCAGATTCTCTTTGTGCTTCTACCAAATCTGTCACACAGCCCTTGTAGATACATGCATGCATTAACAAAGTGCACGGCTGTATCCATGCAACTTCCTATTGGTTAGTGCTATGTACTGCATGTGGTGCAAGAATCTACATTACTTTTTAATATACTGTAAAGAATTTGCTAATCTTAATTGGCCTTGCAACACTTTCTTTTCCATCAAGGTAGACAAATTCAGCTGAGGCATATCGAATTTAGGCAAATTAAGCAATGACAAATGGGAAGCGAAGGCCTCAAAGGATGCAAATCCAATTTGAATATCTGTTAATGGAAACCAATATTCCAATTGGATTAGGAAATTGCAAATGCCTTCTTCATTTCAGCTGCAATCCTTCCCTCGAGATGGTCCTTGTTGATGTATACTGTGGCTGGACTTAATGTCAAGCCTTATTTTGCTCTTGCCCATTTTTTGTTGTTGTTGCAGTTTCAAGGAGAAATTGAGAAGGTCTCCCCAGACAGGACTTGTTGGTGCTTGTTAAAAGCACAAAAATGTACTGAAAGATGAAGGGAAGAGAGGTGAATAATAATAATAATAATAATAATAATAATAATAATAATAATAATAATAATAATAATAATAAGTTGTTGTTGTTGTTGTTGTTGTTGTTGTTGTTGTTGTTTAGTCGTTTAGTCATGTCCGACTCTTCGTGACCCCATGGACCAGAGCACGCCAGGCACTCCTGTCTTCCACTGCCTCCCGCAGTTTGGTCAAACTCATGTTTGTAGCTTCAATAACACTGTCCAACCATCTCATCCTCTGTCGTCCCCTTCTCCTAGTGCCCTCAATCTTTCCCAACATCAGGGTCTTTTCGAGGGAGTCTTCTCTTCTCATGAAGAGAAGAATATATATACATATTCCTAAAAATGTAAGGTACTGTCTGGCCCTGCAGTTGTTGTTGGGTTTTTTTTGGGGGGGGGGGAGAGATTCTTCACACAACATGAAATGAAGTCCCTTTCCCTCCTTTCAAAGAGGGTGGGGCTTAGAGGGAGGGAGTAAGGTGGAAGGATTTGGGACAAGCTGTGGGGAAACTGGCAAGGAGGTGAGGTGCAAAGGTAGATAGGATTGGTGAACAGTTTGAGCAGGGGTGAAAGACAAAAGATAAAGGTAAAGGACCCTGGACAGTTAAGTCCAGTCAAAGGCAATTATGGGGTTGCAGTGCTCATCTCACTTTCAGGCTGAGGGAGCTGGTGTTTGTCCACAGAAAGCTTTCCGGGTCATGTGACCAGCATGATGAAACCGCTTCTGGTGCAATGGAACACCGTGATGGAAACCAGAGCACACAAAAATGCTGTTTACCTTCCCATTGCAGTGGTACCTGTTTATCTACTTGCACTGGCGAGCTTTTGAACTGCTAGGTTGGCAGGAGCTGGGACAGAGCAACGGGAGCTCACTCCCTTGCAGGGATTCAAACTGCTGAACTTCTGATCGACAAGGCCAAGAGGCTCAGTGGTTTAGCCCACAATGCCACCCGTGTCCCTACACGGGTGACAACCCCTAGTAGATACATAGTTTCTTATTTAGAACACTTGGTTCATTTTTCTCATGGAAAGTAACCTCCCATTAAGATGAGAACAATATGCACAAACATGCTCATTATTCATTTCAATTGTGCTAATGCATAATCATTCATTTCAATTGTGCTTGTGCATAAACATTTATTGGTGGGATGTGCTCGCAAATTTGTGAAACCCTTGTGACTATGAATGCCAATAATATATACGGTTCTTCTCCTTCCAATGCAAAATGTGCACATTCACTCTTGCATGTAAATGGTTTAATCCAGATTGAGTTAGGGCACAATCCAAGCACCCTCTCTCCCTGGCAGGGCTTTACAGAGTGATGGGGCTACAGATGCATTTGCAGCATGGCTACTCAATAGCTCAGTTGGTTAGAGTGTGGTGCTGATAACGCCAAGGTTGCTGGTTTGATTCCTGTATGGGACAGCTGCATATTCCTGCATAGCAGTGGGGTTGGACTAGATGATCCTCAGGATCCCTTCCAGCTCTATGATTCTATTATCTATGATCCACTCCCAGCAGCTATGGTGGGAAGTGGGAGAATAGGACTATTGAACCTGATTGAACATGGATTGGACCTGATGCCATTGCACACCCCTCCCCACATTCAGAATGCCCCCATTCAATCCACCACCAGGCAGCCCAACAAAAGGGGAGTTGGATTACTCTTCAAGTTTCACATTCTCCCGTTGAAATCAATGGGACTTAATTTGTGATGGTTTGGTCCCATTGATTTCAGTGGGAAGTGCCATTTGCAACTGAGATCCAAGCCAAGGCTCCTCTAAAGGCATGTGCATATGACTGTAACTGCAGGGTCAAGGGGGGAGGAGGAAACATGAGCTCTAATCAGATGTTCAATGAATGCATGGAGATGGAGAATCAGTATCATCTTCCTGTCCCCACTCCCGACCTCTACATGTGGTGGTGGTGGTGAATGCCCAGAGCGTCATTGCTCTGCGCTACAGCAGAACACATCAAGAGGTGTGATGTTTCCTTCATTAGAGGCTTTTAAGGAGAGGCTGAACATCCACCTGTTAGGGATGCTGCAACTGCATCCTGAATTTCAGAACCTGCACTGAGCACAGAGTTGAACTAGATGTCCCCCAAGGCCCCATCCAGCTCAATGTTCATTCCAATATCTGAACAGAGCCTTCATGCATGTGTACCTGTAAGATGGTTTTGCTGGATGAGGGAAAGGCAAAAGGTGGGGTCCTTGATCCCATCTGTATGTAGTAAGGTTGTACACTGGATTCTGTTGAGACCTAAGTCCCTAACCAAATTTGATATACAGTTGTATCTTGGATCTTTAACGTCTCACAAGTCGAACGTTTTGGCTCCCAAACACCACAAACCCAGACGTGACTGTTCTGGTTTGTGAACGTTCTTTGGAACACGAATGTCCGACGGGGCGTCTGCAGCTTCCAATTGGCTGCAGGAGCTTCCAACCAAAGCCGTGCTTTGGTTTCCGAATGTTTTGGAAGTCAAATAGACTTCTGGAACAGATTCCGTTTGACTTCCAAGGTACGACTGTATTCAGATGGACTTGGCTGTCATCCCACCATGCCATCCACAACCAGCAGAGGGTAAAATCCTGCAGAGGGTGAATTCCCCTCCTCCAAGCATATTAAACCCTACACCATCTACACTTGAAATATGAAACTGGTACCATAAATACTTCTCTCCTCCCCATTGTTTCCCAATGCACTTTCATCTTCAGTTTCCACTTCCACTACTTGTATGGACAATTTCTCCTAATAATTTAATAAATAAGTAACAACAACCCCCCCCCCCAACTGAGTCGGGGAGTTCTATTGAGAAAATGGCATTTGAGTCGAATGGATGAATCTCTCTTCTTTAAATAGAAAACAGCACTGCCTTGGGGAAGTATCTGTGAAAGGGGTTATGGATTTTAAATAAATGGGCAACACACATTCATTATTAATGGCAACAAGAGCTCGCTTTTGAATGCAGTGTTCCCGGAGGATGAGTACGAGGCACAAAAATAAAATTTAGCTAAAGAAAATAATTAGTCCAAACTGTCTATGCAGAACAACACCATTCAAAGAGACCGTCATCGCTTCTGGGGTTGCATCTCAGAGGTAGGAGAGACTGGTTTGTGTGTACAAGTCCCTGGTTCATCCTAGAGATGGGGAGAATCAGACTATCTCAAGTCTTTCTGCATTATTCTGTGAAAAACTGCATTTATTTACACATTTAAATAAGTATCTATAAATGCATTTTCTCTCTGGAAATACATTTTTCTAAATAAATTTCCTATCTAAAAATGCATTTTAATGCATTTGGGTAATTTTAAATGGCTGAGTTCTGCACCAGAATATTCAAATAGCCTGCTGGATCAGGCCAGTGGCCCATATAGTCCATTGCCCTCAAAGAAGACCAGCCAGGTGCCCTTGCTACAGTTTTCAGCAACTTTTCAGCAGCATGCTTCCTGAGTCTGTGGAGGCAAAGTGGATAGTACACTTATCCTCCATGAATTTGTTCTGGTCCTCTTTTAAAGCCATCTGAATTGGTAGCCATTGCTGCCCCCTGTGGAAGAGAGTTCCAAAGTTTAACTACGTGCTGTGTGAGAACGTACTTTCTTTTATCTTTTCTGACTTTTCCACCTTTCAGTTTCATTGGGTGTCCCCAAGTTCCAGTGTTGCATAGGAGCGAAGGGGGAAAATACTTTCCTCTGTCCACTTCCTCCACATTCTGCTCAATGTTTTACATTTCTTAAGCACCATCTCTCTGAACCAAAAAGCCCCAATCATAGTAACCTTTCCTCATAGGGAAGTTGCTCCTCTGCCCATTCTCATCCACCCATTCATCGGAGAAGTGTGGGTTGAGCCAGTTCATCTCAGAGTTTGCAATTATCAGATCCCTCAAGCACCTTTTGCTCATTCTTAAATGTCTTCTTTTAAATGTTCTTGGAAACCAGAGGGGGAGACCAACTGCTGCCTGAATTCTTTGAGAGCTGCTGCAGTTATTGGAGGTCTGCACACTCCTGGTTTATTGCTTTGACTCAGGGGCAAACTACCCATGTAACAAAGCCCCAGCAGTGTTTTCGGTGAAAAATAGTCTCAGGAGGTGGTAACCTGGAGTGTAGAAACAGCAAGAGGGAGGAGAGAAAGGAGTTTGGCAATGATTGTTTGAGTTGAAAAGTGGGGAGTAGGCAGAGATTTAAGTGTGCATGCACACAGCCATGAAAAAAAATTCTCGAGTTTGTATTTATATTGTTTTATATTGTTAAAAAGGTTGCACGCCACGCCCAATCTCTGGCAAGCGGTGCATGAGATTCCAGGGGGTTCCAGGGTCATGTTTCCTACGCGAATCAAGATGCAATGGAGGCTGTAGTGTCTTTAAGAAATATGGTTTAATTAGACGTATTTCGATGAAGGAGGTGCAGATCCTCTCAAGAACAGCTTGTTCTTTATAGAAGCCCAGAACTGCAGAGTCATCCTAAGCACCATCCTTTAATTACTGGTTCCTAGCCAGCTCTTATCGCTGCAGCCCTTCAGTCCCCACAAGGTGTTCCATCCAACACCTCCTCCTTATTCCCAGAACCCCTGCCAAATTTCCCCTCCCATCTGGACTCAGCCACTCCTAGCCTGGCACAAAAGGCACAGTTTTCCTGTAACATTGGCCGCTTTCCAATTGTCTTCCAAACTACCCAGCCAGTTGCACACAATCTTAGTTATGCTGGTTGCTTCCCTCCCTGTCCCTTGTTAGGTCAATCTGATGGCACCTCTGCCACATGGCTTCCTTGTTCCAGAAAACCAGACTCAGTGGTGGATTTAGGGTTGCATGAGTGGTGCATATGCACTGGGTGCTGAGCTAAAGTGGTGCTGTTTCAGAGCCCAGTAAGTGGAGAGGCACTGGGCTTTGGGAAGGAGGTGTGAGGCTCTGCCAGGGTCCTAGAATCCTCCAACCTTCTTCCCCAAGCCTAGTTAGTGCTTTCCCAGCTTTGGAAAGGAAGCAAGAGGGCTCTAGGACCCTGCCAGAGCCCTCACACTTCCATCTCAAAGCTGGGCACCTCCTCAAAGCCAGGTGCCTCCTTACTCACCTTTGGGAAGTCAGCTTGAGGATTGATGGGAGGTGCAAAATGTTGGCTTTGCTCAGGGCGCCTAGTACTCAAGCCTGCCACTGCCATTCCCACCTATGTTTCAGCACTTTGCTAAATGCAATGTCTGGCTCCAAGCATTTATTAAATTTAAGAACTTCAGAGAATCTGGCATACAGAACTTATAACAAGATGAAGGGCTAGGGTTGCCCGACTCAATAGAGGACAGGACTTCTGTGCCTTTAATTGCCCTGCTCTATTTTGAGTCTGGAAACCTTAAAGAGAAACCAGTAGACCCTTTGTTTAATTTCCAAGCAAAGGGTCTGCTGGTTTCTCTTTAAGGTTTCCAGACTCAAAAGAGAGCAGGGCAATTAAAGGCACAGAAGTCCTGTCCTCTTCTGAGTCTGGCAACCCTATGAAGGGCATGCCCCCAGCATGCAATCTGGGGCCCATCTGACCCAGGCCGGGGTTCTGGACCAATTGGAGGGTTTTAACATGTGGTCAAGATGGGAGAAGGAGGTTGCCTGGCTTAGAACCTTGATTAAACATCCAATTGGGAGGGAGGAAGAAGGAGACACCTACAGATTGCCTGAACAGCTTCTCCTCTCCCTCGCCCCACTTGACAGCCTTGATAGTTCCAAGTGGACCCAATCCTACCCACAGAATTCTGGAGCTGCCTCAAATCCCGTGTTGACCTGAATCAGTGCAATTTGGATTTGGATCAGTCTGGTGCCTATTACGTATACATTGACATACAGTTTGCTCCTCAGTAAACAGCTCCTTATAGCCTGTGTATGAGGTTGGGACCCTGCAGACCTCCAGATGTTCATCCCTGAAACTTAGCCATGCTAGCTGGGGTTGAAGTGGAGGAACAGGTTCTCTATCACTTAAAGGGGAGAGCCATGGCTCAGTAGCAGTGTGTCTGCCTTGCGAGCAGAAGATTCCAGGTTCAATCTTCAGCATCTTCAGGTAGTGTGGGGAAGAGACTCCTTCATGAAATCCTTAGAGCTGCTGCCAGTCAGTGTAGACGCTACTGAGCTAGATGGACCAGTGGTCTGACTCAGTATAAGGCAGCTGCTGTAGTGTATTTAAAATATGTGCAAACCATCTTCCATTAAAAGAAACCAGAGTGGTGCATAAACATCTAATTCTCATCCATATATGCTGTAGGTTTAGTTTAAAAAACAACAACAAACCACAAGTATGTTAACATGCAATTAAAAACTGGCTATTTGGCCAAGCACATCCCTCATTACTGCTGCCTCCAACCCCACAAAAAAACCTGGACAGAAATAATGCTTGTGAGCTATTGTTTTCCAACACCTGAGCTCCAGGGCTTATGAAGACATCCTTACTAATGAGATTTGCCAAATAAATTTCATATACCTAGGAAGAACCTATGACAATTGCCCATGGCATTGCTGGCTTAGCCTCAACAACCTGTGTGCAACTGGATTGTGAGCTGGATTACTGTTCATTATCCCATGAAGCTCAAAGAAATGCTTGAGTGTTACTGATGGCAATAAGAAAGGTCGATGGTTCCCGCAGAGGGAAATGTCTGCTTGGAAAGTTTTGTGTGTTTTTTGTTTTGTTTTGTTTTTTAAAAAAACCTAGCATACATATATCCCCACCTGCCAATGATGCTTATTTACCTGGTCTAACCTTGATTTTACACACACACACACACACACACACACACACACACACACACACTATACTAGGTATTTTGTTGTTGTAAAAAATTCTATCAGCATCATATTACTGGATAGGGAATCCAATAATCATTTTGGGTTAATAGATAGGCTAACTTAATGAACTTTTGTAGAATCATAGAGTTGGAGGGGACCGTGAAGATCATCTAGCCCAACCCCGTGCAATGCAGGAATTGTTTTGCTCAAAGTGGGGCTTGAACCCACGACCCTGAGATTAGGAGTATCATGCTGTACTGACTGAGCTAGTTTGCAGAATGGAAGTTTCCCATCCCTTCATCCTCCATACAACCATAAGTGCCTCCCCCCCCAAAAAAAAATCCTCTACAGAGGATGGGAGACATATCCTGGACAATATGGGATGGGGCGGGGAGGCTGTAGCAGGGGAGAAATGGAATGAAACTTTCATTCCAAAAGCTTTCTAAAGTTAGCATACCTTAGGATCAATAATTGTGGGTTATTCCCCACTGCCAGAGCAACCCTCCCATCCCATATTATTCAGAAGAATCACTTAACGTTTCATTGAATCATAGAATTGTAGAGTTGGAAGGGACCCTGAGGATCATCTAATCTAACCCCCTGCAATGCAGGAATGTGCAGCTGTCGCATACAAGGATCAAACCTGCAACCTTGGAATTATCCACACCATGCTCTGAACAACTGAGCCATCCATGCCCTACATGTAAGGAATTTCTTGTAAGCAGAAGTGAATCAGCTGTTATGAAGTCATGTGACAGCTAACCCCCCCCCCAATGGTATCCACTAGAACTTTCCTTCTGCAAACTGCCTGAAATGAATTCATCTTCAGATCCAAGTCAATGTCATTTCCTCTCCTCTTCTCTCCTCCCCACCCATAAAATCTAAGTATAGCATGTTTTATCTCTTTATTCTAGCGTAAGTTGGCCTTGCTTCATTAAAAAGGAAAAGGAAAAGGAAGAAAGGTAGGGGAGGAATTTGGACTGTTTCATCTTCAACAATGGAGAAGTCCTGCCTGCCCACAGCCTAGCATTCTAAAAATATGCAACAACACAAAAGGAAACAGGGATGGATAGGAAAGAGGAAAGAAGTCAGTCAACAAATATTAAAGTTATATGGTAGTTCTTACAATGAGCAGCCTGATTGAGCTGTTTTTTTGGGGGGGGGCAGAGCTGGTGGAATGAGCCCTACTTTCCATCTCTCCCACTTAGTCTGCTGGAATGGCTGTTCTTGTGGAATGGCGGAAACTTGCCCCATTGATACCCCAACTCGGGAAATTCTGTGTGCTTCCTGCCTTTTGATATGCACAATAACTTCATAAATTTTTCACATAAAGTAGGTATTTAGGTCCTTTTAAATTCCTGAGCTGATCTTTTTATTTATTTTTTTAAAAAAGCGAGATTTGCCTAAGCAACTGTCTCCATGTAGACCAGTGGAGGATGACATTAATCTTTCAGTATGATATCTCTATTTTCTCTTTATTGGCCAATTTCAGGAGAAATTGCAGCGATGGGAATTTGCAGGCTTTGCCATTTTCTTTTGAAATCCCTTCCAGCATTATATCTCTCTCACCCACCCCCCTCAACCACAAAGTTCCTCTGATTTCAGCAGGAGGGGGAGAAAAACAATCAGAACTTGGTGTAAGCTGGAAACACAGGCCTTTTTGTGTGTGTGTGTGGGGGGGGTTCTTTTCTTTAAAAGATTCAAAGGTCAACCCTCAATGTTTCTTTCATGAAGGCAGAAACCTTGATTTGCATTTTTAAAAAGAAATTCTCACTGTCAAGGTGAAAGGATGAGAACCTCTCTTTTATTTTATTTTTACTCACTTGTGTCCTGATAAACCATAGCTGCCAAGTTTTCCCTTTTCTCGCTAGGAAGCCTATTCAGCATAAGGGAAAATCCCTTAAAAAAAGGGATAACTTGGCAGCTATGCGATAAACATTTATTATTATTATTATTAGCCAGAAAAAGGTGGAAGAAGAAGAGCATGCATGCTGAGAGAGCAGACTGGGGATCGAAGTACTGAGAGATCTCATAGACCCTCACAGTGTGAGGTATGCACAATTTTGTAAGGAATGTCAGGAAATAATTCCTGAATGTGGCTTTGTCTTTCTGTTTCTCTTTCCGTGTCTCCAACAATGTACACAATGTGATGATATTCTCCCTGGCACACCTATGCTCAGGCTTATGAAAACAAAAATATAGACTGAAGGTGAAATCCTGTGCTCCTTTGGATGGCATCTCAGGGACCATAGGGTGGTGTGGGTCTTCTCCTCCACAGGCTGAAAAGGGGCACATAGAATGATGGAACTGAATCCACTGCTTTGAGTCCTAACTTCCCAAGCAGCAGAAAACAAGCCACGTAGTTCCCTCTTCCATGTGGCAGCCCTTTAAATATTTGAAGATGGCTATCATATCACCTCTCAGTCTCCTCTTCTCCTGGCTAAACATACCCAATTCCCTCAACTGTTCTTTATAAGACTTCATTTCCAGACCTTTGATAACCTTGGTCACCTTCCTCTGCATACCTTCCACCTTGTCAGTATCCTTCTTAAACTGTGGTGCCCCGAACTGGACACAGATCTGCAGGTCTACCCACAAAGCCATCTTCCTTGCAATCACAGAAATCCCTGCAGCTTCCCCTCTGTCCTTCTTTGACTTTCGCTGCTCTGATTTGTAAAGGGTAAAAAGAAGGCATTCTGTTGGTGTACAGGGGAAGCTCAGAAGTGACACACTTTTTTGGGAGGGGGGGGTCTTGTAGTTAACACACTTATTTCCTCTCCATTTGGGATCAATGGGAAATAAAAGCCATTTTTTAAATAAAAAAAAAGCCAACCTGAGACCCACTCAAGAGGGAGGCTTGGAAGAGGACGACAAAGAGGGCCTTTTCGGTTCTGGCTCCCCAGCTGTGGAATGCTGTTCCCAGTGAGGGCCATCTGGTACCTTCTCAGCGGCATCGTTTTGGTGCCATGTTGAAACATAAATCTTTCTCCAGGTTTTCGGTGGACCATGATTCTGTAGTTTTCTTTAAATTGTGCACCCAAAGTATTTTGTTGCTATTGTTGATGTTGTGGATTTTTTTATTAAAGAATTACATGATTTTATTACTTTTTTTAAAAAAAATGTGCTTATGCTCTTAAAATGTCATTTGGATACCTTTTTTGTGTAACAAGTAACTAACAAGTTTGCTAATTTTCAGCATCAGTCTTTGGGGGCTCTTTGTGTTGGAATTCTCTGGGTTTTAATCTTCTTAAACCCTTTACTTCAAGCATTTTAGGCAATATTTATCCTTTGGTTGTTTTGAAACAATGTCCTTCCCCCTTTAGGCTTCCTCACCATGACATTTCCTGATACAAGCTTGTGTCAAAGGAACTCCTGTTTTTCTCATCTCTTTTAACTGTTCCACCTCAAACCTTTGAATTGCCTCCTACTGACAAACTCTCCGCATCTTCTGGTGTCTCTGACTGTTTGTCTTTTGCAAGCACCTAAGGCTAAGGGATCCACACTTTGGTTTCCTCTCCTACCATACATCATTCTCAGTGGCCACCAAAGTGCAGCGCCTGCTTTTTTCCAGCAATGAGGCAAACAATTCATTCTGGGCTTTAGTTGCACAAATCATACCAACGAGCAGCTGGTTTAGACTCTCCCTGCACACTTGCGGGTGGCGCTGTGGGTTAAACCACAGAGCCTAGAGCTTGCCGATCAGAAGGTTGGCGGTTCAAATCCCCATGGCGGTTCAAATCCCCATTCATCCAGTGCTTTACCAACTGGCTCCCGGTGGAGTACAGGATCAGGTTTAAGGTGCTGGTTTTGACCTTTAAAGCCTTATGCGGCTTAGGACCCTCATACCTACGGGACCGCCTCTCCCGGTATGACCCACAGAGGACATTAAGGTCCACAAATAATAACATATTGGAGATCCCGAGTCACAAGGTGGTTAGGCTAGCCTCAACCAGGGCCAGGGCCTTCTCAGTACTGGCCCCGACCTGGTGGAACGCTCTGTCCCAGGAGACTAGAGCCCTGCAGGATTTGTCATCTTTTCATGGCGCCTGCAAGACAGAGCTGTTCCATTTGGCCTTCAGACTGACACAGCCTGACCCCACGGTAACCCGCCCCTAAGGTTTTATTTCATAATGGTTTTATCTTATTCGTAGATTTTTAATTTTAAAATTGAATTTTAACATTGTATTAATCTGCGTTTTAACTGAATTGTTTCTTTTATACTTGTGTTATTATTTGTTGTTAGCCGCCCTGAGCCCGGTCTTGAATGGGACGGGTGGGGTATAAATAAAATTTATTATTATTATTATTATTATTATTATTATTATTATTATTATTATTGGGTGAGCTCCCGTTGCTTGGTCCTGCCAACCTAGCAGTTGCTCCTGCCAACCTAGCAGTTTAAAAGCACATCAAAGTGCAAGTAGATAAATAGGTACCGCTCCGGTGGGAAAGTAAACAACGTTTCTGTGCGCTGCTCTGGTTCGCCAGAAGCAGCTTAGTCATACTGGCTACATGACACGGAAGCTTTACGCTGGCTCCCTCGGTCAGTAAAGCGTGATGACTGCTGTAACCCCAGAGTCGTCCACGGCTGGACCTAATGGTCAGGGGTCCCTTTACCTTTACACACTTGCACAGACAGACACAAAGATGTGTTGGCCTGGAATTTAACCAGAGCCAATCCAAAGATGAAGCAGGGAGAAGCACCTGCAGTGGTATAGCATGGGTTGCCAGCATCCAGGGCCAGGCAGAGGAGGTGTGGTGGGAGGGATGGAAACAAACGGAATACACATGATCATTCAATGGCCTAATGGCATCAGCATCACCCAGGAGCTTGCAGAGATAAGAAAATAAGAGTCAATCCATTGGAGAGGACACTTCCTGGTTCACATGGAGAAGCCGTTTTCAACAGAGCCCAGCGACGGAAGCACACAGCTGTATGAGGCAGCACTGGGTGTTGAAATTTGGCGCCCTTAGCAATTTTGTGCCCAGGGCAACCACCCCTGTGCCCCCCCCACTACCCCACTGGGCACTTGCCTCAGGGGATAAGAGGTGTTCAGGCATGCCTGCTCACATGTCTTCCTATCCCCAGAGGGGGAATGGACGACAACAAGGTGCCTTGAAGAATGTCCCTTCTCTTGCTGAGTTCAGTAAGTGGAGGCATGTTGCAGAGTCAGCAGGAGTGGGGAGTGCGGCATGGTGGGCATGGCAGGAGGCGACGCATTCCCATTTCACGTCAGGTGGTGAAATGGGGTGGGCAACTCCTGAACCTAAGACTTTGCTATATTCCTATGGAGGGCATGGGTCCCTGAGGTCCTTCGCTGAGGTCCTTTAGGTAGAGTCCTTCGCTGGAGTCAGGATGCACCAAAGAAAGCACAACTTCACACAGCACATAGTTAAAATATGGAATTCATTCCCACCAGATATTGTGATGGCCACCACCTTGGACAAATTCACAGAGGGTAAGGCTGTCATTGGGTCCAAAACCACAACAGCTCTTTTCTGCCTCCACTGTCAGAAGCAGGATGTCTCAGAGTACCACTAGCTGGGCACTAGGAAGGCACTATTGCATTCATGCCCTCCTTGTGGGCTTTCCATAGCCATTTTGTTGGCCATTGTGGGAACAGGATGTTGGACTAGATGGTGGATGTCACTACACTACATGCTGAGGACCAAAGTTGGAAGTTTCTGGATTGAAAACACATGGTCTCTGTTGCACACACAAAGACATGATCTACCCCTCCCATTTTGTGATCAATTGGAAACAGAAAATGTACATTTGTTTAGTCGTTTAGTCGTGTCCGACTCTTCGTGACCCCATGGACCATAGCACGCCAGGCACTCCTGTCTTCCACTGCCTCCCGCAGTTTGGTCAAACTCATGCTCGTATCCTCGGGAACACTGTCCAACCATCTCGTCCTCTGTCGTCCCCTTCTCCTAGTGCCCTCCATCTTTCCCAACATCAAGGTCTTTTCCAAGGACTCTTCTCTTCTCATGAGGTGGCCAAAGTATTGGAGCCTCAGCTTCACGATCTGTCCTTCCAGTGAGCACTCAGGGCTGATTTCCTTAAGAATGGATAGGTTTGATCTTCTTGCAGTCCATGGGACTCTCAAGAGTCTCCTCCAGCGCCATAATTCAAAAGCATCAATTCTTCAGCGATCAGCCTTCTTTATGGTCCAGCTCTCACTTCCATACATCACTACTGGGAAAACCATAGCTTTAACTATACGGACCTTTGTAGGCAAGGTGATGTCTCTGCTTTTTAAGATGCTGTCTAGGTTTGTCATTGCTTTTTCTCCCAAGAAGCAGGCGTCTTTTAATTTCGTGACTGCTGTCACCATCTGCAGTGATCAAGGAGCCCAAGAAAGTAAAATCTCTCACTGCCTCCATTTCTTCCCCTTCTATTTGCCAGGAGGTGACGGGACCAGTGGCCATGATCTTGGTTTTTTTGATGTTGAGCTTCAGACCATATTTTGCGCTCTCCTCTTTCACCCTCATTAAAAGGTTCTTTAATTCCTCCTCACTTTCTGCCATCAAGGTTGTGTCATCTGCATATCTGAGGTTGTTGATATTTCTTCCGGCAATCTTAATTCCGGTTTGGGATTCATCTAGTCCAGCCTTTCGCATGATGAATTCTGCATATAAGTTAAATAAGCAGGGAGACAATATACAACCTTGTCATACTCCTTTCTCAATTTTGAACCAATCAGTTGTTCCATATCCAGTTCTAACTGTAGCTTCTTGTCCCACATAGAGATTTCTCAGGAGACAGATGAGGTGATCAGGCACTCCCATTTCTTTAAGAACTTGCCATAGTTTGCTGTGGTCGACATTAAGAGCTGCAAAAATGACAGCACAGGTTCCAGGTCACAAACGTCACTTCTGACAAAGATGTAGAGTTTCCTTTCGCTGTCATGCATAGCAAATCTCCAGCCAAGGTCCATGATGACCAGCCACCCAATTCCATGTGCAACCAGGACTGCTTGCTGTAAGAGCCTCTGCCCATTGGAAGTAGCTCAAACTGTAGCATAGACATCACCAACTAGAATCCTGGTCCTAGAAAGCACATGTTTACGAACTCCGCAAAACTGGAAGTAGTGTCCCAGTTTGTGAACTTTACCTCAGTCTAAGAACGGAATCCGAATGTTGGAAGGGCACCGGCAGCGGGAGGCCTCATTAGGGAAAGCGCGCCTCGGTTTAAGAACAGTTTCAGTTTAAGAATGGACATCCGGAATGGATTAAGTTTGTTAACTGAGGTACCACTGTACCACCCTTCAACTGAAGATCACAGGGTTGTTCACAACATCTGTCATTTCGCCATTTAAATTGGTGCCATCTCAGAATATTCTTGTCCTCCTGCAGATCTTCTTCACTCTTCCCATAGGAGGGCACTCATTTCTCATATGTGAGTCTCAATGTGATTTCAACTATGCGAGGGGGTGGGGATAATGGTAATAGAAAACAAATCTGCATTAAAGGGGCTTTCATTTCTTCTTAGCACCATCTCTCTTCCAGGGAGATTGGGGGTTCTCCAAAAGCTGGGGTGCTTCCTCCACAAACTCTTAAACATCAAATAGGTCATCCCTTTGAATAAATATATATATATGAAATTTACTAGTGTGCTGTGTGCATTACCCATATATTCTGTGTTGGCAATACAGAAGTGCCTCTAGCTAACCACCAAAATCCATTCATGGCTGATCAGCTTCTGATGGATCTAAAGTGACAGTAAATCGCTGCTTCTTGGGTTAACTACTAAAGGATGGAATTACACGCCACCTTATTTTAGCAGTGAGAAAGGGCACCATGGTCTCAAAGACAGAGAAATTCCCCCATGAGCCCTGTAGACATGGGAGGGATGTCCTCTGAATGCCTACAACACCGGAGGTTATTAACATCTGGTGGGTCAAGTTGCACAGAGCCTCCTAGCGCCACCTAAGGGTGGAGCAGCCCAAACTACATTCAGTTCATGCTTGTTTGCATAATCCCAAATGACAGCAAGTTGGCAGATTCCACCTAATTGGTCTTGATTTAGGACCAATAAATATCCCACTTGCATCAGTAGCTTTACTTTCAATGTGTGGTTCTAATTTGGTTTTGAATGTGGAATATGAATTGCATTTCCTGTATCAATGCCTTTTTGCTGGGACATTTGAAATTTCTGACAAAATATGAAATGGTATATAAATTCACCATCTAAATTAATAAACACAATAAGAGTTTGTTGGATCAGATCCAAGGCCCATCAGACTCTACATCCTGTTTCCTAGAGTGGCTAAGTTAACCTTTTGCTTCTGTGAAGCCTTCAAGCCAGGCATGAAGGCGAGACTGTTTCCTGTACACCATCTGAACAGATAGGTTCTTTACAGTAATGATGGCAACTAACTTTGGATAGACCTGTCATTAATGACCTTGCTGATGGCTAGGGGGCAGGGTGCCAAGGGTGAAGCTTTTCTGCTCTGGAAACATTTTTGCCTCTTTCCATGACCAGCTGCAAATGAATTCTTCCAAATATGCAAATATTTACTAGGGCTGAGCACTACATTCAACCAAATTCCAAATTGACTTAGTGGAAATCTGGGCTTGGGACAGATTGGGTCAAAACACCCCCAGATTGGGCCATCCTGAATAATCTAGGACTGTTGGGGGGGGGGGTAAGGGGTCAGGTGGGAAGACTGCAGAAGTCTTCTTCACCAGGGTGTTCCATGCAGGAAATGAGCAAGGGAAGCTAACCCTAGCAGGAATGTATCCTTCTGTTCTTCCTCATGAGAGGAGTAGAGAAGACACTGTGTCCATTTCCTCTGACCTCCCAACTATATATTTAGTTAGGGCTAAAAAGAACCCTAATTAAACATTAGCCCCACCTGTCCTGGCTCTCCTCCTCAGACTCAAAGCTTGACCCATCACCACGACTTGAAGTTTTAAAAGCTGTATGCATAGCTGCCAAGTTCTCCCTTTTTTTAAGGGAAATTCCCTTATGCTGAATAGGCTTCCTCGTGAGAAAAGGGAAAACTTGGCAGCTATGGCTGTATGTAGATAGATTCAGAACAGTTCCCAGCATGGGGTTAGAGGTTACAGACAGGTGAAGCACGGTAGGTAAGACACATTGATCCAACATTTGACATATACCCATGCTCTCCCTTTGAAAAGTAGTGTGGACATGACTGTTTGCATGGTTCTCATCCTGAGTCTTTGGAATGCATGCAAGGGACACACCTCTGTAGCACCTGATATTCAGAAGCGTTATTTTCCCTGACCATGGAGGAAGAAGATAGCCATCATGGCTAATTGCCATAGTTACCCTTTGAGCCCACACAGAAGGAGATGCCCTTTTACAAAGAAGACTTTATAAGTCAAAATGCACTTGGTATGTTTCCTAAAGCACACCTCATCTTCTTCAGCATATCGAGGTTTTGGTCAACCATATCTATGCATTTCATTGCTGTGGTACAATCAGCACTTGACGGATATGTACACCCAATAAGCACAGCTAAATGGGTTAGACTGCATTCACATGATATTATACATTGTGTCTATTTCTAAGTATATACAGTGGTACCTTGGTACTCAAATGGCTTGGCTCCCAAACAAATTGGCTCCTGAACTCCGCAAACCCAGTGAGTGTTCCAGTTTGCAAACGTTTTTCAGAAGCCGTACATCCAACGCTGCTTACGCGGCTTCCACTTGAGTGCAGGAAGCTCCTGCAGCCAATCGGAAGCCACACCTTGTTTTTCAAATGGTTTCGGGAGTCAAACAGACTCCCAGAATGGATTAAGTTTGAGAATCAAGGTACCACTGTGTGTGTGTACACACACACAATGTTCATTTAGTACCTTTACTTCTTTGTTGATTCTTTTGTATAGACCTGTAGCCCATGCATTTCTTAATATAAGACACCTCTGGATGATTTTGCCACATCCAGACATAATGGCAATACATTAGCAGAAAGCTGACAGCATGAGAGGCAGTCAGGCCCAGTCATGATCCCCTTCTGCTCAAGGGACTCTTTTCTTCATTTGGACTGCAAATCTTCTGGCTTCATGGTGTTCTCCAGATTGTCCACCCATATCAAAGGGGAAAAAAATGAGAGGCCACCGCACTGATGGCGAGGAACAAGGTCTGCTAATTACCTGTGCTTCACTCTTGATATGTAGAAAGTCGTTTAGAACAGATGCTGTCGTAATTAGAATGCACTGGGGAAATTAAAAGTGTTCAATGGCCCTCAACTCCTCACATTCACTGCTCATGGTGTTACTGTTGCTAAAGTGTGTTAAAAACCATTTGGGAGAATCGACTAACTTGACACCTGCTATTTTTTCCCCCTCTCACCTCTTCTACTCAGTGCTTTCCCTGCTTATTTGCCTTTCACATCTGTCTTGAAGAATGCATAAAAAGAAAGGTGCAGTCTATGTGTCTGTGAGAAATGGGTTACCAACAAAGAATATCATTTCAAACAAGCCCTTACCAAGTTCTAGGCCACATTCCCAACATATATGTGAAGTACTCTGGTGCCACTTTAAATTGTCATGCGTCCCTCCCCCAAAGAATTCTAAGAAGTGTAATTTGTTTAGAGTGCTGGAAGTTGTCAGAGGATCCCCTCTAACCTACACAGAGCTACATTTCTGAGAATTCCCTGTGGAGAGGGAGGGATTGTTAAACCACTCTGGGAAATGGAGCAGTGGGAGGGGAATTTGGAAGGGGGGGGTCTCCCCTGTTTGGGGAGAAATGGCTGCAGAACTGTGGAACAGAGAAATAAGCAACTGACTACAGATAGCAAAAAAATAAAAAGCAGCAGCAACATCAACAAACGGTCATCCCCAAAACTTACCGTTGATGAAAATTCAGCTCTGCAGCAATGGGGTAGAATGCAATCAACTGATTTCTCCTTCACCACACCTACAAACAGAGCGTGTTGCAAGAGCAAATTTACAAGTCAAGAAGCTTCACCGTACAATGAGTTGTAGGCTGACACCTTTACTTCCAATCAGCTTAATTATAGAGAAGCAAGCAAAATGACAGAGCTATTTTGTGCATGCCAGCCTGCTGTGCACAATGACTCAAAATGAAAAAAAAGCAACTCAACGGCTTCATATCAGCTTAAGTCTGCCTGTACCTGTGTCAGGATGAATGGCAGGGGCTGGCTTACGAGGGTCGAAGTGTAGAAGAGCATTCACAGACCCCCTTATAGATGGGATGAAGCAACATCTTCATATATTTACCCCTACCTACAACCAGTGCCTCTCTTTACTGTGGCCTTTCACACCCGGGGTATATATTTTAGGATTCTCTTGGCTGTCATTGGTCCCCACCATGGCAGCCATATTGTCACTGCCTCCCATAGCAAAAATTCCAAATGTGTCCAATGGACCCCAAACACTAGTGAATCCTGACTTTACTGCACCACCGTGGGAGCACCTCATCTATGATGACATTCTCTCTCCATGAATTTTGTACATACCTATGTTTAAAAATTGTGGTGACACACACACACACACACACACACACACACCTTCAAATCTAATGTTCATTAAATCAGCATTTTTGTATTTCATTGAAAAACAATGCTCGATCTAACCAATTAATTGACTAAACATTGTAAGCACATTAATTAATTAATGAGTAAGATGAGGCAACAGGTTTCCTGCTGTTGTCCAAATTACTGTTGGCCCCACCTGTTATCATACTTGCCTCTCGCCAAAACTCTGGTCAAGCTTCTTGAAAGGGATCTCATGTGATCCATCAAAAAACAGTTCAAAGCTGAACTCGAATCATGCGGAATGAATAGCCTGCAATGAGCTTTATGAAGTGTCCAGCTTCTCGTTTGCCTCTGCTCTCTCCTGTCCACAGTTGGAGCGGAACTGATGTGCCTCTAGACTGAAATATGTAATGGTTGACTTTGGAGAAGCACTAATACATTTTTCATTCCAATGAGTAAAAGTTACAACAGAATGCCTTTTCATATAAAGTATTTAGATTTATGGGCAGGAGAAGCTTGCCTGAAAATTGCCGGGGTGTTTGTCCATTACTGTGTTTTAAAGAGAATGCTTTTAGCACATCAGGCTTGCAGTCTTTATTTCTCGATGTTCCACAAAGGTCTGACTCTCTGAATAACTGTATCAAGTTAATAGGTGCTCAATGAATACTGCATGGCTGAGATGCATTTTCTCCTAGGATCCCAAGAATGGGACTGGCGCTATATTAAAGATTCTGCAGTGAAATAAATAACACAGCATAGCAAACAGATCAGCTCTCCCCTTGTGAACAATTGCATTGTGTGACAAGGATCGTATTCACTGCATCTTAAAAAGGCAGAACTCGGAGGGGTAGCACCCTTCACTGGGCAAGTAAAAAGACACAGCCAGTGGGTCCCCAGCCAAGGACTGGGATAAAATTATCCCTCCTTTCTAAGTGAGTATGGGTATGTGAACCCAACATGAGCACTCAAGCTCCACTGTCCAGTGTTCACCATGATATGCATGAGGAAGAAGAAGAGTTTGGATTTGATACCCTGCTTTATCACTACCCGAAGGAGTCTCAAAACGGCTAACACTCTCCTTTCCCTTCCTCCCCCACAACAAACACTCTGTGAGGTGAGTGGTGCTGAGAGACTTCAGAGAAGTGTGACTAGCCCAAGGTCACCCAGCAGCTGCATGTGGAGGAGCGGAGACGCGAACCCAGTTCCCCAGATTAGGAGTCTACCGCTCTTAACCACTACACCACACTGGCTCTCTGGCATGCAGGACTAAAGGAGCCTTAAGGCTATGGAAGGTGACTCAAGAGTGCCTTGAACCCCAAAATGCCTCAGGATGCCTACCAATGAAGTTCTTGAATTCCCTTACCAATCCTAAAAACCAACAGTGTGGAATAGGCCACGGGTTCCCAAACCATAAACTGTGGTCTTATTATGTTCATATAAAAACACAAGGAAAGACATGCTAGATCTAGCCAAAGGTCCGTCTGGTCCAGCCACCTGTTCTCACAGTGGACATCAAAATGCCTATGGGAGGTCAACATGCCAGGTCTGAGTGTAACAGCACTCTCACAACTTGCAATTCCTAGCAACTGATATTCAAAGGCAGAGTAGTGGCAGAACATAGCCATTGTGGCTAGCAGGCACAATGATATCCTTTCCCTGCATGAATTTGTCTAATCCTCTTTTAAAGCCATCCAAATACTTGAGGGTACCAACAAAGTCCATTAAGAAATTTTCTTTTTAAAATGAATAAATAAATAAATCTTTATTATTTAAAATTACAATCTTACATAACATAAACATAAACAATATTAAACAGATATACAAAAAACTAAACAAAAATTAAAAAGACAATATATTGATATTTACATAAACTTAAAAGAGAAAATCATTTCTCATGATTCCAAATCAGAGTTAAACTTCTGGCTGTAGTACTCCCCATCCTTCTCATTGTACACTATGTTTTCCTTATGTTCCACAGGTTTGTTTTTTAGAATCTCTTTCCTTTTTCTTTCATGTGTCATTCTTACTATTCTTATCTTTTGCAAACATCATTCAATTTCTGCCAACATAGAGTTATTCGTACAATATGTTTTTAGATAATTTTTATACATAACCCATTCTCTTGTTACCTTTTGTTTTGATAGGCCTCTTATTGTGCCAGTCAGTTTTGCCAATTGTAGATATTCAAGCTTTAATATTTGCCAATCTAAAATTATCGGTAGGTTTTCATTTCTGGCTATGAAAATTCTAGCGGCTGTTAATCCGTACATAAATAGGGTTTTTATATCCTTTTTTGATCTCAGGTGGTAGTATACTCAACAAAAATATTTCCAGCCTTTTTTTAAATGTTATTTTGAACAATTTTTTAAACTCCTCATATATATCATTCCAATACTCTTTGATCTTAATGCTTATGGGCCTAAGGTTGAGGTGGTCTGAGTTCTCTTTGGGAGGGTGACTGAATTTATATGTGTGTTTGCTATTAATGGGGTTGTAGGTGCTTCCTCCTGTACATGTCCAATGCTGACTATAAATCCAATTTATTTCTCCCATTCTGTCAGCTATCGGCCCAAATGCTGCTCAAATATACTGTGATGACAAAGAAACCTCGTCGCTGATTAGATTGAATCACACATCTGGTCTTCCTGCTCAACACTGTAGGAAACGAGTGTTCAGAGAGAGTTGCCAACCCAGCCTTGGAAGATCAAACAACATCTGGTCCCTTCTGATGGAATGAAAGAAGCTATGTAACCTTAATCATGGCCCACAGGGTTGGATGGGTAAATTGCTTCACTGGCAGCCAAACATCAAAAAACAGGACAGATGGACTGAACCAATTATCATTCTGAAGAGAGGAAATCCTAACACAACAGTGTTTACATCAGGTGTGAGGAGCCTTTTCCAGGCAGAGGGCTACAATACCCTGGTTGAAAGTTGGTCACGGGTGCATTCCATAAGGAGGTGGGGCCTGCTCTAAAACTGAGTGGCGTCAGACAGGCATCAGAAAGGAATGTGATGACACCGTGTTAAAACACAAATAGGGACACACAATCTCACACATACACAGATTTACAGAATCACACATAGGCCACATTCATACATTTAAAGCAGCATTATACCATATTAAGCAGTCATGGCTTCCCCCAAAGAATCCTGGGAGAGGTAATTTGTTAAGGGGGCCGAGAGTTGTTAGGGTACCCCATTCCTCTCAAAGAAATACAATTCCCAGAGTAGTTTAACAATCAATCCCTCTTCATGGGAAACTCTGGAAAATGAATGGGATGTGCTTTTGGTCCATCATGTCTGCAGTAGCTGCACACTAATTTATAAAGAGGTTTAAGTGTCCCTGTTGTTCCAGAGTGGAACTCATATTTTTATGTGTGTTGTTTGTTGCAATATGTTTGGTGCAATATGTTAAATTTATCTGTATTCTATAAGTATTTTGTATTTCTAGATGTATTGAATTGTGAGGGTCCGTGACTTGAAGCCATAAAGATTCAGTATCAATATCCATACTGCCTACATGTGCATTTGTGTGTGTGGGGGGGGGACTAAATTGTTTCTTTGCAAATGGCTACCTGCCCAGGAGGCAAATCCCAAAAGCCTGTGCAAGGCTAGAGAGGACAGGAAAATGAAGTGGGAGAGAAATGTCATGATGTGTGGGTGTGAGTGACTGCAGAAAGAACATGTAAGCTACTCCTTAAATGAAAGAGCAGAGTGCAAAGAGACTGCATGATTGCAACACCTCCTACCTTTAAGAACTATGCCATGAACACAGGAGCATTTGAAATGCCTTATTGGTTCAAACCTCAGAAATCTCACAGAGGCCATGAAGAAAATATATGATATTCTGGACCCCTAATATCTGGTACAGTGGGGGGGGGGAATGGAAACAAGCTCAAGAATACACTCAGTTATGTACCCTCAAATTGATAAATAGCTTATTCCATTTATGAACCAGTTCTAGGAGCTCTTCAAAGTAGACCTAGGAAAGTAAAAGAGAAGGTTGTATGTCTGCATGGGAACCCTACAGGGAACCCTTTCCTAATCCAGGGATCTTGCAGTGCATGGGGGACCCAGATGAGGATGAGGTTCAGGCTGCTTCATCAGGCAGAAAACCATTGCTTCCCTTATTTGGAAGCAGCCACTGACTCAGTAGCTCCACCTTTCTAGTCCCCCGCAAGTTGAAGCCTGCAGAATAAGATGAGGGGCCTTTAAGAACCCAGCAGTTCCTCCAGGAAGGCAGAACCTAGCCTACTCAAGGTCTCATCAACCTGCGTAAGGATTCAGTTGGCTCCAGATCCATGCTGGGGCAACATCTTCCTATGGTTACCTTAGAAGTGAGAACAGCAACCAGCGGGGCTCTCCCCTGAGCTCTCCAAGGTCCTGTTATTTGTCTGCCCTCTTCTTTCTCCTCACAATGTCTGTTTGCCTTGCATCCATCAAGTTCCTTGTGAAACTGGACACTTTTATGTTCTAAGAGATACATTTTTAATGAAGGTGCTATGTTTTTGAGTTGAGAACTATGCCATAACATTTGGAGAAGTGTGTAAGCTCACCTGGGGCTGAGAACTGTATCAAACCATTTGGAGAAAACCAGCCAGAACCCAATTCCAAACTGAGACTGGGAAGCCCACCACCCATTGAAAGATTCCCCTGTGGGAGTGGGCTGTTTCCCAAGACCTAGTTCCCCCAAGATCCATCTTTATAGCACTGTTCCAAAGGAGGTCACTGTAACCTCTGCTTTGCTGATGGGAAGTTACAGTGAGTACCTTTGGACATTGAGGGTTGTCAGTCACCTGACAATAGGTGATTGACATGTGAGCTTTTCAGTTTGTGGGTGGGAAATTAAAGATCAGGCCCACAGGGCAGACCAGGTTCTACACCTCTGGTCTACATTGATGTGCAGTGGCTCTCCATGAAACTGGGTACTTCTGCATGAAAAACAGATTCTCTACCTCTGAGCTATGGCCTATCACTATCAGGGATGGTGGGAGAACAGATGGAAGGTCACAGAGTAGATTCTCCTGCAATAAGCAATAGATCCAATTCATAATGAACATAAATTCAATTCAAAATGATACTACCTGAAATGTTGTCTTCATTTTGCAGCAAGACAAAAGGTTAAAAGAAACAAATGCAGAATTAAATTTCTGAAATTGTGACCTTTACAATTGACTTAACACTCTGGAATGGTGACATCTCTCTGAGACTGACATTTTGAAGCACTTGAATTTGCTTCCAGCATGTTGATCTGAAATGAATGTGTGTGTGTGTGTGTGTGTTTTTATCTACCGGTATCAGCCACACTAAAAATGGCCTTGTTCCATGCTCAGTTGGGCTTAAATCATGTTTTCTGACAAAACCCACAACAACCACAACCCAGAAGTGTTAAGGCAGCAACAGCTCTATCAGTAGGTTGATTATTATTTTTTTGTCCTTTAAATTAATGTTTGTCCTGTTCTATGAGGTTTGTCCAAAACTCTTCGGGCAATGTGATGGTTGGCACAATCCTGACTGGTACAGGATGCTCCTTTGCCAGTGGCTCCTCAAAGAAGTCTGTAGAATTAACCCCTTGCTCTTAGCAGAGGGGAAGAGACACAGCACCTGCAGGTCTGCAGACACAGGTCTGCAAATAACAACACCCTAAAGATTCTGGGCCCCAGGGAGATTAGACTGGCCTTGACCAGAGCCAGGGCCTTTTCAGCCGTGGCCCCAGCCTGGTGGAACACTCTCTCACAAGGGATTTGACATCCTTCCACAGGGCCTGCAAGATAGAGCTGTTCTGCCAGGCCTTTGGCCAGGGTTTAGTCTGACTCATTTTCTCTTAACAACCACAAAGGAGGTTTCCCAGCCCACTCACAGGTCCTTATAATATCAGTGGAAACAGTTGGTCCTGACGAGTATTAACCACTTTCAATTTTAACCTGAGGATTGCCATTTGTCCAATTTTAATTTTAATTTATTTAAATTTATTTTGGGGTGCATTTTAATCGATTGATTGCTTGTTTTTATGTATATTGTATTATTTATATGATGTTAGCCGCTCTGAGCCCAGCTCCAGCCGGGGAGGGCAGGTTATAAATAAACTATTATTATTATTAGTAGTAGTAGTAGTAGTAGTCTCCCAACTGTATGTCCCCTAGTTGGTCCCCTAGTGGGCCTGTGGGGATGGGGGAGTTGACTTGATTGGGTGCCCCAGAAATGTTTCCATGAAGTGGCATAGCTGCCAAGTTTTCCCTTTTCTCACGAGGAAGCCTATTCAGCATAAGGGAAAATCCCTTAAAAAAAGGGATAACTTGGCAGCTATGTGAAGTGGATGGAGTGCTTGCACAGCCTCGGTCTGCAAAGCACGATTCAACTTTTGAGTAGTATGTTACTAGTGGTTTCCTTTCACTCTAATCTACCTCATTGGGTTGCTGTAAGGATAAAATTGAAGTGAGGATTGCTCCCTGGATAGGTGGAAAGATATGTTATATAAGCACCACTGAGCTTGCTGGAACATTTCTGAGTAAATAGGCTGAGGGTTGCTCTGTAAATGTCACCCATGATGCACCAAGGAAGTGGACTGAAGTGAAAAGGGTTGGACAAGATGGCCTTTGGGAGTCCTCCCAAATCTATGTTTCTATGAAACTTCATACTACAATACAAATCTTTTTGCTCCTCTTTTCTTTCTTGCTCTCTCCATGAAGAATAGAACTTTCACTGCGAAGGCTAATCCACCGCTGTATCCCCTAAAGCAGTGTCATTGAAACCTTAGCTGCTGACACACAAAGCTAATTAATTGATTAATGTTGTTATCAGAGTGGGCTCACCTTCTGAAATTTCTTCTGATCAGGGCACTAATTTTATAACATCATTGTTAAATGAGGTGTGCAGCCTTTTAAAAATTCCCCTTCCGTGATCACAGCTCCCTATCAGGCGGAAAACAGATGGGCTCTCAGAGTAGTTTAATCAAACGCTTAAGCAGATGCTTGGGAAAATTAATCAGCACTGAACCAAAACACTGGGATAAATGGTTACCTTTGTTTTCTTTGCCATTTGGGAGGTTCCTCGGTCATCAGCAGGATCCCTTCCTTCCCTTCCCTCCCTCCCTCCCTTGAAAAGGCTCCTCAGATAATGGGAGTGAGGCTGGCTCTCTGCGTGATTACTGGAGACTGGAGGCATCACGCTTCCCCATAGAGTGGTTTTAATTATGTTGTCTGCTTATGCAATATGAAGACTTTGGCTCAATCTTCAGATGAGAGAGACATGGAGAGAGACGAGGTATGAAACAAGGAGGACAAAGAAAGGTTGAATGAGCTGTGTGCGGCCACTTTCACACCAGATTTTCAAAGTTCTATGGTACTACTTCAAACAGCTTCCCTCAAAGGATTCTGGGAGCTGTAGAATTGTGGGGTTGTGCAGCTTATTAAGAGAGCTGCGAGTTGTTAGGAGACCCCATTCCTATCTCAGAGCTACAATTCCCTGAGACATTTAATGATCAATCCCTCTTCACAGGGAACTGTAGCTCTGTCAATGGAATAGGGGTCTCCCAATGACTCTCAGCATGCTTAACAAACTACAGCTTCCAGAATCCTTTGGGAGAAGCCATGACTGTTTAAATTGGTATCCGAGTGCTCTGAGTGTATGGTGTGAATGTGGTCTATGCTTAGCCTCAAGAAAGACGACTTGGATGGCAGAGTGTAGGTAGATTATAGCACTCCCCAAATGTCTGAAAAACTATCCAATCTAAGAGGCCAAAGGCTTATTCTCTGCTGCCCCACAGGGAAAGACTAGATCCGATACCTAATACCTACCCTGAGGATTCTTGCAATGAGAAATGGACAGAGGGAACACAATTCTGATAGTCCTCTTGGATCTCTCAGTAGCATTTGATACCATCAGCCATTGTACCCTTCTGGGCTGTCTCACTGGGCTGGGTCTGAGAGGCACAGACTTTTACTGGGAAGATTCTGGGTTCCGTGCACCACACTTTTCAGCATAGCTGCCAAGTTATCCCTTTTTTAAAGGGATTTTCCCTTATGCTGAATAGGCTTCCTCGCGAGAAAAGGGAAAACTTGGCAGCTATGCTTTTCAGGTATGCCCTGTTTCCCCTTTTTTTAAATACGTAGTCATAAAGTAAGCCATGACAGGGTTTTTAAGCATTTGAGAAATATAAGACATACCCCCAAAATAAGCCATACTTCCACGCCACGGAAACCAACCCCCGCAGGCACCTCCACTCACAGAGTCACTCCATGCGTCTGGCACTGCAGGAGTGCGATCAGCTGTGAAGCGGCACTCCAAGAGCTCTGCTTAACAGCTGATTGCGCTCCCACCTTGCTGGCTGCATCCCTGCGCTCTGCCTTCTAGTCCACCGCCGCCCCTGCCGCTTCCGTGCTTGCCGCCATCGCTGGGCTCACTGCTTCTTCCTTTTTTTAAAAAAAAAAAGATTTTTATTGATTTTCAAAAAAGACAGACACAAACAAAACATACAATATAGCACTGTCCCTTCATTTTCCCTCCACCCACCGGTCCACTTCTGCCACCAGTGGAACCCGTGTGCTTTAAGAATCAAAGGGGTCCAATTGTGAGTTGAGTTCAGCTTCCCCCCTCCCTCCTCCCCCCCTATCCCCCCCCCTGCCACTGAGAGAACAGGGAGGAAGGAGTTATGGGGATTTGCATCCCCCAACTCTTTCATAATCATACAACACCACAAACAAAAGAGAAAAAAAAAGAAAAAGAAAATTGGGAAAAGTTGAAACTTCCCAGTTCTTATTATTTTAACATTTTAATTGCGACTCCCTCGATAGTCTTCCTCATGGTTTTCCTAACAAATTCTGATTACTTGTGGCGAATTTTCCAACTCAGTTTCAAATCTTAATCTTATAATATTAACTCAATCCTCCTCCTTTTTCATGCTGCCCTCCCACAGGTCCCCTCCTGCCACAAGAGGAACCCGCAGGGCACAGCACTTCCAAGGTTCCATTTCCTCCTCACCCATCTGGGCACCCCCTGCCACTGAGTGCCTCAGAATAAGGAGAGGGGGGTAGGCAGCTTTCTTGCCTAAACACCTCACTTAACTTACAAAAATTTACAATAACTTAAAAATTCTTTCCCAAACCATTCTTATGCTCCCTTAAGAAAACATAACTTTTTTCCCTTTCTTTTTTACATTCCATCTCCTCTCCCTAAGTCTTTTCCCCCCAATTGGTTCAGCGTTTCCATTATCATGCCAAGATTTCGAAAACCGTCTTTCAAAAACCAAAACAATACCTTTTAACTAAAGTTTTTACCCCACACCCATTCTTTCCCAAATCCATCTCCAGACCTTTGCCCCCCCCTGTCCCTGTCCTTCCCATCCCTCAAAAACACCACTCCACATTTTAACCCCTCCAGGATCTTTAATTCCATTAGTCTTTAAGTTCCTTTGCCTCTCATCTTCTTCTTCTGCTTGTTTTTCTTCCTTTTGGAAATCATATTTTGCTTCATCCCAAACAAATTTGTCATAGTCCAAGTCCTCTTCAATCCTTTCATCCAATTGTTTCTCCTCACACACAGTCTCAGATTCAACAGTCTCCAAATCTAAATTATCCTCTAAGTCCTGGATTTGGACTTCAGTCTCGACTGGTGATAAGTTGAGATGTTGCCGTTCCTTGTAAAAGTCTTCCCATGACAGCAAATAGTTCAACACAGTCTCCTGGAAGGCTCGAGAAAGCTTTGTTTTCATACTTCTTGTAACCGCAGATAAACAGGGGGTAGGGAACAATGGGTACTGGAAAATTCCTTTCTCAGACGATCGACTCCATTTTGGCTGTTCTTTTCCTTAGTTCATAACTCAATCCCAAATCCGTTCTTACTTCCAATTTAAATAGTTCTATCACATTTTCAAACAATTTTTAGCTGTTCAACAATGCAATCAATCCACCCGGTCTTTTGACAGTTTGACAGCTTTTGACAGCTGTCAAAACACTCTTCCCCTTAATGCCGCTGTGCCTCAAGGGGTGCCGGACTCGGGGGCTGAGATGGTTCCAAAAAAGTCTTTTTTTCCCTCTCGGGTCCACAACTCCAAATTCTTTCGTTGTTCGGCTTAGGTTTTTTTTTTAAAATCGCCTCCCGGTTTCCCATTAGGAAGAGACCGACTTCCGTTACTTTAAAGTCTCTCCTATTTTTCCAATCGGCAAATTTAGAATCCAGATCAAAGTTCCACTTACTTCTTTGGCAATCTTTAATTTAAATCGGTCCAAGGCAGACCTTTTAACATCACAGTAATCCAAGTTTATGCACCAACTACTGGAGCTGAAGAAAGTGAAATTGACCAATTCTATGAAGACCTACAACACCTTCTAGAAATGACACCAAAGAAGGATGTTCTTCTCATTACAGGGGATTGGAATGCTAAAGTAGGGAATCAAGAGATAAAAGGAACAACTGGCAAGTTTGGCCTTGGAGTTCAAAATGAAGCAGGGCAAAGGCTAATAGAGTTCTGTCAAGAGAACAAGCTGGTCATCACAAACACTCTCTTCCAACAACACAAGAGACGACTCTACACATGGATATCACCAAATGGGCAGCATCGAAATCAGATTGATTATATTCTCTGCAGCCAAAGATGGAGAAGCTCTATACAATCAGCAAAAACAAGACCTGGAACTGACTGTAACTCAGATCATCAGCTTCTTATAGCAAAATTCCAGCTTAAACTGAAGAAAGTAGGAAAAACCACTGGGCCAGTAAGATACAATCTGAATCAAATCCCTTATGAATACACAGTGGAAGTGAGGAACAGGTTTAAGGATTTAGATTTGGTGGACAGAGTGCCTGAAGAACTATGGATGGAGGCTCGTAACATTATACAGGAGGCAGCAACGAAAACCATCCCAAGGAAAAGGAAATGCAAGAAAGCAAAATGGCTGTCCAACGAGGCCTTACAAATAGCGGAGGAGAGGAGGCAAGCAAAATGCAAGGGAGATAGGGAAAGATACAGGAAACTGAATGCAGATTTCCAAAAAACAGCAAGGAGAGACAAGAGGGTCTTCTTAAATGAGCAATGCAAAGAAATAGAGGAAAACAATAGAATGGGGAAAACCAGAGATCTGTTCAAGAAAATTGGAGATATGAAAGGAACATTTCGTACAAAGATTACCATAATCAAGGACAAAACTGGTAAGGACCTAACAGAAGCAGAAGACATCAAGAAGAGGTGGCAAGAATACACAGAGGAATTATACCAGAAAGACATGGAGGTTTCGTACACCCCAGGTAGTGTGGTTGCTGACCTTGAGCCAGACATCTTGGAGCGTGAAGTCAAATGGGCCTTAGAAAGCACTGCTAATAACAAGGCCAGTGGAAGTGATGATATTCCAGCTGAACTATTTAAAATTTTAAAAGATGATGCTGTTAAGGTGCTACACCCAATATGCCAGCAAGTTTGGAAAACTCAGCAATGGCCAGAGGATTGGAGAAGATCAGTCTACATCCCAATTCCAAAGAAGGGCAGTGCCAAAGAATGCTCCAACTACCGCACTATTGCGCTCATTTCACACGCTAGCAAGGTTATGCTTAAAATTCTACAAGGCAGGCTTAGGCAGTATGTGGACCGAGAACTCCCAGAAGTGCAAGCTGGATTTCGAAAGGGCAGAGGAACCAGAGACCAAATAGCAAACATGCGCTGGATTATGGAGAAAGCTAGAGAGTTCCAGAAAAACGTCTACTTCTGCTTCATTGACTATGCAAAAGCCTTTGACGGTGTCGACCACAGCAAACTATGGCAAGTTCTTAAAGAAATGGGAGTGCCTGATCACCTCATCTGTCTCCTGAGAAATCTCTATGTGGGACAAGAAGCTACAGTTAGAACTGGATATGGAACAACTGATTGGTTCAAAATTGGGAAAGGAGTACGACAAGGTTGTATATTGTCTCCCTGCTTATTTAACTTATATGCAGAATTCATCATGCGAAAGGCTGGACTAGATGAATCCCAAGCCGGAATTAAGATTGCCGGAAGAAATATCAACAACCTCAGATATGCAGATGACACAACCTTGATGGCAGAAAGCGAGGAGGAATTAAAGAACCTTTTAATGAGGGTGAAAGAGGAGAGCGCAAAATATGGTCTGAAGCTCAACATCAAAAAAACCAAGATCATGGCCACTGGTCCCATCACCTCCTGGCAAATAGAAGGGGAAGAAATGGAGGCAGTGAGAGATTTTACTTTCTTGGGCTCCTTGATTACTGCAGATGGTGACAGCAGTCACGAAATTAAAAGACGCCTGCTTCTTGGGAGAAAAGCAATGACAAACCTAGACAGCATCTTAAAAAGCAGAGACATCACCTTGCCGACAAAGGTCCGTATAGTTAAAGCTATGGTTTTCCCAGTAGTGATGTATGGAAGTGAGAGCTGGACCATAAAGAAGGCTGATCGCCGAAGAATTGATGCTTTTGAATTATGGTGCTGGAGGAGACTCTTGAGAGTCCCATGGACTGCAAGAAGATCAAACCTATCCATTCTTAAGGAAATCAGCCCTGAGTGCTCCCTGGAAGGACAGATCGTGAAGCTGAGGCTCCAATACTTTGGCCACCTCATGAGAAGAGAAGAATCCTTGGAAAAGACCCTGATGTTGGGAAAGATGGAGGGCACTAGGAGAAGGGGACGTCAGAGGACAAGATGGTTGGACAGTGTTCTCGAAGCTACGAACATGAGTTTGACCAAACTGCGGGAGGCAGTGCAAGACAGGAGTGCCTGGCGTGCTATGGTCCATGGGGTCACGAAGAGTCGGACACGACTAAACGACTAAACAACAACAATTTAAATCGGAAGAATCCGCCGCTTGCCGGGTCAGGACTCGGAGCTTCGCCTCCCGGAGGTAAGATGTGGCCCAAAATGGCTCCCGCGGTTCAACCCCGCCGGCTCACGATCGCTCTATTGAGCTCTCGGGCGGCGGGGGATCCGCCAAACGGAGCAGCCGCTGGACGCCTAAGTCATCGGAACTCTCTATCCAATGCTTTTACGGGGAGTCCGCTCGCTCTGCGGACTCCCCCCCCCTCCGAGAAGCCAGGGACCTCGGCACGCGAAGTCCCTGCGTCCTTCTCACCGCCGCTACAAACCGGAAGTCTCACTGCTTCTTCCTTGCCTGGCCCGGCCAAGGAGCTTGGAGCGCCCTGCAGCGGCGGGCGGAGCGCTTCAGCCAGCGGCCTCCGCTTGGCCCGGCCAAGGACACCTGCTGCCCCACCACCCAGAACCGGTGGCTGCTGCAGCGCCGAGCACTCAAGAGAGCCCAGCAGCTCCCTGAGCTGTAAAAAACTGTACCGGTAATAAAAAAAATAAGACATCCAACCGAAAGTAAGCCACCCTGTGTTATAAGATGATGTATAAAACAAGTTATAAGATGGTGTCTTAAAAAGGGGAAAACATGGTATATAGTCCAGAATGCTAAAAAGCAACCAATCCATCACAAAAAAGATAATGGCTGCACAGTTTTATGTGCACAAATTATGCATAATTTCCTGAACGGTATGGAATTGTTTAGGGATAATTTCTCTCCTTCTCATGAATCATGTGTAACCTCTCATCCTCCCTCTAACTCACTCAAATATTCAAAGATTGTCCAATTATTTCCAGAAAGTGAATATAGTGGGGGCGGGGTGGGGGTGCAGTTCTTTCTCGACAGGAATGCTACTCCATCAGACAGGGACAGCCACACTACAAGTTCTGAATGTTGGCCCTTCTTCGCCAACCGAGTTTGTGCGGCGATTGGGGCGATGGAATAAAAGCTTGCCCGCAATATCATGGCTTATCTTTATTTTGAAATAATAATCAAACAGCTGCAAAACACCCCTTCTCACCACCTTTCCTCAACAGTGTTCCTTAACAGTATTCCATAACACATCACACTACACCACTCGATCAACTTAAATACAGTTTTCAAATATTCAATTACCCTATCATATCGCTGCATTCAGTGCAGCAGGTAAAACCCTCTCTAATTAGTTAAATTGTTAAGATACCACAGGTGTGCTGAATTGTCAAGAGCTCTCAGATGTGCTGTCATGCAGGTTATAATTACAAACACACACCTCTGAGTAGCACCATTGACCACATCAATATTAAGAAAACCAAACACTGAAAACAAAACTACCAGTGTAGTCATGGCACTATAAAAATCTATAGTAGAACCACATTTGGAATACTTATAATACTTATAATAAGAACATGAGAAGAGCCCAATGGCCCAGCATCCTGTTCTCACAGTGGCCAACCAGATGCCTATGGGAAACTTGCAAGTAGAATTCAAGCACGAGAACATTCTCCGTTCCTGTGATTTCCAGCAACTGGTATTCAGAAGTGTCTCTACCTCCAACTCTGGAGACAGAGCATAATCATCATGGCTTGCAGATCTTGATAACCCTCTCCTCCATGAATTCGTCTAGTTCTCTTTTAAAGCCATCTGGGTTGGCAGCCATCACTTCCTCCTGTGGGAGGGAGTTCCACAGTGAGCAGAATGCTAGACTAGACAGGGCTTTGATTTGATCAATGCAGGTTTTTCCTAGGTACTTATGGGTCAGGACAGCCTCATAAGCACATGAGAAAAGCTCTGCCAAATCAGGCCAAAGGCCCATTTAATCCAACATCCTGTTCCTCCAGAAGCCAACCATGGGAAGCCCACAAGCGACACCTGAAAGCAACAGTAGTCTCCCCACCTAAAATTCCCAGCAGCCATCATTCAGAGGCATACCACCTACAGCAGTGGATCCCTCTTTAAAGCCATCCAAGTTGGTGGCCATCACCATTTCTTATGACAGCAAATTCCACCATTCAACTATGCAGTGTCATTTCTTTTGTACCTCCAGAGACTGGAAATCACCCTGGCACACATCACACCACCTGTTAACTCTTCCTGCAAATAGAACCATTGAGCTTTTTAAAAACCCACGCCTTTTACAACACAGAGAAAACTGCAAGAGATGGGTTTGAAAATCTTCCACCCTGTTCTTTCCCTCCTCTCTTTCTTTTTTATGGTCCTGGATTGCATTTTGCTCGGTGGCACTTTATGACTTCTGCACCTAAGCGCCTATTGCCTTCACGCTGAATTATCCTGGAAGAACTCCTTCCCTGCCCACATATAGCTCAACACAGTGGGCAGAGTGCAGGGACGTTCTTAATGGCCTGATCTAATTGCAGAATTCGGCTGTCCCACTTTTTTTATATATATGCCCAGAAAAGTTATCCCTCTAGCATTTTTTAGCATAAGCGTGGCTCCCAGATTAATATCTGCATTAAAAGCACCTGCCATCTTCCCCTCGCCAATATAATTTTTCACAGAAACAACCTTCAGAAGTCGCTGGAAATTTCCTTGTGGTACAAAGCCATAAATGCTTGCAGATATGAACCTGAGTATAGTTTATGGTGATTAAATCATGAAATAGGAAGGGTCCATTTTGTTCCCCCCACACACTCTTGCTGTAATTTGAAACAGACAAAACTAATAGCAAATAATATTTATGCTTCAATTGGCTCCGGGACTTTGATGATCTTGTTAATATCTCTCTTGCCAACAGTCCTGGGTAATCCAGAATGCCACTTTGTCATTTCCTTTCCCTGTTGCATCCAAGGAAGAACTGCATCAATCTGAAAATTGCACATCAGCTATTGCATGGAAGTGTACTGAGGATATGAGGCCAGCAAGAAGCAGGGTAGAAGTACATGTGAAAAGAAACAAGGTGGTTCCCACCCTGCAGCCTATCTCTTTCATTCTACCTAGTTTCTCCTCCAACCATGTCACTTCTGGAATGGATTGCGCTTATTGCCTTTGGCTGACTGAGAGTTATCTTCACAGTTAGAGGTAGCATGTGTCTGAATACCAGCTGCTAGGACTCGCCAATGGGGAGATTGCTGTTGGCTGGTTGGCCACTAGAAGAACAGTGTGCTCAACTGGATGAACCTTTGATCTGACCCCACAAACTCTACTTAAGCATCGCTGGACAGAGATGCAAGGGGACACCATGCTCACAACCTCTCACAAAATATGATACTATTTTCTTCGAGTGTTTTATTCATCCATATAAGAATGATAAACAAGCAAGTCAATGTCCAAGCATCCTTTGAGGACTCCCTTCCAACCCTGATAGGCTTCATGAACATGGATTAAGCAGCACAATTGTATTTGGGAGGTTCTGAGATGCCCAGTAGCCATCCATCAGGAAGCAGCTGCTGGCAGTAATGTCCTCAGGTCCTAGTTATTCCGAAGCTGCCATACTCTGACCACCTGCTCATCCATGTAGTTGAGTAATGTCTTCACTGACTGCTAGTGATCCTTTTCAGAAAGGGAGACTTTCCTAGTCCTACCAAAAGATGCTGGGAATTGAACCTGAGGCCTTTTGCATGAAAAGCAGATGCTCTACCACTGAGCTACAGTCCTTCTGTCTAGCTGTGGCCCTTCCACCTAGCTACAACTAGACTGTTTCATTGGATTCACTCCCTGGCTGGTTAAGAATACAAGAAGAGCCTGATGAATCAGGCTAATGGTTTGTCTAGTCCAGCATCCTGTTCTCACAGTGGCCAACCAGATGCCTGTGAGAAATGAGCAAGCAGGATTTGAATACAATAACACTCTCCCCACCTGTGGCTTCTAGCAGCTGGTATTCAGAAGCATTGCTGCCTCCAATGGTGGTGGCAGAGTTTTGGGTTAGGACTTTGGCTCAATTGCTTAGATGGTCTAGATCAGGCATCCCCAAACTGCGGCCCTCCAGATGTTTTGGCCTACAACTCCCATGATCCCTAGCTAACAGGACCAGTGGTCAGGGATGATGGGAATTGTAGTCCAAAACATCTGGAGGGCCAAAGTTTGGGGATGCCTGGTCTAGATGTTCTGCACTTGCTTCTGGGGACTGATATCAGCCTGTCTGGACCACATTCTCACCCTGTTCCTGATAGAATTGCCTACAAGACATCTCCACCTTCCCCTGTTGTCCTCTCAACCTGCTACTTGTCCACATATTAGGACAGGAATGAGTAAGCTGTATCCCTCCAGATATAGTTGGACCTTCCCTGCCCAGCAGCCATGCTGGCTGAGACTGCTGGACCATGGAGTCCAACAACAACTGGAGGACCACAGGAGGAAGGTGGGCAGCAAGGCTGGGGAGAAGATAATCAGCTGCCTGGTTTCCTAGTGCAGTGTTTCCCAACCTTGTGCCTCCAGCTGTTTTGGGACTACAATTCCCATCATTTCTGACCACTGGTCTTGCTAGCTAGGGATGATGGGAGTTGTAGTCCCAAAACATCTGGAGGCACACGGTTGGGAAACACTGTCCTAGTGCATTGGTAAGTTTAAAGGCACAACACAGATTTCTGCAACCCTAATTCTGGTATATGCAAAGTCTGAGCCCTGCAAGGAGCATGAGAGACAAGCCAGATCCAAACCATATCTTCTCCTTCTCACATTTCTGGCATTCTTTCTTTACAGAAACTCCTTTGCCTTCTTTCCGCAAGAGCGTTTTACAAAGCTGAGGCTATATAAGTTGTAGTTTATGATTTGGCTTTCAGGCAGGCAGTGCACCAATTAAATGATGGCAAAGTAAAGGAGCAGAGGGGCCCTCTCTCTGTAGCAAGGTGTTGCGTGAAATGCAGATAAACAATACCAGAGCATTTTATTGTCCGTAGTGTTTTTCTATTTACCAGGACAAAATGAGAAGCATTCATTCTCACTGGGAAATTTATGGACACTGGGCATTTAGATAACCAGGTCACGTAGGGAATCTTTCGAGCCTCCTATAAGGGGCTTGACATGCACCTTAATTTCTTATTTTTATGTGAGTGTTCGTTGGTGATTTGAATAGACCTGTATTTTCTCCTCTTGCATTTTCTGGCTGGCTGCACTTAAAAAGGAGCAGAGGTAAGGACAACTAGAGATGGTGTGAAGACTGTCATGAGGGCAAAATCCTCAAAAGCACCAACAATGGAAGAAAGTCACCTCAGTTTGTATCATCATCATCATCATCATCATTATCATCATCATCGATTTATTAATTGTCTTCTAAACCAGCATCTCAAGGCAATTGATACATAAGATAATTAAAACAGGTTGTTGTTGTTGTTTTTTTAAAAAAATCATTCATAGTATACACTGATTTATCCAGCTGGGAGGGCCTATTGGGGGGGGGGATACCTTCAATTAATTTCCAGAAAGTGCAGATAGTGGGCACTTGTCATATTGCAACAGGTATGTTATACCACAGAACAGAGACAACTGCACTAAAAAGTCCAGCTCTGTGTGATTGCGTAGCGGGCCTCTAAGAACTTTAGAAGGTGAGGGAAAAGCTCTCCTGAAGACCACAGTGAAGCTCCATAATTCTCACTTGTGGTAATGATGTGCACACCAGGACACAGATATCCTTTGAAATTCACACTTCTTTGAATTCTGTGCATAAAAATGCATATGTTAGTGAAAATAGCATAAAATGAATTACGTTGAGTTTTCACTGTAAACCTCCATTTTGTGTACAGGAATGAACCAAAGAGGGGTTTGGCTAAAGTGAAGGACCATGGGAAATGACTCTCATGCCTTGACCTTCTGTTTAGTCTTTTAGTTTATTTATCTCTGCTTGATCTTCTTGCCAACAAGTGTGGGAAAGGTCAGGCTGGCAGGAGAGGATATATTGTTTATTAATAGCCTTCCTGACTTGCGCTAGCAAGTTCCATTACTTAGCAGAGTGCATTCCGCTTTGCACAGCAGAAAACTAGTTGCAAACTCTTGTGAGTTTCTTAAGACAATACACAATTCAATCTGGCTTGTCCAGATTGAAATATGTTCTAATATTTTCCTGGTAAGACCCCTTTAGGTAAAGGTAAAGGGACCCCTGATCATTAGGTCCAGTCGTGACTGACTCATCTCACATTATTGGCCGAGGGAGCTGGCATACAGCTTCCAGGTCATGTGGCCAGCATGACAAAGCCGCTTCTGGTGAACCAGAGCAGCACACAGAAACGCCGTTTACCTTCCCGCTGGAGTGGTACCTATTTATATACTTGCACTTTGACGTGCTTTCGAACTGCTAGGTTGGCAGGAGCTTAACCCACAGCGCCACCTAGGTCCCAAGACCCCTTTAATCCCTCCTAAAAAACTAAAGACACCTTATAAAACTGCAGGTTATTACAAAAACCCTGCTAATGTTTTTATCTGTTTACACATCATCTGCAAATATTCAATAAAACATTTCCATTCTTTTATAATCTTTTATAATCAAGTTTATTATCTTGATTTCTTATTCTTCCGATAAGTTTCACCATTACTGCATATTTCAAATGTTTTGTATCCATTCTTCCTTTACTAGGACTTCTGCTTCTTTCCATTTTGGGGCAAGTAGAAAAAAAAAATAGTCACCTTCAGTTCAGAGCCTATATGGATATATATATATATATAATAAAGATATGCTTCACTTTTTGCCTGTTTACATTGAATTGCATTTGCCATTAGTGTGCCCATTCCCTCAATTTGCAGAGGTCCTCTGGGAGCCCTTCACAATCAATAATAATAATAATAATAATAATAATATTTATACCCAACCCATCCTTCAGATGTCTTCTAAAAGTCAGATAAATGTTTATTTCCTTGACATCTGATGGGAGGGTGTTCCACAGGGCGGGCGCTACAACCAAGAAGGCCCTCTGCCTGGTTCCCTGTAACTTCGCTTCTGGCATTGAGGGAACCACCAGAAGGCCCCCGGAGCTGCAACTGAGTGTCCGAGCTGAACGATGGGGGTTGTTTTAACAACCCTGAACTATTGAGTATCATCAAGAAACATGACCACCTCATGGCTCACCCCAATGCTAGATTGTTTAATAACAACTTAAAAAGCAAAGTTCCCAACGCCAGTCCTAGGGGCATTCTACTTTCTACAAACTAAATAAGGAATATAGTCTATAGAATTTCTTTTGCTGTAATTGTCAAATGCTTTTGCAGCCCATGCAATACACTCAAGCCTGACAATGAAATGGCTCAAGTGTGTTATCTTTACATAGGCTACTTTATTTTGACTGTAAAAAAAGGTAAACCAATTACAGCCAAGTGAATTGCATTGCTTTTTGTGTTTCTATTCATCCTTTACACGACACTTGGTAAAATAGGAAGAATAAATGATGCTGAGGTTATTTTTCAGCAAAACAGGGTTATTACTGAGTTTAAAATCAATGGAGGACAGGATTGGGACAAACAGCAGCAGCGACACATTCCTTTACTAGTCTGGCTATTGTACTCTAGCAATGTTACCTCAAATCTCAGATCCTTTTTTTTTTAAGCTGGTGGTACTAGGCATTGTAGCTAGGAGAACTTTCAAACAAAAATTTGAAGAAGAAGAAGAAGAAGAAGAAGAAGAAGAAGAAGAAGAAGAAGAAGAAGAAGAAGAAGAAGAGGAGGAGGAGGAGTTTGGATTTGATATCCTGCTTTATCACTACCCGAAGGAGTCTCAAAGCGGCTAACATTCTCCTTTCCCTTCCTCCCCCACAACAAACACTCTGTGAGGTGAGTGAGGCTGAGAGACTTCAGAGAAGTTTGACTAGTCCCAGGCCACCCAGCAGCTGCATGTGGAGGAGCGGAGACGCGAACCCATTCACCAGATTACGAGTCTACCGCTCTTAATCACTACACCACGCTGGCTCTCAGCCAAGAAAGTATTATTTCTGACCTAGAAGTTAAGCCACTGTTTCCCTACCTTTACTAGAAGGCAAAGGCCATTGTGGTTGACAGAAATGAAGCAGAGACAAGGCAAGGATTGTTAATGAACACACCCTTCAGAACTGGCCCTACTGTGAGACACAGTGAAGCACGTGCCTTGGGCAGCAGATACTATTGGGCAGCAGCAGCAGCAGCAGCCTCTCACCCATTTCTCTTCTGACTGTGAGATGTAATCCACTGGGAGCATTCAAATACAACATTCCTTATAATGCTAGAGAAGACATGTGTTCCTGTTCCCTCCTGGCTGCAGCATCCTTCCTTTACATGTGACTAGAGGTGGGCGGGACCTTACCTGTCCAGGTAACAAAAGGACAAGGCATGCTGCCACTCCCTCTCTTTTGCACTTCCTCCTTCATTGGACCAGGTTCTTAGCTAGAAATGCTCTGCTAGCTTCTCAGCTAGCAGTAGCACTGGGATCATTCCTCCAAACAGGATAGATCCACATGTACATATTTGCAACTAAGTCTGCCTTCAGGGATCCAACTGTGAATTGATGTGAGTAAACTTCTTTTATTGACTTTAAATAAGATTGTTGTGTCTTTATTCTTTTAAGAGGGATAAAAGGAAACTTACCAGGAACATACAATTCAATACTGAATTGTATGATAGTGAGAGGCTTACACAAGCCTGCAACCAGCTATATACTGGTTACAGGTAGGTAGCCGTGTTGGTCTGGGTCGAAGTAAAATAAAAAAATTCCTTCAGTAGCACCTTAAAGACCAACTAAGTTTTTATTTTGGTATGAGCTTTCGTGTGCATGCACACTTCTTCAGATAGTATCTGAAGAAGTGTGCATGCACACGAAAGCTCATACCAAAATAAAAACTTAGTCAGCTATATACTGTGCATGTTAGAAGGGGAATGTAAACTCTGCTAAGTAAAGAAACTTGCTTGCACAAGTTAGGAAGGATATTATTATTATTTTTTAAAAAATACCCTCTCCTGCCTCCCTGAACATTCCCACACAGACCCCATAGGTTAGTGCACTCATCCATGCTATCTTCCCCCATAATGCTCTATCTGCAGAGGATATGATGCTTGGAGATGGCCTGAACTGCAACTAAATTTCTCTAGATTGCAGATTAGTAGTTCAAGTATATAAAACAGGAACTGCTGCAATCCTCTGCCCACTTACTTGGGGACTAGCCCCATTGAACTCAATGGAGTTTACCCCTGAAGAGCTAAGCACGGGATTGTGTTGTCATTATTCCTGCAACTGTTGCTTGTTATCAGTCTCAGCTATTGTCAAATAGTCACTGATGGCCCTCTTTTGTCAAACTGTATCTCTGCTGAGATAGGACAGGGTCCCACAACCATTACTTTCAGAAAACAACCAAAGATATTTTCATTTCAACCAGCTTTTCCAGTTGAATGAAATGGTCCCTGCATTAGATATTTATTTTGTATTGTTTAGCTGTATCCCCCCCCCATTTTTAAAAACTTTAGCTGTTTTGTGCTATAATTGTACATCTTGAGATGAATGTAAAAGTCATTATTATTACATACCTTCCAACATTTCTCTGTTGAAAATAGGGACATCCTGTTCTGCATCACAAAGCTTCTCCTGCATTTGATCTCGCTGAACAACTAGATACACATCAACATTGATAACCTTGAGCCAATTGCAACCTCTTCACTGAACCCATCTCATGGGATTGTTGTAAAGAATAAATGTGCAACGGAAGGAGTCGTGCACAACACCTTACAAAGATAAAAGGAATGAAATAAAATTATAGCTGTAAGATGTGTTGAGTCAGGGGAAAAGGTGGTGGTGGTGGAGGAGGAGGAGGACGACAACAACAACAACAACAACAACAACAACAACAACACAGCTGTGAAAATGCTCAGGAACATATCAGAGAATAAATCCTATTGAACTCAGTGGAACTTAGTTCTGAGTAAAAATGCTTAGGATTGCAGTGTAAGGCTCCACATTCTTTACCCAGTTATGTTTTCTGAAACATGGAGGGGAGGAAAAAGGAAAACCAGGACATTCCAGGATCAAATCTGAAACTGGGACAGCTTCTGTAACTCGGTTGGGGGGGGTATGTTATTATTATTGGAGGGTTGTTGTTGTTTAGTCGTTTAGTCGTGTCCGACTCTTCGTGACCCCATGGACCATAGCACGCCAGGCACTCCTGTCTTGCACTGCCTCCCGCAGTTTGGTCAAACTCATGTTCGTAGCTTCGAGAACACTGTCCAACCATCTTGTCCTCTGTCGTCCCCTTCTCCTAGTGCCCTCAATCTTTCCCAACATCAGGGTCTTTTCCAAGGATTCTTCTCTTCTCATGAGGTGGCCAAAGTATTGGAGCCTCAGCTTCACGATCTGTCCTTCCAGGGAGCACTCAGGGCTGATTTCCTTAAGAATGGATAGGTTTGATCTTCTTGCAGTCCATGGGACTCTCAAGAGTCTCCTCCAGCACCATAATTCAAAAGCATCAATTCTTCGGCGATCAGCCTTCTTTATGGTCCAGCTCTCACTTCCATACATCACTACTGGGAATACCATAGCTTTAACTATACGGACCTTTGTCGGCAAGGTGATGTCTCTGCTTTTTAAGATGCTGTCTAGGTTTGTCATTGCTTTTCTCCCAAGAAGCAGGCATCTTTTAATTTCGTGACTGCTGTCACCATCTGCAGTGATCAAGGAGCCCAAGAAAGTAAAATCTCTCACTGCCTCCATTTCTTCCCCTTCTATTTGCCAGGAGGTGATGGGACCAGTGGCCATGATCTTGGTTTTTTTGATGTTGAGCTTCAGACCATATTTTGCGCTCTCCTCTGTCACCCTCATTAAAAGGTTCTTTAATTCCTCCTCACTTTCTGCCATCAAGGTTGTGTCATCTGCATATCTGAGGTTGTTGATATTTCTTCCGGCAATCTTAATTCCGGCTTGGGATTCATCTAGTCCAGCCTTTCGCATGATGAATTGTGCATATAAGTTAAATAAGCAGGGAGACAATATACAACCTTGTCGTACTCCTTTCCCAATTTTGAACCAATCAGTTGTTCCATATCCAGTTCTAACTGTAGCTTCTTGTCCCACATAGAGATTTCTCAGGAGACAGATGAGGTGATCAGGCACTCCCATTTCTTTAAGAACTTGCCAAAGTTTGCTGTGGTCGACACAGTCAAAGGCTTTTGCATAGTCAATGAAGCAGAAGTAGACGTTTTTCTGGAACTCTCTAGCTTTCTCCATAATCCAGCGCATGTTTGCTATTTGGTCTCTGGTTCCTCTGCCCTTTCGAAATCCAGCTTGCACTTCTGGGAGTTCTCGGTCCACATACTGCCTAAGCCTGCCTTGTAGAATTTTAAGCATAACCTTGCTAGCGTGTGAAATGAGCGCAATTGTGCGGTAGTTGGAGCATTCTTTGGCACTGCCCTTCTTTGGAATTGGGATGTAGACTGATCTTCTCCAATCCTCTGGCCATTGCTGTGTTTTCCAAACTTGCTGGCATATTGGGTGTAGCACCTTAACAGCATCATCTTTTAAAATTTTAAATAGTTCAGCTGGAATATCATCACTTCCACTGGCCTTGTTATTAGCAGTGCTTTCTAAGGCCCATTTGACTTCACTCTCCAAGATGTCTGGCTCAAGGTCAGCAGCCACACTACCTGGGGTGTACGAGACCTCCATATCTTTCTGGTATAATTCCTCTGTGTATTCCTGCCACCTCTTCTTGATGTCTTCTGCTTCTGTTAGGTCCTTACCACTTTTGTCCTTGATTATGGTAATCTTTGTACGAAATGTTCCTTTCATATCTCCAATTTTCTTGAACAGATCTCTGGTTTTCCCCATTCTATTGTTTTCCTCTATTTCTTTGCATTGCTCATTTAAGAAGACCCTCTTGTCTCTCCTTGCTGTTTTTTGGAAATCTGCATTCAGTTTCCTGTATCTTTCCCTATCTCCCTTGCATTTTGCTTGCCTCCTCTCCTCCGCTATTTGTAAGGCCTCGTTGGACAGCCATTTTGCTTTCTTGCATTCCCTTTTCCTTGGGATGGTTTTTGTTGCTGCCTCCTGTATAATGTTACGAGCCTCCATCCATAGTTCTTCAGGCACTCTGTCCACCAAATCTAAATCCTTAAACCTGTTCCTCACTTCCACTGTGTATTCATAAGGGATTTGATTCAGATTGTATCTTACGGGCCCAGTGGTTTTTCCTACTTTCTTCAGTTTAAGCTGGAATTTTGCTATAAGAAGCTGATGATCTGAGTTACAGTCAGCTCCAGGTCTTGTTTTTGCTGACTGTATAGAGCTTCTCCATCTTTGGCTGCAGAGAATATAATCAATCTGATTTCGATGCTGCCCATTTGGTGATATCCATGTGTAGAGTCGTCTCTTGTGTTGTTGGAAGAGAGTGTTTGTGATGACCAGCTTGTTCTCTTGACAGAACTCTATTAGCCTTTGCCCTGCTTCATTTTGAACTCCAAGGCCAAACTTGCCAGTTGTTCCTTTTATCTCTTGATTCCCTACTTTAGCATTCCAATCCCCTGTAATGAGAAGAACATCCTTCTTTAGTGTCATTTCTATAAGGTGTTGTAGGTCTTCATAGAATTGGTCAATTTCACTTTCTTCAGCACCGGTAGTTGGTGCATAAACTTGGATTACCGTGATGTTAAAAGGTCTGCCTTGGATTCGTATCAAGATCATTCTGTCATTTTTGAGATTGCATCCCATTGCAGCTTTTGCTACTCTTTTGTTGACTATGAGGGCCACTCCATTTCTACTACAGGATTCTTGCCCACAGTAGTAGATATGATAGTCACCCGAACTGAATTCGCCCATTCCCTTCCATTTTAGTTCACTGATGCCCAGGATGTCGATATTTATTCTTGTCATCTCATTTTTGACCACATCCAGCTTACCTCCATTCATGGTTCTTACATTCCAGGTTCCTATGCAATATTTTTCTTTACAGCATCGGACTTTCCTTTCGCTTCCAGGCATATCCGCAACTGAGCGTCCTTTCGGCTTTGGCCCAGCCGCTTCATCAGCTCTGAATCTACTTGTACTTGTCCTCCGCTCTTCCTCAGTAGCATGTTGGACGCCTTCCGACCTGAGGGGCTCATCTTCCAGCGTCATAACTTTTATATGCCTGTTGTCTTTGTCCATGGAGTTTTCTTGGCAGGGATACTGGAGTGGCTTGCCAGTTCCTTCTCCAGGTGGATCACGTTTAGTCAAAACTCTCCACTATGACCTGTCCATCTTGGGTGGCCCTGCATGGCATAGCTCATAGCTTCTCTGAGTTATTCAAGCCCCTTCGCCACGACAAGGCATTGATCCATGAAGGGGTCATACCCTATTGGAGGGTATGTTGTTATTATTGGAGGGTATGTTGTTGTTGTTGTTGTTGTTGTTGTTGTTGTTGTTGTTACTGAAATATTAACAACAACAATGAGAAAGCTAGCCTCAGAAACCAGAATGTCATTTTCAACACCCATTCCTCATCTGCATTGTTGTTTTTCCACCATAGCTGCTATTTTTTTAAAAAAATAAAATAAAAAAAAATCTGCAAATCCACGAATACCGTTTTCATTTTATTGTGATCTTTACCCCTGTTGGATTTCGGTGATTGCATCCACTGGAGTAAGAGAACATCTTTGAAGAAAATGCACAGAGAGTTGCCTGCAAACTCAAAACATATTATTTTAATAAACATCTGTATATGCCAATTTATATTCTTTCTCCTAAATTATGTATTATTTTAGTTTGGTCAGTAAATGCTAAAGAAAAGCTTACAGCCTCAAATATTTATGATGCATGTAAAATATTGATAGGAAGTCTTAAGTGAATTAAAATAAGCAAATGTATTTATGGTATCCTTGCCATCCACAAAGGTTCTGTCCCAGAGAAGCTGGGCTGATTTAATGAAGGATCTTGCATTACTAATGATGCAGTCCTATGCAGATTTACCTGGGAACAATCCCATTGAATTCATAGGGACTTACTTCCAAGTAAACATGGAGACAATCTGGCTACAAAGCTATAATTCTTTTCCAATTTATTTGGAGTAAACAAATGTTTATTTATTTTAAAATAGGAAGAAGTCTCAAGGGTGGGCTTATGGATATATTTGCCTCTTCATTCCTCCCCCCACCCCCACTCCCACTCCCGTCTGATTCCAGTTTACCAATGGCCTTTCTGGAAAGCAGAATGACTAACTATATGTGCAGGAAAGTTATGCCATCAAATCTAGTTTATGTTTTCAATATTTCCTCCAAACTCAGAAGTAGGCAGGTTAATAAAATTGGCCCTAGTAACCTTACACCCATGAAATAACATCATGGAAAAATGTTTTGATTTGAAAATATTTGTTTTGACTGAACTTTGGAGAACATTTTAAAATCTGTTCATTCTATTTTCAAAAATGTATTATTCTCTCTCTCTCTCTCTCTCTCTCTCTCTCTCTCTCTCTATATATATATATATATATTAAATGAAAGTAAAAGAATTTAAGTATAACCCTGACCATTTCTACTCAGAGAAACATGAGAAGTGCCTGCTGGATCTGGCCAATAGCCCATCCAGTCAGGCAACCTGGTCAAACAGATGTCTGTAGGAAGCATGCACACAGGATCTGAGCACAACTGCAGACTCTCCATCCTGCGGTTTCCAGCAACTGGCATATTGCCTCCAGGAGCGGAGGTGGAACATAAACATCATAGTTGGTAGCCATCAATAGTGCTCTCCTCCTTTAAAGCCATCCAAGTTGGCAGGCAACCCCTGCCTCTCGGGGGAGTGAGTGCCGTAGTTTAACTATGTGTTCTGTGAATAACTTACTTGTTTTGTCAGTCTTGATCCCCCTGGCCTATCCAGGAAAGGCTGGGAAAAGACTCCTGTATGAAACTCTGGAGAGCTGCTTGGAGTGTGTGTAGATCAGGGGTATCCATTGTGGTGCTCTCCAGATACTATTGTACTATATCTCCCATCATCTCCAGCCAGCAGGGCCAATGAATAGGTTTTGGGAGTTGTTGTCCAACCACACCTGGAGGGCACTTTGTTCGCTACCCGGAAGTAGACAATAAAGAGTTAGGCACACAAGTGGTTTGATTCAGATTAAGTTAGCTTCCTATGTCCTGATATCTACGTTGGTGGGAGGTTTTCTGACTTAACCTGGGTGTAGCCACTTTTAAGTCCATTTTGAGCAACAGCCAGACTTTATAATAATAATATAATAATAATTTATTATGTATACCCCGCCCATCTGGCTGGGTTTCCCCAGCCACTCTGGGTGGCTTCCAGCAGAAATATTAAAATACAATAATGTATTAAACAATAAAAGCTTCCCTAAACAGGGCTGCCTTCAGATGTCCTCTAACAGTCTGGTAGTTGTTTTTCTCTTTGACATCTGGTGGGAGGGTGTTTCACAGGGCGGGTGCCACTACCGAGAAGGCCCTCTGCCTGGTTCCCTGTAACTTGGCTTTTCGTAGCAAGGGAACTGCCAGAAGGCCCTCGGTGCTGGACCTCAGTGTCCGGGCAGAATGATGGAAATGGAGACACTCCTTCAGGTATACTGGACTGAGGCCATTTAGGGCTTTAAAGGTCAGCACCAACACTTTGAATTGTGCTTGGAAACATACTGGGAGCCAATGTAGGTCTTTCAAGACTGGTGTTATGTGGTCTTGGCGGCTGCTCCCACTCACCAGTCTAGCTGCCGCATTCTGGATTAGTTGTAGTTTCCGGGTCACCTTCAAAGGTAGCCCCACGTAGAGTGCATTGCAATAGTCCAAGCGAGAGATAACTAGAGCATGCGGACCATTCGCGACTCTCTCTACCTACCTTCTCATTTTTCAATATGCCCTATTCCTATCCCACTTGCTTGTCTATCTGTCTGCACTTTTCACCTGGCATTTGATGGACCTCTTGGCCCCGAATGTGTACAGCAAGGTGCCTCTGGCACTGGGGATACCCCACATCTCTCCATGCAACTTTCACCCCCACCCTGCAAATCCTTACTCTTCCCAGGGCCTGTTAGGGAGACATTTCAGTGGGTGCTGTGCTTGGGGGGGGGCATTTGTAAGCATGCAAAAACCTCTTTGAATTAATCAAAACCACCAAATAACAAAAGCTTATAGAATGAGACCTTAGGCTCCATAAATGCTCACCCTCATTAGCCAGACTGGTGATAGGACATCTAAAGTGGGAATTGCCAATTTGTAGAAACCGCAATGAGAAACAAGACGGCAGCCAATTAAATGTGAATTCTTCAACATTGTTAACTCAAAGGTCACTCGGCTCTTTTTTGGGAGTCATAAATGGAGGATTCGCTACTAATTAGCCACGTTGCCTCGGCTTGCTCATCCTGGCCTTAACGAGCACAAGCGTCCAGTGACTTTAAAATGGCATCTCTTGCCGGGAAGATGAAAGGCAATGGGAAATGGTTGTTGTTTGAGAAATGCAAGGACAGGGTTGGGTTATTGAGGAATTTGACCCCTATAACATGAAATACAACATGACTCAGGCAGTGTTAAGCCCTTCTAAACCCCATTGATTTAAGTGGGAATGTTAAGCACATGCTTCATCCTCTTGCGCTGGAAACACTGGGAATGGAAGACAGAAATCCTGAGCACATGTACTAGGGAGCAAGCTGCTCTGATCACATGGTGACTTACTTGCATTTAAGCATGCATTCTACTGCACTGTAAAGAAGGCTTTCCACACCTAATGCACACACCCATATCCAAGTCTACTTCTAGCATCCTTCTCTGTGCGCTGATGGCAAGAATTTTGGTGTGACATGTGTGTAGGTCCTATTATTACTGCATAATATGCCCCAGGCAGTGGAAGGCCCTATTGATCACCCTTTTATGGTGAAATGTAAGTTGACTCAACCGGGTGGCAAATCAGCCTACAGGGTTTCATTTCGAACTGGTTAGTGCTTGCTAACATCAAGTATCAGTCCTACAAACCCACATTACCTCCTTGCCTTTGGACCTATAGGTATATAGGCCTCAGGAGATGATAAAGTAAGAATGTGTTGCTTTTTTTGGGGGGGGGGATCCATTCCTCTCTCTCAAATAGGTAGATATAATGGGTTTTTTGAAGGATCATTCTGATATCACATATGCAGGTCCAAGACCAGCACATTTATCCAATGAGCTTCTACACAACTGCTGTGGATCTCTAGATTTCTGAAAGAGAACTTTCAATTACAAGGGAATGTTCTCTGCATAGTTTGGGGTTGTCAAATTCCCACCTATAATTCATAATGGAAACCCTCCCACCACCAATTCATCACTTGCCCCAACCTGTCTCCACTTACAGCCCTGGCTGAGAAATGGACTCTTTGTCCTCCCTACCTCTCAAAAAATTGTAAAACAATGTTGACTGAATACCTTAAATTATTCTGTCACCCTCACCATCTGTCTATGATAATATGTATATTGGCTAGCATAAGACATCACTGCCCAGTTGGCTACTGGTATACTTGTCTTCTGCCATCTCAGTGCATATGCAGACAATTAACTTCCAGTAGGGTGAGCAGATGCTTTTGAATTATGGTGCTGGAGGAAACTCTTGAGAGTCCAATGGGCTGCAAGAAGATCAAACCTATCCATTCTGAAGGAAAACAGCCCTGAGTGCTCAGTGGAAGGACAGAGCCTGAAGCTGAGGCTCCAATACTTTGGCCACCTCATGAGAAGAGAAGACTCCCTGGAAAAGACCCTGGTGTTGGGAAAGATTGAGGGCACAAGGAGAAGGGAACGACAGAGGATGAGATGGCTGGACAGCTACTGGTACTAACATGAATTTGACCAAACCATGGGAGGCAGTGGAAGACAGGAGTGCCTGGCATGCTCTGTTTCATGGGGTCATGAAGAGTCGGACACAACTAAATGACTAAACAACAAATGTGAGCAGAAGTGATCTTCGTCTGTCCTTCTGCAACTCCAGTGGCACCCACAGTTTGATGTCCAAGTTGAACTCCATAGTCTCTGGCTTCCACACTGCTACTAAGACAGGAGTTGCTGGAGGTGGTTTCCTGCTGGTTGAATGTGCCAAGTTAAACTCAGATCTCCAACTGCTGGCTGGTGATTTAATTGAAATCAATGGTTCACTGTCTTATTTATTCAACACATTCATGCATAATAATACTTCTAAGTCCATTGTATTCTTTTTAATTGCTAACATTATTTTCTGCTGGTTAGATGGCTTGTTGCAACTGGACCACATAAAAATCTGCCTTACACTGAAACAGAGGACCTGTCCACCTAGTTCTGTATTGTTTTCACTGGCTGGCGGCAGCTATCCAGGATTTTAGGCAATAGGCATTCCCAGTCTCACCTGGAAACATCAGGGATTGAAACTGCGACCTTCTGCATGTAAACCAGATGTTCTCCCCCCAGGATCTATAATGGGACCCTGCAGATGTTGACAGATTACAACCGCTTGGATGTGTTTTTCAGAGTTTCAGGGACTGGCAGAGCTCTGAAGTGTGTGTGGTGGTGGCAGGGGACCAGGAAGTGTGACCCAGGAGAGGGGGGGCATCCATTTATGGGGCTTGGTGGCACCCCATAAAGCAGGAGCCAAGCCAGAGAGAGGAGGAAGAATCAGGGCAGTCCAAGATGGAGGAAGGTGCACAGGATGTGACAGAGGAAGAATAAATGATCTGGGCAAGGGAAGGGCCAGCGAACTGCCCATCTTCCCCTGTCCTGCTGTCTCCAAGAACCAGGAGGGGCTTGAAGAGGGAAGAGCAGTGATGACTTCCATGCAAGAGAAGTCTCATATTGTGGGCATGCAACCTGCCAGATGAGGATATATAAGCCAGAGGGGGGAGGGCCCCCACTGTTGCTGCAACTGCTTTGAAGGGTCAAGACTTGTGGACAGCTGCCTAGAGGCTAGAAGACTGTGTGTGTGTGTATGTGTGTGTGTGTATCTGGCATATTGTGGGAGCTGCTGTAAATGCTTCTCTTGTCAATAAAGAGTTAACTCATGGACATGTGCCTTACTTACCTGGGGTGGCAGTCCGGGACTCAGAGTTTGGCAGCTGCCCTAGGTGGTTTTTTATCTGGAGGGATGCTTTGGGCTTCTTGAGCTTGGGGTTCTTCATCTCTGATCTAGAGCTAATACCAGGCTAGAAAGACCTCCACACACATAGGCAGGGATGTTTTGCTCTATAATAAAGGCACATTGGGAAGGCCTATTTATCACATTTTGGGGATTCCTATGAGAACAAGGTGATTATTATTTTTTATTTTAAAAAAACTTTTTGCTATCATGATCCCACAAGCCTGCTCTGAGGCACCAGGACCTAGGAGCTGCATAACTATTGAAAAAAAGAAATGAAACAAAACACTCTGGCATGTTCAAGCTTTTCTTTCTTTTTTCCTTTTTCTAAAAGCTTATCTTTGATTAGGGCCCTCCTAGCATTCTCTTCTCCCTTTCCAGAGAAAGTATAATAAATTAATTCAATTAATTTAAATCTCATGGTATTCCCAGGCCCAATAATGATAATAATAATCCAAAAATGAGGTCTAAAGGGTCTCCACCGTGAATTCTCATGAATGCGAAAAAAGCCAACGTTCAGCTTTTATGCCTTTTTCAGCTCAAAACACTCCCTGAACGTTACCATGTAATTAAAGCAAGCCCTTGATGTTTCAGAGAACTCCAACATCATATAACTTTCCTGGGCTCTTTGCACTGTGGGATCGCAGCTTAGCAGTCTACTCATCTTCCTTGTCTCACTGCCCCTGCTTGTGCTGTAGCTTTCTTTTTTTAAAAAAAGTATTTATTAAAGATTTTTTCAAACAACAAAAACATACAAAAATACAAAACACAAAAAGAAAATACAAAACACAAAAAATACAAAAATACAAAAACAAAAATTCTAATTTATAACCCTTATTTCTAATCTATTGACCTCCTCATTCCACCTCCTTCTGCGATTCTTTACATATCATCCTTAGTAAACTCTAAATCTTATATAAACTCTAATTATTACTTTAATATTACCTTATTTCTCTATCTTTTACATCTTATCCTTTTATACTCTATATCTTACTTCTTAATTAAATTATCATTATCTTCTAACAATACTTATTTCACACCATTGTATTATCTACAACCTCTTTGTATCTCCCTCACTTCCACTGATTCTAATCTATCATACACTTATTCTTTAAATAAATATTAAATTTCTTCCAATCTTCTTCCACTGCTGCTTCACTCCGATCCTGGAGTCTCCCAGTCAACTCAGACAGTTCCATAAATTCTATCAGCTTCTTCTGCCATTCATCCACTGTTGGTAGTTCATTCTTCCAATTCTTTGCAAGTAGAATCCTTGCTGTAGCTTTCAAGGTCCTTTAGAGACCCACCAAAATGCAAGATGCCTAAATGTTCTCATTCCATCTCAGTCTTGCTGCTGCAGTTGTTTTATTTCAACTTGACTGTACTTTTGCAGGGTGGGATGGGGCAAAAAAGAGAGGGGGTCATTTTAGATCCAATTTAAGTTATTCTAATGATAGCCATGTGTCAACTGGGCACGTCAGATGACAATTTCACTGTTAATACTGTCCAGATCAAGGAAAGTAATAGTTCCACTCTATTCTGCCTTGGTCAAACCACCCCTGGAGTGTTTTGTCCAGTTCTGGGCGTCATAATTTAAGAAGGATTTTGACAAGCTGGAACATGTTCAGAGGAGGGCAACCAAGATGATCAAGGGCCTGGAAACCAAGCCTGATAATGAACCGTTGGGAGAGTTAGGTATGCTTAGCCTGAATAAAAGGAGACAGAGAGATGATATGAAAGCCATCTTCAAATATCTAAGGGGCAGTCACATGGAAAAGAAGAAGAATAATAATTTGGATTTGATACCCTGCTTTATCACTACCCTAAGGAGTCTCAAAGCGACTAACAATCTCCTTTCCCTTCCTCTCCCACAACAAACACTCTGTGAGGTGAGTGAGGCTAAGAGACTTCAGAGAAGTGTGACTAGCCGAAGGTCACCCAGCAGCTGCATGTGGAGGAGCAGGGAATCAAACCCAGTTCACCAGATTATGAGTCTACTGCTCTTAACCACTACACCACACTGGGAGCAAGCCTGTCTTCTGCTGCTCTGGAGGGTAAGACCCAAACCAATGGCTTCAAATGACAAGAAAGGGGATTCCAACTAAACACCAGGAACAACTCTCTGATGGTAAGAGTTGCTTGACAGTGGAACCAACTCTTTTTGAGCATCCCTTCACTGGATGTTTTTAAGCAGGTGTTGGATGTTCATCTGCCTTGGATGCTTTAGTTGAGATTCCTGCATTGCAGGGGGTTGGACTAGATGACTCTAAGTGTCCCTACCAACTCTACAGCTGTATGATTTTATTATTCTAATTAGAGACTCACTGTTCTCATTAGAAACCCCTTCAAAGCCATTGTCTTAATTCATCATGTGGTTGTACTCAATATTCTATCCTTAAATTCCAGACCCAAAAAATTCCACCCATCAATTCTTGCCTCACTGCGGGGAAAGCTCCATTTTTCTGCTGACTGACTGCACCAGCACAATCTAAGTTGGGCTTGGATGACAATAGACGACCTAGAAATCTGCAGCTGGTGGGATACCACTTATACTGGCCTTGATAGTAACCACACCATGGGATGGGGAGAAGTGTCTGGGAAAAGATAATTTTGTTGAGGCATGAGCAGCTCACGGTGTGGACTGAGTCCACCTTTTCAGAGGACAGTCTGAAAGGCTGTCAGAAGACAGTCCTCTGTTTGATGAAGCTGTTTGCTTGAAGAATAGCTATGTCCAAATCTCCAGTTTAAAGCTAAAGAACCCTACAGTGAGAAGAGAGATCCCTTGAAGAGGCCCATCACCAGGAACTGGACAGCAGACTGAACATGTGTACAAGGCACCTGACCACAATCCTCCCCACTATTTAAATTACAGTAAAAATGAATTAGATTTTCTATATTAGCATATGTAGGCGGTGGTTGTTTCCTTTTTGCAAATCTGTGTCCCCTTTCGTCCTCTTTTTAGGTGCTGCTGAAATGTCCACCTTAATCTGGATCCAAGCCAGACTTGTTTAACCATTATTCTGTCCCTCCAGGTCTTCTTTTTCATGCTATTTATAGTGCTGGAGCAGATTAATGATACATCATCTCTGCCCTTTCAGAAACAGATTGATGGTGCCCATCCCTTGGTAACACCAGTCACCAGCCTTTGCTTCCATTAGAGTGCTATTTTTGTAACTCCATGCTCTATTTGATGTGCTGTTCCACAGCATTAAAGCGGTATATCCAACTGCCCAATTTGTCTTTTCACCAGCTCTTGAAGAAATGGAAGGTTTGGAGCTTGGATATCCCCCTTTCTTCCTTCAGTGCCATCAGATGCTTTTGTACCTCCAATGAAGAAAGACTTCTTCAACTCCTAGTAAGCATTCTACTTGCAGCTTAACTCAAGATGAAAGTTGGAAGAGTAAGGATGAGAGCACAGCATTATTACTGTCACTTATTATTATTATTATTATTATTATTATTATTATTATTATTATTTCAGAGTAGTTCACAACATGGAACATTAAAATGCAAAATCTAAGAAATCAACACGATTAAGTACATTCAAAACTCCATAAAACAAGCAGGATGCATTCCATAATCACTACGTAAAAGACGTAATACAGACCAAAGTGAATTTGGGTGTGTTAAACAAGTCATAGACTTGTAGACTTGGAAGGGACCACAAGGGTCATCTAGTCTGACCAAGGGTCATCTAGTCTAATCATTTACCCACAACCCTGAGTCTCATGCTCTACCAACTGAGCTATCCCAGATGGTTACCTAAGGGAAAACCTTGCCCCATATATCTCTGCCTGGCAACTGTACTCATCAGCAGGGGCACTGGTAAGAATTCTACATGCCCCAAAGATGTGCTTAGCTTGGACAAGAAACCGGGCTTTTAGTGTTGCAGCTTCAGCCCTCTAGCATCTGTGACTAGCTAAAATTAGACAAGCACCTGGGATCTTGGGCATGAAAATGGGATGCTCTACCACCGGGATACAGTCCTTCCTGTGTTTGGGGGGGGGGGAGAGAGCTAGTACCGTACCTTCATGCCCTGCTTGTCAGCTTCCCAGTGGCACCTGAGAAGCCACTCTGAGAACAGAATGCTTGGCTAAGCAGGCCTCTAATTTGATCATATTGGGGGTACATGTCACCCTGAGGTCGTTGGAGGAATTAACTCAAGGAAAGTAACATTTTGAAGGGTACTCTTGGCTGGCATATGTGAGCCACAGGAGGATGCAATAGAAATTTAAGGTACAGAAGCTCATGCAGTTATGTGTTTTAGATTTGACTGTTAAAAGGTCTTAAAATCTAATGAAATCATTAGGCTAAGGAAGGTAGGCGAGTGTGTGATCCTTCATCTTAGCCCAGTTTCTCTCATTCCAGTTATGGATATTATAACTGCCAAGTTGTTTTGAACAGCCAGAACACTCGCCTGGCAATTTACATCAGCGGCAAACAACTTGGATAGCTTTCTTAGATGCAAAATGCTTTTTGATGGGGAAAACATCTGTAAAGATTGCTTCTCTGATTGCAAAACCCTCTGGAACCCACCCCCTTCCTCCTATAGCTATGTGAGTTATTTTACTGGGAAAGTAGCTGTTTTCATCTTGGTTCAAAGAAGCCCCCTCTCCCACCAAGGCCGTGCTGGAATAGCCACATATTCCTAAGAATTAAAATGTGGCAGGAACCTAGCTCAGTGTATCTCTTCCGAAAAACTGGTCAGTGTAGACCAGTGTTTTTCAACCTTTTTTGGGCAAAGGCACACTTGTTTCATGAAAAAAATCACGAGGCACACCACCATTAGAAAATGTTAAAAAAATTAACTCTGTGCCTATATTGACTATATATAAATCGAATTTTTCAATTTTTCCCACGGCACACCAGGCGACATCTCGCGGCACACTAGTGTGCCGCGGAACAGTGGTTGAAAAACACTGGTGTAGACAATACTAAGCTAGATGGACCAGAGATCTCATTTGGTATAAGTCAGCCACTTATGTTTCTGTGCTGTTCCTAACCCCACACCCATTGAAATTCTAAGGCATCCTGCAAATTGTTATTATTTGTTATTATTGATTCCATTTCTATCCTGCCCTTTCTCCCAAAGGAGCTTATTTCCTCCTGAAATGAGGCAGAGCAATGGAAGCCTCTTTCTGGTTGAGAATAAAACTTCTAAGAAATAGCAGGACACGTTTCAAGAACGTGGGGTAAGGCTGCTGAACCAGGACAGTGCCCTTCTAGTCCAGGATCCTGACCCCACAGTGGCCAACCAGATGCCCACGAGAATCCTGTAAGCTGGACCTGAGCAAAGCAGCACTCTGCTAAGCTGTGATTCCAAGCAATGGGTATTCAGAGGCATGATATCTCTGACAGTGGAGGTAGAACATAGTTATCATGACTACAAGCCATGGGTAGTGCTTGGGCAAAAACTAGTCAATTCCGGTGAGTGGAAGTTCTCCAGAGTCTCAGGCAGAGATGGAATCATAGAATCATAGAACTGAACAGTTGGAAGGGACCCAAAATACATCTCCTTCAACCCCCTGCAATGCAGGAATCACAGCTAAAGCATCCATGACTGGTGCCCATCCAAACTCTGCTTATAAACTCCCAAAGAAGGAGAAGCTACAACCTCCCGAGGGAGCCCATTGCACTGTTGAACAGCTCTTACTGTCAGAAGGTTCTTACTGATGTTTAGTCAGAATCTTCTTTCTTTTATTTTGAAGCCAATGGCACTAGTCCTACCCTCCAGAGCAGGAGAAAACAGAGCAGGAGTAGATCTTGCACACCACTAGCTATCTAAACCCTTTTATTTGAAGAGAACAAGAGGTTTTTCCACAGACAAGGCATGTTATCTACTGATGATTAGATTTGGACTGAGTGAACTTATGTCGAGGGCTGGAACTGGTCTGCAGACCATCTGTTGGCCACCTCTGCACAAGGAGATCATCCATGATCCCTTCTAAGAAGAAATGAAATATTGGTTATGCTTCTTATCTAGGATGAATAAGCTTGAACCCGATTCTTCCTTGTCACTTTTACTAAAATCTATCAAAGGAATTAGCAGCATTTTCATTCCTAACCTTCATAGCAGTAGACCTGTGCGTGTGTATTCTTCATGGCTAGCAAACATCTTCAAAACTTTTTTTTTTGTCGACTCACCCATCTCAATACAAAAATCCTCTAAAGGACATTGTTGATGAATGTTTGGAAGTTTGAGCCAATCTACCTCCCAACAGCTCTCCTGAGAGGCTGGGACATTAATATTAGCATGTTCTTGCAACCCACAAGCACCTCAGTGTCACCATTTATCTTATTTACTTCCACTGACTAAAATGTCAAGCTGATACAGTGGCTCTAAGTCACTCAGGAGGACTCACAGCAAAGTGCAAATTCCAAACTGGGGACAGCGAGCTCCCAAGAGAGCTGAGCCAAGCATTTATTCACTGAATCCTGCAACCTTCCCATTTGCCTGTGAATTGTTCGTGAAGAGACTGCAAAGAGCCCTCAAACATTATGGATCATCTGCATTTGCTCAGGGCGATCAACGCTTGCAGAAGACCAGCTATAGCACATTTTGCTTTGGAAGGGAAAATGATGACATTTCTCTTCTTGTTTCAGCGTGCAATTGCTTCTGATCCTGACCTTCAGGTCAAATGGTTCTTTTCAAGTTGCAGGAATAAACATCAGCAGACTTGATTCCTTGGTATGTAGGAGGATTCTGACAAAAATGGTGAAGGAAGCAGAAATTTATGCAGTTCACACGTTCTTCTGAGATCAGGAGCAGAAATCAGTTGCACAAATAAAATGGATATTCATTCAAAATATTGTTATTGGTTTTTCAAGCCTACAAATGATGCATAAGCAATTACTTTTCTTTACATTGTTTTGGGATTTTCCTTTACATCTTTCCACCTTCCCAGGCATGTTTGGTGAGGAAACAAAGAAAGGTCTTCTCAGAGACTGCTTCCAGACTGTGGAACACCCTTACAAAGGAGGCTAGGCTAGTTTCCTCTCTGCTTCCATTTCATCCACAGGCAAAGACTCTTTTGTTCCAACAGGCTAGGAAAAAGGTAAAGGGACCCCTGACAGTTAAGTCCAGTCATGGACGGCTCTGGGGTTGCCGCCCCATCTCGCTTTACTGGCCTAGGGAGTCGGCGTACAACTTCAGGGTCATGTGGCCAGCATGACTGAAACGTTGTTTACCTTCCCACCGGAGTGGTACCTATTTATCTACATGCACTTTTATATGCTTTCAAACTGCTAGGTTGGCAGGAGCTGGGACTGAGCAACGGGAGCTCAACCCATCGTGGGGATTTGAACCACTGACCTTCTGATCGACAAGCCCTAGGCTCTGTGGTTTAACCCACAGCGCCACCCGCATCCCATTTGTGTTATCTCTGAACAGGGAACACTCCTGTAAATTAGGAATTCAAGCTTGGAAGTTAGAGTGATTCAGCATTAAACTGCTGTCAGACTTAGGAGAGTGGTGAGGCCCTGAATTTCTGACAGGCTACATATAATGATGACATGAAGGACCAATTGTTCCAGGCCACTATACCTCTTTGAGATACAAAATGTCTTCCGACGTTTCCACTACAACTGGGTGTGGAATTCTGCTCAATCACATCTTTCTTCCTGGCCTCTGTTTTGTATAGTTGACAGCTCCTTGCCTCATAACATAACAAGTATGATTTCTTTGCACCAATCAAATGTGGATTAAAAACAACAACCCATAAAAAACATTCTGAGGTGGATGGGTGTGACTGTGTAGTTAATTATAGTTTGCTTTGTTATTAACTACTTGTCCATGAATATACATAAGCCTAAATAGTCCATTACGGTTTAATTATACAGCCATTAGATGGGGGAAATTGCTAATGAAAGCAGCTATGGCAAAAAAGTCTATAATTTGCAGGGGGGACCCACAACACATGCAAAACACACACTATAGATATTTTCAAATATCTTAGCAAAACTGATGACTCCTCAAGGATTTTGGCATTCCAATTAATAGCTTTTGTACCTTATCAGCCCTTTAATTATGCAGAATTATGAGCGTGCAGCCATTGGGAAGCCATTTATGTATCATTTTAACTGAGATGGCTTGTTATACACTGCAAAGTGGGCATTTTTTTTCTTACACCTGAGCTCATTCTCCACCATCTGGGGTTTTCTTTAGCTGTAAACTTTAAAAAATTCATTAACCTTCAGAGTAGGAGTTTTAGAGCTCAGCCTCCCTTCTGTTGCCTTAATGGCTAATTACCTGATACATTTGCTCTCCTTATCCTTTCTGAAACATTTTGAGCAATCTGATGTGCTGCTGTCAACAAAATCTCAGCATTCTAAATTGATTCACCAAGATTTGGCATTTTAACTTTAGGCTGACTGTACTGAATCATTCCAGCAAATAGGCGGCAAAGAAATCATCAAGATCAGGGGCAGTCAATGTAGTGCATTCCAAATACTGTTGGACATTAAAGGAAATATAATTTAATGAAAAAGTGGTGTTATGAACCATCATTGCCAGAACAAGATGACACCTGATTGCCTCTCTAAACACTCCTTTTTCTGGACATTTGGCTATAACTTTTGATAGAATACAGATAATTGAACAAACTTTGTCGCATATCATTCATCATTAAATTATCTTTCGAATGATATATAATTTTATGGTATTACAGTGGTACCTCGCAAGACAAATGTCCTGCAAGATTAATTTTTCGCAAGACGAATGTGTCTTGCGATCTGATTGTGAAAAAATTCATCTTGCGAATCACGGTTTCCCATAGGAATGCATTGAAATTGAATTAATGCGATCCTATGGGCAAAAAAGAAAAAGAAATTTCAATGCATTTCTATGGGAAACCACGATTCGCAAGACAATTTTTTCGCAAAACTAATTGACTCGTGGTACGAATTAAATTCGTCTTGCGAGGTACAACTGTACTCCAAAGGAAACCTCAGAAACACACTTTTCCCAAAATGTTTACACAATTTTGGCCACTAGTGTACAATGCCCATCATCATTGAACATTGGCCATGCATGGTCAGGGAAGTCAAGTGGCTTGATAGAGCTAAAAATTTGTAAAAATAAATATGATGTTATAATAATGTTAAAAATGGAACATTAATGAAAATATTTATTTTAAAAAAAGAACATTGGTCATGCTGGGTGGACCTGATGGGAGTTGTTGGGGTCCATTCACATCTGGAGGACACTGAGTTGGCTAACCCTGATTCTGGAGGTTCTGGTGGATGCTCAAATAAAGGCTATATAATCTTTCAAGGCAGCTGGTGGTTCTTTAGCCTAGTGGCACTGAGGTGGCAAACCTGGGTCTGAGGCAATGGTGGCTGGTGCCCATTGGGACCAAGAGGGCAGAAGGCCAACAGTTGGTAAGGCCAATGATAGGTGGAGCCAGTTAAATCTACTCACCGAGAACTCCTCCTTTGTGAATTCTACAAGAACATCTCTGAGATTGAGGAGGAGGAAGCTGACAGCCAGGACCACTCCTAGGACTTGCAGGTAAGAAGGCAGGCAGGTGGGCTTGAGGGAATCAAGAATGGCATTGGTATTAAAAAGGTATTAAAAAGGGATGCCCTTTTTAAAAAGTATATACTTAACATTTTAAACATCACATAATGATAATTCCAAAACATTTAACATTTTAATAATTATTGTTGCTGTTATTATCCCACTCTTTCCCACCTAAGTTCCCAAGCCACCTTATTGCATTAGAACACAATATTTAAGAGAGTTTAAAACAACTTAGAACCAGAAAGAGGAAGAGAAAAGAGGAGGAGAAAGACACTACTCCTTAACAAACTTGGCAGACTAAACCAATGTTTCACACAGCACTAGGGATGGGGTTCACTGTTCCATACCTGTTCGTCTTTTGATTGTGTTATCGTTACTCAAACCCAATCTACAGTAGTTCACATTTTGTTACATTTGCATGATCTCTGCCTGATATGGCAATTTGGGAAAAAACAAAACAAAAAAACTTATTGTTTTCAATTCTGCTGATGGTGGTGTGATCACATCTTACATAACACATGCCATTATATTCCTATACTTCCACTATTTACAGCACTGCTGGTGTTATTGATTGCCCATCACCAAGTAGCTCTCTGCCTCCAGGGGGCAGGAAACAAAACGAAAATCATTGCCTCTGTGTGAATGACACACATCATCAGGAAGGCATCCCCCTGTGGGAAAATACCATTTAGCCCAACAACAAATCCAATTCTCTTGCTCAGTCTCCCTTCCCTTCTGCTTCTTCCTGCCAAGTTTGTAAAAATCTTATTATTATTATTTTTTTAAAAAATAATGTATTCAGTCAAAAAATATATTAATATAAATAAGCAACATTAGCAATAATTATTTCAGTATGATTCTCATTTGAAGCACTCAGATGAATGCATAACATTTTTGCATTACAGAATACCACGCGCCGGGTGGGTGAGGGTTGGGATGTAATGGCCTCTGTCTGCAAACTCAGCATGCAGCAGCTGTGAAGAAGGCAAATTCCAATGCTAAGGATCGTTAGGAAATGAAGGGAAAATAGAAATGCCAATATCATAAGGCCATTAGACGACTCTATGGTGCAACCGCATTTGGAATTCTGTGTACAGGTGTGTTCGCCTTACTGCAGTCTGTAGAGCTGGAAAAGATCTGGAATAGGTCAACCAAAACGATCAAGGAGATGGAGCAACTCCTTTATGAGGAAAAGCTGCAGCAATTGGGACATTTTAGTTTAGAGGAAAGGTGAGTAAGAAGTGAGAAGCTAGAAGCTTAAGAAAAGTATGCATGGCATGGAGAGAGTGGATAGACCAGGCATCCCCAAACTGTGGCCCTCCAGATGTTTTGAACTACAACTCCCATGATCCCTAGCTAACAGGACCAGTGGTCGGGGAAGGTGGGAATTGTAGTCCAAAACATCTGGAGGACTGAAGTTTGGGGATGCCTGGGATAGACAAATCTTTACCTCTCTCATAACAGCATAACTCATGGACATCCAATGAAGATGAAGTATGGAAGATTCACGACAGAATACAGAAAGTACCTCTTCACACAATACATAGTTAAACTATGGAACTCACTCCCACAGGAGGCAGTGATGGCCTAGAGATTCAGGGTCCTCAGTGAAGATCTGCTACAGATTGAGAGACTTCTTGACAATGTGAAGTCTGTATACCACACTTCCTGCAAGACAGAGGCTAGGCATGTGTGGACATGGGCAACCTGGAACAGATGAAGAAAAGTCACATGAAAAGCTCAGAAGATTGTATCTTCCCTATTTTCATGTAATTCTCCCAATAACTTCCACAAGCCAAAGAAACATGAAAACAGTCTGCTTCAGGTTCCCCACCCCACACTTCCAACATTTGAGTATTTTAACATTTAAAAATAAATTCCTATTAAATTCCTATTAAATTTAAATTTAACTACAAGTCGACTTTTTCCAGAGAAAGAAAGAAAGAAAGAAAGAGGGAAGAGAGAGAGAGAGAGAGAGAGAGAAAGATGTTGTGAGATGTTAGGATAGGGAGATCTGGTAGCCATGGCCTTCCATATTCTATGGGACTGTAGCTCCCATAATCCCTGACTCTTGACCATGTTGGCTGGGGCTCATGGGAATTGGAGTCCAGGAACATCTGGAGGGCCATAGGTTCCCCATCCTTTCCTTAGGTGAAAATATTTCCTTGCACTTCCCCCATACTTGCTGTGCAACTGCAATGTTCACATTTGGCTTTATAAAACGTTGGATATTATTGTACATTGCAGCAAATTCCCATGAAAAATGTTCAAGTGGTTTTTGCGTGTGACTCTGCATTAAGGTCTGGGCCGGGGTGCTAGCCTCTGCATTCCTTCTTTCCGCAATTAATTTAAGATGTATAGCTATAGAGTGGGAAAGTAATTTAGGACAAAACATTCCAGTTTGTTGCAAGGCTTCTGCAGAACCGTAAGAGCTTTAAAGGCCATTTTGCTGCTGAGCTGGATTTGCAGTGCCTGGATCACACTTTTCCACTGTACTAATAATAAAAATCACTCAGCCACCTCACCCGAGATGTAAGCATGGCTCCACCCCCAACCACACCCTTGAAAACTGTCCCAGAAATTGTCAGGGCCCTTTTGAATGCTGCAGACAGTAGCTCCTCAAATTGAAAGGGGGTGAAGAGCGAGCCCTGCAGAATTGGGGATCGAGTTCCAGCCCAACACAAAAAGAAGCATTTTTGTGCCATTCTGCTTCATGAAACATACACATTTCAGCAGGGAAATTCAAATTCATAAAATTTAGTTCTCCAACAGTCTAATGCCATGCTATTTCAGTTCTGCTGGCACTCAATCATAGGTCTGATGAAACAAAGTAGTTATTCACACAATACCTTGTTAAAGTATGGGATTTGCTCACATTCCATGCCGTGACAACCACCAACCTGGATGGATTTAAAGGAGGAGTAGACAAATTCATGGAGGAGAAGGCTATCAATGGCTATTGGTCATGATTACTATGTTCTACATTCACTGTCGGATGTGGTAGTGCTCTGGATATCAATGGTTGAGAATCCCAAGTGGGGAGAGCATTCTTGCACTGATAGGAAGCTTGCAGGATTCCTGTTGTCATTTGGTTGGCTACTGTGAGAACAGGGTGTAGGAGGAGATGGTCCTTTAGTTTCTGATATATTAGGGACCATCAGCTTCACTGAAGCTGGGACCATCTTATGTTCTGAGACAGGACTCCAAATGGCAAGGCATCTATCAGAACGCAAGGACGTTACTTCCGAACAGCACATACTGTCCGTGGAAAGGAGAGCGCTAAATCAAATCTTATCTTCCTTGTTATTACAGCTTGTACTATACTTTTCAGGAGAAATTAATATCCTCCAGCAATACGCTGCTATAAAAGGCAACAGACGGGTGACCACGATCAGAGAAGTAAACCCTTGTACTGTTCCGATTGCTGTTGGAAATCTACCAGTTGTGAAATGAAAATGTGGATGAGCTCACTTAAGGAAACGGAAATGGATTTAAGTGGGAAAGCTGAGCCAGAATGCACTTTGATTATTAAGGCTGTCAAGTTAACCTATTAAAGAGTTCTGAATTAACCATCTGAGTTTTCAGCTATGAATCAGTCAATTAACTAAGAAACTCTACACTTCCATATTACCTAATTTGCAAGAAATCTTTCCAAATGTACTGCAGAGATTCTTCTTATAAAAAACCTTGAAAGCCTCTTTCCCTGTGCTTTTCTTGGTCTGAAAAAAATTGGACCAAAGTTCAGAAACTACTGCAGTAGGGGCAGAACCTCCACAAAGGCCAGACAGGGAGGGGTTGGCAGGTAGACATAGAGAGTTATCTGACATGCAAACAGACAAGGCCAGAATCTTCTTGTCACCCAGGCCAAGGCTCAGGCCTGATCTAAACTAATATACAGTCATCTCAGGCATGGGAAAGTCAATGGGTTGCCAGCAACCTGGGGAAATATAGATTCAGCCATCTCTATGCAGCATGTGCTTCAAATAACAAGAGCCCACTGTGGTTTATGCATCCTTTACAGAGAGTAGGGCAAGGGAAGTGCAACTTTCCTCCTGCTTCTTGATCTCTCTGCAGCTTTCAGCACCATTGGTTGGGCCAAGTGCTCAGACTCAGTATAAGGCATATAGGAAGAGTATATATGTCCCCATATCTGTAACACTTTGTGAAATGAAATGGTTTTAATGGGTTTTTTATTTCTATTTTTGTAAAAAGCTATGAGTTATATTGGTAAATGCAAGTGACATAAATATGTATATTTAAATAAATATGTTTCCAGATATCCCAGTTTGAATCTGTGCTGGATCACAAATTGTTTATTAATATATGTAATCATTTTCATTGTTGATCTTTTAAAATCACTTCAATAAGTTTTATAGGAAGTTTTATAGGATGAGTGAATCTGCCAGTTTTTGTTTCTTCGATAATCTCTTTTCTTTTCTTTTCCAATCTCAAATTCAGCTTTCCATATTCCCATACGAGTTTATGATTCTTATTATTGAAGTCCTTGTGAATATTCACCAGTATTTTAGTGCAGATTTCTTGCCTAACATCCTTGTATGCAATTTTGCCTAATATACAGGTAAAGGTAAAGAGACCCCTGACCATTAGGTCCAGTCGTGACCGACTCTGGGGTTGTGGTGCTCATCTCGCATTATTGGCCAAGGGAGCCAGTGTACAGCTTCCAGGTCATGTGGCCAGCATGACAAAGCTCGTTAACCCCATAGGGAATAATGAATGTTGTGGCCGGAAAAGCCTGTGTGTGTCTTAAGGAGTGGGTCTAAGCTCAAAGAGAGAAGATGATTGGAGGGTTGAGTGTTGCTGGGGTAAATTGCATGTATCCATTCCTTGATTGACAGGGCGAGAGCTTAAGTACTCAGCGTTTTTCATATCCAGCTCACTCCTGGCTAGTGATTTGAATCTCCCTCCCGCCCACCTCCTTTTCTTTGCAGGTTTAGAGTGACCTTGCTATGGTGCCGCCTGTATTCAGGGGCCAGTAGGATTTTTTTTCCATTTGGCTGATTGGCTGTTGCCATCTGGTTTTTCGCCTACTGCTTAGCAATAGTCACAACTTGTTAGGTTGGCATGTTAGGCTTTGGTTGATGAGTTTGGGAGGGGCATCACATGGAGGTGCATGCCCCTCAGTGTTGCTCTTATAGAGGTATTCCATTAAAGGAATCCTGGGGCTCCGGGGCTCTAGTCTTTACACCCCCGCAATGGTGCGGGGCTGGGGCCAATACAGAGCACGAGCCTTGGGGAACATTTCTGGTGGGGGAGATGGCCTGGACTCAGCTATCTCCTCCACCATGGGGTGTTTACTTGACTTTCCTATCGTAGGAAGTCAGAGCTGGTCCTGTCCCACCGTGGGGCAGAAGATTAACCAAAGCCTAAGGCCAACACTCAAATTAATTTGTAATTTTGAATAAAGTTGTGGCCAAAAGTATGCCAAAAACAAAACCTAAAATGAAGTGTCGGTCTGAGTTATTGGGGGGGGATTTTCTGAGGGTCTCGGCACGCAAAGCCGCTTCTGGTGAACCAGAGCGGAAACACTGTTTATCTTCCCGCTGTAGCGGTACCTATTTATTTACTTGCACTTTGACGTGCTTTCGAACTGCTAGGTGGGCAGGAGCTGGGACCGAGCAACGGGAGCTCATCCCATTGCGAGGATGCAAACCGCTGACCTTCTGATCGGCAAGCCCTAGGCTCTGTGGTTTAACCCACAGCACCACCTGCATCCCTGCCTAATATACAAATGCATGCCAAATACTCCCCCCCCTCATGCACTTGTGTATGCATTTGAATTCACACTTCCCCCTAGCATATACATTTTGGTACACACTGTTTGGCCAGAGAGAGGCTGTGATTAGGTCCATGCCTCTTTTGGGGAAAGTTAAAAATAGGTAGGTTTATTCACCTATACATAACATGAAGTGATTCATAAATGGAAATGAATAAAGGAAGAATATTCATGGAGCAAGAAAGAGAAAAACTAATGACTGAAAAGCTGGAGAGCTATTGCTGGTGGTTAAGGAAGGCAGTCCTAGGCTAGATGAGCCACTGGTCTAATTCAGTGGAATCCAGGTTCTTCTATCCATTTGGTGGGCAGGGTTGCCATCTGCCAATCCAAGCTAAGAGCTTTGAAATCAAATGAAGAAATCTATCAGAATAGTATATTTATAGAGTTGGATGTCTAGACGCTGTTTTAATTTTCCCCACAGGAAGCTGACTGTAGACACACACACACAGAGAGAGAGAGGGAGAGAGGGAGAGAGAGAGAGAGAGAGAGAGAGAGAGAGAGAGAGAGAGAGAGAGAGAGAGAGAGAGAGAGAGAGAGAGAGGAACCCATAAAGTATTTCCTGTCCAAACAGTCATTTATCATTGGAGTTGTCAACACTGCCGTTGCCAGTTAAAGAGTAATTATGGCACATTTTGTAGCTTGATTTATTTGACTGGCATAGTCAGAGGCAGCATAAACAATCCTGTTCTAGGACACATTCAAAACTTTCCGATCGTATTTTAATATTCATGTCTCTCTTGATCTCACTAGGGGGAATCATTTTATTTTATTTTTCTTGTTTGCGATTAGAGCTTCTGTACGATCAAAAGCCAAGCCAAGTGAGTTCTTTGGTACAGTTCATTTTCATCTAGAATAAGAGGCTTATCTTAAAGATCTTCCCCCATCCCCAATCAAAAGCTCTTGATTGTATTATTTACAAGTGGCATTAACAAAAATAACATTTGCTCGGAATTAGAAAAGACGCTGATGGAAATAGAGAAAAGAGATCTCTAGGGGAGTTATCAATAAACACATAGCTAAAATGGAATAACAAAAATGCAACTGTGCATTGAAGAAAGGCCAGCCACCTCCACTGAAGGTCAATGATTTTTGCACAATGTTCTGTCTCCCCATTTATCTTTCTACCTTGGGCAAAACTTTTTCTTAATCAAATGAATGAATGAGAGTATTATAGCCCCACCCATCAGATAACCCAGTTGGATTCAGCTAATAAATAGCAAGAGGTGTCAACCAGTTACACCTAATCACTCTGCTGAAGGCGGATACCAATGATCTTCCCTCCGCTGCTGAATTCAGGGATCTTCAGAGCCTCTTCATTTCAGAAACCACTTGCTAGGACCCTTACTTTCGCAAGGTTAGGTGCTCTTGTCATCATAAGACAACCATCTGTTGGTTGCTTATTTTCTCAGCTATGGATGCCCACTTCCCCTATATTCCCAGCCCCACCTTCCCCTGTATTCCTGCTGGCTCCATGTCCCTTAGCCCCTGGGGTAAGCTTTCCCAGCTTCTTTCCTCAGCACCCTTTGCCTTTGTCTTCCCCTCCTTTCCCAGCTGTACCTCTCTTGCCTCTGCTCTGTCTCTTCTGCTCCTCCTGCTTCCTTCACTGTTCCCTCTAGATGTTCTATCTTTTCCAGTTCGGGACTTGCTAGGGATATGCAGCTAGCCTCTACTTCACTTTCTGGCTGCATGCATTCCCCAGCAACTTCCCCAGCACCAATTCAGCCCACCCAGTTCTCCTTCCACTCAGGCAACAGGAGCCATGGAGTGCCAGCTGGCCAGATCTCTACCCACCTGTCTCAGCAGGACCAGTCCAACATAAGGCAAGGTGAGGAGACACCCTCTGGCAGTCACAGGCCTAGCAGATCCAACCTCCAAGGAATGCAGAGGGAGCATCATTTTGTGGTTTGCCTCAGGCACCAAAATGTCTTGAGCTGGCCCTGCATCTTGGGATCTTCCTATTCTCCTGACAGATCCTGCCATTACCCCTCCTGCCTGCTTAGTGTCACAGGATAAATGGACACTCTTTCATGAAATAAGGCAGCATGCCACAATGATTTTTTTCTCTGTGCTAAAGGTATTCAGTAGCAAAATTGGGGTGGGGGTTGATATTTTCAGGTGTTCCTCCCAACATATTTATGGGGGTAGTTGTTGGACTTCTGCAAGCTCTATTTAAAAGTTTGTATTTACAGCTCGGCCATCTGGAACTTTAGTTATTTGAACATGTTTGTTCTTGAAAATTGGGTTTATTAATTATTGGTATATTCAGATCGAATATAATATACAGTTGTGTTCATTATTATTAAAAGACTTTGTTATTATCCTTGCATTCAGTTTTGATTGACTTTGTACTTTGCTTTTTTTAATCAAACAGACACAATGCATTTAATGGATTTTAAGATTTTGTTAATCGGTAAACCATAATAGAAGCCAGACATCTTGGAGAGTGAAGTCAAATGGGCCTTAGAAAGCACTGCTAATAACAAGCCCAGTGGAAGTGATGATATTCCAGCTGAACTATTTAAAATTTTAAAAGATGATGCTGTTAAGGTGCTACACCCAATATGCCAGCAAGTTTGGAAAACTCAGCAATGGCCAGAGGATTGGAGAAGATCAGTCTACATCCCAATTCCAAAGAAGGGTAGTGCCAAAGAATGCTCCAACTACCGCACAATTGCGCTCATTTCACACGCTAGCAAGGTTATGCTTAAAATTCTACAAGGCAGGCTTAGGCAGTATGTGGACCAAGAACTCCCAGAAGTGCAAGCTGGATTTCGAAAGGGCAGAGGAACCAGAGACCAAATAGCAAACATGCGCTGGATTATGGAGAAAGCTAGAGAGTTCCAGAAAAACGTCTACTTCTGCTTCATTGACTATGCAAAAGCCTTTGACTGTGTCGACCACAGCAAACTATGGCAAGTTCTTAAAGAAATGGGAGTGCCTGATCACCTCATCTGTCTCCTGAGAAATCTCTATGTGGGACAAGAAGCTACAGTTAGAACTGGATATGGAACAACTGAGTGGTTCAAAATTGGGAAAGGATTACGACAAGGTTGTATATTGTCTCCCTGCTTATTTAACTTATATGCAGAATTCATCATGCGAAAGGCAGGACTAGATGAATCCCAAGCCGGAATTAAGATTGCCGGAAGAAATATCAACAACCTCAGATATGCAGATGACACAACCTTGATGGCAGAAAGCGAGGAGGAATTAAAGAACCTTTTAATGAGGGTGAAAGAGGAGAGCGCAAAATATGGTCTGAAGCTCAACATCAAAAAAACCAAGATCATGGCCACTGGTCCCATCACCTCCTGGCAAATAGAAGGGGAAGAAATGGAGGCAGTGAGAGATTTTACCTTCTTGGGCTCCTTGATCACTGCAGATGGTGACAGCAGTCACGAAATTAAAAGACGCCTGCTTCTTGGGAGAAAAAGCAATGACAAACCTAGACAGCATCTTAAAAAGCAGAGACATCACCTTGCCGACAAAGGTCCGTATAGTTAAAGCTATGGTTTTCCCAGTAGTGATGTATGGAAGTGAGAGCTGGACCATAAAGAAGGCTGATCGTCGAAGAATTGATGCTTTTGAATTATGGTGCTGGAGGAGACTCTTGAGAGTCCCATGGACTGCAAGAAGATCAAACCTATCCATTCTTAAGGAAATCAGCCCTGAGTGCTCCCTGGAAGGACAGATCGTGAAGCTGAGGCTCCAATACTTTGGCCACCTCATGAGAAGAGAAGAATCCTTGGAAAAGACCCTGATGTTGGGAAAGATGGAGGGCACTAGGAGAAGGGGACGACAGAGGACAAGATGGTTGGACAGTGTTCTCGAAGCTACGAACATGAGTTTGACCAAACTGCGGGAGGCAGTGCAAGACAGGAGTGCCTGGCGTGCTATGGTCCATGGGGTCACGAACAGTCGGACACGACTAAACGACTAAACAACAACAAAACCATAATAATCATATGTCTTGTCCATCACATTGGCTGTAGTAGACTATAAAGCATTTAGAGGTTACAGATTAATCACACAAGTTTCCCCTCCGTGCTGGAGCTAACAATGGCTACCACCCATGATTGGTTATGTTCCACCTCTAATGTCAAAGTTCAGCGTTTCTCTGAATTTCATTTGCTGGGAATCTCAACTGGGGAGAGCACCGTTGAACTCATGTCCTGCTTGCAGGCTTCCCTTTGGGGCATCTGGTTGCCACTGTGAGAACAAGACGCTGGACTATAGTGTGTGCTTGGCCTGATCTAGGAGGACTCTTATGTTCTTCTTCACAAAGCTAAAATGACCTGAGCAGAGTGTATTTCTCCATATATAAAAACACACATAGTAGGAACATTAACAAGCTGTGGCATTGTGGTAGGTGCCCCACATTGGCATTTGTAGTTAAATACATATAATGGATCTGGGAATTATATGATAAAAATGATGTGGTTGGTGTCTTTGTAGTAGGGCAAAGCTGAGCTTTCATTTCATTTTTCAATTTCTGCAAAAAAAGAAGAAGAAGAAGAAGAAGAAGAAGAAGAAGAAGAAGAAGAAGAAGAAGAAGAAGAAGAAGAAGAAGAAGAAGAAGAAGAAGCTTCAAGTATCCATCTCTGGTGCTGTGGATTTCTTAGAATACAACACAAGCACAACGTTCCCTCACAAAAAATGGAATTTGCAATTGGGTAGTTTATTATGGGTCCATGGTGGAAGCCATTTTCCTGGGATTCGCTCCCCATCAACAATGCAAACAGAACTGGGGCAGTTATTTGGGTGAGGGGAAACTCAGCTTGGGCTGACTCAGGTCAAGATACCCCCCAACCATCCCAGGTTAGGTTGGGTCACTCAGAGTTATCTGGGGCTGTTAGTGGGTGAGGCATCAGTTGGGAAGGCTGCAGGGGTCTGATTTGCCAGTGTGTTCCCCACAGGAAATCCTCTGCTCACCAGCTCACTGGATCAGTCCACTTCAGTAGCTATTTCAGTTTTTGTGTGTGTGCTCAGCCCTAGTTTCTACAAACACACTCAAACACACTCCATTCTCATTTCTTTATTACATTAGAAGGACACCTTCCAAACAAGCAAAAGTGCCCAAGAAGGGTGTGATCTGGGAATAAGAGGTGTGACCTGGAGAGAGTCTTGAGGGCCAATTAGAGAGGCCTAATGGGCCACTTTCATCTCCCCAGCCTAAGATTCCCTGCCCCTTCCATGTGGATTTTCTGATTCTTCCATAGCTGGATTCACACCATGCAAGCCAGTTGAAGCTACTTCCAGGCCTCTACCAGAGAGAATGAATTAGTCTTTTGAAAAATGCAAAACACATCACTCTTGCACTCTGTGACAAAACAAAACCCCTTTGAATTGTCTCCAAGCAGAGGTAAACATTAGTCTACAAGGGTTGTGATTGCTAAAGCATTTTAAGTGGTATGAACAACGCACCCTTTGCACCGTTATCCAAAATGTCTTACATTTCAGGGAGGCTGTCTGGGCAAACAGAATATTCCAGGGTTCGGCCCTACACAGTGCCGATTATCATAATTTAACATTGTCTACTTCTTGTACATTGGGAATTCTAGTTTCATGCATCATTCTCCATTTACAAATTGCTTTCACGAGTCTTTAAAGTGTCTCTTATTATGCGGAGTCAAAGCAAGCTCTCCCTCCATTTCCACATTAAAACAAAACACATTAGGAATGTATTCTGCTTTTAAGTGGAGCTCTAATAAACTTTTGCAGAATTCATTTCTCACCCCCGCATATTGAACATATTATTTCATTTATTGCTGGTTTCTTTCACCAATTTCCCAAAGTTCTGCGGCCGGGGGACATTATCAGTCTGTTCTATGCAACAGGGTATTATTGTTATTATTTATTAAACGTGTACACAGCTACACAATTGATACAGACAAAGTCTAAACAGCATAGTAAATAAAACCAGGGACAAAGAACCCAACAGCCCAAAGGCCAAATATGCTTCCGCCTTGCCTCAGTCCCTTTTCCCATTCTTTGGGATTCTATCTAGGCCACACACCAATGCCCAGGCCAGGACAGGCAAAGTAAAATAAGGTGGGGTAAATAACTGAGGTGGTATTTGGTGAAGGGCAAATAGCTGAGATCATTAGGGTGCCTGGGGTCATTGGGGGTGCCCTTTAGTCTTGACATGCACACTGAGGTGGTTTGCTGAACTGGCAAAGGCTCAGTGCACTTGTCAAGTTCACAAACCCAAGGTTATTGGAGCAAAAAGGAGTGTTCAGGAATGGGGACAGACTTCAATCATAGAATTGTATAGTTTGAAGGGACCCACAGGGTCATCTAGTTCAACCCCCTGCAATGCAGGAATCTCAGACTCAGCATCCATGACAGATGACCATCCAACCTCTGCTTAAAAACCTGTAATGGAGGAGATTCCACAACTTCCCAAGAGAGGCTGTTCCACAGTCAAACAGTTCTTACTGTCAAAAAGTTTTTGCTGATGTTTAGTTGCAATCTCCCGTCTTGTAACTTGAAGCCATTGGTTTGGGTCCTATCCTCCGGAGCAGGAGAAAACAAGCTTATTTCATCTTGTGAAAGCCATAAAATATTTGAAGATGGCTATAATATCTCCTCTCAGTTTGCTCTTTCCCAGGCTAAACATACACAACTCCCTCAACCATTTCTTACAAGGCTTGGTTTCCAAACCCTTTATCATATTGGTTGCCCTCCTCTGAACATTTTCCAGCTTGTCATTTTCCTTCTCAAACTGAGGTGCCCAGAACTGGACAGAGGGTTCTAGGTGTGTTCTGATCTAGGCAGAATAGAGCAGGACATTCACTACCCTTGATCAGAACACTAAACTTACAGCTTAGCCCACACCCCACAATAAACCTCCCCTTGTCCAGACCCACTAGGTAACCCCTGCTCTTATAAATGTCTTATACAGATGTTGAACAACAATGGGTCAATGGCAGAACCCTGCCACACACCATTTGTCACTTTTCCCCAGGTTGATGAGAACCATTAGCAACCACTCTTTGGGTTTGGTCAGTCATCCAGCTACAAAACCACCTTACAATCCACAAATATATCAAGGGAGACTTTGTTAAAAGCCTTACTGAAATCAAGATACACTATGTCCACAGCCTTCCCCTGATCCACCAAGCTTGTAACTCTATCCACAAAAGAAATCAGATTTGTCTGCCATGACTTTTTCAGAAGCCCATGCTGGGTCTTAGTAATTGCAGCATCCTTTTCTAAGGGCTCACAGACAGCTTAATTATCCGTTCTAGGACGTTTCCTGGTATAGCGATTCTTCTTGTATTTTGGAACTTCCCTGCCCAAGCTTGATTTTTTTTTTGCAGTCACTTATGCTTTTCAGTTTGCAGATCCTCCAAGATATAATATTTAATAAACATAATGCTTTAAACCACAGTAGCATCTCCTGAGTCCTTTGCAAAATATTCTTGATTGTTTTATGCCATGCCTTTGGCTATTTGTTGTTGTTGTTGTTGTTGTTGTTGTTGTTGTTGTTGTTGTTGTTGCTGCTGCTGCTGTTATTCACCTATATACTTTCTTTTCATTTGTGTTAAACTCGCAATGTCCCCCATCAGGAACTCTGGAGAGCTGCCTGCTGCCAGTCAGTACAGACAATAGAGGGACCAATTGTCTGGCTTATTATAAGGTGACTTCCTATGTGCCTAAGATTGGAAATATGAGTGTTGGTATTGCCACTATATTCACCATGAATGTCACATGGTTGATTCATTCTTTCGTCTCCTTTCCAGGGATGATTGGATTCCGTCCCCCTTCCATACACAGAGAACTCGGACAGTTCCCTTTGCAACGCCACCTAAAAACTCATTACTTTCCAATCTATGTTTGTTTGTCGTCACCTTCCTCTTTTTAACAAAGCTGCTGTTAAAATTGATGCTTTCCTGTTTCTCTCTGTATTAAGGGAAAGGGTGAATTGCATAGCACACTCGGTATTAGAGATGAGAAACACAGATGACATTTTCTATTCACTGCCAGCTAATCCACCTGTGAGTATAAGCATCTAATCCTTTTTAAAGACCTTCCCGTTGGAAATGCTAAGCTGCATGTTTTCTTATTAATGGAAAAGCACTTCTCTTTCATAGCATTGTAATTATATTTTTTTTTTCCTCTGCATTTTTATCATGAATCCAGTTGACCCTTCTTAGGCTATACTCCTCCTCCTACCAGTATAAAATGCAACTTGAGTTCACTGGGGCTTCACTGAGAACAACAATGCTTAGAACTGGGTTGGTGGTTGCCATAGTTTTGTCAATCACATTAGTGGTACCCAGATCAACTGAACATTTCTGTTTCTGTTTATGCCCTATTGCAGTGATGGAGAAACCTTTTCAGTATAAAAACCACATTCTTTCCTGGGCAACCTTCCACAGGCCACGTACCATTGGTGGGCAAGGCCGGGGGCAAAAGTCAAACGAACCACTGGTGTAAACGTTACCTTTGTACGGTAAGCTGTTTTATTCACATTCACACATCTGTTTCTATCCTCAGTCAAGGCAAGCAGTGGTGTAGCATGAGTTGCCAGCACCCGGGAAATGGATGGAGTTCACATGCTCATTCAAGTGCATAATTACACCCATGGCACCCAGGAGATTGCAGCTGCAAAGATAAGAAAAGAAGAGTCATTCCGTTGTCTGGAGAGATCACTTCCTAGTTCACATGGAGAAGCTGTTTTTAATGGCGATCAACAACAGATGCACACAACTGTACTGAGGCAGCACTGGGTGTTGAAATTTTGTGCCCTTAACAATTCTGCACCTGGGGCAACTGCCCCTGTGCTCCCCCCATGCCCCCTCCTGTGGGAGATGTTATGGTTCATCTGCAGCAGCACAACTGGATGCCTTTCTCTGCCCCAGCTGCAACAAAACATGTCTCTCCCGTATCGGTATCTACAGCCGCAGCAGGCGCTGTAACTCTTAAACAGTTTAACTTCACCCTCAAAGGCACACTCCTCCATTGTCTCCCGAGACAGGGGGATGCCAGTGATTAATAAGCATTTCTATATTTCTCAATATTTCTCCAAGCAGTGTCTGATTCATTTTCTATCAGCCAGTCTTGGCCAAACCCTACAAAGGCTTCTTCCATCAGAAAGTAGGTGCCATCATTTCAAAACAAGCTGATCCTCTCAGTGCTTCCTCACAGAAAGCAAAAGGTAAGAATATTGTTATTATGTATTCAAATACACACTCAAATTGCATATGTTTATTTTTGTATGCAAAGGTTATGATAATGTTTTTGTTTCTTTAAGAAAAAAAAATATTATGCATTTGGATACACAATCAAGTTATTGTTCTGTACACTTTATCTGCCACTAAAGAAGACTTAAAAGGGACGCGGGTGGCGCTGTGGGTTAAACCTAGGGCTTGCCAATCAGAAGGTCGGCAGTTCAAATCCCTGTGACAGGGTGAGCGTTGCTCAGTCCCAACTCCTGCCCACCTAGCAGTTCGAAAGCACATCAAAGTACAAGTAGATAAATAGGTACCACTCCGGCAGGAAGGTAAATGGCGTTTCTGTGCACTGCTCTGGTTCGCCAGAAGCAGCTTAGTCATGCTGGCCACATGAACCAAGAAGCTGTCTGAGGACAAACGCCAGCTCCATGGCCTATAGAGCGAGATGAGCGCCGCAACCCCAGAGTCGTCTGCAACTGGACCCAACGGTCAGAGGTCCCTTTACCTTTAAATAAGACTTACTAGTCGAAATGTGTTTGGCTGCTGATATTGCCTTTGGAAAATATCTGTTTCATGGGCATGTTATATCATTTTAATTGATTTGCATATCCACAGGTATTCAACGTGTCACTGTAATTACGTATTGGGATGAATCTATTGGCCACTGAGCTATGATACTGCTTTTACAAATTTATCATTTTAAAATTGCTTTATAATGGCTCCTAGACACACATAAAACAAAATCACGCACAGGCGTCTTCCAAAAACCCAAAAATTGTGTTTATGGAAGACAATCTTACTCGGCTACGAGTGATCGCCAAAGAAGAAGTTATACCTCACTATCAGAGGCAGTGATGATCTGAATACTGGTTGCTGGGAGCAGAAGTGGGGAAAATGCTGAGATGCTCTCGGCTTCCCAGAGGCATCTGTTTGGCCACTGGACGAACAGGATGGTGGACTAGATAAGTCACTGGCCGGATCCATCAGCAAGGCTCTCCCTATGCTACAGATTTATATTTAATGCATAGACTACCAGTCTTATCCTAGGATAATCATGTGAAGAGACCTCCCCCCATAAACACACACACATACTGAAGATTCTTGAAAGATCTACATTGGCTCCCAGTACGTTTCTGAGCACAGTTCAAAGTGTTGGTGCTGACCTTTAAAGCCCTAAACGGCCTCGGTCCAGTATACCTAAAGGAGCGTCTCCACCCCCATCGTTCTGCCTTGACACTGAGGTCCAGCTCCGAGGGCCTTCTTGCGGTTCCCTCATTGCGAGAAGCCAAGTTGCAGGGAACCAGGCAGAGGGCCTTCTCGGTGGTGGCGCCTGCCCTGTGGAACACCCTCCCATCAGATGTCAAAAAGGAAAACAGCTACCAGATTTTTAGAAGACATCTGAAGGCAGCCCTGTTTAGGGAGGCTTTTAATGTTTAAGAAATTAGTGTATTTTAATGTTTCTGTTGGAAGCCGCCCAGAGTGGCTGGGGAAACCCAGCCAGATGGGCGGGGTATAAATAAATAATAATAATAATTATTATTATTATTATTATTATTATTGTTATTCATGAAAGGCGGCAACTCCATCAGCCAGCTCAGAGGATTGGGATGTGAGAGAACAGAAACCCCAATGTTTTAAGTGCCATTGTATTTTGATTGAGATGGCTTAGGCTTCCCTGGAGCTCTGGCGGTTTACATTTCGCTGAGAAGCTTTCCCTCTTTTAAACAAAAGTCCTGCTTAATTCTTCTTCTTTGTTTGTTTGTTTGAAGAGGAAAAAACACACTCTGCACATTCGTATGCATTTGGGGAATAGAAGCGCTGCTATAAAATATCGATCTTTATATCCACAGTATGTTCCTGGCAATGCAAACCATATAAATGAATTCAAATGTTGAAGCTGAAATTGTATTTTCCATCCGACATGGTGCTGGTTCCTCCTGCTGTTAGATGCCCAGGGACCAAGCACTGCTTGGTTTATTGTTATGCAGAGCGCTTCTGGTATAGTGTATGCTGGTATCCCACTACTGAGCTATTGTTTGGGGAAACACCCAACTCATGCAAAAAGCCGTGCCCCATAAAAGCTGCATGTGCAGCATTAGGGCTTTCGACATCTGACTTTCCAAAAATTAGTTTCTCTCTTTGGGAGCTCCAACTCAAATCTCAGCAAAACATCATTTCAATACTGACACAATGTCAGAACTGCTCTGTAGACAGGAAACCCAGGAGAACCGGGAACAGTGAAGATGGATGTGTGCTGTGGGAGGGGAGAAGATATGGTTGGGAGGGAAATTCCATTCAGTTCACATTTAAAGGAAAATCTACTCAATCAGCAGTTTCCTAAACAATATGTGAACTGAATCGCAGTCACGCTTCGGAATTTTTCGCTGCATTTCTTCAGCCAAGCAATGTGCCCCCAAATGTGTATACTGGGGTAAATAGTACATAAAAATGCATATGTTCGTGAAAACAATGTACTAAAGTGCATCATTTTAGGGGAAATTGGTTTTTAAAAATGTAGGCAAAATTGCATGCAAAAATATGGAGAGTAGAATTTAAGATTTTAAGAAAATGAGATCACTCATTCCTGAACTAACGAGTGAAACCAGGACTAATTAAGAACGTAAAAAAAGCCCAGCTGGATGAGGCCAAACACCCATCCTGCCCAGCAATCAGCTCTCACCGTGACTAACCAGATGCCTATGTGAAGCCCAGAGGCAGGGCCTGAGTGCAACAGCTATCTCTGTGCTTGTGATTCCAGCAACTGGTATCAAGAAGCCTATGGCTTTCAACATTGTGGGGTAGAAGGCCAATAGCCCTTGATAGGGAATCATCCATGAATTTATCCAATGCTCTATTATAGTTCTATGGCTAACTGGTGCAGTGCCAGCAAAAAAATCTGCTATGAATGGATATAAAGAGGGGGGGATCTCCCCCCCGCCCCTTCCCCAATTTGGCATACAGAAGAGTGCCAATGCACTAGTGCGATTCCAATCTCAACTCCACCAATTAACTAGTGTCATGGGGCAATTTTAATTGGTGATTAAACTTATCACTGATAATTCTACTGATGAAACCAATTAAAACTTGCAGCAGCTAGGACACTAATGCAGTGAAGTGGGTCATTTGGGCTATACATCACTGTTTAAAAGTTCCTTTAAATGTATTTGTTCATCTCACCTCATTGAACTGTCTCAATGGCTTGGATAATCAGGGCTTTTTGGTTACAGTCCATTTTTCTGCAGAACTTGAACAATTTAAAAATGAGATTCTTAGAAAATATTTACCTGGGTGTTGGAAATGTTAGGTGGAACCGAGCAAAGCAAGCTCTGTAAGGATGGTGCCTGTTTCTTAGTATTGTGTTCGTCATATTCTGTTATTTCAATTGTAAAGGTGGGCATGGGTTCTTTGTTCTATTACACGGCAACCATTGTTCATCTAAATGCAGAGTTGATGTTTAGAGAGCCTCCTGATTTCAAGGGGTCAGGTTCAAAGGGAAAGATGCAGCAGCCAGATTAATCTTGATTGAAGTAGGATGAGGTAAAAGCAATCTGTAGCCAGAAAAAGACACTCGGAGCAGTGAACAGAAGCTGAACAATGGCTCTTATATTTTACTTATTGAATTCTCAAGAATGAAGGCACTTTGGTGACCAAGCAACCTAGGTATTCTTGGTTAAGTTGGGTTATCCCTGGATGTAACTGGTGACCTGCGACAGGGCCTTCTATGTGGTGGCCCCTCAGTTGTAGAACGTTCTCCTCCCTGATACGTAGCTGGCACTGACATCTGACCTTCTTTCAGCAGCAGTTCTTTTTTATGAGGGACCAACTGAAGTGTAATCTTGATGACAGCTTTTAGTCTGCTGCATTTGTTTTTTATTGATGTTCTTCATTTATTGTTTGAATTGCATTCTATTCACTCACACCTATCTTAGCTGGATGAAGGGCAAAGATCTACATCTATCTAATAAACAAAGGTCACCCATTTCAGTCCAGTTTCAAACTTTCCTTTAGCATGAACACCACCCTGGTTGCTCTGATGAATGGCCTGTGCAAGGAAGAGTGCAATCTTGGCCAATGCATCGGTAACCCCAAGACTGGTTTATTTTAATGTGTTCTCTGTGGGGCTGTCATTCAAGATGTTCTGGAAGCCGCAGCTGGTGAACAGTGCTATGGCTAGGCTATGGACCAACCTCATGGAATGGGGGAACCCCAGGCTGTGTGTCTAAATTTGGACCTCCTAACTTCTCTAACTGTCCCTTAGGACTCTACCCAAGCCATGTACCATCACAAGCTACGCCACCAGCCCTGCTCTGTTTGGTTGCAAAGTGCCCTTGAAGCTCTGATGATCTTTTCATTTGCCAAGATGAAAGGTAGAGTTGTGTGAGTGTGGAGAAACTATCCTACTGTAAAAAAGAAGAAGTCAAATTTGCATTCTTTCCACTGTCGGCTTTTGCCTCTGGCCCGGTCCACCAATGAAAGTGTTCCTCACCCCTGGTATAGCACCACTTCTAAAAGAACTACACAGGATGCCAATACAGTGGAACCTCGGTTTATGAACACCTCGGTTTATGAATTTTCGGTTTATGAATGCTGCGGACCCATCTGGAACGGATTAATTCATTTTCCATTACTTTCAATGGGAAAGTTCGCTTCAGTTTATGAACGCTTCAGTTTATGAACAGACTTCCGGAACCGATTACACCCATGCTTCAGTTTATGAACACGTCAGTTTAAGTACTCCACGAACCCGTCTGGAACGGATTAATCCACTTTCCATTACTTTCAATGGGAAAGTTCGCTTCAGTTTATGAACACTTCAGTTTAAGTACTCTGCGGACTGTCTGGAACAGATTAATCCACTTTCCATTACTTTCAATGGGAAAGTTCGCTTCAGTTTATGAACACTTCAGTTTATGAACAGACTTCCGGAACCAATTGTGTTCATAATCCGAGGTACCTTTTATACTGCAAGGTCAGGTTTAAGGTTTTGCTGACTAAGCATAAAACACTAAACTTAGGAGCAGACTACTTAAATGAGCACCTAATCACCAAGATAAGCAAGTGAGACCTTCCTGGTTATACCACAGTGTAGAATAGTGTTTCCCAAACTTGGGTCACCAGCTGCTTTTGGACTACAACTCCCATCATCACTCCCACTCAAGGATGATAGGAATTGTAGTCCAAAAAACAGCTGGAGACCCAAGTTTGGGAAACAGTGGTCTAGAGATCCATGTCTTGAGGAGATCAGGGGGAGGACCTTTTCTGTTGAGGCTCCCACCCCATGGAACCACCTCTCCTCAGATATTTAAATAAACACAAAGAGTTATGTACTTTGGGTGATTTTTGAAAACATACTGACAGTAATTACTCAAACTTTTGGGGCCCATTAGTTTGTTTTGCGGCATTTTGTTGGCTCTGGGGGGGGGTGCTCCTGTATCTATTGACTGTTGTTCCTTGTATTGATTTTAATGATCTTGTATTTTGGTTGGTTGGAACCACTTTAACATTTTTTGAATGGTAGGTGGTTTAGAAATGGTTGAAATAAAGAAATAGAGGAACCCTGCTCATTCTTCTGAACCTCAAAGTGACTTTCAATGCCATCAACAGTGGTCTCTTTCTGGAACAAGTCTCCAAGTTGAGAACTGGAAGCATGATGATTTGATGGCTCAACTCCAAATTGAGGGGACAATTCCAGAGGGTACTGCTGGACAATTGCTGCAAAGCCCCACTACATTTATGTGTGGTTCTTCTCCGTTATCCCAGTGACTTTTCATTCTCCACACCTCCTCTTATTGAGTACTTGAAATGAATGCCATTCATATTCATGTTTTATCTTATGTTCAGTGCATTGTTTCTGGGGGGTACGCAGGGGTACGCACACCTCTAAACATTTTGTGAATCTAAGTTTGGCCTCATTGAGGGGCAGTATTTCAATATGAGTAGGAAAATGAGAGTACCCCTAAACATTTTTTTAAAAGAAAAAAATCACTGCTTGTGGTCACATCTACACCACACATTTTAAGCACGTAGCTTCCCCCAGTTCCTGGGAACTGCAGTTTCTCAAGGGTGTTTTGAATTGTAGTTTTGTCAGGGGTGAACTACAGTTCTCAGGATTATGGGGGTAATTGTATACTTTAAATGCGTGTTGTGGATGTGAGCTATATATCCATAGTTAAATGGGCCAATGATTACTCTTTTTTAAATAAATGAAACTCCCCCCCCCCCGTGCTCCTGTCAAAAATCTTGCTGTGTAAGACCATTTAGCTTTTATTCCAGCCAATAAAGGTTTTTCTGCCCTGTTTTATAAAGGGCAATCTCTCGAACTAGGAAAGCTAATGTTTACTTTCCTGTATTAAGATCTGCAAATGAGAAACACAATTTGAATGCCTTAATAGTATTAGTATTATTATTTCCATTTTCAATATTAGTATTTGTGTGTGTGTGTGTGTGTGTGTGTGTGTGTGTGTGTATTCTCTTTACAGCAGCAGATCTCTAGAAATGCTATAAAATCACTATTTGCACATTTATAGCATTTCAAAGTGCAATAAGGCAGGAAATGAATACAAAATCAGAATATTTGGGAAGATTAAGATAATCGTTTTTATTATTTCCTAATAGAATTCCATCATATATGTCTGGGCATGTGTGTGTGTGTGTGTGTGTGTGTGTGTGCATGCACACACACAGTTTTTCTTTTCTGAAGCTGTTGGAGAAGATGAAAAATAAAATAGCAGGCAAGAACTTAATCAAATGGCTCGTGAAAATACTGAAAGGAAAACATCCCTGAGGATTATTGAAAGATTTGAAAAGTTTACTCATTGGAAAACAAACTGTTTGATGGGCAGAACATGCCATGAATACAGATTGGAAAATTAAGGGGAATGAGCTGTATGTATATCCAGATTCATCTCTATCTATATATATCAAATCACTGCACAAAGGCATTGGGAGATCATTATTTTAATGATTTTCCCAAATGCTGAAGATATAAATATGAACCAGGAAACAGATTTTTGCCTGCCAAATATTCTTTCATCTAAATGCGAATGCAAACGATTGAGATGATATATAGCTCCACATTATTGATAAACGCAGAGTCTGATATAAAATATATTCTGCAACTTTTAGCACCCAAGGTGTCTTTTATGGCACTGTTGGGAAGTTTTTGTGGCATATAAGGAACCGCAAATATGAACTTTTGTGGGCTGCTTACAAAATGCCCCCTTAAATAAAAGTGTGTGCTATTTGGCCTTTGCCTCAGGTGGCAAAATGTGTTGGGCTGGCCTTGCTGAGTCCTTTTATGCCTCTGTCTCCAGGAAACTGCTTCCAGGCTCCACCCATCACTTCTGAACTTAAGGTAGGTACTCCTCCTTCGTTCCATAGCCTCCCTCCTACTGCTCTTCCTGCACTGCCAGACTGGTGGTGCCCAGTGAGGTGGTGCTGGTTTTTCAGGCTCAGGGGAAGGTGCCTGTGGAGGTCCACACTCTAACTCTATTGGTCCCAGTGGTCTTCGAGTTTCTTCTGGGGGCTTCTGTCCAAAAGTCTTAAGTGCAATGGCATCTCTGTCTCCAGCAGTCAACCCTGAACCTGACCCAGCTCCTAAGCTGGTACCCCATAGAATTGGACTTCATGGCCTGGTGACTACTAGATCCAGGGTAGGCAGGACGATATCTGGTTTTCAACATTGTGATATATCACCAGCTAAACAACACGATATACAGATATACCACAATGTCTGAAATAAGGGTGGAGCTATATAGAGGCATTGGTTGGCTTCACGGTTTCCTCCACATTGTGATTTTTGCATAGCGCCTGCGCGCGCACACACACACACTTTATGATTCTCAATACATTGCCATGTCAAAAATTTTGAGATCAATGTCATGATATGGACTTGAAACCAGATATTTCACCCAACCCTAACACACATCATGATTTGGGATATATTGCCAGGTCAAATTATGAAACCAATATCACAATATGGACTTCGGTTTGGGGCGACATATCGCCCAGCCATAGTCCAGGGGTCATAATACCTGTACCAGGGAGTCCCCAATGAGAAACTCCCTACTGCAGGCAATTCCAGTGGGGCTCTCTGATGGTGAAGAGCATTGGCGGTTCCATGTCCCTGAAAGTAATGTTTGAAATCCCAGAATTTTGTGGGTACATGCTCTTATCTACAGTCCTTCTCCATAATGGCTTTCTGCCTAAGTAGTCATCTTCCTTGGTATTATTCTTGGTGAAGGCAAACTCACAGCAGTGGGTCATGAAGAAGCAGTGGCCTTTGCTAGCCACTTCTGAGAAGAAGAAGAAGAAGAAGAAGAAGAAGAAGAAGAAGAAGAAGAAGAAGAAGAAGAAGAGTTTGGATTTGATATCCCACTTTATCACTACCCAAGGAGTCTTAAAGCAGCTAACATTCTCCTTTCCCTTCCTCCCCCACAACAAACACTCTGTGAGGTGAGTGGGGCTGAGAGACTTCAAGGAAGTGTGACTAGCCCAAGGTCACCCAGCAGCTGCATGTGGAGGAGTGGAGACGTGAACCCGTTTCCCCAGACTAGGAGTCTACCGCTCTTAACCACTACACCACACTTGGCAGGTATGTCTCTCCTGCCAATGGTGCCAGTCATGCCATCTTCCCAAGAATCACTCAGCAATGTAGCAGGTAACCTTTTGTGAGGATCCTTCTGTCAATCTCAGAGGAGGTTTCACCAACCAAGGGCTCTTTATTATGGCACACTAGTGGCTCTTGCACTGTTCAAGGAATTGAAATGATCCTCAGCCTCAACCCCACTGAGCAGAACACATCCACTCAGGCACCACCAAGACAATATTGACTTTTATTGCTTTAAAAGCAGCTCAGCTGCTAAGCACTGTGGTGCAGCAATTAAGGTTTAAATGAACAAATCCTGTCTGCAGGCTTGCAATCAAAAGAAAAGACAAGGAGAGTGAGGTACATACAAAAATAAAAGGATGGCAGGAGAGGAAATAAGAGGTTAAAAGGCAGCAAGAAATATTAATGCAGTCACTGCTTAAATGAGGAATGACAGTAGCAGCATTCAGCCCAGCCCTTGAGACTTGAGGTCTCCTCAAATGAGAAGCTCAGCGAGCAGACACAGGAGATGTTCACACTGCCGGCAACCCTGAGGAACCAGATAACTTGGAACACAGGAAGCTGCCTTATACTGAGTCAGGCCATTGGACAATCTAGCTCAGCGTTGTCCAAACTGATTGACATATCTAGGATATCAGACATGGTTCTCTCCAAGCCCTACCTGGAGATGCCAGGATCGAATCTGGGACTCTCTCCATGCATGAGCCATGGTCCATGCAGCTGATATAGAGACTGGTCAGCCACACACCAGCTGTCTGGGTTCATCTCAGACTCCTCCCACTTCATTTCCCCAGGAGGCACAGGATCAGAAGTGGCAGTGAGCCTGGCAAGCATTTCAGAGTCATCAACAAGTGAGGTTATTCAAGCGGAGGAGGAACCACCTGGAAATATATTCTCAGATCAGGGGAAAAGAAGAGGAAAAAGAAAAGAAGAAGAGTGTTTAATGGCAGAACAGGTTTTGCAGCTATGAAAAAGTAAAATATAAACACCCATAATTAAGATACACATGGTTGCATTCAACTGAGTATACACAGATAGGCCCATTGAACTCAACACACCTAAAACAGCCATGACTAACATAACTCCATTGATTTCAATGGGTCTACTGTGAGGGTGACTTAGTTGAATGCTACCCAATAATGCTAAGCCACTCAAACATTAAAATATAAATGTGAAATATAAACATCAACACGACTTCTGAAGCCCTGCCCTGTCCCCCGAATTTCTAATTTTATTCTTTCAATCTTTAGCAACATTTTAAAGTTTCAAACAGAGCTCCTTTTAAGTAAACCATGACTTCCTTTAAAATAGCCAAAGGATATGTATAAATGCACATGGGTGTCTGAATAAGAATTAACAGTCTAAGAGATTTTCCTTTTCTCCTGCCCTGGTGTTAATTCTCCTCATTTACAAGGCTATCCCCTCAAGAAATGTCACAATGAGGAAGCCGAGAGGATTCTTTCACTTATATCCATTGTTCAGTGAGACACACTTTAATGCCAGTTTGGGTAATTGGGACACAGCAAAATTTAAATAGGAAGGCCATTTCTGTTACTGAATCCACTCCCTTTATATTGTTTCAGAACACACAATTAGAAAGAATATCTCACAGGCCAGATAAAAAATAGCACAATGTGTGCATAGGATAATAGCTCCAGTCTTGAGATACCCCCAATTCACTCATGTGAATGACTTTAAATCCGGAGTGCCGTGTGTGTGTGTGTGTGTGTGTGTGTGTGTCATATCAGGGGAATATGAACATTTCCCCACCAAAAGGTGGTCCTGTTTAGATAAAAGGCAGTACAGTCCACAGATTTCAGCTGACCAATCTTCAATGGGAAGAGGGGACAACTGTGGTCTAATTATGGCTGCATGCTTGCCATTGCTGCCCTAAACCACAAATTGTGGTTTGTCAGCTTCCCTCCCCACTATCCTTTGTTCCTACAATTATTCTACATGCTGGACTTGCCATTGCTGCAGTTGAGAGATAAGTATATTCCTTTATTAATATATTATTAATATATAAATACCTGACCTTGGCCATTGTTCTCCCCCACCCACTCCACATCCCAGCATGGATGCATGGAGGTTGCTACAAACCATAGATTATGGGAGCATGATAGAACATAAATATGAATGCATTCCCCAGCTTTAGATAACACATGAACTAATTAAGTTTGTTGACTCTTGATTAATTGAAATAGCCCTGAATTTACCATATTCCGTATCAGCAATCCTTTATTAGTAATGCCTAAATAAACCTGGCTTAGAGCAGTAAAAATAATGAAGTACAAGGGGATGAATAATTAATATACAGTAACGTGCTGCCTGCGCATTAAATGTGTTTGGGGGAAGATTGAATAAGTCATTTGGCTTGAACTTCATTGTTGTTATTGAAAAAATGTCTCCACCCTAACACTATGGTTGGTGGCTTTGCCCATCATGAATGGTGTTTTGTTTTCCAAGACCCCACCACCACTTTCAATAGTCACCTGGGCACAGATTCAAAGGAGTAAATGCCAGAGAACTCAGGGTGGCTCAATGCGCCATGCATTTTTGCCCCCAATGGAGCTGGTAACTGGTGCCAATGACATGGTATCCCTTGTGTCAGTTCTGGCAGAGCATGCCCTCAGCAGCATTTGACACCCCCTATCCAGACCTCATGTTGTCATCCCAAAGTTGGGTAATAATAATAATAATAATAATAATAATAATAATAATAATAATAATAATAAATTTTTATTTATACCCCGCCCTCCCCAGTCAAAAACCGGGCTCAGGGCGGCTGACACCAACAGAATTACAATAAAACATAAAAACAATTAATTAAAATACAGATTAAAATACAGTATTAAAATTTAAAGTGCAGCCTCATTTCAAGTAGGCCATAAATCCAAGCCATGAGGGAGGAAAACACAGGGGTCAGGCTGAGTCTAACCCAAAGGCCAGGCGGAACAGCTCTGTCTTGCAGGCCCTGCGGAAAGATGACAAATCCCGCAGGGCCCTGGTCTCCTGGGAAAGAGCGTTCCACCAGGTTGGGGCCAGTACTGAAAAGGCCCTGGCTCTAGTAGAGGCCAATCTAGCCATTTTATGACTCGGGATCTCCAGAATATTATTATTTGTGGACCTTAAGGTCCTCCGTGGGGCATACCAGGAGAGGCGGTCCCGTAGGTACGAGGGTCCCAAGTCGCATAGGGCTTTAAAGGTCAAAACCAGCACCTTAAACCTGATCCTGTACTCCACCGGGAGCCAGTGCAGCTGGGTACATGAGGCACTGGATTTTGGAAAGGAGATGTGAGGGCTTTGGCTGGGTCCTAGGGTCATGACTCCATCTCAAAGCCTAGTTAGCACTTTCCCAGCTTTGGGAAGGAGGTGGGAGGACTCTAGGACCTTGCCAGAGCCTTATACCTTCTTCCCAAAGCCCAGTGTCTCACTTATCCAGCTGTGTGAGGGCAGCACAAGGGCTGGAGGGGTTAAATTATGGTTTTGCTCCCCTGCCCACTGCAACAAGGCAGTGTGCAGCCTGTGGGTTCCGTGCCAAAGTACTTTTGCAGCCCAATTGGTATGAAATGTTGGGCCACCCTGATATATCCATTTAACAATGCCGGGTGTGAAGAAGTTCTTCCTTTTGTTTGTCTTGAATATTCCAACATTAAGTTTCATTGGCTGCCCAATTGTTATTAGAGAGGGGGAGCAACTTGTTGGAGCAAGTTGCTCACTAGGAGCTCTCTGTGGTCCTGAAACAACAGACCTGCCTTGCTGCCTTGCCTCCAGAGGCTCTTGCCCAAACTTAGAACATAGCAGTAGTGTGCTAAACTAGATGCAATTTGTTCTTTAGCTTTACCTCCTCTTTGGATGGCGCTGTTTTCATAAATCAACAACAAGAACAACAAAACAGATGGAGAAGCATATCCGCTCAGCTCTTTATAGCCCATTGAAGTAATTAAGCAATTAGTCCTCCAAAATAATAAAGCTACCAGAAACAGGGGTAGTGGGGAGGGGGAGAGACTTCAACCCTGCACATCTCCCCATATCAACATTTTTTATTACAATGGATTAATAGCATTAAGAAAATAAAGCTGAGTTAATACCAGCTTGTGAAATTACATTCTGGATAATTGAAGTTCACCCTTTGGCCAATATGTGAAGTCAAAATTGCCATTGTTGATTTGCATTTATTTGCTGAAGATCAAATTAAAGAACAAAGGGGGGAAATGTAATCAGAAAAGATCAAGAGACGGAAAGAAGGTGGAAGAATTATGCAACTGTGATGGTAGCATTGAGTACATAAGCAAGTAACTATGTACTTGTTCAATGTTCATCTAGTCCAGAACTGGGGAACCTTTTTTTTTTTTTACCACAGCATTCCCTCATGACCAGACCTCTGGGGGCTTCATGCCAATGGTGGGCATGGCCAAGAGCAAAATGGATATGCCCACCTCAAAAACACATGCAAAACATTTCCATGCATGGAGGCTGTGGTGCCTGGTGCCCATTTGGGCTGGTGGGGCACAAAGCAAAGAGCCCATCAGTCAGTGAAGGCAGAGTCAATGAGTGGCAGAGCCAACTAATTCTAACTTCCATTCTGAGTTCTACAGGGGAAACACTAAAGATTAAGGAGGGGGAAACTGACAAGCAGTGCCATCCTCTAGACAGGTTTTAGGGAAGGAGGCAAGCAAGTGAGGGTTGACCAGACACACCAACTCTAGGGGACAGAGGTGTCTCAGCCCCCTCCTTATTCTTTAGGAGGGGGCTCAGTCCCCCTAATATTGAAGGGGCAGAGGAGGCTGAACTGCCAAACCAAGCACACCATGAAAGGCAGACTCCTCCTGAGTGGGAGAGAGGAGGAGCCTTGGCCACTGAAGCTGGTAGTGCTTGGAAACAGACATCCATTGGCAACAGTAGAAGGACCCCCCCCCCAAAAAAAAACAACAACACCTAATTGCAAAGGGGTGTGTGGAGAGGTGTGGTGTGAGAGGTGAGGAGGGGGTGCTGCAGGCTATATGGAGATGCCCCAGGACTGCTGGTTTCACTCCCCATATCTATTCCAGCATCCTGTTTCTACAGTTGTCAGAGACCTGCCCTGGGGAACTCTATAAGCTGGACATGAAAGCAACAACTTTCCCCTGCTGTTTGTCCTTGGCCTCTGGTATTCAGAGACATGCTGCTTTTGAGCACAGAAATCTATAACAGTTCATACTTAAGGGCTTCTTTGGGAATAGGTTATGTAGGGACATAAACTAGAGAGGATATTGAGATGGAACCTGGAGGAATTGGATGAATCCTGTTTTAGTACTCTCTCAGGCAATGAGCAGAGGATGGTAATTCATGGACAGATTCCCAGGGTAATTTTCTGCATAATATACAATAGGCTTTTGGAAAGAGGAACTGGAGGTGCTGCTTGTGAGAGTATGAAAGGGAGAGCTGATAGTGAGTACAGATGGGACTAAGCTTAATATATCCATTTGATTAGTTAACTGTATATATACCATCCACTCTCTAAGGTTCAAAGTGACTCATATGGGACACACAGTGTTTCTGATACACTTGAGAAATTCACCATGCGCAAAGGTGCCCTTGCATGTGGGAAGAAGGATCCTGATGCGTACACAAGGCATTTCCCACCATAAAAAAGAGCAGAGCACCATGTATGTGAAAGGACTTCCATTCTGACTGCATAATGGCCATTTGCAATGTTTCGGTAATCTTCCAGAGGTTGGTTAAAACATTGCCAAAAGAAAAAGAAAGAAAGAGGAAATATAATCTACAACAGGAGGACAAAACTAATTCAGATTTGCATAAAATTTGCACGTGCCAATTGATGAAGGTAGGTGCAAATTTAGAAATACCGGTAAATAATATATTTTAAATAGAAATACAGTAAGTCTGTGATCAGGTGAGCTGTGTGCCTGCCCAGTCTGCTGTACACGTGCTGTTTGGGGATGGGAAACTTATTTGCTCTACTTTTTAAGGTTCTTTGTTAGGACTGTGCACCGGACTCAGTCACAGCCTGAATCATGAACAAAATCAGGTCTATTCAGAGGGATCTGAGTCTTGCTTGAGTTACTTTGTGACAGCTCCAGATTGCTACAGGTCCGGTTGAGTGGCCCAGAGCTACCAGGGACTTTCAGAGAGTGGGGCATCAGGAAGGAAGGAGATGCAGGCATGACCAAGAAGGAGGAGTAACAACAGAAAGGAGGGACCTATCAGATAGCTGCATCTTTGTGGGAGGTGGGTGACTTTCCCACTGGGCCTCTCTTCCATCCTACTCTTTGAATATTCCTGGCACCATTGGCCAGAATAATATTAAAACAGCAGTACAGAAAGCAAAACAACACTAACAAAACAAGGATAAAAACACTGAACTAGCATTTTAATGGTAAAAATCAGTTACAATAGTTTAAACTATTTCAGCCCCAAGTCAAACCAACAGCCCATACTGTATATCTTTTTTGAGAAAAGGTGGCATGAAACAAAATTGGTCCTTAGAAACCTCTTAAGCTGGCAATGGCAGGGCTATATGTGTGATAAGGCTCTGGGGTCTTAGTAGACCACAGGCTTAAAGTGTCAACAGTATGATTCAGCAGCCAAAGAAAAAGAAAAAAAGTAATAGTACAACCCTATTCTGCTATGGTCAGAACACACCTGAAACACTGTGTCCAATTCTGGGTAGCACAATTTAAGAAGGGTGTAAACATGTTTAGAGGAAGGCAACCAAGATGATCAATGGCCCAGAAATCAAGCCTTATGAGGAACAGTTGAGGAAGTTGGGCATGTTAAGCTGGAAAAGAGGAGATTGAGAGAAGATATGATAGGCATCTTCAAATATCTCAATGGCTGTCCCATGAAAGATGGAACCTGCTTGTTTTCTGTTGCTGGAGAACAGTGCAATGGAGTCCCTCAGGAGGTGGTAGACTCTCTTTCCTTGGAGATTTTTAAGCAGAGACTGGATGCCCATCTCTCATGAATGCTTTAGCTGAGATTCCTGCATAGCAGGGGGTTGGACTAGAGAATCCTTGGAGTCCCTTCCAACTCTACAATGCTATGATTCTATATCTGAATTAGAATAGAGCTCCAGAAAAGTGGGTCCACCTCAAAGAAGGCCCAGCTCATGGTGCCCTCCAACCTAATGGATCTCTTCAGTGGTCATATGGGCAGGGGAATCTCATGAGCAAATCTCATGGCACATATCACACTCTATGACCCTCTATTTAGTAAATCCCTCCCTGCAAGAGAGGTTGAGCCTAACTTTCTTTCTACCTTGCCCATTTTCTATATATAGGGACTTAGGTTAATTTACATATGAACACACTAAATTATATTATATTACACACACACACACACACACACACACACACACACACACACACACACAGTATGAAGTGGTACAATCCAGGAACATGTTTTAAACTCACATCTACTTTATGTGTAAACTAGTTGCACAGTAACCCATCACTTTGGAGTGATTGGGAGGTGAAAAAAGAATGGAAGGAAGCAAGTTTACATAGCAAGAGATCTGAATTCATGCTGGAATATCACTGCTCCCACCAGCTGTCCAAGAAACAAATCAAGAATATAAATGTGTATGCTTGCTTTCTAATGAAACAAAACCAGTGTAATTTATTTGGACATAAATGACACTTCTTTGGCCAAATAGGAGACCACTGCTATTTCGCATGCAGCTAGCCAACTTACTTGGGGAAGGTAATCTAAGTACCATCACAGAAAAGTAATTTTTACGCTCATAAAATCTAATAGGTTCCATACCTCTCCTTTATGTAATATTTCTTAAGGGAGACATCAAAACTATCAATGGAAAGAATATAGATGAGTGGCAACTTAGGTGGATAGAGTTTTACAGACCCTGTGAATGGACAACGGAAGTCCTTGGGCATCTAGGAATTTAGGGCCTAGCACACACAAACCAATATTCTTTTTGGATTTCACTTGCAATGTTCCACACAAACAGGCGCGCCCACATGAACTTTGAATGGAATTTGGTGGCAACTCTTAATTAACTCTTGATAACAAAGCCCCTCCTGCTGATAATACCTTAAATATTATCTGGAACTTGTAAATAATATTCAAACCATATTAAAAGGGAAAAGGGATAAGAAAAACTCTATCCTGAGCTCAGTGGGATAGAGGCAACTTCAAATTATTAAAATAAAGTTCAAGCGGGATAGATATTTGCATATGTAAATTTTACAAAATACAGACTTCTACAAAGGCACACTTAAAGGTTATCAATATATTCCCCCAGACAACGATGTATATTAAAATTTTCTCTTCACACAAATATGATATTAATTGTCTCTGATCAGGGAGTGTGAGTCTGTGTGAGTCTGTATGTTCGTGGTAGAATGTCAGATTCTCCATCCCGCCCTAAGATAATATACAAGGAGGAGGGGGCGAGAGAGATTTGATGTTTTCATATAAACAAAGGAGATGAAAAAAGAGGAACCAATTTCTTTTTTTGGAGGCACCAGAACTAGCCCTTTTTAAAAGTAAGGTGATCTATGCAAGTTCTAACGATGCAATTAAAAAAGAATTTTCAATGCATAAAGCATGAATGTCAAGCAAATGTACCTGAGAACCTCAACAGAGCATCTATTGCATCTATTGTTGTGAAGCTGGGAGCCTCCCTATTAGTCACCTTTGAAGGCTGCATGATGGAGACACATTCAGTGCCTTATCTACAAGCATTCCATGTTTGATCCATAGAATAGAAAGCTTGGACCAAGGTATTGCTAATTATATGGCCAGCTAATTTTGAGGCAAGCTAGCTCCTTAAAATGGAGTAGGATTTGGAGAAATGGCTAGTATATAAATATTTTCCCCCAAATTAATACAGTGGTGCCTCGACTTATGAATTTAATCTGTTCCGAAGGCACCTTCGTAGGTCGAAAAATTCGTAAGTCGAAAAGCGCCATTGGAAACGCGATTTCCCATCAGAATGCATTGGAAATGGAAAAATTCATAAGTTGAAGCAACCCCATCTAAAAATTCGTAACTCGGAAAAACCCTATCTAAAACCGCCACGGTTTCTGTCCAGATGTTGAGTAATTCATAAGCGCACAGCCATTTCCCCCATTTGTAAGTCGAAAAATTCGGTTGTCGAGTCGTTCGTAAGTCGAGGTACCACTGTATTATTAAAAAGCAGTTACTTTCGTATGTGTGTGTATCAGGTTCACAGCCTGTGTGCCATCTCTTTGCTAGTCCAGATTATCTTCAACTCTTTGAATACCATCAAAGTTAAAAGTTTCTTTCCACCTCACCCCAGTTAAAGTTAATGCAGATGTGTCTCCAGTTTCTGCAGCCAGAGGTTTGGGTCACCCTAGAGGCTGTAGCTTGTTTAGGATCAGGTTTGCTCCTTTACCAATAGTGTTTTGCCTCTGGCAGGTGTTTGTTAATGGGTTTTATCCTTAAATAAAGTGGTCCTGGTTCAGCCCAGTCTGTCTCTTTATTCAGCCATCTGGTTGCAAAGGCTCAGCTCTACATTACAAGCAGAAATCTGCTGTATGGCTTTCCCATTCCTATGAAGGTTTATCCAGAGGCGGAGCTAACTGCTCTGGCACCCGGAGCGGTGCACATGCTGTGCACCTGTGGGTGGGGCTAGCAGCTTGTGGGGGCAGGGCACCCAGGGCAGACCGCACCCACCACAACCCCTTTCTCCACCAGTGGGTTTGTGCTATCTATGCATTGTCTGTGCTGCCTCCTCTTCACAATAGTTTTCATTTGCAAAGAACAAAACACCTCTAAAACATTACAAATATCGTCCAAAACCTACAGTCCTCTCTTCTCCAAAGGAAACTTCGGAAGCTGGATTCTTCCCCTCATGTTCATATCGCTTTTTAGAGCTGCATGTTGAGGACAGTGAAATAGACCTCTTGGCATTGCTGCTGCTGCTGTTTTAGTTACCCTAAGTTCCTCTCTCTTTTAATCCCAAGCTTGACAATTAGTGGTTAGCAGCACATCTAACTTTTCCATTAAAATAACGTGCAAGCAAAATTCAGAGGAGCAATTACAGACCGCTTAATTCAGTCTAATTGCACTAATTGACACGGAACACTGGTTGCCGTAATTCAGGAAACAGTCACCACTAATTAACATGCATCTTGCAATTATAAACCTGGAAAAAAATGTTTTACTTTAGGAGTCTCATATTAATATAGATAAGTATTTAAGATGTCATGCCACGTTCAACACAAATATTTTTATTTTATTTGTAGGATTTGGGGTGTGTGTGTGTGGTGTTCTCATTGTGTAACTTTTCTTGAATTTAGTCAGGACTCCTCTTGGAAACACAACACAATTTTAGTGTAAATGTCTCCTTACAGAAACATTTTGTCTGCATTTTTGAATAATGTACACATTTTTCAAAATATATTTTCTCTAATACTCTAATAATTACATTCCCTCCAATGTAATGCAATTTTGTATGTTATTTTTCACCAATATTTGCATTTTTCATGTGCACTTTATCTCTGTATATCTACTTTAGTACACATTACTCGAATGGAGAACTGTGTTGCAAAATTCAGAGAAGTGTGAATTTTGAAGGCCGGCAGTTTCTCAATCTGCATCTTGTTCTGGAAAGTGCAAACTGAATTCAGACCCCTCTCCAACCCTAGCTGAGCTTCCTTCCTTTTTGGGGGGTGGGGTGGGATAATATTATTTTATGTCTTTAATTTTTAAAAATAATTCTTAACATATTAAGCATTTTTGTCATGGCATTTTGATGTGTGTTTATATATTTTTTAAAGGAAATTTCAGGACTGGACATCAATAAAACCAATACATTGGATATTCACTTTAAAAAAGGGCAATATAACCAAATGACATAATCCTTGTGTTTCATTTATAGTGTTCCCTCCAGCATTCTTCTCAGGCACCCCCAAGGCACTTGAGAAATGTCAACAGTTGTACGGTATTGAGAACCATTTATATTTATATTTTTGTAATCATGCAAATTATGGAGGAGCTTCAGGGTGTCACAGAACTCCTATGTTAATGGGGGCATTCAAAGTTAAGTACTTAAAAACCTCTTTGTCCCTTTGTGGCTGAGAGTCCAGAGGGAAAAGTGGGATGAAAATTGGCCCATGCAACTTGTGGACCCATCCAATTGAATGCAGTCCATCAGCCCTGTATGGTGGCTTAGTGAAAAACAAAGCTGGGGGTTGAGAAAGTCCAAACCTCCCACAAACAATTATATGCCAGGAAGAAAAGGCAATACCAATAACTGTAATAAAATGGGAGCATTCACGCTGAATTGGCACAGGGCAATTGGAAAGATGAATGTGAAGGATAATAACCTGCAATACAATGGCCAAATTATCAGAGGCAAAGGTGAAACATAAAAATCACAACTGCCAGCTGCATTTGTGGCACATGGTTACAAATATTAAAATCTACAGATCAAGTGCAGTGGAGAGTTGCTAAAAAGGCCATCAGTGCCGACGAGTTAGAGCTGATTTTGGGTGGGTGGAGGGGCATAAATCCACCGGCTGCTCCATTGGGGCATGTGGAATACTGCCAACCTCAACTGCCCTGCCTTTTGCCTTTCATTCAGTACCAGGGGTGGACATGATAGAAGTGTATAAAATTATTCAAGGTACGCAGCATACCTGCCAAGTTGCTGTCAGAGAAATAAGGGACCAGGCCGGAAATAGCAGACCGGAAGTAGCGCTGCCGCCATTTTGGAACTGGGCGGAGCATGCTCAGAAGTGACTTTTGATGCTGCTTTGCCCAGTTCCAAAATGGCCACCGCGCCAGAAGTCACACTGCAGCCATTTTGGAACTGGGCAGAGCAGCATCAAAAGTCACTTCTGAGCATGCTCCGCCCAGTTCCAAAATGGCCGCCACGCCAGAATAAACTGGGGGGGAAAAACGTTTTTTCAGCTAGGAACAGCTGGGAAAACGGGGATTTCCAGGGGAAAACGGGAGACTTGGCAGCTATGGTACACAGGGGTATGTGGGGTGCCTCTCCCCTGTGCCCCCTATTCATGTCTACATTCCCTATTCAGGCAACACAGCCAATGAAATTGATGGGCACCAGGCTCAGGTCAGACAAAAGGGATTCTGAAATTCTCTGCTGGGCAACATGGTGATGGAGACTGGCTGAGATTACTTTAAAAGGGGATTGGGCATTTATTCATTGTGTGCCTCTGAATACCAATTGACAACTTTGCATTGTGTGTCCCTACCCCCAGAGCTTTCCCTGTGAAAATCTGATCTTTAGCACTCAGTTGGAACAAATGTCAATTCAGGCTTGCCATTGGATTGCCATTTGCTCTGATTGAGCATCAAAGAGGAGGTTTTCATGGGGAAAGCTTGTGGGGGTAGGGAGAAAAAAAGATAAAAGGATGTGCTCGGACATGGAGCTTTAAAGCACGGACCATACCTGGAAAGGTAACTCTGAATGAACCCTCTGACTTGCCATGGTTAAGAAAAAGAATGCCAGAGTAGCCTATGCTCTGCCTCTCCACAGGAGGACTCATGTACAGCTTGCTGGTTTCTTGCGAGCATCTGGTTGGCCACTGTGAGAACAGGATGCTGGACTTGATGGGTCATTGGCCTGGTTGGTCTTATGTTATAAAAATTGGAGTGTTATTTCATGGAAAAGCAGCATACAAGGCTGTCAATGAAATTATGCATGCTTTCTTTTGTGCATCACTTCCCCGAAGCAATTTTGCAATATAAACGTCAACAATAAAAATATATGTACTGTGAGGGACAAGGGATACAGGGAAGTCCCTCCCATCTTAAGTTCCAGCCCATCCCCAAGCGCTGGAGAGAGTAAGGAGAGCTCTGCCTCCAGCGGAGAGTCAGGAAGTGGTGTCCGAGGCTCAGGCAAGTTTGTGGAGCCCATGCCGCAGGTGGGACAGGAAGTTGGACGCACGGGGGGGAGGCCAATCCCCCCCAACTCCCGAATTGCGACGCAAACGTAGGGGGAAGAGGTTGGGTCTGCCAAAGCTTTGGTGCTGGAAGAAAACGCGCCAATCGCCATGCGGAGGTTCTGACACCTCACCTTAAGGATGCATTTTTACTGCTCTGAACACTGTAAATAATCAGCACTTAATAAAAGCCTTAAAAGACCATGCTGGAGTCGTTACTCTAGAGTAGCCATATCAGGCCCTCTGACAGAAACCTCCGAATCTTTTTTTGGCTACTTTGGAGTGCAGCGATGAGCGCTCAAGAGGCTGAGCATTGGAGGCTGGAGGCCGAAGCAGCGAAGCAGGAGCTACGGAACCTCACAGCGCAGGCACAGCAGCAATTGCATGCCGCTCAGGAGGAAGCGCGAGGGGCGCAGGAGGAGCTGAACAAGCTGGTGGACCAGGTGAGGACAAAAGAGGAGACTGAGAAACAGCTAAGGGTGATGGTATTGGACCTGCAGAAAAAGTTGGAAGAGGAGAAAGCCGCTAGAGGTGGGGGGGCGCCCCAGCCGCAGCTAGTCCAAGTGAGAAGGGGACAGAGCCTAGTCACCAAGTTTAGCGGCGACCCTAGGGAGTACCTAGGATTCGAGACAGAAATAAATTATGCGCTGGAATTGCATGCAGCAGAATTCCCAGATGACGCGCACAGAGTCTCCTTTATCATAGAGCATTTGACGGGGGCCGCCCGGGAATGGGTAAGACCGCTCATCGCGCAAAAAAATCCTTGCATGAAGAACGCAAAATTATTTCTAGAAGCTTTAAAAATAATGTACGCTAGTGACAGTGAAATGGAGGCCACTAAACAGGAGCTTCATAACTTAACACAAGGAAAATCGACAGTTAGGGACTTCTGGGCGAGATTCACCATGCTGGTGCACAAACTGGGGTGGGATCTGCAAAGTGAGCCAGTGAAATCAGCCTTCTACCTGGGTTTGCACGCAGACGTTAAGGATGAGCTGGCAAGAGGTCCTAGACCGCGGACTATGGATGAGTTAAGCAAAGCAGCGCTAGCGGTGGGGGTGAGACAGGAATCCAGATGGTATGACAAACAAGCGACGCGCGCAGCAAAACCTTGGTTCCCACGCTCCCAGGACAGACCACATCACCAAACCCCACCCCAGGGCCCGCCCCCAGACCCGCCCAGACCAAGCCCAGAGCCGGAACCGATGGAGATCGGTGGAGCGCGCGCGCGGGCTTTTCAAACCCCGGCGGCGCCAAGACGCAAGGAGGGAAGAGGCGGGAATTGCTTTCTCTGCAACTCCCCCCGGCATCGCGTCAGAGACTGCCCTCATCGCAGAGAGTGGCAAGGAAAGGCGGGAACGGTTGTACCTTCCCCCACTGAAGCAGCACCACAGCAGGGAAACGAGACAGCCTGGCTGCAGGAGACAAGGGGCAGCAGCCAGGCACAGTCAGCAGACAACAGCCCCAGCCCGCCCACCCGCACAGAGAGGAGCAGAGCCAGCCCACCCCTCCCAGAGCAGGAGTGGTTCTAGAAGTCACGCTAACGCTCCCAAATGGCTATCCCCTGACAGTCCTCGCCTTAATTGACAGTGGTGCCTCAGCCAACTTCTTCTCGAGAAACTTTGCAGAAGAGCACCAGATCCAGCTTCTGCAGCTGGATTTTCCCCTGCACGTAGCCACCATTGACGGCAGAGAGTTGCTGGGAGGGGCCATCACTCATCAAACCCCCCCCCCCATGAGAATGACGGTGGGAAGGCACTCAGAGACACTGGCTTTCAACGTCACAACCATCTCAGACCCCCCCCATCGTTTTGGGAATGAGCTGGCTGGCGCGCCACGACCCCTCCATAAGTTGGCACCAGAGATGCATCACGTTTGGGTCGGACTTTTGTCTGGAACATTGCATGCAGCACCAACCAGGGGAGGGGCCTCCAATAGCCACGGTGGCCACCATGCATGTCAAAGGGGGTGAGGCGATACCCAAGCAGTACTGGGACCTGCAGGAGGTCTTCAGCGAAGCGGAGTCCGACCACCTACCCCCACACAGGTCTTTCGACTGCCAGATCAACCTGGTGCCAGGGGCAACGATACCCCCAGCCAAGCTGTACGCCATGTCAGATCAGGAACTCGAGGATTTGCGTGCGTTCATAGACAAGAACCTCAAACGGGGGTTCATCAGAGAAAGCAAGGCAGCAGGGGGCAGCCCGGTCTTCTGGGTGGACAAGAAAGACACGCAACAGCGCCGTCTTGTGGTGGATTTCAGACGGCTCAATTCAGTGACAGAGCCAGTGGCTTTCCCCATGCCCAGAGTGGACGATCTCCTGACAGCGGCACGCAGGGGCAATATTTTCACCAAGCTAGACCTGAGGGGGGCGTACAACTTGATCAGGATTCGGGAAGGCGATGAGTGGAAAACCACGATGTTCACGCCTCTGGGCTCTTTTGAATATCTGGTGATGCCCTTCGGGTTGCAAGGGGGCTCAGCATGCTTCCAGGCCTTCATGCACCACGTCCTGGGGTCCCTTCTCTTCAAGAACTGCTTAGTCTTCCTGGATGACATCCTTATCTATTCCGCTGACCCAGTGCAACATGTGAAGGATGTCAGGGAGGTATTGCAACGCCTGAAGGAGAACCACCTGTATGTGAAGCTGGAGAAGTGCAAGTTTCACACCAGGGAAGTGGACTTCCTGGGCTACAAACTGTCAGACAAGGGACTGGCGATGGACAAGGACAAGGTGCAGGCCATCCTGGACTGGCACAGCCCCAGGACGCGCAAAGATGCCCAACGCCTCCTAGGATTCGCCAATTTCTACAGGAAATTCATCAAGAACTTCTCGCGGGTTACGGCTCCCATCACGGACTGCCTGAGAGGCAAGCAGAAGTTCAGGTGGACGCCAGAGGCGCAAGCAGCGTTCGAAAGCCTCAAGAGGGTGTTCGCGTCCGACCAGAACCTGTTCCATGTGGTGCAGGATGCGCCCCTACGCGTGGAGACAGACGCTTCAGACCGGGCGTTGGGAGCGATCCTGTTGCAACTGGACGCCAACAGAGAGTGGAGACCTTGTGCCTTCTTCTCCAGGAAGCTGACACAGCCTGAACGCAACTACACGGTGTTTGATAGGGAACTTCTTGCGATCCACGCTGCTTTCCAGCACTGGCGACACTTCCTGGTGGGCGCCAAGCACCCCATCCAGGTGTGCACAGACCACAAGAACCTGGAGTTCTGGAGAACGGCCAGGGTGCTCAACCAGCGACAGATATGGTGGGCAGAGTTCTTCTCGAACTTCAACTTCTCCATCCACTACATCCCGGGGGAGCAGAATGTCAGGGCGGATGCCCTCTCCCGCAAACCAGAGTACATGGAGCAGGAGTTGCCACCAGCGCCCAGGCACATTTCCCCCCCATCAGCATGGTCCTGCGGAGCAGCAGTGGTGAGCGAGGCAGAACTCACAGCACTGACGGCAGCAGATGAGTTTGCCTCCCGCATCTTCAGAGAGCTGCGAGGGGGGAGGGAGCAGGCTAAAGACTTTGAGGAAAGGAGGGGTTTGCTTTTTTACAGGGGAGCCCTGTACCTGCCCACCAAACAGCTGAGAGGTAAGGTCCTCAAGCAGATGCACGACAACCCAACGGCGGGTCATTTCGGAAGGGACAAAACCACTCACCTAGTCATGAGACACTTCTGGTGGCCAGGGGTGCGGGAGGATGTTCGGGATTATGTAAGGGGATGTGACACCTGCCAGCGAGCAAAGGTGGTCAGAGCGCCACCAGCAGGTTTGCTGGAGCCATTAGCCACACCGCACAGGCCGTGGGAAGTAGTGTCCATGGACTTCATCACAGACCTGCCGTCGTCCAGGGGCAAGACCGCAGTGTTGGTGGTGGTGGACCTCATGTCCAAAATGTGCCACTTTATACCGTGTGCCAGGGCGGTTTCGGCAGAAGAGACGGCCAAACTGTTTGTTGACCACGTATTCAGACTGCATGGATTGCCTTTAAGAGTTATTTCGGATCGTGGCCGCCAATTTGTTTCCAGGTTCTGGCGGCGGCTAATGAACCTCCTGCAGGTGGAGGTCAGTTTGTCTACGGCTCGGCACCCGCAGACCAATGGACAGGCTGAGCGGGTCAACGCCATTCTGCAGCAGTACCTGAGATGTTACGTCAGCCAGAGGCAAACGGACTGGGTGGATCGCCTGCCACTGGCAGAATTTGCCTACAACAATGCGGTGCACGTCTCCACAGGGGTGTCGCCCTTTAAGGCCAACTACGGGCGCGACCTCAGATCTTTCCCGGAGAGGGAGGGGGAGGAGGAGGAAGAGGGCCCACAGGCAGAGGATTGGGCAGAGGACCTGGAGACGGTGCACCAGCAGCTCAGAGAACACTTGGAGAGGGCCAAGGAAGCGTACAAGAAGGGGGCAGATCGCCACAGGCGACCGGGAGAGGTCATCAGGGTGGGGGACAAGGTTTGGTTATCCTCGGAAGGTCTTCCCACCAGGGGGCGATGCAAGAAGTTAGCACCCAGGAGGCTGGGCCCCTTCACGGTCACGCAACAGGTCAACCCGGTAGCCTTCAGGCTAGCACTGCCTGAGGACATGAGAGTGCACCCAGTGTTTCATAGATCGCTGCTGTCGCCGTACAGGGAAAGTACCAGGTTCAGGGACAGCGATCAGCCTCCAGAGGGAGGGGGGGAGACGGGAGACGCCCGACAGCTCAATGAGGCAACTGAGATTTTAGACTCAAGGAGAGGGGTGAGAGGGCTGGAGTACCTCATAGCATGGGAGGACACTCCGTCATCCCACAATGAGTGGATACCGGCCACGGAAGTACCTGAGGAATTTTTAGTGGAAGAGTTCCACGCCCTGTTCCCCCACAGGCCCAAGCCCTGGCACATGGAAAGGGAGGGAGAGGGGGAGGGGCGGGAGGAAGGGATCGCAGGCAGCAGCTCTCCATGGAGATGGGAAGCGGAATTTGAGGATACGGAAGAAGAGGTGTGGGTTTCACCGAGGTCGACTACGTCAGAGGCAGGAGAGGACTGGCAGAACATTTTTACTCCCACCAGCTCTGACGCCACTGACTTCTTGGGATTCCCGTCTTCTCAGGGGGAAGGAGAAAGATCGCAGGATTGGGGGGAAATTTTTACACCCACAGGCTCGGATGCCACAGACTTCTTGGGGTTTCACTCGTCCCCAGCAAGCAGAGAGCCCCTAGGGAGGGGGGGAGAGGAGCCTGGGAGGGGGGTGGATGTGAGGGACAAGGGATACAGGGAAGTCCCTCCCATCTTAAGTTCCAGCCCATCCCCAAGCGCTGGAGAGAGTAAGGAGAGCTCTGCCTCCAGCGGAGAGTCAGGAAGTGGTGTCCGAGGCTCAGGCAAGTTTGTGGAGCCCATGCCGCAGGTGGGACAGGAAGTTGGACGCACGGGGGGGAGGCCAATCCCCCCAACTCCCGAATTGCGATGCAAACGTAGGGGGAAGAGGTTGGGTCTGCCAAAGCTTTGGTGCTGGAAGAAAACGCGCCAATCGCCATTCGGAGGTTCTGACACCTCACCTTAAGGATGCATTTTTACTGCTCTGAACACTGTAAATAATCAGCACTTAATAAAAGCCTTAAAAGACCATGCTGGAGTCGTTACTCTAGAGTAGCCATATCAGGCCCTCTGACATGTACAAAACAATTGCAAGTTTAATGCAGATACAGACTGGGATTTTTATTTTTATTTTTAAAAAACCTCCTCTTAAAATACATCCTGAAAAAGGGAAGCCTTCAATAGGTACCAAAAAGAGAACAGAGACGGCTCCTGTCTGATGTAACAGAAGGAGTTCCAAAAGATAGGAACTGCCTTGCTAATGGCCCAATTCCTACATCACACAGGTCATACATCTTGATGAGAATGCACCTGCGAGACCCTCTCTCTAGAAGAACACTGTGATCAGTTGGGTATACAAGAGGTGAGATGATCTTTTAAGCATACTAGTCCCAAACTGTAGAAGGGTGTGCACTCCTTGAACTTAGCCCAAGAGCTTGGCTCTATAGGCAGTTCTTCTGGCCTCATCTTGAAATGGTATCTCCAGGAAGCCATCTCCTGCAGAATGCAGTGGTTACTTGGGTACATAAGGAGCGAGATAGTATTTTAGGTACATTTTGGCCAGGATCTTGGTATACAGCATGTCTGTGAGTGTGTGTGTGTGTGGTTGGTTGGGTCTACCCCTGACCTGCCAGGTTCTGTGTGTAATGAAACCTCAACCAGGATTTGAAAGTATCTTTAAAAGCAGAAGCTGGCAAACCTGATTGTGATGGAGGGCACATTTGAAATAGCTGAGAGGAATAAACACATAAAAAGCAAATCCTATTCTTCCTTGGCTGCCTTTCCTTTATAGCCGATTCCCCAAAGATGGGCTAACACTTTAAACGTGATTGCTAGTTTTATTTCTCCATTTTATGTGGATTTAGGATCACAAGCTATGACTTAATTCTTCCGAGGCGATAGTCCTTAATTTCAGACGAGCCTTTGAGGAAGATATTCAACCTTTCAGCTTTCTAATCTTTTCTAAAGTTTAGCTTTAATTCCTTCTTGCTAAAGACAAGCCAGTTCTGTTCTGATTTCTGAGTCAAGTTAATCCAGTGAGGAAGGAATAAATATCTCCAAACACACATTTTGCAGCCTAAGGAAAGTTGGGGGGGGGGGGAAATGAGCACGGGGTGGGTGGTTGGGGAGGACGAAAACCATCCAGCTCATTGTTCAATGCTGTATTATTAACAAAGGGAAAGGAAGAAAGAAGGTGTGTTTATTATCTGAAAGGCTCTGCAATTCAGTGAACAAAATATGCTTGGTTTGAACATGAGAGCAGAGTTGTTGTTGTTGTTGTTGTTGTTGTTATTATTATTATTATTATTATTATTATTATTATTATTATTATTATTTTCTTACTTACCTTTCACCATGGCATACTCCTAAAGGGAGGGATGGAGAGCAAGAATCATATGGGCCCAATGGGAGAGGGTCGGGAAGCTCTCCCCCCAACTCAGCCTTCTCTTTTGCAGTGCCCTTCCTCTCTTATCTATTTTTCACTCACCCCTTCACCCCAGGGTGGGCTGTAACATTAAAACACAATATAAAAAACAATTTGAGACAACTGGCAATCACACAGACGCTAGAGCATGAGACTCTTAATCTCAAGGTTGAGCCCCACATAGGGCAAAAGTTTCCTGCATTTCAGGGGGTTAGACTAGAAGGCCCACATGGTCCCTTCCAACTCTAAACTCTATGATTCTATGAAAAGCAAATATATGCGGCTCACGTGTTGAAAGCCAGGGTAAAGAGATGCATCTTCAGCATTCCCAGGAAGCTATACAAGGAAGGTGTGAGGTGCATCTCTGTGGGGAAGGAGTGTGGGCTGTGCAGTCTGGGCTGGGCTAATCACCATTTTAAGGGCCCGAGTGGGATTTGGTCAGGGTTCACTCTGAATCATTTTCTACTTGTATAAGAACAAGCACGAAGGAGGTTCTCAGCCTGCTCACAGGTGCTTATAATATCAGTGGAAACAGCTGGTAACCGCCTTCAATTTTAACCTGAAGATTGTCACTTGTCCAGTTTTAATTTTAATTTTAATTTGTTTGAATTAATTCTGGGATGTATCTTCATTAATTGATTGCTTGTTTTTATGCATTGTCTTATTTGTATGATGTTAGCCGCTCTGAGCCTGGCTTTGGCCAGGGAGGGTGGGATATAAATGTTGTTGTTGTTGTTGTTGTTGTTGTTGTTGTTGTTGTTGTTGTTGTTGTTGTTGTTGTTGTTATTTCCTTTGGAAGGGGATCCTTGATGGGCCCTCTTTTTCCACCTGTTTCACACTGCTGGGAATTCTAACTGGTGCAAAAAGAGGTGCTCAGTGGAGTGTGTATATGCTTAAGGGATAAGGAACACAATGCCCATGAACACCTGCTCAGCTTTGGGGCTGTGATCAGTACCAGAACCAAAGTCGCAAGTCCTTCCATACAAAAATCCACCCCAAGTCCACTCCCAAAACATTCATTTTCAGCAACCTAACTGGAATAGGGGGGGGGAGCATGTTAGTTGTTGTTGTTTAGTCGTTTAGTCGTGTCCGACTCCTTGTGACCCTATGGACCCTAGCACGCCAGGCACTCCTGTCTCCCACTGCCTCCCGCAGTTTGGTCAAACTCATGTTAGTAGTTGTTCTTTTTAAACTGCTGAGCATCAGACAGAAACCTGCTCTCTCTTAGGCTTTGCCAGCTGTCTTCTAGGGACTGAATAAGGGTGTATATAGTTGGCTGTTTTTTCTCATTCCACTGGGTCTGTAGTGCAGACAGGTAAATGGATTAAGCAAGGGTTGTGTGTCCCATTTCATTGCTTGAGGCAAAACAGGGTGTGCTGCCTTGCCCTGCTGCCACCGGCAGAGAAGTGGTTTTGGCATCTCAGCTGATCTCACCCAAATCGTGCACAGTCTTGCATGCTCACGAGATCTCACACCATTTTGGGTGTGTTTTTTGCCAAAATTGGCACCGATACAGCTGCCACTCCTGCACCACCAGCAGCAGAGGTGTGGGGCAGGCAGGGTACCCAAGGGGCTGCCACCTTAGCAGTTTCTGCCGCCTGAAGCATCTGCCTCAATCTGCCTAATGGCAGAGCCAGCCCTGGGTTTAAAATGAACGGCAATGGCTGGGGTTAACGGAAGCTCAACCACATTCCACTGCTGACCAGTTTGGGAGACCCCTCAGTTTGGGTTTGGGGAGGCGTGGTGTATTCTCCCTGCTGAATGCTGGGAAGCAAGGGCAGGGGGCACAGATCAAGGCCCTCATACCTGTTGGTCCCCTATATGGAGAGGTAGAAAGATTAGCCTCTTACTCAGGAATCTGCTTCTCCTTTTCCCAGTCTCAATTTGCATTCTCTACTTTTCCACATCAGTCTGATAATTTTTAACCAAGAGGTCCTTGTGAAAATTCATCAGCATTTTAGTGCAAATTTCTCCTAACATATGCACATTTTTGAATACAATGTTGTCTAATATACATATTGATTTCCAATTCATTTCCTCAATATAATAAATTTTTGCATGTTGTTTTCAACAATATGGCATACTATGCCAGTTATGTTCATTTTTGAACACGTTACCTTGCTGTAGAATTGCATTTCAAAATTTGGCGAAGTGGGAATTAGCAATATCGTTTTGGGAAAGGTGAGTTTGTTAGGTTTGCCTTTAAATGCAAACTGAATTGGATTTCTCCCTTGCCCCTACCTCTCCGCACACACTTATGGCTATGGAGCTTTGCTGGGGTGGTTTTGCTCCAGATCATAGGTAGGAGGTCTTTCCTTCACAGCCTACACAGCTGCATTAGAAACATAGAATCATAGAGTTAGAAGAGACCACAAGGGCCATCCAGTCCAACCCCCTGCCAAGCAGGAAACACCATCAAAGCATTCTTGACATATGCCCGTCAAGCCTCCACTTAAAGACCTCTAAAGAAGGAGACTCCACCACACTTCTTGGCAGCAAATTCAACTGTCAAACAGCTCTTACTGTCAGGAAGTTCTTCCTAATGTTTAGGTGGAAGCTTCTTTCTTGTAGTTTGAATCCATTGCTCCGTGTGTATAGTTTGCTGCAGATCCTCAACTTGCATTTAATACAAAAATCACTTTAAAGCTTAAGTCATATATCTTGAGTCTGGTATGGGGAAAATTTCATGGGCATTGCAGGTGGTTGGATTAGAAGACTCTTGGGTCCCTTCCAACACTAGAATTCTATGATTCTTCACTTCAGCTGTAAAACCCACTCACTTATCAGCAAATATTCTTAAGGAGGCTCGCTGTGCTTTCTCCACCCTGCCTTTGGATGGTTGGTTTCACTGTACTGACCCTCAATCCTTTTCAGCACGATCATTTCCCCCCTCTTGCATGGTTTTTTACTGCAATATCTCAGGTCTACTGGGTTTAAAACAGAAAGAGGAGTAGAAACCCAACCCCTGAGAAACGGCCAAATATGTCTGGAAATGGAGTGAAAAAGACTGAAAAATCAATGCCCATTTTGAAATGAGCTCTCACAGCATAGCCTTCCTAATCATGCAGTTTGTCTCTGACAAAACAGAAGAGGGGAGAGGTTTTTTTTTTGTTCGCGAATTCTAACCCACAGGCCAGTTTGACTCGGTAAATAATGTATGAGCAGGACCAGTTCCTGAGTTGTTATGCCATTATTCTATTGGATTGTTGTGTTGCTTATGTGCTCAATAAATAATGAAATTGTTCATTGAGTGTCAGCATTCAATGTATGCTTTTTTAAAAAAATAAAATAAAAAAATGTATCCATCAATAGCCCTCTCCGCCACAAATTTGTCAAATTCTCTTTTAAAGCCATCCAGGTTAGTAGCCATATTTTCCTTGCATGAGAACAAGTTCCATAGTTTAACAATGCACTGGAAGAAGAAGAAGAAGAAGAAGAAGAAGAAGAAGAAGAAGAAGAAGAAGAAGAAGAAGAAGAAGAAGAAGAAGAAGAAGAGTTTGGATTTGATATTCTGCTTTATCACTACCTGAAGGAGTCTCAAAGCGGTTAACATTCTCCTTTCCCTTCCTCCCCCACAACAAACACTATGCGAGGTGGGTGAGGCTGAGAGACTTCAGAGAAGTGTGACTAGTCCAAAGTCACCCAGTAGCTGCATGTGGAGGAGCATGGAAAAGTGTGGTAAGAGGTATTTACAAGCAAACCAGATCAGATCAAGAGCTTCAAAAGTGTCATGTTGCTCTATCATTCTTTCTTTCTTTCTGTGGTTTTCTGAACTTACAGGTAAAGCGACCCCTGACCATTAGGTCCAGTCGTGACCAACTCTGGGGTTGCGGTGCTCATCTCATGTTATTGGCCGAGGGAGCTGGCATATAGGTCATGTGGCCAGCATGACAAAGCCACTTCTAGCGAACCAGAGCAGCACACGGAAACGCCGTTATATCCATACATATTTTTCCTATATTTCTGTGTCTGTCTAGCTTTCCATGAGAACTTAACATCAGTGGGTTAACCAAAAAGGTGGCAACAATATTTTTGTTAGAAATCACCCTTCACTTTATCCCAATGGGGATTACTTTTGTGTTTCTCTCATTTCATCAGATTAAATTTGGCCTCCCTTTTTCCTAATACATGGAGAACTGACTGTCACATGGGGCTGTTCTAGGCTAAATAATGTTCCAGAGATTAATAAGACATCTGTTCCATGATTTTAGTTTCCATTTCCCCCCTCTCTCATACATGTTTTGTTTTGTTTCCCATGAAAACTACTTGAATTTACCCATAGTTTTTTTTAAAAAAATAAAATAAAAGCTGTGCTAAAGTCATTCTAAACTTGTAAGGTTATTTGGGCAGTTCTGGGGAGCAAAGCCAAGATTAGGATGGAGATATGAAATTAGACAAAGCATGTGATGTTGGGTGTAATCTGGAGATCATCATGCATAGGGTCAAGCGCATATTGTGATAAAATAATTCTCAGTAGTTGAAAAGTATTGCAATGTATGTCAGTCCTAAGCCTGGAAACAAGAGCCAGGAGTTATGTCAGGGGAAAGAGAGGTAATGGACAAAGTTAGTAACCAGAAGTGGAATTAGGTTGGAGGCAAAGCACAACCCAGGAAGCTGGATCAAGTCGGAAGTCAGTATCCTAACAAAGTTTTAAAATCACAAAATATGCAGCAAAGCAAAGCAAAGCATGGAAATATAAGCTGCTAGACCTTTGTGAGTTCCAAAACTTCCCATAGAAAAAGACCACACATTTGATAAGTTAAACATAGTTTACTTACAAACTTTCCAAAGGTCAGATTCATGTGCTTTTCAATACAGCATTCAGTAACACTTGGTTTAGTTACAGTGGTGAAAGTTCCTAAATTATGGTATAGGAACACAAGAATGACTTGTAAGAGCCATGTGTTTTGAGCTGCAGCAACCAACTCAAAACCTCTTCACATGTTGAGGTTCTCCAGTGGACAGGAAGGGAGCAAAGTTGTGATTACCTAGTGCACTCCAAGATGAGTTAAACCTGGCAGGACAGTTTACTCTATGGTTTTAACCCCTTTGTGCATTAATTGGACTTACGCATGTTGGTTATATGAGGCTGGTTATCCCAGAAGCAGAACATCTCAGGTTTAATCCCTGGCATATCCAGGCATAGCTAGGAGTGTCCCCTGCCCAAAACCCTGGAAACCCACTGCCAATAAGAGTAGATAATACTGAGCTAGGTGAACCACTATAAGCCTGCTTCCAATGTTCCTATATTCCATGTTCATAAATGTGTATTTTTGGTTTTAAAAGGGCTTCTCCAGGCAGCTGCAGTGTATATATTATTTATACAAGACAATGAATAAGGATAAATAGTTTTGCAGAAATACGATTCTAAGTTATTCTGTCTGCTACAGCATTCTGAAATTTGAAATTGTTGTGTTGCATAACAAGGAAACAATATTGATCATTTGACATTAGCATCCTCTTTTCAGCCCAGTGTTTGTCCATTAAAAGAAAGCAATGCTACTCCATAATCAGAAAAAAAACAGGCAAACTTTTATTTGCTCTGAATTTTGCTTTGGGCAAAAACAAACCAAAACCAAAACAGCGACCACTGTTCTTAGTTATAAAACATGAATATGAATATTGTAAAATGTTCATGTGCAAAAACCTCATTGGAAAATGCTGCTAGTCTTTTTTTTTTTTAAATAAAAAAAACCTAAATAATAGTAAGGCGCAATTTTTATATTTCCCTTTAGAATGTTCAAAGCATTTCATGTACATGAAATAAATGCAAGAGCAACAAAAGAAATTCCCCAAGCACTTAACTCAAAATTTCAGATGTTGAAAAGGAACATTTGAATGTTCCAATTAAGATTGATGCATCAGGTTTCAAAGCTTGCATGTTGGAATGTTCATCCTCAATTCATATTTCATCAGAAATGCCCCAGCCTCTATTGCAGCATGGATGTGTGTGTTAGTTTGCTACTGCACCGTCATACTGCATTTAACAAGATAATGTGCAAGATTTTCACACTCTAACTATGGGAACTTTAATTAGTGAGGAATGCTGCAATTAGTGACCCCACACATTCCAAGCATCTCTTGCACAACATTAGCCCTACGCTTCAATTCCTTGAGCGACTGTGAATTAAACGTAGAGCGAATTCAACATCCTATTTTATCCAGATTAATATTGCAACCTCACTTGATATTTCTGTCTTCTTGACAAGGACACACTAAAAAAATCATGGGAGCCCCCCCCCCCAATCCCTGGGTGAATCTACCTGTACAGCGTAAGGTTGTCATAGGATTCAGGTACATCTTCAACCTTCCTCAACCTCTCTGGCTGACCCTCAACTCTGAAACATAAATACAGTAACTTATTGAGGCCTGTGGGATGGACATATTCACAAAAGATCTGTGCTGAATCAGACCAAATCACCAGTTCAGCATTTCACGGTGGCCAAGCAAATGCCTAATAAGGGCTAATAAAATAAAATAAAAGTGAGTGAATTATCTCACTCATGATCAATTGGTTATCAGACATAACCACCTCTGGTGCTGGTGTAGCCATCATGGCAGGTAGCTATTGAGACCCTTATCCTCTGTGAATTTGTCTAATCCACTTTTAAAGCTATCACAAATTGATGGCCATCAGTACATCCCGTGGCAGCAAATTCCATAGTTTAACTATGGGTTGTGAGAAGTACTTTATTTTATTTGACCTGAATCTTTCAACTTTCAGATGACTTGGATGGCCCCTGGGCTCTAGTATAATGAGTAAGAGGGCAAAACTTATCTGTGTTCCTTTCTGGATACACACACACACACACACACACACACACTCCAGCTTCAGTTTGAATTTGCACACCCACAGTTATTTACAGCTATTATTAGTTTAGTGCTGAGAAGGTCTTCCAATTTAAGTTCTGTCTTTTGTTGCTGCTTTTAGCTTTGCCCAAAATACAAACCAAGAAAGCATGTGTAGATTCCAAGCCACAAAATAAACTTACTATTAACTCTATTGCATAAAATCACACACACATCCTATTAACGCTGGGTAGCATCTTACCGTGTTTATGTGAACAATTTACAAGGTCAGGTGTGCTTTCTATATGAATGCATTAAAACATGTAGCTATATCCGCCTGACATGCTGTTTGCATACTCATTCCGTACCATTATAGGTGTGTCTTGAATGGAACTTCTATTTTGATATGTCTAATAGGTAGGGAAGAAATTTCGCAGCAAGGCGGCCCTGTATTGTCAAGGAAAGCAAAGTGAGACATTTGTCTGGTCTCCCCACACCCCAGAAGAATTTAATGGACTTCCATTCAATCATAAACAAGGACAGAGAAATATATGATCATCCAGTGAAGATTAAAAACAGATTAGGGCAGGAGTGCAGATGAAGAGAAGAGACTTTTGCTCACTAGAAGTCTTCCAGCAGAGATTCATAGAATCATAGAACTGTAGAGTTGGAAGAGTCATCTAGTCCAATCCCCTGCAATGCAGGAATTTCAACATGTGGTTCCCCATCCAGTTTGAAACCATATCAGACTCTGCTTAGCTTTGCAAACATGTTAGCAGTTTCATTGCAGCACCCCTATGTCTGAGGTGCAATCCCCCAACATATCCATGTAAAACTGGGAGAGATTCCTGCCTGGAAGTCTGGAGAACTATGGGCAGTCATTGTAAATACTATTGAGTTAGATGGTCTGGCTCAGTATAAGGCAGTTTTCTGTGTTTAGGGAAGGGTTATAGCTAAGCTCAGTGGTAGTAGCTTTGCATGCAGAACATCCCAGATTCAAACTCCAGCACCTCTGGGTAACGCTGAAAGGCTGAGAATCTCTCCTCTCTGAAGTACTGGAGAGCTACCTAGGCCTGCCATACTTCTGCAGATTTCCCCAACAACAACTTTTGGGGTGTCCTGATTTTTACTTTTTGAAATCTGGCAACCCTAGGGTCACCACCAGTGAGTGTAGATCAGGGGTCCCCAAACTTACCCGGCTTCAGGCCGGATGCCTACTGCGCCGATTGCGCGACGGGCCGGAGGGCACGGTAGTGAGCGGCCGTGCGCACCCATGTGCATGCGCAAATGATATTTCTGGCACACTCCCGACCTGGAAAGCACCAGAAATAGTTTGTGCACATGTGCAGAAGCCTCCTCCGACCTGGAAGTACACCGGAAATGATGCTTGCACGTGCACACAAGCTATTTCTGTCGCCTTTCCGGGTCGGAAGTGGGCAGCTGTGCTGCATAAAAGAGCCTCTCGGGCCATATGTGGCCCCCGGGCCATAGTCCGGGGACCCCTGGTGTAGATAATGCTGAGCTAGATGGACCAATTGTTTGACTCTGTATCAGACAGCTTTCTATGTCCGGAACACCTCTGATGCACACACAGCTCCATCCCATGCAGACTGGCCTGTTCGATTCCATGCAGAAGGAGCTCTGTGCACACATAAAGCTGCTCTTTCCATGGAAGTGAACCTGCAGAGCTGCCATTGACATTTCAAAGCTCAACATGTGTATGCAGTAGGAGGTTCCTTCTCAGATGGAACATTCGGAGAATTTCATAGTGCTGGCCCAAATTCTGTACAAATGCTTCCTGTGCTTGGGGAAGGAGTTGCGATGCTCTGACGGAGTCCGAGATCCTTCCTGCCTCCTTCCCCCGAAAAAGGTGGCAGTACTGTGTACTGTTGCATTCTGCCAGAAAAAAAGCACTGTCTGCGCACATCTACTCAGAAGTAAGTCCCACTGCATTCAATGGGATTTAGTCATAAACAAGCAAACATGGGAATGCAGCAATCATGAACTAGTTATGCATTATTATATGGTTGCACATAATTATGCATATTTACATAATTGCACATAATTAAGGTATTGGATTTGTAATCACAAGATGTTCACCCCATCCTAGGTGTCTTGTAGAAAAGGATTTAGGCAAGTCCTTGAATAATTGCTATACTGGGAAAATAGCTGTACAGATGATGCCGGGATCCTCTGCTCGTGGCTGCAGCCGCGAATGGAGAACCCTCCGTTCACGGCTTTAGCAGTGACGGAGGGATCCCACCGCTGTCCGTACAGCGCTCGAGCGGCGCCATCGGCAAATCACTATGTACAGTGCAGGTGAAGTGTCATTATGTACAGCGCATGCGTGCGACGCCACACATAAGCTGTACATAGCGGTTTACTGCTGGTGCTGGGATCCTCTGCTCATGGCTGCAGCAGTGCAATGGCTGCTTGCCCTCCCAGATGTGGAACCCGTGGGCACACCGCCCCCCGCCCCTGTTGCGACACCACTGGCTGGACACATGTTTTGTGGTGAGCCTCTGAAAGGCATTTGGCTGATCTCTGTTGGAATCAGGGTGCTAGGCAAGCTGCACCGCTGGTGCAATCTACTGGATGTTTTTACAGCAGCAATAGTGGCAAAAAGCAAAAACAAAAAAACCATCCAGGAATTTACTTGCGTCCTTGCTTATATTTATATGTTCCACATGGAGAATTATTGAATCTCAGTCTAGGAGAGCTATTTGTTCCTACTGAACAAATAACATGTAGAGGCACTGAAGCATGGGCTGATGGAAAATATTTTCTGAATGAATTTATAAATCAAGTGTATCTACTTGGAAGCTTAAAGATAAAAGAAACTCTGTCTTGAAATATGACTTCTGGGCCTCGGAGACAGAGGAAAGCGGGGGGGGGGACCACTCACCATCCTTTGGTGATTGCAGATGATAAGAAAAGACAGATCCACTCTCTATATTGTTCATTAGAGCTTTGTCAAGCCGTACTTATTAGCTATCCTGTAGGGAGAGGCTTGCGATCCTTTCAATGAAATGCTCTCGTGCCTTTTGTACACACATTGATTTGGAAAGGAGGGGTTTGCACATAACACGCCGGCATGAAATGCAGCACACCCTTACCATGACTGTTTTAAATCTATGTTCGGGAAATGCCTTCTGCGCTAACTGGGGATAATTTTTTATATTGCAGGCAAAGACAGCTCCACCTTCCTCCCCACTGTTGTGCAAGGAGGGGGTGCTTTTAGGTGCATACAATTATACATGGTTTGGAGACAATGGAATAGGCCCCCTATTCTAAAAAATACTAAAATGCAGGGCCATCCAGTGAAATTGAATGTAGGGAGATTCAGGACAGGCAAAAGGATATGCTTGTCTAGCATTTCATCTTTCCCTTATCTGTTTCCCTCCCTGCCCCACTGTTGCTAATCCCCCCCTCTTTTTTTGCATAAAATCATTGGCCACTTCTGTGCCTTATTGGAGCAATTATTTTTCCTTGACCTTCACCCGTGGTTCTCATCCCTTTGATTTGCCCATATATCTGAAGGCGAACTTTGAAACCCTCCAGCAGAGGTCACAAAGCAAACAATGGTTTTGGAAATTGGCAGTCTGCCCTCTGAATCAGAGACCAGGTCAACATTGGCTTTTTCCTCTTCACTTCTTAATCCCTTTACGTAATTAACAGACATGCCACTCAATTACACTCAATTTTCACATCCCATTTAAAGGTCACTAGGTTCTACAGCCATCCTTAATATGGAACACTTTTTTAAAAAAAGAAAGAAAGTGTAGCTCTGCCCTGGTGCCTGCATTTCAAGCAGCCCCCCCCCCCCAACACACACACAATTCTTAGAATCAAGTTAACTCTTTAGAGAAGGCAGGTGTGTATCTTTGATAGGGATGTGGGAAAACTCCAACAAAAACAGAAACAGGGGCAGCAATTGCTGGTGTTCACTTGTCCATTCCATGTCCAGAATGCAAATTGATCCAGCAAATATGAATGGTATTCACTGTGGTTGTTTTCCATCTGTGAAAGATATGAAATCGATTACATTCCCCCCCCCCTTTTGCATCGTGTTTCCATTTAAAGGAATGCAGTGGAATAACATAATGAGATTGTAATTGATGAAGTGTTTGGATTTTTACGCTGTGAATTGCCCTCTGATTTTTTGATGAAGAGCGGTATACAAATTTATCAAAATAATAAATCAATCAATCAATAAATCCTTCCAGTAGCACCTTAGAGACCAACTCAGTTTGTCATTGGTATGAGCTTTCGTGTGCATACACACTTCTTCAGATACATACTTAATTACCTCAAATTAAGCCCGGTTTTTGACTGGGGAGGGCGGGGTATAAATAAAAAAATATTATTATTATTATTATTAAATATTTATCTTGCATAACTTCAGCATAGAGGACAGTGAGATGAATAACCTAACCTTTTGTGGAAGATGAACTGCAGCAGAATGGAAGCAGTGCCGTTTGAGGTGAATGCAGAACCACAATTCTCAGAGTGGTTTAATAATAATTTCTTCTTCCCAGGGGACTCTGAGAATTGAAGCTGTGCGAGTGGAATAGGGATCACCTAGCCAAATTTTAAATGCCTGCAACAACAACAAAAAAAAAACACTTCCTAATTTCACCAGTTCAAGCCATTCTCAAGGTGGCTTATGGCATTTTAAAAAATGCATAACTACAAGATTATAATAAATGAAACATTTAAAACTATGCAACCAAACTGATCAATTTCCAAATATATCACAAGATTTTAAATAAAGATGCAGAAAAACCATCAACCAACACAACCCCTCCCCAAAAACTCCAAACAACACTTCGGCCAAAGAGCTTGTTCAGCAAAAGCCCATCTTAACAACCACAATTCCCACATAGGACCATTGGGCTCTCTATATTGGACAAACAGGCCAAACCCTACGCCAAAGGATAAATGGACATAAATCTGACATCAGGAACCAGAAGACAGAAAAACCAGTAGGAGAACACTTCAATCTCCCAGGACATTCTATACAAGATCTCAAAGTAGCTGTCTTACTACAAAAGAATTTCAGAAATAGACTGGAAAGAGAAGTTGCTGAATTACAACTTATCACCAAGCTCAAAACCATGGAGGGACCTGGTTTGAACAGAGATATCGGATTCTTATCTCATTATACATGATAAGCGATCTTCAGCCATCTCAACCCTTGCTTTTTCATGCAAAACCATTTGCAGTCGTTTTCGGTCATCAACAGCTATCAGTCAGTCAATCACCCACTTCCACCACCCTTCTGAGTGATCCCCCCTCCCCTCCCCATCCCCACCCCTCCCCACCCCTTCTCTACATAAGTGCCTGGGGACTTCTATTTCACTGTATCTGAAGAAGTGTGCATGCACACGAAAGCTCATACCAAAATAAAAACTTAGTTGGTCTTTAAGGTGCTACTGAAGGAATTTTTTTATTTTACTTCGACCCAGACCAACACGGCTACCTACCTGTAACCATCTCAACATGTAACTATTTGTGAGAAATTAATACTTTGTTAAAGAGAACAAAATTAACCATTTAAAGACCCAGTATCACATGATTTCTAGACTGTTGCATAGTACATAAGCCTTCTTGAAAAAACTATGATCTTCCACAATACTGTACTGCAATACATACCCAACACGTTTTACCAGAGAGTCTGGAACAGATGTTCCCTAGGGCAAGGAGGAAGTGAAAGAACTTTGTAAGTTGCAAAACCAAAGGTACTAGAGCAATCCCCCTGCCTAATGCAAATCTGGATACTCTTACCACTCAGATACAATTTCTATAACAACAACAACAACAACAACAACAACAACAACAACAACAACAACAACTTATTATTTATACCCCGCCCATCTGGCTAGGTTTCCCCAGCCACTCTGGGCGGCTTCCAACAGAAACGTTAAAATATACTAATTTCTTAAACATTAAAAGCCTCCCTAAGCAGGGCTGCCTTCAGATGTCTTCTAAAAATCTGGTAGCTGTTTTCCTTTTTGACATCTGATGGGAGGGCGTTCCACAGGGCAGGCACCACCACCGAGAAGGCCCTCTGCCTGGTTCCCTGCAACTTGGCTTCTCGCAATGAGGGAACCGCCAGAAGGCCCTCGGAGCTGGACCTCAGTGTCCGGGCAGAACAATGGGGGTGGAGACGCTCCTTTAGGTATTCTAAGGCCATGAGCCAAGATATTGTTATTGCCATAAGCTCAAATATAGAGCTCATCAAACCTTGAGCATGATGTTCCTAAGGAACTTGGCCTGTCATTTTAAGAATGCCCCTAAGCACACTGATTCCAGAAATCTCCATATTCCTTGTAATAAGCAGCATTTCAAGCAGAGACTTGAGAAGACTTGCAAGGCCAAGGACAAAAGCTGTACTTTGAAGCTGCTGACCTCGATGTAGATTGATTAATGAGTGACTCTCACTAGCTAGGTGTTGCATGCCAGTGCGAGACCTCTGAGAGATGCAAATTCCTTTCTCTACATGATCAGTAACCTAGTCAAGTCATGCGAGACACATCCTGATTTGAACTAATAAAAGTCCTGGCAGAGGAAGCTCCACACCTGAGGCACTGCACTCTCCAGGAGTCATTTTAAAGCTCATTGACATGACAAATATAAGAAACATTCAGCTTAAATTTGCACACAGTAACCTATTTGCACACCATATTGCTTTGCACTCTTCAACATTGATGCTGTAATGGGTATTCTTCAAGACCCTAGATCAGGCATCCCCAAACTTCGGCCCTCCAGATGTTTTGGACTACAATTCCCATCATCCCTGACCACTGGTCCTGTTAGCTAGGGATCATGGGAGTTGTGGGCCAAAACATCTGGAGGGCCGAAGTTTGGGGATGCCTGCCCTAGATAATCTTCCTGCTTTGTTGTCAAACAGGGGTGAGAAACTTGTGGTTTGACCAAATGTACATTGCACCCATTGGACTACAATTCGCATCCAAACTCCCATTGTCCATGCTGGGTGGAGATGATGGGAGTTGGAGTCCATTCTGGAAGGCTGCAAGCTCTCACTTGGAATAGGCAAGAGCCTTTAAACATTTCCCACAGTTTTAAGAAGAAGAAAGCCACCAAGGGGTTGATGGACCTGGGAGAAGTGACCAGGTGTCTTTCCTGAGTTGTGAATTCAGTTTCACATACCCAACCCCCTTTTTGCTGGCTTCAGTTTGTAATGTGTAACAGCTGATAGTAAGTAAAGGAACCTGCTGAAACCTTGCAACTCTGCCTGTTTCCTTGAAATAAGTCAAATAAATCGCTCAGCAGCACTCTCCACCTCTGTTCTAGGCAAACTACTCCCCTGAACCTCAATGGTCAGTTTCCAGCTGTGGTAGAGTGCAGGAAAAAAATGGGTTTTCATTTATGGGCCTTTGAAGTAGCCTCCTTCATGGCAGTCATAGCATAAGGATATCTTAATAAGGAGCCCTTATATCTTGGCCCAGTTACTGAGCAATTGGGGGGAGTCTCTACTGATGGTCCCCTATGGCTTAGATGCACAGTTCATAACTGATAGAGGCCATGCATTCAGTAGAATGGCCAAAAGTCTATGGAGTTCCCTCCCAGCTGATTTTAGACCAAACTTCAAGTGCATGAAAAAGATTTTTGGATTCCAGCAATGATTTTAAGGTGCCATTCTATTTTATGATTACTTTTAATTGTTTTATTGGGTATGTTTACTGGGTATGTTTAGCGTGGGAAAGAGGAGACTCAGAGGAGATATGATAACCATCTTCAAATATCTTAAGGACCGTCACATGGAAGAGGGAACAAGCTTGTTTTCCCTTGCTCTGGAGGGTAGGACTCGAACCAATGGCTTTAAGTTACAAGGAAGGAAATTCCGACTAAACATATGGAAAAAAATCTGGTGGTAAGAGCTGTTCAACAGTAGAACTGTTTCCCTCAGGAGGTTGTGGACTCTCCTCCTTGGAGATTTTTAAGCAGATGTTGGGAAGCCATCTGCCATGGATGATTCCGCAGGGACTAGATGACCCTTGGGGTTCCTTCCAACTGTACAATTCTATGATCAGGGCCGGCCATAAGGCAAGGCTGGGTGGTGCAGGGCGCCAGGGGGCCGGGGTGCCAGGGGGGTGCTGCGCGGCTGCTCGCCAGACAGCCACAGTGGGGGGGGGGGCTCCGGAGCGATCTTCGCACCACGGCACCAGGGCGCCCAATATGTTTACGACGGCCCTGTCTATGATTTTATGGCCCCATTTTCTGCGGATTTCTTATTTACTTAGGTATGCAAATAATTAAGCAGCATAGAAATGTCTTAAATAAAATGAATACGTATGAAATGAGACAATCTACAGCAAGGAAGGCAGCCAGAACAAAGGTCTGAAATACAACTGGGTTTCAGGATCAATGCTCCAAATGATCAATCTGTTCATTACGGGTTGAGGTTTTTGCACTCCCTGAATCTCATCCTAATTCTCTGATACTTTGTGAATGCCCATTGCTCAGGGATGTTGCTGCAGCAGAGTTTATTTTGCCCTCCCAATCTTCATTTCTATGAGTCAGAAAGACAGCATCATTTATTCCCTGTTGATTTCCAAAACCCACAATTTCAAGATTTCACACAGGAATAAGTGAGGGGCCCATATGTTTTACCACCAAGCCAGGTCCTTCAAAAAGCAGTCCAGGCTTTCAAAGCATCAATTGGAAGATTCATTTAGAGCAAAGAAAGCTTTAAACCTTCCTTGCTAATGGGTGCTATATTTCAAATTGCTTGTCTCCTCCCACGGTGTGGGAGGTGATTCTGTTCTGGCAGCATAACTTTTGTCTCCCCAGAGGAGATCACTCTCCCTATGGAATTCACTCTGATTTCACTACAGGGATTTGCATTGAAGCCGTGGTTGCAGAAATATGTTTCTAAAGAGTGAATTTTTTTAAAAATGGGCCAATCAGTTTATAATGCAGGTGTAACTGTAGCTAAAGATGTAACATTGTTAGCAACTGGCAATTTCCCTCTGACACTTTAGCAGTTGTCAGTGATCACAGACACTGAAACATTATTCCAAACAAAAGTATTTCAACTTGGAAGCCATATAATAATTTTCTTAAATATATATATATATATGGTGGGCAACTTCCCTTAGTACAATCTCTGAAGCAGCTCAGTTTTAAATAAGGATAGGCAAATCTATCCATTGAGGACCAGTTTTATTAACTCATTTATTTACTCATTACTGATGTATTCTTCAATTTATCTGCAATTTTAAAAAATAAAATAAAATAATCACCTTGTTGTTGTTGTTTAGTCGTTTAGTCGTGTCCGACTCTTCGTGACCCCATGGACCATAGCACGCCAGGCACTCCTGTCTTGCACTGCCTCCCGCAGTTTGGTCAAACTCATGTTCGTAGCTTCGAGAACACTGTCCAACCATCTTGTCCTCTGTCGTCCCCTTCTCCTAGTGCCCTCAATCTTTCCCAACATCAGGGTCTTTTCCAAGGATTCTTCTCTTCTCATGAGGTGGCCAAAGTATTGGAGCCTCAGCTTCACGATCTGTCCTTCCAGGGAGCACTCAGGGCTGATTTCCTTAAGAATGGATAGGTTTGATCTTCTAGCAGTCCATGGGACTCTCAAGAGTCTCCTCCAGCACCATAATTCAAAAGCATCAATTCTTCGGCGATCAGCCTTCTTTATGGTCCAGCTCTCACTTCCATACATCACTACTGGGAAAACCATAGCTTTAACTATACGGACCTTTGTCGGCAAGGTGATGTCTCTGCTTTTTAAGATGCTGTCTAGGTTTGTCATTGCTTTTCTCCCAAGAAGCAGGCGTCTTTTAATTTCGTGACTGCTGTCACCATCTGCAGTGATCAAGGAGCCCAAGAAAGTAAAATCTCTCACTGCCTCCATTTCTTCCCCTTCTATTTGCCAGGAGGTGATGGGACCGGTGGCCATGATCTTGGTTTTTTTGATGTTGAGCTTCAGACCATATTTTGCGCTCTCCTCTTTCACCCTCATTAAAAGGGTTAGGGTTATCACCTAAAGTACGTATTTACATGTTCATTTCCTTTCCATGTTTAAATATCCGTTTTTGATATATTTAAACTGCTGAGAACTGCATCACAATATCCGAAGCAGCCTGAAATCTGTTGGCGGTTGTTGTTGTTGTTGTTGTTAACATTTTGATCTCTCCTGAAGGAGCCCTGATTGACAAACAACAAAGCAGTAAGACAGCACAATTGAAAACAAAATATGTAAAGATGTTTAAATACATTGTTGTTGTTGTTGTTGTTTGTTTAGTCGTTTAGTCGTGACCGACTCTTCATGACCCCATGAACCATAGCATGCCAGGCACTCCTGTCTTCCACTGCCTCCCGCAGTTTGGTCAGACTCATGTTGGTAGCTTCAAGAACACTGTCCAACCATCTCATCCTCTGTCGTCTCCTTCTCCTTATACCTTCAATCTTTCCCAACATCAGGGTCTTTTCCAGGGAGTCTTCTCTTCTCATGAGGTGGCCAAAGTATTGGAGCCTCAGCTTCAGGATCTGTCTTTCCAGTGAGCACTCAGGGCCGATTTCCTTTAGAATGGATAGGTTTGCAGTCCATGGAGCTCTCAAGAGTCTCCCCCAGCACCATAATCTTGCCATCTCATTTTTGACCACATCCAGCTTACCATTGTACATGGATCTTTCATTCCAGGTTCCTCTGCAATATTTTTCTTTGCAGCATTGGATTTTCCTTTCACTTCCTGGCACATCCACAACTGAGCGACCTTTCAGCTTTGGCCCAGCTGCTTCATCAGCTCCGAAACTACTTGTACTTGTCCTTCACTTTTCCTCAGTAGCATATTGGACACCTTCCGACCTGAGGGGCTCATCTTCCAGCGTCATAACTTTTATCTGCCTGTTGTTTTTGTCCATGGAGTTTTCTTGGCAGGGATACTGGAGTGGCTTGCCGGTTCCTGCTCCAGGTGGATCATATTTAGTCCAAACTCTCCACTATGACCTGTCCGTCTTGGACAGCCCTGCATGGTATAGCTCATAGCTTCTCTGAGTTATTCAAGCCCCTTCGCCATGACAATACAGTGATCCATGAAGGAGTTAAATACATTATGAACATCTAAAAACAATCACATGACCTCACAGCTTAGTTGTTGTTGTTTTTTAAGAAATTAATTTGGTGGGTTCTTTTTTTAAGGAAAAAGTGGAACACCAGAAGATGGTATTAACAATAAAAATATTCCATTAATCTTGGCTTTCACATTTAAATTAATGTAGGCAATCCATATGTCCAACCAGATATCCAAAGAAAATTGATGATTGTAAGCTGTATGTTCAAAGGTAGAAAGGACACTAAGATGTGCAGAACACAGTGTTTATCCTTCCATCCTTGCCGTATAAGACTTTTGCAACGTACGGTAGCTAGTAATTTTAAGGTTACCATGAACAGCATTTTTCAGGCCTCAGTTGCCTGGATGAACAGGAATGTATTTCAGTTCTTCCTAAATGCTAATGATGAGGGAGGGAGGGAGGGAGGCATACCTCACCAGGGAGCCCATTCCACAAATATGGAACCACTGTTGGGAAAGGTCCTGTCCTGGGACTTTAACAACTGGGATCTCCATGTACCCATCCACGTTTTAGATGGAGAGGTGCATGTGAGAACATTTCATATAGGAATTGGCAACACTTCCATTCTTCAATTATCCTTAATATTGACAAGTTTCCAACCCCCAGAGAACTCTCAGAAAACAAGTATCCTTTTTGTGTGAGTTCTCCTCTGGTGTGTAATATCACTTGTATGCTGATGGTGCCACAGGAACAGATTTTCTCTTGACACCCACCTAAAAGAATTGAAATATTCAACCACCACACAAACCAGTGATACCAAGGAACAAGGAAGGGTTTTAGAATTATTATGAGACCCCTATTCCACTCGGAGAGCTTCAATTCTCAGAATCAATCCCTCTTTCCAGAGAATTCTGGGAATTGTAGGTCGGGGGGGGGCATATAGATCTCCTAAACACTCTATGCACTGCTAATAAACAAAATACAGTTCCCAGGAGCCTTTTGAGGGAGCCATGACTGTTGAAAGTTGTACAATGTTGCTTTAAAGTATAGTGTAGATGAGATTTATGTCACATTGAACTGAAGGAGCTTGCTTCTGAGAAGACTCCCATAGGCTTATTTGCTTAGTTCAATTACGCAAAAGTCTTTTATTGTGTGTCTTTATGATAACTCCCCCTATAGAGCTCTCAGACTGACCATGGTGAAAACAGAGTTAGCCATTTCTTCATCAGAATCTTCTGCCTAGGGTTGCCACATTCCATACAACCACAGAATCTTAGAATTATAGAGCTGCAAAGAAGCCCCAAGGCTAATGTAGTCCAACCCCCTGCAGTGCAGGAATCACAGCTAAATAATTCCTGACAGATGACCATCTAACCTCAGTTTAAAAGCCTCCAGTGAAGGAGAGCCCACCACCTCTCATTCCGCTGTCCACCACTTACAGACAAAAAGTTCTTCCTAATATTTTGTTGGAATCTCCTTTTTTGTAGTTTGAATCCATTGGCTCAAGTCCTACCTTCTGGAGCAGCGGAAAACAAGTTTTCTCCATCTTCTATGCCCTGTAGATATTTGAAGATGGCAAGCATATCACCTCCCAGTCTTCTCTTCTCCAGGCTAATAATATCCAATTTTCTCTATTGTTCCTTATACGACTTGATTTCCAGACCAATGATCATCTTGTCCATTTATTTATTTATTTATTACTAGCATTTTCTGTAAGCACAGAATGCATCATTTAAAAATCAGGAGGAAGCCATTTTTATCAAGAAGCAATGTATAGCTTGGCCTTTAGAGGAATAATAATAATGATTAGAAAAAAAGTAAGGTGAGATTGTGAGCTCACTTTCTGTAAATAAGCTATTAAGAGGCTGGTGCTTTTCAGAGGCGCCAGCAAATGAGGTAAAATTAAGGTATTATAATAAACAAACGTTTTATTATGAACCAGACAGGCACCTTGCTATGCCAAGGGAGAGTAAATGAATGGAATGAAAGGAAATATCAATAAAATGCACGGGAAGACAAATGAGAAGAGTTTGTTTTTAGCCTGGGAATTTGTCAATTACTGAGCTAACCAAGCTTAACAAAGTAACACCCTCTGCCTGGATGAAGATAACTACCACAAATCACTGCATGCAGTAGAGGACCAACAGTGATGTGCTGAGACCACCAACTTATCCTTCACCACCTGATTGATTTCAACCCCTCATTTATATTCAGAGTGGCCCCTACCCAGCTCCATCCATCAGCCTCCATGCATCTTTTCATTCACAAGCAAAGTCAATGCAGAACTGAGATTAGGCATAGTGTTGTAAATTTTTACTTTGGTCAGCATGATCCTTCTTAGACTTGAAGACTGGGAATCAATTCAAGCGTCCATATTGCCCCATGATAGATCCAAATCGTGTGAAGTTGGCTATGCCCACCAGTACCATCTATGGTGCCTGTGAAAGCTCTCAGAAAATATCCCCTAAAACTTCCACAATACCTGAGAGACAATCTGTACTTCCTGGTCAGTTTCTGTTGCCATAGGATACCCACCACCCATCAGCTCAGAACAGGGGAGAGGTGCCAAGAGCTACTCTCGGTGGATGAGTGCAGCAATGACAAATGTAGGTGCTTGAAGGAGGTGCATATCTGCACCTTTGTGTGGCCTGTCTATTTTTCTACATTTTTAATAGTGGCTTCCATGGTGTGTAACAGTGTTATCTCACAGACCATGGCAGCCATAATTTTTTTAGCCATGTCCTTACAGCAGGGGTTGGCAAAGCTTAATGGCCATAGGCTGGATTACTCCCATGGAGATCATCTGTGGGCTGGACCGGCGGAGTGCGACACTGGAAATCGCTTCTGCGCATGCCCAAACGCTGAAAATCACACCTGCTCAGGCATGATTTTCGGCATCTGGGCATGTGCAGAAGTGATTGTCAGCACCTGAGCATGCACAGATGCAATTTCTGACACCACTCAGCGAGTCCCCACGCTGCGTTGTGCTGGTTTAGCGCAGCACACGGGGGACTCGTCGAGCTGGCGGCTCACTTCAGGGGCGGCTCGTGGGCCAGTAAAATGGTCTTCGTGGGCCGCATCCAGCCCATGGGCTGCACATTGCTGACCCCTGCCTTATAGCATCACTGATGCCCAGAGCACTTTATCAAAATTCCAAATGCAGCCACTGGCCTGAAGAAGTTGGAGACATCTAGTGTAGAGGCAGCACAAGGAACAGTAAGTGCAACCCAAGTCTGAGCCACAGTGCAAGATAGCAAGCAAGTCCGAGCCACAAGTTTTTATATGGTCCACAGAATATGTTCAGGACGGAGAGTAGAAAGGCTGACCATAACAGCCCAGTAAGCCACCTTGGTACCAGTTGAGCGGATTGAATCAGATTATGCTTCCAAGTCAAGCTCTCTCACCAATTGGTACTAATTGACCAGACTGAATTGGATTATGCTTCCAAATCAAGCTCTCTCTCTGCTCCTCCTGAGTAATCCGTGCCCTCCCCCCAGATGGCATTGGACTCCAACTCCCATTTGACCCAGCCAGAATGGCCACTGTTCTGGGATGTTGGGAATTGTAGTCCACCACCAACTGGAAGGCCACAAATTCACCATGACTCTCTTACTGGGTACAAACCAGAGTGGCTGGGGAAACCCGGCCAGATGGGCGGGGTATAAATATATATATATATAAAAAAACCATCTGCAGCTTCGACTGAACAGAAGCTGGATATGATAGCAATAGGTAAAACCTGGCTGGCATATCCAAAGTAACCCATAACTCATAATTAGAACTCTTGAAACAGCAATGTTTCAATGCAGCAACATGGTTTGAGAAACAGAGTTTTTGGAATTGATACGACAAGGCAGAGGATATATTATCTGCTCTTCAGAAGAGCTAAGGTAATTAGATTAGAAGTGGATGAGCCGCGTTAAGAGGATTCAAGTTGAGATGCTGCAAATGTCCATGATTCCCTACTTCTTATGCGTAAGCTGACTATTTGATGTTACTAATAGGGCTGAGATTGAATGCCTCCATCTTCTGCATGCTGTGAAATTTGGGACATGACGGGATGATTTTGGGAGTACGGCAAAAGGGAGAAGAGGTATCCCATCAACTTCAAGGAGTTCTGTCCATTGTCACACATCTTCTTTCCTTCCTTCCCTCCTTTTCTTTCAGCAGACTCAAAGGCAAAGGTAAGATGCTTTGAAGGCTTGATTTGGGGACTTCAAAGTTCCATATCACATGATATTATGGTGATTAACAGGTGTGGATCAAATTTGACTTCTGAGGCCAGTCCTGATCAGAATTTAGCCCATGATGCTGAAAGGAACCCCATGCCTGTTTTAATGAATATCATTCATTTTTTTGCTGCTGCATCACCCTGTTGACTCATGTTCAACTTGTGGACTACAAAGATCCTGAGACTCTTTTCACATGTATTACTGGAAAACCAGGTGTCCCCCATCTTATACTGGTGCAGCTGGTTTTTCCTGCCTAAGTGTAGAACATGGCATTTGTCCCTATTGAAAATTCATTTTGTTAACTTGCACCCAGTTCTCCAATCTGTTAAGGTCATCTTGAATCCCAATTCTGTCTTCTGCAGCAATAGCCACCTCTCCCACTTTGGTGACATCCGCAAATTTGATGATCAACTCCTCAATTTCTTCATCAATCATTTCTAAAGATATTGAAGAACATTTCCCCCAGGACAAAACCCTGCAGCACTATACTTGTCCTTTATCCAGGATGATGATTAGCCATTTGTGAGCACTCTTTGTGTTTGGCTAATCAGCCAGTTGCAAATCTATCTAACAGTTACCTCACCCAGCCCACATTTATCAGCTTCTGGGGAACTTTGTCAAAAAGCCTTACTGAAATCAAGGTACACTATATCCACAACATTCCCCTGATTCACCAAACTTGCACTGCTATCCCCCCAAAAAGAAATGAGATTTGTCTGGCATGACTTGTTTATCAGAAACTCACAGACTGACTCCTAAATTATCTATTCTAGGACCTTTCCTGGTGTCCACGTCATGTTGACAGGTCAGTAGTTACCTGGGTCTTCTTTTTCTCCCTTTTTGAAGATGGGGACATCATTTGCCTGCATCCAGTCTACAGGGACCGTGCCTGTTCTCCAAGAATTCTCAAATATTATAGACAGAAGCTCTGAGATTACACCCTCGGGTGCCTTTAGATCCCTTAAGTGCAGCTCATCAACATCTAATTGGTGCCAAATATCAGGAGATGGGGGTGGGGTGGAGGCAGAGGGGTGGAGGCAGATTGAGATAGATGGAGCAGAGGTTCCTTTGAAAACTTAACAGTTATGAAATGGTCTGAGGGATGCCTTTTTTTAAAAAAAAAAACCATCTTCTTGAGGTTAGCCATTCTATGTGTCGACTGTGACTACTAAATATGTATCCAAAACCTTGTTGCAAATGCCCCTGGGGAAAACAGTCCTCAGGACATTATACTGGAGAAAGGATGGTTGCACTCCTGAAAAAAATTTCCCCTAAATATTATTTCCTGGAGAATTGCACACATCATCATGGAATGTATGTCACTTTGGGGAACGCAGCATCACACAAGCAACACAGTTCAGTCTCTCCAATATCTAGTACATGTTTGAGAAGTAAAAATAAGGTTGAGGGTAATTTATTTATAGGAATCGTTAAGCATCTGAGACACAGCAAAGACCCAGTGGGACCAAAGAGGACTGCCTGGCAGTGTTCAAACAAGGCCTGTGGACAAATGGGGAGGTGACCTGGAATATTTCTTCACTCTCACTCTGCTTTCTGCTTAAAAGCTTGAAGGTCACAGGGAGAGGAGATCAAGACCGTAACTCAATTGACAAATGTATAAAGTGCTCACCACTCTTTTTATTTTTAATACGTTCCCTGGCTAGCTGAAGTCACAGTCAGATATTCCCCTCACAGCTCACCAGGGCAATATTCCATTCATTAATTTTTATTTCAGATTAAGGGGAATGAGAAAAGGGATTCAGAGGAGAGCTGAGAGGGGATAAAAGGTCTGCAAAGAGAGTTACAGGAGAGAAAGCTGGAAGAGTCAGGTATATATTTAGCCTGAAGAGGAGATTATTAGGCCATGGGCAATTTGACAGTTTTCAAATATGCAATAGATGGCACATGTGGGATGAAAAGAAACATCTCTAATCTCAAGTTTTGACATTACTTATCTCATTATTAGATGATGACCCTGGGGGCACACTGCTTATACTTTAAAGTATCGCCATAAGGTTTGATGTCAGCATCCCCTTCTCTCTTGGTATGTTAGCTAGCACCACAAGAGGTCATTACAGGAATCATAAGATCAATGAGCACCCCCTTCTCTCTTTCTCTCTCTCACATTCACCTACCCTCCCAACAGTGGTATCACTGTCACTTACTGCAATGGGGCAGGGGGTGAGACAGGGTTGTGGTGAGTTCAGGGCTTCATGGGTGCACCTGCAGAGACAATCAGTCATTCCACCAGTACACTCACACAAACCCAGTCTTCACCACTGCCCTTCCCAATCCCTGCAGAATCCTTTGCCCTCTTCTCAACATTAGGGTAAGCTGAAAACCTGCACCCACTAAAATTCTAAAGACATTCCAATGTAACCTGAGAACAAGGCAGAAAAATGGAAGCCTCTTTTGCAGGGGAAGATTCTATTATTATTATTATTATTATTATTATTATTATTATTATTATTTAGGAATTGGGGGACAGCACAGCAGTCCTCCTTTAATCATTATTTAATATCATTCATTTTAGCCTCTGAAGATTGATGGCAATTGCTGGGCCTTGGTTTTGTCAGGGTGGGGGGTTCGAGCCTATTTGTTCTGGTAATTGAATTGGTTGCCAGTGGCTAGCTTGTGTTTGTTTTATGCCAAATTTAATATTTGGGTGTTGTTGTTTTTTGCTGAGTCCCCACCCCCACCCCCCTCAAATTGCTGCTAGGTTGAATTTACTGTTGAGATGTTGTGTCCATGCTGCGTGGAATTTTGATAATAGACTCTTCTTGTATGTTGCCAGGAGGAAAGTTGATATTGCAAAACTCATAAATGGAAATAATAAATTAAATAAGGCCTTGTTCAGCTAGGCAGGGGAAGAAAGTGCTGGACAGAAAGCCAGTAAAGAAGCATGGATTGCCTCTCTTGATTTCTTAGAAATTTGCTCCTCTCTTCAAAACAGCATGAGACACTTACCTAGCCCTGAATTGCCTCCTAAGAGATTTTATCTTGCTCCACCACTTCCAATGACCCTGTGGCGAGAAGGGTTTGTTGGAAGTGGTGCCTGTCCTGCAATCACCTTCCCACGAACTCTCCATCCAGTCCTGATGACGTTACTGTCTTTACAAGAATCCTCTCTTTCTTGCAAACTTAAATTTATAATGAGCCTTCTTGCTTCCATCAGAAAGTAAGCCGAACCATTTCAGGCTGAAGGGGAGCGCTCGAGAGTACACATGCTCCCCTCACATAAAACTCTCCCTATTTATAATGATTCTGCTCAGGGGAAAGACTTAATTATGTGCCCTTAAAATGCTACTTTGGTGTGGACAGGAGTAATAATAGTTCATGTGATGGTGAGAAGAGCACTAAAACTCTAAATTCCCTACCTGCAAAGTGAAATGGCAGAGCCCAGCAACACATGACTCAGGTAAGGCCAGTGTTGCTAGATATCCAGATTTCCTTGTAACGTGTGCCAGAATTTAAGGTCATCATATGAGTGATGAGATCCCCTCCCTGCTGTCTGAAATGGTACAGCCCACAGTTGGTGCATTAGATGGTAGAAGTGTTGTGGTGATTCTTATGTACATGCTCAAGAATAAGGTCACTTGCCTTCTTGAGCACTTTTGTAAGAACTTAAGAGCCCCACTGGATCAGACCAAAGGCCCATCTAGGCCAGCAATCTGTTCTCACTGTGGCCAGGCACATACCTATGGGACGCCCACAAGAAGTACCTGGGTTCAACAATGGCCCCTTTGTATGATACTCTCTTTACTTCTCACTGCACCCCATGCCCAGGCTATGTCATTTACCCTGATTTTTGTCCCCTCACTCTTTCCTCTCATAATTCTCAGTGCATATCACTGGGGGTCCATCATTGAAATAGGGTTGAGGTTCTCGGTCAGGGCAGAGAGAGAGGTGGGTACAAAACATTGCGTAAAGGGGGAGTTTGTGGCTGCTCATTTGACAGAGGTCCAAAGTAGTCCAGCCCCCTAAATAAGAAAGTAAGCAGCAAGAAGAGGAGTGGGTTCTTCCAGGATCCAGGATTTGCTGCCAACTCCCCAAAAGGTACAAAGAAATAGATTTGTCAGAAAGGTGCCTTTAAGTCTCCACATTGCTCCGATCTTCCAAAGGATATTGAAGCCGCCCTGAACTCCAAACCACTTGGGGAAAATAGACCAAAGTATTATCTTGGAATGGCATGAAAAGACTTCCTCTGCTACTTTGATTTGTGTAATGTATGCTGTAGGATTAGACATCGTAGTTAATTAAGCTCATTAAAGTAGATGAATATGAGATGAAAAGGAAAAATATAAGAATGCAAATGGAGAACAAGTTGCACACAAGAGGATTATTTTCATTCCAGATTATCAATTTTAAGGTAGTTTGGGCTTTTATTACCCTGAACAAAGGAAGCCTTTGGATTGCAAAGCCTTTCAGAAATGGTTTTGAGGGTGTGATGAACATTATAAGCTCACATCATATGAACCTTGGGGTTTCTTTCAATTCTACGAGTCCATGATTCACCCGTGACTCACGGGACATTTCACTGTCTCTGAGCACTTTAGGGCACATAGCTAGCTTGTGCTTGAGGCCCGAGTAGGCTACTTAGGACTGCCTGCCCTCAGACCTCAAAACCTATGTCAGAAACTGAAGGGCATAGGCATGTGCAATGTGGATTGGCTGGGCACCTGAAATTTCCTGACTATCCTCTTTTCTGGGGTTTGGAGGAAGTAATAGCAATATGCATAGGAAGGCAGATCAGGAAGCTGGACAGCTCCCAGTGTCATGAGTTTGTTCACCAGATCAGGGTCCCTGAGGTCAATTTCTGGAGATGAAATTGGGAATTTGGGGGGAACAAGGTCCATCAGCATAGCTACAATTCATCTTGGACTCACAGCTGTCCATGGAGTCACAGGTCAATTCTGTGCCCAGGACAGCTGTCTACCAGCCCCATCTGGAACGCCAGCTGAGACCCTACCTGCCCACAGACTGTCTCACCAGCGTGGTGCATGCTCTGCTTATTTCCCGCTTGGACTACTGCAATGCACTCTACATGGAGCTACCTTTGAAAGTGACTTGGAAGCTACAACTAATGCGGCAGCTAGACTGGTGGCTAGGAGTGGCTACTGGGACTATATAACAACGGTCCTAAAGGATCTTCACTGGTTCCCAGTACATTTCCGAGCACCATTCAAAGTACACCTTTAAAGCGCTCCTTTAAAGCACTCAACAGCTTCAGCCTGGTATACCTGAAGGAGCATCTCCACCCCCATCTTTCAGCCAAGACACTGAGGTCCTCCTCTGTTTTTTTATAATACTTTTTATTAGTTTTTTATATAGACACAAACAAAACACAACATTATGTATATAATCTGTCCCTCCATCCTCCCTCCCCCCACCAGTCCACTTCTGCCACCAGTAGGACCAGTAGGCGTTGAGAGCTGAAGGGGTCCATTTTAAGGCTGAGTTCATCCTCCACCCCTCCTCCACCCCCAGCCCCCCCCTGCCACCAGGAGGCCAGGTGCGGAAGAGTAGCATGGTTTGGGTTTCCCCCAGCTGTACCTTAGACAAACACATATAAAACAAACAAATAAATTTTCCAATTCTTACATCTTAACATTGTACTTATGGGTTCCTTGAATCTCTTCTTTCTGGTCTTCTTAATTTCTTAACATAATTATGGCGGATTTTCTATTCTTGACTAAAATATTTTCCTTTAAATATTCACTTTATCCTCCTCCTTCTTCGTGCCCCCTCCCCACGGGTCCCCTCCTGCCACGAGGGGAACCCATGAGGTGCGGCCTTCCAAAGGAGATCCATTTTTGTGTCTGGGTTTCCCTCCCCCCTCCTCCCCCCTCAGAGCACCCCCTGCCACCAGGTGCTTCCGAGTAAAGAGAGGAAGAAAGGTGGCTCTCTGCCCAGACACCTATCAAAACATAAGCATTTAATACAAATCTAAAATTCCTTTCCCCAGCCATTCTTCTCTCCCTCCAGAAAACTCCATTTTTGTATCCACTCCTTTCTCTAATCTAGATCTTAACAATTTACTTTTACTTACCCCCCTCCCCCCCGGTACCTTTCCCCCAATCGGATCAACATTTCCTTTAACAAGCCAAGATTTCAGAAACCGTTGTTCATTCAGCCTAAATATCTCTTAGCTAAAAAATTTCACCCCACCCCACATCTTTCCCATTTCCCAATCCAAGCCTCTGTCTCCCCCTCTTTCTGCCTTTCCTTTCCCTCTATTACACATCTCCAAATTTCAGTCCCTCCAGGGGTCTTCTTTTCTTGAATCTTTATTTCATTTTGTTGCTCCTTGATCTCGTCTTCTTTCTTTCCAAGTCCTTGTTGTACTTCCTCCAAAACCTGTTTTTTGTAATCCAACTCAATTTTAGCAGTATCAATTTCTTGCTCTTTAATCTTAAACTGGCTTTCAGCATTGTCCTCTAAGTCCTGATCTTGAACCAAAGTCTCTGTACATGTTGAACTGGAGTGTTGCAATGTCCTGTGAATATCCTTCAAAATTCCCAAATAGTTCAACACCGCCTCCTGGAAGTTTGGTGAATACATTGTTTTCATTCCTTCTTTTAACCACAAGCAGGCAGGAGATTAGGGGACAGAGCACACTGGAAATTTCCATTCACCACACGCTCTCCTCCATCTTGGCTGATCCTTCCATTGTCTTTAACTTTTCCACATATAAACCATATCATAAGTCCGAATGCTTTACCTTTAGCATATTCATGTAGCCAATTAAACTTTCAAAAACTCTTTGTAAATTTTTCTTGTATTTTGACAGCTTTGACAGCTTTGACAGCTTTGACAGCTGTCAAAGCTCTTTCCCCCTTTGCACTCTTGCTGTTCCTCAAGGGGTGCCGGCTCCGGGGCTTGGGAAGGGGTAAAAAGCCATTCTTTCTCTTGGGTTGCAAAAGCAAATAAATTTCCTTTTGGCTTTGGAATATTTAGTGCGCCTCTTAATTAACCATTAGGAAGAGATCGACTTCCGGTTTTTTGGAATCTCTCCCTATTTTCCAAATTATTTTTTTAGAGTCCAAATGGAGATTTCACTTACTTTGTAGAAATCTTTTTTTATTTTCTTGGAAGAATCCGCTGCTTGCAGGCTAAGGACTCGGAGCTTCACTTCAAGAAGGTAAGATGATTCTCAAAATGGCTCCCGCGACTCCACTGCGCTGGCTCTCGATCGCTCTACTGAGCTCTCGGGCAGCGGAGGAATCGCGTCGGGAGCAGCAGCTGGGCGGCTATGCCACCGGGACGCTCTTCCCGGTGTTTTTGCGGGGAGTCCGCTCGCTCTGCGGACTTCCCCCCCTCTCCGTGATGCCAGGGACTTCGGAGCGCGAAGTCCCTGCGTCCTATTCCGCCAGCGCGACGGACCGGAAGGTCTTCTGCTGGTTCCCTCACTGGAAGAAGCCAAGTTACAGTGAACCAGGCAGAGGACATTCTTGGTAGTGGCTCCCTCCCTGTGGAACACCCTCCCTTCAGATGTCAAGGAAATAAAGAACTACATAACTTTTAGAAGACATCTGAAGGCAGTGCTGTATCAGGAATTTTTAATTGTTTAATATTTTACTATGTTTTATGTATGCTGTCTCCTGCCAACCTAGCAGTTCGAAAGGACGTCCAAGTGCAAGTAGATAAATAGGTAAGGTAGGAAGGTAAACGGCATTTCCATGCGCTGCTCTGGTTCGCCAGAAGCGGCTTTGTCCTGCTGGCCACATGACCTGGAAGCTGTACGCTGGCTCCCTTGGCCAGTAAAGCGAGATGAGTGCCGCAATCCCAGAGTCATCCCCAACTGCTGTAAGGTGCCCAGATTGGCTGAGGAAACCCAGCCAGATGGGCAGGGTATAAATAAAATAATCACCACCACCATCATTTTTCCACCTCCAATTTTTTGCCTAAACCCTCAGCTCACATTCAATTGGTTTCAGGGATCCTAAACCCCCCCCCCAAAGCATCTTTAATCCTGCCTACCTAGATTCTGTTAGCTATGGCTCCTGTTTTGGATTGCACAGTGTAAATAGCACCTTTATTCCTTCCCTTGTATCTGCAATCTTGCAAACAACACATAGAATTAGTCACATTACCGAGAGAGACAGGTGTGACCCGCTAAGTTTCCCATGTGTCATATTCACATATCAATCTAAGCTGCAGAGGACACGGATACAAATCACACATCAAAACAATTCTCTTCTTTCATTACATGCAGCGGAAACACTTTTTCTTCTGGACAACTGGGATGTAATTAAAGCCACAAAGAAAAAGTTGCCAACATTTCTGACACTTTTGAGAGGTGTGCAGTCCTTATGAAAGACAGATTTGTGGAGTGTTAAAAGCTGCAACTGCTACAAAACCTCCTCTTGCTTGAAATCAAAACTTTGTGATGGAGCAATAAGGCAGGTCTCACTCCATTAAGAGCAAGGAGGTCCATTTTATTTCCTTAATTTAATGAATGAAATGAAAGCACCCATCATTCATTTTAATTTGTTGCACTGTCTTCCATCAGTTCAGCCCATCCTGTGACCTTCTAAGTCAAACATAGCCCAAGGAACATAAACTAAACAGGGCTTTTTTGTGGGATGACTGCACAAAGAGGGAGGCATAAAAAGAAAAAAGAAAAACACTTTTGAATCAGTTTGGTATGTGTTTATTTAATTTATTAGCAAAGCAAAGCATGGATGATCTCCATTTGATACTTCACAAAATGAGCTGGTTTTTGCTCCCTGCTCTGGAATGAAAAGGGCAAATGAACTTCAGTTTTCCCTCTCTCATAGACACTTAGCCCTCAATATGGACAAATTTTGACTTCCCATTTGATATGAAACTTACATTTCTTTCAGCAAGTTCAAATCATGGCTGAGCAGGGATTTGAACTCTGGTTTTCCAGGCTCTAGCCCAACACTCAAACCACTAATGTGGTACCTCGGTTGTCGAACGTAATCCATTCCGAAACTTATGACAACCGAAGTGCAATGAGCGGTCGGCAAATTCCATTGAGAAAATGGAGAAATGCGCCTTGGAAGCCGCTCAACTTCTGAGGCATGTTTGAAAATGGAAGCATTCACTTCTGGGTTTTCAGAGTTCAGGTTCAGGTGGTATTTCTCAAAGAATAATTTTGTTCTTTGGGCTCCTCAAAAACTGTTGGATAATTTCAACACCACCACTGCTCCAAACCCATGAACGGGGTTGATAATCTGTGGATCCAGCTCCACGTATTTTAATATTATTCAAGAAAGCAACTTGTCTCCTTCTTCCAGTGTGCAAGCCCTGCCATGCAGCCCTGGTTAGTTCCAGCAAGGGTCCTAATTTTGCCTGCATGGCTATTTCAAACCACACCCACCTGCCCCACAGCTGACATCCTGAGACATCAGGAATAGGACAGGTAAAGATTCAGAGGAACAATGGAGATATCAAAGTGTGCTATTGACTGTTCCTTAGCAAGCAGAGCTCACTGGCTATGCTAATCCACTGACTGGCATTTACACCAAGTTCCTTTGAAGTGTTCACCTGATGTCACAATGACACTAGGTGATTGGCCAGTACACAGTTCCTCCCACCAATCAAAAATGACCCTCAGTTCTTCATCTGACCATTTAGGTGAGAAGGTTCCCTCATCAATGCCTTAGGCAGCCCTGTTTAGGAAAGCTTGTAATGTTTAATGTTTAATAGATGATTGTATTTTAATACTTCTGTGGGAAGTCACCCAGAGTGGCTGGGGAAACCCAGCCAGATGGGTGGGGTATAAATTAATTATATTATTATTATTATTATTATTATTATTATTATTATTATTATTCCATATTCCATCTGCTGTTATGAACTAACCATACTCTTTCATTCACCATTAAGTGAACATGAAATTTATCAGAAGAGAAGATTCTGGAATAGAAAAGTTCTGACTCTTAAATATTTTAGTCTCATATATATCTCTGCCCCCCCCTCCAGAAGATATTCAACAAAATGTCCACCTTGTACCATAAGCTAATAGAGCTGGAGAATCTGGGGATGCCATCTTCGCTCATTGCTAATATCTGATTAATGTAACATTTTTGGGGCATAGTCTCAGAAGCATGAGGGACACATTTGTGTTTTGCCTGCCTCCAGCTGTGCCTTCTGCAACACACCAACTCCATTTCAGATTGATGTGTCGAACACTTCAAACTTGACTGGATCTCACTTATTTTAAATAAGTCTGTTAGAACAAAAGTTCTTGGCTTTTTGTAATTGGAATATAATTTTTTAATGGAAAATAATATTATTACAGAAGCCGCTGTTTCTTCTAATTGCATTTCAGATGCATTCCTGTCACCTCCATTTTGTCAAGAAGCGAATCGTCTGAAATTGGCAAGGTCTTTTTTAATCAGTTCAAGTTGGGAATTGATGTCATGATGAACCCGGTACATCTGTCCATTATTGAGCAAATTGCATGATTATTAATTTCACCTCCATTTGGTTTTATTCACAAAGCATCTGAAATTGCAGCACTACTTTTTTAAAAAGAGTGTTAAGGAGGAAGCTCCAGTTGTCCAAGACATCAAACCACCATCACCCCAGCTTATTTCCAGTGAAAGTTTCTCAGGACTGTTTCAGTTCTAAAAGAGGGAAGGTAGAATGGACACATTTCTAACACTTAGGTAAAGTTTCAAAGGTTATTAGAAGGACAAAAAGCTGCCAGACCAGGGCAGAAAGAGGATGTGTGGACAACCTATGCCAGATGTATTGTGCTATATCCAGTGTAGTGCTACATTAAAGTCCAGGTAGGAGAAGTGATCGACACTTTCCAACATTACACCATTGAGTTGTACTTATAAATGCCAACTCCAACTCCTTAAAAGATTCCATCAATGTTGTCTGAAAATTTTTACACATCAGTTGGGAAGACAGGTGAACTAATGCCAGTGTACTGGAAGAAGCAAAGATCACCAGTGTCAAAGCTTCAACATCAACTTCATTGGACTGGTCATGTTCTTCCAAAGCAACTACTCTACTTACTCCAAACTTAAAAATGGAAAGTGTAATGCTGGTGTTCGACAAAAGAGGTTTAAAGACTCCCTCAAGGCAAATCAAGCAAAATGTAGTATAAACACCGACCACTGGAAAACACTGGCCCACGAGTGCTCCAATTGGAGAACAGCCTTTACCAATTGGACATTGAAGACGCTCAAACTCAGGATGAAAGGGAGAAATGTTCTAAGAGGGTAGCACGCTTGGCACACCCTCACCGTGATCAACTCCAGCCCTGAAACCTATGTCCCCATAGGTGGATGTGTGGATCCAGAATTGGCATCCACAGTCACTTACGGACTCACTGTTAAGACTGTGTTCATGAAAGACAATCTTACTTGGCTACGAGTGATCACCAGAAAAGAAGAAAGAGATTAAAGTCACTTAGCAGCATATTTGTTGTGCTGGTGGAACATTGTTGCATAAGGGGAAACCCAAGTCCCTTGCTGAATATTGTGGTGTAACCTGTTGTTGCACGACAAGAACCAGCTGTTGCAAGACAAGCTTGCACTAGCACAACTCATGCATTGGGATTGTTTGTCAAGCAACCTTTAAACTCTGCCATCTGCTAATACAAGGGATATTGTGCTAGTGAGCAGAGAACATTGGATATGCTCCATTCCCCTTATTCATGCAGCTACTGAATGAGCTGGTCATAAAGAAGAGTAGCATCTATGAAGAGCAGGTGCTATCCCTCCCTTCTAACATACTCGCTGGCCAAGTGGTGCTGCAGATACACAATCTCCATTGGCTATCTGTGTGGAATAAATCTGTAGTTTGTGAAGGCCTGAACTGGGATTTTTGGAGCAGTTACCATATGTGGCCACAAGTGGCACCAGTTTCAGAAAATACTAGAATACTATTGTCCAAATAGCATTTGGAGGTAGATGCCCATAAGTCCTTATTTTCTCTACATATCTTAGATACTGTTGGAATACATAGATGCACTTGTGTATGAAGGAATATCTAGGCTGGGCAAAATCCAATGTAGAGGACACTCTCTTATATGTGTGGATGTATGAATTGTGGTGGCCCAAAGCATATTTCAGAGAGAGCACCTGCAGTTTTTGTTTTTTTATAGTCTTACGATGCCATTATGCATTTATGAGCATTTCACAAACAGGATAATTCTGACTGAAGAACATTATTGCTTATCTTGAAGCAGGGAGTCCACTAGGCATAGAAATACATGGCATGAGAAATCCTTAAGTTTATTTGGGATTCAAGAATATGTGATCTTTCATTCTTCCTTTAGTCTTCCAAACGTTTAAGCCAATAAGGAACTGGGAACTCATAACTTTAGTTGTGATTCCTGCCTTGGAGGGAATTGGATGAGACTACCCTTTGGGTCCCCTCCAGTTCTTCAATTCTATGATTTTTATTGTGCTGCCTTCACATTTATTTGTCATTGTATACCTAAAGGTAAAGGTAAAGGGACCCCTGACCATTAGGTCCAGTCGTGACCGACTCTGGGGTTGCAGCGCTCATCTCGTGTTATTGGCCGAGGGAGCCGGCGTACAGCTTCCAGGTCATGTGGCCAGCATGACTAAACCGCGAACCAGAACAGTGCACGTGCTTTTGAACTGCTAGGTTGGCAGGAGCTCACCCTGTTGCGGGGATTCGAACTGCCAACCTTCTGATCGGCAAGGCCTAGGCTCTGTGGTTTAACCCACAGCGCCACCCGCATCCCCATTGCATAACAACCAGTATGCTATTTCTTCATTAAGCTGTGAACAGTAAAATCAGTTACTGTATATGTGGTTTCTTGTTACAGCTAACCTGAGAAAAAAGCACTAAGAGGATTGAGAGGATGTTAACTCAACTCTCAGTGGAACTGAGTAAGATCTAGCCAGCATTCAAATTATTTCTGGTCTAAAATCATTATGTTAACTTGCACTTCAGGGAGGATGTATAAGAGGAATTATTTTCTTAATCTACTAATAATACTAGGCATAATAACCCCAAATCAATATACGGTTCTTAGATTAGTCTTCATTTGTGTTCATTCTGCTTTCTAGAATAGTGGAATCATGGCTGCATGTAGGGAAGGATGAATTTATCAATTCTGGTATCTCTCGGTTCTTCACTTATCGAATATTAATTTCAGTTCAACATATTTCATGACAATTTGTCATTGTCACGGTGGCCGGAGTAGGCTACTTCAGAGTAACGACTCTACACAGCTCTGCATTTTATCTTTTATTGGTGCTGAGTATTTACAGTGCTGATGGCAGTGCTATTTACAAAGACACATCTGTTCAGCTTGAATCAGAACCTCCAAGTGGCTTTTGGCGCGTCTTGCGCCAGCATAACAACTTGGGGAGACCCATCCTCTTCCCCCGACGCTTTCTGCACAGTTCCGGAGTTGGGGGGACTGGTCTGCCCCCTTCCTTCCCCCTTCCTGTCCCACCTGGGACGATGGCTCTTCTACCCTGCCAGAGCCTTGGACACCACTTCCTGTTTCCCCACTTGAGCTGGAGCTTTCCCTCTTTTCAGCCTCGCTCGGGGCTGGGCTGGAACTCAGGAGGGGAGGGGCTTCGCAATATCCCTTGCCCCTCACAGTCATTTATTGTAATTTTTTATTTTAAAAATCCTCATGAAAATTCATTCGCATTTTAGTGCAAATTTCTCCCAGTGAACACATTTTCCTACACAGTTTTGAATCACATATCCATTTATTGACCTCACTTCCAAAGGTGCACACCTCCATTGTCTCCCGAGACAGACAGATGCCAACCAACCTGGAACTTGATTGGGGAAATGAAAAACTGAAATGAACAGATTTCTCCTTTACTAGCAGAGATATGGGTTCAATGGGAGAGTGTGTCCTCTGCATGCAAAAGGTGCATATTGAATCCCTGGCATCTCCAGGTAGGGCTGGGGAAAGACTTTTGACTGAAATCCTGTAGACTTGCTTTCTCTTCCTCCTGCTCCTCCGCTTTCTGACCTCCCCTTATGGAGAAAATCCCTCTTTAGTGCTCAATCAGAGGTTTTTCCCTGGGAAAGGAGTAGAGCAGAGAAACAACCACTTGGACCCATGCTTTCTAGATGTGGGAGAAGCAGAAATGTGGATGAACCCATAGATAATTAAAATCAGCATGTTGAGGGAGCCATAGGTCTATGAGGCATCTCTTAATAACCCTCAACGCACTGAACAAACTGCAGTTCCCATGATTATGGTGGGGCATGGTTGTTTAAAGTGATGTAACTGTGGTTTGAATGCATGGTGTGGATATGAGGATAGTTGAGTTTAAAAACAAATAAGTATTGGAAGGAAGACGGGCATAATCCATCAACATTGAACACCTGGAAAGCAGACTGAGAAGGCAACGAGGTCACCTGGTCACAGTCTCTACAGAATTCAGTAGCCAGGTTGCTCACTGAGGCAAGGTTTGAACACATTACACTGATCTTGGCCTGACTGCCCAATTCAAAGTGCTGGCTTTGACCTAGAAAGCCTTAAAAGGCTCAGGACTGCAATTCCTCAAGGACCACCTCTCCCCATAGGAATTGACCCCGACTGTGATCACCATCGGAGACCCTTCTTTGTGTGCCTCCTCTATGAGAGGTTCGGAGAGTGGCAACATGAGAATGGGCCTTTTCTGCCCTGGCTCCCCGTTTGTGGTATGCTCTCCCCAGGGTGGTTCGCCAGGCACCTTCATTATACACCTTTAAGTGTGATGTGAACATGTTCATTTTCAGCCAGGCCTTTGCCTGATTAACATTCAATGTCCTTTTAAATGTGTTGGTGGTGGTGGTGGGGATATTGATTTGATTTGTTTTGCTCTTATTTTTTTCTCTATGTATTTTGTGTTTTTATTTTATATTTTTATGCTCTGAACCGCCCTGAGATCTTTGGATGAAGGGCAATCAATCAATCAATCTTTCTCTTTAAATTGTAGCATTTATTTCTAAATGAACACCTATGCACATGAATTAGTATACAGTCATACCTCGGTTTAAGTATGCCTCGGTTTGAGTATCCCGAGTTCTCCGTGGACCCATCTGGAATGGATTAATCCACTTTCTATTACTTTCAATGGGAAAGTTAACTTCAGGTTAAGTGCGCTTCAGTTTAAGTACAGACTTCCGGAACCAATTACACTCTACCTCAGGTTAAGTACGCTTCAGGTTGAGTACTCCGCGGACCCGTCTGGAACAGATTAATCCAATTTCCATTACTTTCAATTGGAAACTTCGCTTCAGGTTAAGTATGCTTCAGTTTAAGTACTCCACGGACCGTCTGGAATGGATTAATTCACTTTCCATTACTTTCAATGGGAAAGTTTGCTTCAGGTTAAGTGCACTTCAGGTTAAGTACAGACTTCCAGAACCAATTACACTCATACCTTGGGTTAATTATGCTTCAGATTGAGTACTTCGCGGACCCGTCTGGAATGGATTAATCCACTTTCCATTACTTTGAATGGGAAAGTTCGCTTCAGGTAAAGTACACTTCAGGTTAAGTACAGACTTCCAGAACCAATTGTCTTTGTAAACCGAGGTACCACTGTATACATATTTTATGTTAACTGGTGTCCTTTTCGCCCCCTCTCTCTTTTGGCAGTGTTCTTTCCCAGAGTACACAATGATCTAGGCAGGTCAATTGCCTGCCACATAGGGAAAAGCCATTGCCAGCATAAAAGCAGCTTCTTGTGCATTAGTTGGTCTTGGCTCAGGTTTAGGGGCCAGAAACCAAGGGATCTGTAATCTGGGTCATGCAATTACTGTACAAGGGAGTGGGTGGCTGAATATAAACCTTGTTCCATGCCCAGAAAATCATGTTGGCAGCCGTGTGCCCAGGTGCTATTATTCACTCCTAAGAAAGAAAGAAAGAAAGAAAGAAAGAAAAAAGTCAGCTTATTTCTTCCCTATTTATATGCCTTGTTGTTGTTCTTTCATTTGAACACACTCACAACCGTTCCATTTCCAGCATGGTGCCAGAATCAATGGAGGTGGGGATCGATATGTTGTAGCTGGCCAAAGGAACTGAATTACAGAGGTTTTAACAGTGGCTGATTTGACACGTCTCAAACGACATTTCTCAGAACAAAAAGGAAAAGGAAAAGGCCCAAAAGATTATCAGATATTCAGCCTACCAAAAAAAAAAAACCCACAAAAAACTAAAACAGAACCCAAATATGCTAACTCAAGTGTGCAGGGTATGTTGTAGTAGCATTTAAACATTTGAGCAATTAAGTAGATGTGTAAAAGGAGATTTTAACCTCCATGGCCTTAAGAGTCTTAAGAGTAGAAAGCTGTAATTCTTCACATTATCAGAAGGGAAGCTGTCGCTGGTCAGTGACCTATTCAATTAAAAAGGAAATTTACTTTGGAAGTGTGACATCCTTGCACTTCACATTTATTTGAACAGCATTTCCTTTCAGCCACATCTAAGTTGCACTTCCCACAAAGTAATGCAGGAGATATGTGCATAGAGTTGGAAGGGCCTTAGGGTCATCTAGTCAAGCTCCCTGCAATGCAGAAATCTCAGTTAAAGCTTCCATGGCAAATGGCCACCCAGCCTCTACTCTACAACCTCCAAGGAAGGAGTATCCACCACCTGCTGTGGGACACTGTTGAACAGCTCTTCCTGATGTTTAGCTGGACTCTCCTTTCTTGAAACTTGAATCCATTGGTTCAGGTCCTAGCCTCCAGAGCAGGAGAAAACAAGCTTGTTCCCTCCTCCATATGACATGCCTTGATATATTTGAAGATGGCAATCATGTCCCCTCTTTACCAGGCTAAACATACGTACTTAATTCCCTCAATCAATACTCCCAGGGGTTGGTTTCCATACCCTTTATCAAATTGTTCGCTTTCTTATAATTGCAGATTATTCTCCTTTTGAATTCAATGGATCAAAAGTCCATCCATCATCAGTTTGATTCAACCAGTGTAATTTCTGCAGTGCCTGGGGCAATTCCACTTCCTGAATTCCATTGATCTTTCTCATTGCCCTGGAATCTGGTGCCTCTTCTTCCAGGGATAAGGCCAAGGACACTGGACCAGAAGGAAATTGCTGGTGCCCCTCTGTGCTGAGCATATTGCTTTGCCTTCTTCTGAAGAAGGCAGAAGCACCATTCAGAAGCCCCAGTAAGACTGGGGTCTGCTGGAGCAGGCTGAGTTCTTTTAACCAAAATGGCAATTGGGATACAGCTGCTCTTCCTATATAGGGCTCAGCCTAAGTTTGACTGTTGCTGTTGCAACATCAGAGCTCTGTTAACTGTCAGTATTTGGCCTGAGCCCTGAACATGGCTGTCTTGCAGCAGAGCAGCACAATAAGATGGAGGATAAGGCTCTCTATGTCTGCTAGTCAAGATGACTAAACTACCTGCAGCATCAGGAGGCACATGCATCCATAGCTGACAAACCAGAGAGACTTGAAGAAGGCTCTCCTAGGCACTGTGGCCCCCTGAGCCTCCAGCGACAGTGTTGAACCCAGGAGCACCCCCAAATGGTGAATCTGCTCCTTCCAGTGGCATGCAACCAATTGACCAATGGTCTTTCTCAGTACAATACAGATTCCTATATAGGTTCAGTGAGCAGCTTTCCTAATGGAGCGAGTGTGATGTGTCCTACAGCATTCTCCTTGAAGCCAAAGCAAATGCCAAGGGAGCCCAGCTTGTCACCCCCTGATCCTAATCGGCACACCTGTCTCATCAAAAAGGCAACCTTGCTTTTCTTCCCTCCAGGCGGTGCAGGCCCACTTGACAGAGCTCTTTGCCGGCTTTTCATCCAGCCTTTCACGGATCTCTGTGTATGCAAATTTCAAGGGAAAGCAGACTATCATTGCAAAGAAAGCATACTGCAAATGAGATGGACGAGAATGCTACTATTTTTTTAGTGTTCACGAATACGCTTGCTGCCTGACTTGGCATTTTATTTTATTTTATTTTTAAACTTTCACAGTTCATAATTAAACTCCAGAACTCCTTCCCACAGGACACACAGATGGCCACCAACTTGCAGAGCTTTAAAAGAAGATAGGACAAATTCATAAGGCTACAAACGACTACTACTCATGATGGCTGAACTCTGCATCCACACTCAGAGAAAGTATGCTTCTGGATCAGAGTTGCTGGAAGCTGCAGGATGCTGGGTTAAATGGGCCCCTGCACTGAGCCAGCCGGCTCTTCTTATGTTCCCAATCTAAGCGGAGAGATAGTAGAGGAATTTGCATTACTTACACTTTGTGAATCACCCTTGGAACAGTGCTGCCTGGAGGAAATGAGCATCCTTTTGGAGTACTTGCAATGTGTTTAGGTGGGGCTACCTTTGAAGGTGACTCGAAAACTGCAATTAATCCAGAATGTGGCAGCTAGACTGGTGACTGGGAGTGGCCGCCGAGACCATGCTCCCGGTATTTTTCCAAGCACAATTCAAAGTGTTGGTGCTGACCTTTAAAGCCCTAAATGGACTTGGCCCAGTATACCTGAAGGAGCCTCTCCACCCACATCATTCAGCCCGGACACTGGGATTCAGCTCTGAGGGCCTTCTGGCAGTTCCCTCCCTGCGAGAAGTGAGGTTACAGGGAACCAGGCAGAGGGTCTTCTCGGTAGTGGCACCCGTCCTGTGGAACGCCCTCCCATCAGATGTCAAGGAAATAAGTTAGATTGCCTCGACCATGGTTCCAGAGCTGCCCCCAACTTCCCTTCCCGCTCACAGGTATGCAGAACTGCCTCCTGCTGGCTGCTCTGCGGAAACCTAGTACAACAGTTACCTTGAGTTTGGCTGTCTTAAGAGTGGAGCTTATTTGTTCCATGTTTGCATCTCCAGTGACAACATTCTACAAGTTTGAAGCAGGGAATATTACCTGTGGCATCCTGGAAGCCAAACAAAGAACGAGAAACCTCTCTGCTCCAGTCACCTTCAAATAATTGCTTTTCAGCCAGGAGAATGATGGAAACAATCCTCTCCAGCCAAACAGCCCCAAGAATAAACTTCCTTATTAGGGCTGGGCTAATATCTCATCCTTTCCAACAAAGGTGGGAAGGGGAAATACTTGAAGTAGGTGGTGTTGGTGGTGGTGGTGAGACATTTAACATTCAGAGGGCTTCTTAATAAACTTAAGAAACTGAGCTTTTAAACCATTTTCTTCTTTTGGAAAGGAAAAAGGAGAGCCTTCCTTAAAAAGAAGGAATATTTGGCCTTCCAGATGTTGCTGAACTACAACTCCCACCACCTCTGAAAATAATAATAACCAGGGATGGTGGGAGTTGCAGTTCATTAACATCGGCAGGGACCACTTCTGCTTAAAGGCAACACTCCCTCTGGAGGGGAGGAGGAAGCAGCTGTTGAACCCTGAAAGTCTGCACAGCCATCCTTGGGCATTGCCTACCCTCATAACCTTTGGAAGAGGTTCCTTGCCCCATGGAACCACCCAAAGTTCCACTACTGGGGTATCTGGAACACATCTGCCTGTGGAGCTTTCAGATCTACATTATCAACCTGACCCCAGGCAGTTGCTTATGACTTTGGCTTACTTTGGTTCCTGAGAGGTGTATGAGGCAACACTATGAAAGAGACAAGAACTGTACATATCATGAATAAGCCCCCCCTCCTAATGGAAGAAACATGTGTGAAGGGAGAAGAAGAACACTAAGCATTATGAGAAGACATGGAAGGATGAGCTTGTTCGTGTTCAAGAGAAGGTAGAGAGTGCTCTAGACCACTCTCTTGTCTTGGTGGAGAGATGTCTGTGAGAGAGTGTCCTGTGGGAAGTACTGGTAACCAACTGCACAAAGGTGACAGTTACATTTGTTTCTCCTCCCAGTCTTGTCTTTGGCCCTTCCCACCATGTGGCATGTCGCCCTCGGAAGGTTGCCCAGAATGGAATGCACCTTCTGGGTGGGAAAAGGCTCTCTATCTTTCAGAGGCTTCACATTATCTTCTTTTAACTGAGTTTTTCCCCTGTGGCTGTTTTGATGGTCTAGAGGGGGCATTGTGGCTCCTGAAGGTGTAGCATGAGTTTAGGGGTGGGGTGGGTGGAGCTCTTCCAGAAGTCACAACCAAGAGGGTTATATGTCAACCATGGCCTTATCAAACAGAACCTAGTATTTGGAGATTGTACCCTGATCATTTCAGATCTGGGCCGACTCTCCTTGTATTTTTGATTGAGGTTATTATGTTTCCTTTCCCTGCTCTCTTCCAAACAGTGTTAAAAACTAGACTGTAATAAATACAGGTGTGTGGGGTGGGGGGAATCAAATTGCAGGAAAACAAATTCAAGCACTTACCAGGGACAAATGCAGTTTCCAATACATCTTCCAATCCAATGACTTTTTTTGCAATTGTATTAGCAAGCCCGATACAGGAACCTGATTACATCACCTTGACTTCCCAAAGCAGTATTGACAAGGCGGGAAAGGCAGCAGTATTTGTAAAGTTTTGCTGAGTTTTCTGATTGCCAAGTTTTGCTTTTCCTCAATCTTGAAGAAGCATAAATGCTGCTGACCTTAATTTCGAACAGAGCAAGGCTGGAAATTCATCATCTGATAGTTCATGGCTGTGCTGTGTGGAACTTTCCAAAAAAGAGAAAGGGTTGTGGTTCAGTGGTAGAGCATCTGCCTTGCATGCAGAAGGTCCCAGGTTCAATCCCCAGCATCTCCAGGTAGTGCTGCAAGACGTCTCCTGCCTGAAGCCTTGGAGAACTGCTGCCAATCAGTGTAGACATTACTGGCAAATGTACCAATGTTCTGACTCAGTCAAAGGCACTTTCCTAGGTTCATATTTAATCCAGCCCTTTATGCAGAACTATAAGCACTAGGTCTGCACATCCTATGGGATGTAAAGTGCAGAGCAGGTGGGCATGGCTGGGCTTATAAGTTCCCAACCATTGAACTAATTCTTGAAGCACGGAAATCACATTTCCTGCACCTTAACTGGATCTCTTACTAACTTAAGTTCTTTCTTTCTTGAAAATGACCCTCATGCAAATGAACATTTAAATTCCTTTCTTATGAATCATTCTTTAAGGCCTTAAATTGATGCAGTCAGCTTTTTTTCACGCATTGTCAAGTGCTGTCCTTAATAAAAAGAAGACACAATCATAACACCAGGATCAGAAATTAACCCTAATGACTGAAGTCTGTTACCTCTTTCAAGTCATTTAATCCACTGATACCTTTTGTAAAACACTTACATTTCACTTTAGAACAGCTTCTGTACCCCGATTGCTGCAGAATCTTCAGAATTGGATTTAATGAACAGCAGCTCTCACCTCCAAAGTTTCGCATTTTAGAATCTTTGCTCTTTGATACGCCTTACTTTTTAATATTGTCTTGATGATGAAAGGTGGGGTTGGCTTAAGACATTTTGCTGCCTGTGGTGAAGGAGAAGACAATGTCTTACACTACAAAACAGACTGGGTTGGATGTTCAATCTTGCTTCGACACAGGTGATGGAACAGTGTCTTCCATCACACCTGGGTGCAGGAGGCAAATGAAGGGACCTAGGACTTTCTGCATGGCACATATCTTTGTGTGGCAAGGTCCCAAACCCTCCTGGGAAGTGGAATAAAGACACATAAGACAGGATTTGGGGTTAATGGGTGAAAAAGGCCAGAACTTTATTGGTTACCAGTTGCCATCAGTATGCTGATAACACCCAGTGGTGGCCTGGGATAAGGCCTTCTCCACGGTGGCATCTCATCTCTGGAGGTGCATCTGGTGACCCTACTGAGTTTTTGACAATAGTTAAAAATAGTTTAAAATGTTCTGCTGCATTCGGGCTTTGGGACAGAGAAAGCTCTCGGAGCCAGACTCTGTCAGTCTATCAGTATCCCTTATTGTGCAATGAATTATTCTGAGAGTCATGTTGTGTGGTTTTCAGTGTTTTTAAGGTATTTTATGTGGTGCTGGCCTTATTAATGCAGACCCACATTTTCTGGTGCCTTGTCCTGGGATCAGTAAACTGTAGGGCAGGTTTATAAACAGGAGGAAGGAAATATATAAAGTGATCACTATGATTTCTCTTAAAAATAATGTCACCATGTGCTGATGTCATACTTGCAATTGGGATGGCTTTATTTCTCTCTGAATTTGTCCCCCTCTGTGTTCCCCATGCAGCGGCTGTGCTCCTACCCCTGGTGACTTCATTAGAAATGAAAGTCCTTCAGTAAGGAATGAAGAAGAACATCATGGGGTCTCCAAGGAGATTGTATCTACGTTTCCAGAATCCAAACAAGCTGCCTCCAACCAGTGCTGAAGAAAGAATGCACTAAATTGCCACGTCGCAGGCTGGGGGCAGGGGAGTAAACAAATGCAGCCGCTGCATCTTCGCAGAAAAGAGAGAAGGAAAGCTTGTGCTTACTCTTAGGAGCTCTTTTTTATGCTTGAAAAAAAGTCATCTGCGTTAAAAGAGAAGCAAAATGACATCAGCTGTATTTCTGCTTTTGTGCATGAGTACACTCCCCGGCCATTGGCTGAATTTCTGTGATGTCACTGAAAGTTTTGCAAACACTGTAACTTCATGTGGTGGCAGCGGTGGCGCTTCTGCAGCCTCAGATGAATTGCGACAAGGGGGTACAGGTCCATTGACCAGGGGTGCCAGATGAATTTGAAAGAGCAGGAGGAAAAGAGAAATAGTCAGGAGAGCACACCAAATTGCAGGAAGCAGAGGGAGAGAAGGGACATGGCTAGGTGGAGGTTCCAGCTTGCACACAGAAGGCCCCATGTTTAATCCTCAGGTAGGACTGAGAATTCCTCCTGTCTGAAACTCTGGAAAGCCACTGCCAGTCAGAGTAGGCAATATTGAATGAGATGGCTCTATGGTCTGTCTCAGTATAAGGCAGCTTCCTATGTTCATATGTCTTGTGGAAGTTAAAGCAGGCTATGCAATTGGAGGGGGACAGAGGCAAAAAATAATAATAATTGAGGGAAGGAGGTTTACATAGCTGTTAGCAGCCTAGTCATGTCATTAAAAGGAAATGTTTTTGCTGCCTGCCTGCCTCCGGATCAGTAAGTTCCAGCCCAGGAAGTTCCAACGAGGCAGAGCTAACAGACTAACTCTGCATTCCTCAGGTTGGTATGTATTCCCCCCCCCTCCTTTTTTCATCATCTTTACATTAATCCTGCCGAAGCCACGGCTAAAGCAATTGAACATGAACAAATAGAAAAGCTAATGATGGAAAGTGCATTGTGCTCCGTTGCAACGCACAAAGGCAATTTTCTGGCAGGGATCAAATAAAGTGGGATTTGATGAAGAGGAGGAAGGCATCGGTAGAGGAAAATCATGGGCCAAATTTATCGATGAGTCACACGGGACTGCCAGTTTCATGATAAGTGGGTTCTTAGTAAGAGGTAATGGGAAACTGTCTCTCCGCTACCTTGTGGAGTGCCTGGGATCCTGCAAGGGCTTTGAATTCACAGTGACTTGCCAAAAAGGGATTTGATTTATTCTTAAATTGTCATCAGGATTCCTGCCCAAGAGGATTATCATGAGGGGGCAGAAGGTTTTGTGCGTGCAGAAGGCGGGGTGGGCAGGCTGGTAGTGGAGCAGTGGTGCAGAGACAGATCCCTCAGTGTGTTCCCAGAAGCTCCTAGGAGTCTTTGTGGCTAGGAGTGTCTTCTTTGAGCTTTCGCTGGTTCACCAGCTGCAACTCCTGGACAGAGATGTCTTGACCACTGCACTCTATCCAGACTGGATTATTGCAATGCACTCTATGTGAAGCTGCCCTTGAAGACAACTTGGAAGCTTCAGGAGAGCCAGTGTGGTGTAGTGGTTAAGAGCGGTAGACTCATAATTTGGTGAACCGGGTTCGTGTCTCTGCCTTAGCTGCCAAGTATCTCGTTTTTCACGTGAAACCCCTGGATTTTAATCCGTTTCCCGCTGTTCTCCCGAATGGAGAAAAATCCCGGAAATCCCCCAGATTTCCTACCTGCCAGGGAACCTCCATTTTGGGTGCCACTCTTCCCATGTGTGGGCACCGGAAATCGGGCAGAGCGGCACCGGAAGTCGCTTTTACGCATGCCCGGCAACCATCTTGGTGGTGGCTGCATGGCGGCGGCCATCTTGGTGATGGCCAGCGCCATGCGGCCACTACCAAGATGGCCACCGGGCATGCGTAGAAGCAACTTCCGGTGCCACTCTGCCCGATTTCCGGTGCCCACACATGGGAAGAGCAGCCCTGGAAGTTGCTTCTATGCAATTTCTGGTGCCGCGCCACTGCTGATCCCGCATTTTTCAGCGGGAGACTTGTCAGGTATGGTCTCCACTCCTCCACATGCAGCTGCTGGGTGACCTTGGGCTAGTCACACTTCTTTGAAGTCTCTCAGCCCCACCCACCTCACAGAGTGTTTGTTGTGGGGGAGGAAGGGAAAGGAGAACGTTAGCCACTTTGAGACTCCTTCGGGTAGTGATAAAGCGGGATATCAAATCCAAACTCTTCTTCTTCTGCTTCAATTGGTCCAAACTGCAGCAGTACAGGATTCCATTTCAAACTCATAAAAACCTGCTTTAAAAGAGCTGCACTGGTTGATAGTTAGTTTCTGGGACCAATTGAAGGTGACCGTGTTAGGGTTTGAAGCCCTAAACAACTCAGCCCCCAAATACCTGAAAGACCGTCTCCTTCCCTACTGACCCTCTTGGGTGCTGAAATTGGCAAAGGGGGGCTCTTGATAGTTCCTTCACCCTCAGAAGCTCGGGGAAGAAGAGCATTCTCTGTGGTTGCCCCTATGTTGTGGAGCTGCCTCCTCACAGAAGTGCATCTGGCAATCTCATTATACAAGTTCTGGAGGATGCTGAAGACTCAACTCTTTGCCCTGACTTCTGACACTTGAGGTATATATATATATTAGGACTCACCTTATTTTTGTGATTGCAAGTTGTTTTAAATTGTTTTTGATATTGGGTTTCAATGTTTTAAGCCACCCTGGGACCTTAGTGTGAAGGTCAGGTAATGAACAACGACAACAGTGGAGTTGTGGGTGCATCAGAGGCAGGTCCTAGGTGGAGTGAGTGGGAACTAGGATGTGGGAACTAGGATGTGCCAAGGGAAGCAGAGAAAAGACACAGGAAGCAGGCTAAGAGAAGGAAATAGAGAAGATGAGAAAAATGTTCATACCTCAAAGGAGGTGAAGACTGCAGATATGGGGAAAGGCTAGAGAAGGATCTGGGACTCTTAACCCCATTGGTGAGCCAGGAGAGGTAAGAGGAAAGGCAGCTGGATTCAGTGGGGGCAACTGTACTATAGAAAATAAAGATAGGATTCTGTGACTAAATGAGTTCTCAATATCTCAGACCCAAGGACCCACCAGATGGTATCTGAAGTAAAGAGACAGCCTGGGACACTCATAAGGACATTGGGGGAAAAAAATTACACAAGGATTTATTATATCTCCGGGTCACACACAAGCTTTTCTTGTACCTCCTCATAATACCATGTGGTGCTATAGAAGCATGTTGCCATTTCCAAGGCAACTAGGCCATGTTCTTTGCCTAATTGCTTAGTGGCCACATGTCTCTCAGAACTTCACTCCATTCCATTGCCAAGGCACCCAAGAGAGGGCTTCCTTATTTGCCAACTTCTGCTTTCTGCCAAGGAACACACTTCAACAAGGAGTCCAAGACTAGTACAGAAGGAGAGCCACCGGAAGGGGCAATCAAAGAAAAATGGAGGCAGAAGAATGAAACTGACAATATGGCATCAAGGAGGTTTTGACTTGCCACTCCGGCGTTATGACTCCGTTAGGAAGGGCTGCTTGGCAAATCTGATCATTGCAATTTATAGCATGAACTGACCTGATCTGTACCACTTCGATGACTGTGAGGATCAGAACTAAGGTTGTACTTCAGGGCTCAAAATTACATATCAAAAATGCATTTAAAATGTGTGTTTTGAGAGGTATTCAACTAGGCTTTACTCATAGGAGCAGGGGCGTAGGGAGATAGGGGAGGTGGGGGCGGGGCACCCCGACCAGCGTGATCCCAGGGGCGCCATCGCGGCTGCCCACCCCACCCCCAAAACGTGCATGCCATCCCTGTGTGTGGCGCGCCCCACTCCAAAACGCCCACCCCGCCCCTGCGCACGGTGCGCCACGCCCCCAAAACTCATGCCCCTAAAACGCATGAAGCTCCACCGCTGCCTAGGAGACCCACTGAAATTAATAAACATTACTCAGTTCATTAATTTCAAAGGGTCTACTCTGAGTAAAATATATTTGAACACCTTTGTATGAGTGGGACTCACTGAACCAATCCCATCAGTGGAAGCCTTACACTAAGACTTTTGCTTCTGCAGTGGGGCTTTCCCCCCTCCTCGCCTCCTTCCATGCAGCCCCAAAAATGATTTTTGGGGGATCTGGAGAACTGCCAGAACAGTTCTGGGGGAGGAGAGTGGATGATTCCATCTGGCAAACAAATAACAATGGTTGTGCAGATGGAACAATTAGAAAAGCACAGCGTGGAATTCTGCCCAACATGTTTAGAAATATGTAATTTTGAGAGAAAACAATTTTGAAAAATATGTGTTTAAATAGATGCATGTGGATTTGAGTGTATATTTTTTTTGAAAAGCATCAAGAACAGGTAGTTTAATATAGAAACTACATGGAACAGGCTCATGAATGAACACTTGCAAAAATGACGTAGAACAGAAATACGTAGGAGGATGCTACCATCCGAAATGAGATGTACAAATGGACGTCTCATTGATAGTATTAATGGATCAGGGTCCTCTTTTGTGCTGGGTGCTCACTTTTTATGAATTATTCTTATTCTTATTATTAGTTACTTTCTTCACAAAAGTCACCAAAGATGACTTACATTAAAACCCATTAGATACTACCCATAAAAAGACATATCCAGACAAAAGATGGGACTTGAGTTGAGTGGATTTGACCAGGATTTTCCCAACTTGAATCTCTAGCTGTTGGGAACTACAATTCCCACCATCCTTTGCTAGCAGGACGAGTGGTCAGGGATGACGGGAACTGTAGTCCCAAAACAGCTGGAGACCCAAGTTGGGGAAATCCTGGAGTAGAGTGAATGATTACTGAGCTAGTATGAGTGTGTAGGGCAGGGGTCAGCAACCTTTTTCAGCCATGGGCCGGTCCACCATCCCTCAGACCATCTGGTGGGCTGGACTATATATATATGGGGGGGGGGGGAATGAACGAATTCCTATGCCCCACAAATAACCCAGAGATGCATTTTAAATAAAAGTACACATTCTACTCATGTAGAAACACACTGATTCCCGGACTGTCCGCGGGCCGGATTGAGAAGGCGATTGGGCCGCTTCCAGCCCACGGGCCTTAGGTTGGCTACCCCTGGTGATAGGGGAATGTAACAAAGTTCAGCAAGTTCAGCAAGCTATTTTTTTTAATTGATGATTTGCTAATTTATTTAACCTGTGCAGTAGTTATGATGTTCTGTCATTCTGCCAGTGTTGCCATTCATTGTTTGTAAATTGCTTTGGGTTTCATTTAAACAGGAAGTGGTATAGAAATGTAATCATTAATATTAACTGGGCATTGCATCCTTTGTGCGAAATAAATGTAGGCATAGCTTAGCGCAAGCAAGGGAGGAGGAAAGGGAGGCACCACAATGTGGGATGGAAAAGGGAATAGCTCACACTCTGTATCAACTCCAGGCATCCACTACTTTTATACGGCTTTGTATTCCACCCCACCCATCCTTTAATTCACTATCCTGTGATTCATGAAACTGTACTCAGCAGTGACCCCGCCTCAGATGACCACATCATAATTTCCCAGGATGGTTTCTCCCACCACCTGCTCTGCCACCTGGGCTTACACTTCTGAGCTTCCCCCTTCAAAGTCTGCTGCAAGGCCCATCAGACTTACCTTGTGAAATCACAGCTGAAGGTATCATGCCTGGAGGCTACAGAGCACAGCAACACTGTGAAGAGAGATACTAACAAGCAACACACCTTAATCTTGTCTTTCGTGCTGGTGCTATGACATGTGCTGATTAAAGCTTGACTTGGGTTAGAGATCCTTGGGCAAGTAAATAAAAAATAAGCCCACAAGTTTCAGAGGAATATATACATAAATAATGGCTAACCTTTCGCACTGGCAAAAGAAACAGAGAAAGAGAAAGCTTTCTATTTGGTTTCATCACTATTAGGCTATCTATCTAGGGTGGTTTTGTTTAGTCTTTACAAAATTTGGCCGGGGAAAATAGACTTTATGGAGGGAGGATATTATGGCTTCAACACTTCTGAATCTTAATTTAATGTTGTGGTGGCCATTTGGAAATGCTATGTTTTCTATGGAATCTATTTCTGGTGTGCTTTGATTCTATGGTTCTATGGACAAGTATAATTTAATAATAATAATAATAATAATAATAATAATAATATTTATACCCTGCCCATCTGGCTGGGTTTCCCCAGCCATTCTGGATGGCTCCAAACAGAACATTAAAAGCAGAATAAAACTTCAACCATTAAAAACTTCCCTAGGCAGGGCTATCTAAAAGTCAGATAGTTGTTTATTTCCTTGACATCTGATGGGAAGGCATTCCACAGGGCGTGAGCGACTACTAAAATGGCCCTCTGCCTCTCAGTGAGGGAACCGCCAGAAGGCCCTCAGCGCTGGACCTCAGTGTCTGGGCTGAATTATGGGGGTGGAGATGCTCCTTCAGGTATACTGTGATTTCGTGATACTGCCCATCTTACAATGTGTTCATATCAGACCATCAACATTCACCTGCATTTGTGCCATATTTCAACCCTTTTGCATAAGACCATTGTCTTGTGATTTTTTTCAGCCTTAGTGTCATGAACTGGCAGGACACTGAGAAAGGAGATCCTGGCGAGGGGTGTGGCCACAACTGGTATACACTATGACAAGCTGAAGAGGGAGAAGGGGAGTTTGGGGACTTAGGAGATGGTCAATGGACATCAGAGGACATTGAAGGGGCAGCCAACAGTCCACAGGAGCAAAGGGAAAGGGACACATCATCAAAACCAGATGTACCCCCTTCTCCTTGAACAGGATGGGCTCAGACACATTGCGAACAGTGGGAAGTACACAGACTGAGGCAGGTGAGAGAACATAGCCCAACTTATTAGCTGATCAGGTGAAGATCATGGGACTTGTTAGGTCTGGGAGGAGGTTTGTGGTCACTCAGCTTGATTGAGCTCAGGACAGGTGACTATCACATGTTTCATTAAGTGGAGAGAAACAGTTACTCATCTGGAGCAAACTCAGGTGCATCAAATAAGATTGGGAGAAAGAGTGTCTGCTCAACTTTCACCATTGATGGAACTGTTTTGGGGACTCCACTAGACTGTGATTTTGGGACTGACCCAAGGATTCCAACCCTGGATGTTCTTCAGAGATGAGAAATAGTTTGACTTTGAATCTTTCTCATTGCATTGGGTCAGAACTTGTATTTGATCACTGGACTGTCTGATTCCTCTCTAGCATTGTCCTTGGGACTTTGATCAATAGAACATTCTGTTTAGACTATGCTGCTCACTGCATGTACTATTGGGACTTACCACAGAGTACACTGGGGTTCAGGATATTAAGGTGTGCAGTGTGACCACTGGTGAAAGACACAGAGGAGCGAGAATGACTTCTTTACTTGGCTTTTAAAGACACAGAAACCATGGTGCACTATTGCTGTGAGCAAAACCTGCAGATGCAAGCACTGTTGGGGCCTGGGTGGAGCAATCCAAACTCTCATAGAGTTTTGCAGCTTTTTTGCAGGAGGTGCAGAGAGCTATAGTGGAAAGTAAGCACCATAAAAAATGGGAAAGATATATCAAGCCAGGTTCCCGGGCAATGTGATTTAGTAATCTAAAGATATTAAGTTCTCTCTCTCTCTCTCTCTCTCTCTCTCTCTCTCTCTCTCTCTCTCTCTCTCTCTCTCTCTCTCTCTCTTTCTCTCTCTCTCTCTCTGTGTGTGTGTGTGTGAGAGAGAGAGAGAGAGAGAGAGAGATGAAACAGAAATACATTTGTGAACATAAAAATGTAAGAGGAGCCTCTTGATCAGGACAATGATCCATTTAGAACCTCCATTTAGAAGCATTTAATAGGATCCTGAACAGCTACTGTTCCTTAATTATGCTAAGGATTGCAACCCTAACTGGCTTGACTGTCCACCAGCTTGCACATCCAGTTGCTAGATAAGAGCATCAGAAAAGCCTAGTTGCTGGATCAGGCCAAAGACCCGTCTAGTCCAGCATCCTGTTCTCACAGTGACTAAACAGATGCCCACAAGCAGGACCCCAGAGGGCAAGAGCATTTTCCCCTCCTGTGGTTTCCATCAAACGGCACTCAGAGGCATATTGTCTCCAACCTTGTTTTGCTTTGTCTAATTCTCACGTCCTGCTAAGTCACCCTCCTGCCTTTAGTTCTTTGGAAGCAGCAGAGTGGAAATGGAAGAGAATAAATAAAGTAAAATAAAGACAAATCCAGGGAAACTAGAACTCCTATTGCTTGTAGAAGTTCTTCCTTACTTCCCAAACAAGTAAATGAATGACTGCAAGCAGTTCCTGTCTATGACACAGAATAGTATAGTTACTTTAGGGAAAATCATGGTAATAAGAGGGGAAATATTACCAATATTATTCATTTCTCAGGTGGAAGAGAAAATAAACCAATTGCACAGATGATTCCAAAAGAGTATTACATTAAGTGTGGTGGAAGAAAATCAAGCTGAGGCAGCTTTTTTCCATTATGAATTGTGAATTTTTTTCCCTTCCATCAAAATTAAATTGCTTATCTTGCCTAGAGACAGGTTGCCATCCCAGCACAGGTCTGATTAGGGGACTTGAGGCAACATTGTTAGAATGCAATAAGCAAGGTTTCGGTTAAAGAAGAATAGGAAATCTCATGGGTTGCATTTTTTCCCCCTTTATAACATGACTCCTACTTACTAAGCAAAAGTAATTGACATTCAGAGGTTCTCATCAGCCATTATTTTCTTTTCTGTGGTGAAAGCAGCAAGGAAGTCCGTATGACATTCCACAGGTGACCTGTATTGTTGTTTATTCAATGGGGAAAACACCATTAAATGCAGTGAAAGTCAATAAGTAATGGGAAGTTTAAAGTCCCCCGAGGAAAAGTCAAGAAACTGAGCAATTCCTTCAGCTGGAGATCAGCACATTAAGCCATAACTCTGCACTGCAACACAAACTAATAATGCCACATTCAGGTCTGATGCTGGAACCCACAGGGCAAGGCAGGGCAGACATTTCAGCACCACGGATAGCTCTAAGTACACAACTTGCTCCAACAAGGATTGAGAGCAGATCATTGAGACCTTAGCGGCCTTATACTAAAGCCACATTCACACCTTGCATTTAAAGCACTATGTTAACACTCTGAACAGTCGTGCTGGCCCCCAAAGAATTCTTGGGGCTGTGGTTTGTTGATGATGCTGAGAGTTGTTAATAAGTCCCTATTCCTTTCACAGAGTGGCATTTCCAACAGTGGTTTAACAACCAATCCCTTTTCACAGTGACCTCTGGGAATTACAGCTCTCGGAGGGGAATAGAGGCCTCCTAAAAACCCTCAGAAGGGACCCAGGTGGCGCTGTGGGTTAAACCACTGAGCCTAGGGCTTGCTGATCAGAAGGTCGGCGGTTCGAATCCCTGTGACGGGGTGAGCTCCCGTTGCTTGGTCCCAGCTCCTGCCAACCTAGCAGTTCGAAAGCACGTCAAAATGCAAGTAGATAAATAGGGACCACTACAGCGGGAAGGTAAATGGCGTTTCCATGTGCTGCTCTGGTTTGCCAGAAGCGGCTTTGTCATGCTGGCTACATGACCTGGAAGCTATACGCCGGCTCCCTCGGCCAATAATGCGAGATGAGCGCGCAACCCCAGAGTCGGTCACGACTGGACCTAATGGTCAGGGGTCCCTTTACCTTTTACCTAACAACCCTCAGAGCCCTTACCAAAGTACAGCTCCCAGAATCCTTTGGTTGGGAGCCAAGACTATTTAAAGTGGTATCATAGTGATTTAAGTGTATGATCTGAATGTGACCAGAGTCAGACCATTGGTCCATCTTTCTTAGTATTGTCTAGGCTGACTGGATTTCAGGCAGGAGTCTCTCCGAGTTCCGTCTGGAGATTTGAACTTGGGGTGCTCTGCATTAAAGGCAAATGCTCTACCACCGAGCTGTGACTTTTAAGAATCTGCTCATAGACTACCTCTCTCTAGAGGAAAGGATTATTAGTTAAAAACTCTAGAGGATAGTTTCAGTCCCATTATAGTGTTGAGGGTGGGAGGCAGGGAGGAAAGTAAGTGTGATGGTTTTGTTTTAAATTGGCTAGATTCCATTTAGCCTTCATACCCATTCACTGTCCTTATAACTGCATGCAATGTATTGTAATAAGCTTGAATTAATACATCCACAATTTGAAACCATGACAGTCCATTATCAATCATTGACATGAGAAAAATAGAGTGGTGACAAATGAAGCCAAACCCATTAATGAATGTGGCCTAATATTAGTTCTGGCATACATTTTGAACAACATTCCCAGATATTCCTGTGGTGTGCATTTGTGAACTGCAGGGGCAGGTGTGCAGTCGGCATGACAATGCCCCATTCCCGACCCTCGTTTGATATCATGAAGATATTCAGGGCTTGTTTTCATCTTCTACCCTTTGCCCAGGCTAGAGCTGTTTGTGGAGCTGGAAGAGGCGGTAGCTTTATTTGGCTTGGAAGCAACCAGTAGGCAGTGCAACAAAGTCAAGAATGAGGTCTCTGTGGTGGAACTTGCTCTCTGGAACACAACCTCATCCGGGGTCAGTTCCAAATGACCTGTTTGTTGAGCATCGCAGTTTGTTTGCTCCAAGTTGCAGGGAGGTTGAGTGATGTAGACTATTTAATGAACATTCCTTTTGATTAGCTTCTAGGAAGGTTATACGATGTTGCAATTGTTATCCCATACTTTCCAATGTAGTTTCCTATTACTTTCATCAAAAAAAGTTGAATTATTTTTTGGGGGGGGTGGGTAATTATGCAAGAACACCAGATCCACTTTATTTGTGCAACCTTAATTTGTGATTGAATCCCACCCAAAATAGAAACTGTCTGGAAGTACCCTAGGAATCTTTTTATTCTTAAATTGACGTTTTCAGTTCCAAATGGAAACCTGTTCTAATAATACCTCCAGCTGGCTAAGTGGATGTCTTTTAATTGTTGCTGTTTTAACTTGGTTTTGTGTGTTGTTGTTGTTTTGTTTTTTGAAGATATTCTGGCAGCTCAGCCTGTGTTTTATTCAATTTGTTTGTATGCATAATGGCTTTTCTTTCATCTCCTTCCTACCCACCCAATACCTGTAGGCTAACTGAGCAGTAGGGTTCCTATGTGTCCTACTTTACAGAGGAGAGCGGAAAGGTATTTGCTCCAGGTCTGATTGAAAAATAAAGAACCTTAAGAAGGGATATCAAAAGGGCCTTAAAGTTGTCCATCAGATGTTCAATCCTGGAGAGCAAAACAATCCCACAGATCACCTGCCCACAATTTCATACAATACTTATTCATTTATTACTCTCTTTTTTTTGCCAAGGTAACTCAAAGTGATTTTCAACATGCACATGCCTTGAAACTTGGCATTAAAAAAGCACAATCTAAAAGCAGCCCTATTCTGAAAGGCAGGATTAAAACATTCCACCCACCTGAGGTCACAGATTATGAAGAAAAGAAGGATTGGCCAAAAATGATATTTTTTTTTTTTGAGTGCCACTGCAAATGGGGAGCCACCACTACACCAAAGATCCATACTTGTTTTGCCACCCTTTGGACCTCCCGAAGAGGCATGGCACTATGAAGGGCCTCAGTTGATGACTCCCTCCCCTCCCTTGGACAGATAGTTATCATCCCATGAGCTTTTGTTGGATGGAGAGTTCCTTACATTCAAAAAAAATGTGGTTATCCCTAGTCTGCTAATCAATGCCTCTTGTGCATGGATGGTGCTGCACTTGTAGAAGCAAGAACACTGTTAGTTATATGATGAAATAGAACAAGTCCTTCTGAAACATTGCTGTCCCATGATGGGCAAGGCGTGACCCTCCAAATGTTGTGGACCCTGGTCAGGTTAAGGCATACATTTTCAAAAAATTCTACTGTCAATTTTGGAGATGTATTTTGTTGTATTTTCCATTGTTTGTTCTTTTTATATACAGTAAATAGTTTTCATTTGTTTTTCAAATGGAACATAAGAACATGATTCCCCTTATCAAACACTTTTCCTTGTCTTATCCGTTTCTTGGTCAGTTCCGCTCCCCCCCCCCCCCCGAAAGCGCTATGGTCCAAACTTTTATTTGTGTTGTGACATTTGCAAATGTTCTAAAGATTTCCTGTTTGGGGCAACAAGTTGTCAAACTGCTACGAAAAGAAAAGTAACCAGTTATTTGTATCTCAAATTGGCGTTTTCATTTTTTAAAGATTGTTAACATTACTAACATTTGTGTGCAAATTGCATTTTGTTTTGTGATCAAGCTTCTTTCATCAACATCATTCTTCAAAAGTGGTTGGAAGAATGGTTTGTTCTTAATCTATAAGTCACTTGGAAGGCTTCTGAGTGGAAAAGCAGCCTAGAGATACATATACCATCTATCAATGAGTATAGCACATTCCATACTCAGAATTGGGGGCTTCTCTTGATGCAGACTTGCAGACATCAGGGACCAGACTGTCTGTTCCTTCCCCCACTTCTGATTCTTTCTGCTTGCACGTCTCTCCCCCTTCCCTGGCTCCTTGTGTTTTGATACTCTGATTTATGCAAAGTGCTCACAGCAAGGAGTCATCTGATATTCAGACTTCACATGGATTAATATACAAATGATGAGTGGAAGGGGGGCCCCAGATGCATGAACACCTTCAGGCTTGAGCTCTGATGAAACTCACAGAAGAAAAGGCTGTGCACAAAATTAATAAACAAATTAATAACCAAGTATACAATCTATAATGTATCTGTATCTATCCCTTGTATTCTGTATTCTTTGAGGAAAGGATGGAGGTCAGGGACAGATTTTGGTAGTTGATGAGAGTCAGAGCTAGGAGTCCATAGGGAGAGCTGGGCTTGAGAGAGATAGGTGGAGCATTGGTGGGAGTTAGCAGACAGGATAATAATTCATTGTGAAACTTGTTGTGTTTATTAACTAATTGTTTAGTTCGGTAATAGGCCGGTAACAATCTAGAGGTATTAGAAAGGTATAGGTCATTTATTCTAAGTATATTGAACACCATTTTCATTCAGCAACCACAAGCTTTTGTACGCATTAATAAAGCAACATTGTTTATTCACAACATCCTTGTCTGTGGTAACTAAACTAGCAGGTATCCAGTTAGCAGTCTGGGAAGCTGCAGCTGAGGTACAAACTGTCATTGGTGCAGTACTCATAGACCGTGAAACGTCCGGGGGTGCTGTACAGGTCGGCAGGGACCGTGACATCCCCTCTTACATGTGTTTGGGGGCCCAGTTCTGCAATCAGTATAAGGTCACTTTGAATTCTGATTCTGTCTTCTGCATCATTAACTACCCCTCCCAGTTTGGTGTCATCTGCAAATTGGATGAACATCTCCTCAATTCCCTCATCCAAGTCATATATAAAGACGTTGAACAACAATGGGCCCAAGACAGAACCCTGTGGCCCCCCACAGACAGCCTTCTGGGTCATGTGGCTTCTGACACAATGGGACACCATGACAAAAGCCAGAGTGCATGGAAATGCCATTTACTTTCCCACCACAGTGATACCTGTTTATCTACTTGCATTGATGTGCTTTCGAACTGCTAGGTTGGCAGAAGCTGGGACAGAGCAATAGAGGCTCACCACTGTTGTGCGGATTCAAACTGCCGACCTTCCGATCGGCAAGCCCAAGAGGCTCAGTGGTTTGTACAAACACACACTTATTTATTTATTTATTGTGTCAGGTGGGAGCAAGGGGGAACAGAGGTGAAGATGTACGCATGATGTTCCTATTTGGAAAGACGAAATGAAGCAACAAATCTGTGTGTACTTCTAAATCAAATAAAAGTGATTGGGTAGAAATGTAATTTAATACTTCTAGTGTTATCTTCCATGACAACAGTACTATTAAATCAATCTCTCCAGCTGAAAAGAGATCTCAAGTCAATTTGGAGCTGTTTGTGTGATCTATGGGATAGAAAGTGCCTTGCAGCTCCATCTAAAGCACTGAAGCCAAATGAGTGATTTGCTGCTAATCACTCCATCTGATTATTTTTGTCATCAACTTGAGGATGCTTTGTGAATAAGAACATAAGAAGATATCTCATGGAAAAGGCCAAAGGTCCATTTAGTCCAGCATCCTGTTCTCACAATGGCCGGCAAGATGCCTATGGAAGCCCACCAGCCAGACCGGAGTGAAACAATGGGACTTTCCCAACTTCTACCCCCTGGCTATTGGTATTGAGAGGCATGCCACTTTTGATACTGTAGGTAGAGTATAGCCATGGTGACTTGTAGCCTTCAGTATTTACTTGTTATTTGAACTGGGTCACTTTTGTTTCCAGTGAATCCTTATTTCATGGTGGGTAGAAGATCATAGCAGATATTTGTGGTAGTTTTTGTTTGTTTGCTTGTTTTGTTTGGGTTTGTGGTTGGTCTTTCCCAATCAGAGTGGTCTGGCAAGTATATCATCTCACCACCAGCCCTAGAAAGACCAATATATGCTTGCGAGCATGGCAGTGACATACACAAAAGCATAAGCCAATTTGCAGTGGTCCATGTGTGCCAAACAAGCCACTCATTTCCTTCATATTTGTCTCCTCATTTGAAAACATCTGACAAGTCACTTTTAATGCAGGTCATGAATTTGGCACTTGAACGTACATCTTTGTTAGCAGTAATAAGAAGCGACAACATAGCACAAAGATTTTTATTTCTCAAACCCACCTTATTAGCAAAATGTAATAATTGGACTGGAGGTTTCTCAGTTGCCTAAGGAATGACCAACCCTTGTGTACATACCCTAAGCTTTAAGTGGAAACTTTAATTAAAAAGCAGAGGTGTCATATCCTGTTTAAGTGATCCTAGGATCCCCCCTGCCCTCGCCCCCCCATAAAGGTTTGAAGGCTCCAGCCAGCAATTAGGAATTAAGCATGTCCAAGGGAGGGTTGTTCACACTTATCTAGAAGTGACAGGTGATGGTACTTGTGTAATCATGGGTGCCAGTCTGGACCTCTTACCATGATTCACAGAAATAAACCATGTACCAGTGCCGCTGCCAGAAGATTAATTCAAAATGTCCAAAAACCATGCAAATGTGTTTCATTCCTACAACTACGGATGGAACTACATTGGAACCTCCATTTTTTAGTGTCTTTAAGGCCGAACTATTCTGAACCCGAACGCTGAAAATGCTTCCATTTTCGAATGCACCTCAGAGGTCCAACAACTTCCAGGGCACGTTTCTCCATTTTCTCAGTTGAAATTGCTGGCCTCCCATTGTGCTTCAGTTGTCGAATGTTTCGGAAGTCGAATGGTCTGCCGGAGTGGATTATGTTCAACAACAATGGTTCCACTGTACTGTTGCATTTTGGAGGCAATTTGGAGCAACTGGAATCTGTGTGTGCTTCAAACACAAGTTGGCAACCAATGTGGAGATTTGGAGAGTTTTAATCCAGAAAATCAGGTCCCCCCCCCTCTTTTGACCTTCAGGCATACCTGCCAAGTTGCTGTCTGAGAAATAAGGGACCAGGCCGGAAGTAGCAGGCCGGAAGTAGTGCTGCCGCCATTTTGGAACTGGGCGGAGCATGCTCAGAAGTGACTTTTGATGCTGCTTTGCCCAGTTCCAAAATGGCCGCTGCGCCAGAAGTCGCGCTGCAGCCATTTTGGAACTGGGCAGAGCAGCATCAAAAGTCACTTCTGAGCATGCTCCGCCCAGTTCCAAAATGGCCATCGCGCCAGAATAAACCGGGTAAAAACAAAAAAATTGCATTTTTTCAGCTAGGAACAGCTGGAAAAATGGGGATTTCCTGGGGAATACGGGAGACTTGGCAGCTATGCCTTCAGGGTGCTGGCATTGAAATGGAGATATTCTTCAATGGGTAGGGTTCTCTTCTTGGAACGGGGTTGAGAACCTTCCCACCCCCTTCATTCCAAAAACCAGGGATTCAGGAACAAAAAAGTACATTGATAGCAAACATCCAGACAGGCATCTTAGCTGCAGCCAAGGTGGTGGGGGTGGGGAATCACTCCAGCTTGGTTTCAAACTCTGACTGGTGCCTTGCTGTTCATTCAGCAGTGCATGAAAAGCTATTTTCATCATAGCAGGGGCTCCTGATGGAATGTGTTGCTGTGGAAAATCTGGGCTCATTTAATCTGGTGGCATTAATGCGCTGAGACATTCCCAGTGGGTGTCGGGGGTATCTGCCTGGAAACATCTGGGAAGCATGGAGGTAGGTAACAGGAAGAAGCTGTCAGTATGAGCCTCCACAATAACCAAACTAAGGAACTGAGTCAAAGCCTGTGCCTTTATGGTGCCAGGTGAGGTGGGCCACTACTGGTCACTTGAGTCACCTGAGTGCTGTTGAGCTGGTAGCAACAGTATCTCTCATTAGGCCATCCATAGTTATAGGAATTAAATACAACAGACCGACAGAAAACATTTTCTTGCAAGACATTGAGGTCAGTGGGATTTGGCCCCTAGCAACTGTGTATGGGACTTCGGCACCACAGTCCTTGTAAAGTTTATCATCATTTGGTCATTTGGTCCACATTTTATGATGTTTAATGATTTTCTTGTACATTGCCATGATTTATTTTATGAGTTGGCAGCTTATATTTAAATAAAAGGTAAAGGGGACGCAGGTGGTGTTGTGGACTATACCACTGAGCCTCTTGGGCTTGCTGATCAGAAGGTTGACGGTTTGAATACCCGTGGTGGGGTGAGCTCCCATCGCTCTGTCCCAACTCCTGCCAACCTAGCAGTTCAAAAGTACTCCAATGCAAATAGTTAAATAAGTACCACTGCAGCAGGAAGGTAAACGGTGTTTCCGTGCGCTCTGGTTTTTATCACAGTGTCCTGTTGTGCCAGAAGTGGTTAAGTCATACTGGCCCCATGGCCCGGAAAGCTGCATGTGGACAAACGCTGGCTCCCTCAGCCTGAAAATGAGATAAGCACCGCAACCCCATAGTCACCTTTGACTGGACTTAACTGTCCAGGGGTCCTTTACCTTTCACCTTTTTTTTTAATTTTAAATTTAAATTTAAATAAAAATCAACATCACCGTCTGTTTATTTGTATGCCATTCCCCTGATGAAACAACAATGGTGGTCAATGGAAATTCAATTAGAAATAATCACAATATCTACCAGTGAATACAAAAAAAACAAAAACCAATCCATACAATTTTTTATGGAACAATACAAATAACAAGCTTAAGCTTTGCTAATCATCCTTGGGGGTGGGGGCAGAGTAGAGGGGGGGGGGACCTCATATTTTTTATTGTGTGATGTGTAATTCCCCTGAACCCCAGATGAAGAAGCTCAAATGCTTATTCTTGTGGAGTGATTAGTAGGTACACTATGCAACTTCAGATGACTTTTACACTCCTAATTTTAAACATGCTCAAAGGAACGGGAGAATGCATCTCACCCTGAACATATAGTTACAATAACAGGGACTCCTGATTGCCTTCAGATTATCCAGGAAGGCACTTATTAGAGTCACTTTCTTTGTGTTTTTCTCCATTTCGCTTTGAGAAAGAAAATCAATCTCCTTTCTCTTTCTCCAACAAAAGATACTTTTGTGCAGAGGGAGAGCCGGTCCTTCCCAAGTCATCAAAGTGCTTAGGAGGAGGGTGGAAAATAGTAATAAGCCTCCCAATTTCCTCTCAACCCCACCCCCACACATTATTTTCTTAATCTAGAAGGTGCAGGCTTGCGCCGTGAATGCAAGGTGGGCTTAGTGCAATTCTCAGACACATTGATTTTGTGCCCTTCATGTCAGAAGGAGAAGACGGGAGAGAGAAGCGTTATGGATAGTACTTCTGCATTGATACTCCTCTGACCTGCAACCCCACTGTTGATGAGAGGATGGCTCATTTAAGAAAGAAACACTGCATTTCCCAAAGGCAGGTTTTAGCACAATGCTCTATGTGGAAAGCAGTATTTAGGGTAACAGGGTCTGGAATGTGATTTAGCTTCACGGAAGAAACATTTACAACTTGTCCCTCATTCACAGTTCAACCGACAGTAATCTTTGCATGTAGTGCGTGGCATTGCTAGTTCTCTTAAATTCTAGCAGATCTGTGTTATTCCATGCAAGTGGTTTTCAACATGTTTTCTTCAGACTTGGTGGGGTGGTGGTGGCTGTTTCCCTTCTCAATAGGCAGATCACAAATAGTGGGCAACTTCCATGAGAGACAGTAGACCCATCAAGTCCCCAACCTTCCCTTCCATTCTGCCACCATATTAATTTATTTTAAATGATTTTTTGTTTAGAATGATTACGTATGAGCTTCATGATTTATCACATTATCATTGCTGTTATTCATTAATCACTTTCCACATACAGTATACATAACACGTAGCTTAACAATGCAAAATGGTGGGTGATAGGTCAGCACTGATCAATGTTTCTGCTCACCGAAGCCAGCTACTCAGTTCAGCTGTTGCATTGCATTAAGAAGAGAGCTTGTCATAGTGGCTCTTGCGCCATGGGCTGGAGCAATTGGATGCCACACCATATGCCTGTAGAAAGAGCCGTAACCTAGCCTTCTCTTTCAGCGGTGGCTGGTGCCCATTGGGACTGGTGGGACCAACAGTAGATGGCACCAGAGCCAATGATGGCGGGACCCAACTAATTCTAGTTTTGTCCCCATCGTCCTCCCTGCTGAATTCCACAAGGACAACACTGAGAATAAGGAGGAAGTTGGCAGCCAGTTGCATTCCCTGGACTGCATGTCAGTAAGAAAAGCAGGTAGGGCCTGGCTGAAGGCAGGCTGAGGTTGGTGGAGCAAATACCCTCCCACATTTCTCCAATGAAAATAGAGATGTCCTATTCAATCCATCTCCCCCCCTCCTCCCCCTCCTCCTCATCATCATCATCATCACCACCATCTTAGTATTTAAGTTGATGGTTGCCCCAGCTACTCTGGACAGCTTCCAACATATATAAAAACACAGTAAAACATTTAAATAATTAAACATTTTTTTAAAAAAACAACAACAACAACTTCCCTTTACAGGGTGTGGCGTTTGCCCATTCCTTGTGATTTTGTTTGTACAGGGGGATGGGAATGGTGAATGTAGATTGACCAATGAGAAAGCTCAGAGGTGGAGCCTACCTGGTTTTGAGGCTCAGCCCAGGGGTTTTACCACTGGGAGATAGGAGAGTCAGACAGAGCGAGTAAAAGACGAATAGTGGTTGTGACAGGTAGAGTGAGAGACAGGGATAGAACCAAGAGAGAAGAGTGTGACAGTGTGAGATAGTGCCACATCTAGTTAGGGGCGCACATTTGAGAAACCGTTCTGAACATATTTAAAACTTGTTTGTTTTTCAATAAACTTTAATCTTTGTTGTTGACTTTACAACCTGACTGAGACTAAGTATTTCACCAGAAGAAACCTGGTTGGTGGCAGCGGAAGAATAAAGCAGTGGTGTACAGGTTAATAGTCCATGAAATGACCAGGTGCTCTATACGAATGTTACACAGGGCTGCCTTCAGGTGTATTTTAAAGGTTGCATAGTTACTTATCTCCTTGGCTTGGAGAGTTGCACAACTCCATACCTTCCAACATTTCTCCAGTGAAAATAGGGACATCCTAAGGAAAAGCAGGGCATTCCAGGATCAAATCAGAAACCAGGATAGCTGTTTGTAAATCTGGGACTGTCCCTAAAAAATAGGAACACTGGAAGGGTCTGTGAGAATTGTGCCATTCCCCCTAATGGAGCAGTCTCCACTATTCTCTCTGCCCATTAGTTTGTGTGCACAGAGGGCAATTCCATCATATGAACCCATATCTGTCATATGGAGCAGGGTGCTACTTGTGCAGGTTTACCACTCCAGCAAGAACGAAATACATCTTTGCGCTTGATAGTTTGGTGGGTATTAGGACCAAGCTGTTGAGGTTTCATTAATACACAGTTCAGGCAAGCAGCTGAACAGACATTCTCATTCCAACCTGCCAAGATGCCTCAACCCTTTCCTAGTGCATTAAGAGGACAGTTTCGACTCGGCAAGCCATTTATTCTTTGGCCTCTCCACAGAGGCTGTCAATAGAAGTGCTAGGAAGTGCCAAGTGCAATGCAGATACCTGTTCACCAGCCCCTGGACCGAGACCAAAAGAGCACTTTCCACACAGGCCACTGAACAGCCATCTGTCGGTAATGATTTTCAGACACTGCCGACACAAGCTGAATATACCTGCTGTTCAGATACTCATTTGTTATGGGTACTGCTCTACACCCTTAAGGAAGCAGCTTCAGTCTAGCTCAGGACTGCATGACATATGACACACCAAGCCAAACTCAACCCCACTATCCATTTATGGCCACCAACCAGGTGCTCAGTGAAGCTCCTGTTTTTGTAGTTTGCTACCTGGTGCAGCAAAAACAACAACAACAACCCCCAAACAGGGAGTCTGCATACACATAGCAGCCATAATGCATTGCTTTTTTGTGGGGTAGATGCTTTTAGCTCAAAGTGGGTCTGGCGTAAGCCTAGCCTGGGTCCTGCCAATTCAGCCTTCATAAGAAACCACTGCAGCAAAATGTTGTGATGTTGAAAGGCTTAGTTGTCTTAAAATGGGGATTAGACAGGCTCTCTAATATAGCTATACTGTATGGCACCATGTAGGGGATTAGACAAATTCATGGGGGGGGGGAGCTGCTGGCTGCTTCTATGATATTCAGGTTCAGCAGTAGTTCTGGATAGCACTTGATTGGAGAAGGTAGAGGAAGAACTCTCTTGCCTTCAAAAGTCACTTATGAGTTTCCCAGGGGTATCTGGTAACTGTGGGAAGGTAGATGGTGGAACTGATGGACCTTTTATGTGATCTATTTCCTGATGTTCACCTGCATTATATCCTCTCTCCCTCCCTCCCTCTGGAACAATTGCAGCCCAAGGTCAGCTCATTTGCTCATGAGCAACCTTGTGAGGTTGTGTGCCAGTGTAGAGCAGGACCAGAAGCAACAAAGAGAATCTGTGATCAGAGGCAAAAGTGGTTGGGGTAATATATCTGTCTCTTCTCACAGAGTCACAGTACAGTAGGCATGCAAAAGTCAGGTGTTTGTATGCGTGCACATACTCACATGCATGAGAGACAAAATGATAAGATTCCACAAACAGAAGCCTCATGGGCTGGCAGCAGAATTGCACTTCAACACATGGCAAAAAGGATTGTGTCTTCTACCACACCTGAGGGCAGCAGGCTAGTTCTGGAGCCACAAGGATGGGGCTGCATGACATACACAGCTCTGTATTCCAACAGAGAAAAACAGCTGGGGGTTTCAGAATGAGAAACCAGGAGTCCACTTTTGCCCATCACCACCGCAATATCGGCTGCCTGAGGTGGTTGCCTCACTCTATCTAATGATAGAGCTGCCTTTGGCTGCCGTTGCCTTGTTCTGCTCTGACACCCCCTGCATCCTCATGCTAGCTTCCTCCTGACCCATCTATGCCTCCCATCTCTCAGATTGTCCATCAACAGCATCACCAGTCCGGGTGTGTTTGCTATTGGCCTTAAGGCGATGCAATCATGTCCTTGTTGACTTTGGTACTGGAGGCAGTGAAGGTTGAAAGGAAGTTTGCTTAAATTGGGGGAAGGTTGGAGTTAAGAAGAAGAGTGCTACAACCTCATCCCCCAAAGGGACATTTGACAATGAAAGGAACTGACACCTATCCACAGAATGATCCTCAGAAGAGAAGCCAGAAATATCTCCAGGGGCTTTCTCACAACCATAGGATAAACTATCATAAAAAAAGATGTTGTTGTGTAAATGGACACCAAGAATGCATACAAATTTATGGCACAAAACAGGAATTCTATATTTTATGACATTTCCACACTGAGTTTTTTGCCACCACTCTTTGATGAGATGCATCAAAGTACGTTAAGTAGAATGGAAACGCTCTAAAAAAATTGAAATGATATTAGGGGTTCATCTCTGGGCAAAGACACTGAACGTAGTGACATGTGGACATGGTATATCTTGATTTGAGGGAGGTTTTTTGTGCATTGTCTCCCATGATATTCTTGTTGTGAAAGTGGTAAAATATGGGCAAGACAGTGATAATGTTGCAGGTGAATGATGGGCTATAACGGAAGAGTGTTCACCTGTGTAACCAGGGTGAAGTGATCTGTGGGGTGCTGCATGGATTCTGTCCTGGACCCAGAGTAGTTTCAGATCTTTATAAATGACTTGGATGAAGTAATAGAGGGGCTGTTCTTCGGATTTCTAGATGATACTAAACTGAATGGAGTATCAGACCAGGGTCAGCTCTCTGGGTGAGTTATGAGGAACAGTTGGAGAAATCGGGCATGTTTAACCTGAAGAAGAGAAGACTGAGAGGTCATATGATAGCTATCTTCAAAAATCTGAAGGGCTGTCACATGGGAGATAGAGCAAGCTTGTTTTCTGCTGCTCCAGAGGGTAGGATCCTAACTACTGGATTTAAATTACAAGAAAGGAGATTAAGATTTAACATTAGGTAGAACTTTCTGATGGTAAGAGTGCAACCCTCTCCCTCTGAAGGTGGTGGACTCTACTTCATCAGAGCTTTTTAGCAGAGGTTGGATGGCTATCTGTCATGGATGCTTTAGTTGAGATTCTTGCATTTCAGGGAGTTGGGGTAGATGACCCTTGAGGTCCCTTTCAATTGTACTATACCATGATTCTGTTGTTACACATCACCCCAATCTCCAAGTGGAACAAGTTTTCAGGGGTTCCAGGTGCCCCAGGGTTCATATTTTCTTTGGAAATGAAGTACAATGGAGACTGAGGTGTCTTTATGATATATGGTTTATTTACACATCTATACAAGCTGAGTCTATGATGGAGGCGTTCACATTATCAACACCTCAAATGGGTCTTGTCTCTCCCATAGCTGCAGACTTAGATTCAAACAGAATCAAACATTGCTCTCAAAAATTGCTCCAACTCTCTCCAGCTTGCTGTTTTACTTCTAGCTCACATCACTGACTCTCAACTCTCTCCTTTGTATTTTCCTTACTAGCAGCATGTTGAGGGAGGGCGGAAGCACCCATTTGCCATCTCACAGAGATCCACATCCTTTGCTCCCCTTAATGGCCCAACACCCAAACAATCACCTCATCAGGAAGATAACTCTTGCTGGATCCAGGAATTAGAAAGGTCTTGGCATACAGCCTACTTCCCCCCAACTCATAACCCTATTATTCATCCCCAATCCTGAAGCCTTGTCATTTCATTATTTTGTTGCTGCTGCTGTTTTCAGGAATGCTAACTTTTCTTAGCTGTAACGTACTGGAGCTCTCACTGTCTTTGTCACCTCAAACCAAATGTGTGCAATAGAAGGGGCTGTGTTCCTTCCATGAGTGATAAGGGGTCTAGACAGCAATCATCACTACTGCAGGAAGTGAATTCTGGATGTGACAAGGCTGCACAGAGGTTATGCATCAACTTTATATACTCTCCATTAACGCTTGGAGATACTTGCACTGATAAGTTCAAATAGTTGCCATTTGTTTCCACATACGTGACAGCCAACCTCTGCAACCCTGCAGAGAATCTGTCTCTTGTCAGTACATAAAAACACTGGGGCATCCTTCCCCACACCCTTTGCACTAGCCTTGCCAAGAAAATCTGCAAAGAACTCTTCTCCAAACCTTTATGGTCCTTGGGTTTAGAAATTGAAAAATCTGTCCATATTAGTTTCTCATTTTTCCAATCTTCAGTTTGTCACATTTTGATAGCAGCTTGAATTTTTCCCCGAAGTCCCCCTGATAATTCATCAGTATTTTATGGTGCAGTTATCCTATTAGAGATATATTTTAAACCACACATTATTGCATGCATTTTCTCCCAATGCATCTCTGCATGTCATTTTCACTATGCACACTTTAACTTAATATATGCGTTGCAATTTTACAGACATTTTATGTTGGGGGAAGGGGAGAATTGCATTGCAAATTCAAAGAACTGGAGGATTGTTCTCTTTTAATTTGCACATGGTTTCAGGAAGTGCAAATTAGGTAAATTTGCATCAAAATTTGAACTGAACCAAATTTCTTCCCACCAGCACCTATGTTGCATTTTCCAGGAGCAAGTTTAGTTGAACTCAAACTTGTGTTGGAGTAACATCCTGGTTAAGGAGCAATCTTGTGCAGGTACCTACTGAAGGCATTTTTTTGTTTAAAATTGAAGTGTGAACCAGTCACTTTAAGGAATAATAATTGCACAGTTGTAGAAATTGTTTCATTGCAATTAATTAACTGACTCTGGAGTCTTTTGCATTTAAATTAATTTCATTGTAAAGCTCTTTGATACCTTTGGGATGTGAAGTGGTTTGCAAATTTGCAACAACAACAAATACATAGGGTAATACCCTGGGTATCAGGATTGAATCCAATACTTAGCACAGCTTTCTTCTCTAGTAGCCACACATCTATCTTTTGGCTTCATTGAATTCCCATCTGTTTTCAGATTTCATCTGAGAAATGCATCCTTTATCCTTTGCCCTTTGTGTCCTGATTTTCCTCACCCTTGCTTATTTCCATTTAAATTTAGCTTTAAAAATTTGGTTCTTTAACTCCACAACACTCTTGAAGAAAAAACTATTATGTTCACCCAGAACAATGCACAACATTATATTTTACAATATCTCAGCTCAGCAGGCTTCCTTGTTTGTTGGGTATTTGTGTGCTTTGCTGATTCTTTCCACCATTAAGTTAAACCATGGAAAGTGAAGTTTAAACTCTGAGATTATTCTTTGGAAAATGCAGTTTCTCAAGTGGTGTTGCCATCTCCTACTCACCTTATTTCTGCCTCAAAGAATGAACAACTCCACTTTTCTTTTGAGATGCAAAATTACACAATAGACACAGGGGTTCTCAATTCTGTCCTTGAGATATTTTCTAAATCATGAAGAGGGGAAAAACATATTTCATTTTTGAATTCAAGTAGCTTCCTATAGTGGGGTAGAAGAGCTGAAAATAATGCCAATATATTTCATATCTGGCAATCGATGCTCCTTTTTGGTTTCAGATAGTACATGGGCAGATGAGCCTAAAAAGCCATGGGACACAAATTTTCATGGCTCTCTAGCAGCTATTGTAACTCATTTACCAGAAGTAATGTATTTAGCATTAACTCTGGAAGTGTATACTAGCTCGATTCTGACCAACTAAGTCTGCTAGAGCAAAATATACACCAGGAGAGTGAATACCCATATGAAGAGCTTTGCCTGTACAACAGGAATGTTCAAGCCCTCATCCTAGGGATCTCACCTGGCTTCCTAAGGAACATCTTCTCCCTCTCCATGATCTGAGCAATTTTGGTGGTGGTAGGCAGATGAGAAAGCTAGAGAGTTCCAGAAAAACATCTGCTTCAGTGACTACACAAAAGCATTTGACTGCATTGACCACAGCAAACTATGGCAAGTTCTTCAAGAAATGGGAGTGCCTGATCACCTCATCTGTCTCCTGAGAAATCTCTATGTGGGACAAGAAGCTACAGTTAGAACTGGATATGGAACAACAGATTGGTTCAAAATTGGGAAAGGAGTACGACAAGGCTGTATATTGTCTCCCTGCTTATTTAACTTATATGCAGAATTCATCATGTGAAAGGCTGGACTGGATGAATCCCAAGCCAGAATTAAGATTGCTGGAAGAAATATCAACAACCTCAGATATGCTGATGACACAACCTTGATGGCAGAAAGTGAGGGGGAATTAAAGAACCCTTTAATGAGGGTGAAAGAGGAGAGCACAAAATATGGTCTGAAGCTCAACATCAAAAAAACTAAGATCATGACCACTGGTCCCATCATCTCCTGGCAAATAGAAGGGGAAGAAATGGAGGCAGTGAGAGATTTTACTTTCTTGGGTTCCATTATCACTGCAGATGGTGACAGCAGTCACAAAATTAAAAGATGCCTGCTTCTTGGGAGAAAAGCAATGACAAACCTAGACAGCATCTTAAAAATCAGAGACATCACCTTGCCGACAAAGGTCCATATAGTTAAAGCTATGGTTTTTCCAGTAGTGATGTATGGAAGTGAGAGCTGGACCATAAAGAAGGCTGATCGCCAAAGAATTGATGCTTTTGAATTATGGTGCTGGAGGAGACTCTTGAGAGTCCCATGGACTGCAAGAAGATCAAACCTATCCATTCTGAAGGAAATCAGCCCTGAGTGCTCCCTGGAAGGACAGATCCTGAAGCTGAGGCTCCAATGCTTTGGCCACCTCATGAGAAAAGAAGACTCCCTGGAAAAGACCCTGATGTTGGGAAAGATGGAGGGCACAAGAAGGGGACGACAGAGGATGAGATGGTTGGACAGTGTTCTCGAAGCTACTAACATGAGTCTGACCGAACTGTGGGAGGCAGTGGAAGACAGGAGTGCCTGGTTTGCTCTGGTCCATGGGGTCACGAAGAGTCAGACATGACTAAATGACTAAACAACAACAACAAGGCAGATGGGGGGGAAATAAAAGTAGAGGTTAGCTGCCCATCTAAAATGGAAGCTGTAGCTGAGATTCCTGCATTGCAAGGCTTGGACTAGAAGACCCTTAGAGTCCCTTCAAACTCTACAGTTCTGTTATTCATTCAGGATAAGACACTCACATCCTGAAGCAGGAATTCCAACACATCCAGTCTGCATTCATTACGTAATATGTTGGTTGGCTCCTAATAAATATTGGGTGACTTTGAGTTTCTTCCAACTGGTTCTACAGTTGGCTGACCTGCTATAGGTTTCAGCTCAGGGTGGCTGGGAAATCAAATACAGTTTTCATTTAAAAGCAATTCTACCTAGTTTGCTCTTTTGAAAGCAATGCATCAATGGAAACAGGGACATCCTTCAAAATATGCACTCCTCTGAAATTTGTGATGCAGGTATCCAGCCAAGTAAAATGCGCAGAAATGCATATAAATGAACGTGTTTTGAAAACTACATAGAAAAATGCATTATTAGGGGAAATCGCTTTGCAAAAAATGTGCATGCCAGGCAAGAAAGATGCATACAAATACCAAGAGGTGACATTTGCATTAAATGCTGATGAATTTCCATGAGGCTTTCAAAAAAATATTTTCATAAAAAAGGACAGCCAGATGTGGAAATGTAGAGCACTAAATTGGAGGAAAGGAGACTCTGAAATGGTCCACTCGTTCCTATTTTCAACTAACTCTGAATCAAGATATTAATGTGGAATGAAGAATATCTGGGGGAACGACCCACTGTGCTGTGGAAATGGGCCTATCGCCCTTGCCGAAGCCTGCTGAAAATGATTAGAGGCAAAAATGCCCAGTCCTTTCTTTGGCTCTGGGCAGCTACACCAGCACTAATCAGAGGAGCAGGAGGAGAATCACATCACAGAAGCTTGAACAGAGAGCCATTTCCACACTGCCGTGAGAAATCTCATGGTCATTAGAGATAAAAGAGGCCGATAGCATTGGCCAGTGCAGCCTGTCTTCCTACCAGTGGTTTTCTGTTGTTGTCACACACAGTATGCAACATAAACTTATTGCCAAGCCCCAGATTAACAATCTAGGGCTTCATCACTTCCCTGAGGTAAATGTTGTGTCCAGCTTAGTGTGATGCCTTCACTGCTGCGTGCTGCTTTGGTATGCAATGGCAACAACTCTTTCCGGATAACAAAGGTATTTCAGTCTATCCCTGCGTGATCTCCCCTGCTCCTCAACTCCTGTAACTCAGCAAACAGCATGACAATAACACATTCAAAGCAACGCCGGCCTGCTCCAATTAGGAGAATGGGAAGGCAAGGCATCACCCTGTGTCAGATGAAACATTAATTTGTTTGACAGACGTACTATGACAGAATGGATGAAGAGATTAAATGTTTTTTTAAAAAAAGGGAAAATCTATGGAGCATGGTTTGATTTGAACCAGCGTCAGAAAGTAAAGCTAAAATGGAGATTCACAAATATCCCACACAAACTGTGCATGCAGATTTCTCACTTTGAAATCCAAGCTCAAAATAAAACTAAAATCTTAAACTCAATATCGGGTGGGGTGGGGGTTAGCTCTGTGGGACTATTTCAGCAGGCTTCAGATATGAAAATAGTGTGAGCTGTCACCTCTCAAAGAGCCTTGCATGTTTACAACCTGGTTCTCTAAATTGCAGGGATGCAGGTGGCGTGGTGGTCTAAACCACCAAGCCTCTTGGACTTGCCTATCAGAAGGTTGTTGGTTCAAATCCCCGTGGTGGGGTGAGCTCCCGTTGCTCTGTCCTAACTCCTGCCAACATAGCATTTCGAAAGCACACCAGTACAAGTAGATAAATAGGTACCGCTGTGACAGGAAGGCAAATGGCATTACCATGTGCTCTGGTTTCCTTCACGGTGTTCCGTTGTACCAGAAGCGATTTAGTCATGCTGTCCACATGACCTGGAAAGCTGTCTTTGGACAAACGCCGGCTCCCTCGGCCGGAAAGTGAGATGAGCGCTGCAACCTTACCTTGCAAGTTCCGGACTGCAGAATCCGGGACTGGCAGCCATTTGACACCGGAAGTTGCGTCGATGTAACTTCCGGTGTCGCTCCGCCCATCTATGGGCACCCAAAATGGCCGCTGCCGGCTTCGAAAATCGCTTGTGCGCATGTCAGGAAGTGCTCCGACGCAACTTCCAGTGTCGCTCCGCCCATCTATGGGCACCAAAATGGCCACCGCCAACACCAGAAGTGACGTCTATGCACTTCCGGACATGCGTAGATGCGGCTTTTGAAGCTGACGGCGGCCATTTTTTGTGCCCATAGAAGGGCAAATCGGAAAGAAAAAAAATGTCCGCCGGCAGGAGAAAATAACGGAGAAAAACGGGAGATGTAGTGATACGGGGGACCACCGGGAAAAGGTAAGTAAAAAAAGGGGTTTTCCGGGGGGAAACGGGAGACTTGGCAGCTATGGCTGCAACTCCGTAGTCACTTTTGATTGGACTTAACCCTCCAGGGATCATTTAACTTACCTTTACCTCTGAACTGCTTTGGACTGTTGCATGTTCCTTGAGTGTTCAGACCCAGAACCCACCCCCTCTAAATTAATTCACACTTGACTCAAATTTTGGTTTGGTTTTTGGAAGAATTTAGGCCACAAACTCGATTGATTACAGAAAGTGAGTGTTTGCATAGGCTCTAGTTTGACTAGCTCCCTGCACCCTTGCAGGCAGCGCTGACCCAGGGCACCAACATAGGTCAGCCAAGGGTGAACACCTGGATAAGCGGAAAACCACGAACAGGCTATGTCCACCACCCAGGTGTCCCCCTGGACTCAGGCAAGGGCAAAACCCCCTCACAGGGATTGACCAAACCATGTGTGTCCCTGGATTCCATTAACAGAATACCCTTCACATAGGGATGACGAGAGCTTTTCCCCACCCCTATCACCTGAACCAGTGCCTATCTGCCACATTAGCACCCGCACTCGCCACCAACCACTCACACCTGTAACCAATCCCTTAACCCCGCTGACACGGCGGTCAGTCATAAATCATTCCCAGTCACAGACAGATGAAGCCCATCAAGCCTGTAAAGGGACGCATCATGGAAGGTAATGCCCGGGTGCTGAAGGCCAGAACCTTCTTGGCCACTGCACTCTGGACATACCTCCTGGCCCTCTTGTTGGCAGCTGGGCATCGGCTTCCATGCCACACAAGTCGCTGCAACCAGAAAATTTGAGGTCAGTGAAATATTTGAGGTCAGTGAAAGAGTCAAAATGGCTTTAGGACTGTTTTCCTGTACTGTTTCAGACATGTGGTTTATATATTTATGTATGTGTTTGCCTGGTACATTTATTACCATTTATTTTATATCTTAGACCTTATAATTCTCATAACACTTCTGAAACACCAAAAGAGAGAGGGGATCACAGAAACTTCAGGCATTCTCCCCAACATCTTCTCTATCAATGGGAGAAAAAGACACCTATGTCAGCCATGAACACACTTGCTGACCAAGGGAAACTTTTTGTGTCTGTTGCAAATGAAAAACAAGGTACCGTGTTTCCCCTTTTTTAAGACACCGTCTTATTGTTTTTTTTACTCAAAAAAACACACGGTGTCTTATTTTCAGGGGATGTCTTGTACCTTAAGGCCGCCTCGGAGGGGCCAGGCAGCTGGCTCGGGGTGCTGCTGGGCGCTCTGTGCGGCGCTGCAGCAGCAGCCGGTTCCAGGCACCAAGGCAGCTGCCTGTTCCGGTGGCGGGGCGGCAGGCAAAAAAGAAAAAAAGAGGCCAGGCCGCTGCGCTCCGCCCAGGGCTGCAGGGCGTTACGAGCGCTCGGGGCTGCAGAGCGCTCCTCTCCACAGCTGCCGGTTCCGGTGGTGGGGCAGCAGAAAAAAAAGAGGTCAGGCTGCTGCAGGGTGTTCCGAGCGCTCGGCGCTGCGGAGCGCTCTGCTCTGCAGCTGCCGGTGGCGGGGCGGCAGGCAAAAAAAATAAAAATAAAGGGGCCAGGCCGCTGCGCTCCGCCCGGCGCTGCAGGGCGTTCTGAGCGCTCGGCACTGCGGAGCGCTCCGCTCTGCAGCTGCCTGTTCCGGTGGCGGGGCGGCAGGCAAGAAAGAAAAAAAAGAGGCCAGGCCGCTGCGCTCCGCCCAGGGCTGCAGGGCGTTACGAGCGCTCGGGGCTGCAGAGCGCTCCTCTCCACAGCTGCCGGTTCCGGTGGTGGGGCGGCAGGAAAAAAAGGAAAAAAAGAGGTCAGGCTGCTGCAGGGTGTTCCGAGCGCTCGGTGCTGTGGAGCGCTCTGCTCTGTAGCTGCTGGTGGCGGGGCGGCAGGCAAAAAAAATAAAAATAAAGAGGCCATGCCGCTGCGCTCCGCCCGGCGCTGCAGGGCGTTCCGAGCGCTCGGAGCTGCGGAGCGCTCCACTCTGCAGCTTCCTGTTCCAGTGGCGGGGCGGCAGGCAAAAAAGAAAAAAAGAGGCCAGGCCGCTGCGCTCCGCACGGCGCTGCGGAGCGCTCCGCTCTGCAGCCGTCGGTTCCGGTGGCGGGGCAGCAGGCAAAAAGAAGAGAGGCCAGGCTGCTGGCTCAGGCGCTCCGTGCGATCGCTGCTGCAGCAGCAGCCGGTTCCAGGCCCCTCTGGCTGCCTGGGTCCCGCTGGCTGGCTGGAGCGCTCGGCGGTCTCGTTCTACACGGCATGGAGGTATGCCTTATTTTCGGGGGGTGCCTTATGTTTCACTGAAGCTAAAAAATGCTGCCATGGCTTACTTTTTGACTACGTATTAAAAAAGGGGAAACACGGTAAGCATCCAATTCTGGCACACACTGATATGTAGACATGATGGGCGTACTCTTGAGTATGAATCCTGCCAAAGTAACAGATCCAGTGGCTATCAAGTGAGGTGATCTTACCTTTGTTCACAGTTTTTATTGCTGCCCCCAGAGTTCCTAGAAGTTTCCTACCCTCGAAAAAGAAGAAGAAGAAGAAGAAGAAGAAGAAGAAGAAGAAGAAGAAGAAGAAGAAGAAGAAGAAGAAGAAGAGATAAAAGCTATGCTTTGTAATTGTTTGTTAGAGGAAAAGACCATTGGGAAAGAAGCAGGCCACCCCAATAGTCCAACTCCACTGCTTACACGCAGAAATCACAGCCCAAACCCAGAGGAGAATGAGGACCTTCGTGGAGAACAACTCTGTTTATTCTTTCCAGCAGCACCTTAGAGACCAACTAAGTTTGTCATTGGTAATTCTGTGATGGAACTGCATGGGATACAAATCCCTGGGATCAAAGCTTGACCTCTCTGTTGGAATGAACACTCTGCCCTCATCCATGCAGGCCTTTGACCTCCTCTCCATCACCTCCTCTCTAGAGCTCATGCCATTTCCCTAGCCAGCTTGGTTTCATTTCTAAGAAAACAGAGGAGAAAGAAACATATGATATATATATGCACAGTATCGTGGGTTTTACCCATTTTATCCTCACTTATAATCCTGTGAGGTAGGGTAGGCGAGACTGAGAGATGGTGCCTGGCCCAAAATCACACCTTGAAGTGAGCTTCAAGGCTGAACAAGGATCTGAGCAAAAAGTGCAGACTGACCACAGAGTGGACATGCATAGGATTGAATCAGATTGCACTATTAGCCTGGCAGGTTCAGATCAGGTCAGACTGCATCAGAATCCACAGAGGTCTTCCTACTTGTGTATGTTAAATGCCTCAGAGTTGAGGATAAATGAGCATGCTGCTGAATGAGCAATGACAGACTTAGCTTTGAAGCAGCATTACCTGAATCCAAAATAGATTTTCCTCATTCTGGGGTGGGGCAGGAGGGGGGAAATAATCTACAAAATATCATTTAGAAAAGCGGGAGCAGTAAGGCGGAGGGGTATATGCAAGGTTTGCGGAGGGGGAAAACCAATCAGGTGGGAACGTGCATTGCTGAAACCTACCTTCTGCTGTGAGTCACTGTCAATGAACATGATTGGTGAGTTGACAGGGCACATCACTCAAGTCACCCGTCGCTGAGTCTCAGGGTGATGGATGGGTGTACTGGTGAGCAAGGTTAGATGGGATTTCAGTAGCTGTGGCGAGGTGATGGGGGCAAAATTAGGAGACAAATGACACAGAAATGGCTTTTAATTAAAACTTCAGGAGGTTAAGTTATTCTTATGTTCTTGGAGGATTAGATATTCTTTCTTCTAGCATGGATTTTTTTTCCTTAAGGAAAAAGGGTTCCCTTTCAAATTTGCTAATTCATAGATTCACTATCGGGATATGTGATAGCAACTAATATTTATGTGCCACATTGATTTCTTCCAAGGAGCTCAAAACAACCTCCCCCCATTTTTATTCTGGATGTGAAGGCTATCAATGGGTACTAATCATTATGACTGCACATCACCTGCAGGTTGCTTCTGAATACCAGCTGTGGGGGGAATCATGAGTGGGAGAATGATGTTGTACGCAGGCCCTGCATGTGGTTATCCCATAGGCACCTGGTTCGTCATTGTAGGTCTTTGGTGTGACTAAGGCTAGGCGGCATCTGCTTTCCAACATCGTAATATATTGCCAGCTAAACTGCACAATATGGTGGTATATTGCGATGTTGGCAGTTGTCAACCACAGAAATGGTTAGCAACACCAGACACAACTTCTGCCTCTACCTGGCGAGGTTTGGCAGCCAGCGCTGCCCCAGGCAGAGCACATCAGCTGGGGTGTCATAGAGCATAGCACCGTGGAGCAGCCGACCTCCCCAGAACCACCAGCCGCAGCTTGCCCTGACAATAGCCTCTGGCCACACAAGTCATCATTCCACTCAGCAGGAGGAGGAATAGAGGGAGGAGGCAGCCTGTCGGCACTCACACAGCCAGAGAATGAAACAAAGATGCTGGGTGGCAGGCAGGTGAGCCCCACTTCTGAGGTCAGCGGCTGGGCTGCAGAGGAAGTGAGCAAGCATCAGGCAGCCTGATTGAAGTTTGTGATGCTGGCTGCGAACGGGGCGAACAGGGATTTATGACATATGGCCTGATTGGAAATTCTGAAACCACTCTTGTTGTTTAAAACTGCTTTCATGCAATGTATTGATAGATTACCCAGGCCTAGGTGCAACCCAAAAAGTCTTCTCACAACTACCGTTTAATGTCGATTAGACGGTGGTGTCATGTCTGGTCTGATATCACCCAAAAAACTTGATGGATTGTGTGGGGATCTGAACCTGGATCTCCAAGTCCTAGTCTGACAACCTAACCACTAGGACATCACACTGGCACACTAGCTTAGATGGAATTTGAAAATATGCATAGACAGCAACTGGTGGGAAGAAGCCTCGTGGCAGCAATGTCACTACTACTAACCAAGAGGCGTGAGGCAGTGGTGAGATGAGGGCTGTACAATGCAATGGCAAAGGCAGTCTTGCACTCCCGCCAGCGCACAACACAGGCCCACCTCCACCACCACCTTGACCCCTCCAGATAGTGGCAGCAATGCTGCCGCCATGAAGCAATGACCCTGTTTCCATCACCAGACCTGCTCTGGGTTTCACCTTTAGGGAATTTTAAAGTTATAGCATGAAAGGTTTGCAGAAATCCAAGCATCTCTTGAAGAATGCCCCTAGATTCTCTGCAATATATTATTATTATTATTATTATTATTATTATTATTATTATTATTATTTCTTTCTCTTTACTATTTGTTATCAGATAGCATTTAGACAATGGCAGAGAGCAGTCGCCTGACCTCATGTGGTTTGTCTTACAGTCATGTTTTGGATTTCTTCCCTCAAATTCAGCTGTGGCACATTCAGAGCGGGCTTTACGGTTACCATTATTTCCTTTATTAATTTACAAAGTAGGGGCTATCAGTCTGGAGCTGTACAGTCATAAAGAGAGCCGCAATCTCTGCCCCCAGAAGACTCACAATTTCATTTTGACTACAGCATTGATTTTGGTGCTCACCATCGTTAGGGCATTTGCTTACAAGTGCTGTATGCTCTCCGCTTAAGGCTGGAAACATGAAGCCATACAAATGAAGTTCAGATCTACTGAAATGAATCTATAATTGGGGTCCCCACAAGCTGACTGAAGTTAGGCCTGCACCAAAACAGCACAGACATTTCCAGGTGGGAAACAGGGGTAATCTGATGGAGCTGGAGTCCCGAAACCAACTGCCCAAGGTGGAAAATCAAAGGTTACACCATGGTCAGGACTTATCCAAGTAGCAAAGCAGCAACTTGCTACAACTAAGGTCTGGAGCACACTGAAACTTCAAGCACAGCAGAGGTGACTCTGAAGCCCAATTCACATATCTTCATTTTGCTCTCCTAGGTATGGTCAAAGCTGTAATCTTGGGTTACTGTAAATGTAACTGTATGTCAGCTTGACTGTACAAATGGTGTTTAATGTGAGAATGTTAGTAAACAGTGGCTCAGCAGGAGATGTAATAGACTATTCAGCTTAATAGCATCAGATAGTAGACGGGTTATTATCATGTAGTATAAATTACATTGTAATTACTGCAACAGTGCTATGAGAATGGTACATTTATTAAGAGTACGTCGAAAGGAGCTAGGCAGTTCTTTCAGAGTGGAATGTAGAAAACCTTCATGTTCCTTACCCTATGAATATTTTCATATTTGTGAATGTTGGCATTGCACATTTGCAACAACGTCTACCAATAAGTAATAGTGTTCATTGTTCTCCATCTAAGCACCAGGCAGCTATGATACATTGGACCTGCTTACTCCAATCAGTTCTCCATGAAAAGCAGAAAGCAACATAGGTATTTCATACGGTACGAGGGTATTACTCATTTCTCCCCCACTGAATACAATTGCTCAGCACTTCTCCATTCAACAATGGCCTTGTACATCATGCTAGGCTGTTGCTGTTCAGCTCCCTAGTCAACCTACCTAAGGTATTATGGTAGTTCCAGTCGTTTATTTAGGGTAATGTTCTTCAAGCAGAAAATACTAAAATTTATGGAACTTCCTCCCACAGGAAGCATTAATGGTCACCAACCTTGTTGGCTTTAAAATAAGATTACACAAATGCATGGATATGAGGACTATTGATGGCTACTAGTCACAATGGCTGTGCTCTGCATCCATTGTTGGAGGCAGTAATGCTTCTGAATACCAGTTTCTGGAAACCACAGGAGATGAGAGTGCTTTTGTGCTTGATACTGGACTAGATGGGTCATTGGCCTGATCCAGCAGGCTCTTATTATATTTTTAGGTTCAGAGAGTAGCACTGGGTAAGTGTTTCTTGGCTTGCTTGCATGCAATTTTGACCAATGTGCACATTTTTGCAAACAGTTTCCTCTAATATTTGTTATTTTCACTCATAAATGAATTTTATGCACCTATTTCCCAAAAATGGGCATTTTTGTAAACATTGGTTGGAGAACTTCATCACAAAAGTACAAATATTGAAGGATGTCTCTGTTTCAGTTGTTACGGAAGGCAATAATAATAATGATAATGATAGATTTGCCTTTAAATGTGAACTTAATTAAATTTATCCCCATCCTAGTGGTAAAGCACATGTCTTGTTTCAATAAGCCCCCAATTTCAATGGCCAGCATCTCCAGAGGTAACAGATTTCAAATAATGCTGAGTTGGGAAAGAATTCTGTCTGAGTTCTTGTAGGGCGCGAACTTGGACCCGAGGTTATGGGTGCCCAATGGCAGCCGTGACATCACATTATGCCAGTGTGCTGCAGTGGTGCTTCTGAGACCTGGCAGGGCCTTTGACATGATCTCTGAGGCCTCGTGGGGCCTTGGAGATCATGTCTAAGGCCTTACTAGACCTCTGACACGACTTCTGGCTTGTACCAAAGGTCGCATCAGAAGGCCTCGGGCCTTGCGGGGCCTCAGAGATCATGTCCAAGGCCTCATGAGACCTCTGACACAATTTCTGGCTTGCAACTTAAGTCACATCAGAGGTCTGACAGGGCCTACGACATTGCCTCAGAGGTCACGTCGGGCCTCCAGCACAACTTTTGGTAGAAACCAGAAGTTGCATTGGAGCCCTCACTGCGGGTGCTGAGCACCCACAAATTTTTTTGTGGCTTCCCAGGGCCCCCTATAGTTGGTGCCTATGGATCTTGGAGATCTATATAATAATAGATTAGTTGGACTACAGTGTGGTCCACTTCATGGTCACCTACTGTGTGGATATTTGCTTCTTCCCCACTTCCTGTTTGACACCTCTCCTTTCCTCGCCAATGCTTCCTCCTGCATCAGTCAACAGATCAGCCCACCCAATCATGAATCATGAAATGAAAGAGGATGTCACAATGTTGTGTCATTGATAGTACAGTGGTCCCTCAACTTACGAATGTCTCAACAGCTGTAGGTTTCGACTTACGAACAAGACAAATGGCCACACGCTTATGAATTTTTCTACATCCGAACGGAAACCGTTGGCAGTTTTTAATGCGGTTTCCTTGACTTACGGATTTTTCTGAATTTTTTTTCCTATGTGAAGCTGCGCATCGACTTATGAACTTTTCGACCTACGAATGTGCATTCGGAACGGATTAAGTTTGTAATTCGAGGGACCACTGTACTAGGACAGTATCACTAAGGCTAGGTGACAGCAGAAAAGTGAAGGAAAGAGAGGACACTAATCAAAAGGGAATCTTTTTGGGAAAGGTGCAAAAGAAAAGAAAAAAACCCACCGATTTTTAAAGGGGTGCGTACTTTTGGTACTGCTGTCAATCATAAAAATTAGGCTGTGCTTGTTTCACTTCAGACCCATTGAAAAATTTCCTTGAATGACTTCAGCAGGACTTTGTCACTTCTCTTTCACCTTGTGAGGCAAGCTGGGCACAGAAAAGCATCTTCTCCATTCAGAAATGGTGCAGGTGGGGCCCATAGCAATTAACAAATAGGGCAGATTTTTGTGCGGCAGGAATGCCAAGGAAGCATCATGCAACATCCTCTCTGTGGTGTGCAGTGCCAGAGAAATAGCACGGGCCCTGCTCTGCCTGTGTCCCTGCTGTCTTATTCCTAAGGGGTCTGTGCCCTCCTGACATTGGACAATATGTCAACAAGTTCAGCAGGTAGCAATCATGCAGAAGTAGGAGAATAAACATACCTCTGGGAGAGGGTGGTGGTGCAAAACACACAAAAGGAGGAGCCCTCCCCTCCTCACTCTGCAAGTGACAGGAGTTAGTGACAGGAGTGGAGGGGAAAGGAGGAGCGTTGGTAAGAAAGAAGAAAAGATGGATTTCAAATTGCAGTGTGATCCATCCAGCTCACAGCATGAGAGCAATTGGGAGTGCATTACTAGACAAAATCTCCTATTACAAGGGAGATGTGGAATTGTGGATCCTTTCTGTTCCCTTTCACATCCTGGCATGTATGTGCCTTTGTGCCCACGGACTATAGCTAAATAAATGAAGGGCCAATTTGCAGCTTACCTCCTCATTCCAGAGAAAATAATACTTCCCATTTGCACAATATTTTTGAGTCTTCAAAGTAGTGCCGAGCCAAATATATCTCCCTCCACCAAATTCTTCTCCAACATAAAAATTTTCCTGGGTGAAGTTCAGGTCCCCCCCCCCACACTTTCCATGAGTCTCCCCCATCCCTACCTGGAGATGCTGAGGATTGAGCCCAGGGCATTCTGCATGAAGAGCAAATGCTCTGCCACTGGGCTATAGTCCATCCCAATGTGGCTGAAGGGTGTCAGTTTTCATTCATTCTTACTATAAATTACCTCTGCAGTGAGTTGCACTAGTCAGCCTTCCCGTGAGTCCATACTTCACTTAAAGCTCAGGGGAAAACATCATGAGTTATAATTCCCAAATCACAGGGGCTGACCTTGATGACATTTTGGGTCCCTTCCAATTCTAAAATTTTATGATCCTATGAGTCACCCTCTATCTAACCACTTTCTGCCACTACATCACTTCGCCATCTCTCATCCTTGCAAACAATTACTCAACCTTTCTCCCCCCCCTTTTTTTACTGTATGTGTTAGAACCCTCCTTGTACCTTGAATGGAGTTATTTTTCACTTTAATTGTCAGCCATTAGGTTCCTCCTTAACTGGTTCTTACTAGTTTTGTGGTCAGATCATATTCTTGTGTATGTGGCACTGCTTTCACTTGATAATGGGCCTAACAGAAATTTCACATCACAGCCCATCAGACAAGAATGCTAAGCCTACATCAGAGCTCTGCATCACACTGTTGCATTTTTAACATGTTACACACAGCTCTGCTCATCTGATGTTTGCAAAGTAGCTGCTGAATTCAGTCTGGGGCAAAACGCAAGGTGAACCTGGAGCATTACTAAAGTGACCCACCAGAAGACGGAATGATGGGAGCAAAAAATTGATATGCTCACACGCACGCACACACATACACTACAAAAGTGCTTTCTCACATGGGATTCACAGTTACTAAAAACTGCCAGTGCCTAAAGCAAAATTCAGAGTATATTTGGGAAATCCTGCTTTGGCAAAAGCCCTGTCAAAAAGTGTTTCAGTGCAATGAAGTAGTGCTGTGCACTAGCTCTGGACTAATCTCAAACTGAATGGAGTCTATTCAGGTTGAACAGGGATTCAGGAAGCCCAGGATCGCCCCAGGTTAGATCAAGTCCACCCAGAGTGATTCGGGACTGTCAAAAGGGAAAGCATTTGGGTGTCAAGGAAGGGACTTTCTGCGTGTGTCTCTGCCTCCCCCCTCCCAAACTCATGCTTAATTAGGGATTTAAATCCAAAATTGCTGAAGGTCCACAATTTGGTTTTGGTCTCTGATCCAGTTTGGGTAAGCCCTGGATCATCCCAAATAGAGTTGAGGCTTCTCAGAAGCACAGGATCGAGTGCCACATTTTATTGTGGGGTATGCACGGTCCTATACCCAACTAAAGGTGGATAAGAAGGCATAAGTACATAAGCTGAGCCTGCAGGATCAGGCCAAACAGCTCATCTAGTCCAGCACCCTGTTCTCCAACATTCAGCTTCATTGGATGACCATGAGATCAAGTGTTCTGAGACAGGGAGAAAATTTCCTTTCTATCCACCTTCTCAATGCCATTTTGGATGCCATTTTCTGGGCATTTTTCAATATCCTTTTTGAGATGAGGCAAAAATAAGTGTGCAGAGTTTTCCAAATGCAGTTGCATCATACAGTTGCATGTTCAGGTAGCACAGGTTGTGTCGATGGTCAGCACTTCTTTTTTAAAGGGTTAATGGAGACTAGATCTATCAACTAGGCTCGTTAAATGGAACATCCATGGTCAGGAGCAGAGCACTTCTGAGTAACAGATTCTAGTGGCCCTGGAGAATATGACGGTCCATTGTTTAAAACTGAATGCTAGGCTAGACTGTCCTTGGTCTGTGCCAGCAAGATAATGTTAATTAATTTCCTTCTCCAATATGAATCCTGAAGTAGAATCACTTAGGCATATGCACTCATTGGAATGGAATGCACCCCCCTTCTTCTGGTAAAAGCATGGGCTCCTGCTCGGAAATCATGCTTCTTTGTTTTTCGTTTTTTTGCAAACAGGCCCGTCAATTTCCAGTAATCCCACCATTCATAGGACATCTTTGGAATCTGCAAGTGAGCCTGCAATAAATATGCTTTCCAGCCAAAAGTCCCTATCTTAGCTGCTTAGCCTAAAACTCTATTGCCTGCCACCCACTATCCAAGTTAGGATTGCCTTCAGGCGATTCTTCTCCCCACCCCCTTTCCCTCACTAGCCATTTCAAATTTCAGCCAGACACATTCGCCTTGTATTTCTCTGTAATTGCATTTTAATTGAATGCCTTTCTGGAGCAGGACCAAAGGAGTTCATTTTTTACTTCTCGTGTTCATGTTCCTGGACGAGGTTTGGGAAATCTCAGGCAACCTTTATGTATTGATGGCATGAACGGAGGCAGCCTGAGGTCTTTTCCTTCCCTCTTAATCTTGCGGGTGTTCTCCCCCTCTCTCCTCCACCACTGCCCCGGCATTTTTCCTTCTTTCCCCACCTCCTCTTGGGTGCAGTTCAGACAATGGCTGCTAAGTTGCTGGATGAATCACCCGTCACCTGCAACAGAAATGGCGTGCTGTGCGCATTCAGGCTGTGGGTGGAGATCTCCCCTCCAATTTCCTGGAAATACTTTCCTCCACTAATGCTTCCAAATACCAGTGGCTGGAAAGTGCAGCAAGGGGACTGAGCTTGTGTTTGGGTCTTGCTTGGAGGCTGACCACTGACTGACCACTGCAAGGGCAGGGTGCTTGACTAGATGGGCCATTTGCCCAATTCCAGGAGGCAGTATTTTTGCTATTAAGAACACGGGTAAGTTTTCTGCTGCCTTCTTGAGAGGGGGCAGAGAATTTCCCCAGAAATCCCCTACCTACAAACCTCAGTCCCCACTTGTCTGCCACCTTGCTTACCACCAAGCCAGGGGGTGGTGCACACAGCCTATCAGCTTCCTCCTCCTTAAGTTCCACCATTGCCCTTTTCTTAAGCACAACAACTTTTTTTCTTTATTCATTTAGACAGCTGAACTTGTTGGGGCTTGTTTGTTTAAAGTGCATTCTGCAGCTTGTTTGCGAGCATGTATTCATTGCTGATATGCTACTTGAAAATTGTGTACTTGATAAGAGACTTAATTAATATCATTCCAAGTCATGATCCGTCGACAACCGCTTCTAGAACAGAACACACTGTTGTTGTTGTTTTTAATTTCTTCTCCTCTTGTGAGCCATTAAAGAAAAATTTACCAGTGGAGGCTGGTCTGTTATGACAAATCATTTCCCCATCAACCTCAGCCTGAGATAGACAGACAGACAGACAGACAGACAGACAGACAGATAGATAAAAGAGTTTAATAATAATAATAATTTATATAATAATAATTTATTATTTATACCCTGCCCATCTGGCTGGGTTTCCCCAGCCACTCTGGGCGGCTTCCAACAGAAAATTAAAACACAATAATCTATTAAACATTAAAAGCCTCCCTGAACAGGGCTGCCTTCAGATGTCTTCTAAAAGTCTGGTAGTTGTTTTCCTCTTTGACATCTGTTGGGAGGGCGTTCCACAGGGCAGGTGCCACCACCGAGAAGGCCCTCTGCCTAGTTCCCTGCAACTTGGCATCTCGCAACGAGGGAACCGCCAGAAGGTCCTTGGTGCTGGACCTCAGTGTCCGGGCAGAATGATGGAGGTGGAGACGCTCCTTCAGGTATACTGGACCGAGGCCTTTTAGGGCTTTAAAGGTAAGCACCTACACTTTGAATTGTGCTCGGAAACGTACTGGGAGCCAATGTAGATCTTTCAAGACCGGTGTTATGTGGTCTCGGAGGCCGCTCCCAGTCACCAGTCTAGCTGCCCCACGTAGAGCGCATTGCAGTAGTCCAAGAGGGAGATAACTAGAGCATGCACCACTCTTGCTAGACAGTCTGCAGGCAGGTAGGGTCTCAGCCTGCGTACCAGATGGAGCTGATAGACAGCTGCCCTGGACACAGAATTGACCTGCGCCTCCATGGACAGCTGTGAGTCCAAAATGACTCCCAGGCTGCGCACCTGGTCTTTCAGGGGCACAGTTACCCCGTTCAGAACCAGGGAATCCTCCACACCTGCCCGCCTCCTGTCCCCCACGAACAGTACTTCTGTCTTGTCAGGATTCAACCTCAATCTGTTAGCCACCATCCATCCTCCCACCGCCTCCAGGCACTCACACAGGACCTTCACTGCCTTCACTGGTTCTGATTTGAAAGAGAGGTAGAGTTTGGATTTGATATCCCGCTTTATCACTACCCAAAGGAGTCTCAAAGCGGCTAACAATCTCCTTTCCCCTCCACCCCCACAACAGACACCCTGTGAGGTTGGTGGGGCTGAGAGACTTCAGAGAAGTGTGACTAGCCCAAGGTCACCCAGCAGCTGCATGTGGAGGAGCAGAGACATAAACCCGGTTCCCCAGATTACGAGTCTACCGCTCTTAACCACTACACCACACTGGCTCTCTCTCTCTATATATATACACGCCCCACAAACACCAGATCTTTCGCACTCTGCGAGAACAAATGCATACCTTCCATAGTTTTATTATTTGTACCCCACCCATCTGGCTGAGTTGTCCCAGCCACCCTGGGTGGCTTCCAACACCATAAAACACCATAAAATATAAAAAACACCATAAAACAAACATTTATAAACTTCCCTATGCAGGGCTGCCTTCAGATGTCTTCTAGAGGTTGCATAGTTACTGATCTCCTTGGCTCGGGGGTGGCATAACTCCATACCCTCCAAAATTTATCCAATGAAAATAGGGATGTCCTAAGGAAAAGCTCCAATGCTTTGGCCACCTCATGAGAAGAGAAGACTCCCTGGAAAAGACCCTGATGTTGGGCAAGATTGAGGGCACTAGGAGAAGAGGACGACAGAGGATAAGATGGTTGGACAGTGTTCTCTAAGCTACCAACATGAGTTTGACTAAACTGCGGGAGGCAGTGGAAGACAGGAGTGCCTGGTGTGCTATGGGGTCACGAAGAGTCGGACACGACTAAACGACTAAACAACAACAACAAAGGAAAAGTGGGATGTGGGTGGCACTGTGGGTTAAACCACTGAGCCTAGGGCTTGCCGATCAGAAGGTCGGTGGTTCGAATCCTCGCGACGGGATGGGCTCCCATTGCTCGGTCCCAGTTCCTGCCAACCTAGCAGTTCGAAAGCACCTCAAAGTGCAAGTAGATAAATAGCTACCACTACAGCAGGAAGGTGAACAACATTTCTGTGTGCTGCTCTGGTTCGCCAGAAGTGGCTTTGTCATGCTGGCCACATGACCTGGAAGCTGTACGCCGGCTCCCTCGGCCAATAACGTGAGATGAGCGCCGCAACCCCAGAGTCGGCCGCGACTGGACCAAACAATGAGGGGTCCCTTTACCTTTATCTTTAAGAAAAAAGTGGGACATTCTGGGATCAAATCAGGAACCAATACGGCTTCAGTAAATCTGTGGCTGTCCCTGGAACATAGGGACATGAGGGTCTGGAAATGACAATTTGATTTCCTTGTGGGTTGCCTTTTGCTCTTATTGAGTTTTAAAGAGCGAGTTTTTGTGAGAAAATATCTAAGGCAACAAAAAAAAAAAGGAGTGAACTTGAGTTTTCTTAGTCTTCATGGTGTCAGATGACTCTTTGTTGTTCATGCGCATTGATAGCAATGTGTAAATAATGACACGCTGTGTGGAAACCCCACCCCACCCTACGCTTTTCTCCTATTACAAATCCTGGCAAATCAGGGCTGTTAGTTATACGTTTGCAAAGGTGTCTTGCTGAAATGAGGTACATAGTTGTTTGCCTCCTGCTTTGACCATGTGCTTCTTTTGCAAAGGGTCCCTGTAGGCTTGAGATTTACTCGGCGACGAGTCTCTGTCAGAAACAAAAAGTTACACAGCAACAAAAGAGGCAAACCTCTATGCCTGAGATGGATGTAAGTACATCTGAAGGGTAAAACTATGACAGTGAGATGCAATTACTAGAAATGTTCCCTCTGCGATGTCTATAGTGGCCTAGCTTGAGTGCCTTCGGAAGAAAGGCATTCCGAGTGGGCCCAGACAAAAATCTGTCCGGGCGCTTTGAGGTTACGCATAAGCAGCAGGTTAACGAGCCGGTGTCTAAGGTAGGAAAACTTACCTGAAGTATTTGAAAGAATTAAGGATGATCATATGGTGGAACAATTTGGTCTAATGAGCTAATTACAGCACAATCAGGATTTAGGGAAGCTTACAGCTTGCTGAGAAGAGTGGATGGCAAAGATTATCCAGTGTAAAAATGCCAGTTAGCTCGTCTTGTTTTCTCATCATCCGATGAGTGGATGGGAGGGAGTTTTTGCCCGTGTCCCTTATTTCCATGAATCTAGATTTCTGCAACAACAAGTTTTTGAGGTCCAGGTACATGTACATATTTTCCTCCTCAAAATCCCCTCTTTACAAAACCTTTCTTTTAACTGCCGCACTGGGGGTGGGAGGGGAAATGTAAGTACCTGTCAGCTAATATTTCATTTTGTTCATTTATATCCCAGCCTTCCTTTGAGGAGCTTGAGATGGTGTACATGCTCCTCCTCCTCCTCCTGCCATTCTCACAACATTCCTGTAAGGTAGGTTAGGTTGAGATACAGTGACTGGTCCAAAGGAACCTAGTGAGCGTCATGTCTGAGTGATGATTTGAGCTCTGATCACTCCAGCCATTACACCACACTGCCTCTCCTTAATAGTCCTCTGCCCATGCCATGCATGTTCCTCTTGCATTTCATGTATCACATGGCTAATCTTCACTTGAATTGCTCACCTCTGGGCTTAGTGAAACTATGCTCCCTGTCACGAGTGATGGATAAAGGAGGTCCTTGTGAGCTCTGTGTGCCCCACTGTCTTGGAGCTGGGGTGGCAGTTGCTGTCTGAGGAAGAAGAGGAGGATGCGGAGAGGCTGAGAGGGAGGACAGGGACCCCACCTTTAGAGGTCAGAAACAGGGCAACAAATTTGCTGTCTCCCTGTTCTGCACCATCCATAGAACTGAGAGATTCCCTAGCAACAGGGATGAGCATCACCTGCCCAGGAGGTGAGGCTGGACAACTGGAGAAGGCACCTGATGAAGTGTCCTCCACCCATAGCTGCCAAGTTTTCCCTTTTCTCGCGAGGAACCCTATTCAGCATAAGGGAATTTCCCTTAAAAAAAGGGAGAACTTGGCAGCTATGCCTCCACCACCCATCACTGGGAACTTGATGCAACTTCCACCACTGAACAAGACATACATGCTTAGCAACAGCTGAGAGCTTTCTCCTCCATGAATTTGTCTAATTCTCTTTGAAAGCCATCACTATGGAAGTGAGTTCCATGGTTTTAACTATGTGCTGCAAGAAGAGAAGTCATTTCTTTTATCTGTCCTGGATATTCCAACATTCAACATCATCGAATCCCCGTGAGTTGAGTGTGAGGAGAGAGGGAGAAAACCTTTTCTCGATCCACTTTCCTTGTGCCATGCATAATGTTATAAACTTCTGGCATATCACCTCTTACTCAACTTTCCTGTAGTAGTAGTAGTAGTAGTAGTAGTAGTAGTAGTAATTTATTACTTATAAACCACCCATCTGGCTGGGCCTCCCCAGCCACTATGGGTGGCTCCCAACAGAATATTAAAAACACAATAAAACATCAAACATTAAAAAACTTCCCCAAACAGGGAGCTTCAGATGTCTTCTAAAAGTCAGGAAATTGTTTATTTCCTTAACATATGGTGGGAGAGCGTTCCACAGGGCGGGGTCCGCTATCGAGAAGGCTCTCTGCCTGGTTGTTAAACTAAAAAGTCCCAAGTGCTTCAACCTTTCCTCACTGTGAAGTTGCTCCATTCCTTTGATCATTTTCGTTGCCCTTTTATAAACCTTTTCCAATCCAAAAAACCCTTCTTGAGGAGAGCCGCAGAACCACACCCCTTTGAGAAGTGTGTGTCTCCAAGAATTCCAGTCTTGTATGGAGAGACTGTTTCATGAGTGAGTGTAACCTTTAAAAGCCACCTGGAAGACCATAACCAGTCTTTGAGACATAATCTTAGGATATATATATATAAAATGAGATCAAAAAAATCTTTAAATATACAATAAAAAAAGAAGCCGGAGGCATTCCTGTTGGGAATGGTGGGAAAAGATGTTGGGAAAGATGACGTGAAATGGTTCCTTTATGTGACTACAGGAGCGAGGGTAATTCTAACTCAGGTTTGGAAACAAGAGCCAATTCCATCAGTGGAAGACTGGCAAAAGAAAATTGTGGAGTACATGGAAATTGCACAACTAACATCGAGAATAAGACAGCAAGGCAGCGGGGTGTATATGAAAGAATGGGGAAAATTTATAGCATACATAGGCAAGATAGTAGAATTAAAATAACATCACTAATAAGAAATTACTCGCAGAAGGAAATGAATCCACAACATATTAGAAATCTTTATTGGATATACAGATAGAAAATACAAATACAATGTATAGCAAACAAACAAAAAAATAAACAAAAAATGGGGTTTAAGTAAGAAGATATAAGTATATAAGTAAGAATATAAAGGTTTAATAATGAGATGAAGAAAGCCGAAAATGGACTGAAACTATAAGGAACGTTATACCGCGCAACCAGACATATGAATTCAAAAATAGCAGAAGAAAGTAGTGTGGAAGTCAAATTTTTAATTTTAAGTTCTAAGTTTAAGTCTTTAATGCTAAGTTGAATTTCTAATTCGAGAATGAAGACCAGGAGACAATGATATGGATAAATGTAAAAGATAAATTGTAAATATAACAAACGTAATAAGACTAAATGTTTGACTATGTAATATGCTTTATGTGAAAATTAATAAAAATAAATGGGGGGGGAGACATCATCTTAGGTTTTGCCCGGTCTTAGATCCCTAATGTTGTTCCGGAACTCTATAGCTGTGCCCTAGACAGTGTTCGCCTGTACCACTGCGAGCCTCAAATAAAGCTTACTTCATTTCTCATGCACCCATAAGAGCCTCTGTTGAAGCATTGGTACAGAAGCCTGGGCAGCTACTTCCTGTAAGTATGCATGGAACTGCAGCTTAAGTTTGACTGTCCATCAGCTTGCACATCCAACTGCTACATAAGAACATTAGAAGAGCCTAGTTCCTGGATCAGGGCACCAGCCCATTAAGTCCAGCATCTTCTTCTTGCAGCAGCCGAGCAGATGCTTATGGGAATCGCCGAAACAGGACCTGAGCACAGCAGCAGCCTTGCCCAGAAACTGGCATACTGCCTCCAACAGTTGTTGCTACCTTTTGTCTGCTGCTTATTCAATGATAATAATATCAAACCTGCTGCCCGTTTAGTATGCTTTTCTCCACAGTGCTGTGTAGCTTTCCCAAAACAGAAGTAGAAAAACTTGGATATTTGTAGCATCCCTAGCGTACAACACATGCAATTATGCCACCCCATATTATCCGAGGCAGCTTGTTGTTGTATCACTGAAGTTTTCTGTTCCTGGAAAAAATCTGTGAAGTTTTTTTTAAAAATGAAAAAGAATAAAGTTCTAGCCATTCCTCACGGACATTCCTTTGCTTTTATTAAGAAAAGATCCATGTACGCTGCCAGAAAATCTCCCGTAGCAAAGAATAAATGGCTTACAGATTGGTGATTGGTGACAGTGATCACACACAAGTTCCTCTAGATGCTTTGTTGTACATAATAAGCACAGCAAAATAATACATCTCCCTCCCCCGTAGGAGTTTTAACGCTGTTGTCAAGTATTAAAGCGTTTGGATTCCTTTTCAACATTCATCCATTCTTCTTCTGTCCCTCAGGGATGGAACTTTTATGTTTCACAGTCTAAAGCAAATTGAAATTGCTCTTGGCGGTGCTAACAGGGCAAACAGCTTTGCCTTGAAGCCGAGGAAGGTTTCCTCCCGTTGTGTGTGCTGCCTTTGGGGTCACCTCAGAGGAGATGGCTAAAGCAAGGGGCGGGGGGAGAGGTTTTCGTTTGGCAGAATCTGTGCACCAGATTCAGCTAAGTTCCTGAGCAAAACTGGGTCTACTCAGAGGGACTGGGGCATCAATCAAATCGGGAGGAGACAGCCGTGGATTTCTGTGGGTACGGTGACCCAGGCCTGTGAAAGGGCATGGTGCTATGTAGGAAGGAGAGGCAGGCATCGGAGAGGATAATTTGTGAAAGGACCGAAACCTGCCTCAGACAAGTGCATTGCATGGGTGCAAAATTGTTAGGGTCAGTTTTTCACAGGGGCAGTTGTCCTGGGCAAACAATAACAGCAGCAGCAGCAGCAGCAGCAGCAGCAGCAACAACAACAACAACAACAACAACAACAACAACAACAACAACAAATTTATTTATACCCCGCCCATCTGGGTGGGTTTCCTCAGCCACTCTAGGTGGCTTCCAACAGATTCAAAACAGAATAAAACATTAAAAACTTCCCTAAACAGGGCTGCCTTCAGATGTCTTCTTAAAGTCATAGAATAGAAGCATAGAATCATAGTGTTGGAAGAGACCACAAGGGCCATCCAGTCCAACCCCCTGCCAAGCTGGAAACACCATCAAAGCATTCCTGACATATGGCCATCAAGCCTCCGCTTAAAGATCTCCAAAGAAGGAGACTCCATCACACTCCATGGCAGCAAATTCCACTGTTGAACAGCTCTTACTGTCAGGAAGTTCTTCCTAATGTTTAGGTGGAAGATAGTTCAGATAGTTGTTTATTTCCTTCACATCTGGTGGGAACGTGTTCCGCAGGTGCCACCACTGAGAAGGCCCTCTGCCTGGTTCCCAGTAACCTCCCTTCTCGCAGGGAGGGAACCGCCAGAAGGCCCTCGGAGCTGGACCTCAGTGTCTGGGCTGAACGATAGGGGTGGAGACGCTCCTTCGGGTATACTGGGCCGAGGACGTTTAGGGCTTTAAAGGTTAGCACCAACACTTTGAAATGTGCTTGGAAACGTACTGGGAGCCAATGTAGGTCTTTCAGGACCTTGGCGGCCACTCCCAGTCACCAGTCTTGCTGCTGCATTATTAGTTGTAGTTTCTGGATTACCTTCAAAGGTAGCCCCACATAGAATGCATTGCAGTAGTCCAAGTGGGAGAGCATGCACCCCTCTGGAGAGACAGTCTGCGTGCGCAAAATTTCAAAAGAAAAAGAAGAAAAGTAGTAATAATAAATGAAAATTAGTGCACCCTCCCCCTCATACCGAAAATCTCTCAATGTTCACATGGGCAGACTAAAGAGTGGATTTGGGGAATCGCCAGTTGCTAGTGCACCCTCTGTATGGGCTTTAGAAAGATACCTGCTCCCAACCGATTCCCCGCCCTGCTCTCTGTTGTGCTTGACATTTACAGAGGACCACGACTGCTACTTGGGTAAGTTGCCGAGCGATTGCTCCTTCTTCCAGCCTATTGGCAGGTGGTGCCAAGGATTCTTGCCTTGCCCCCTTGCACTGGCAACCTACGCTACACCACTGCCTACCTGACCCCCACCTGTATCTTCTCAGATGTCTTCCCAGATGCTGCCTGACTCTCTTTCCTGCCTGAGACCTTGTGTGACGTTTTTACGCTGTTTGTTATAGCTTTATCAACCCGACCCATCAAGGGTTAACTCAGACGTTGTGTGGACTGACTGGACATTCCATGAGGGGAGGGGAATGGTTGAATGTTTAAAGAGAAGGGGCAGCCGTTTTGTCAGTTGAGAGGGTGCTGGGGAGCGGGAGTGTGAGGGTGGTTGTAAAGTAGATCTAGGAGAGTAGGTTTAGGTTAGGTAGTCGTTAGGTTATCTAGTACATGAGTAACAAGGTTATTACCATTGAAACTAAGCTTGTACAACAGGAATACCTTAAAGCAACCATTACGTTCTTGAGAAATCAAATTTCCAGTGTTAAAGTGCCAATCAGAAAATTGTCTGTGCTATTTTCCAGCCAAGGTACATGAAACTCATTCATGAGGACACCCATTACAAAGACAACATTTCCTTCAAGCGTGGAACTGTTAGTTTGTATCTTTGGGGTGCACCAAGAGGGCGAGCCAGGCAGACAGACCCAGGGAAGGGGCAAGCTTTTACAGAAAGGGATTCTTAGAAGCAGAACTCCCTATCCTGTGGACACAAGGGATAGTCTCAGATCATACCAGCCAAGTTGCTGTTGGAGAAATAAGGGACCGGGCGGAAGTAGCAGACCGGAAGTAGCGCTGCCGCCATTTTGGAACTGGGGCGGAGTATGCTCAGAAGTGACTTTTGATGCTGCTTTGCCCAGTTCCAAAATCGCCGCCACGCCAGAAGTCGCGCTGCAGCCATTTTGGAACTGGGCAGAGCAGCATCAAAAGTCGCTTCTGAGCATGCTCCGCCCAGTTCCAAAATGGCCGTCGCGCCAGAATAAACCAGGAAAAAACAAAAAATTCCGGTTTTTTCCGCTAGGAACAGCTGGAAAAACGGGGATTTCCCGGTGAATACGGGAGACTTGGCAGCTATGTCTCAGATACAGCCCTGAACTTTAATAGGTACCTGGCCACGGTTGTGCTGGAAGAGGACTCTCTTTAGTATAAAAGAAGAGGAAACAGAATAAAACCCTCGAGTGCATGAGGGAATACAGAAAGGCTAAGGGGAGCAATAGGGGGGAGGCTCGGTTTACCCCAGACCATCCCTGTTAGTTCTTTTGATAAGTGAGAGGTAGAATAAATAAGATGGAAGCAAGGGTCTTTCGTCGCACCTTGTCTCTGAACAAGCACCCCTCAGGAACAATGCCTACATGCAACAGCTGTTGAGTGAAGCCATCAATCCTGCAGGGTGCAAGCTGCTCTTTTGCCAGCGACTTCACTTATGGAGCAATACCCAACAGGATGGATGCCTCTGCTGAGAACCTGCTTCACAGAGGCATCCATCCTGTGGGATGCAGGGTGCTCTTTCACAGTTTCCCTGCGTGGAACCCATTTGCGAAGGTGCACCCTGCAGAATTGACCCCATTGTTGTCAATCACGGGTGGGGAGGAGACCCAGCATCTCCATCCACCTCCCCCCCCCCCCCCCCGCCCCTCGTAGCTGTATGTTTATGTGAATCAGTTCGGAACCTGTATGACTTTTCAGTTGGATAGTTTGAAAGCAAGGCGAACTGGATTCGTTTACCTGGATATTGGAAAATGCAATGCATTTTGAACATCGTGCTCATGGGGGAGGCCAGGGAATAAAAGAAGAAGATGGAAACAGATGGAAAAAAGAAGAAGGAAGCATAGTTTGGGGGGGGGAGAGAGGAAAAGGGGAGGAAATGAGGGGAAATGAGGAAACTTCCTAGAACGGACAAGAGATATTCTAACAGCAGGAAAGGATACAAGAAAAAGATGTATGTGGCTGCTAGAGCTAGAGAAAATCAAAGGCAAAAGATGTTTTTTCTCCCAAAAGGGTGAACTTTGAAGAAGGATGTTACTACCAATGGTAAGAGTTATCTGTGGTCAGAACAATGAGATCAGAGGAGTCACCTTAAAGCTTTCAGGCGCACAAGTCAGATGTAAATAAATAAAATAAAATAAAATAAAAAACCCCAAAGGCTATGATAATTGCTCCATTACAATAAAGTTGCTGCGTTTGATCAGTTAGGTTGCCTCGTTACTATAGAAACCATTACTACTTGGAGCATGTAAATCAGATGAACTTATAAAAAGGGAGTTCACTATTAATTTCCCCCTTTTTTTCTTACCTCAGAATATTATTCAAAGGAAAGACATAAATATTTATAACTTCTTAGCCTAATCAGCAATGCATAAGGAACTAATTATTCTATTAGCGACAATATCCAGGTACCATGCATAAAGGGAATAGCTTTCTCTCTCCCCCTCCCCCTCCTTTCTTGTGACTTTCCCCCTTTTATGAGAATGTCAGATGCTAAGTATGTTTATAGCCAGAGATGACAGTTTGTTGTGCTAAGAGTCACAAATTGTGGCTTCTGTTGTGGGAGCCAGCAGTTGTCGGGTACTACTCAAAAAGAGCATCGTTAGATACCAGCGCAGCCCCCCCCCTCCCAGGGAGAAAATTATGGTGCCTTCCTAAACATGTCTCCTTAGAAATTGCCCCCACTGAATTCTTTGAGGCTTACCCCCAAGTAAGTGGTCCAGGATTACAGCCTTGGATGCTTTATAGTGTAATGAGCTTTCAGAGGCCAAGGGTTAGCCAACAAAGTACCTTCCAGATATTACAGAATCGTAGAGTTGGAAGGGACCCTGAGAATCATCTAGTATCTAACCCCCGGCAATGCAGGAATAGGCAGCTGTCCCATACAGGGATCAAACTTGCAACCTTGGTGTTATCAGTACCATGTTCCAACCAACTGAGATATCCAGGCTCAGACTATAACTCCCATCAACCCCAAACAGGGCCTGACCAGAGCCCCCAAGCTTCCCCCCCCGACCCCCAGGTAAGATGGGATAGGATTGCAGAGTGAGGGTGCAATCCTGTGCTCATCTGCCTTGGTTTAAGTCTCATTGAATTCAATGGGATTTCATGTTGATCATTCACAAATGTAGGATTGCACTGTTTGTGAGTACGTGGCAGAGAAGTCAGATTTTCAAGCTAGTAACTTTCCAGCTTATGTTCTGAGACACGATACTATATTAGTATTAAGATTAAAACTGCAAAGCCCCTTTGTACACCAACAAGCATAAATGATTGGATTTCCCTTTCCCTTTCAGACAAACATGTGAACATTGTACTACCTCCTCCAGATATGCTTTGAAAACCTCAGTACATCATTTCAGTAAATGCCAGCATTTCAATCAGGGGAGAAAACACACACACACACCAAAATATAATTTACAACAGGCAAGGCAAGGATGCTGAGCCAACCAATTTGAAATAAAAAATAATTTCCACATCAAAGACTTTTCTTAATGCACAAAAGCCTCTTTAGACAGCCAAGCCTGCTGACGCTTGTTTGTTTAAAGTGCATTGTGCGGCTCAGATTTTGAAAGACGTTGTTTGCGAGCGTGTAGTCGCCACTGATGTGCTCCTTGAATACTGTGCACTTGATAAGAGACTTAATTAATATCATTCCAAGTTATGATCTGTTGACCGCTTCAGGACCAGAACAGTGTGTGTGTGTGTGTGTGTGTGTGTGTGTGTGTGTGTGTTAAAAAATATAATTATTCTGCTGTGAACCATCAAAGATATAGCACTGTGATAGAAGTTTATAAGATTATACATGGCATGTAGAAAGTGGATAGAGAAAGGTCCTCCCCCCCCACTACACTAGAATTGAGGGGCATCCAATAAAGTTGAATATTGGAAGATTGGGGACAGATAAAAGGAAGTACTTCTTCATGCAACGCAGGGGCGTCATCTAGGAGGGCCAAGGGCCTGAGGGCCCCCCAAAAAAATCAAGGAGGGGGCTGGGCCCCCTCAATATTCTGCAGCCAGTGATGGGTATTTGTGGGCCTCCCCACAGCTGTGGTGGGCCCCATCAGGCCCCGCTGGTTCTACCCACAGTTGTAGTGGGTCTTGTCAGGCCTTACCACAGTTGCAATGGGCCTCACCAGGCCTACCCACAGCTGTGGCAGGCCTCACAGCCTCCTCCCACCACATGATGTCACACGTGTGCATTGTGCACATGGCATCACACGTGTGTGTCATGGGCATGATATCACACACATGCGCCAAGCACCCGCAAAGTTGGGCACAACCCAGCGCCTGTGATGCAATGCATAGTCAAACTATGGAGCTTGCTCCAATGGAAGGCAGTGCTGGCCAGCAACTTAGACGGCTTTAAAAGAAGATTGGATGAGGAGGGCTGTTGATGGCTACTAGTCATGGTGTCTCCATGACTGGAAGCAGTAAAAAGGTATAGGGACCCCTGACCATTAGGTCCAGTCACAGACGACTCTGGGGTTGTGGTGCTCATCTCGCTTTATTGAGTTAGGGAGCCAACGTACAGCTTCCGGGTCATGTGGCCAGCATGACTAAGCCACTTCTGGCGAACCAGAGCAGCACACAGAAATGCTATTTACCTTCCCGCCAGAGCGGTACCCATTTATCTATTGCACTTTGACATGCTTTTGAACTGCTAGGTTGGCAGGAGCAGGGACTGAGCAACGGGAGCTCACCCCGTCACGGGGATTCAAACCGCCAACCTTCTGATAGGCAAGCCTTAGGCTCTGTGGTTTAACCCACAGCACCACCCGCTTCCCAACTGGAAGCAGTATTACTTCCAAATACCAGTTACTGGAAACCACAGAAGTGGAGAGAGCGCTTGTGCTTCGATCCTGCTTGCTGGTTTCCCACAGGCATCTGGTTGGCCATTGTGAGAGCAGGATTTTAGACTAGATGGGCCATTAGTCTGGTCCTGTCTGAGCTTATGTTCTTATGACCTTATACTAGTGGAGGCTGGTCTGCTAGGGTGAATGGGTCACTGCCCCACCAACCACTATCTCCTGTCAGGAGGGGAGAAGCAGATGCATTGTCTCTGCTTTTCCAACTGTCTATTTAAAAAGAGTGCAAATGGTCTCATATCTTTCTTTTCTATGATAGCTGCACTAAAGAGTGTCCCTAGAAGGAAAATAACTCATCTCAGTATTTATTTCATGCATTCCCATGAAGTCCCATTCAATTCTGCTGCATCCTATTAAAAGCATCTTGCTTATAAGATACTGTAAAGGTAAAGGACCCCTGGATGATTAAGTAAAGTCAAAGGAGACTACGGGATTACGGTTCTCAACTCACTTTCAGGCTGAGGGAGCCGGCGTTTGTCCACAGACAGCTTTCCAGGACATGTGGCCAGCATGGCTAAACCTCTTCTGGCACAATGGAACACCATGATGGAAACCAGAGCGCATGGAACCAGTGGTACCTATTTATCTACTTGGACTGCTGTCTTTTCAAACTGCTAGGTTAGCAGAAGCTGGAACAGAGCAACGGGAGTTCACCCCCGTTGCGCGAAATCGAACAGCCAACCTTCCAATTGGCAAGCCCAAGAGGCTCAGTGGTTTAGACCACAGCGCCATGCACAGCCCTTGCTTATATGGCAAATTTATTGGCAACCTCTTGTGGGCATGAAGCTAGGGTTGGATGTCTGGTGTATTGCTTCTCCAGCTCCTCATTTGAAAGCAGGTGGATTCAGGGCTGCTCAATATAGACTTAGTGTGAGCTCTTTTGTGAAGGACAGAATCATAATGCATCCTAGCGGAGCTGGCTAAACCAGGAAAGAGATCTGGATGCCTTGAGAGAAGTGAGTTTTCTCACCTCCCATTTTGTCCTGTACTCATCAGCTCCCAGCCTGCCTCATCTACCCAGCACCTGGCTGATACAGAAACAATAAGAGAGTACCCAGCGATGGTTGTCATAGAATCATAGAATTCTATGTTGGAAGGGACTCTGAGTTGAAAGGGTCCCTGTGGGTAACCAAGTCAGACCCCCTGCAATGAAGGAATATCAACTAAAGCATCCATGGCAGATGGCCATCCAAGCTCTGCTTAAAAACCACCAGTGCAGAGAGAGAGAAAAAATATACCACCTTATCAGGGAGTCCATTCCACAGCTGAACAGCTTAGACTGCCATGTCCAAGTACATTATGGGTGGGCTATTAACCTCCTCTCTCTATAGTCATTCATTCATAATCATATTCCTGTGCTGCTTTTCCACAAAAGGAATCATTCCCAAAGTGGCTTACAACAAAGAAAACAGGAATACAACTCCAGATCAACTGTCACAAGAATTTTTTTTGAAATAGTGCAATCAAACAATGTGAAAACAAATAAATTAACATACAAAAAGATTTCAGTTACACACACACACACACACACACACACACACACACACACACACACACAAATACATCCATACCATCCAACAGCAAAAAAACCAAGGGAGCCTGACAGTTCTACCTTGGTCCTAGGAACTCCCCTTCCAGGGTGAGGGGAGGGGGGGATATCAGAAAGGAGGCCTTCTCAGTGGTGGCTCCCCAGTTGTTCAACACTCTAGCCAGATAAGTTTGCACGAGGCCTACCATTGCCTTTTTGAAATCAGCCAAAGACCTTTCCTCCTTCCTGAGTTTTTAGAAGAAATTTTACTGGCTGCTTTATGCTGCTTTTATGATGTTGTAGCTTTGAGCTTTTTTGCATTTTAATTGTTTTATATTTTGCATAGGCCTCCCTGGGAATATAACACAAGGGTGCTATAAATATGTGTGTGATGAATTAATTAATTATAAAGGATGCTTTGGGTACTGGGCCGTGACTCGGGGAATGAGCCGCGGATTGTATCATCACAATTGCTTTCTGTACAAGAGAGAGGCTCTCCCATTTCATGTTCCTGAAATATCCTCATCACCTGAAGCTTGAGTTTCAAGAAGGTCATGAGAACAGAAACCTTCTCTTTTCATATGAGGAGGGGGTCAAGCAATTCACCAGTCATCTCCCCATAGCTGCTCCCCCAAAAGAGACTGCCAATCAATAGGCCATATAAGCAAGGTGCCCTTCAAAGGATGCAGCATAAATTGTTGGAACTTTGTGGAGATACAGGAAACAAATACTGAACAAGCTGGTGGGGGGGGGGTTGTTTCCTACTGGGAATGCTTCTTAGTGCAGCTATCATAGAAGACAAAGACAGAATCGAGAAACCCACAGTGCCCGTCTGAGCAGAAGGCAGATGCTTTATCTAGCAGACTTGTGGATGAGCTATGGGAATTTGCAGGTATTCAATTAGTCACCAGGGGGAGCCCCTATTATTCCATAAATGCAGCAGAACCATGCTGAGAATTAAAAAGGGGAATTGATCGTCCATCACGGGGCAAGGGAGTTCAGGAAACCTGTTGTGCGTGGAGCTGAGAAAGAGACACGGTGTAATCCAGGATTGCAGCAATTTCCTAGAGAGCAAAGCAAGGGTTGGTATTATCGTTCAAGGAACAGGCAACTACCATTCTCAGCATCACCACCATCAGCCTTGGCTGCTGGACATGTGCAAGGAAGCCTGATTGACGCACAGCTAATCATGTGCACAGCTTGCAAGAGGGACTTGTGTATCTGCATGTAAAACTGCATGTAAAACTGCACAAGCAATTGTCCCCGCATGCCATAAACTGTACCGCAAATGTAAAACATCTGAAGAAAGCCCCAGTTTCAATCCCTGGCATTTCCAAGTAGGTTTGGAAGAGGTGTCTGTGTCAGATCTTAGAGCAGAACTGCCAGTCAGTGTAAACAATACCAGCTAGATGGACCGATGGTCTAGCTCAGTTTAAGGCATGTTACAAGGAACTATTTTTCAGTGGTAGAGTAGCTGCTTTGACTGCAGAAAACCCCAGGTTCAATCCCTGGCAGCTCCAAGTAGGACCAGAACAGGTGCCTGGTTGACACCTTGGAGAGGAGCTGCCAGTCAGTGTATGAGATAGTGAGATAAATGTATCAATGGTCTGACTCAGTCGGATGCAGCTTCTTCTCTTCTCTTCCCCTCCCCACTTCTCCTAAAATGAGGATTACTATTTGTGGATGTGGTTTGGGACCATCAGGGAGATGGCAAGAGGGGAGGGGAGATGGAGAGGAATGGGTTAATGGGACAGTGGGAATCTGGCTGCCTAGGTTATTTGAGCTCTGCAGTAACAACAACACCAACAAGCAGTGATAGCCAACCACCACTGTCACTGCTATTTCCTCCTCTCATTCCTTTTAATCTACTACTACTACTACTATGTGTGGTGGGGAAAAATAGATATTTAGGTGGAAGATGGGATTCTGAACTTCCCATAAACATTTGGTTGGTCACCGCAAAGAATAGGATGCTAAAATAAATGGGTGATTGATCTGATCAGAATTGGTGAAGTCCCTTTATGGAGTTCATAAAGGTAAAGGTAAAGGGACCCCTGACCGTTAAGTCCAGTCGCGGGCGACTCTGGGGTTGCGGCGCTCATCTTGCTTTACTGGCCAAGGGAGCTGGTGTGCAGCTTCCGGGTCATGTGGCAGCATGACAAAGCCACTTCTGGCGAACCAGAGCAGCACATGGAAATGCCGTTTACCTTTCCGCTATAGCAGTACCTATTTATCTACTTGCACTTTGACGTGCTTTTGAACTGCTAGGTTGGCAGGAGCTGGGACCGAGCAACGGGAGCTCACCCCGTCGTGGGGATTTGAACCGCCGACCTTCTGATCGGCAAACCCTAGGCTCTGTGCTTTAGACCACAGCGCCACCGGCATCCCTTTTATGGAGTTCATATTCAGTAGCAAAAAAAATACATTTTGGATTATCATTCCCATCTTCACCGCCATCCATGAAGTTGTTCAGCCACTTAGTTTACAGAGATTGCTAGCAGGGTTGTTTTGTTTTATTTATACCATTTTTATGCTGCCCTTCATCTTTTCATATTTCAGGAACGTAGATACCCTTTATAACTCTGGGTGGCTTTTCAGCTCCTTCTTCATAACATGCTCAAAAGGGAGGAAAGGATGTATATCTCATCCCTGTCATATAATAACAATATCAGGCACTCCGAGTTGCTTTCAGATTATCCAGGGTGGCACTTAACTTGAGTCACTTTCTTTATGCACTGCTTTTATCCATTTATCTTTGGGAAGGTAAAATAATCTCCTTTCTCTTTCTGTAACCAAAGACACTTTTTATATGGAGGCAGAGGCTAATCCTTCCCAAGAAGCCAGCTTTCCAAATGCTATAGCTTTTCCTTGCAAAGTGTTGGGTTTGAGCATCTTGATCATTTTGGCTGCCCTTCTCTGTACTTTCCCCAGCTCTATTATATCCGTTTAGGGATGGCGTAGCCAGAACTGTACACCAAGGATGGAGAATTTGTGCTCATCCAGAGGTTATTGGAATGCAGCTCCCATCAGCCCCAGTCAACATGAGCAATGGTCAGAGATGCGGGGAGTTGTAGTCAGTCAGGAAGACCACAGCTTCCCCAGCCCAGCTGCACACAGTTGAAGTTCACATTGAGCAGTTCAGCATGACCTCAAGTTTTCTCTCTTCATTAAGGGCTTATACACAACTCCTTTAACCCTGACTCTTTCTACAGTAATGGGAAAACCCATGGTTTAGCATTGAATTGGAACAAACAGCAATCAGGTATTCTCACGTGTCTAGTTTGCCACCTGAACACATAGAATCATAGAACCATAGAGCTGGAAGGTACTCCAAGCGTTATTTAGTCCATCCACTACAATCTAAGATATGTTCTTGTTCCATGACCAGTAGGTTCACCCAGGAACCTTTGACAAAGGGCTTCATGCAACTCGTTTTTTTGGAATTTAAGTATGAAGGTAAGCATCCAACAATGTCAATGGATACAGCCTGGGCAATGGAATCTCAACTCCTTCTACCCCAGCATGCCCCTAATATTCCCAAGAGGGTTATCCTAACAACCCATTATTTCTATCACTATGTGCATGCTTGTTGATACTGAGAACAGATTTCCCTTTGCAGAAGCAATGCTGTTCCTTTTTCAGCAACTCCAGGCATCGTTTGTAGATGTCTCTCTTTCCCTCTTGTACAGGGCATTTCCAATGGCTGAGTGGCTCTATATTACCATCATCATTCCACCTCAACTCTGATCCAAAAAGTCAGCCCATACAGATTATTAGGTAGACCACTGAACTGTCATGACACGACAATCAATTTTTTTTGGGATGAGGAGGTCATTTAAGCCAGCCGCTGAGAATTGGATTTATCTCCTTGGCAACCTGGGCTTGGGGGTGAATCATCTGGAGATACTGAGTTGCTTTCCATGGCATTGCTGTAAGATGGCGCATGTGGCCATCAGCCTGCAATCGCAGATCAATTTCCATATTGACATGTAATAGGACTGTTTTGAACATCTGCTGTACTGCTAGAAATTCAGGCTGTGGCCCTACACTTGTAATTCCACCTGAGTTCAACTTATTCTCTGGTAGCAATAGATGAATCTGTCCATTTTTATTTATCTCTATCTTCCATCTATGGAAGTGAGAGCTGGACCATAAAGAAGGCTGATCGCCGAAGAATTGATGCTTTTGAATTATGGTGCTGGAGGAGACTCTTGAGAGTCTCATGGACTGCAAGAAGATCAAACCTATCCATTCTGAAGGAAATCAGCCCTGAGTGCTCACTGGAAGGACAGATCGTGAAGCTGAGGCTCCAATACTTTGGCCACCTCATGAGAAGAGAAGAATCCCTGGAAAAGACCCTGATGTTGGGAAAGATGGAGGGCACTAGGAGAAGGGGACGACAAAGGACAAGATGGTTGGACAGTGTTCTCGAAGCTACGAACATGAGTTTGACCAAACTGTGGGAGGCAGTGGAAGACAGGAGTGCCTGGCGTGCTCTGGTCCATGGGGTCACGAGAGCTTGAGAGCAGTACATGTGAAAAGGATCTAGGAGTCTTGGTAGACCACAAACCTGACATGAGTCAGCAGTGTGATGCAGCAGCTAAAAAAGCCAATGCAATTCTGGGCTGCATCAATAGGAGTATAGCATCTAGATCAAGGGAAGTAATAGTACCACTGTATTCTGCTCTGGTCAGACCTCACCTGGAGTACTGTGTCCAGTTCTGGGCACCACAGTTCAAGAAGGATACTGATAAGCTGGAACGTGTCCAGAAGAGGGCAACCAAAATGGTCAAAGGCCTGGAAACGATGCCTTATGAGGAACGGCTTAGGGAGCTGGGTATGTTTAGCCTGGAGAAGAGAAGGTTAAGGGGTGATATGATAGCCATGTTCAAATATATAAAAGGATGTCATATAGAGGAGGGAGAAAGGTTGTTTTCTGCTGCTCCAGAGAAGCGGACACGGAGCAACGGATTCAAACTACAAGAAAGAAAATTCCACCTAAACATTAGGAAGAACTTCCTGACAGTAAGAGCTGTTCGGCAGTGGAATTTGCTGCCAAGGAGTGTGGTGGAGTCTCCTTCTTTGGAGGTCTTTAAGCAGAGGCTTGACAGCCATCTGTCAGGAATGCTTTGATGGTGTTTCCTGCTTGGCAGGGGGTTGGACTGGATGGCCCTTGTGGTCTCTTCCAACTCTATGATTCTATGATTCTATGATTCTATGATTCTATGAGTCGGACACGACTAAACGACTAAACAACAACAACAACAACAACAACAACAACAACAACAACAACAACAACAACTGATTGGCTGTCTAAACACTGCTGCTCACTGGCCACATCCAAATGAAGGAATGGTACTGCCTATCAACCTAAGCAAGTTGTGTTTCCTTTTTCTGGTTATTTTGCTATAACTTTTGATAGAAGACAGATAATTGAACAAATTTTGTTGCATTACATTCCGTGTTAAATTATATTTCCATTGATATATACTTTTATGGTATTACTAAAATTAATAATAATGGTGTTATGAGCCATCAAACCTCAGAAATACACTTTCCCCAAAAGGTTTCCACAGTTTTGGCCACTAGTGTAGCTGGGGGAGGTGAAGGCATCCGGTTTGGGGGGCAAACACAGGCATGCACTTAGAGAGGTTATTTGGAGAGCCTCCACACAACATCTGGAGGGGCGTGTGAAATTGGATTGGACGCCACATACCACTTCTGGGCTGCAGGCTCCCCACCACTGTGTTACAAAGTTGCAACTTAGTGAAGGAGTTATTCCTGCCTACTGTATGGACATGGAACAGAGAAGAAAATGCTGGCCATCCTCATTGCTGTCTCACTACCTCGCCAGGCACATCTAACGGCTTGTTTGCTGCCTTTGCCTCATTCCACGGCTGGCGTTGCCTAATAAACGCTTGGGCATTTTCAGTCTGTAATGCTGCTAATGTTCCTCTCATCTCCTTCGCTTTCTGGAATGGCTACCTTTGTTTACAGGGAAAACAGACACAATGATTCCTCCCTCCCCCACCCCACTTTCATCCATTATTTTAGCAAATCTGATAGGGAGAGATGGGGGCGGGGGGGGGATGGATGCAATGCCATTTAATAAATTGGAAAGAGGGATGGGTGAAGATGGTGAGATAATATGCTGTGCATTGCTCCCCACCATCCTTATAAAATAAAATAAAAACAGCAGCACAATGTCCTGAACATTTCTGCTTTGTTGCTTATCAACTACACTTGGTTGAAATATTTCTAATTTTTTTATCAAGCTCTCACTTGCATTCGATGCTGGGTAGTGCTTCAATTGTTTCTTCTCAAAGACAACAATTCATTCCTGGTACCTGTTGCTTAAGTTGCTGGCACTGCTTGTACTGCAGAAGGGAAAGATCTTGCAGTAATATGTGACAGTGGAAGGGTTTGTATATGTGTGCACACAAACACACCGTCATCCCAAGCGCCAGAGTTGGGTCATACCAATCAGGGATGCGTGAATCTGTCAGTATTTCACCATTTCTCTTTTTTTTCCATCCCTAAGCCCAGTTCTCTACATTCCACAACAGTTTGCAATTTTTAAAGAACAAATAAAAAGTTCTCAGGAAAATTCACTAGCATTTTTATGACAAATTTCTCCCAGTGCAACTTTAATCTACTCTTTCTTTTATTTTTGTAAAACAATTTCCCCTAATATAATTCCTTTTTGTATGCTGTTTCCACTAATATATGCATTTTCGTGTACACTTAACCCTACCATGTGCATTTTTGTAAGCATTACTTTGCAGAAGAACTGCACTGGAACATTTGCAATTAGTGTCTCAAAGTAGGTAGGTTCACCTTAAAATGCAAACTGAATCACATTTCTTTCCAGTTCCTAATACCAGCACATGAGAAGGTGCCCACTTCCACCTGTGATAAAAAATTCATGCGATAAAATTCATGTCAGACTTCCAGGTAATCATGCAGTCATTAACATCCTTTGAGGATGTTGCTATTTTCATATGCCTGTGGCCTATCAGACATGCAGAAATGATCAAAGTATTTCAGAAGGCCTTTAAGAAATGCTGGGTTTGAATCACTATGGTAGCCATGTCTGCTTGCTCAAGAGAATATATCACCCGATCTCTGCTTCCACCCTTTAATTGAAAGGCAATTAAATCCCCTGCCGTCTGCAGTTTCTCTGTCCAAAATGAGTCATCTCGCTCTATCACCTTTCTTCCCACCTTGGCTGTGGGCTTCACAAATTATACCTTAAAATATATATTATTTGTCGGTTTCAGAAGCTGTTATTTTTTCTAAGCTTTCTCACTTAGTTTGGCTTTTTTTCTTTTCTTTTTTTGTCTTCCACTTGTGATGAAAAATTCATCTCCGTCTGACTCAAGCCCATCCAGCTTTTCCGACGCATCTTGCAAAGTTCTCAAGAATGCCCAAAAAGGATACCTCATATCTCTATTTTTGAGCTCCATTAAAAAAGATATAATAGCAAAGCGATAGCTGTGTCTCAGGAACAATGGGTGGCAGAGGAACATTAACGCCTCACTGCTGTGGATCTGAAGAGTGGTGGATTCACTGCAGCATCTGTGGCAGAAGTGGAAAGGGCTGCCTTAGCCCTGAACCTTCCTTGCACCCAGAACAGCTTGTTTCAGGGATTTCCACCAGACTTCATTGAGGAGACACCATCACAGTTGCTGGGCAGAGGGGGAGCAATGGGCAATGGGAGGATGGCTGAGGTGGCACAAGCAAGCAGAGGATTGCCCCTACCTTTTCCAATCCAACACACACACGCACAGCCCAGCTTGGCTGAAACCCTATACCCAGGGAATTCAAAAGATGGAAGATTGTTGTTTGTTGTTTAGTCGTGTCCGACTTTTCATGACCCCAAGGACCAGAGCACGCCAGGCACTCCTGTCTTGCACTGCCTCCCGCAGTTTGGTCAAACTCATGTTCGTAGCTTCGAGAACACTGTCCAACCATCTCATCCTCAGTCGTCCCCTTCTCCTAGTGCCCTCAGTCTTCTCTTCTCATGAGGTGGCCAAAGTATTGGAGCCTCAGCTTCACGATCTGTTCTTCCAGTGAGCACTCAGATGTTATGAGCCATCATAATCCACCATAATCAGATGTTATAAGCCATCAAAACTCGGAAATATACTTTTCCCAAAAGGTTTCCACAATCTTGGCCACTAGTGTACAACGAAGCATGTCTCTCTCATACTGGTCTCTACACTCATAACAGCTGCTATAACTCTCCAGCAGTTTGACTTCACCCCCAAAGGTGTGCTCTCCCACCTTTATTACAAGGAGCTCAAGAGGCGCACACGGTTCTCATTTATTCCCTACATAAACCCTGCAGTAATGTAGGTTAGGCTGGGAGTGAGTGACTGGCCCAAGGTCACCCAGTGAGCTTCAGGGATTTGAGCTCTGGTCTTCAAGGTCCTATTTGAACACTCTAACCACAAACCCACGCTGGCTTTCTAGGGATGTGGGAGGACTCCAACAGAAACGCAAACAGAAATTGCCACTGTTCACTTATTTGTCTCATGTCCTGAATGGGAATCAATTCAGCAAACACAATTGCCATTGACTAGGAATATGCATGGTGCCCCCCATCTTTTCCATGGTTCCAATATGAGGGGCATCAGGATGAACCCAACCTAGGTCAACCTGGGAGCCACCACCCCCATCCTGCTCTGGATTCATTTCTGAATAAGTTTGTGGGCATGATAAAATTTAATTGGGATTTTTTTTAACCTAATAAAACAAATAGCCAGGAGAAGGGTGAAATGTGGTGGGGTCTGCTTGCGTCTCCTTCCCTCTTTCCCACAAATACTGAGAACCTCACCCCCAAGTACTTAAGAGTCATCTGTAAGTTTAGCATCACAGTTCATTGAGTTCTTACATTTTTTGGGGGGGGGGAGATTATTCACAGCTAGGTATGGAAATTCATGAGGAATCTATGTGGAAAGGCATGGTATTTGGGCCCAGAAAATATTGTGTGAAGTATCCATAATATATATGTATGTTGCATTCAGCTGTGAATTTGAAGGAGCACCCAGAAATAGGACCCAGTCAAAAGCAATGGGGCAATAAATTCACAACTTTCAGAGCAGGGTGCACAGCCTACTGAGTATGTCTGTTCTGCCCCAAGGTTCCCCAAGACAGAACAGACTTTATGTGTGTTCAGACATTCACCTGAATACGTGAGTGCCAAACTGCCCAGTGGGGTGAGGAGGGGAGCACACACAATCTCGTTCCCTAATGCACACGCCTTCTTCACCACACTCAGCCCCCAACCTTTGCTCTGTGGGGAATGTCTGCATGGAGCTGTCTTGGGGCCAGGGAATCCCCATGGGATATACTGTGTGTGAGGACTTGGGGATCAGGGATTTTGTGTATACCTCTACCCTACACAGCTTGTGTTCAGGCAAAGGGTTCCCTAGATATGCATGGCCATGGGGCAGAAGAGAGAAGACCTGGGTACAAAGGTCTAATGGGGATGTTTTGAGGTCCCTCTTCCTTCCTAAACAGTCCCACCACCCCACCCCCAAAAAGCCTGGGGAACTTTATTAGGCTCCAGTTCCAGAATGGCTGCAGACCTAAATAAGAACGCTCCTCTTAGGGATCAGGTGTCACGGTCCGGTTGGCGGAAGGTCTGGGAGTCAAGGAGCAAGGCGTCGGCAAGGCAAAGGTCCAAGGGTCGAGGATCAAGGCATCGGCAAAGGCGAGGGTCCAAGGAGCAAGGCGTCGGCAAGTCAAGGGTCCAAGGAGCAAGAGGCCAAATGCAACCAGGTAGGGATAGCGTTGCTGTGGCAAAGAGCAGAAGGGAAATGCTGAGCTTTTATCCCTCCCAGCTCCTGCCACCAGGTGCAGTGAGATATCAAGTGGTCTCACCTGAGTGGTCACTCCCTGCTTCTCCAGCACAAGCTGAGGCAGGCCCCAGTCCTGCAAAGCACTACAGGCCCCAGAGCCTGACTCCTGCCCATACTCCTGACATCAGGGATGTAATGGATCATTGGGCTGCAAGTCCCACAGGCAAGGCTACTGATCTACCTCACAGGGCTGTTGTAAGTGTTGCCAAGCAAAGGTATGCTGATTCTGCATCTGTGAAACGTGGCCAGGAAACGTTGGTGGTAATATCCAATCTATGTTCTCACCTCTCCTTGAGCTGCTCCTGAGCTGAATGTAAAAGATGCCACCTGCATTAAATAGATTATTTTTAGTCTCTTGGCTTCCGCGCCTCCTTAGCAAAGGCCTGAGAGTTATTTTAGTGCTGTTTTATAGGATGGCATTTGCTTCTTTAAAATCCACTTCAGTCGCTTTCTCAGGAGTCAGCACATCTAACATTTCACTGCGCAATATATTTCCATAAAGTGCACTGGTGGCCCAAGCTTTGCTGTACTCTAAGGATTCCACCAAGCTATAAATTCATTATAATGGAAGGTGGCAACTCCTGCCTCCCTTGGCTGCATATATTCTAATGGAACGGAAGATGCACTGATTATCACATAATACACAGGCATTACATCCAGTAAGAAGAAACACTATGCTTCGATTTATTTTTTAAAAAAGTTTGTGATTATGAAGAGTGGAAAGGGCTCAATAATGTGGAACTGAAAATGTTGCATGTCGTTAATATATTTTAAGCAGCAGAGAGATAGCACTGAGTGAAAAAAAACCAAAAACACTTACTGTGCTCTGTGATTCCCAACACCGCCAACTTACAACTGCTGCTTCTGGGAGCAGGACTATGGGGAGGTGCCCCCAGACATCCTCTCAATTTCTTCCCTGAGTTCAGAGCTATACATTACCCAGGCAACACTCAAACAGTGCATATAAAGCACTATGATATCATGGCAGACAGTCAAAGAATTCTGGAAGCTAGTAGACCCCGTTTCCCTCACGGAGGTTCAATTCCCAGAGTGGTTTAACAATCAATCCCTTTTCCCAGGGAATTCTGAGAAGGTCTGTCACATTTAAGATGGAGCAAGCTTGTTTTATGTTGCTCCAGTGGGCAGGAATGGAATCCGTGGCTTCAAATTACAAGAGAGGAGATTCCAACCAATAAGAACTTTCCGACAGGAAGAGCTGTTCAACAGTGGAATAGGGTACCTCACAAGGTGGTGGACTCTCCTTCAATGGAGGTTTATAAACAGTTGTTGGATGGCCATCTGTCAGGGCTACTTTAGCTGAGATTCCTGCATTGCAGGGGGTTGGCCTAGATGACCCTCAGGGTCTCTTCCAACTCCACAAGTCTATGATTCTACGTTGCACACCCAGCCACAAGAACCATGCTGGCTTCCTGCCCTTCTCTTAGAATCACAGAATCAGAGTTGGAAGGAAAGCCATCTCATTAGCATAACTAGTACATGGCTAAGGGTCTTGAACTTAGCTCAGCATTTAATGTTATATACAATGTAAATAGCTCTCTCAAACCTTAGAGTATAAAGTTATATGCAAGTCGAACAGATCAAATCAATCAATATCAAATCAATCACTTGTTGCCCGACAGCTTAAGACGTCCTAGGAGGAGGCAGACCTTGACCTGGGTGGTTATCTTCTTGTTGAATGCAAACAGTTTTCGAGGGGAGTGAAGGCTGTGGGGATGTTCAGGGAGGCAGGAGAGGATATATTGTTTATTAATATCCTTCCTAACTTACGCTAGCAAGTTCCTTTACTTAGCAGAGTTTTACATTCCCCCTTTAAATGCACAGTGGGTAGCTGGTTGCAGGCTTGTGTAAGCCTCTCACTATTATATTCCTGGTAAGTTCCCTTATATCCTTCTTAAAAGAATAAACACGAGACAATCTTATTTAAAGTCAATAAAAGAAGTTTACTCACATCATCAGTTCACAGTTGGATCCCTGAAGGCAGACTTAGTTACAAAGTATATACATGTGAATCTATCCCATATGGGGATAATTCCAGTGTCCTCTGTTGGCTAAAAAGCTGCTCTAACTATGGAGGAAGTCAAAGAGAGAGAGTGTGCAACATGCCTTGTCCTTTTGTTACCCGGACAGGTAAGGTCACACCCAGCTCTAGTCACATGCAAAGGAAGTATGTCCCAACCAGGAGGAAACAGGAAGTTCTCGAATGGCTGGACCAAACATTCCCACACATGTCCACTCTAGGAAAACAAGGAATGTTGTACTTGGCTGCTACTTATGTATCACACCCCACAAAGGCTCTGTCTGCTTGGGCTGCTTTTATGGTAGGCTGGATGGGTGCCTTGAGCCAGAGGAAGGCCTCCCAGGAGGCAGCTGAGGCAGGTAGAAAATCCATTGATCTTCTCTTCTATGGGACCCTCACTGACCCATAGTCATCACATGGCTTTCTTCAGTGCTAGGATCGCTTAGACCAAGTTATTTGTGCTTTGCCTTCATTCCAGAGGTACTGGAGGGCATAATCAATCCTATGCACAATCAGATAAAGATTGCTTAATTGCTGTGTGTTATGCAGATGCATGAATAAATAACGTGGGTGGGGGGAGGGTAAGATGCAAATGAGCACTGAGCATAGGGTTGCAGCCTTAATATTCCTAGATAGTGCTGCTTCATTATTCCCATTTGCACTTTCAATACCATTTTTATCGTCCCTCTGCTTCCTCTCATAAAACTCTAATAATGCTGCAGAATTTCCCTCCCTATATTTTTAAGAACAATTCTTCCCCATGTGCATTTAATTTCAAAGCAATATTATTCATCCAACCAGATTATTTGTGAGGCTTCATGCAGGGTGTTCTCTCCCTAAGCTTAGACTCCTTATCGGTCAGCTGTTTCTTCAAATCAATACGTATATTTCATTTATATGACTTCTCAGTCAGGATGTCGGTCTGCTCTGCACCAAAAATTTATCCCACTTTTTCTTTTTCTTTTTACCATTTCTCATCAATCAATGAGAAAACAAATTGCATCCAAAAATATAAAAGGGGATCTTTCTTTTTTTAAGTGAAACTCATAGAATCATAGAGTTGGAAGAGACCACAAGGGCCATCCAGTCCAACCCCCTGCCAAGCAGGAAACACCATCAAAGCATTCTTGACATATGCCTGTCACGCCTCTGCTTAAAGACCTCCATAGAAGAAGACTCCACCACACTCCTTGGCAGCAAACTCCATTGTCAAACAGCTCTTACTGTCAGGAAGTTCTTCCTAATGTTTAGGTGTCCGCTTCTCTGGAGCAGCAGAAAACAACCTTTCTCCCTCCTCTATATGACATCCTTTTAAATATTTGAACATGGCTATCATATCACCCCTTAACCTTCTCTTCTCCAGGCTAAACATACCCAGCTCCCTAAGCCGTTCCTCATAAGGCATCATTTCCAGGCCTTTGCCCATTTTAGTTGCCCTCCTCTGGACATGTTCTAGCTTTTCAGTATTCTTCTTGAACTCTTACTGATGGAAGGCAGGGTTTTCTGAAATACAGGAAGGTGCATTTTTTTCCCAAAGTTAAACCATTGGATCATTTAGAATGATGCAGACCAGAGTGACATTCATACCAGATACAGGTGAAACTCGGAAAATTAGAATATCGTCAAAAAGTGCATTTATTTCAGTAATGCAACTTATTATTATTTATTTTTCATTTAATTTTTACAAATGCTTTCTTTTGGAAATTCCACAGTAATAAAACAAATAGTTACAATAATACAAAAATAAACAGCGATATTACATTTCATTAATTACACTAGCTGGCCCTGCCACGTGCTGCTGTGGGTTATTTGTGTGATTTCCCCTACCCTGTGCTGATCCACGACGTAGCCCTGTGATTCCCCCACTCCTCCCCTCACCCCCCGGCTTATCCCTGTGATTTCCCCCCTCTCCTGCCCTAACCCCGCCCCACTTACCCCTGTGATTTCCCTCCTCTATTCCATCCAACACCCCCCCCCGGGTTATCCCTGTGACCCGTTCATTTTGCACACAATCATTTCCCCAATGCGCGTGTTCTGTAAAAATTTGCCCTGTCCCAACCCTGACTCCCCTACCCACGTGTGTTATGTGAAATAACATTTATTCTACCCAAAGGCGTGGCCCAAATTTCCCCCTCCCCCTCCCAACTTCCCCCAACTTCCTATTCTGGTTTTTTACATATTAACTTCTCCTGCTTGCTTTATTGTATCTTAATACTGAGTTCTTTATATTAAATATTGTCATGCTCTTATCATTTTAACATCATCTTTGTAGTTTTCTATATTTCTTGAGGGTTTACTCAAACCCTGCTGGTGAGTACATTTCTTTACATTTTTCTGTAGATACAACATAAATGTTTCCCTATCTTTTAAAAAAATCTCTATTGTCGTTGTCTCTAACTCTTTCTTTTAGCTTCGCCATTTCAGCATATTCCATCATTTTTTCTTGCCATTCTTCTTTAGTTGTTATTTTGTCACTTTTCTTTGGGCTAGGAGTATCCTAGCTGCAGTTGTAGCATACATAAAGAGTTTCTTCTTCTCTTTTGGCAACTTTTGATCTGAAATGTGGGAGCTGTTGTTTAGTAAGGGCGCTGAGAGTTGTTAGGAAAACTCTATACAGTGGTACCTCGGATTAAGTACACAATTGGTTCCAGAAGTCGGTACTTAACCTGAAGCATACTTAACCTGAAGCGAACTTTCCAACTGAAAGTAATGGAAAGTGGATTAATCCATTCCAGACGGTCTGCGGAGTACTTAACCTGAAGCGAACTTTCCCATTGAAAGTAATGGAAAGTGGATTAATCCGTTCCAGATGGGTCTGCGGAGTACTTAAACTAAAAGTACTCAAACCGAAGCGTACTTAAACCAAGGTATGACTGTACTTCTCACAGAGCTACAGTTCAACCATCAGGAAACTCTAGTTTTGTGAGGGGAATAGATGCCTCCTGTCAACTCTCAGCAAACTACAACTCCCAGAATTCTTTGGGGGAATCAATGAATGCTTAAAGTCAAACTGACCAAACGGAGCAAGAGAATAGAGTCATGGAGAAACATGCCCCCTCTTCAGTTGGTCAGAGGGTCTTTAGCAGTGTCATCAAGGATCTGTGTCACAAACTGCCTTATATTATGGCAAAGAACCTGGCCAGACCACTGGCAGATGCTTTCTTCTTGGTTCTTGCACCTGCCTAACAAAAGGAACCTAAAGGCAGAGGGTTTGAAAGACTTGTCTAAAGTCTTAGTGCTGCAAGGAGATAAATGTGTGCCACTCAGGCAGAATAAGAAAACCTTGAACAACATAGAATGAAATTTATATACAGTACATAAAAGATACTCATAGACTCTGTTGCCTTCTTCAGAACATCTGCCAATCCATACCTGCCTCTCTTGACGATGCTCACATTAATTAATCAACATTAACTGATAATGTTAACATTTTATCTTTTTTAAAATGGTTTAGAGGTCTTCTTACAATCAAACCCTATACAATTTTGATTAAATAGTAAAAAATGCAACTCAGCTGCTTATGTACATAGATTGTCCACTTGCTGAACATAAGGAGTTGACCCCCCTAAAGTCAATGTAGAAGGAACTCTCTGAAGACTGTATTATATAATTCAAAAGTTACTGAATTAGAGACCCTCGTTTATTTTATATAGGTGGAATTATATAGGAGAATTTCACAAGGAAAGACAAGCTTGGTAAACTTCAAGTCAGTTCACAGGGTCTTAAGTAAGACAAAACAACTCCTTGCCCATGGAATGTTTAAGCAGGATGAATTGATTGAAAATGTATATCAAAAGCAAGTTCTCTGCAGCTTACCCTTTAAAAACCAAGGATGTCATTTTAGTCCATGTAAAATGGTGAATAAAAACCCAGGATCAAATAAGATTACTGAGTAAAGACCAGAAGCTCTGCTGATAAAGCTTCTGAAATCCTAACTTCTACTGTTTAATTGATCACGGGATAAAGAGTCAGTCTTTCCAGCTGTTTCTTTGCTCCCAAGTAGGGTAACTGGATCACTGACAGCTGAGAAACAATGTATTTAGCCCTTCCCATGTATGGAGATCAGGTATAATCATAGCTGCCAAGTTTTCCCTTTTCTCACGAGGAAGCCTATTCAGCATAAGGGAATTTCCCTTAAAAAAGGGAGAACTTGGCAGCTATGGGTATAATAAGACAGCAAGGCTACAGCTCTTTACTACTATATCCATTTCACACATCTGCATAGGGTTCAAATACAGACTAATCAAGTGGTCAGAAGTAATATGATGCAAACATGATGCAAACCAGCCTGGATACTGGTTGAGTTATCAAGTGCTAATACAGTAGACTGAATGGTGTATGTATGTATTTTTGTGCCTTCACTAACAAAAGACAGTGTGGGACATTGGGGAGAAGGTTGTATCTAAATCAGTTGGCATTTGTCTGCCTTGGGAGACAGTGGAGGGGTGTGCCTTTGGGGATGAAGTCAAACTGTTGGGAGATTACAGTGCTTGCTGTGGCTGTAGAGACCAATTTGGGGCAGATGAAGGAATCCGGTTGTGCTGCTGCAGGTGCACCAGGGCATTTCTTCTCTCTGCACTCCTCCCAGCTGTCATTCGTCCTCTGGTCACTGCTATGAATGCATGACCCGACTGCCTGTCTCCAGGCACTGTGGTGATCCACAATAGATCCCCACACAGTGGTGTTGATGTTGCCAGCCTTCATGTCATGTACCTTCATGAAGGCATTTTTGTAGCACAGAGTTCATCTACATTGAGGTTGCCAATATAGTGTTGCCTAGATGTTGTCCCAAGCCGGAATTAAGATTGCTGGAAGAAATATCAACAACCTCAGATATGCAGATGACACAACCTTGATGGCAGAAAGTGAGGAGGAATTAAAGAACCTTTTAATGAGGGTGAAAGAGGAGAGCGCGAAATACGGTCTGAAGCTCAACATCAAAAAAAAACTAAGATCATGGCCACTGGTCCCATCACCTCCTGGCAAATAGAAGGGGAAGAAATGGAGGCAGTGAGAGATTTTACTTTCTTGGGTTCCATGATCACTGCAAATGGTGACAGCAGTCACGAAATTAAAAGACACCTGCTTCTTGGAAGAAAAGCTATGACAAACCTGGACAGCATCTTAAAAAGCAAGAATTGATGCTTTTGAATTATGGTGCTGGAGGAGACTCTTGAGAGTCCCATGGACTGCAAGAAGATCAAAGCTATCCATTCTGAAGGAAATCAGCCCTGAGTGTTCACTGGAAGGGCAGATCCTGAAGCTGAGGCTCCAATACTTTGGCCACCTCATGAGAAGAGAAGACTCCCTGGAAAAGTCCCTGATGTTGGGAAAGATGGAGGGCACAAGGAGAAGGGGACGACAAAGGACAAGATGGTTGGACAGTATTCTCAAAGTTACCAACATGAGTCTGACCAAACTGCGGGAGGCAGTGGAAGACAAGAGTGCCTAGCGTGCTCTGGTCCATGGGGTCACGAAGAGTCGGAAACGACTGAACAACAACAAGATGTTGTTGGGCTACCACTGTCATCATGGCTGATCATGTTTGGGTCTGATGGGAGTTGGGGTCCAAGAACACCCAGAGATTACCATGTTGGCTACCCCTCCTCTAAGCTCTCCAAGCTTAATATTCTTAGTATTTAGTAATGCATTGGTAATATTCCTAGTATTTTAATTCTAATCAGGAGTTTCAGGAAAGCAGTTCCTGGGAGACTATGTGATCTAGAATGGGACACTTATTTCTCATTCAGTTTAATACAGCCTGCTTCTTTTTAAATGCAGCACTGTCCAAGAAGGATCTGAGCTTCCATATTCTTATGACATGCCAGTGTTTTGTCGGAATCCTAATAAATAGAATTATTATAAATGAGGAGGGTTATTGCAGCACATGCCACAGACTCTGTGCAGTCAGCTCATTTCATTGAAACACAGACATCGCTATGCAGAAGTGCATTTCTATCTGGGATTGAGTATATTGGGTATGCTAAAGGTGAAAACATGGGGCACACCTCATCTGGATTTCAGGGCAATGAAAGTACGAGGGACTTTGCCACACATCAGATGGGTTTAGAAAGCTACCCTGTTTCTCATATTTTAAGACATACCCATAAAATAAGCCATAGCAGGATTTTTAAGCATTCAAGGAATATAAGCCATACCCCGAAAATAAGACATAGTGATAGGCGCAGCAGCAATGCCAGCCACGACAGGAGGAGGAGGAAAAAAATAAGACATCCCTTGAAAATAAGCCATAGTGTGTTTTTTTGAGGAAAAAATAAATATAAGACATGTCTTATAATATGAGAAACACGGTAGACAGTGTATTTGGAGCAGAGAAAAGGCTGTAAATAGAAATAAATGATCCCCTGAAATGCATAAACCACAAATGGGTTGCTGAAGCTTCTGACACGTCAAGATTTCAGTTGTTGATATGGATAATCTCTTCTGATTGATGGGGATTCTTTGTTGGTCCCCATTCCTTCATCTCTAAGAGACAACCTTCCAGAGTTGGTATATATTTGTGTGTGTGTGTGTGTGTGCAAATCTCCAATTACTGCCAGTGGGGAATCCTCCCACCCCATGCACATATTAGTTTCTAAGTTGGGATGAGTGAATCTGTCATTTTTGGTTTATCTAATTTTCTCGTTCCAAGCTCCATTCCTGCACATGTCCACATCACCTCCCATTGAAAAGAAAGTCCTTCTGAACTTCCATCACCATCTTGGTTGCCCCTATATCCTAATATACACATACTTGTATGCAATTCGGCTTGATATGCACAATTTATTTTGCACACCAACCTTCCCCAATAAAATGCTTTTTTGTGTTATTTTCACTAATGTACACATTTTTATGCACCTTTTACCCCAGCAGAGCCTTTAACGCATAACTTTGCTGGACTACTGCATTGCAAAATTTGGAAAGTGCGAATTTCAATGGGTGGCTGTGTTTCAGAAGGTTCGCATGAGGTAGAAGCGCCTCTGAATGCAAACTAAATCAACCTGCTCCCCACCCATACTTCAAAGGAGGATTTTCTTTCTCTAAACCCCACAGCAAGGAAGGGAACAATGGGGTTGTATGTGATGTTTCCTTTGTGCTTGATATATCACTGCATGTAGAAGAGGAGAACATGGGGGTGCAGGCTAGCCTAACTGCCCCACCAATATGCAAACTTTTCTTTGTGTGGGGAAATATTTTTCATTCCTGCATTGCAGGGGTTTGGACTAGGTGACCCTTGGGGTCCCTTCCAACTTTACAATTCTGTGATTCTATAGTTCTATGAAAAGCATTTAGCCTTTATATTATTCTAGTGCAGCTTCAAGTGATGCATTCCAACAAAAACAACTCTATGTGATCTTGCTCAGCATGCAGGTCAGCTGTAAGAATGGGCGGGCCAGGTTACATATCTCCGAAAACTCTCAGCCAGCCCAAATCCATACCAATGCGGTTCCCTTTTCCTTGCACACATACCCACTTTCAGGCACACCTGGTCTCAACTGCTGCCCTTGCAGGGAATGTGACTCATCTCATTCCAAATGCTTGGATCAGCAAACAGCCTGTTGGTGCCCATTGTGTCCCATCAACAACAACGCCACACTAAATCCAAAATGGCCATTTTGCTTAATAGGGTGGTGTGAGCCACGAGAGCAGTCTCGTGGCATCTGTCTCGGAAGAACTCGACACATCTGGTATTCTCTGGGATCACCCACTGTGTGGGAAAATTTCATGGTGTCCTGTGTGGTGCTGCAGCAGCAAGAAAGAAACTAACTCCCAAGAATGCAGCAACACATAAAAGAGAGTGGGTGATAGGATACAATGGGAACAGATGTTTAAAAAATGCTATTCATGAGAAGGAGAAGAGGGGGGAAAGTGAACAGATTCCCTGCAGAGGTATGGGAACAGAATCCTATTATTTTTACAGATGCATAAACAGTTACTGTGGCATGTTATGCCAGAGGGTCCTGACTGATAAGTGCAAGGTGTGTATGTGTGTGTGTGTGTGTGTGGGGATATGGCACTGATACAAATTTCGGCCCATCAGAAAGGAATACATTTTTAATTTCCCCTTAGCCTGCATGGAGATTACCATAAGACTCCTCCAGTGCACCGAACTGCCAATGATCCCTGAGACAAACAGGGTGTTGGGCGAGGTCATATGCTCAAAATCGGAACAGATTGAAGCACAGTTTCCACATTGGATTTAAGCTGGCCCTGTGTGCAGATTTACAGAGGTGTTTCCCCTCTTTGAAGGGCTGTCAGAGGACAGTCCTTTACACAAAGGGTGCTCTGTTTGAAAGACTCCAAGCCCAGTCAATGCAAGTTTAAACATAAAGCATCTCAACACGGAGAAAGCAAAGCTGATGGGGGAGGGTGCCATCCACAGTCAGGACCCTGGACAGCAGACTGAGCTGGAACACGGGCCAGCTGGCCAGAATCTTCTTATATTCATTATTTATAAATTCCCATTTTACAAATTAGCATGTGCACATTGTATGCAACTCTGAATGAATCTACTTTGCCCCACTCCTCTCCCCCCAACCATTTTATTTATTTATTTATAAGTTTGGGGTGATGAATGAGTTTGATTCCAGCTCAAAGAACATAGAAGCATAAAAACACAATAAGACCTTGCTGAAGCAGGCCAATGGCGGCCACCAGGATGCCTGTCAAAAACTCTCAATCAGGATCCAAACACAAGGGAACTCTTCCCTCCTGTAGCTTCCAGCAACTTGTACTTAGAAGAATTGCTGCATCTGGCTGTGGAGGCAAAGTTGTGGAGTCCTCATGGCTAGGAGTCATTGAGATCTGTGGGAGTATATATATGATTTAATTTAACAGGGACCACATAAAGGAGCTAGATTTGTATGAGGAGTCCTGAATTTAAGAGCCACCTCAACCACTACTGCAGGATATTCAGATACTATGATTTATTCAGCATTAGAGCCCGCCAACTTCTCATTGAACCCCCTGAAAAAATGTCACATTATGAATGTTAATGACCCTACCAAATGTTAAGCAACGTTTGCCTACACTGTTGAGTGGGTGGGGTGGGGAGCTGTTCTTCAATGCTACAGCTCAGTCTCTGCACACAGGTCTCAGGTTCAATCTTGAGCATCTCCAGCATTCTATATTCCTAAATGTACGTATACATTTAGTTTTATTGTTTCCTTCCTAGCTAGACCATGGGCCACAATTTGATCAAATTTGGTAAGAGGTTTTGTGACACGAAACTTAAAATGGTGAGGTACCTGGGGAAATGGGTGTGGACTCTATTATGGCTCATAGATGTTTTTCATCCTTCCTTCTAAGAATGATCAGGAAATACTACATGGGCAATGTGGAGGCCACTCTTGTGGTGGCCTGTTGTTTCTAACAAATACATTTGCCACTCAAGTATCACTCATTACCATGTAGCTATGGTGTCAGGAGCTGGAGGAATCTTTGTGTGGCTGCCCCATGTGATGAACCACTGAACTGCAGGTTGCAGCCTTCATGGTCAAGAATCCATGCACCCTGGCTGACCATTGCAGTTTTCTGGACAGGAACGAGTATAGTTTCCTATTCCAGCCATGGGTCAGTAGATATTGTTGGACTACAACTCCCACCATCCATGATTTGCCATGCTAGCTGGGGATTATGGGGGTTGGAGCCCAACAACATCAGGTTTGGTCTTCAAGGTTTTCAACAAGAGCTCTTTCCCAACTTTACCATGAACCTGTGACTGTTTGGATTCAGAGCACACGCTCCCCAGTGGCTGCAGCCCTCCCTTAATCTTATAAGACAAGGCTCCCTGATTCTGTGAAGCATCAAGTTCCATGGAAATGAAAATAGATCATCCATTGGTCTAGCCTCATCACAAGTACTTGGGAGGCAATCTATACAAAAGGCAGGCAATTAATGTGTTAAGGTTTCCTTTTCTCTGTCCAATGATTCACAACATGGAGCACTTTTCCTTTTTCTTTCTTTTTCCTTTTTGGGTTAGAGAGAAATGATTGCACAGAGCCAACAAGTATCTTAACTCAACGTGATGTGATGTGTCTCACCAGAGTTTGGATGCCAGCCTGTGCTATTAAATCTGGCAGGCATCATGAGGCCCTCAAGAAGGAACAACAAGCTGCTGCATTGGGAAGCTTCCACCTGTTCCATTTTTCCCTCCAAAGCAATTTCTAAAATAAGGATTAAAAATCTCTAGTTCTTTCTTGGACTCTGCGAAAGCTGCTGGACATAGTATCTGGAATGGAATAGAGGATGACTGTCCAGAGGCTCCCTGAGTTTTATAATGAGTCTTCTCTGGGCTATAAAGTGTACATAACAAGGAAGATGAAATTATTCAGGTGTTACTCTTCTGATGAGCATTTGGGGTGGGCCAAACAGGAGCTCTCCTTCACCATGTTCCCACATGACAGTGGTGTCTGAGCACTCCTGCTTTGTGCTTGTGGCGGCTTTATTGGGTGCTTATTTTACAAGAGCTGCCTAGTGGAGATTTGGATGGAAAGGCAGCATCTAAATGCTTCAGATACAATAAACTGTTCATTCCTGACGATGCCAAAGTTGTGTTCTGTCTCCTGCATTTCAGGGATGACCCTTGGGGTCCCTTCCAGCTCTACAATTTTATGAAACTATGATTCTGCTGTTTGCATCCTAAAATGAGCAGTAAGAAGAGGGTCTAATTAACTGAATAGCATAGTTGACTTTTAAGGCACTGCATTTGATGGTCTCATCTAGACAGATAGTCTCATCTAGACAGGCACTCCTGTCTTCCACTGCCTCCTGCAGTTTGGTCAGACTCATGTTGGTGGCTTCAAGAACACTGTCCAACCATCTTGTCCTCTGTCGTCCCCTTCTCCTAGTGCCCTCCATTCTTCCCAACATCAGGGTCTTTTCCAGGGAGTCTTCTCTTCTCATGAGGTCGCCAAAATATTGGAGCCTCAGCTTCAGGATCTGTCCTTCCAGTGAGCACTCAGGGCTGATTTCTTTAAGTCAACCCCAAATCCCTCCAAGCTTTCCCACTTTGCATTGGAATTTGGGATTAATCCAAATCTGATGCACATCCTTACTAGTCATCCTTCAGATTTCACACTTCTCTGACATTTGTGATACAGCTATTGTCTCAATAAATGTACCAAAATGTATTGATATGGAGGCTGATGGATGTGTGAATTGGGGGGAGGCACTGTGTGAAACTGCCACCCATCTTGTTCTGGAAACACCCCCCCCCCCAAAAAAAAGGATTTTTAGCTGCATTCAAACCAAGCATTTTCCTGCTTAGTTTGCATCTGAACCCTCCCAAACAGCAAATATGTGCCCATGGGGGGAATTATAGAAAATGGAGGAAATCATTATCTGGAAGGTTGGCTTGAAGAGATGGTCTTCCTAAGTTGATTTGTCTTTTGATAATGACAACTATGGTTTGAGATTGTCTGGCTCAGCCTAGAAGCGTAATTGTTCTATCTTGTTTTTATTTTCCATTCCATATGATTCCCATTTGGTTAAAGAAGCCTGTGTTTGGTGTCTAAAGCAGAATATTCAGGGTTGAATCCTGTAGCTGGTGCCTTTTGTTTACTGATCAGTGATCTCATTGCCATTATTGCATTCTTCCAAAGGAAGAATGAACTTTCTGGATCCTCATGACCTCACCAGCAAGAAGATCAAGCATAGAGAAATCCACTGCAATATGGTACACAAGGTCAAGGCAGGAGGGTCATTTCCAATGCTCATCTATAACTCATATTGAGTCCCATTTTTGGACTCAAGATGGAGGCCAACAGGAAAAACCATGAAACAAATATGTTAAAAATTTGTGTTTTGGGATACAGTACATTAAGAAATTCATGTGAGATAAAATACTCTTTAAATCCATATGTTATGATAAAAATATGTATTTAAATGCAAGTTTTAATGTAGACTTTTTATTAAAATAAATACAGATTAATGAGAAAACAAGATGAAAGAAATCCATGAATGAACCCAGACTGGAAATAAATGGATCCATTCATTCTGACATTATAAACCTTCGGAATGGGAAGCCTGGTCCATTGCAATTGCCACATGCATGGAGCAACCCTTCCAGCATATTTCTTTATGCGCACATGCCCCATTCACATTAATGTTGCATGTGGATGAGGTCTGCAGGTGTGTAAGGGGATATAGCTCATGAACACAGTTCTGCTCCCTCCCACATGTGTTCACTTAATGTGGAAGGAGGACTGTCAGCACACTCCAAATGTCTCATTTGGAACTAGAATGAAATATGATAGAGAGAACTTGGAAATAATAGATGTAAATGACACAATGTCGTTTTTCACAAAATACATTTTCTACCATGGGAGCAGGGACGTCGAGGTGGGAAGAGAAAGAAACTGAACACTTTCAAATGTTGCTTGTGATTGTCAAGGTTTTCACACAACCTGTAGTTAAATGAAGCCGTTTACTATTGCAAGATGTTGTAAAACTTAAATGGCTTTGTGAAGAAGGGGGAAAAATAGACATTGCCAGGAACATTATGGCTCTGAATGCATGCTGCTGGGAATCATAAATGGGGAGAGGGCAGTTGCTCTCAGGCCCTGCTTTGGGGTTTCCTAGAAGCATCTGGTTGGCCTCTGTGAGAACAGACTGCTGGACTAGATGGGTCTCCAGCAGAGCTCTTCTTGAGTTCACCACAGCAGCATCCCTAATCCTTAGGAACACAGGAACCTTCTTTCTGTTGGCCAGACCATTGGTCCACCTGGTATTGTCTACACGGACTGGCAGCAGTTCTCTAGGGTTTGGGGCAGGAATATCTTCCCAGCCCAACCTGGAGGTGCTGGGGGTTGAACTTGGGACCCTCTCCATGCAAACCACCAAACTCTGGAAGACCATTATGACTCCCCATCCGTGAGCTTGAGCTAGCCACAACAACTAAATGGAACCTCTAGTTTCAGAAGGGCCAATCTATACATTATACGCAAACACATGTGACTTGAGCAGGAGTGGGAAACCTTAGGCCAAGGAGCCAGATGCATCTCTGTCCTGACATCTCTGGCATCTCCGGGACTCTCTCAGCCCACATCCTCCTGTAATATACATGTCTCACTGGAATGTGACCTTGAAATGATGAACTACGTCTTGCTTGCATGGAAGGAGGGTGAAGGTAGGGGGTGGGACTTTCTGGATGAAGAGAAGTGGTGGGAGCCTCCTGCCCAGGAGCCACCCAGGGAAGACAGGGAAGATGAGGACTTAGACCCCGGGTCCTTGTGGTGGGACAACAGGGAGGAGGCTGGGGAAGGGAGGAGGTGGGAGGTGCTAAAAGCAGGAGGTTGGAGCAGTGGGGTGGGGTGGGGTTCAGAAGAAGAAGGCCCTTCCAGCAACATCTCAGGCGGAAGGAGTCAAGCCAGGGAGACTCTGCTGTGTTACTTTCTGTTAATAAAAGTCAATTGCATTCCAAGCCTCCAGTTTTTTTCCTGACCTGTGGAAACCTGGAATTTTATTGTCAGCCTCGTGACAGCTTGTGTGTGTGTGTGCACGCACACATAGAAACCTTTGACTTTTCCATGGGTGGAATGTAACCTGTGCAACCTACAAACTTACAGTTACTTCTACCCACTTTTGCATCTGGACCCACAAGAATGCGGCTGGAAAAGTTCCCCCACCCATTAGACTATATCAAGCAGTCCTTTTCTACTTTGAAATGCCAGTTTGGGGAGGCATGAGTGAGGCTGCTTGACCCTTTCCCCATTTCCATGCTATGAATTACACACACAAACAAATTATCCGTACGACTCCCCCCCCCTTAGTACAAAGTGCACACATGATTTTCCCTTAGAGCCTCGTATTCTATACACCATCTTAAACTAATTCACTGATGTTGAGCTAATAACATTTTTGAACCAAAACAGCATTGATTGGATTTCCTACGGTGGCTGTGCATTTATTACCTGGGTACACGGTAAACTGAAAAGCAGCATTGATTTTTCTTTCCCTCGCCCCCACCCAACGTGGCTTTAATCATCTATGCTGTAGCCAAAAACACAGCTGCATTTGTGTGCTTATTTTGGTACTTGCTCTTTCACGCTGTGAAAGGTTTCAGAAATGGCAAGAGCAAACTTGAAAAGGCAGAAGCGAGTTATTTGGACCCAAAGAAAATAGAGGCAACAGCTTTTTAGGGTGGGGTGGGGTAGGGAAGCATACATTTCACCAGGGATTCAAACCATGTGCATTTATTCTTCTGGAGCACCAATATATAGACAGGAGCTCGGTGGTAGAGCGCATGGTTGAGCCACTGTGGGTTACTATTCTGCACAGAAAGACACAGGAACAGGCCCAGCTGGGAGTTTGCAGGTCAGTTGGCAAGCCTATTCTTTTCACGTTCCAATGGAAAAAGAGGTAATTCAGCAGATGAAACACATACAGCTACTCAAGAAATGCTGAGGATAAAACTCAGATTTATTTAGTTTTGCATGCAAAACATGTGCTCTACCATTCAGCTGTAGTTTTTCATTAAAAAAAGTTAGTAATGTTGCCACTAGAGATAGGCTGAGCAGCTAATTCTGTCCCATTTTGGTCTTGCTGGCTCTCATTCCACCCTATTGAGTGCTATTACATCCCATTCCAACTTGTTGTCTGCCATTCTGTCCTATTATACACATTTTGTTCTTTCTATGTAAAAAATACACACCAAGGAACATCCTTTCACTGCCTCCAATAGTAAAATGTACACTCTGCATGCATTGGTTCCACAAAATAATGTTTTTGTGTGTGCTTTTTATGTGCCCAAAATGCATGGAAAAATCCAGAGTTCACATTGCTAATCCACTTCTGGACGACAGAGGACGAGATGGTTGGACAGTGTTCTCGAAGCTACGAACATGAGTTTGACCAAACTGCGGGAGGCAGTGCAAGACAGGAGTGCCTGTTGTGCTATGGTTCATGGGGTCACGAAGAGTCAGACACGACTAAACGACTAAACAACAACAACAATCCACTTCTGGAGCTTCAAATCAGGTTGGTCTGCTGTAAGAAGTGGACTGAACAAGTTTCCCCCTCCATAAATGGGATGCCACTTCAAAAAGACCCAGTCGCCATTCAACCACACACCTAACATTCAAAGGTTTGAGTACCCAGAGCAGGACCCAGGACGTTGATCTTACTGTAATGGCGAGTTTGTTCGGAAGAAGAGGGTAACACAGAGTGCGACTCACCTGGGAGATGCAATCAGATTGGCTCAAAGGAAAGCAACAGCTTCAAATGACTGGAAAAGAGAGATCAAGCCTAGCAGTGGTTTACTGGGCTGGCAGGAAGGTTAACTGTGGATAATGGTTAATAACATCCCCAATTGGAATCATGTCGGAATGGAGGGAGACCGTGAAGGATAGAACCTCTGGGACTTCGTGGAATGATTGGCCTGTTGTAGGAGAGCGAAATCTATTTGCAGAAACAAATTGACCTTGCTGGCTGCAGAGAGTCAGGACCTGTCCCAATGAAACAATAGTGCCCCTTTCCTCCACAAACTTATTGTGTCTGTATAAAATGCTACTTCTTTGCAGTAGCCAGTGTATAGATGGTTTTGGTCTTTTGCTTTTATTTTTCCTCCTTTCTCATGCATGTGGGGTTTATTGCAGTAGTTTACCTGATTATAATGCAAGTGCTCCTGTCCTGGTATCTAATGTTTCTTTTACACTGCATTGCCAGTTGTTGTGGAACTGCACTTTTTGAGCATCCTATTCCCACATCATGCTAAATTTCATTCACATTACATGATGGGACACAACTGTGGATGTCGTTGGACATAGCACCACCTTCGTGTGCATGTGTGCTTCTGTAGCCCCATGATTCACCCATGAAAACACCAGGAAAGAACTGTATGGTAGAACAATGACCTAAATTCCATCAAATGGTGTGAGCCAAGATAGCAGTGAGAAAATGATAGGGTAAACCCAGCAATTTTCTGGGTTAACAGGGTTGAAAAATATTTTTCTGGAAGCAATTGACATGGAAATGATTGCTTAACTTCCGCTAGATTCTGCTTGATTTCTAGGAGTGGGTTTTTGTGTCATGTGAAACAGCACATAAAATGTGGGAAATATCAGGAAAGGAAAAGTTAGGGAAATGCAATGATGTGCTCTGTCCAAATGCAACCTTCCTCTGACTCATATAAACTTCTGCCACAATGAATGTGCCACTTTGGTGTTTTTGCAGAAGACCAAACACAAGCCCCCTGTCCACTCATCTGAAATACCTCATAAAGATGCTTGGAACTGCCTTATGTTCTTTAAATGCAATTAATTTATTTTATCTCCCACCCTTGTTATGCTATGTTACTATTTATTAGGGGTGTGCATGACACCAAAGAACCACCATGTGTCTGATCTCTCGCTGAATTATTTTGAACTCTATCTGCTTTGACATGTGTTTAGGCTTTCAGATTGCTCTGTGCTCCCCATTTACCATAACAGGGAACCTAGAAAAGGCTACAACTTTAAAATTAAAATTATGGGTGCAGGAACCTCTTTAGAGTGGATTGCACCTGCCAAATTGCAGACAAATAGGTTCAGGTTTCAGGTAGGTAGCCGTGTTGGTCTGATGCAGTCAAAACAAAATAAAAAATCCTTCCAGTAGCACCTTAGAGACCAAGTTTGTCATAGGTATGAGCTTTTGCATGCTTTCTCACTGGTGTATCTGAAGAAGTGTGCATGCACACGAAAGCTCATACCTATGACAAACCTAGTTGGTCTCTAAGGTGCTACTGGAAGGTTCACGTTTTGTTTGTTTTTGAGGTTTTGTTTGTTTTTGTGAGGAACAATGCTCCATGAACATGGAACCCACAGAAGGAAGGGCTCCATCATTGCTTCACCCAAGAAACATTTTGCTCTCCCTGTGTGGTAATTTCAGGAGAAATCTAGGCTGTGTACATATTACTGCTGACTTAGATTCTCTGGTGTTTGCGGCTGAGTACACATGATATTAGCCACAAACCATAGGTATCCTGTAGCTTCTTGAGACATATTCCTGCTTCATGCACATTCCCTCAAATCAGCTTCCATCAGATGAGACAATAGAAACTCCAGTTAAGGTGAGGTGTGGACATTTTAGGCAGCCACTGCACATGAGCAGATAAGAGCACATGCACAGACGATAACATCTATGAACTGGAGTTTGGCATTGAGGGGAAATGACAACAGCAACATTATTAAAAGGGATTTCACATGCAGAAGGAGGGGGTATCCTTGCTGCATTTCAAGCTGCTTAGGTGTAGAAAGCCTTATCTCTGCTTCTCTGTATCTCAGTCACCATTTTCCTATTTCAATTTGCTGCTTTTAGCAACCATTACGTTGGTGCAGCACTCAAAAAGATTATTTTGTGATGCTGTTAAATTACTCAAAAATGCACACATTTCTGAGCAAAAACAAAACAAAACACAAAACCCCTTTTCATAAACATACACACTTTTTCCCCATTTGAAAAGCATAGAGAGTAATTATCTAATTTACAACTACTGCAGCAAATGACTGTAATGAACCAGAACTCTCCCTTAGGACAGAACACACTGCATGCCTATTCTAAACCATGCTTAATTGTCAGGTTGGGTCGAGCAGAGGGTGGGAAGCAAACGTACAAAATGAACCTGAAGTTTAAATACTAGTTTGACTAAATCTGTGGGAATGAAGAACAAATGTACATGTGCCACATTGAAAAAATTAAATAAAGGCAGGCAGCCTACCTAAAATGTGACAAGGGAGTCAGGGCTAGTGGCTGACCCAGCAGCATTCGACTGGATAGAATGTACATATGACTGCCACATAAAGTATGGGGCAGCTAGGAAGCTGCAACTTCAATGCAGGTGATGAACCCTTTGTGATGGTTCTACTTTTTGCAATGATGAAAGTGCAGAGATTTTTGACACCAAGTTGGTGGCCATCACTTGATCTTGTGGAAGCCATTTCCATAGTATAACTATGCAGTGTGTGAAGATTAGGCCCTATGATATTCAATTTGCATTACATTTGTATATTTGCTTTGTGTCCTATGAAAACTTGTCTCTCCTTTTGCAGGTAGGGCAGGGGGCCCATAAATCAATTGGGGGCCACATAATAATAATTTATTATTTATACCCCGCCCATCTGGCTGAGTTTCCCCAGCCACTCTGGGTGGCTTCCAAAAAATATATATTAAAATACAATGGTCTGTTGAACATTAAATGCTTCCCTAAACAGGGTTGCCATCAGATGTCTTCTAAAAGTCTGGTAGCTGTTTTTCTCTTTGACATCTGATGGGAGGGTATTCCACAGGGTGGGTGCCACTACCGAGAAGGCCCTCTGTCTGGTTCCCTGTAACTTGACTTCTCACAGCAAGGGAACCACCAGAAGGCCCCCGGTGCTGAACCTCAGTGTCTGGGAAGAATGATGGGGGTGGAGACGTTCCTTCAGGTATACTGGACCGAGGCCATTTAGGGCTTTAAAGGCTTTAGGGCTTTAAAGGTCAGCCATTTGGGGCTTTAAAGGTCAGCACCAACACTTTGAATTGTGCTCGAAACGTACTGAGAGCCAATGTAGATCTTTCAAGACCGGTGTTATGTAGTCTCGGCGGCTGCTCCCAGTCACCAGTCTAGCTGCCGTATTCTGGATTAGTTGTAGTTTCCGGGTCACCTTCAAAGGTAGCCCCACATAGAGCGAATTGCAGTAGTCAAAGCAGGAGATAACCAGAGCATGCAGAACTCTGGTGAGATAGTCCTCAGGCAGATAGGTTCTCAGCTGCCCTGGACACAGAATTGACCTGCACCTCTGTGGACAGCTGTGAGTTCAAAATGACTCCCAGGCTGCGCACCTGGTCCTTCAGGGGCACAGTTACCCCATTCAGGACCAGGGAGTCCTCCACACCTGCCTGTCCCCTGTCCCCCAACAGCAGTACTTCTGTCTTGTCAGGATTCAACCTCAATCTGTTAGCTGCCATCCATCCTCCAACTGCCTCCAGACACTCACACAGGACCTTCACTGCCTTCACTGGTTCTGATTTGAAAGAGAGGTAGAGCTGGGTATCATCCGCATACTAATAAACACCCAGCCCAAACCCCCTGATGATCTCCCCAGAGGCTGCATGTAGATGTTGAAAAGCATGGGGGAGAAAACAGAACCCTGAGGCACCGCACAAGTGAGAGCCCAGGGGTCTGAACACTCATCCCCCACCACCACTTTCTGAACACGGCCCAGGAGGAAGGAGCAGAACCACTGTATAACAGTGCCCCCCCAGCTCCCAAGCCCTCTAGACGGTACAAAAGGATGTTATGGTTGATGGTATCAAAAGCCACTGAGAGATCCAGCACAACTAGGAAGCAGCTCTCACCTTTGTCCCTAGCCCACCGGAGATCATTGACCAGTGCGACCAAGGCAGTTTCAGTCCCATGATGAGGCCTGAATCCCGACTGGAAGGGATCAAAATGGTCCGCTTCTTCCAGGCGTCCCTGGAGTTGTTCAGCAACCACTTGCTCAATCACCTTGTCCAAGAATGGAAGATTCTTGTAGTTTAAGTAGTGTGAACATGTGAAGTTTCCCCCATAATTGTATTTCCATATTAGCAAAGGCTTAGCATGATGAATTTCATCCTGCCACAAAGTTGTTAAAGGCACAAGGACCCCACTTTCTGCTGCTGGTGCATAACCATCGGCCCCAGGATGCTGCACACCCTTCTGATGTCCTTTTGGATCAAGGAGAAAGTAAGATAAATTAGCAGAGTCAATAAATAGGTTGAGTGTGCCTCTTTGTCCTCAGGCCGCAGCCCTGTAGCCTCTGGGAGCTTTATAATATTTTTCAGGTCTCCCTTCTGAGGGTGCAAAGGGAGGGTACAGAGGGAGTTCGATCTTGCAAAGAGCTCCCATGTCAACAGAGGAGGGGGGGGAAATGGATGAACTGGGCATGCCAAGACACATCAGGAGAAGGCATGTATCCAAAGCCTTCTCATTAGGGACATAGGAAGCCACCTTAAAGACAGGCCACTGGTGCATCTGTCTCAATATTTCTTCTCCCACCCCTACCTGGAGATGCTGGGGAATGAACCTGAGATGACCTGCATTCAAAGTGGATGCTCTATCACTGGGCTATGGACCTTCAATGCAATCCTGCAACATGTCTCTGAATTACGGGGGAAATAAATGTCGCCTGTGTATTTAGCAACTTGTCCATAGTTACTTCTCCATCCCCTCCTTCTTGGATTGTTCTGTATGCCTATTTATAGCTGACATTCTGCTTCCTGGCCCAGCATGTAGTCTTGCTTGGTGGAGACATCATTAATGATCACACTGATTTATTGTGGGTGGGTACACACACACACACACACACACACACACACACACACACACATCAAAATGTTCGAGTGATCTCAGCTCTGCTACTGGAGCAGATCTGTTTCTTCTCTTAACATTTTCCCATAATCAATGGTGTACACAGACAACGAAGGAGGAAGCGGGATGCGGGGAGCATAGTTTGTCCCTACTTCCTATAAACAACTTGTAGAGCCAGAAGACAAGCTGACTAATGGAGGCAGGGAAGAAAATCTATGTCTTGCAGCCAACCTTTGGATATTGATGCATAAATTTGAAAAGCAATAGAACAGGGATGACTACAATTACAGGTATAGCAAAACACAGCCAATTTGGGGGTTTGTTTTTTGCACAACCTAAAGGACTCATTTTCTTTTTTCTTTTCCAGAGGAGACAGAAACTCACCAGCAAAAAGAGTTTAACTATCAAGCTGGAGACAAAAGAAAGGCTTTTCAGAGGCTTGGAAGTAGCATGACAGAAAGAACGTGGCTCACAGTGTGCATAGAACTATCCTACTATTATCTCTGAGTCAGTTGTGATGACAAGTCAGAGGCCAAGTATTGTAAAAAGCCTTGTGCTTTCATTTCCATGGGAGATGCACTGTCTTATGTAAGTTTACAACTTAAGAACAGAAGAAGATCCTGCCAAATCACACCAATGGCCCATCTAGTCCAGCATCCTGTTCTCACAGTGGGCACCCAAATTCCACAAGCAGGACCCAATCATATGAGCTTCCTGTGGCTTCCAACAACTAGTAGTCAGCAACAAGTATTGTGTCTGACTGTGGGGGTGGAGCATAGCCATCATACTTAGCAACAGCTGATAGCTTTGTCCTCCATGAATTTGTCCAATCCTCATTTAGATCCATCCAAATTGATGGCCATCACTGCCTCCTGTTGGAGAGAGTTCCATCATTTGACTATGTATTGCACGAAGAAGGACTTAGAATCATAGATCATGGACAGATTCTGGACAGATAAATGGAGACCTCTGGGTATAGGACGGTAAATGAATGAATGAATGAATCAAAATAAAAAAATTCCTTCAGTAGCACCTTAAAGACCAACTAAGTTTATATTTTGGTATGAGCTTTCGTGTGCATGCACACTTCTTCAGATACGTATCTGAAGAAGTGTGCATGCACACGAAAGCTCATACCAAAATATAAACTTAGTTGGTCTTTAAGGTGCTACTGAAGGAATTTTTTTATTTTGCTTCGACTCAGACCAACACGGCTACCTACCTGTAACTAGAACTATGAATGAATGAATGAATCTGTCCAGCATCTTCCAACCTTCAGTTTCATTGATGCCAACGAGTTCTAGTATTATGAAGGAGAAAAACTTTTCTCTATTCACTTTCTCCAACTTGCAAACTATGACACCTATGTGAGCAGACCACGCCCTAGGCATATTGTCAGAATCTGCTCTTCGTTGACAGATTTGAAGTATTAAACCCTTCAGAAGTTAAAATGGAATTTGGGAGTAGATGGAAATCACCAAACCATCAACCAGGGGGATCTGATCATGCCCAAGAAAATCTTTAATGAGTAACTGGGATTTAAGCCTGCTCTCTTCTTCTATCAGTAAATAAATGTGGTGAAAAAGAGGAAGGGCCATATACCAAGTCAGATCCCAGATCCTTCTATATCATTATTGTCTTCCTTGGCTGGCAGTGGCTCTCCAGGCTCTCAGGCAGGGCCCTCTCCCAACCCTACCTAGATGTGTCAAGTATAGAACCTACCACTGAGCCCTTGTGCAATTAGGTGGTATCAGTTAGAGCTTCCTCAACCTTGCCACTGCATCACCCCACTCAATCTCCACCCTGGTGGATTTTCAGTAATTTTTAGCACAGCACAAAGGGAAAGCTCAGTAGGAGAGCATCTGCTTTGCATGCAGAAGATCCCAAGTTTAATCCCCAGCATCTCCAAACAAGAACATGCTAAGTGTCTGCCAATGGCCCATCTACTCCCTCAGGAAGAGCTGGTGGGCACTGTCTGCCTGAAACACAGACAGCCATTGGCAGTCCATGTAGAAAATACTGAGCTGGATGAGCCAATCATTTGACACACTAAAAGGCAGCTTCCACTGGGTATGGTTCCTATTACTAATAATTAGTTCAGTGAGCTTAGGCAATAGTAAGAGGTCATTTTCAGCCACCTTAAAATGCACCGAACAGGAGTTTGTTTGTTTGTTTTTCCTTTTGCAAAAGTTTGTGGTTCAGAATTTGCATTGACACTAATTATTATTATTTTTCAAAATTATTATGTTTGCTTCCCCTGATGCTGGTTTCATAGATATCAGTGTTCACGAGGGAGCAATTTTTGGCACAGCTAACCATTGAACAAATTTCGAATGGCTTGTAGAGTAGTCCCGATTTTATATTGACCTCCTGGTAAGTGCCATCTGTTTGTCCGTATCCCAGCATGGCTATTAGAGAACGAGGCAAATCGGCAAGCATTGATTGCAGAAGAGAAGGGGACTTTGTGTTCTTTTATTCAAGCCCCAGGGACAGGCAACCCTTTTAAAAATAGTGTACGCTGAGTTCCTGGGCATAATGATTTGTGCAAAGGAGGTTTCCCTTTGAGAATAGGGCATCTGCTGAAAATGGATTATGGGAAGCAATGTGTTTCAAAGGATTAGCGTTAATACAGCGTGTTCCCTTAAGAGTAACTTGGCCCAAAGTCTCAATTTACTGCTAGTAGCCTTAATAGAAATATGTGTTTCTTTAAAATAGATGATTCTGTGACAGCTAAACCATGTGGAGAGAAGGTGAGGGAAGCGATGGCCTGCGGTGCGAAACATATCACAAGATAATGCTGAAGTTTCAAATCCAATGAGAGGAGGGAAATGTGACTGCATTTCCTCCCAATATTTTGTGGTCCCTGGTCGTTGCTCATTCAACATCCCTATCATAGAATCCTAGAACTGTAGAGTTGCAAGGTACCACAAGGGTCATCTAGTTCAACCCCCAGCAATGCAGGAATCACAGCCAAAGGGTCCCTGGCAGATGGCCATCCAACCTCTGCTTAAAAACCTCCAATGAAGCCATGTGTACCATCTTCCGAAGTAGTTTGTTGCACAGCCAAACATCCCATACTGTCAGAAAGTTATTCCTAATATCACTTCTTGCAATTTGCCCTCTGGAGCAGTAGAAAACAAGCTTACTCCATCTTCCACATGACAGCCGTTAAGATATTTGAAGATGGCTATCATATCTCCTTTCTCCCAGCTAAACATACCCAACTTCCTCAATTTTTCTTTGTAAGACTTGGTTTTCAGACCCTTCACCATTTTGGTGGTCCTCCTCTGTACACGTTCTAGCTTGTCAATATCCTCCTTAAATTACCCAGAACTAGGCACACTATTCCAGGTCTGACCAAGGCAGAAGAGAGTGGTACTGTTATTTTCCTTTACTGGACATTATACTTCTGTTGGGGTCTGCCTTGCTATTGTTGTGTTAGTGTGAGTGGCCAGTTGTCATTTGTCAGTCTCCAGATCTCACTCTGAGGTCCCTAGAAATTTAATCTCTGGGTAGGGAATGGGCACACATGTCAATTCATGCACATGGTCATTAAAACATCATGCAGTGCACAGCCTGACATTTGCCAGCAGCATGGCCAGGGAGAGAAATTTTGAACCTGCAATAACTTCTTGCATCTGATCACAATTTCCAAGTATACCATTAGTCAAAAAGAACAAATGTTCCCTTGGCTTTTAAAATCAGGGGTGACAGGTTGGCAGGGGGAGAAACTATTGTAAACAAATCAAGCATATGGCTGAATAGAGCCTTCAGAAATGAGATGTAGGGATGCTCAGGCACTGATCCTTTTCAACAGAACTTGTGTGTTAGAAGCTTGTCTCTATTTTCATCTGTGAAATGATAGAAGGCAGGCATTTTACTGATAATACTAACCAGACGTTTGCATGCCTCCCTCTTTCTGGGTTATTGATCTTGGATAGCTGCGTGTAATTTGATGCTTCTAGTGTCTTTAAACAGGTTTGATTATATTCTTACTGTTTATGTTATTTATTTAAAAACAGAGATAAGCAGCTTAATATTTCAGAAAATCTGTAAGCAGTGCACAGTCTCAAAAAGTCAGCAATATATTCATTAAAACAACATTATTTCAAAAAGAAAAAAGCGAACTCAAATCAAGTAAAGCAGCTGTATGAAAACACATAGGTAAAAGTAGATAAAATAGAACTTCAGAAATGCACATAAAACAGGATCCATTATTATGGGTCACAGAATGTTGCTGTTACGTATAAACCATTTTTAGGATCTTCTTGGAATAAAGAAACAAAAGGGAGATATGTTACATGGCTATGTATAGACCTCGAAAATCATAAGCCAGGGATGCAGAAACTCAGGTCTGGAGACCAATGTGGCCCTCCAAGTCTCTCTAACTGGCCCCTGGCACTTTCTACAGGCCACTCCCCAGCTTTGCCCCTTCTCTTCAAGCCCCAACCCTTAATAATTCTGCACCCCTTACTAATTTGCAGTACCTGGTGGCACCTTCCAGATGTTCAGTGTGGAAAAATATGCATTTGACATTTAAAATATGCATATGAAATGCATGCTTTACAGGTGTCTGCATTGTAAAGTGCTCCAAATATGAGCAAAATGCACATCACAAGAAGGGACATAGTGGCACATAATAGGATGGAAGAGGACAGAACAGACAAACGACTGACTGCCAGAAAGACCAAACCTAAATAAAATTATCTGCTTAACCTGTTTTAGTCAGTTCCCAACTGAAATCCCAGGCAGTATAATGAAGACATTTCTCACACGATCCAGGACTGGGTTTCCAAACCACCCTGAAGTTTTAGATGAAAATGTATTCCTGGTTCTGCTTATTTTGGGGGGGAATAAAACTGTGTCGCTCCAGTCAGTTCTAATCACATTATTAGAATTGTTCTATTTAGCTGATTGCAGCCTCTGGAAGCTTGTGATCAGGCACTTCTGAACAGGGCTTGTGAACAGGGGTGTTTGTGAGGGTGTTTGAGAGGGATGTTTGAGGGGGGGCGGTCCATAGTGCTGACTCACAGAGTGGACAGAACCAAGACACATGGGCAGCAAGGGAGCTGCTAGAGTGACCTGCAACACCTGTGCCATGTTTGTCTTCCTACCTGAGAATGCACAACACTACACCTGCAGCCCGTGCAAGCTGGTTGCTTACTTACAGCAACTCGAGGCCCACTATCCACACTGGGCAAGATGAGAAATTTTCTCAACAGAACAGAGTGGACTGTGTTGGACCAGCAGTGCAGGTGAGGTATCCCACCATTCAGCTTCATTGGAAGGTCCTGGATTCTAAGTGAGGTTCCAAGCTCTACGCAAGGGAGAAAAGTTACATCTTATCACTTTTTCTACAACAGGCACAATCTGTATCATGTCCCCCATTGCCCACTCTCCTTTATTCTGCATTACAAAGCTTCAGGCGTTATATTCTGTAGAAGTTTTATTGTGATCTGTCAATATGCCATGGTTCCATTCTTTCCCTTTTCCTTAGGGTGTATATTTATTTTTAATGTCATGGTTTCGTAGTATTTTTTTTTTACAGCCGTTGAAATGGACAGTTGCTCTTTAGCTTCTAGTTAAGCAACTCCTATGATTTTATGAACAGGAAGGAATATGTCTTGAGAATCTTAGGAGAGCTGGTATCTATGCAACAACAAACTAATTTATGGGTTTCGTTGGAGACTTTTTCTCTCTTTCCTTATTGACGTGGACCCCCTACTGCACTGTGTCTGTGGTTATCTTCATTTTCCTAATGATGTGGAGTGCGGTCTGCTAGCTTGTCAGAGTTCATAAACACAAAGGCAGTGAAATCATTGAAACCTGTCAAAAATATGTTTCTGTTAATGATCTGACATTACCCAACAAGGAACAGAGTGAAAAGGAAAATGGCTCAAAAGTCTTATTATTATTTATTTATTTATTTATTTATTTATTTATTTATTTGTACCCCAGCCATCCAGCTGGGTTTCCCCAGCCACTCTGGGCGGCTTCCAACAAAGATTAAAATACATTAAAATGTCACACATTTGTTAGGCTTGACGTTGAGCTCTAGCCCGTGTCCGATCCGATTCATAGTGAGTTTTCCGCCATCGGTGCTCTAGCCATCTCAGCAATTGTTTCATCACCCTCAGCTCCGGGGGGGGGGGGGCATGGGACTGTCCGGGCTCTATGCAATCAGAGAGGGTGCTTCGGAGCCAGACGGTCAATAGCCCTGGTTAACTCCATATTCCAATAGGTCACCAGGGAATCAGCAGAAAGGCCATCGACATGGGATAAAGCACCCCCTACCACTCTCTGGAAACCATTTGGATCCATTAAGTGGCGGCGGCCACCGCCATCCGAATCGGTCCCACCTCCCTGCAGAGGGGAAGGGTCGCGGAGAAGTCCAGTTGCACCAGGAAGTGATCAGACCATGGCACTTCTTATGTTTCACTTTTACTTAGTGTCAAATCACCCTCATCACTAGAGGTGAACACCAGGTCTAAGGCATGTCCATGACTCTGCGTGGGGCCAAACTTATTCAGGGACAGCCCCATGGAGGCCATGCTTTCCACGAAGTACCGAGCGGCCCCTTGTAAGGTTGTGTCGGCATGGATGTTACAATCCCCTAGGACAACCAAACTAGGTGTCTCCAAGAGAACACAACCTGAAGCAGCTCGGGCAGGGAATCCTTGGTGCAGCGGGGAGGTCGGTACACCAAAAGGAATCCTGTACTGCCCCTATTGCCCAACTTCCAGAACATGCACTCAGAGAACTGGGTCTTCCCAGTAGGACGCCTGATGCAAGCTAGTGACTTCCTAAAAATCACTGCAACCCGCCCTCCCTGCCCACATGACCTGGGTTGCTGTGCATAAGAGAAACCTGGTGGATAAGCAGAAGCTAGGACAGGCCCATCTGCTTCATCCAACCAAGTCTCTGTTACACATGCCAGGTCAAGTCCTCCACCCACAATCAAGTCATGGATGGCAGTGGTCTTATGAATCATTGACCTAGCATTGCACAGCAACACCTTCAGGTCATGTGGGTTTCCCTTGTTGATTCCAGTATCCATCCGGTCAAGACCAGACCGAGAGGCAGGGAAAGTCTTCAAACAACGATTAAGCCTGCCTCCTCAGCATAGCTGCCAAGTTATCCCTTTTTTAAAGGGATTTTCCCTTATGCTGAATAGGCTTCCTCGCGAGAAAAGGGAAAACTTGGCAGCTATGCTCCTCAGTAATGACATGGTCTGGTCTTAGCATAGCTCCTCCTCCTGCCCATGATCACTGAGATCGGATGTCCCAGTGCACCCCCCTCCCCCATGGAACTTGCCCCAGCCATTCTGTTGGCTGGAGCCCACTCCCAGGCAGCCCTGATCCTGCCCCTTAAAAACAAAACAGAAACTATACAACAACCAATAAACAAAAAACAAAACAATTATACTAAAATTAATTCCCAACCAGATATCCACCCCCCCACCCCCACAGCAGAGCAAAAGGGGGGGGGGAGAAGAAGAAATTTAAAATGTCACCGACTGCTTAAGGACATTTTAAAACACATTAGACACTTGGAACAGGGAAGCAATAGCAGAACAACCCTGCACTTCCCCAACAGATAACAATGTGTGTGAGAGGGTCTTTATAGGCTGTCGCTGGAAGCCCTTGAGGCAAAGGCTTTGGGACATTTCACATAGCGACCTGCGATCTCAATCTCATGTGATCTGTGGCCCGGTAGCAGCAGGAATCCAATATGGGTACGACTTTCAGATGCCCTCATATCTTAGGAACCTGTCTGTACCAACCTATCAGTGTTTATTTACCAAAGCCGACCTAAATGTATTTCCTTCGGAGGTGCTAAATGGTAGACTGAGAGGCATCCTTTATCAGAATAGGCTTTGTTCATGTTCTTAGGACGTTGATTGCATGAAGCATATCTTACTGCATTGTGGGTGAACTGGTCCTCGACCGTAATAAATAAATAAATAAATAAATAAATAAATAAATAAATAAATACAGTCCACTACATACATACATACATACATACATACATACATACATACATACATACTGCATTGTGGGCAGTACGAGCAAGCAAGGGACCAACTGATCAAACCCCTACTGGCAAATCTGCCAGGAAAACTTGAAGCCTCCCATATTAAATATCTTTTGGATGATAGGTAATGATATTACACTGGCCATGGCAAAAGAAGTCAAAAGAACGTCAAAAGAATCAAAAGAAACAAAGATCATCAAGCTCAAGATGAAACAAAAAGACCGCCTCGGTTTCTCTCTCTTTTTTGGTTGGCTGTCTTAACTATATTTTGTTCTGAAATTGTTCTATGGGTCTTTGGACCACAATAAAGATTAAAAATTCAAAAGCCAGCAATACATAGGCTTGTACTGCTCTGTGTCAGACTCAAAGCTCTGACTTGGGTCTCTCCTTTGGAATCTAATTGAGAGGTTTCATCTGCTAGAGTGTTGATGCTTGAGTCCTTCATCCATGCTGCGTTCAGGTTCTATATGTGCATCCTAAAGACACCACAGTCTCCAGTGACCTTCACTCCAAGGAAACCAAATGCTGCGTAAGTGAAGGAACCCCTAGAGTAGGCATGGCCAAACTTGGCCCTCCAGCTGTTTTGAGACTACAGTTCCCATCATCACTGGCCACTGGTCCTGTTAGCTAGAGATGATGGGAGTTTTAGTCCCAAAACAGCTGGAGTTTTGGGTCAAGTTTGGCCATGCCTGCCTTAGATTCTCCCTTCACTCAGAGATTGGAGTGCATACAACAATATAGTGAGTGCAAATTAGGAATGTATTGCTGTCTTCTCCTGCATCTTGAGTTTGACCTAAATTGAGGTATCTCCTGGAAGCTGATGTTTCTCACTCTGTTGGTGCTGCTGTGTTAATCCTCTTGGCACCTCGTTCTGTGCATTAGAGAAACTCCATTTAATGCCAGGAGAGAGAACATTTAAGCTTCACATAATTTCACTCTGTTCTGTGTTATTAAACTCTAGCGCCTCTGTATATGGGGTATGGGTACTAAACTCTGGTGTTTTCATAGGTGCTATTACTTGCAGATTACTCTTTTTATGGGCCAGGCAAGGAAAACAGGAGAGCTATCTAGGTGTTGTAAATTGAACAAATTGGTGGCAATATTTTCTGATATTCAGCATGGTGTGAAATAGAGGCACTTTATAGATTTAAATACAAAGAAACTGCTTCAGCCACACCAAGGTAATTTATATTTATAAGCGGGGAGTCAAACAGAACCTGAACCAAAAAAAAACAGCTGAGCAAAACCTCTATTTTCCCCCTCCCTCTTGATCTTGAACAGAACGTGAATCTGAAAGTGTCTATTGAACCTAAACCTGCAATCAATCAATCATAGTTTACTAGTTCAGAATAAAGATTCAGCTCCCACCCACCCTGGCATGTATTGTTTTGTGTTTTGTGCTCCACTGGAACCAGTATGACTCATGAGTGAATAAAGCAACAAATGTTCGTACAATGTTTGATGTTAGGAATTAATTACTGGTGTCATTGAGGTTATACCTTACATGTCATTTATTGTATTATGGTTTTACAGTTTTATTATTTTATCATTTAAACTTGTGCACTACTGTATACTTGTTTAAACATGACACCATCTTGAGACAGAGTGAACTGACAATATAGAAATCGATCCATAAATAACCAAGTTCTGATTTCCCCCCATTTGCTATACAGTGGAACCTCAGTTTTAGAACATAATCCGTTCTGGAAGACCTTTCAAATTCTGAAATATTCGAAAACTGAGGATCAATGGGCTGACTGCAAAGTCAGGGGGGTGGGAATGAAAAACGCACCTCAGAAGCCAAACAACTTAAGAGGCGCGTTCAAAAATGGAAGCAATTACTTCCAGGTTTTCGACATTCGGATTCTGAATTGTTCGGCTTGCAAGACACTCAAAAACCGAGGTTTCACTGTAACAGGAAAGCTAAAAATGGCTGTGTTTCACCAGTTTTTAATAGAATAACCAATACACCAGACCTGCTCAGACTACCCTCACTTTGTGGACTGAAATATTTGGTTGCAAACATCAAGTCCTACCCAAGCCTATGCACAAGTTCCAGGCCTGCACCAAATGACTGGACCATTCTCCCTTCTTGGCTACTTCCAATTCCACCCCCTACTTTGGGACCACTGCAAAAAACCACCGCATGTACTGCTGCTGTTCACCACTTCCATCCACACACTTGCTTCCACAAAGATTCAGAGAGCAACAACCACTTCCCAAGAGAGCTGAAGAAATCCTGGAAAATGAGATGTAATTTGGGAGGCCTGGTGTTCTCCTGCAGAGTGTCTTTTTTGATACCCAATCACAAACAATCAGACATCTCCTATTTTATCGGCCAATTCCTTTGACAGAACATAAAAGGATTGATTCCTCTAAGTGGGCCAGCTGTCTTCCAAGCAGAGCCTCTTAAATAGAAATCTAGTGATGTACTTACCCTCTAGGGCCCTATACAGTTTCAGTGCAAACACAGCACATAATTATTCAGGCACTGAGATGCTTATAGGATTTCCATTGCTAGAGTGTTAAGATGTTATTTCCTGTGATTCCTGGCTCTGTGTTTATCAGCGACTGGTTAAGTAACAGGGAGCAGAGAGTAAGACTAAATGGACCATTCTCCCAATTGAGCGATGGAGAGAGTTTCCTGAAGGAGCTGTACGGAGATCTCTGTTTTTTAACTATTTCATAAATCATCTGGACTCAGGGCTGAACAGTGACATAGCCAAATTTGCTGGTGATACCAAGTGGTTGAAAGAAAGAAAAAAGACTGAGGAGCTCCAAGAAGATCTCTCAAAGTTGGGTGAATAGGCATGCATTTGTAAGTGTGATGTACACTAATGGAATCAGAACTGAGGAGGACTGATCAGGAATGAGACCTTGGGGTCATAGTGAATAGCTCGATGAAGATGTCAACCCAGTGTGGTGTGCAAAAGGCAGAGTGCATGCTAGGAACTATCAGGAAGGGGGTTTAAAGGCCTGGAAACGATGCCTTATGAGGAACAGCTTAGGGAGCTGGGTATGTTTAGCCTGGAGAAGAGAAGGTTAAGGAGTGATATGATAGCCATGTTCAAATATATAAAAGGATGTCATATAGAGGAGGGAGAAAGGTTGTTTTCTGCTGCTCCAGAGAAGCGGACACGGAGCAATGGATTCAAGCTACAAGAAAGAAGATTCCACCTAAACATTAGGAAGAACTTCCTGACAGTAAGAGCTGTTCGGCAGTGGAATTTGCTGCCAAGGAGTGTGGTGGGGTCTCCTTCTTTGGAGGTCTTTAGGCAGAGGCTTGACAGCCATCTGTCAGGAATACTTTGATGGTGTTTCCTGCTTGGCAGGGGGTTGGACTGGATGGCCCTTGTGGTCTCTTCCAACTCTATGATTCTATGATTCTATGAAAATAAAATAGCCAATATCATTATGCAATTGTACAAATCTAAGTTGCAACTGCTGTTGCAATCAGGTCTTGCATGTGAGCTTCCCAGAGGTGCCTAGTTGACGACTGTGAGAATGCTGGACTAGATGGGCCTTTAATCCACCAGTGCTTATGTTATGTTACGGGTGGAATCCAACCAGGTCTATCTTTCTGACACCAGGCAGTGAGCTGTATCTTTGAGATGCCCTCTCATACCATGGGACTGCAGCCTTCGAAATGCATACTTGGAGTGAAAAATAGGCTTTTAAATGTTATTTGAACACATTTTAAATGTTATTCTTTTTGCATGGATATTTTAATGCATAGATTAATGTGCAAGTGGGAGAGAACAGACCTATAAGTGAAAATACCTGTACGTGCAAAAAAGAAGGAACAGCTATAAACTGATCTGTCCATTCACAGTTTCATGGAAAGTGAAAAATGTGTCTAGGAAGGAGGGAAGCAAACAGCAGCACAATCCGTAACTGTGTACAGAAACAGATTTATTCAAAGCAGACACGTTCAAAAAGCCCAGTGTCTTTCAGGTCCCAGATGTCCCTTTATCAGGGGAAATCTATAATTAACAGATAAACAAGCCTGAAGTTACATTAAATCATTTCATAGTTTATAAATGTGGGGAAAATGTCATAATTTGTTACTGTTAAAAGTAAAAAGGCACATTCATCTCTCATTGAAACATCAGTAATAAAATGAATAAAAGTTGAAATCAAAACACTGAACAGTTTTCAATCAAGAAAACATTCACTCCCTTTGAGAAAATCCATACTAGTCTGAAGGCCACAAATATCTCTTAACTGTAAGTTCTCCTTTAAAGGAGGAGATTTTTAGGGAATGAAATAAGGAGCTATTCAAAATGAACCAAGCTTTCAAATATGCATATTAGCTATGCTCTATTATTGTCTTCATATATAATGCAGTCCTATGATGCCAGGAGGTGGATGATGCACTGAGTCTCCAAGCTCAGGGGGTAGGGGTGCAGAATGAGTGCAGGGACATCGAAGTGGGAGAACTACTGTAGAATGCCCCCCCTTCCCGGTTGTACCAACGTTGGAGCTCTGTGGTCTGTAGGCTGAAAAAGATCACAGGAATCCATCTTATACACAATCAGACCATTGCTATATCCAGCTCTGGGTTGTCTACAATGCCTGACAGCTCCTTTCCAGGGTTTCAGTCAGAGGTCTCTTCCAGCCCTATCCGGAGATGCTGGGGGTTGAACCTTCAGCCTTTAACATGGAAAGCAAATGCTCTAATGGTGAACATCACCCCTTCCTACAATGGGACATGCCAAGGTAGTTTGGGGCATGCTTGGGGTGGCGCAGAACAAGACATGGATTTTAAGTATCCAAGGACTTCTGCACCCCCAGAAGACCCTCAAACTGGGGAGAAAACTATGCCAGCGCTGGAGAAGGCATAGTTTATTTCTTTTTCATGGTTCTCAATGGGAGGAAACAATTTTTTTGGGGGGGGACTGATTTAGAAAACAGAAAAAGCCAGTGGAGCATAAGACTGCTCCTCTGCTCTCTCATCTCTTCTGCCATCAAATGCCATACTCTGCTTTTCCAGGAATATGGGTGATATCTTCTGTTCTCCTGCCCCCAGTTGTGGATTGCAGCCTAAGATTATAAATTGGTAATGTTCTGCTTTATGTGTTAGGTTTTGGCTGTTTAGTTGGGCTATGATTAAACCATAAAATATTTTGGATTAAGGTGTTGTTGCCCACCTCGTGTTCTTTGGAATTGGCTCCACATATTAAAAGAAGAAAACGGGTGTATTTGACCTGAACACCTAAAAGTGAAGATTTAATAGAGGTGTGCACTGGCTCTGTGTGTGAGCTGAATAATGAAATTAATCAGGATGATTCAGGAATCTCCTCTCTCTCCCATGTCAAAACACAATCTCAATACATCCTAAGTCAGATCAGCTACAGAACAAAGCTAGAGAACGCTCTGTTTCTGTGTCCAGTACAGCTGTTTTCATATATAACACTTCTCTGTTTCTCTATGTCCAAGAGCTTTGCAAGAAGTGGCAATGTCCCAAATTTTGTCTATGGAGCACTGAAGAGCTCTGAATTGTTTTTTGTGTGTGTGTTAAAGCACAGCAGTTAAAAGCTTCATTTAAGCTTTTAAAAAATTCCATGTGGCTCTGGTTTAACAACAGCAACAGAACACCAGAACTCTTCAGAACTCTACAGGCAACTTTCTAGACAGTCTCAAATTGTAAGGCCTATTGAAGATGTGTAAAGGCCTAACAGGTGGTCTGTAAAGCCTGTCAGAGGACACAAGAATATAAGAATCAGGCCAATGGCCCATCTAGTTCAACATCCTGCTCTCACAATGGCCAACCAGATGCCTATGGGAAACCTGCAAGCAGGATTCAAGCACAAGCTCACTCTCTTCTCCTGTGGTGGTTTCTGGCAACTGATATTCAGAAGCATTGCCGCCTTCAACCATGGAAGCAGTTCGAAGCTATTGTAGCTAGCAGACATTGCTAGCTCTCTCCTCCAGTAATTTGCCTACTCCTCTTTAAAACCCTTTTAGGATGGTGACCATCACTACCTCTTATGGGAGCAAGGGCACAAGCAATTGTCAGATATAAAGGATAGTTTGGAGCTGCATGGTTTCAAAAAACGTGCAAGCAGAAAGATAAAACACTCAGCCACCTTTTATAATGTTAATGTAAGATAATGTGAACCCCCATCATAAGGGGTTATGGAAGAAAGTGAATCTATGTTACTTCTACAAAAATCCCACCCACCTGCCAAATAATTTTCTGCAGTTTGACAAACTTAATGTGCTCTGGTAAAGCCCCTGTGGCTGAATTTCATCCACTTTGGCTAAGAGGGGCAATAGTTACAGCCATATTTAGATTCCCCCTTATACTGAATAGGTGAACCTGAGCTTCATTTTATACAGGAGCTGAATTACAGATCAATGTGGAGCATGTGCAGAGCAATTTAGAATCAGAAAGACATTCTTTTTAAAAGGCAAATCTTGGGACTTAGCAGCTCCGCTTGCAAATTTGGTTTGCGTTCCCTAGAGCTCTGTCAATGCACAGGCAACTCCAATAGCATTTTGCTCTAATTGAATATAAGTACACAAATACTAGATACGCAAGGCATATTAGAGCCTTGCAACCCTATTCCAGACACTGGCTGTAAATTCTCTGTGCAGGCCACAATTTAATGTCCTAAACCAACTTTAATGGACATATAACTTTGTCCAAGGTCCCCACGGGCCTTATCCTCACGATCAGTAAAGCTCAGCAGTCTGTGGAGTTATTTAACAGACGCCTTAAATGTTTGTTGAACAGCTCCACCTGGAAACCTTAAGGCTAAAAGATAAAACACTGCATGGACATATTTTCCCCAGGCGTTTGAATTTTTATGAGGTGACAACAGCAGGTGTGACATTAAGCATTAGAGAAAGGACAGCATTTGTGGGAGGGGGGGTAAAGACGGCGATAAAAAGAGAGAAGCAATTGAGATTAACTAATTAACAACTCCAGCACAGATCTAAAGCACAAGCTATGTTTAACTGGAACAGGTTGATGTTGCCAGTGAACTAAAACAATTGGAATGTGCGCTATTTGTTTATTAAATTTTTATCCTGCCCTTCCTCCTGAAGGAGCCCAGGGTGACAAACAACAGGTGACAAAGCAATGAAACATCTTAAAATCAAATACAGATGTGGATTCAGAAAAGGTTCATTTGGAAGAGGGAGGTCTTCGGCAGGCACTGAAAGGACAACAAAAGCGGCCACTGTCTAACATTCAAGAGGAAGAAATGCTAAATGATGGGAGCCAAAATGCTACATGGTGTGGACCGGACCTCCCGGTAAGGTGGTATCTGCAGGAAGTCCTCACCTGCAGAGCGCAGGGATCTATTCGGCATATGTCATCTGTCACCATAAAAGATCCTAGACATTCCCCTAGACTCCAACTCCCATCAGCCCCAGCCAGCATGGCCAATGGTCAGGATGATGGGAGATGTAGGCATACAATGTCTGAGAGACACCATGTTGGCTGCCCCTGAGTTAAAGAATCTCAAGTAATGTGGCTCTTTGATGAGGGAAGAGGCTTTCCGTTGTCCATCAGGCAATGGCTTATCCACCTGCCTTGCTCCACCTTCCAGCCCTAGGAGACTTTCCCAGACCATCACTTTGAGAACAGCAGAAGCAGCTGAGGAGAGAAAAGAGGAGTTCGGGGATATTTTTAGAAAATAATTTTATAATTTGTGTGTCCTTGTTTCTCAATTTGACCCTTTTACATGGTTTTGTATGTTTTGTGGTATTTTACGCATTGTGATTTGCTGTCATTTTTTATTGATTATCCTTTAGTAATTCTTTATTGTAATTGATAAGTGTAAACTGTTTACTTATTATTTGCTGATATTTAATTTTACTGTTCACTATTATATTCTAATGGATTGTTGAATACTGCTTTATTTGATATAAGTTGTGAAGAAGAAGAAGAAGAAGAAGAAGAAGAAGAAGAAGAAGAAGAAGAAGAAGAAGAAGAAGAAGAAGAAGAAGAGTAGTAGTTTGGATTTGATATCCTGCTTTATCACTACCCAAAGGAGTCTCAAAGCGGCCAACAACCTCCTTTCCCTTCCTCCCCCACAACAAACACTCTGTGAGGTGAGTGAGGCTGAAAGACTTCAGAGAAGTGTGACTAGCCCAAGGTCATCCAGCAGCTGCAGCTCCAGGAGCGGAGACGCGAACCCGGTTCCCCAGATTACGAGTCTACTGCTCTTAACCACTACACCACACTGACTATTTTAAAACTATTGTGACTTTTTTGTATTGGATCATATTATTACGTGTGTGATCTTTGCTGTCTGTTTTGTTGTTTCTTCAGCTTATAAACCGCCTTGAGTATAGCAATATAGAAAGGTGGTATGCAAATTAAAAATAAATGAAATGCAAAAAAGTGAAATGTATGAAATAGCCCCTTGAGAAATTTCATTGCCGGCCCAGTCATGAAATGGGTGTGGCAGGTGCAGGGAGGACCACAAGAAGGGACACAAGAAACTGGTATTGGGTTGAATTAGGTCACACAACTGTACTGAATGCAGAAAAAAGCAGGTCCATTTGGCATCTATCCAGCACCAGGAAGCCCACCTGCTACCTGATAGGAACCTGGTGGATTGTGTGTCACAACCCTGTACAGACCACCATTGTGTGAGGTGCTGTAATGTTTCCTCACGAATAATCCGTTCCAAACTCTGTGGCTGGTTTTTTACAGAGTTTTATTATATACATATGTACAAGACAGAGCAACAAAAAGCATAACCGTTCTATCCTGAATCAGAATCTGGAAGCACCGCCCTTCATGACTTTCGCCAACAGAACACGCTGGGCGTTTTGAATCTCCTCTCTCTCTGCGCGCCTCTTTTCACCCCTCCGCTGTTGGGGTGATGGGGCTGGTGGAGAACCCTCCCCACTGGAACTGCACAGCTGGGGGGCTGGTGCTGTCTCCTCTGGCACCTCCCCCTCCTGAGCGTTCTGGTCCGACCCTCCAATGCTTCCCTCTGGGAACCTTCCCCTCTCAAGGCTCTTCACCGCTTCCTGAGGGTCAGCACCACTTCCTGTGGACAGCTCCAAAGTGCTGCCATCACGGGCTCCTACTGCATCAGAGAGCCCTTGTCCCCACTTCCTGGACTCTCCGCTGACCCCTGATGGTCGCCTGACAGGTATATTTGCCCATCAGACCCCCTTTGGACTCCCAAACAACCACCCCACCTGAACCCACTTACCCCTGTGACTAAGGATCCAGCCCAATGCCTAATCCACCAAAGTTATGATGGTCGCCACGAGGTAGGCAAAAACGTGCAAGCCACCCAATTTTCTTGCTGGAAGAATATTCCTCTCTGGCCCCAAATACGGCAACCGAGTAAACCATAGCAAAGTCCATGTGCCACATGCCCGCTCTCCACCTGAGCATGCCCCTAACAGATTGGGAAATCCAGCAAAGAGGGCGGTCTGCAGCTGGCCACACCCTTAACTAGGTCAGGGGTAGGCTGGATGCAGCCCCCAAATTCCTGCCTCTGATTGGCCTTGTGGGCACTGTCCACCCATACCTGAAACGCCACTGCGGCCAGAGGTGGGTGGCACCAGGTGACCATCCCCTCCCCAGGCTGTGTTTGAAGATGGCAGCCTCCATGGAGCCACCACAGCCATGCCCTAGGGCAAATGTTACCCACCCAGAGCCCCGGGTGAGCAGTTATTTTCTCTCTCTCTCTCTCTCTCTCTCTCTGTCACACACACACACAAAAAACCTTTGGAGAGCGGAGCTTTTCTCAAAATTCCTTAGCTGTTCACCTCAAAAGGAGTTATCATTTCCTCATGATCTTTCCCCCCTTTAAACAAAATTGTAATGGTGACAATACTAGCATGTCATTTTTTTTCTCATTGCGTGTTCAGACCCAGAGACCTCCCCCCTAAATAAATTCACACTTGACTCAAATTTTGGTTTGGTTTTTGGCAGAATTTAGGCCACAACTTGATTGATTACAGAAATTGAATGGTTGCATAGGCTCTAGTTTGCCTAGCTCCCTGCACCCTTGCAGGCAGCGCTGACCCAGGGCACCAGCATAGGTCAGCATAGAGTGAATACCTGGATAGGCATAAAACCAGGAACAGGCTATGTCCACCACCCAGATGCCCCCCTGGCATGTATGGAATCCTGGCATGTATGGAATCGATCCAAAGCTTAGAAATGCTTAGAGGACATATTTTCTTAATGTTATTAATAAAATCAGCATCTGCATTTTAGTGGGGAAATACATTTTATACCACAACCCCCTCTCAGGGGTTGACCAAACCATTTGAGTCCCTGGATTCCTTTAACAGAATACCATTCACATAGGGATGGCGTGAGCATTCTCCCATCCCTATCACCTGAACCAGTGCCTATCCGCAACCTTACAAGTTGTGACGATTTGCTACGTGGCAGTTGAAACCCAAATGGCACCAGCCAATCAGCCAAGTGGGAAAAATTCCTGCCCCTGTCCCAACGACAGATGACACACGGCGGCATAGCAAGGTCAAGCGCAACAAAGCCCTAAAATTAAGGAGAGGTGGGTGGGTGTTCCGAATGCAAGCACTGAAAGAGGAAGCTCTGGGTCACTTGCATGGGTATATATAGGTCCCTCAATCCATTTGGACTGTGCCCCATTGGCCAGATTGAACCAACATCGAGGGACCTACCAATCCGGTGTTGTGGCTGACCAATCTGACCCACCCACAACACAGGTGGTCGGTCTCCAGGTCTCACTGCAACACATGCCCTCTTTGAGGGAGGACCCGATTAATCCTGGCATGTATGGAATCAATCCAAAGCTTAGAAATGCTTAGCACCAGAGGACGTATTTTCTTAATGTTATTAATAAAATCCCCATTTTAGTGGGGAAATACATTTTTTACCAGCCAGTCAATAATAGTGTTGTTGTTTTTTAAAAAAGTGGAAGGTGCACGCTACATTAATTTCCCATCCATAATTTCTTTTCCATAAACAAAACGCTGAAGCAATAAAACATATGCTAATGCAGAAATTTTAATGTTATACTCATACCTGCCAAAGCAGATGGAAACCATTCCAGCTTGAATGCTTTTCACTTCAAAATAAATATTTCTTCTCAGAAGGAATGCCCCAGAGATTCTGTGGTATTCAGGAAACCATGCCAAAGGTTTACTGTTGGTGTATATTCAGAGTTGCCTAATAAAAGGAGGACCCAAAGTGCTATATCATGGTAGCTGATGTGGTTCCCTCCAGTTGTGGCTCAACTACAACATCCATCACTCCTGACCATTCATCATGCTAGCTGGGGATGATGTGATTCATAGTTAGGGAAAGCCGGATCTGTCCCTTTCAGTTTCTTTTCTTTTTTTTGATATTAAGTTCAGTTTTCACATTTCCATATCACTTTGCAGTTCTAAGAAAAAGTCCTCACAAATATTTCCAACTTTTTAGTGTGAATTTCTCCAAATATGCACATTCTTGTGTGCAATTCCCACATATATTTTGCAGGCAATTTTCCATAATATCATGCATTTTTGTATGCTATTATCATGAATATATGAATTGTTATGAGCATGTTTCCCAAATATACACATTTTTGAGTTGGAGGACTACATTGCAGAATTCCACATTTCAAAGGATCATGGCATTTTGAGTCACACATTCAGAAGTGTGGGTAGCTAAAGCTTGTAATAAAAATGTGAAGTGAATTAAATATCTGCCCCATCCCTATGCATAATTTAGCTCAGAACACTTCCCTAGACTTAGTTATAAATTAGGAATATCCTGTGGACTGACATTGCTGGACTCCAACTCCCATCAGCCCTAATAATCATGGTCAATAGTTATGGTTGGTGGAAGCTGAAGTTCAGCAACATCTGGAGGGCCACGGGTATTAAGCAGAACCAGAATCTTCCCTTTTATGTCCCACTTGCTTTCTACATGAAGCTGATTTACCTGCAGATGTTCATGCCCACACAAGGTTCTATTTCACTGCAGAACATTGTAGCCAATACTAATCCTTGAAACAATGGCTTCAAGCTCCAAGAAAGGAGATTCTGACTAAACATATGGAAAAACTTTCTGACAGTAAGAGCTGTTTGGCAGTGGAATAGACTCCCACGAGAGGTGGTGTACTCTCCTTCATTGGAGGTTTTTAAAGCAGTGGTTGGATGGTCATCTGTCCTGGCTGCTTTAGTTGAGATTTCTGCATTGCAGAGGGTTATACTGGATGGCCCTTGGGGTCCGTTCCAATTCTATGATTCTGTTCTTCTTAATCCACTCCACCCCCTATTTTAATGATACAGCTCCCTTAGAAACTGGAAAACTATATGCTGTCCCCCAAAATGACTCTGAAGTTGGAATTACTCTCCCTATAGGTGTCTTAGAAAGCTGGCTTGAAAAAGGAACTTAAATAATGAATCCAAACTCATTGTCATGCTGCTAGGAATCCAAAATACATGTTTGTATGCTGGCTAAATTTAGCTTCAAATAATGTTTCCATTTGATTTATTCAGGAAGGATTTGAACTCATGGAGGTATATTCTGCAAATTGGAAGGCAGACACTTATGAATAGGCTCAAACAAGACGCTACCCATCATTCTCAATAAGAGCAGCTCAGAAGAACTCTTTGTCTTAATGCATTATTAGTGAGTAAACAAATCCTCTGATTTAATTAATGAATGGCACCAGGAGACCATGTTAGCTTGTCTCAGAAAATGTTTTGCATGTACCAGATCACTAGCTTGATTCCTATCAAGGAAAAGCAACATTGTCCAAATAATTCGAAAGCAAAATATGTTGTTTTTCTGCCTGTTAAAACATCACAAATCCTTTGTTACATTAGGATGCTCCTTAGACAAACAAGACATCCAGGCTCAATGCCTTGCAATGGTCCTTGAAGTGATGTGGATGCAGGGAAGTATGTGAGCTTAGAGATATATACATATTCATGGAGGACCATGATTAGCTTTGATAGCTAAATGGAATTTCCATGTTAAGAATCAGTGTACTTCTGCATACCTGATGAAAGCAAGAAATAATAGGAGGTGACCATTACCTTCATACTCTGCTTGTGACATTCCAGAGGCATCGCAATGGAGTTTGGCATCTTTTGCTATGTTGTTTAGTTATGAAAACAGAGTGGTGACTTGATAAGAATCTTCAAATGTCCAAACAAAAATTGATATAAGAAAGAGACAAGCCACGAGCTTCTTCTTTACAATGGACAAGACAGGATTCATCCTAAGGAAGATTTAGGTTGGATCTAATGTTTATCCACTGTAGTAGGTGACCTTAAGGCAGGGATGGGGAATCTGTGACATTCCATATGCTGTCAAATCACTGGCCCCATCATCTCTGACCATTGACCATGCTGGCTGGGGCTCATGGGCATCAGAGTCCAACATCATCTGGAGGGCATCTTTAGCATATAAAATATAGTGGCACCTTTAGCACTAGAGGTCTTTGGCATAAGATTAGACAAGGATTTAGCTAAATTAATTCAGGTGGTCTATTTAAGATCACTTCCAGACATTTTCAATAATCTTTTCACTTGAGTAAGAATGAAAATTATTTTGATGGCCTTTTTGATTCACAACTCTTTATTTCTAACCCAGAGGTTCTTCTGAGACAATTTCCTTGAAGAAAAGTCATGGAGGATTGGAATATTGACAGCCTTGGATGAGGCTTCACAGATTGAACACTACAGAGAGGTTATTTGTATCACAAGTGAGGAACAATGATATTTCAGTGGATTCAATTTGCACAGCTTCATCAAAGCTCTGTGCAAATATTATAAAAGGGCAAGCGTTTGTGTGTATCAGATCCCATTCCCTCAGTATATCTGGCCTTCATAGTTCTGAGATCCTATATTGTTGTGGTATTGTTAGGCAGGAAATGTCCAGAGTTAAGAATTAACTCTTTACTGTCAAAAGTACAAAAGTACACTTACAAGTTAGGAAAAGGCATGTTCACCAGTCCGACATCTCTCAGCTATCTCAAGGTGTGCACCCTCGCAGCAACAGATAGTCCCTGTCCCCCCACCTCAGTTTATGTATCTTCCCCACACAAGCAGTCTAAGACTCTATCTGCATATGGCTCCATCAGCAATCCCATCTTCCAAGTCAGTCTCCAACTCCGCTTCTCCTGCTGCTTACTTGATAATAATCTTCAAATGTGCCTGAGTCAGGCACAGCAACGCGTCATGGATCGTCACAGGGTGGGGGCAGCCACAGGGATAACCTACAGCAACGCGTGGGAGGGTCAACTAGCTATTTATAAATTTGCATCTGCACATATAAATTAGGATACACAAATCTTTATGCAAATCTGTGCCTTCTTTTTTTTTGGGGGGGGGGTTACACATTTCATCTCTTTGGGAAGGGTGTACTTCTCTTGGCTACACCTGCCCCTTTTTTAAACTTCAGATGTCAGGGATTGAACCCATTTTTTAAAAAAAAAATGCAAATCATGTGTAGTACTGCTGAGTTAATCCCTCCTACTGTACTGGAACTTTGGGTATATTTCTCTCTGTCTCTCTGATGGACCAACGAAAGCTGTTTACCTTTTTTTGCGCAATCCAATTTAGGAAATTCCATTGCATTTTTGTGATCACCGACAACTTTGGAGAAAACAAAAACAAAGGAACTTAAAAGCATAAGATTTTTCAGGGGGGAAAAGGGGGGGACACAGCTCTCCACCCTGCCCACCTCCAGGCATATCTCTAAAGAAGGACAGGGAATATTTCCACTGCTGTCTCTGAGTGTCTTTAGTCGGCTGAGGCATAGTTAATGAGCAAATGGTCTTTCGCTATTTATATCTCTGCATATGTCAGATCTCCTTGTTTATAGGTGACATGTTCCCCCATCCATTAAGCAAATAACAATAGCTTTGGAATGAAAATGAGCAGCCAGGTGTATAATATTTCATTATCTGCCTCTCATCTTTCTCCCTCTGTGTGCCGTTGAATATGCCAATTACTTTGTGCACCTTCTCTTTCTACCTGCTTCCCCAGGTCGCGTCCCTTCATTTGGCAGCCTTTTGCCTGTGTTTTCTTTATAATTTCAGACTCATTAAACTTTACCCAAGAAGGGACAGGGAGGGGGGATGCAAAATCCCCCAAGCTCTCCTGTTGCCATAGCGACACTTACAACTACTTGCTGCTGTCTAAGTTCAGGGTACACTTGTCAAGAAAAACATGGCTTCATGTGAGAGAGAATAGGATCATATTTAATAATAATCATAACAACAACAACAACAACAACAACAACAACGAAAACCAATGGCTTCATCTTTATTCTATCCTAACAAACATCAGTTTAAAGCAGCACAAAAAGCTCATCTCTCCCTCCCTGCTCCTTTATGGATCCCTCTCAGCAAGATGAAATTGATTTTATGTTGGCACCAAACTATTTGGAGTTGTTAATACACTTCTGCTGGTGATGGATATCGTGATTCCCTTTCATTTTCTATTGGTCCCTAAACGTGGACCCTTTTGACAGAGGAAAGTGAGGCGATGCCTTGCTAGCAAATGCTTTCCTTTCCATAGCAATGTGACTCACTAGGCAAAGATGTTTCTCCCTGTGCTCAACATAGGCAGAGACAGTGGTGGCTGGGGCCCTTTAGGACTGGTAGGTCATAAGGCAGGGAGGCCAGCAGCAGCTGGAGCCAGACCCAGCCAGATCTAAGGGGAAAGAAGTTGACTGGTTGTAAGTAAGAAGGCAGACAGGCGGGGGCTGTCTGGGGACAGAGGCTCATTCACTCATCTTCTACTGTGCAGAGATGAGAGAGCCACCCAAAATGGATCTTTACCTCTGATGATTCCAATCTTCCCATATATCTAATCACTTCCATTAAACCCACATTCAGTTGTTTCCCTGCGGATCTCTAAAATGCCCATATAAGAGATGCAAACTGAAATATATAGTACTAAAACTACAGGGATATCATTGTTAATTGTACCCATTAGGCCTATTATCATTGCCTTCAAAGAGTTATTGAGCTCTGTGTTTTCCCTGTGCCATATGGATATCTAGATTTCCCTTTTGTTCCAGAGGTTTCAATAGGGACCACTCTTCTTTCAGTTCAGGGTGGTAAGAACAGCAAGGAGCTATGAGGAGATCCAAAAAGATCTATCCAGACTGGATGAAAAGGGCAAATGAAAATCAGCAAAGGCAAGTGTAATACAATGCACACTGGAGCAAAACAAAACAAAATCTAACTTCAGAGATATGCTCAAAGCATCTCAAAAGCTGGCAACAAACCAGGAAAGAAAACTTTGGGTCATGGTGGGAAATGTTGAACCAGTGGGATGGGATCTTTGCAAGAGATGCCAGAAAAGTCCTGCTGGATTAGACACAGGTCCATCTCATCTGCATCCTGTTTTCCAAACAGATGCCTCCAGGAAACCCAGGGATGGAGCAGAATTTGTTTTTACAAAATTATATTATAATAATTTATTAATATTATTTGTTCAACTCATCATAAATCTCTAGAACAGGCTGGCATTGTCTTCTGTCTCTGGCTGAAAGAAAGTGAGGAACAACAGTCAAGGATCATAATAATAGGCTATACCAATCACATTCAGAGCTACACTTAGCCAAGCATTAACTGTCTGCATTGCCTTACTTGTCCATGTGTTATCCACTAAAAGATAATGCAGGAACACAATTCTTTCAGCTTGCACTGAGTGTGGTGACGAGAGCATGGCAACTGCTACCAGAAGTTTTTGCACCATGTGAAATTATGGGCAACAGATCAAAGATGTGCAGACATTGAACATCCTAAATTATAATACCCCCCCCAAAAAAAAGATCTGTTTTCAGAGAAAGGTCTTCAAGAGGCTCCTGAAAGTCAAAAGTGAGAATGCCTGCTGAATTCCTAGTGGAAGACTGTTTCATTGTGCAGGACAGGTGACCTTAAATGACAGACTTCTAGTGGAGACCAGCTGAGCCTCTGTAACATAGCAGACAAGTAAATTTGACTTTGATACTGGAAAACACCCTCAACATCATCTGAGGAGAGCAGACTGACAAAGCAGGTCATGAGGCCCACACAGCTTTGTTGGCTCCTCATCCCTCAGCTTTGTCACCTGAAGTGACTGCCTCACTCAGTTTCATGATAGGACCAGCCTTGATGTCAAGATTGGGATATCTCTAATACAGAACCATAAAGCCAGTGTGATGTAATAGAAGTGGACAGAGTGTTAGATGTGGACCTGGGAAGAAACTGTTTCAAATCTTCACGCATCTGTGAAGCCTACAGGAAGACCTTGGACAAGTTGCTCTCTCCCTCAGTGTTGCTCTCTCCCTCATGAGGTTGTTGTCACTGAGAAACATATTCTTACATTTAAACTGCCCAAAGTTCCTGAGAGAAAAAATGGGACACAACTATGATAAAATAATACAATAATGATAAAAAAATGCAATAACCAATCAATGCATTGGTGTTCTATGTATACATGGTATTATTAAGGAACTAGATCAAGACCCAGAGGGAAGAAACTGGAAAGATATAGCTCATCCCATGTTACATGCTGCTCTAGCAGCAAAATCTATCACTTTCCATTACTTCAGCTGCAGTTGTTCCTGTTTGTTCAAAATGTCAGGTACTTGTCAGCAACACAACACCATGTAGGTTCATGAGAGGGAATCAAGTGCATTAATCACGGAGAAGCACGTTGACATTCTCTTAATTAAAGCAAATAGGAAGAGGGCCAGCTGATTAGACAAAACGTTTGGCTCTGCTGGAGGAAACACCGTGTTTAGCAAAAAGCAAAAGTTTGATTCTATTCTTCACCTGCTTGTTAATTTCTAAGTGCTCTTCACGCATTGCCACTGTGATGACATTGGCCCTTTTTCTGAGCCACTAAATCCACACAGTGGAGTCCTGACACACCGGACTGTGAATTTTGTCATCTCTGCCCTCTGAGACACACTCCAGCAGTTGAGAGAGGCATGCCAGCATCAAATGGTACTTAGTTGAGACAGGAATTTCTGGATCTACATATGGCTTTCTGTGCTAGTCTTTTAAAAACAAAAACAAAAAAAACCAGGTTTTTCTTCCTCATGGGGGAGCATTATAGCTTGTAGAAGAGGGATGGGGAACTTATGAACTCCAACTCCCATCATCCCTGACCATTGGCTGGGGGTGATGGGAGTTGGAGTCTAACATCATCTGGCGGGCAATGGGTAATCTGGCCCAGCTGAAAAAGCTCTCACATTCTGAAGTGGTGCAAGCAAATATTTGCTTTATGACTTGATTCTGCTAATTGTATATGTTGTTGTTTAGTCGTTTAGTCGTGTCCGACTCTTCGTGACCCCATGGACCATAGCACGCCCATAATTGTGTACAATGATGCTTTCCTACACATCAAAAATGTGAGGTAGTGTTTATTGCAGAGGGCAGCATATACTACAATTCTTGCATGCTAAAAACTTGGAAGAAAATGGTCATCCCGTGCATTCTCTAACCATTCCATCAATGAAGAGTTTAAATCTGTCTCCTTTCTTGCTGAATAATTGTGCTTTCATTTAATCAGGAAATGATTGATATAAAAACGAGCCTTCACTTAGATGTTCACTGATCTTTCGAGTTTGAATTATGTGATCTGGAAAGTATTACATTGATATTTACTTATTATCATGTCAGCTGGGGCCTCATTTTGCAGGCTAAGGGACTGAATAATGTGACAAACGTTAAAAAAATTATTTAGCTCATTATTTCTTTTGAACTAGCCAGTGATAACATCCTTTTCTGTGTCATGCAAGGTGCTACATAGGTACCACAAGGAGAAGTGATTGTTACCTTGTGTCAGCTTCCTCATTCTGCAAAATCAGAGGTAATCGTGGGTTAAGAGAAATAAATTAGTAGACCCAGGACAGGTGTTTCATTATTTCTTTTTAACTAGCCAGTGATAATGTCCTTTTCTGTGTCGTGCAAGGTCTACATAGGTACTGCAAGGAGAAGTGATTGTTACCTTGTGTCAGCTTCCTCATTCTGCAAAAGAATAGGTGATAGTGGGTTAAGAGAAATAAATTAGTAGACCCAGGACAGGTGTGCCACCTCCAGCACTCTTAAAACTATTGTTTCTCCCAGGTTAAGGTGCATGGGTCCTGGGAAGGGATATGCAGCAAGCAATGAAACAACTGAGTGAAGTTTTACATTTGAACATTGTTCTTCATTTTTGATAATTTGATACGTAATCCAGAATTCTGCTGGGGTTATTCTGACTTATCCACTCAGAATCTAATAAACCCAGGTGGAGGTGATTAGGGATGGTCTCAAAAGCTAATTCCACCCTTTTGCATCTCAGTGGCATTCATTTAGACATCAATTTCATCCTGTTCTATCCAATTGCTTTTTGCTGAAGATTGTACTGATCTACCTGAGGGTGGGGCCATCACCCACAAGGAGATTTCAGGAGAGTGCTGGTAGATATGTTGAAATGTGGGTTAGTTACTACAATAACAGATTTGGGTGGCATGCATACCTGTGGTATGATAAAAAAGAGTCCATAAAGGATTTACAAACCATGCGAATTGACTAAAGTAAGGGCAATAAAGAACTGCAAGATAGGAGTAAATAAGAAAACCGTGAGCCAATTGAAAAATACAGGCAACAAATGGTGAAGATTTTTTTCCCCTTCAATTTTGCATGCTGCTTTGTGATGGTTCCAATACCTAACTTTCCTGAAATGCATAGTACAGCCAGGGCAGTTTCTCCTTCAGTAACATACATAATCTAACAAATTCTGCTACATGGCAAATATCCAATCAGCAATTTTAATATCTACTTTAAAAAACAAAACACATCATGTCCTGAGGTGTTAAAATAATGTTGCTTGTGATTTCAGAAAGCCTTATTTGCTTGACAGTTTCGCTACAGGTGTCTTATAATCATTATATGGTGGGTATGTTTAGATAAAAGCTATGTGGTGCAGAAGTAGGTCCTCTCTGCGAGTGGGCGGACGGCACCAAGTGGGGACCCCGAGATACCGCCAAGCTTCCTGCTCTCGCTGCGGAGCTGCCCCAAAGCTTCCAGCCACCGCCAGCTGAAGTGATCCAGAGCTCCCTGCCACAGCCAGATCGAGCCCAAAGCTTTTGCACGAACACGCACACCCCGCACTGCTTCTTTCTCTTTTTCTCCCCAGCCCACCTCCCCCCACCATCCCTCATCCTCTCCTCCCCAAAACCGTACAGTTGCAAGGAGACAGAAGAAGCAGGGTGGTGGAGAGGAGGAGAAAGAGGTGGAGGGTGGAGGTAGCTCCAGTTCATAGTCAGTGGAGAGTCCGTGCCAGGACTTCACAATCCCCAGTCAAACACTGGACGAAAGGGAGCTGGCAATACAATTCACTGGGGTTTTCCTTTTTTTTACTTTTAAGGGCGATTTCACTCGCGCGCGCCCCCCTCCTTTCCCCCTGTCTCTCTTCCTTTCTCTCCCCATTGCTTTCAGCGCGACCAGCTTTGCTCTTGATCTCCATTCATGGGGCAGCAGCAGCGTCAAGGAGATAAGAAAAGCAGGGGGGGGGTGAAGAGAAGAATATATATGTCCCCGTCCCCCCCAAGCTGCTGCCGCTTCGATACATGATAATATGTTTATATGATTAGCTGAGCCCAGGGGTGGGTAGAAGACAGAGAAAGAGAGGGGGTGGAGATTGGAGGAAGAGGTGAAGGCTGGAGGTAGCTCCAGTTCATAGTCAGTGGAGAATCCGTGCCAGGACTTTGCAATCCCCAGTCAAATACTGGACGAAAGGGAGCTGGCAAAACAATTCACTGCGATTTTACTTTTTTTTCTTTTAAGGGCGATTTCACTCGCCGCTGCCCCCCCCGCCCTCCTTTCCCCTTGTCTCTCTTCCTTTCTCTCCCCATTGTTTTCAGCGCGACCAACTTTGCTCTTGATTGATCTCCGTTCACGGGGCAGCAGCAGCAGCTTCGAAAAGGGAAAAGTAAACAGCCTCCTCCTCCACCTCCTCGCGCTTTAGCCGGGAGGGCGGTTGGCAGCCGCAGGGGGGGTGGGGAGAGCGTGCGCGTGTCTCTGCCTCCAATCCCTGTGTCGCTGGGGCACATGCGCAGTGACCCAGGGACACACGGGACAGCTTGGACGCAGGGACAACTTGGACTTTATATATATAGATATATATATATGGTGTGGGAAAAGCAAGATATTTTTCTTCCTCTCTCATCATACTATGAGTCCAGCCAATGAAGCTGAATGTTGGAAAAATGAGGGCAAACAAAGGAAATAATTTCTTCAAACAGCACACAGTTAAAATGTGGGATTTGCTCTCACAGGATGTAGTGATGGTCACCAATATGGATGGCTTTAAAGTGGATTAGACTAATTCATGAAGGATAGGGCTACAAGTGTCTATCAGCCACAATGACTATGTACTGTTAAGTATAATTGTTTAATTGACACTGGAATGGAAAATGCCTGTGTGTATTCATGAAAAGTTTTAACACTGGGAAATTCCGCTGCAGTATTCTAAGGGACTCTGAGCTGTAACTGATTGATAATTAACTGTGGTTGTTGTCTGCTAGTTAACATGTGAGTGTTTAACCTTAGATCAAATGAGTGTTAATGAATTGCAAATCCCCATTTTGAAGTAAGTTGCCTTGAGTCTTTGTTTCCAGACTCTGTGAGAGTGGAGATATAAATGAACCTCTCAAGGTAAACAGACTTAGGCTGTGGGCAGAGACAGACCTCTGCTTCTAAAGTCTGTTGGAATTATTTCATATTTTGTAAGATGCTGAGCCTATGCCTTGGATTGGTATAAGTCTTATGGAACTACTGGGATGTATCCTTGATGTTTTTATTTTGTTTTCAAGAAAGTTCTGCAAGTAAAGTTTTGAATAATAACTTATGGGCCTTGACAATGTTTTATTTCCGAAAGGGAATCAGTTTTCATCCATCCAGTTGCTTCAAACTGCACAATATTAATATGTGCAATATGTACTACCAATAGTATCCAAGGTGGTATGCCTCTGAATAGCAGTTGCTTTGTGTCACTGGTGGTGAGGGTGCTGGTGTGGTCAGGTCCTGATTGTGAACTTCCTATAAACATCTGGTTGACCAATGTAACGGCAATGTCTTGGACTATCTGGCCCCATCCAGCAGGGCTTTTTTCTTATGTTCTGAACTTCTTTTCCCTAGATTTGTTCACCAAAACTACTGATATGAGCAAAGACATCTGTGGAGAAACTTTCCCCTAGCGTTCATTATTAGTCTTCTTGCATGCTTATCCGACTCTTTAGTTCACATTCCTTCTGCTTTATACTTAAATAGCATTGGCCTTAAGATGTTGGCACATGAATCGGGAAGCAAGACTGGAGCAGAAATGCAAATGTGTATTAAATATTTAAAAAGTTATACAGTTAAGTATTTTCTCCCCCTTTCCCCCAAAGAAATCATTTCTGCCTGTATTTAAATTCCAATTGGGCCAGCCAGTAGTAGTAAGCCAGCAGATGCAAAAGAGAAGGATGTCAGCAGAATCGGTAATTAAGTACACACAAATATACAGTCTTGTGCATTAGAGCAGCTTGTTTTAGATGACTGTCGGCCAGACACTTTTCTTCTGGAGGTTCTTAGTTCTATGTGTTTGAAATTGCTCTTTGCTTTGAATGTTAATATCCCTGGAAGATTAAAAAAAATTTTTTGCACATTTGAAAATAAGAATTTTATTGCTCAGCTTGCACATGAAATGCAGTGGAACTTTAGGTTGCGAACGTGATCCGTGTGGGAGGCACGTTCGCAACCCGCAACGTTCGCATCCCGTCTGCGCACACACACGCGTGACGTGATCCAGTGCTTCTGCACATGCACCAAGCATGATTTAGTGCTTCTGCGCATGTGTGAGTACCGAAACCCGGAAGTAACCGGTTCCGGTACTTCTGGGTTCGGTGTGTCTGTAACCAAAAAACGCGCAACCCGCAGTGATTGCAGCCCAAGGTATGACTGTAAATGCAAAAAAGGGTTCATTCAATTATTTGAGAGTCAGTGGAATGGCAGTAACTGCTTTCTACAACTTCTTTTGCTTCAGGAGGCTGGCCTTAAGGTATATTAGGTCCCCATAGTGTATGAAGCCTCTCATGAATCTAGAACTCAGGACCATCCAATGAAGAAAAAAGAAAGTTCTTTACAAAATGAATGGTGAAGCTATGGAGCTTGTTCCCTCTAGAGTTAGTGATAGCCTCTGCCTTGGATGACCTGAGAAGAGGATTATGTTGGGAATTCCATTCCACCCTTGCTGCAGATGTGTGGGATCGTTACATGTCACATGTCTGTTTACATTCCAGCACAGATTGTTGGAGTCTCGTGCACGGAACATCTGTTCTGTATTGCTTTTGGTTTTCTCTCTCTCCGAGAAGAAGGACAAGGAGAGAAGCCATGTTTTCTTTGTCCTGATTTATGTTCAATAAATGTAGCCTAGTATCCACGCCTCGAGCCAGATCTGTTGTGTGTTTACTCTGCTGAGTAATGTGTGCTCATGCACAGCAGCATGAGTCGCAGATGCATGTCGGAGGAGGATGACTGGTGGATCTCCGCAGCGGCAAGACAGAGAGGGAGACGCTCCGGCTGGGGTCTGTCCAGCTGGCTTTCCATCCCACGGTTCTGACGGATTAGCCTATGAGTGGCTACTAGCTACAGTGGACGTGTTCCACCTCCACTGGTAGGCCAAATGCCCCAGATACAAATGAGGAGAGCACTGTTGCATACAAATCCTAGAATCATAGAATCGTAGAGTTGGAAGAGACCACAAGGGCCATCCAGTCCAACCCCCTGCCGAGCAGGAAACACCATCAAAGCATTCTTGACATATGCCTGTCAAGCCTCTGCTTAAAGACCTCCAAAGAAGAAGACTCCACCACACTCCTTGGTAGCAAATTCCACTGCCGAACAGCTCCTGCTTGTGGGTTCCCATCTGCACCTGGTTGACCACTGCGAGAATAGGATGTGGACTAGATAGGTCTCCAGCCTAATCCATAATGGCTCTCCGTATGTTCTTATGAAAGAATCTGTGCTTTTATTTAAGAACACAGACTGGGTGGAAGAACAGCACTGTCAAGACTAGAGCAAGAACCCATCCACCTTAGCTTTCATTTTCCAGTTGTGATTATCTAGGCACTACAGAGTTCTCTCATGCAGAACACGGCTGTGATAGCCATCCTCAGTGATCATTAACCCTCATCTGGCATTCTTTCTTTGGACTTGGATGTTCTTCTTAGCTTTCCTATATACTAACAGTGGACTCATTCTCAGAGTGTCCCTGATATGCAAAAGGGTGGAATTAGCTGTTGAGACCATCCCTACTCACCCCTCCTGGGCCTATTAGTCTTTGACTGGGTGAGTCAGACTGGCACCAGAAGAATTCTGAATCATCAAATTATCGAAAAGCAAGAACCCCCAACACATGTAGGGGGTACAGTAAAAGACAGAAAGCACAAGAACCAGGGGTGCCAACTTGGGGGGGGAATATAATGGGGAGGGCAAAGTAAGACCTGCCCTGCATAATTGATCACATGAAGCAGCACGCACACACACCATTTGAATGGCAATCCCCATCAACTTTGGGGGGCAGACCCCTCAAATTTGGGAGGGGGCAAGGACCCCTTGGCCTGTAAGAGTTGGTTCGTATGACAAGAATAGTCCAATGAGCACTGAGCATGCTCACTGGCTTTCAAATGTTGTGAGGAGAAAATGAGGGGTAAAAAGAGTTATGGGAGAATGGAATGGAATAATTCAACAAGGAATAGGCTGCTTGCCTGCCTGGTTAGAAAACTGAACAAATAGACACAACATTGTAACATTCTGTTGCAGGCCCCACTGGTCTTATTTAATAGTCATTGATAGAAAATCCAAACAGAAGGCATAGCTTGTCAGCTGAGATCCTCAATAGGAGCAATCCATGCTGCATTTGTCCCAGGAGACAATGGAGGAACAACACTTTGTCAAAGGTTGCCCTTGTTAAGGGCCTGAAGGCCAGAATTAAGAGAGAAGTTCTGAAGCATTATAGGGCGCCCTTCCCCAGCAAGGTTATCCAGATATTTTAAGGCTACAGCTCTCATCAGCCCCAGCTAGTATGGCCACACTGTCTGGGGCTGATGGGAGTTAAGGTTTTAAAATATCTGGAGGGCACCACATTGAGGAAGGCTGTAGCAATAAGTCATTGGAACAGATTACCAACAGATGCACTAAATTTGCCGCCATATGGAGCTCCTAAATCTAGTCTGGATATCTTTCACCAAGAAATGTAGCTTAGTTTTAAACTCCAGTCGGTGGCCTTGGTGGACTTTCTGGGAAAGTCATCACAATGTATCTTGCGACCAAATTCCAATAAATACCTATGAATTTATGAAGCTTTCATGGAAGTAAGAGTCTAAATGGATGTGAGTGTTGGAACTATACAGATGAAGGAAGGGGTTAGGTAGCATTATTAGTTGGTTATTTAACAAGCAATAATTCATTGAATAAATGCTTTTGCTCCGCAGCATTTCATGGATCTAATAAACTATCTTGTAAGATGACAAAAAAATGCTAGGGTTTCCCTCCCCTTATACTGTGCTTAGTCAATTCACCGCTCTAAGGAAGTGAGAAAGTCCATTCTATGTTTGAGAGATTGATTCCCTCTGTTATGAGAATGGATCATAAGCAAAATGCATAGAGACAAATAAATGTGGCTCATATATTTATGACATGCAGAATGACAAATCATATATTGCTGTTCACAACAAGACTCTGCAATGCACAACCCAGACTAGATGTGGCAGACATGCTCATGCAAGTTAACTTATGTATTATTCTGCAGAACAATCTGCCCCTAATACATTATTGGTTCTTATAGAGAGAAAGTTAGTGGTGAGGCCACTGAGGAAACACACTCACTGCATTTGGGACAAAGGTACAGCCTGAATTGAGCTCATGGGACATGCAGTGTTTCAGTTTACAGCAAAAGCTGGATTTCCCCAGTGCTGATTGAATTCTGTCAATCAAAAAAGCTCCCTTTCCCCTTTTCCTGACCATGACTACCGATTTGCTTCCCCACTCTGACTGGGTCCAGTCTGCATAGTCACCTATGACAGACCCTTCAAGGGTCCCTGTTTTCCAGGGACAGTCCCCGGTTTCTGATTTGTCCTGCTTTTCCTTAGGACGTCCCTATTTTCATTGGAGAAAAGTTTTTTGGGTGTGTGTGTGTGTGTAATGGATAGGTTTGCAAGAAGATCAATCCTATCCATTCCTAAGGAAATCAGCCCTGAGTGCTCCCTGGAAGGACAGATCCTGAAGCTGAGGCTCCAATACTTTGGCCAACTCATGAGAAGAGAAGACTCCCTGGAAAAGACCCTGATGTTGGGAAAGATTGAGGGCACAAGGAGAAGGGGACAACAGAGGACGAGATGGTTGGACAGTGTTCTCGAAGCTACTAACATGAGTTTGACCAAACTGCGGGAGGCAGTGGAAGACAGGAGTGCCTGGCGTGCTCTGGTCCATGGGGTCACGAAGAGTCGGACACGACTAAACGGCTAAATAACAACAACAATGCAAATACAGGCAATGTGTTGGTCTTTATTTTTCTTTGTATCTCTGTTACTGCCATGAATATATTAAAGTCTTAAACAAATTATTTTGACTTCTGCCTTCTTACATCTACTCTTACTGTGAAAAAGCTGAATAAGATGGAAGTCAAAACACTTTGCTATTAGACTTTCTTTTACACTTTGCTATTAGACTTTTTTTTCTGTTATCATTGCTTCTGTAAGAGTTAGACCGTTTTGGTAATTACTGCATCTGGGATCCAGAATAAACTTGTATGGAGTGTAGTTTGAATCTTTAAAACTCAGTTCTGTCACCTCTCAGGTGGGCACCATTGCCATTCTATTTTTTTAAAAAATAAAATATTATCTTTATTGAAATTTTAAGATAAGACATATACAACAATGATGATAGAAGAAAAAGAAAAAGAAAAAAAGAACATACATAAATAATGGAAAGATAATAAATAAGTAAAATAGACAGACAAACAAACTAAACAATAATGGATAAATTAAACTCAAATCTTAATATAACATAACATAACTTGATATAACATAACATAACTTATTATAATATGACATATCAACCATATCAACATATCAAGAGAAAAAAAAAGAAAAGGAAAAAAATAGGATCATGTCTAAAAATAATTGAAAAGATATTTCAAATTACGCATTACTAAAATCTGTTATCCCCCCCCCCTTCCACCCTGTCGTGACTTCCAACCTCTCCTATATTCTTATTTAAATTTCTCTAATGTTTTGCATACGCTTATCTGGCTTGGTTCATTCTTTAGTTTCCTTTATCTTATTTGTGCCCCTCATAATTCCGTTATGAGTTTTGCCTTTTCCACTTGTTTCTGTAAGTGTAATTTGAGTGGTTTCCAGTCTTCTCCTGCTTTCTCTTCACTTAAACCTTTAGATAAACCTACCTTAATTGCCAGATTTTGATAATTTATTAATTTGATCAGCCACTCTTCTTTACTAGGTATTTTTTTCACTTTTCCAATTTCTGGCAATTAGGAGTCTGCCCGCTATGGTTGCATGCATCAGCTCACACCATTGCCATTCTAAGGGAGCAAGGGAGGTGTTCCTGGTGAGTTCTGGCACCTCTTTTTCTAGAAAAATAGCACTGCCTGGATATATCCATCCTGTTGGCTCATTGAACTGTTCAGTGCATATGCATAATTTTCCTTTATCACTGATGCTGCAGGTGAAATCAAACTCTTAAGCATCAATTCTCTCTCCATGGATGGTATTTTTGTGCATGCAAAACTTCATCCATTACAGAATTGACCAACAGCATTAGCTAACTAGAGCCAGGCAGCTACTTTGATCATTCTAGATGATATATGTTATATGAAAATAACAACACTTATCAGGAATTAGTTTTAAAAAAACAAAAACAAATGCCAAACTGACAATATATTTGTATTAAAAGGAGGGAGGAGGACAGAGGAGGTGCTTGTTCTTTTTTGATATTTAGCGATGTAGAGGGCAATCCTATGTGCATGAAGCTGGGGTAAAGCAATTAATCTGGCATACTTACACCAGATCCAACCCCTTTCAGCAGTGGGACAGCTCCTGATGTCTTTCCTAAGCCTGGCAGAAGGAAAGCGAGTCCTTGAAACAGAGATCCAAGCCTAAGACACCTCCCTCCAGCCATGCCACATCCGCAGAATGGCTCCCCCTCACTTACACCAGCATTGGCTCAGCCAGCTTTTAGGCAGTGGTTGGATGGCCTGCTATCCAGGTATGTTGTAAAGTGGATTCTCTGGGGTTATAGAATCATAGAACTGTAGGGCTGGAAGCGATCCCTAGGTTCATCTAGTCCAACCCCCTACAATACAGCAATCACAACTAAAGAATCCCTGACAGATGACCATCCAACCTCTGTTTGCAAACATCCAATGAAGGAGAGTCCACCACCTTCTGAGGTAGTCCGCTGAAGCAGCAGAAAACAAGCTTGCTCCATCTTCCATGTGGCAGCCCTTCAGATATTTGAAGATAGCTATCATATGATATTACCTCTCAGTCTTCTCTTCCTCAGGCTGAACATACCCAACTCCCTCAACTGTTCCTCATAAGACATGGTTTCCAGACCCTCATCTTGGTCTCCTTCCTCTGCCCACATTCCAAATTCTCAGTATCCTTCTTATGCTGTGGTGCCAGAACTGATCACAGGACTCCAGCTGGAGTCTGAGTCCAGGATAGAATCGAGCAGTACTATGACTTCCTTTGATCTGGACATTATACTTCTGTTGATACAGCCTAGAATTGCTAGTTTTGGCTCTACTAAGATCCTTAGATCCTTTTCACATGTATAGTGGTACCTCTACTTACGAATGTTTCTACTTACGAATGGAGCTCCGTCCGCCATCTTGGATGTGGTTTAGATAGGATTTTTCTACTTATGAATTTTTAGATTGGGTTGCTTCTACTTACGAATTTTTTCTCCCAATGAATTCCTATGGGATTCGACTTACAAATTTTTTTGATTTACAAATGTGTGTTCGGAACACATTAAATTCGTAAGTAGAGGCACCACTGTACTGCTGTCAAGCAGGAATGATCAGATGGGCATTCGCACCAACCGAGTGGCAGCAGTGGCAGGGGTGACGAAATAACAAACTCGTCTGCAATATATTTGCTTGCTTTTTATTATACAACATATACCTCTTGCCACCATTCCTCTATATCTCACACTACAAAACTCATGAAACATTTGGGTAACTTAAATACAATTTTCAAAATAATCAATTACCCAATCACCTTGACACATTCAGTGCAGCAAGGCAACTCCACCTCCAATTATTCAAATTATCAAAAGCTCACAGGTGTGCTATCATTCAGATCAGGGCTACTAACACACATCTCTGAGTAGCACTATTGACCATGTCAATCTTAAAGAAAAACCTAACAAAATATAGGACGGGAAGCACCTAGCTTAAGTGTAGAACTTTACATTTCAACTAGACTATTCTAAGCCAGGCATCCCCAAACTGCGGCCCTCCAGATGTTTTGGCCTACAACTCCCATGATCCCTAGCTAACAGGACCAGTGGACGGGGAAGATGGGAATTGTAGTCCAAAACATCTGGAGGGCCAAAGTTTGAGGGTGCCTGTTCTAAGCGAATATTTGGAGTGTCAGTGTTATTGAGGGTCTTTTAAGCGCTGTTAAGGAAAATCTGGTGCACGTGCTTCCCTTATCTTTCACCTGCAGGTCTTGTGATTAGTGTTTGAAGGTCACCTGACCTGACAACCAGCCAAGTAGGTCACTGTGATCTGGCAACCAGCCAATGGTGTGGTCATTCTTGGGTATATTAAGAGCAAAATATCCTCCTGAATTATATACCCAGCACATGGAACCTTACAAAAGGACAATACGAGTGGACTCTCCGTGCCCTGGCCACAGCAAATAGACGGATACTGATGAATTGGAAAAAATAAAATGTGGTTCCCTTCTACAGTTGGATTGAAGACTTATACAAACTCACAACATATGAACAACTTGCATATAAATGCAGACTTGCCATGGACAAATTCAATTATATTTGGAATCCATTCTTACAAATACTGTAATAGGTTAAGATCTGGTGAAGTACAATAGCAACCTTGTAAAATATACAGATTTGGGTTTTTCCCCCTCTCCCCTTTATTTCCCCTTCTACATGGGTTCTGAGTGAAACTGCCTTAATGCTTTGGACCTGTCAGTAAAGCACTGAACACAATGGAGTCTGATTGACAAAACTACACTACCACGAACCTACACATGCCAAGCGCCAACAAGTATAACATTACAGTACATAAATTCTAGAAACTCATAATCCACTTCCAATCACTTTCCACTTTGACGTTGCACTCACTACCATTATTAATGGCCTCCTAATTACTCCAGTCACCAGATTTCAATAGTTACAATCAGAGACAAGCATTCAATTACTGTCAGGGATTCCAGACTGACATTCTCGGTAAACATACCCATACTATAAACACCGGGTCCCGTATTTAAAATCAAATGCATTCTAAAACTCCTCATCTTAATTCAAATGCATTTTACATCCTTGTTAATCTAAGTTACAGAGGTAATTTGTAACATAATGACAGGTTTAAACAGGGAGGTTTTAAAGTTAATTCTAATTGAGGCAAGAGGATAGTAATTCTTCATCACCTTGTTTGGTAGGCAACAAAACTGAAGTATATGAAGGCGAAAGGGGAAAATACGATTTGGGTAGTATTAATAATGCTGTTTTATTGGGGACAAATTTGCTTCTGGCAGAAGGGATAGAGCATAGCCATCAGGGTTAGTAGCTACTGTTATTGGGACTGTCCAAAATGTCTGCGAACTTTTGAATTCTCCAAAACGTCTCATCAGATAATGTTGGCATCAGTCTTTGAACATTCCTTTGTGATTATTGTCGTGTGGAAGTAGTAGTAGTAGTAGTAATTCAGTTTATATACCACCCTTTATCAAAAGATCCCAGGGCAGTGTACAACATTAAAAACAATATAGAACATAAATGACAAAAACCTAATAAAAACATAGTAAAAAGCATTTGTTGCTGTTTAGTCGTTTAGTCATGTCTGACTCTTCGTGACCCCATGGACCAGAGCACGCCAGGCACTCCTGTCTTCCACTGCCTCCCACAGTTTGGTCAAACTCATGTTAGTAACCTCGAGAACACTGTCAAACCATCTCGTCCTCTGTCATCCCCTTCTCCTTGTACCCTCCATCTTTCCCAATATCAGGGTATTTTCCAGGGAGTCTTCTCTTCTCATGAGGTTGGCAGAGTATTGGAGCCTCAGCTTCAGGATCTGTCCTTCCAGTGAGCACTCAGGGCTGATTTCCTTCAGAATGGATAGCTTTGATCTTCTTGCAGTCCATGGGACTCTCAAGAGTCTCCTCCAGCACCATAATTCAAAAGCATCAATTCTTTGGTGATCAGCCTTCTTTATGGTCCAGCTCTCACTTCCATACATCACTGCTGGGAAAACCGTAACTAAAAAGAATACTGACAGCCTAATAATAAACTAATCATCCCAATAACACTCCTCTGCGGGCACATACTTGCTTAGATACTGCTGTTTGGGTGTCTAAGCTCCAATCAGCTCCCCCCCCCCACTTGGAATGAAACAAAAAGCCTTCACAACTGTTGGCTTCATTGCAGTCCCTTCTGGAAAGTGGTTGAGAGAGTAGGGTGATTGATTTTAGGGGGCGAAACTTGATTTTTGCAAGTTTTTTCAGTGAGGGATTTACAAATATGTTTTGGGGTGTGAGGAATTCAAATCTGCTATTATTTTTTTGTGACTGGACAACATTTAGCTTCGTGAATCTACGTTTGATTTAAAAGCACATAAACTGCTCCCCCAGGGGAAAAAACCAACAAAGAATTTTCATTTTACCTTCTGGAAATGTCATATGATGCTATTTTAGTTTCTCTGCATAAAGCATATGCTACAAAGCTTTCAACATTACTTTGTAATCATCAAACAACATTAGAAAGTAATGAATTCAGTTAATAAGAAATTTAAACAACAAGTTTCATCAAGTCTTGCTTTGATTGATCACTGGACATCAGCTGCCAACTTGCTTCTTGAGCTCTGATATAGCCCTCATATTTCTCATGTGTATATACCCTTCCTGCAGCCTCTGCAACTTGCTTCACACACCTCTCTATAAACTGAGCATAGCAGGGCCACTGTGGAACTTGCATGGGCTCATTAATGAACTTCTTTACTTCCACTGTAGTAAGTTTTCTATGTCAAAAGAGGTTTGTATCTATCTATTGTGTCTATCAGCTCCAACAGGGACAAAGTACTGGGCATAGCTGCCAAGTTCTCCATTTTTTTAAAAGGGAAATTCCCTTATGCTGAATAGGCTTCCTTGCGAGAAAAGGGAAAACTTGGCAGCTATGACTGGGGATGATGGAAGGTGTTGTCTTCAGACATACAGAAAGTATGTCAACATCTCCACCAACTCTCCTCTCCTACCTGCCATTTGAGCACAAGAGTGTCTGAATTATCATTTTACTGAATGTGTACCATGCTGAGCACTGAATGGTTAGCAAAACAGCATCCCTTACAGCAGGCATCCCCAAACTGCGGCCCACCAGATGTTTTGGCGTACAACTTTCATGATCCCTAGCTAACAGGACCAGTGGTCGGGGAAGATGTGAATTGTAGTCCGAAACATCTGGAGGGCTGAAGTTTGTGGATGCCTGCCCTACAGCCTTCTTTTGCAGGCCAACTCCCTGCAGCTGAAACAAGATGCGGCATGAGGCTTCCATCCAGGAGTGTTTTTCTTTGATGCTGAAACAGCAGGGGTAGTACATGCAAATTTCACTCTCAGCCATGTTTTGAAACCCATATGCGACAAAGCCTGTTTGCTGTGGTTAACCACCTTGAATGCCTCAGTGGACAAATTTCAGGAAGGGCCAGGTCCGTGGGAAGTTTTCCTGTCCTTCTTTATGGTCTGTCAGTGGTGTCCAAACTTTTTTTCCAAAGAGGGCCAAATTTGATGAAGTGAAGGGTTGTGAGGGTCGACCAAAGGGCCAACCAAAGTTGTTAACCTTTTCTTAGGATTGAAGATGTTGAGGTTTTTTATGATTTTAGCCCAAAGTTGTTGAGCCTTTTTTTTAGGATTGAAGATGTTGAGGGTTTTTTTTTAGGATTTTACACCAGGAAATAAACTGCCACAGGGGCCAGATTAAAGTGACCGGCTGGCCGGATTAGGCCCCTGAAACAGACTTAGGACGTGCCGGGTGTAATTCAATCCCTGTTTACTTGATTAGTAGACAGATCCTTCATGACACTGTCGCTCAGTGAAGAGGCTCGCCAATTGAAAGATTGGTGAATGAAGGATCCATTTCAAGTTCGGTAACAGTGTCTAGCAGCTTGCCAATGCTACCTGTCCACTTGCTATTAGACAAGGTCTTCCCAACGAGTGCTGTGATTAAGCGTTGCAGGGGTAACTCTGAGGGGAGGGCACAAATTGACCAGATCAGCTTATGACCAAGCTTGATCTCTAGCCAATGAATGGTACCGCCCTCCCAGCTAGTGTAAACATTGTAGAATCACCTCCAATAGCCTTCTGACTCTTCTCAATGTGTTTTTTTTTCGTGAAATCGACAAGATTATTTAGCCATAACTTCAGCTGGTTTTTATCTCCTTGAGCATTTCTCTGGAGTGAGGTGGTAGAGATAGCTTCCACCTGCTTCACTGCACACAGAATAATGCTGGTTTTTTAATGATGCTGGGGAACCGCTGATCTGAATTGTTTGCTTTCAGCACAACTTGAGCTGTATCTTCATGACCATGAAAGAAGATGCAGGTCATTTCACCCTTCTGACAAAGATCAAATTCCTGATCCAAGGATTTCATAACTTGTCCTTGTTCCTTCTTGACTTTATTGTGCTCAACTACAAGTCTATTGTATTCTTGTATTCTTCAGTGATCAGGGCAGCATTCATAAAGGTGGCACACAGGCCAACACATGTCTGATGTTCTGCATAGCAATATTTTGCATTTCTAATGTGTTGTACTCTGTTTTTTTATTAGAAGTAAAAGGCGTACTTGGTTTTTCTAATGTCAATGCAGAACTTCAGTAATTTCCATCTTGAGCATCAACTCTTCATTCTTCATTTTCATCAGCAGAGAAAATTATTTCATTTGATGATATTGAAGCATCCTGCTTACTTTTCACCAAGGTTTCTTCTTTTGTTTCTTTGCCACCAGTTTGTTTGTTTTTTTTACTTGCTTTGCTTTGTCTGTTATGTTTAGGTATATATAATATAACTGCAAGTACTTGGAAAGCATTATTAATGATTTTATGCAATTTTGCACTCAATTTTTCACATTTTTTTAAAAATAAGGCAAGTTTAAAATTATTGGTGATACCACATTAACATAAAAGTCAATATTTTTAGGTAGTTGTTTACCTAGCAAAACTAAATTGTATTATTTTAATCAAAAGATTTTAATTCCCAAGTCATGTTACAACTTCTTAGCACCCCCCTTTTTTTAAAAAAATAATGGAAAATTCGACACGCCCTATTGGGAGAGTGGATGTTCTTTCCACCTTAGCTGGCTGGACTTTGTGGGAGTTGTATTCCAAAACTACATTTTGGCATTTTTCTTGCAAAAAGATTATTGAAACCTCAAACTATTTCAGAGGGTTGACTTTTGCATTCACATTATATTGTGAAATTAGGGTAAAAATATGGGGATGGAGGGACACTAGAACAGAATTGGAGGCATTCCCAAATGGGGAAAAAATAGCAAGTCCATAATATGGAATGAGAGGATAGCTGTTTCGGCTGTAGCAGTAAAGCAAGAAGATGATGAATTGGTCATGAGGTTTCCCCTGGCTCCTGGGACTGGCAGAGGTACCTAATTCGTTTTCTATGTTTTTTTAACAGCCTCAGGATAAACCATCTTTAACCTTATATTTTATTCCTGATGTAGCACGAACTCGCCTAGTCCCTTGACAGTCGAATTATAGCTCTGGTTAGATTCTGAAGTCTCATGAAAATGACATTTTCTTCAAGTCACCCAGCATAAGAAACGTTAGTCATAAAATTAGAATTTAGGAGATGTTTGAATGGTATGTGTTTACATGCAAGGGGGTGGGGGGGAATCAGCTACATCAGAAAGAAAGGGACTTTGAGATGGAGAGATTCTGGGGAAATGTCACAAAGCCTTTGCGAGATGGATGTCTAAAATGTGCATTTGCTGAACCTATCAAGATATCATACAAAACACACACATACACAAGGAATGAAGCTATTTATTTATTTTTAGAAAATGTATACTCCACTGGAAATGCTCAAGTCATTAAAAGAATCCAGGGCTGTATTTGCACCATGCTGTCAGGTTGTTGTCAGTGGCTCCCAGCTGGTCGCCCAGGAAAGTATAAAGACAAAGAAAAGTTTCTTACAGTCCATTTCATTTCAAACTTTACAGAAAGAGGCTATAGAACCCAGTCTCTTGGATAATGTTGTTGTCCATTATCCCCCTCATCTCTCCCGCTTCCTCATTCGTCATCGTCATCACCTCCTCTACAGGTGCCGCTTAGTGCCCTCTGCCTTTGAGCTCTTTGCTCTTCTACTTTTAAGATTCGCCGGGTTCTGGGATATGGAGGGTCTGGAATGCTTTTTGATGACAACATGTCAGGCAGCTGTTCCTCCGGCTTGCCCATGACTTCCCAACTTTCGCCCTCATCTGCCTCTGAGCTGTGACCTCCCTCAAACCACTGTTGTAAATCTATACTGCCTTCCTCTTCTTTCTCCCTGGAAGGGTCAGGATTTGAGGGAGGTGGTCTCCACTATTCCTCCTCTGCCCAGTCCCAGACACATGTCTTTCACTATGATGCAATTTTAAACAGCCATGGTTCCCCCCCCCAAAGAACTCTGGGAGTTGTAGTTTGTTCAGAGTGCTGAGAGTTGTTAGGAGTTATGGATGTAGCTATAGAAACCTATATGTGAGATACATGGTATGTGGTCAAAGATTTGCATTGCAAAATTCAGAGATGTGTGAATTACATAGGTTTGCACTAAAATGCTAAGCAAACTCAATTTCTGTCATCTCTATTCTCAAGTGGTTGGCAAGTCCATATGGGAGCATGGTGAGATAACTACACGTGTCAGGGCATAAGACATATCAAATGTGAAATAGGATTGCTACCAATGCAGTGCAGTGGATCTAGGGTCAGGTTGATGACCTAGGGTCAAATCCTCACTCTGCTCTGAAGTTTACTGACTTTGGACTTGTCACAAGCTCTCGGCCCAACCTACCTCACAGAGTTTTGTGAGGATGACATGGAGAGAGGGAGAGCCATGAATTCTTCATTGGAAGGAAGGTGGGATACATGTGCAATAAATCTAATAAAATGAGCTCTGCGAGTGTGGCTTTCTCCTGATTGAAGTGCAGAGTGTTTGAGGACCGGGACATTCACAGGGAAACCAAAGTGTTTGCTTACAAAGCTATTGTACTACCATCCTTACTGTATGCTTGTGAAACATGGACCACTTACAAACACCATCCCCAACTTCTCAAAATATTCCATCAGTGGTGTCTCTGAAAAATCTTACACATCACTTGGGAAGACAGGCAAACTACACATCACTTGGGAAGACAGGTGACAGGTGTACTAGATGAAGCAAAGATCACCAGTGTTGAAGCAATGGTTCTTCAACATCAACTTTGTTGGACTGGTCATGTTCTGCGGATGCCTGATTACCGTCTTCCAAAGCAACTACTCTATTCTGGCCTTAAAAATGGAAAGTGTAATGCTGGTGGTAAACAAAAGAGGTTTAAAGACTGTTTCAAGGCAAATCTTTAAAAATGTAGTATAAACACCAACAACTGGGAAACACTGGCCTGTGAGCACTCCAGTTGGAGAACAGCCTTTACCAAAGGTGTCATGGACATTGAAGACACTCAAACTCAGAATGCAAGGAAGAAACGTGCTAAGAGGAAGGCACGCTTGGCAAATCCACACCGTTATCAACTCCTGCCCAGGAACCAATGTCCCCACTGTGGAAGGATGTGTGGGTCCAGAATTGGCCTCCACAGTCCCTTATGGACTCATTGTTAAAACTGTGTTTATGGAAGACAATCTTACTTGGCTATGAGTGATCGCCGAAGAAGAAGAAGAATTTAAAAATGGTATTTTGTTTTTCTTACTTCAGGCCTTGATCATAGCAGAGTGACATACAACCAAAACAGAGGAAAACATGCTCAGAACAACACAGCCAGTCAGAGCACTTGTTACCGCTGTGAACATCCTGCCACTCTGCTTTGTTGCTAAGCAGTGCCTTCATCTGTTCCCCCCTTAGCTAGACAACAAGAACAAGAAGGAAATCAACTTTTTAGTTGCACATCTCTGCAATTAAAACCAGAGAAACTGGCCCTGTGCTGTGATGTCATTATGATTTAGGTTTCCCCGCCCTCCCAATAGGGCAGCTATTTATATAGAGCAGGAGTAGGAACATTTACAGCTAATATCTGATCATGCATGATGCAAGGTGACGTGCTGCTAATTCAGCGTGCAGGAAATTCAGGAGGTGGTTTAAATGAGCCTTGTGAAAGGAATTGTGCTACCTTCAGGTGCAGAGGAAGTGAATGCTATCAAAAGACTAAATGCGATTGCAGATGGGGCACCTCTGAGCAAAGGATTCCTCACACTTGGCAGGCTTCTTCACACAATCTTACACTTGCTTCTCCTCCCCCGGGAAAGCAGCATTATTTCAGTCGCTTCCTAGCTGATAGACGTAATTAATTCCACTAATGCTATTGATGTAAATATGATAATTACTTATTACACTGTAATCTTTTAATAAGGCATTTGATAGACTGCCAGGCTGTTTTTTTGTTTGCTGACTTGCTTGCTTTAAATAAGCTTTATTAATTTCAAGCAGCCATATGTGAACTGGTGCATAGGTGCACAGATCTTAGCAACTAGTGCAATTAACTGAAATGTCTCATCTAAAACGGCAACACAATTCCCCTCTTAACCTTGCTAATATGGTCAAAGGAAAGCAAAGCAATACATTTAGCACCAGATTGGCTGCAGGAGTTGCTGAAAGGAGGCATACCAGATGCCATCCAACTGCCATAAGGGCTCCACTCCAGATTTGGGTAGCGCTAACTTCTTAGCTTTTTATTCTCCTGACCACATGCTTGAGGTGGTAGGCAACTTTGTCTACTTGGGTTCCACCACAACCGGCAAACCTCTCTATCAATGCTGAGCTGGACAAGCTTATTGGTGAAGCAGCCAACGCAATGGCTTGCCTCTCGAAAAGGTAAGGGAGAATATGATGGTAACAACCAATACCAAGATGAAGGCCTACCAGGCTTGCATGCTGCTTTATGGTAGTGAGACATGGGTGAATTACTCCTACCGGGAGCGATACCTCAATGCCTTAAGAAGTAATGACTGTCGGCAAGTTTATGTACGTTTATTTACAAAAAGACACATCCAGAGCTTGGCTTCTTGCCTGCTCACATTTACATTTGTTGGTCAGTCTGAAGTTTGACTCCTCCCACAGCAGGAAGGATGCCAAACTCCCGCCTTTCCCCTCTTGCCCTTCCGTTGCCATTTGATTTTATCCCAACGTCTCAATTAGGGACTGAGAGGCTGACGTCCCATCTCCTCCCCACTCTGACTTGACAGAGACTCAGACCTCTGCTAATCTGCTGATTGCCTAGCAACTTTCTGGCTGCCTTCCAACTCTTCCTCTTCTTGAGAGCTAAAAGATTCTTCCCTATGAAGGAAGGCCTGACAGCCCATTCTCAATTCTATCAGCCCATTCTCATCTGTAGAGTCGATTTCGTGTTCACTTAGTTCAATCTCTGAGTCTCCTGCACCCTGGGGAACCACATTCCTGACACACAGAATGGAAGATGCCAGGTTCCCCAAAGACGTGCTCTACAAGGAGCTGGCTGCAGGCTGCAGGCCCACTGGCAGACCAATTCTGCATTACAATGATGTCTGTAAACATGGCATGAATGCTGGCAACATTATCCCCACTGTGTGGGAATCCCTTGCAGACGACCACAATTCCTGGGGACAGACAGTCAGATTGTTTATCTACATCAGTGACCAGAGGAGGTATGACCACTGGAAGGAGTGCAGTGAGAATAAATGCCACGGTACGCCTGCCCCAGCACAATAGATGCCTTCATCTTCCCCAGTTGCAACAAAACATGTCTCTCCTGTATTGGTCTCTACAGCAGGCATCCCCAAACCTCCAGATGTTTTGGCCTACAACTCCCATGATCCCTAGCTAGCAGGACCAGTGGTCAGGGAAGATGGGAATTGTAACCCAAAACATCTGGAGGGCTGAAGTTTGGAGATGCCTGCTCTACAGCCACAGCAGACGCTATAACTCTCCCAAAGGTTTGACATTCACCCCAAAGGGTGCACTCTTCCATTGTCTCCCAGGACATATGGATGGCAACCATGGATGCTGAGATCCTGGGTGTGATTGATGAATAAAGCACCAGATGTGACTTGAGACACAGAACCTCATTTTAATCCATTCATTTAAACAGCTATGCGGAACCCCAGGCTGAATGCAGTCCTTCAAGTCTCTGGACCTGGACCTTGGGACTCTCAGCAAGCCATGGCCCCTCTCACCAGGCCATACTGCTGACCCTGTGCAGTCTGGCTCTATGCAGTCCTTAAATGCTTTTGCCTGGCTGGAATGATGGCACCATTGCAGTGTGTACGTGTATTAGAAACCTCCAACCTTTTCATGGATGGAATGTAGCCTACTGTGTTCTCAGAGTGCTGTTTGTTGCTCCACCCACTTCTTGCCTCTCACCACTCTCATATAGCCCCCCAAAGGCTTGGAAAGGGTTGCCCAACCCTTCTCGACCAAATATGGTACTTTATAGCTTGGTCAGCCAGCCTACCTACTGCTGATGAAGCCATCAGAACTGGCTGTTAATCTGGCAGAAATCAGATTTTGAAGATGTGTCACAAAAGAAGGCAGGCATCATTTCAACTTCCAAGCTCATCCTCTCCCTTGATCGAGACTCTCTCGAAGGTGTAGGCCAAACTGCTGGGCAATTAGGACCTATCATGTCCATGATCTTTATGGATGGGTGCTCATCCACTGGGACTTTCTACAGGCAAGGTGTCTGAATTATAAGGTCCCTTAGCTGCCAAATAAGTTGCAAGAAAAGGAAGCGGCTTGTCGTGAGCAGCCAAGCCTTGTTGCTGCAGGTGGAGAAAGGCAGAGGTAACCAGAGGACAGGGATGGAAAGAGGGAGCTATGGCTGTAAGTGGAGGGAGAGAGGATGATCCATTGTCTCACCTGTCAGCTGCACTGATGGGTAGATAATCATGTCAGTTGTTCCCAATGACATTGTCAGGAGTGGCGCAAGTGGAGATGGGGAGGGGGTCCTTTCTTGCTGTGTTGATGCTACTCCTGTGGAAACGGAAGGGAAGGAATAGGAGAGGAAAATGCTTGCTGCTACCACCACTACTTTCAGCAAATAGAAAAGGAAGGAAGGAGCATCAGACAACAGGAGTATCCCAATCTATGCTGAGTACCCCCATTCTATGCTGACTATATGAACATGTAAATTGATATAGGCAGCCCATATACTAAAATAAGTATAGAAATGACATTGTGAACATAAGAAAAGCTCTCTTGGATCAAGCCAATGACGCATCTAGTCCAGAATCTTGTTATCACACTGGCCAACCAGATGCATAATGGAAACCCACAAACAGAACCTGAACACAAGAGAACTCTTCCCCTTGTAGAGTTAGTACAAGGTACTACCTTGTATGGTAGTGTCAGGCTTCAGGGAATCCAATCCCCCTCCCTCATGGCAGGCTGCCAGTAATGGAAAAGCAAGAAGCTCTTACCAAGGTATTTTATTCAGTATTCACAGAGAGGGACGTAGAATGTCTCCTCTTAGATAATGGCATTGCTCCGAGTAAAACAGGCATCCCCAAACTTCGGCTCTCCAGATGTTTTGGACTATAATTCCCATCTTCCCCGGCCACTGGTCTTGTTAGCTAGGGATCATGGGAGTTGTAGGCCAAAACATCTGGAGGGCCGCAGTTTGGTGATGCCTGATCTATACTGTCCTCTCCTCAGAAAGGTCCAGGAGAAGGGGAAGGCGGTCTCCACCATTCCTCCTCCGATGTCCAGTCCCTGATAGGTAGTCTGCTTTCTACACACACTCAAACATATATTCCTCTCCTTCGAATAAAGTTGGAAGCTTTGCAGAGTTCAAGGACGCATTCCAGCAAGGCAAAAACATTGAGGCAAGTGCAAAGCAGAGCAAGGGGGGGACTGATGAGGATCCTGGGGGGCCAGATACTTGGAGGGTTGAATTTGGCCTCTGGGACTGAGGTCCCCCATCCCCGCCATATTGGCTCCATGTTGTTGTTGGCAGCTACTCCAGAATAAATATAATAATAATAATAATAATAATAATAATAATAATAATAATAATTTATTTGTACCCCGCCCATCTGGCTGGGTTTTCCCAGCCACTGTGGGTGGCTTCCAACAGAGATTAAAATACATTAAAACATCAATCATTAAAAACTTCCCTAAACAGGACTGCCTTCACATGTCTTCTAAATGTCAGGTAGTTGTTTATCTCTTTGACATCTGGTGCAGAACTGGTGCAGGGTTGCCTCCCAACCCCCAAACAGGAGGAACCCAGTGCCCTCATTCACATGTGGTTGGAATCCCCACACCCCATCTTGTGATCTGGTGTGGCTATGCATCGCAATGCTGATGCATTGCATTCCAGTAACAATCCATTTCACTAATAAGAAATAGTTTCAATAGAATTGGTTGGGATTAGTGGACAAAAGCTGGATGAATGGCACACAGAGATAGCAATGAAAATAGCTGAAATTTCAGCCGATGATCCTCACTTCTTTGACCCTTTAATTTAACAGCCATTTAGCTTCACTGGGATTTCCAAATTGACACTGAATAGGATTTCCGGAGAGTCTTAACATTCCTTGGCAGGTAACCAGATGACACCATCTCTGGGTAGTAAACCTATTTCCACACTACATTAGGAATTTACCAAAGCAGGTCAATTCAATTCTCTCTCTTTCAAGGAAAAGGAAAGGATGGAGAGCAAAAGAATGAATCTTGGTCTGAAGTTTCATAGATATGCATTGCATTTATCAAGGGTGAGTCCAGGACTGCATATGAGGGGAGACTCACAACTGTCACTTAAATCAGGTTCTCATTTGCTTCTTCTCCAATCTTGTCTAGCAATCCAAAATCGATCATGAGGTGACACCACTGATATTCACACATTACGTTTAACAAGTGTAAAATCTGTGTGCTTCTGCTCTCAAATAGTTGTCCACATGCAGTATTCAAAGAGTACAGTCGTACCTTGGATCCCGAACACCCTACTCAGGCGTTTGGGCTCCCAAAGACTGCAAACCTGGAAGTGAGGTTCGTGAACATTCTTTTGGAACCCGTATGTCCGACAGAGTTTCCACGGTTCCTGCAGCCAATCAGAAGCCACAATTTGGCTTCTAAACATTTTGAAAGTCGAACGGACTTCTGGAACAGATTCCATTTGACTTCCAAACTATGACTGTATACAATTGGTGGGCACAAGAATTCAGCTGTACAGATCAACAAGTGTGCCCTCTTCCACACAAACTTGTGCAAAGATTGCTTGTTCTGAGAAATGTGTTAACAAGCCTTGAAGGTTTCCACATCTATGCAAGTGGTAGCAAATGAAATAGGGTGGCAAGCTATTGTTTGATATAGAAATGGTGGGTGCTACCAGAGAGACAGGAATGGAGATTTAGGGATATGAAGTTTGCTTGCCGTTTTTATAATGTCCACTACTAGAGGGAGAAGTTCATTTGGTTCAGCTTTTAATGTGAATCAACCTAATTTGCATTCCTCAAACCAATACATGAAAAACACAGCTATTCTTCAAAAGTGGCACTTCTCCATATTTTGCAATGCAGTTCTCCAGCTTAATTTTATTTAGTTAGTTCTCCAAAGAGCTCAAAGTGGAATGTACGGTTCTTCCCCTCCTCATTTAATCCCCACAATAATCCTGTGAGAAAGGTTGGGCTGAAAATGACTGGTGGCCAAGAGGGGATTTCAACCCTGTTCTCCCAGGTCCTAGTCTGACACTCTAACCATTGCATCAGACTGCCTCTATAATAATGCATACAACAATTATATATCTTAAGGGAAAGTGCACACAATTCTGCATATATTGGGAGATATAACATTCAGAAATGAATTCTATTGGGAAAATTGCTTTCAGAATTGTGTATATTAAGACAAAATTGAGGCTATTAAGAGAAATGTGCATGAAAATTTTATATATATATATATATATATATATATATATATATATATATATATATTGCAGGCTGTTTTTATTTATATATTTTCTCACCATATCTTTCTATAGCACTGAAGGCCTTTTTTACAGCAATCTATTCAGAAATCTTTTCTACTTTTTCTTGCATTTCTGAAAATGACTGTCGTTATTTTTTTTACAGCTGCTTCATTGGACTGAACAACAGAAGGAAGGGGAATAATGTTTTATTTCTCACCTTTCTCCAAGGTCATCCTGCCTACCATTACTGGATTTTTATTTTCATTTGCATAGCCCATAATAACCTGAAACTGATCAATGGAGCATGCTCCAGTGTGTGTGTGTGTGTGTGTGTGTGTGTGTGTGTGTGTGTGTGTGTGTATTCCAGAGTGGCAATAAAGTGATATGAAGCAGGATTGGTGGTAGGCAGGGGCTGGGGGAGGAATAATTATTTAATCTTCATTGTCCTTCATACTAAATTGTGTGTTTATTTACTCGGCAAATCTGCTGCTGCTACTGTTATAAAGTCTATTGAAGACAGACTTCTGGAGGGCCATTTTATTTATTCACCCATTCATTAGGTCATGAAATGATAGTGTCCATCTTCTTCTCTTTTTTTACAAAAACAACATAAAAACATAGCAACCAGACATTTTCATTTTTCCCCAACCGAAAGAAAATAGCCCCAGAGTGATTTGCAGAAAGCCCCACTCCAGATTTTATTACCAGTCATTATTATTTTTATATTGTACATTTTAATCTTCCTCCACAAAGCTCAAGTCACTGTACATAGTTGCCGCCTCTCACCCATTTTCTCCTCTCAACGACCCTCTGAGAGCAGACCCCTTCCAGTGTCCCTATTTTTCAGGGACAGTCCCAGATTTACATAAGCCAACCCGGTTTCTGATTTGATCCCATAATGTCCCCCTTTTCCGTAGGACGCCCCTATTTGCATCAGTGAAATGTTGGAGGGTATGGAGTTATGTGACCCTTAAGCCATGGAGGTAAGTAACTATACAGCCTTTAGAAGACATCAGAAGGCAGCCCTGTATTGGGAGGTTTTATGTTGGAAGATATGAGAGAGAGGGGAACAGCTATTGAAGACATTGTTTTAGAAGGCTTCCATCAAGAGTCACCCAGGTCATTTAATGCCATAATAATTGTACAATTGTGGAAATTGTTTTCTTGCCTTTCTTTCATTAAAGGTTGAATCCAAGATAATTCTACAGTGGTACCTCGGTTTATGAACACAATTGGTTCCGGAAGTCTGTTCATAAACTGAAGCGTTCATAGACTGAAGCGAACTTTCCCATTGAAAGTAATGGAAAGTGGATTAATCTGTTCCAGACGGTCCCCAGAGTACTTAAACTGAAGTGTTCATAAACTGAAGCGAACTTTCCCATTGAAAGTAATGGAAAGTGGATTAATCTGTTCCAGACGGTCCGCGGAGTACTTAAACTGAAGCGTTCATAAACTGAAGCAAACTTTCCCATTGAAAGTAATGGAAAGTGGATTAATCCGCTCCAGACGGGTCCGCGGAGTACTCAACCTGAAGCGTACTTAACCCGAAGCATGGGTGTAATTGGTTCCGGAAGTCTGCTCATAAACTGAAGCGTTCATAAACTGAAGCGAACTTTCCCACTGAAAGTAATGGAAAGTGAATTAATCCGTTCCAGATGGGTCCGCGGTGTTCGTAAACCAAAAATTCGTAAACCAAGGTGTTCATAAACCAAGGTTCCACTGTATTCATAGTAGACGCAGTGAAAATAATAATAATAATAATAATAATAATAATAATAATAATAATAATAATACCACGCCCTCCCCAGTCAAAACTGGGCTCAGGGCAGCTAACACCAATAAAATTACAATAAGATATAAAAGAAAAGAAAAGAATTAATTAAAATACAGATTAAAATACAATATTAAAATTTAAAATTTAAAATGCAACCTCATTTTAAGTAGTCCATAAATCAAAACCATGAGGGAGGAAAACACAGGGGTCAGACTGAATCCAACCCAAAGGCCAGGCAGAACAGCTCTGTCTTGCAGGCCCTGCGGAAAGATGACAAATCCCGCAGGGCCCTGGTCTCCTGTGAAAGAGCATTCAACCAAGTCGGGGCCAGTACTGAAAAGTCCCTGGCCCTAGTCGAGACCAATCTAACCACCTTATGGCTCAAAATCTCCAGAATGTTGTTATTTGTGGACCTTAAGGTTCTCCGCGGGGCATACTGGGAGAGGCAGTCCTGTAGGTACGAGGGTCCTAAGGAAGAACTGTCCTTTAATTTCAGTGGGTTTGGCCAGATTCACACCCTACCTTTAAAGCACTATGGTACCAATTTAAAGAATTTAAAGCTTCCCCCAAAGAATTGTGGGAAGTGCCATTCATTAAGGGTGCTGAGAGTTGTTGTTTTTTTCATTTTAAATACCTTTATTGTACATCAGAATCTATAAATATGCAATACAATACTTATATCAAACAATACAATACATATATACTTATCTACAAAACATTCATCATATTCTCTTTATTTGTTTTTTAGATTCTTTCAATGTCTGTCAGGAGATCTACCTTCTCCACATAGTTTTTCAGGTATTTTTTTAAAAAGATATTCCATTCCTTATTAACTTCTTGTAAGGTGTTTCCTCTTCCTCTTGATTTAGCAATGTGTAAGTATTCAATCATTTTTGCTAACCAGTCTGTTTTTGTGGGGACATTATTACTTTTACAGTTCTTGGCAATTAAGATCCTCGTCGCTGTGGTTGCATACATGTATAATGGTCTGACTGTTTTCTTAATTTCTTTGGACATGATACCAAGTAGGAAAGCTTCTGGGGTTTGTTTGTTTTACAAAAGAGAATCTGAATATATATATATTTAAAGTTCATTATAAATAATGCCCCAGAATTCTCTTAGCCTTTTACACTCCCACCACATGTGTAAAAAAGTGCCAACCCCATTGTTGCATCTCCAGCATATGCCACTACTATTCTTGTACATTCTGGCCAGTTTGACCGGGGTTAGGTACTATCTGTATTGCATCTTCATTACATATTATCTGAGGTTATAACATGTGGTGAATCTAATATTCTGCTTCCACAGCCTTTCAGAGTGCTGAGAGTTGTTAAGAGACCCTTATTTCCCCTCACAGAGCTACAGTTTTCAGAGTTCCCTGAGAAGGAGAGATTTATTGTTAAAGCACTCCATGAATTGTAGCTCTGTGAGAGGTATAAGTGTCTCCTAGCAAATATCAGCACCCTTAACAAACTACAGCTCCCAGAATTCTTTGGGAGAAGCCAGAACTGTTTAATGCAGTATCCTAGTGTATTCAAGGTAGGGTGTGGTTGTGGTGCTTGGCTAACGTTGGAGACGACCGTGAGTTCATAAACTGCAGCATTTTATATTTTAATCCTATTTTATTGTACCCTGCTTTGATAATGGTTGCTCATGAAGCGGTATATAAATCTTCAAACAAACAAAAAAGCAAAAGCAAACATGTATACAGTTAAATTAAGTCTGTAAACCTGATGACTCACCAGAAGCAGATCCACACACGGAAGGGGGGGACACTATAAATAAGTAAGAAATTAAATTGTTATAACCAAAGGGGGGAAACGCTATGTCAAAAACACATAAAATTTATTTATTTATTTGCTCTCTGGCACAATTGGTGTTGCATAATTATAACATAATCAAAACATTTTTTTCTTAATGTGGCTCAGTCCCAGGTTGACCACAGCTCACCAACCATGCAAGATATTCCATTAGGAGATAGATTCCTGGTTTTGTCTGGGCTTGCAAAATCCAGCACGATTTCCCCAGCATTCCTTCTGTCCCTGGGATTGTGATACAGATACACCATTTGATGGATTATGCTCAGTTTGGCAGTTCTCAGAACCCTCACGCCTGAGTTACTTTAATGCAATAGCAAGCCTGATGTAGCAAACAGGTGGCCAGAGCCAACGGTAAAAAAACTGTCCCCGTCACCATGTTCCCCAAATTAATACGAGTCACAGATGTGTTGCCACTAATACATAAGATGATTTATCCATCATAAAAATGTGACCAGCTTGATTTGCTTTTAGCATACTCATATAGCCCAGATTTGGTTTACTAATCACAGGTTATTATCCCTGATGCTGTACAATAACACTCACCAAATGCATTTGACCTGCTGGCCTCTTCCCAATGGCTTCTATTTATCTATGTAAATTAGACTTTCAATTATACACTTCTCAGCCTGCTTTCAAAGGGGTAGGCAATCAACCAGTGTCTGCAGATTCAAAGTCCTGAAATTCCTCAAAACCTTAGCTGGCTATTGGCTCCAGTTGCTGAGAGAGTGTGGCGGGCGGATGCATCAGTGGGGGACTGGGGGTGGCCACCAGGCCCATGGCGGGCAGAGCCAGCCCAAGCAGCCCTGCTAACCCCCTTCCTGTTCTGTCAATACATGGAGGGAAACAGATGAGAAACCCTGGAATCTCTGGCCTGACCTGCATTATGCTGGGGATTCTTTCCTCTTAAAATGTACTGTTGAATTATTCTTCTGCATGGTTATTCTCTGTCACGATTAACGGTACATGCTGCTAATATTCTTAGTTTGATTTTGCTCCTTGAATCTTAGCTTAGCTTGTGCGGTGAGCCATTCTGGCTCCCTTTTGAAGAGTGGAACGTACAGTGGTACCTTGGTTCTCAAATGCCTTGGAACTCAAACAACTTGGAACCGAAACACTACAAACCCAGAAGTAAGTGTTCCAGTTTGCAAACTATTTTCAAAAGCCAAACGTGCCCCATTTTGAGTGTTACGCTTCCAATTTGAGTGCCACACTTCCATTTTGAGTGTTACACTGAGGTATGTTTTTGCTATTTATATCATGGGTTTGTTTTGGGGGTTTTTTGCGGCTCTTTTTTTGTTTTAGTCACTGTGTGGAACACAGTTCATCCACTGACTGATTGATTGATTGATTGTGTGACTGCTGTACATTGTTTATTGCTTTCATTTTATGGATCAATGGTCTCGTTAGATAGCAAAATTCATGTTAAATTGCTGTTTTAGGGATTGTTTTTAAAAGTCTGGAACGGATTAATCCATTTTGCATTACTTTCTATGGGAAAGCGTGCCTTGGTTTTGGAACTCTTTGGTTTTGGAATGGACTTCTGGAACGGATTAAGTTTGAGAATCAAGGTACCACTGTATGATTGTGTGCCTGTGTGTGTGCATGAGTGGTCAGCGAGATGGCAGCACTTACCTGGCCTACTGCCAGCGATGTTGTTCTGGCTTATGAGGAGGGAAAGGGATGAGGTAGCAGAGACCTCATGAGAAGAGCCAGCTGCATCAGGCCAATGGCCCGTCTAGCTCAGCATCCTTTTCTCACAAGGGCCAAACAGATGCATGTGGGAAACCCACAAGTAGGACCCGAGCACAAGACCATTCCCTATTCCAGTGGTTTCTAGCAAGTGGTATTCAGAAGCATTGCTGCATACCGCTCAACTGTTTCTATGTAAGCAGGACATTCTGGAAATAGTGAAGCCATTCCTGGCTTCTGATTGGATCTCGGAATGTCCGGTTCCTTGTTCCAGCACTGGTTCCTTGGTCAACTGGCTTGTGTCAGAGTGTTGGACCAAAAAAGCATTTGTGTGTTGTTGTTTTTTGCTCCAGTGCCTCTGGCACAAAATCAGTTGGCTCACATCAGAACACCAGACCAAAAGGACGTACATCTTTTGGTCTCGCACTCTGGGCTGAGTCATCTGGAACGCTTGCTAGAGATAGGTGAGCAGCTTGGGGATGGGGGGGGGGAGAGAAAATACATTGCTGATTTTGTTATTGACTATTCGAGTCACAACTGCAAGAGAGCTGAAGCCAAATGAATATTTGAACTCCTCACCAACACCCATCATGCCGAACCGGGAAAGTGCGTCTGCATTTAATATGCAAACTCTGGAGAAGGAATATATTTATTGTTAATAGAATAGAGACCTCTAGCTATACTTGTCTGGCTTTCTGTTTTGACAAAACATTTCCTTGGGGATGCAGCAACCAGGCAAGACTGCTCCTGAATTTTTTGCAGAGTGTGTGATGATGCTTATTATTATTATTATTATTATTATTATTTTAGCCCTGAAATCCTGAAGCTGCAATTGACTTGCAGCTCATGCTGCCATTTGGATCTATGTCCTATATATCTATATATCTGTGCCGAGCGAGAGCAAAGCGCTGCAGAGCTGACATGGTGGCATTACTGCCCTTCCTTTCCTCTGGTGTAATAGCCCTCATTTTACGCTATATTAGTGTAGCTGGAGAATTATTGTTCATTGCACCACAGTCTCTGCAGATTGCTGCCTTCAATTCCCGATTTGTGCGGAATAAGCCAAGTTCTACTTCCCAAGAGGAATGGGAAGTGGAAGGAAAGGGCAAAGGGGATACTTCCTGTGGAAAAGTAGGCTGCTTGCCTAAAAAAGAAAAGAAAAACACCCTGCATACTATTAGCTCTGCAAGGCATGCGAGCAAGAAGAATAGGGGCAATGTGTTAAAGTTTACCACCACTACCAATTCACCATCCCTGGCACATTAAGGCAAATGGGGCACGGACCCGCTAATCTCTGAAAGCCTCAGAAAGTGCTCACCTGCCTCCTTTCTTACTTAAAGCTGGTCCTGGTTTGTGGAACTTCCTGCCAGCTTCCCCATCATTCGCAGAGCGCAGCAAGGAGGAGGATAGAGAGGGATCTATTTTTTTTATATATAATAATTTTTTATTGATTTTACACACAAAACTAAACAAACTACACAAACATACAAACATACAATATAACACTGTCCCTTCGTTTTCCCTCCACCCACTGGTTCACCTCTGCCACCAGTGAAACCCGTGTGCTTTGAGAATCCAAGGGGGTCCATTGTAAGTTGGGTTTAGCCTCCCCCCTCCCTCCTCCACCCTCCTCCCCCCCCCTGCCACTGAGAGGAAGAGAGCGGAGGAGCTCTGAGGATTGGCATCCCCCAGCTCTTTCATAAGTATATATTAACAAAAACAAACATGATAGGGGAGAATCTTAACTCCCCATTTCTTATTACCTTAACCTAATACTTGTGACTTCCTCGATGGTCTTCCTCTTGGTTTTCCTTAAACAAAATCTAAAGTTTATGGCGGGTTTTCTATTTCAGTTTAAAATCCTTTTCTTATAATATTGACTCAACCCTCCTCCTTTTCCATGCTGCCCTCCCACAGACCCCCTCCTGCCACGAGAGGAACCCATGGGGTACAGCATTTCCAAGGTTCCATTATATCCCCTCCTCACCCCTCTGAGCACCCCCTGCCACTGAGTATCTCAGAGTAAGGAAAGGAGAGTAGGCAGCTTTCTGCCTAAACCTAACTTAACTTACAAAAATTTACATTAACTTAAATTCTTTCCTAAGCCGTTCTTATAATTCCCTCCAGAAAGCACAACTTTTTCCATTCATATTTACACTCCATCTCTTCTCCCTAAGTCTTTTCCCCCATTTGGATCAGCATTTCTGTTAACAAGCCAAAATTTCAGAAACCGTCTCTCAGAAACTAAAAACATAGTCTTTTAACTAGATTATTCACCCCACACCCATTCTTTCCCATATCCATCTCCAGGCCCTTGTCCCCCCCTGCCCCTGTCTTTCCCATTCCTCCCTAACATCACCCCACATTTCAGTCCCTCCAGGATCTTTAAGTCCATCAATCCTCAAATTCCTTTGCTTCTCATTTTCTTGCTCTGCTTGATTTTCTTCCTTTTGAGGTCCATGCTGTGCTTCATCCCAAACATATTTTTTAAAGTCCAAGTCCTCTTTAAGGTTTTCATCTAATTGTTTCTCTTGGCATCCAGATTCAATCTCCACAGTCTCAAAAATCAAATTTTCCTCTAAATCCTGGACTTGGACTTCATCCTCATCTGCTGGTAAATTGGGATGCTGCCGTTCCTTGTAGATATCCTCCCATATTTGTAGATAGTTTAGCACAACCTCCTGGAAGGCTCGAGAGTACTTTGTTTTCATATTTCTCCTGACCGCAGACAAACAGGAGGTGGAGGACAAAGAGGTGCTGGAAAATTCCTTTCTCAGAAGGTCGACTCCATTTTGGCTGTTCTTTTCCTTTGTCTTTTAACTCAATCACAACTCCAATCTTGATTCCAATATTAAATAGTTCTACCTCATTTTCGGTCAATTTTTACTGATTTTAACAGTGCAATAAGTCCACCCGGTCTTTTGACAGCTTGACAGCTTTTGACAGCTGTCAAAGCGCTCTCCCCCTTAATAATGCTGTACCTCAAGGGGTGCCGGACTCGGGAGTTGAGAGGGTTCAAAAAGGTCTTTCTTTCTCTCGGGTCCACAATTCCAGATACCTTTTATCGTTCGGCTTAAGATTATTTAAAGCGCCTCCCAGTTTTCCATTAGGAAGAGACCGACTTCCGTTTCTTTAGAGTCTCTCCTGTTTTTCCAATTAACGAATTTAAAGTCCGTAAGCGCAATTCCACTTACTTTTTGGAAGTTTAAATTTGTTCGGAAGAATCTGCTGCTTGCCGGGTCAGGACTCGGAGCTTCACTTCTCGGAGGTAAGATTTAGCCCAAAATGGCTCCCGCGGTTCCACCCCGCCGGCTCTCGATCGCTCTATTGAGCTCTCGGGCAGCGGGGGATCCGCAAAAAACGGAGCAACCGCTGGGCTCGTGAGTCACCGGGACTCTCTACCCGGTGTTTTTACGGGGAATCCGCTCGCTCTGCGGACCTCCCCCCCCTCCGCGAAGCCAGGGACATCGGCGCGCGAGGTCCCTGCGTCCTTCTCTCCGCCGCGACAGACCGGAAGTCGGATAGAGAGGGATCTAGAATCATCTGGCTATGGCTCCCCCTACTGTTGAGCTCCCTGCAGGGGCATCTTATCCATAGGGGCTAATGGCGTGGGGCGCCAGGGCAGCAAGTTCTGGAGGGCGCCAGAGAAGAGGCGGAGGCTGGACACGGCACCGCTCGGCATCAGCTCGTCTCCCTCGCCTGCCTCTACCATGCCGTGCCGAAGCAGCGCTGCACCCAGAGCCTATGTCTGCCGTGGCCACCGCGGCACGAAGTGGCCAACTGAGCCGGGAGGCGCCGTGTCAAGCCTCCGCCTCTTCCTCGCCGGAGGAGCCGCCCTCCAGCCACTGCCTGCCTCCTCTAGCCCTGCTGGCAGTGCCATCCTCCCTAAAAAAAAAAACCCTGGGAAATGGGGGTGGCGGCGCTGGGGTGAGCTTTGCACCATGGCACCATGGCACCGGATATGCTTTTGGTAGCAACTTGACATGCAGAAATTAGCCGATTGTGAAGCCTTTCCACAGAGATAAATGCCATCGCCTGCCGCTGTCTTCGGAGCGAGCTGTTACAAAAGGCACAGGGGCAGAGCTGGTACAAAAAAAGTTGGCAACCCGACTTCTGCACTGACTCACAATATGCTCTCTGTCACACTTTATCAGCTTCTGATGCCCAAAACCTGTCCTGCAGCTAATGAAAGCTTGCAGTCCACAATCTTGCTTTTCTTACTTCATACTGAGGGGTAGTCGAAGTGCTGTAGGGTGGGCAAGGGGGAGCGAGGCAAGTATCTCATCTCCTTCCCCATTTATGGATTCCTTTGTGAAATATAATAGTCAGGGAGGGGGGAACGCTTCTGCCAGCACCTGGAAATTAAAACTGAATCATAATCTGGAACTTTAAAAAATACTGCCATTATAAGCATGTTTTTCTTCCCCAACAATGAAAAACTAAACTAAACTAAATTGCTTAATTAATTGCAATTAATATAGAATTCATATAAATAGCTTTAATCATACAATTTAAACTTATGATAATAATTGCTTCAGAACAAAACCCTTTACAAACACTAAAACAAAACCACACAGACATTAAAATTCTGTGGCAGCTGTATAAACTATCTTCGTACAAAATAAACAAAGCAAAAGTTCTCAAAACCACAAAACCAATTCAAAGATGCAAAACCTTTAAATGCCATATGACCACATGATGTTTACCAAGCTGAAGTTGTCGCCGACCACGTAGTTTAAGATTAGGATTTTGTATAAATACATATTTTCTATAATAAAAAGGGGAGGCGCTGCATTTTTATAAGATTTAGTTTATTCCATACTATGTTAAGTGCTTCTTATTTTAAGAAGCTTAATTTGAAAGCTAACCTCTTCAAAATCAAACAAAGGTACTTCAGAGAAAGCATGTTTTAGGAGGTGAGCAGGTGCTGGGGATCATGCGGGAGGAGAGGGCTGTTGCACTCTGGTATTTCATAGAACTGTAGAGTTAGAAGGGACCCTGAGGATCATTTAGTCCAACCCCCTGCAATGCAGGACTATGCAACTCTCACATACAGGAATCGAACCTGCAACCTTGTCATTATCAGCACCACGCTCTATCTGAAGCCCTTCTCATGAATAAGTATAGGATCAGAGGTTTAGGATCAGAGTTTTCCTTCTCCTAGATGGTCTATCTTCCCAACTATATATATTATGGGAAATGTGCTTTGAAATTTGGGGAGAGTTTTTTTTCCCTTTTCTTTAAAAATGCAAACTGATACAGAAACATTGTGAACTTAAGCTCAGAAAATACTGAGATACTGGCCGGTTTGCTCATCCCTTTGTGGAGGAGGGTTCAATTCCCATCACTCCTTTTGATGGAAAAAGGAAATCCTTTTTCACCTCTGCTTTGCAGGTGAACTAGGCTGAAGTAGGATTGGTTAAACAGACATGGCTGTCCCCATGTCTCACTCGGCCTGTGCAGAGAGCTAAGAGAACAAGGGCACTTATTGTTTCCTAATGGATGCTGATGAGCGCAAGCTGTGGGACTTCCTGTTTTGAATTGGTGCATCCTTTAGCTCACACCTGTGATTGTCAGGGAGTAAATCAAACCATTCTTCGCTGAGCAGCATGGAAGCTGCATTTCCCCTTCTGAGTGCTTTGTTGTTCCTGTTTCCAATTGCTGCTAACTAATGTCTAGCACTTAAATCTGTCTCAATTAAGGCTTTTTCCATTGAAGTAGAGAATGCATTTCATCTGTGCATCCATTAATCACATCCTCATTAACTTAACTATTGTCAGGAGTTTCCATCTCCCTCCCTCCCTCCTCCTCTCTCTCTCTTTCTTTCTTTCTTTGTGGGATTGGGGAGGACAGAAGTGGAATTTCTACTCCTCTGCTTGCCATCTCGTATAATGGAGGAAAGCAGCAGCAGAAATCTTTGTCAACAACTCCAGTGGAGCTTACCAGAGAAAGTCTATTATCTCTCTGCACATTTTAAAGAAGCGTTTGATGGGGACAGACGCCTAGGAAAGCTCCACTTGTGGAATAAATTGAAATGCATTTTTTAAAAATGGGTTTCTTGGTATTCTCCAGGCATTTAAACTCCACGAAATAATGTGCTCTCCCCAATTAACAGAGTGAATTCAATTTTTACAGTGGGGGAGGGGAACTGGATCCAGGCAAAGGACTGGATCCTTAATTCCTCACTGTGACCACACACTGATTTTGACAGGTGGGTGGAGTCACCCACCTATCCATCACATGTTGTTGTAAGAATGCCAGGTGACTGGTGTCACGGCCCCTGCCGACCTGTACAGCACCCCCGGACATCTCACGGTCTATGAGTACTGCATCAATGACAATTTGTACCTCAGCTGCAGCTTCCCAGACTGCTAACTGGATACCTGCTAGTTTAGTTACCACAGACAAGGATGTTGTGAATAAACAATGTTGCTTTATTTATGCGTGCTAAAGCTTGTGGTTGCTGAATGAAAATGGTGTTCAATATACTTATAATAAATGACCTATACTGTACCTTCCTAATACCTCTAGATCAGGCACCCCCAAACTGCGGCCCTCCAGATGTTTTGGCCTACAACTCCCATGATCCTTAGCTAACAGGACCACTGGTCAGGGATGATGGGAATTGTAGTCCAAAACATCTGGAGGGCCGAAGTTTGGGGATGCCTGCTCTAGATGGTTACCGGCTTATTACCGAACTAAACAATTAATTAATAAACACAACAAGTTTCACAATGAATGATTATCCTGTCTACTAACTCCCACCAATGCTCCACCTATCTCTCTCAAACCCAGCTCTCCCTATAGACTCCTAGCTCTGACTCTCATCAACTACCAAAATCAACTGACTCGAACTCGAACTGCCTAACTGCCTCCAGGGAGGGGTTTTTATACCCTGGCTGAGCCCGCCCCTGAGAGTTCTAACTAGCACAAACTTAACTCCTTACATTCTTGGTCCTGTTTCAGGGTGAATCGCCACAACTGGCAGCTGGATGGTCCCACCCACCTGTCAAAAGAGCTTGCTGAAACAACTTTTTCTTCTTCTTCTTCTAGTAGGAATGTTAAGTAAGTTGTGCTACGCTTATTTATTGAACATATGTTCTGAGTGAGGGGTTGTTTTATTTACTGTCCTGTAAACCATTTGTGGGAACTCTTAGGTCATGAACTATATTTAATTGTTTTAATTGCTATTTAATTGTTAACCTATTTCAATGGACATGTGTACTGTGCATCTTAAGTATGGATTTTTTTTTAAAAAAATGCTCAGATCAATTGGTTTCACCGTGTATTTTAAACATGTGTGGATATAATTTTAAGATTGGTATACTTGTAAGCCACTTAGAAGCCATTTTTTTGCCAAATAAAATGTATGTAACTCTAATGATAACAATACACATTTTCTTATTGTTGCTATATTTTTATATTGTGCTGTTTTCTGGACAAGGACTCAGTGTGGCTTGCACAAATTAAAACAAGACAGATAAAAATATAAGCAATGAAAAATAATTAAACTGTAATAGAATTCAAATAATATAAAAACAAACCTTTTAAAATACAGATAATAAAAACTATTTTAAAAAACACAGCACAGCACTTTTAAAAGTTCTTTGCTTTAAAACTCGTCAGTTCCCAAAGCCCTCCATTGAGAACAATATCCTCCCCTGAATATTAAAGGGAAATGTAAAGTTTATTACTACCCTATCCTCCACTGTGACCAATCACGTTTGTTCTTCTTCAGGCTCATGCAGTGGAGAAAAAATCCGCCCCTCATGGGAACAGGCTGGGCCAACACACCTCATCAACAAAGAAGTGGGTTTCTCTCTCACACTCACTAATTTCCCACGTATCTGGTGCTATAACTGCTTGCATCTCCAAGCTATGAGGATTTGGAGACACCAGGGATTTGAACCTGGACCTTCCTTCGGAAAAGCAGATATTCTACCACTGAACAGAAGCCGGGGCCCAAACATATCAGAAACTGGAGCAGATCAGTTTTACTTAGGATCCAATCTCTCTCTCCTTTATCGCCAAAAGGAGTGGATAGCCCCAGAGTGCCTGGGGCAACCCAGTCAGATGGGTGGCATACAAATAATAAAATATTATTACTATTAATATTATTTTTTCCACGCTAAAGCCTAGACCTGCTGAGGCACCCATGAAGGATTCCAGTAGTCCTCCTTCTGTACAGCTGTATTTACTATTTTCAGCTGTCTTGAACCCTTTGTCTGACTTTTCCTGGGGCTCCAAAGACTCTTTCATTTATCCCACAATTATTTAGAAGTCTGCCCAGGAGTCATGCCACAAGCCGCATTTGACTGTGTGAACAAACTGCTTAGAAAAGAGAAAATCCCAATATTGGGTGGATCAGTGTACATGACATGGCGGAGCACTAATTAATTTGTCTCCACATTGCCGGTGACAACCTTCTTTTGTTCCCTCACGGAAGGCCTTTTGTTGTATAGATTGAACCACAGGGGGATTAGCAAAGTAAATACAATTACACTGAGCTACTTCCTGCTGATAAAGAACAGAAGTCAGATCAAACACAGTGTAGACAATTAGCAACAAACAATTCAGAAAAGTAGATGTGCTCCATAGTGAGGAGAAAGGTGTTTTCTCTGCCTCTTGTGGCTTACCATCAACATCACACCCTGAAGACCACTTGGGAGACCCTGCTTCAGTAGAAAGAAAGGTTAGATCTGTTCAAATATATTTATTCAAATAGAACAACATAAAAGAGCTGCATATCAACAAATAAGCATAATTAGTCAAAGCAAAATATAGTCTGGGAAGCAAAGTTGCTTGAGGCAGGAAGTATTAGGTCCCTCCCCACTTTTATTGGCACCACCTATAACCCCACAGCAAAGGACTAAAAGAGTAAATTTCTCCTTGCTATGAGAACCTTCAGTATGTGAACCTGACAGAAAGCTGTATGTGAAAACCTGGATCAGTAATGGACAAAGAAATGTTGTGTCTACTGGCAATGACATGCAAAACAAGAGCAGAAGTGAAGGGATTTTGGGAAAGGTTTCTATATTGAAATTAAGAGGTTGGAGGTGCCTTTTCCCAAAACTCCAGATGTTCCTCTTATGTAAAGATAAAACCTACAAATGTTTTGGAGAGGAGGTTTCATGACCGTGTAACAACATCAGCCAGAATTCTACACATGCAGGATGGAAAGAGGAAAATAATTTAGAAGAATTGAAGGGGGGAAAGTGAGGGCTAGGAAGAGGTCGCAGCCTAGGCTAGCCAGTTCCAAGGTTGAAATCCTGGGAACAGAGGAGGAGAGCCAAGGGTGGCATGTATTGTGTGGCTTTTGGGGGCTATGATGAACTTGTGTTGTGAAGGTATGTGCTTTAGTTATGTGAATAATGATATCCAAACTATAAACTCCAAAGCATATATAACACTATAATGTCTGTCACCCCAGGTTCGCCCTCATTCTCAAATACCATTTCTTCACTAGGAAATAATGGCTACAAGGTAGCTCTTGACACAATGCTCTAGGATACAAAATACCCACGTGGAAAATCACTTCATGAAGGATTGTTCCTGTTATTATTTTTAAAGACACAATTGTTGTACTACTTTATTCATGGATTTATAATCCTTTCGACCGTCTGTAATGACTTCCTTGCAGGGTAACAGCAAAGTGTTGAACTGGGAGGTTGAGAAGGATCTGAAAGCCATTTAACCCCACCGCATGAAGACAACTGTGTCATTTTACCCAGACATTCTTAATAGAATAACAGAAGGTCAGGGACAATGCTACCTCTCAAGTGATGTTAGAATGTTCTTGCTGGGAATGCTTGACGGTTTCAGTTTCTACGAATCCCTGTGCAAACTTGACCTGAAGAGCATCTCATCAACTGACCTGCAGATCAGAATGTTAATTTCCATTTAATTTTGTACTTCTTCAAATGTTGTGAAATGCTTCTCATCTCCAAAGGAAATGTACCAAAATGCATTGAAAACACATCCTTTGAGATTAAATCCATGCTTATCCATTTTATTAATTAATTAACCATTATAGTCCACCCATCATCTGATACCATGTACCAGGGTAGAGCGCAACAAATAAATCATACAATCCACAATGGCCAAACCATTTAAAAAAAACCAAAACAAGTCCATATCAATCAAGAGGAGGTGCTAAAACCTGAGAGCAGGCTAAACTGACAACAATTAGCTAAAATGGTCAAAATGTCTGAATGAACATAGAGAGCTTAATCAAGCTTCATGGTGGCACATGACCTGGGTAGTATGCAGATGGGGACTTGGATGAGGACAAGGTTCAGAATAATAGAATAATAGAATTGTACTTTGAAGGGTCCCCATGGTTGGACCAGTCCAACCCACTGCAAGGTACTTCAGGGGAAGAGCACTAGGACATGAGGCCCTCCCAGCCAGAGAACAAAATCTTGCTTAGGTATATGCAGATCTGCCACTTTGCTTTTCTCTCGGCTTGTTTTTCTACTCTTGAGTTCTGTGCTCCACATTTCCACATCCATTTTCATTTTTAAAACAATCATCATGTAAATTTACCTGCAAATTTCTCCTAATATACACATTTCTAAACATAATTTTGCCTAAGAGTCACATGTCTGCAAAACAATTTCCCCTAATACAATGCATTTTTGTATGCAGTTTTCACTAATATATCCATATTGACACACATTTACCTGAGTGTGTGTATTTTTGTATACATTACTTGTCTTGAGAATGGAACTGCAAAATTCGGAGAAGTACAAATTACAAATTTCAAAGGAGAGGTGTGTCTGAGTCCTTACATTGTTTCAGAAACGGAGAATTAGGTATGTTTGCCGTTATAAGCAAATTTGAATCAAATTTCTCCCCATCCCTCATCCTTCTACCATCTTCTGACCCAGAAGATGAGCTCCACACATTATTTCTCTCTCCCCAGCCCTGCTGAAGGCACAGGCTACAAAATACTTTTCAGTGACTTTTCATTTTACACTGAATTCCATTTGTTTTTCTTGCTTTTGTTCTCCATTCATCCATTTTGAAGAGATCTTTGTGGGTTTCTTCACAGTCTGCTTGGGATTTCACCATCTTGAATAATTTGATGCCATCTGACACATGCAAACTTGCATATTTCACTCCACTTTCTTATAATGCATCAAATTAATGCAGAATCCAGTTCATTTAAAATAAAATGAATTGCATGAGTCCCAGGATGAACCCTTGACTAGATTTCATTCATTCTGTCAGTTCATTCTTACCCCCTGATTCCTCTTCCTTAATTAACTGGTTTCCAATCCATATGAGGACTCTTCCCTAGTCCCATAGCTGCTAAATTATCTCTGGATCCATTTCTGGCACACACTGACAGAAACATCCTGGAAGCCCAAGTCTATAATGTCTCAAAGAATTGGTGAGAAAAGCTTTTCCTTTGCCAAAGCCGTACCAATCCTTCCTCAGTATTACGGGTATATATAATATTGAACTTAGGCAATCAAGTGCCTATCATTTTGGAAGTGAAATGGCAGATTTCTGCTTACTTAGGGGACACCAAATGTATTCAGAAGCATCTAAGTTAGTAATAAAAAGCAAATAGAATAAGATTTAACCACTCCCCACCTCCACTTCCCACTCCAAAAAATAGCCTAGTAAGTCATTATGAGGTCCCAGAATTCACAGAATGTTGATGACAGTTCAACCTATAGAGAGGGGAGGAAGTAAGTCTAAAATCACCAGAGGCCATGAGTACTGTAGCCCCCTTGATTTGTTACAAGTGTGAAGGGGGCATCACTACTGAGGAACATGACCATGTTGTTGTTGTTGCTTGTGTGCAATTTTGATGATATGCAAAATAATGGAGTGACTTACAGCTAGGAAAATAAATAATTCTTCTAGGTGATTGATAGCTTCCTTGTAAAGACTATACAATGCCCAGACACTTTATATTCAAAAAAACTTTAGTTTCATAAACATATACTGTAACTGAGAAGAATACATTTACAATCTCATGCTTATTCAAACTAGGATACGTTCTCACTTGAATTGTATATTGAAGTCTTCTTACATAGATGTAGAAACAAAACTGTGTTGAGACTTGCATTGTAGTTTTACCTCACTCAAGCCTTTCAGTTTATTATGAATTTATTTTATTTTATTTTTTACTTTGACCTCAGCAGTATTCTCTCTGTTCCATGTAGAGAGCTCCTGCACGGGTTTCTCCCCTTTAATGATTGGGGAATCTTGCTCTGTCTGTTTGACTTCAGAAAGATCACACTGACACAACACTGTCCTCAGGGGTATCCCAAGAAACATCTCTCAGCAGCCATTCTCCCTCACATGCAGAGAGAGAACCAGAAAGCAGTTACAAAAACAACAATTACTGGAATAACAGTCACAACAGAATGGAATGCTTCTTATATGACTCACAGTCAGCCAATCACATGGGAGCTGCTGCCAAAGGAAAAACTCCATGTTAAAAGTACACAGTAATTTAACAGTGGCACTGTGGGTTAAACCACGGAGCCTAGAGCTTGCCGATCAGAAGGTTGGCGGTTTGAATCCCTGCGACGGGGTGAGCTCCCGTTGCTCGGTCCCAGCTCCTGCCAACCTAGCAGTTCGAAAGCACCTCAAAGTGCAAGTAGATAAATAGGTACCACTACAGCGGGAAGGTAAACAGCGTTTCCATGTGCTGCTCTGGTTCGCCAGAAGCGGCTTTGTCATGCTGGCCACATGACCTGGAAGCTGTACGCCGGCTCCCTCGGCCAATAATGCGAGATGAGCACCGCAACCCCAGAGTCGGTCACGACTGGACCTAATGGTCAGGGGTCCCTTTACCCTTTACCTATGCTTTGTAGTAGAAATTTCTCCCATATCCAGAGTACATGTACTCAGTGCCCTCTCCAAATCTGCACCAGAGTTCAGTGTTCACACATTACAGTGAACTCAGGTACAAGCTGTCTCTACACATGTAGAAGAGCTCACGTGAAAGAGTGTGAAGTGGTTCATTTGCATCGTGCACACAAATACACAGCCTACATACTCACTAAACATTGCATGTATGTTACTGTACATGTGTACAACTCAACTATTGTGTACACAGATACGCATACTGTATGTTGTTAAATGTAATGGGTGAACACTTCTTATATACGTTTTCAATGGTGGTTTAAATCTCCATAAGGCGGGACAATTACCAATCAAGACATTGCCTCCATTTTAGCCCCTCCCAGGAGAATGTATTCTGTGCATTGATTGGGGCAGAAGATGAAATATTGATCCACTAGTTTTCTGTTGGTAAAAGTCAAAGACAATATAAATGTCCCATCATGTGGTGTTGATTGACAGAGACATAAACCAATTGGAATTTTCTTTTCTTTTTTTATCTTCCCGGTGGGGCATTTTTATCCAGTGGAATTTCATGCATCTGAAAATACAATTCTATACAGCAAGAGTTTTGCAAAAGTGGAATGTTTACAGTATATTTCCCCTGGTTCCACAATGATTTGCTATTGCCTTAATATAAATGGGAGAATGTAGCATTTGATAGATGGCTGAATAGATGACACAGCTTGATAGATCCTTGTTGGCCAGCTTCTTGGAAAGTTTAAATTTGATAAAACTTCCTTCAAACTCTTTCTGGCCCTGCAAGAGCCCAAAAGGATGATATTCACAAGTACAATTGGATTCCAGCTGGTAACAAAAGAACCAAATCAGAATTGAAGGCTGATAGGAGGTTGTCATCTTCTTGAACTGTTGCAGCTTCAGAACTTTAAAGAGCTGCAAAGGAAAGGCAGGCTGGGAAAGGGAAGTGCTTGAACTGCACCACAGTTATGACAAAATGATCAAAACAAGCAAATGGTGGCCATATTCATTTTTAAGTATCGGTAATGCTAAGTATCTAAACATCTCTCCATGAGCTTGACTATGTAACACAAATGAGAACATGGAACAAGAGAAGCACAGAGAATCTTGGTTCATCTTCAGACAATAGCATTTGTCTCAGGTAGGGAGCGGAAAATGATTCAATTCAGTTGTCATGTAAAGGTACTCTATCAAATTTGCAGAATGAGAACTGCTAACACAGCCACCATTTGATGTTCGAACATCTCCAATGCAGATCTCCAACCACTGTTTTACAAAAATGCATATATTAGAGGACACTGTGCATAAAAATGATTATTATTATTATTATTTTGCAAAAATGTAAGAAGAAAAAAACATTTGGTAAGGAGAAATTGCTTGCAAAATGTGTTCATTACTGCAGTTCAAAACTGCAAACAAAAAAGTCTTTATTAGGAGAAAGTGCTGGAAAATTTTCATGAGGGTCTAAAAAAAGAATTTGGGAACTGTTGCAGTAATGTGGCAAACTGAATTTAAGATTGGAAAAATGAGAAACTCGGAGAACTGAAATTAACACATCCTTCCATTCCCTAGTCTTAAGTGAAGGCTGCTGAGCACCACGCAAATGGAAATCCCATCTATGTCCAGTCATTCATCTCTGTAATAAGATCATAATAAGATCTCTACTGGATCAGACCAAAAGCCTACCTAGTCCAGGTTCCTTTTTTCCACAACGGGAAAGACTCTCAGACAGTGGAACAGACTCCCTTGGGAGGTTGTAGACTTTCCTTTATTGGAAGTAGAGGTTGGTTGGTCACATGTCATGGATGCTTTAGATGAGATTCCTGCATTGCAGGGGGTTGGACTGGATGACTCTTGGGATCCCTTCCTACTCTACAATTCTTGTGATAACTCAATTTTCCATTCATTCCGAAATGAAATGTTGAGCCCTGCTAGTTTCCAAGGGGGTCTGATCTTAGGCAGACCTTGCTTCCTGGATACAGAAGTTCTCTTGGACTGTCTGACATGGGACCTCAAATCTCAAATAAAAAATCTCAATAAGATCCCAACTAAATTATCTTTCTCCCTCACCCTCATTTCAGCCACACGTTGCTGCTGTATTCATTGTTTGCCACCGGTTCCAATGCTATGGATATGCAAACTAGCAATGCTCATAATAAATCATAATAGGGGGATATTGCTTTTTTTTCTTCCCTTTTTTACAGAAATAAAAAAAAAGTACTCAAACCCATTATAGTTCATTTCCCTCAGGAGTGAATCAGGAACATGGCAGGATGCCAAAAGAACTGAATATATATTGCCTTTTTCACAGAAAAAAAACCCTGAAATAAGAGTAATCATGCTTTGTGATGTAGAAACTCCCTAATACAGAACTCGCAGTAGCATACATTGAGATATTTATGGCCACAGAGTTATTATGATGAGTATGGATGCTGCTGTCCTGCTTTGCGGCTGCTGGCGAAATATTAATAGTTAGAAAACTTGTCTCATCTTTGTCTACGACTATAATTTGTGAGCTACAATATTTCCACAAATGAGAGAAACAGCAGGACGATTGTGCTCCAAATACTTCTTTTTAAAAGAAAGGCATTTCGTGTGCAGTGTCAGCTGTAAGGAGCTGGCAAAGTTCAGCTCAAATTAGCAAAAGTGCAAATTAGGAGAGCACAGTGCTTAACCGTACAATTGTAATGAGTGCCCTGACCCAAGACCTTGCAAGGTGCAATGCAATTATGGGTGCAGCCCATTGGGACTGATAGGGCAGAAGGCAGGGAGGTCAAAAGTAGGTGGAGCCAGAGCTAATGACATGAAGAGCCACCTAATTCTAGGTGGTTGAATTATTATGGGAGAAAAGTTTTTATCCCTCTCTCATAACACTAGGACTTGGGGACAGCCAATGATATTGGATGCTGAAAAAATCAGGGCAGACAATAGAAAGCCCTTCTTCATAAACTGTCTAAATGATGGAAGTTGCTCCCACAAGAAGTAGTGATGGTCCCCAACTTTGATAGCTTTTAATGCTCTTCATAGGAACGCAGGTGGCACTGTGGTCTAAACCATAGAGCCTAGGGCTTGCCGATCGGAAGGTCGGCAGTTCAAATCCCCACGACAGGGTGAGCTCCCGTTGTTCAGTCCCAGCTCCTGCCCACCTAGCAGTTCAAAAGCACATTAAGTGCAAGTAGATAAATAGGTACCACTCCAGCGGGAAGGTAAACGGCATTTCTGTGCACTGCTCTGGTTCGCCAGAAGTGGCTTAGTCATACTGGCCACATGACCCGGAAGCTGCCTGCGGACAAACACCGGCTCCCTCGGCCTATAGAGCAAGATGAACGCACAACCCCAGAGTCATCCGCGACTGGACCTAACGGTCAGGGGTACCTTTACCTTTACCTTACCTTTTAGTGCTCTTCATGCTCGGGGTAGCTCAGTCAGCAGAGCTTGAGAGTCATTGCTATAGCTGCCTTGCCAATATGCTTGTCGGGTCAATGAAAAGGTTGCTGGTTGTGGAGCCCAAGTATGCAGTTAATCTCCTCAATAACATCCCAGACCTGAGGTGCCACTACCTGTTCCAGTATGTTGCCCAAAAATGGGATATTGGAGACTGGCCAATAATTATCCAATACAGTAGGATTAAGGGAGGCTTTTTCAATAGAGGTCTTTAAGCATGTCTCCTTTAAGTATGCAGGAACCCTTCCTTGTTGTAAGGAGGTATTGATCACTCCCTTCACCCACCCACCAAGTCCCACACTGGTCTGTTTGATGAGCCAGGAAGGGCAAGGATCTAGCACACATGTAGCTCTCACATCTCCAAGGATCTTGTCCACATCTTTGGGTACAAATTGAAAAGTATCCATTAAAACTGGACAAGCAGAGGCCAAATTGACATCTACCAGACCTGTATCAACGGAATTTCCAAGTTCTAATGGAGCAGAGTGATTTTGTCAGTGAAGTGCTGAGCAAATTGTTCACAGTGGGTTGCTGAGTGGTCTAAATTCTCCTCAAGTGGGCCAGAGTGCAAAAGACCCCTGACCACTCTAGACATCTCCACCAAATGGCTCCTCTCTGATACAATGGAGGCAGAGAGAGAGAGAAATTCTGGTTGCCTGCATTCCCACACAGTATGTCTTCAAAGAGGCTCTATCCTGTGTCCAGTTGGACTCATCCTGAGTTTTCACAGCCATGAGCTGCACTATAAAAATCTTGGATCCAGCACTTCATATCCCCATGGTGGATCTGAGGTAGTGAACATACATGTTTGGACAAGGAATGGATGTACTAGGTATACCATTGCATTACAGCTCACAATAATGTTTTCATACTACACCTCTCTGTAAAATAAAATAAACCACAGATCCAGTCCCACCAAACTCCACAACAATTCGGCACATCATAAACCAGCCTTCCTCAACTTGGTGCCCCTCAGGTGCTTCAGACTACAACTCTCATCAGCCCCAACTAGGGCAACCAATGAGCAAGAGGGACAGGAATAGTAGTCCAAACCTTAAGTTGAATAAGATAGACCTTGGTTACATCCAGGAAGGTAATTCTTAACAATCTATGAAAAGAGTGTAAACGATAGACTTGCATGTGATGAAAGACATAATATGCAAATCGGCACAGCCCTTAGCTTCACAAGGGTCGGGAACCCCTGCTGTTGATTAAGAACATTCCTTGATGGAGCTATAAATATGGAACATTATCCTGATTAATTTGCCAGCGTGCTATTGCAGAACTGTGTTCAAGAGTATCTCAGTACCCTTGATTGACATTGTGTGAGAAATAAGGAATAGGTAAAGGTAAAGGGACCCCTGACCATTAGGTCCAGCCGTGACCGACTCTGGGGTTGCGCGCTCATCTCGCATTATTGGCCGAGGGAGCCGGCGTACAGCTTCCAGGTCATGTGGCCAGCATGACAAAGCTGCTTCTGGCAAACCAGAGCAGCACATGGAAACGCTGTTTACCTTCCCGCTGTAGCGGTTCCTATTTATCTACTTGCATTTTGACGTGCTTTTGAACTGCTAGGTTGGCAGGAGCTGGGACCAAGCAATGGGAGCTCACCCCGTCACAGGGATTCGAACCACCGACCTTCTGATCAGCAAGCCCTAGGCTCAGTGGTTTAACCACAGCGCCACCTCAGTACCCTTGATTGACATTGTGTGAGAAATAAAGAATACCACACACAAATCTTAAGAGCTTATAAATGGCAGCCATCCTAGTCATTGGAATGGCCCTCTTAGTTGATGGACCTATGTGATCAGTGGTGGTTAAGCTTTTTCACAAGCATGTCTCTATTTGAGTCCTAAGTATTAATAAAATCTGTGGTTCTTCGGATGTTGATGACTCCAACTCCCATCAGCCTATGTCAGCATAGCCAATGGTGGGAATGGTTGGAGTAGCAGTCAATATCTGAAGGGCCACAGGTACTCTATCTGTGACTTCAGGCTTAAATCCCCTGGTGAAAGAGAACACACTGCCTCCTTAGGCAATCTGTCCCCTTTGGCCAATTGCTCTTATCATTAGGAAATTTCTCTTAAATGTTAGCTGAAATCCACTAAACTGCAATTTCCACTCCTTCATTTTTAGACCTGCTGGGTGGGTGAAGGGAGTGGTCAATGCCTACCTTACAACAAGGCAGGGTTCAACAAGTTACTGTCTTCTACAGAGCAGCCCTTCAGATATATGAAGACCACTACCATGCCTCCCCTTTATCTTCAATTCTCAAGGCTAAAAAGAGGCAGCTCTTTCAGTCATCCAAGCATCCAAGTTGCTTGGTTTCACCTGATTGCCCTTTCCTGCACACATGCCAGTTTACTAATGCCCTTCTTAAAACATGGCACCCAGAAAATGGAATCCAGAAAATACATTGACACAGTGGACTCCAGATGTGGCCCGATGAACACAGAAGAACAGAGTGGAAGTATAATTCACAGGATCTGGACACTATGCTTCACTAAAGGCAACATTTTTTGCAGCTGCATCACATTGCAGACTCGTATTCAGCTTGCAATCCACTAAGACACCTTTCCTCAAAGGTTCTTGGTGTAGTGCTCATGGCCCTATACAAACTTCCCCTCTTATCTCCACAATGGAGAAAGGCTGTAGCTCAGTGTGAGCACCTGCTTTGCTGGTTCAATCCCTGGCAACTCCAGGAAAGTCTGAGAGAGATGCTTGTGTGAAAGCCCAGAGAGCCACTGCCAGTCAGTGTAGACAATACTGAGCTAGATAGTCCAATGGTCTGATGTGGGATAAGGCAGCTTCCTTCATTCCTTTGTCCTATGCCTCTAATGACATACCCTCCAACTTCTTCTCACCTAAATCTTAGGCACCCCCACCCACCATGCCACCCCACCCTCCCCTGCCTTCACTTCAATGGCTGGGCTTTCTCTCCACCTCCTTTTCCACCACTGCCACAATGAGACCGCTGCTGCCGCCTCCATGATGAGGCTGCTACCACAATCTCCACAAGGCCTCTGCCGAGGCTCACGAAGGCTGCTGTCGTACTTCCGGAAGCCATTGTTGCACCAGAAGTGCACTTCCAGAAGTGCAGCCCGGCTTTCTGAAGCACTGCAGCGGCCGCAGCGGGCCTCTGGGCCTCAGCAGAGGCCTTGCAGGACAGTGGCAGCAGAAACGGAACATCATGGACTGACATAAGAAGCTGGGGCAGCTTCTGTCAATCCATGATGTCCCGGCCAAATCGGTGCAATTGGCGGATGTGCAATGACTCTATTAGTCAGTTAGTTAGACTGAGAGCATGTTACTGGCTGGGCAGAGTTATTTGAACCCGTGCTCCCACCACCATAGCTGCCAAGTTATCCCTTTTTTAAGGGAAATTCCATTATGCTGAATAGGCTTCCTCGCGAGAAAAGGGAAAACTTGGCAGCTATGCCCACCACAGGATGCTATTGTGTACTTTGCTGCATATTTAACAAAATGTACACATTCTAGGACATCTGAGTTGATGGTGGTGGAGGGTGTCTGATGTATATAGCCAGTTTTTGCTTATCAATAGATGGTTTCAAGTTACTCCTCCAAAGAGCCTCATTTAATATTGCAGGCTTGTAGGGTTCTCTCTTTTTTGTATCTTCTTTCACTACACAAGATGTTTAATATGAAACACCAGCCTTCCAGGGTAATTTTGCCAGCAGATAGATAAACCCATAGAAAAGTCGTTCATTGTCTGAGTTATACATAAGCATTAGACACCTAATAACTCCAAATCAGCATTTCCCCCTTAGGTTAATGAATATATATCTTTTAGTAGAATGGGCTGAATACAGTCGTCGAAAGCTGCGTGGCTGGAATGCCTGGCGTGTTGTGTGCCGCTGCAAGCGATCTGATAAAAGAGCCTGGTTCGACTTCTCTCTTGCATCTGCCATGGTTATTATATTATTGTGCAAAACAGATGAATCCAAAATGTTTTTTAATAGCTTCACGTAGGGCTCGTCTGCACCGCGGCCCACCTCAGTGGAAAAAAGCCTAGGTGTTGCTGCTTTGTACAGCTTGCATCGCCTCTGTCTGTCTCTCCCCCTCTTTACCTTTTTCACGGCATCCTTAATGGAAACAACCTCTGTGCAGCCCAGGAATGGTTTCTGTTCCACAGATACCTGTAGTGCTGACAGAAGTTAGTTCTAAAACTAACATTTCCTGATATAAGAAGTTGTGCACATTTCCCCAGGTTTGAAACCATCCCACCTAAACATGCTAAGATCCAGATTTCAAAGAGGCCTCTGTGACAGGACTTGGGGATGGTTATTGCAAAAGAGAAGCCCAACCATTCACAACCTTTCCTGTTCTAGTCAGACTTTTCTGTTCATTCATACAATATACCAAAGAACACACACAGATTTCTGTTGGATCAGACCAAAGACTCATCTAGTCTACACTGGACAACCAGATGCATGTGGGAAACCCATAGACAACTCATGGGGAATAGCCCTCTTCTGCAGCTGTTCTCCAGAGCTGTTCTCCAGCTGTTCTCCTGATCCTGGAAGTACCATATAGGAATTGTTTAGTAGCCATCAATAGTACTATGCTCCTCAAGTGTTAGACTTAATAATCCCATCTCTCAGTTTACAACTCCCACTGAGCCTCTTGGGCTTGCTGATCAGAAGGTTGGCGATTCGGATCTCCGCAACAGAGTGAGCTCCCATTGCTCTGTCCCAGCTCATGCCAATCTAGCAGTTTGAGAGCACGCCAGTGCAAGTAGATAAATAGGTACTGCTGTGGCAGGAAGGTAAACAGTGTTTCCATGTGCTCTGGTTTCTGTCACGGTGTTCCATTGCACCAGAAGCGGTTTAGTCATGCTGGCCACATGACCTGGAAAGCTGTTTATGTACAAACACCTGCTCCCTTGGCCTGAAAGTGAGACGAGTGCTGCAACCCCATAGTCGCCTTTGACTGGACTTAACCATCCAGGGGTCCTTTACTTTTACCTTTACCTTGCTCCTCAAGAGTTAGACTTAAGAATCCCATCTCTCAGTTTACAACTCTCATTTATTATAATGAAAACATCAGGCTGCCAGCTCCTGGGGGCCGGGCCCTTTTGGCCTCCCCGAATAATGCAAAGCAAATGGAACTCACAATTAAAATGTCTCCACATAGGGGAGAGAGAGAGAGAGAGAGAGAGAGAGAGGACTTATGGGAAATAATCATGCATTGAGTCTCATCTCAACGAGTTTCCAGGGGATCTCTTTTCAATGCTACCCAAGTGCCTCTAGACTCCAGCTACAACAAACACCACTACTGAATGAGCTCCAAAGCTCCAGAGTTGCAGCATACTTAGCAGCACAACATTCCCAACACTTCACATAAGAAGCTCCTTATACAGAGTCATACCAGTGGTCTGTCTAGCTCAGTAAATCATCTGCAATGACTGGCAGTGGCTCTCTAGGGATTCGGGCAGGGCTCTCTCCTAGTCCTACCTAGAGATGCTGGGTGGTCGAATCTGGGGCCTTCCGCATGCAAAGCTCTCCTGGCTCAGCTGGCTTCTCGCCATTGCTGCCAACCTGCCCTTCTGCCCACGAGCAATGTCCTTGCCAGAGGGGCCCAGCAGAAAGATCTGAAATGGGGTGTTCAAAGAGCAAGGAAGGGGAAGGACTGAACTGGCCTGGGATGAATCCTGGCCTGGTCTCACAGTCAAAGGGTGATGGCATCAGGCCCAATCTAGGCTCACTCAGTGTGCCAGCTTGGAGCTTGGTCTGCAGAGATAAAATATTAATCTCATTTATTTATATACTGCTTGAATGTAAAAAAATGCATACAAAACATTTAACAAAAATACAAAACAATAAAACTGATTTAAAAATCACAGCCATATCTAAATCACAATCATGGGAGAGGAAATTTGACTTCTTTTGCTGCAGGAAGGAACATGGCTTGAGCTCAGATGGGCTTGATCGCTAACGGGGCTTTGAAAACCCTATCTAAAATGTATAAAATCTTATTAGAGTGGTCGGTAAAGGGTGAGGAGGTGAAGGCAGTTATGGTGAAGTGGGCAATGGACCTAGGATGCAATATACAGCTGTCAGAATGGGCAAATTTATGGAAGGAAGACCTTAAGTTCACAGCCTGTTATACAATTAAGGAAAACTATATGAAGGTTTTCTATAGATGGTATCTAACACCAAGCAGACTTGTCTTAATGTATTAAAAAAAACCTCAGATAAATGCCGGAAATGCAATGAAGTGGTAGGTACGTTTGGTGGACGTGCAGAAAGATGAGGGAGTTTGGGGATCTAATTTATAATGAATTAAAAAGGATGTTTAAAATCTCATTCCCAAAAAACCCAGAAGCATTCCTATTGAGGATTGTGGGAAATGAGACTCCAAAAGATTTAAAGAAAGTATTGATGTACGCCACCATGGCAGCAAGAGTTGTGGTTGCACAGAACTGAAAAAGGGAATGTTTACTGACTAAAAAAGATTGGTTGACCAAATTAATGGAGGACACAGAGATGGCCAAAATCAAACAAAACAAAAATTTTAAAAAAGATTGGAACATATTCAAACAATATTTGAAAGACTATCATGGGGAAAATGAAATTTTGACTGGTTTAGATTAGAATAACTTCTGTAAGAAAAAATACTAAAATATAGTGGAAAAACAGGAAAATAAACTCATATACGTGTTAAGAGAGGCATTCAAATAAGTAAAACTGAGGACCCAAGTAAGAAGGGAAGGGAAGTCAAGTATAAAAGGAATACAAATGAATTAAGCGATTAAGCACAATTTTTTTTCTTTATTATTATTTAGAAATACATTTTCAGCCATAGGAGAACTGAGATGTTATAATGTGATTCTATGAATGTAAATTAAAAGAAACCAATAAAGATGATTTTCAAAAACAAAACAAAACCCAACCATACTTTAAAATATACAAACATAAAAATACTGGTACTAAAACAGATTAAAATTGCCTTAACATTCTAAGCATCTGGGTGGGTTTGTCTAAACAAGAATGTTTTTAGCAGCCGCTGAAAAGAGTACAGTGAAGGCTCCTGCTGAATCTCAATAGGCAGGGAGTTCCAAAGTGCAGGTGCTGTGACACTGTGCTGTGACACTCGGTGGTGGCGCCCGCCCTGTGGAACGCCCTCCCAACAGATGTCAAAGAGGAAAACAACTACCAGACTATTAGAAGACATCTGAAGGCAGCCCTGTTCAGGGAGGCTTTTAATGTTTCATAGATTACTGTGTTTTATTTTTCTGTTGGAAGCCGCCCAGAGTGGCTGGGGAAACCCAGCCAGAAGGGCGCGGGGAATAAATAAATTATTATTATTATTATTATTATTATTATTATTATTATTATTATTTGAGAAGGGCAAAGCTATCTCAAACATCACAATACCATAGTATCATCCAGAAGGTTTGGACCCTCATTTGAGAACATACGAAGAGCCTGCTGCATGAGGACAATACCCCATCTAGTCCAGCATCCTGTTCTCACAGATGCCTGTGGGTAACCCACAAGCAGAAGCTGAGCACAAGAGCACTCTCCCTTTCTGTGGCTTTCAGAAACTAGTACAGTGGTACCTCTACTTACGAATTTAATGCGTTCCGAACGCACATTTGTAAGTCGAAAAAAATTGTAAGTCGAATCCCATAGGAATGCATTGGGAGAAAAAATTCGTAAGTAGAAGCAACCCTATCTAAAAATTCGTAAGTAGAAAAAATCCTGGGTGGGGTATAAATAATATATTATTATTATTATTTTCTTGCAAATGTGGAACTTCGATTATGTGGCACGAGCCAATTCCTCCAATCAAAGTGGTCGAGTGGGCAAATCTGGGTTAAGCAATCTCATAGGTAAACTCATCCCAAGTTGCTTAGGGCTTTTTTTTTTTATAAGAGATGTGGCTTGAATCTAAATCATGTCTGCCAGTGGACAACTTCAAAAGGAGCTTGCTGTCAGCCCCAACCAGCTGATTGGCACTGACAGCAACCCTCTTTGAGGTTGCCTCCCATTGCCATTAAGACGTAGGTTGATTCTCAGGTGTGCAGTCCCATCCAGTGGTCGAAAATGGTCCATGGAGGGTTGAGCAGTTCTTTATCTGGTCTTCAGGTCTTCATTATGTAAATTCTTTGGCTGTTCTGCCACCACACAAAGGCACAAGGTGACTATGGACTTATTTCACATTCCAAACTCCATTGCACATCATTTACAGAGCTCGTGGTGGCCAGTGTTGGAATGCTAGCTAGTCTTGGTGCTCCCAGTACATATCTGAGCGCAATTCAAAGGGTTGGTACTGACCTTTAAAGCCCTAAACGGCCTCGGCCCAATATACCTGAAGGATCATCTCCACCCCCATTGTTCAGCCCAGACATTGAGGTCCAGCTCTGAGGGCCTTCTGGTAGTTCCCTCACTGCAAGAAGTGAGATGTCAGGGAGATAAAGAACTAGACAACTTTTAGAAGACATCTGAAGACAGTCCTGTGTTGGGAGGTTTTTAATGTTTTGATGCCTTATTATGTTTTTGTATGTGTTGGAAGCTGCCCACAGTGGCTGAGGTAACCCGGCCAGATGGGTGAGGTATTATTATTATTATTATTATTATTATTATTATTATTATTAGCCATAATATGGACTGATGGAATGAACTAGGTAAAACACAAAAGGAACAGCTCCAGGAATCAAAGTTTTGGTAAATGTAATGATGATGATGAAGAGAAGAAAGAATAGGTGCTTAATTCGATGGTTATGATGAGATATTGAGAGACACCCTAAGGTAATGATATAAGCTATTTAATCTGATAGAGGGGTTTTTTTATATAGAAAAAACGTTTTCAGATGGCAAACGCATTATAAAAATAAAGACTCTCAGAGTTCCCCAGGTCTCAGACTTAATCAAAACTGCCAAAGAATGCCCTTGGAATTTTCATGGAAATGTGTACTTTTATTCTTGTAAGTAGTCTGTTGAAGAAATAAGAGCATATTGAAATGAAGTGTGTGTGTGTGTGTGCATTTCCAGAAGCATAGCACTGAATATTCAGAAATTAGGTCCAATGATGATACATTTTAATATACTTTTTTACAGTTTTGATTGAAAAAGAAATGGCTTTATGGTAACCATAAAGTACTGTGTGGGACTGGGGTGTGTGTGTGTGTGGAGAGCAAGTTGACATAAAAAGCCATCTTATAATGTAGGAAAAAGAGATGTGCAAACCTTGCAGATGAAATTTCATTTCCCTTTTTCCATCTAGCAGTTTCCATGGAAAATCCTCCTGCTTAACCAAGCATGAGCCCCCTGAACTGACATTCTCATTTTTCCCATATTCAGCTGGAACCTCCTAATACTTAACCTTATTTAAGGGTTCAGTCTCTGCAACATTTACCAATGTGATGCCTGCCATAGGCTTTGGACTGCAAAGCCCAACAGCCCTGATGGCTATGTTCCACCTCCACTGTCTCCAAATACCAATTGGTAGGAATCAGAAATGGGGAGATTGTGGTTGAGCTCATTGTCTTCATTGACAGCTTCCCATTGGCTCCTGTGAGAACAGGATGCTGGACTAGATGGCCATTTGACCTGATCCAGCAGAGATTTCCTTATATTTTTATCAATAAGCCTTGGTTGTGTTGGCTGGGGCTGCAGGGAGTTAGAGTCCCACAATGTTTGGATTGCACCACATGGGGAAGGGCTCGTCTAGCCTTACAACGCGAGCAAAACTTAAGATATTCTGGGGCAAGAACCTAGAATGTGCATTTAAATTCCGTCTCTCTTCCATCTGCTTTACATGCAGGTCCTAGGTGCATACACCACCATCTCTGTGTAGGACTTTGTCGAGAACTCTCCTTCCTTGAAGGTTTTTTAAGCAGAGGTTGGATGGCCATCTGTCCTGGATGCTTTAGCTGATATTCATGCATTGCAGGGGGTTGGACTAGACGGCACTTGGTATCCATGCCAACTCTACAGTTCTATGATTCTATGACTAGGAGAGACTCTTGCATGAACCCCCTGGACTCAGGGCCATAGGAAGGGGGGCGGTGTGGGGGGGATCTGCACTGAGTGTCATCTCTGAGGGGGGTGACAAACCCCCCTGGGTGGATCACCGCCCCGCCCCCTAGGCACCAAACACCACACCAAATGCCCCCCTGGATACCAAACACCGCTCTGATTGCCCCAATGGGCACCAATTACCCCCCTGGGTGCCGATCGCCACCCCAATCACACACACACACCCGGGTGCATGGCATGTGACCATTTCGAGTGGCTAGCTCCGCCGCTAGCTCAACAGGGCAGCTGCTCCGCTCTTGGCCGGCCTCCAGTGCCCTTCTCCTTCCTCCTCTAGGGCTCAGGAGAAAGCACCGGGGAAAGACGCTGCCATGGGCACAGCTAGCTGGGACAGGACGTTCAGCCCCCGGGAGCGACGCCAAGGATGCCGGGGGTAGCCTGGGGGTAGTTGTGTGGGCGGCACAATGAATGTCACGGGGGGGGGGGTGTTGACAAACAAATTCTGCAATGGGTGCCACCTGACCTTGATATGCCTGTGCCTGGACTGCCACTGGCAGTTAATGTAGACAATACTGAGTAAGATGAACCAATTGTCTCTCTCAGTATAAGGAAACTAGCAATGCTCCTATGCTCAGGGTAGCATGCATTGAGTTCCATGCTGTCTCTCACCTAGGTACTGACCAGACCCAATCTGTTTGCTTCAGCAAGGTGCCTATGTACCCTCACACAATGTATAGGACCCACCACCTCTCTAGGCAGCTGATGACTAAAGAGAGGGCCTTTTCAGTGGTGACCCCATAACCATGAACCATACCACCAACACCACCAAGATCTTCACTTGGTGCCTACTCTTTATAGTTTTAAATCTCATGCCAAGCCCATTTTGTTTGTCCAATATTTTAAGCAAGTGTGGTTTGTTAATGCTCTTTGGTTGTTTTTCCAGTGAGCTTGGTGAAGTTTTTTTAATGGTGGGGTATAAATGTACTTAATAAATAAAATATAATTAAATGGGTTTTTTAATAAATTGTTTGTGATATAATTGAGTTTGCAATTAGCTATTTATTTCACTGTCTCTTCAAAAGGTTTTTCTTGGAAGAAGCCTCACAGGAGAAATAAAATTTAAAGTCAGAATATAAATGTTAAATAAATACATTAAATGAAATGGAAGTGTGGGGAGACAGAAACTGGGTACACACATTTCCTGTGGTTGTTAAGACTGTGGAGTTCCCTCTCTCAGATATTCTTGTGCTGGTGGTCTTATTAGCATTTATATAGCATTTTTAAGTGTTTGAAGGGCTCCACGCTACACTAGCAAGGCAAGAGGAAGAGGTTTGGCTTGCCAGTTCATTAGCTGGTGTTTTGTAGTGCCTGAAAGCTTCCCTTAGGAAGGAACATAGGAAGCTGCCTTATAACAAGCCAGATCAATGGCTCATCCAGTTCAGTATGGTCTACACTGATTGGTAGTGCCTCTAAGGGGTTTCTGACAGGAAGGCCACTTCCACACTGTACATTTAAAGCACCATGATACCATGTTAAGCAGCCATGGCTTCCCCCAATGAATTCTGGGAGCTGTAGTCTGTGAAGAGTGCTAAGAGTTTTCATAAAACCACTCATTCCCCTCACAGAGCTACAATTCCCAGAGTTCCCTGGGAAGAAGAGTTGATTGTCAAACCACTCTGGGAATGGTAGCTCTGAGGAAGGAAGAATAGGGGCCACCTACCAACTCTCAGCTGGGACACGGGTGGTGCTGTGGTTTAAACCACTGTGCCGCTCGGGCTTGCCAACCTGAAGGTCAGCAGTTCGAGGCCCTGCAATGGGGTGAGCTCCCATTGTTCGGTCCCAGCTCCTGCCAACCTAGCAGTTTGAAAGCACATCAAAGTGCAAATAGACAAATAGGTACTGCTCTGGTGGGAAGGTAAACGGTGTTTCTGTGCACTGCTCTGGCTTTGCCAGAAGTGGCTTAGTCATGCTGGCCATATGACCCGGAAAAACTATCTGCGGAATCAGACAAACGCCGGCTCCCTTGGCCTGTATAGCGAGATGAGCGCCACAACCCCAGAGTCATGCACAACTGGACTTAACTGTCAAGGGGTTCCTTTACCTTTAACAACTCTCAGCACTCCTAACAAACTACAACTCCCAGAATTCTTTGGGGAAAGCCATAACTGTTTAAAGTGCTGTCATAGTGCTATAAATGTGTGGTGTGGATGTGGTCAATGTTTATCCCAGCTCTAAGTGGAGATGCAGGGGATTAAACCTAGGACTTCCGAATGCAAAGCAGATACAGTCATACCTCGGAAGTCACACAGAATCCTTTCCGGAAGTCTGTTTGACTTCCCAAATGTTTGGAAACCAAAGTGCTGCTTCCGATTGGCTGCAGGAAAGTCCTGCAGCCAATCGGAAGCCACAGAAGCCGCGCCAGACGTTCAGGTTCCAAAGAACGTTCACAAACCGGAACACTCACTTCCAGGTTGGTGGCATTCGGGAGCCAAAACATCAGACTTACAAGGTGTTTGTCAACCAAGGTACGACTGTACTCTACCACTGAGCATGGATCAGCATGGGCAAAAGCCTGTGCATGGAGGCAGTGCCTCACAAGTAGGCTACTACAGCTCAAGACGTGAAATATCTAGAGCCACACTGTGTCTGGAAGCTTCCCTTTGCATGAATTGACTTGAGCAGAGATCCATGCATGGTGGCAGAGCCTCACTAATGAGCTTCTACAGCTCAAGATGTGGGCTATCTGCAGGAGTGAAGTTTCTTGGCAATCAGACAAAAGTGAAACATCCCACTATAAAGCCCCTTTTCTCCTTTTCAGAGCTATTCCATAACTATTTTTCAGAGCGCCATTTCTACCAAAGTCCTCTGAGAAATACTCACAGGCTGGTCATTATCTAGGTCTTTCTTCTCCTCTTTCTTCCTCCTCAACACAGCTACTGTATAATTTAAAACGTATCATCACCCCGCACCCCCCACCCCAAAACGAAAGCCTGTCATTCTCTTAAAAGGTTTCTGATTTCTCCCTCTACAATGCCAACTTCACTTTCTACGTAATTTGGAGCAAGAAGGCTTAATGCAAAAAAATCAAATCCCCCAGGCTTAGACATGTATTGCTATGGTCAAATGCCATGTCATGAACTGATTAAGCCCTTAACTGACTAAACTCCTCAGGGCTATGCCTGATAACGGAAAAACCCACCAGGAAGAAGATGAACTCAGGGACAAAAAAAAAAGGAAAGATGAATTATCTTTGTGAGAACAAGATCAAAATGTATTTCAATTACATACATTTCTATATATGTTTTGAACCTGCAAATGCCACTCCTGGCCCATTAGATGTGCAGGAGCTAAGCCACGGCTGCTTCAAATATGGATTTCTTGGAATGTTTTATGTCTCTGCAACATTTTGTTAGCAGAAAGTAAACAGTGTGTGTGTGTGTGTGTGTGTGTGTGTGTGTGTGTGTGTGTGTGTGTGTTACTACTTACTGCACATGTGACAATGTCCTGTTGATACATGTATTTATATTCCACCTTTTTTCTCCACGGAAAAAAGGTGAGATATAAATTGCCACCCTCCTCATTTAATCCCCACAACAACTCTGAGATAGGTTAGGCTGAGAGGCAGTGACTGGGGCCCAAGGCAGACCTTCCAAGTGTCCCTATTTTCCAGGGATGTCCAGTTTTTTATTTGTTCCGCTTTTCCTATTTTCATAGGAGAAATGATGAAGGGTATGGAGTTATCCAACACCTGAGCCATCTAAAGCAGTGTTTCTCAACCTTTTTTGGGCCACGGCACACTTGTTCCGTGAAAAAAATCACGCGGCACACCACCATTGAAAAAGTTTAAAAATTTAACTCTGTGCCGCCCTATATTGACTATAATTATGACTGTAAGAAACACTTGCCAATTGCTGTGTTGGTTGCAATCTCCTGTAATAAGGCTTCACAAGCCGTCCGGCGGGTTAGTGTTGCATATTGGCGGCCGCCAGGCTCGTTTGCACTGAACTTTGGGAAACAGGAGGAGAAATATTGTTTTCCGGCGGGTCAGCGCTGCCTATTGGCGGCGCCAGGCACGTGACAATGCAAATCGCCCTTCTCGTCGCCGCACGTCGCGGCACACCAGCCAGTGTCTCGTGGCACACTAGTGTGCCACGGAACAGCGGTTGAGAAACGCTGATCTAAAGGCAGCCCTGTAATAGGAAAGTTTTGTTTTAAAAAATGTTTAATGTTTTATTATGTTTATACACACACACAGACACACACACACACACACACTAGCTGGCCCTGCCACACGTTGCTGTGGGTTATTTGTGTGATTTCCCCTACCCTGTGCTGATCCATGACTTATCCCTGTGATTCCCCCACTCCTCCTCTCACCCCCGGCTTATCCCTGTGATTCCTCCCTCATCCCCCTCCTTCATCCCTGTGAATCCCCCAACTCTGTCCTGATCCATGACCTCTTCCCCCCCCACCCCCGGCATTTCCCTGTGATTTCCCCCCTCTCCTCCCCCTAACCCCCCCGCACTTACCCCTGTGATTTCCCTCATCTCCTCCATCCAAGCCCCCCCCCCCGGTTATCCCTGTGACCCGTTCATTTTGCACACAATCATTCCCCCAATGTGTGTGTTCTGTAAAATTTTGCCCTGTCCCAACCCTGACTCCCCTACCCACATGTGTTATGTGAAATAACATTTATTCTACCCAAAGGCATGGCCCTGTAAAATACCCATATTCAGTTGATTCTATGCTGCGGCCTATTCGCCCCTCCCACCCCCCACCCCAGGCAGGCCCCTAAATCCACTCAGCGTAGTCTGCAAAGCCGAGGCGAGATACTGTGGAGAGGGCAGATTTCATCCCTCTGTCTCCCCCCACCCTGTTCTGACCCATTACCTATCCCTGCCCCCTTTCAGCCCCACCCCCACCCCCAGGCAGGCCCCTACCCCCACTTGGCAATGTTGGACCTTGTTGCTGCAAAAGGTCTCTTTTCATTTGGTTGCTGTGGAATTTTGTCATCTGGTGGCGCGGCTTTTGAGGCAGCAGTGGGTGATCTGCCTTTCTATTGGATGCTGCTGGAGTCTTCAGAGCTTCTGCTGGTGACGTCTAATTTGGGCGCCACTTTTTTGTGTTTCATCATTATTTTAGGTACAGTGGAACCTCGGTTTATGAACACCTCGGTTTATGAATTTTCAGTTTATGAACACCGCGGCCCCATCTGGAACGGATTAATTCACTTTCCATTACTTTCAATGGGAAAGTTCGCTTCAGTTTATGAACGCTTCAGTTTATGAACAGACTTCCGGTACCAATTACACCCATGCTTCCGGTTAAGCACGGTTGTGTACTCCGCGGACCCGTCTGGAACGGATTAATCCACTTTCCATTACTTTCAATAGGAAAGTTCACTTCAGTTTATGAACGCTTCAATTTAAGTACTCCGCAGACCGTCTAGAACAGATTAATCCACTTTCCATTACTTTCAATAGGAAAGTTCGCTTCAGTTTATGAACGCTTCAGTTTATGAACAGACTTCCGGAACCAATTGTGTTCATAAACCGAGGTACCACTGTATGAAAGGTTTGCTTTTTTGGAAAAAAAAAAATTATGCCAGATCCCTCACTGATGGGCATGGAACTTTGTGGCTTAATTTGTTACATTCCAGTTCAGCGGTTACGAAAAAAGGCTGTTACATCTGCGTGCGCAATTCTTTTATATATATATATATATATATATATATATATATATATATATATATATATGTGTGTGTGTGTGTGTGTGTGTGTGTGTGTGTGTGTGTGTGTGTGTGTTGAACGCTGAGAGTGGCTGGGGCAACCCAGTGAGATGTTTGGGGTATACATAGTAAAATTATTATGGAATGGGACATCACTATTTTCATCAGAAAAAATGATGGAGGGTATGCCAAGGTCACCCAGTAAGCTTCATGGTTGAGTGGGAATTTGAACCCTAGTCCCCTGGGTCCTAGTTTGACACTCTAATCTGGAGGTTTTCAACCTTTTTGAGTCCATGGCTCCCTTGACCAGCTACATTCTTTCTGCATCTCCCCTATGGGAAAACATGCTCCGAGTCTCGGAAACCCAGTTATGTCACCCCACAATCTTACTCACCTTGGAAGGCAGCAGTGGGCACAGCCAGGCCTGCATGGAGGAAAGTCTCCCCTTCGGTGCTGGGCACTCAGCTCCCAGGCAGGCATTGCCCACAGCAAGCACAATTCAGGCCAGTGTGGCACCTCCCTACCTGCCTGTCCTCCCACTTGTTGGTCCATTCCCCAAAGCAAGAGCTGGTGGACTGGGTGGCTGGGCTCCCTCACCCACTTGTTTGCTTACTCTAAGGCCACCCTCTGTCTCAGAGGCACCATTCATCTGGGGAGATTGTAGCCAGGGCCGCTGCAATAAACAGGTGCACAAGCCTTTGGAAGGCGGAGACACGAGAGGGCATCAGAGGAGGGAGGGGAAGGAAAGGAAGAAAGAAAGAAAGGGACAGAGGCCAGTGTCTCCTGACTATCATTCAAGGCACCCCAGGGTGCCACAGCACACTGGTTGAAAACCATTGCTCTAATCTCTACAGCAGACCGGCTTAGTCCAATGTATTCCTCCTACATTGTAGATTTACTTCTGTGTGAATTCTAGAATGAAAAGTGCACTCAGGAGAGAATTTTGCCCCTGAACTATTAGACAATAGCATTGGAGTGGAAGAATCCAACTTCCTCACTCAACGCAGAATTTTACAGCAGAATTCAGCAACACTTATGTCTACTAGCACAAAATGCTAAAAAGTTGTTGATGGGTTTGTTTCTTAGTTATAGGGAATTCTACTACAGATCAGCATGTCAGATCAGGCGATTCCTTAGTTTCCTTCCATCTCTATTTTTCTTTTCTTTTCTAACAGTAGGGTTGGCCAAAGACTTATACAGTGATTTTGTTTCAGTTAACTGCTCTTTGACTAAAATGTTTTTAAGAAACAAAAAACACCCCTCCACACCACATATCTTATACCATCATTAAAGCAGCCTGCTCATGAATGAAGCATCATGTATGCATGATCTGAAATGAAGGGTGATTTGCCACGTAACATATTTTGCATTGGGATTATGAAAGGGTAGAATTCTTCCACAGGAATGATTGACTCTCCTTCCTGCTCTTAGAGGTCAGCATGTTCCTTAGTCAGTTTTATGGGAAGTAAATCATATGCATACTTGAGAATATCTCCCCCCCCCCCTGTGTTTTTTTTTTTTTTTTGGCCAAGCTATTATACACTGAATTCTAGATGTCAGAAGGGTTGGATTTTTATGAACTGAAACAAGAACCATATTAATCCTCTAGAGTGATGCAGTGGAGCGATTATACTGTGCACGGTTTGGGTTCACTTCAGTTTTACATGATCCTTCCTCAATGGAGGGCTGTCAGAGCACAGGAAGTTGAATACGGATGAGCCAAAACGTCGCAAGATGTACACTTTGTACAAGTATTCTATCAAAACACACTGCATTATAAATAGCAGAATAAAGAATTTATGTCCCAAACTACTATCCTTTACTCACTGAAAAATGTGGTTAGTGCTTAAGGTCTATGCAGGCAACACAATCTGTCAAGGACTAGATAAACTATGTTTAGACCAATTTTAATTTCCCTAGAAGTATAAGGAATGACACAGTTAGACTAAGGCCACTGATACCCCCAACGGCTAAATGGAATCTTCCAGTTCAGAGGCAATATGCTATCTGAGAGGAGGTGGAGGCTTCAACCAGACTGACATGATGAGGGAACGGCATCAGAAACAGGGATGATGAGAAGAAAGGGCTACTCAGGGGGAAAGACCCCATTAACAGTTACCACTGACTCAGCATCCTGCCAGCTTCCTCGGTGAGGAAGTTCAAAGAAGGGCAAGAGAGCCTCACCTCCCCATCCTAAATCAAATCCAGCTGAGAAACAGCCTTTCCCAGGCCAGACTTTTAAAACAGCAGAAGCAGCTGGGTTCAGAAGAGGAGTTCAGAGATTGTTCTTTTTAAAAAAAATAATTTTATAAGTTATGTATCTTTGTTTCTCAGTTTGATCCTTTTACATGGTTTTGCTATTTCATGCATTGTGACTTGATGTCATTTTTATTGATTATAGTTTAGTAATTATCTTTATATTATTTTTAATTATCTTTAATTATATTTATAAAAATTGTTTTTATTGATTATAGTTTTGTAATTATAGTTTAGTAGTTATTAGTAATAGTTTAATAAGACGCGGGTGGCGCTGTGGGTTAAACCACTGAGCCTAGGGCTTGCAGATCAGAAGGTCGTCGGTTCGAATCCCCGTGACAGGGTGAGCTCTTGTTGCTCAGTCCCAGCTCCTGCCAACCTAGCAGTTCGAAAGCACCTTAAAGTGCTAGTGGATAAATAGGTACCGCTACAGCGGGAAGGTAAATGGTGTTTCCGTGTGCTGCTCTGGTTCGCCAGAAGCGGCTTTGTCATGCTGGCCACATGACCTGGAAGCTGTATGCCGGCTCCCTCGAACAATAAAGCGACTGGATCTAATGGTCAGGGGTGCCTTTACGCCTTTACCTTTACCTAATTATCTATTGTAATTGTTAAGAGTGAATTCCAGTTCAATTATTATTTGCCAATATTTTGAGAGTTAATTTTATTGTGCACTATTATATTCTTTTTTTAAAAAAAATATTTTTATTAATTTTTCAATTAAAACCAATTATATCACATTCAATATTTCAAATTATACACATATATATATCAATCAAACCGAATGTTATGCCAAATCATCTAAAGAATTTTTTATTTAGGTTCCCATGCTTCAAGAAATTGGGAATTCCTCGCAACTGTCCACTGCCGTCTTTTTTCTAAAGTTCAAATCGTCCTCCAAGTTCATAATAATCCAGATCTTCCCCTTACAGTCACATAGATGTTTTCCACTTTCATCCGATTGTTTCCCAGCTGCTGAGATAAATATCAAACAAAGTTTCACAGATGTTCTTTCTCCTGTGTGAGTTAATCAGTCCAGCCTCCCCATAAATCTTCTTAATGGAGCTCCCTGTTGCGTCGAAGCAGCACGAAGCAGCGCCATCTTAAAAAGCTCAAATCACTTTCGTTTTCTCTCATAGCCATGAAGATTTACGATCATTATAGAATTTACAGCTTTTTCAGGCAGGAGACCCAAACATCAAACCATAAACTCTTGGTAAATTAATGGATCTCCTTGCCCTATAGCTGAACTTAGCTTCAGGTCGCTGCTCCAATTTAAAGTGTGTCACAGCTCATAAATCCTCCGAATGCGTCCAGAACTCCTTCCGTCCGACTAGGGGGGGGGGCTTTTCTCATCGGCAACGTGCACTATTATATTCTAATGGATTATTGAATATTGCTTTGTTTGATACGAGTTATTTATTTTAAAGTGATGGTGTTTATTTCGACTTCTTTATCGGATCGGATTGTTACAAGTCGTGTGACCTTTGTTGTCTGTTGTGTTGTTTCTTCAGCTTGTGTGTGGTGAAATAGAATGGCAGTATGCAATTAAAAGTGAAATTAAAATGAAATGCAAGTGACCTTGACTGAGCATCTTCCACAAACCCAGAGTTTGCAATGCCTTGGAACTGTGCGCAGCTATGCATTGGCAGGGATAACCAGCTACGGAGAACAAGCCATCTTTCATGGAAATCCATTTGTCATGATCAATCTCATTGAGAGACCCCAGTTAAGTTTGCAGTAAGACCCTACCCCTGGGATTCATTGAACATTGGTTGAAAATCACTGTGGCAACTATTTCAGTCTCTCCCCACTTGCTACCAACACTCTGTTAAGCTTCAGCGGTGTCATTACACCCAAGACAGAGATAATATTTCTCTTCCTCTTTCTTTATTTTTCTTTTCCTCCTTGGAGATAAGATAAATGCACCACACACACCCACACACACACACACACACACCCCTTTATCAGACTTTGTTGAAAATGGTCCCTGAAAGAAACAAGGAATTCCATCAGGAGAAATGCTATATCCCGCATGGCTCCCTTTTTAAAGATAATGTGACACTCTTCTTTTATTATGATTACTGGAGAGCTCTTAGCAACAGTCAAGTGTTTGTGTATTTCTGTTAAAGGTATCTCTAAGGTGTTCAGAGGCCCCTCTCTATTCTGGTTTACCTACCTGGGCAACAATGAAAGAAGAAAAGGGAAAGCAGCAAATAAATAAATAACTATGCCAGTGACAACAAGCTGAATGAAAACAGATTTCGGAAATAACTATAGAGGATAGATCGGGTGGCAAATATCACTGCTTTTGAAAGCATCCTGTAGAATATTGGCCCCTTATCGTGCGTAGTATTAAATACAGTTGAATTCAATGTGAGCCATTGAAATCATCATCAGTGTCATCGCCACTGTCATCATCCCTGTTACCTGCCCCTCACATCTAAGAAAGATAATTTGAGAAATACGACCATCCATCCCCCCAAATAGGAATATAGGAAGCTGCCTTCTACTGAGTCTGAACCATTAGTTCCTCTAGCTCAGTACTGTTTATACTGACTGGCAGCAGCTCTTCAGGATTTTGGATAGGGTTCTCTGCCAGCCCTAGTTGGAGATGCCAGGGATTGACCCTGAGACCTTCTTCATGCAAAGAAGATGCTCCAACACCAAGCTACAACCTTTCCCCTGTTTACCATCCAATGTGTATCAACAAAACCAGATTGGGGGCACCAGCAACAATATTTGCTAGTGCCAATGAGAAGAGGTGTAACACAGATGTGCCTTCATAAAAAGGGACTTTCCAGTTTGGGGGCCATGACAGAGAAGGCTCTCTTGCAATTATGAAGTTATGCCTTGAAGCCAGAGGAATACTTGAACATACCTACAGTTCCAGAAGTCACTAGGATATGGGAAGGACTAGGTGCTGCCTAGGTGACTATCAGTGGTGCCTATGGAGGATGGTCCACAGTCCAGGTGCCACCACAAACAAGCAAATGGATTTTATTGATTTTTTCCCCCAGCCAGCCATCATACACTCAATGAATGAGGTATTTCTTCATTTCACTTCTTATATTTTCTCCAAGGAGCCCAAAGCAAAGTACATAGCGATGCACATACACACATTTTCTTCTTCTTCTTTGGCGATCACTCGTAGCCGAGTAAGATTGTCTTCCACAAACAGGGTTTTAACAATGAGTCCGTAAATGACTGTGGAGGCCAATTCTGGATCCGCACGTCCTTCCACAGTGGGGACATTGGTTTCCGGGTGGGAGTTGATCACGGTGATGGTTTGCTAAGCGTGCCTTCCTCTTAGCACGTTTCTCCCTTGCGTCCTGAGATCAAGTGGCCATGACAGCTTTGGTAAAGGCTGTTCTCCTACTGGAGCGCTCGCAGGACAGTGTTTCCCAGTTGTTGGTGTTTATACTACATTTTTTAAGATTTGCCTTGATACAGTCTTTAAACCTCTTCTGTTGGCCACCAGCATTACGCTTTCCATTTTTAAGTTCAGAATAGAGTAGTTGCTTTGGAAGACGATCATCAGGCATCCGCACAACATGACCAGTCCAACGAAGCTGATGTTGAAGAATCATTGCTTCAACACTGGTGATCTTTGCTTCTTCCAGTACACTGTCTTCCCAAGTGATGTGTACAATTTTTCAGAGACACCGTTGATGGAATCTTTTGAGGAGTTGGAGATGGTGTTTATAAGTGGTCCATGTTTCACAAACATACAGTAAAGTTGGTAGTACAATAGCTTTGCAAACAAACATTTTGGTTTCGCTGTGAATGTCCCAGTCCTTGAACACTCTGCACTTCAATCGGGAGAAAGCCGCACTCGCAAAGCTCAGGGATCCTGTGAGTTAGCTTAGGCTGAAAGTTGGTGATTGGTCGAAGTTTGTTCAGTGAGCCTCATCACTGAACAGAGATTTGAACCAAGATGTATCAGAGGCCATGTGAACCGTAGTGTGACAACAACCTTACATTTTATGTATATAGGAAGAATCAAGAGTTTGTAAACTACTATGCATGGTAGACTTGCCTAAGCAGTAACAACAACGACATTTTTAGGAGTTATTGAAGACAGCAGGGAAACAAAAAGGGACTTCCAGAAAGCAGGTGCTAAAACACTAATGCATCAATTCCTTAGAAGTGCTGAGTGAACTTTATGTTGCACTTGTAAAAGTGCCAGTTCTGCAGATTGAAGCAGTTGAGTTGGCACCTATGGGATAAGGTGTAAGCTGGTCCCAAGCTGTTTAAGATGTTATATACTAATACGGTAGTAGCACATTGAATTTGGCCTGGTAACGAATCAGCAGCCAGTGCAGACTTCTGAGCAGGAGGGTAATCTGCTGAGCAGGGGTTCTCACTCCAAGTACTGAAGAGTCTCAGGCCCCTGACCATCAGGTCCAGTCATGTCCAGCTCTGGGGTTGCGGCGCTCGTCTCACACCTATACTAAATGCAGTTTCCAGACCAAGTACAAGGGAAGCCCCACAAGATGGTATCACATGGCATACTGCAGGCATAGGCAATATTGGCTCTCCATATGTTTTGGAACTACAACTCCCATGATCCCTAGCTAAAGGGCCAGTGGTCAGGGATCATGGGAGTTGTAGTTCCAAAACATCTGGAGAGCCCAGGTTGACTATGCCTTGCATACTGCATAGGGCTTGCAGAATCCTGCATTTCTCGCTGCAGAATTGGAGCTACATTGCCGTAGTGTCTTGATCATTATTTGTTTGACATCCTACTTTGCACCAACCCCAACCTAAATTCTATTGCACCCTTGAATCGTCTTCATTTATTAGGCAAAGATAAATAGGCATATTGGGAGGTATCCCCCCTCCATCCCACCCCTAGCTTCCTGCGGATTGAAGCTGATTTGTTGTCAATAATTAAGTGTACAAAGTTCACGGGGATTACAGAAAGGGTACATTTCATGGCACTTTTGACAGGCTTTTGTGCCAACTCTTTTATTATTAAAGAAACACTCCTGGACAATGACACTGGGAGACACTTTTAAGCTGGTTGTTCCAGCAGGGCAATTGCACAATCTATTTCCCGCTCTTTCCTTTTCTCAAACCCGACAGAAGAAGCACAATGGAAATCAGCCCAGAAAACCTTCTGAATTCTGCTAGGAGAGATCTTCTCAGCAGGGAAATAACAGGCAAGCATATTTCCTCACTGCTTATAAATTTCTGGACGGAAGCAAGGTCTCACCTGGAATCCAGATATTCACAATCATTTCCATATCTTTTCGCTGTCAATGAAACAAACACCTCAAGTCCTTGGCATGTTGGGGTGGACATACTCAAGCAAGGGTAGGGAACCTCTGGCCCATGGCACTTCCCCCAAGGCCACTCCCCAAGGCCTCTCCCCAGACCACACCTCTCATCTGCCCTTCTTTCCACCATCATTGAATATTTTTGCTTGTCCAGAATGTGTCCTTGAACTCTGTTGATGTCTCTTGTATGCCTGGCTTGAGAGGGAGGTCAGAGTGTGTGGTGATACTAGCCTACTGTGCAACATAAAATGAACATATATTGCTCCACCCCCTTTTCCCTCTGGCCTTGTCCACTTCTGCAACGCAGGCCCTGGAAAGTTGACTAGAAGCAAATGTGGTCCTTGGGCTGTAAAATGTACCTATGTGTGGAAATGACATGTCATTAATTACAGTGTGGTGAAGTGTGGTAGAGTGTCAAACTCAGACCTGTGTAGTTCAGGGTTCAAATCCCCACTCAGCCATGAAGCTCAGTCTTGGGCCAGTCGCTGTCTCTCATATGGTTGTTGCAGGGATTAAACAACAAGGACAAGAACCATATATGCCACCTTGAGGTCCTTGGAGAAAAAAAATGGAAAGAATTGAATCAATCAATCAATCAATTCATGCTTTCTTATAAAGTGGACACAGAGGTGTGGATCTGCCCTCAGCCTTGAAGCATTTTAGTGGGGGCAGCTTTTGTTTAGACTTCTAGTGCAACTGACATTAATGTTTCAATCAAAAGCTCTTTGTTGACTGACAGCTAGGAAGCAGGCAGGAGAATGCATTGTGCATTTTTATTTTTTTGTCACCAGGTACAAGCACTGTACTTTCTCCTGCATCCGACCACCTGCGTGGATGACATATATGGAGAAAGAGGCATTGAATAGGCATGAACTTAATGCATACGACACAGTAAGCGGGTGAAGAGAAAGGGCCTGTATTCTCTCTATCCATAATGTATTTGTCCTGAAGTGCTCTTGAGATCACATTTACACTTAAAAGTGCTGCCCCTTGCCAGCCTGTCAATCACAGGCATGTTTAGCAGGGTATGACTAATGTTCCTTCAAAAATATCAGAGGAAGGAGTGGTTGCTCTTTTAAAAAGTGTATTTATTTAAAGTCTTTTACAGTCTCAACCATCCCCAAAGAATGGGTGTAGCTCCAATTCCACGACATCTGCAGGCTCCCTGGCCTTGGACCTGTCACCTTCTTAGGCTCAGTTCCTCACCTGTAAAATGGGGCAAACTGGTTGCTGAACATCTCCATGCGCCCTGTATTTATGTGCACCACTTTGGAGAAAAAAGTCATGTAATAAATAAAATAAATAATTTATAATTTATATAATATATTTTAATAAATGAATAGTGTGATAAATAAAATGATAGAGCCATGTATATAGGCATGCATGTATACTGGGGATAAGGGAGAAATTGCATTTTAAAACAAGCCTACCTGGTTCACACCTCCTGACACAATATGTGAACCAAGACACAGCTATCGTTTGAAATTTGCACATTGAATTTTGCAATGCAGTTCTTCAACCAAATAATGTGCAGCAAAATGGGTATCTTAAGGGAAAGTGTGCATCACATGTATATGTTATTGAAAGCAATGCATAAAATACATCACTGGACTGATCTGGCAACACTCTCCTCACTTGTGGTTCCCACTCCCCTCACTTGTGATCTATATGAGATAGAACGGAGCCATTGTAGTTAGTAGTTAGTTTGGATATAGGTAATGCAGAAAAGTGAAAGAACACAAAGGATTCATGGGAGCTGAAAGCAGCCTTTGCACAAAATGCAGAAAAACACCCACATCTACACACACAATTGGAACCATGGTAGATAACTGAAATGGCACCAGAGTCATTCAAAACCTCAAAATCTGATGAAGGATTTTGAGAACCATCCCTGGTGGGTGGAGCAGTGAAGTGCAGCTGTGTACAGAGGAGGGAGAAAGGTTGTTTTCTGCTGCTCCAGAGAAGCGGACACGGAGCAATGGATTCAAACTTCAAGAAAGAAGATTCCACCTAAACATTAGGAAGAACTTCCTGACAGTAAGAGCTGTTTGGCAGTGGAATTTGCTGCCAAGGAGTGTGGTGGAGTCTCCTTCTTTGGAGGTCTTTAAGCAGAGGCTTGACAGGCATATGTCAAGAATGCTTTGATGGTGTTTCCTGCTTGGCAGGGGGTTGGACTGGATGGCCCTTGTGGTCTCTTCCAACTCTATGATTCTATGATTCTATAAAAACCTGGCTCAGATACAGACTTGTTGATTTCCTGAAGTTGTGGTCCTGTCTGACTCTCTAATCACCGAATCTTTATATGCCAGTCCTTCAGGGCTCGTTGCTTAACAGGTGTTGGTACAGCAGGGGGCTCCTTTCCCTGAGACATAAAACCCAGTTTCCTGTGACATTTTACAAGCATTTATTTGTTATCATAAAACATAAATAAAAGGCATAAAATATTGAGGAAGGCATAATTTTATAGTGCATTTGCAAAATAAAAAAAATTAACAAGCGTTGCAAGGTAGGCTTTTATAAGCATCAAAGGAGCATCTGAATTACTGAGGCTGCATCAGCATAACTCTCTCTCCCCCCCCCCTTTCGATTAGCCCTGGAGTATGTTAGGTTTTTTTTTTACCTCCTTTCTAATTAGGCACTGGAAATGAGATCCTACCAGCTTCCTTCTAAATTGCATTCAACCAAATAAGGACTGAGGTTTGGTTCCAAACATTCTCGTGGACTTAAATGTTTAACAGAGAAATGTTCAAGCAACTTGGGAGGATGAAGATGAAAGCCTTTGTGTGGGTTTCCTTCTTTCTTTGTTTTGTTAAGTTTAATCCTATATTTGTGTAGGGAAAAGAAAGTTCCAGAGTTCAATGAGGCGTACTCCAAAGTAAGAGTATATAGTACTGCAGCCTATGTGGCAAAAAAGAAAGGGGGGAGAGAGACAGAATTAATATAGCTATGAAAAGTGTGACAAGAGATAGGAGAAGAGAGAGATTTCTTTTTTCTCTCCTATTGGAATTAGATAAGTGATATAAGAGATGCTGTTGTTTAGTTGTTTAGTCGTGTCTGACTCTTCGTGGCCCATGTGCCAGAACACGCCAGGCAGTCCTGTTTCCACTGCCTCCCGCAGTTTAGTCAAATTCATGTTAGTAGCTTCGAGAACACTGTCCAACCATCTTGTCCTCTCTCGTCCCCTTCTCCTTGTGCCCTCCATCTTTCCCAACATCAGGGTCTTTTCCAGGGAGTCTTCTCTTCTCATGAGGTGGCCAAAATATTGGAACCTCAGATCCAGGATCTGTCCTTCCAGTGAGCACTCAGGGCTGATTTCCTTCAGAATGGATAGGTTTGATTTTCTTGCAGTCCAAGAGTCTTCTCCAGCACCAAAATTCAAAAGCATCAATTCTTCGGCAATCAGCCTTCTTCATGGTCCAGCTCTCATTTCCATGCATTACCACTAGGAAAACCATAGCTTTAACCATACGGACCTTTGTCGGCAAGGTGATGTCTCTACTTTTTAAGATGCTGCCTAGGTTTGTCATTGCTTTTCTCCCAAGAAGCAGGCGTCTTTTAATTTCGGGACTGCTGTCACCATCTGCAGTGATCATGGAACCCAAGAAAGTAAAATCTCTCACTGTCTCCATTTCTTCCCCTTCTATTTGCCAGGAGGTGATGGGACCAATGGCCATGATCTTATTTTTTGTTGTTGTTGTTGAGCTTCAGACCATATTTTGTGCTCTCCTCTTTCACCCTCATTAAAAGGTTCTTTAATTCCACCTCACTTTCTGCCATCAAGGTTGTGTCATCAGCATATTTGAGGTTGTTGATATTTATAGGGGACACAGGTGGCACTGTGGGTTAAACCACAGAGCCTAGGGCTTGCTGATCAGAAGGTCGGTGGTTCGAATCCCTGCGACGGGGTGAGCTCCTGTTGCTCGGTCCCAGCTCCTGCCCACCTAGCAGTTCAAAAGCACATCAAAGTGCAAGTAGATAAATAGGCACCACTCCGGCGGGAAGGTAAACGGCATTTCCATGTGCTGCTCTGGTTCGCCAGAAGCGACTTTGTCATGCTGGCCACATGACCTGGAAGCTGTACGTCGGCTCCCTCGGCCAATAATGCGAGATGAGCGCGCAACCCCAGAGTCAGTCACGACTGGACCTAATGGTCAGGGGCCATTATTACCTTCTCTCTCTCTCTCTCTCTCTCTCTCTATATATATATATATAGTGTGTGTGTGTGTGTGTTTGTGTGTGTGTATAATCTATTCATGGTATCTAATTATTATTATTATTATTATTATTATTATTATTATTATTATTATTATTATCTGTAAGCTGCCTTGAGTCCCTGTTGGGGGAAAGGCAGAGTACAAATAAATAAATAAGAAAGAAAAACCAAACTACAGTTCCCAATAGTCTCCATGACTGTTAACAGTGATTTGATAGTGCTTTAAGTGTATAGTGTGATTGTGACCAGTTATACCTCTATTTGGGACAAACAAAGAAAGCACAAAAAGCCACATTTAAATTATATGCTTTTTGTATGTGCATTTTGTATGTGTAAAATATGCCCTGCATTCCTCCATAAGATACACATGTTGTATGCATCTACATAAAGGATGCATAAACTATGTCTTTTCGGATGCAGCTTTCAAACATGCCCAAACTGCATTGCAAAATCCAGAGTAGTGAATAATCTAAATAAAAGTTACATTCAGGTTTGCAAGCAAAAGCATCAGATCTGGTTGGTCCACTGGGAGGGGGGGGGGACAGAACTCCCCCATCACTAATTATATCCTACTGCCATGGAACAGTTCAAATGCATCCGTCCACCACCCCCAATTTGCATAAGTATGTTTCTGCCAACACCTGAAGCATCACAGAACGAATATTAATTTTGAATAGCAAAGAGTTTTCTTGCGGTGTGGGAAGGCAAAACAAGATTTTCCGATGTTTGCAATGGTCCAAGAATCAAACTAGTTAAAACAGGTGATCTAATTACCAATTCCCCACACATTTTGTGGGGGGTGGGGTGGAGGGGGGGTTTCTGCCATTACGCCTTCCTCCATTAATTACATCTTGCAACCCTTCATTGGGAAACCTGAGGCAATTCAACCACAGCTTAATTGGAGTATTGTTCAATTAAAAACATGGAGCCTAAACAATTGCAGGTATTGTTTGGATGAAAAGGCAAGTGTCAGTGAGGTGTGCCCCTTCCTGTTTGTTTGCGGGGTTTTTTTGGGGGGGGGGGAGGGAAACCAAAACCAATCTGATGAAGGAGAAGTCTAATAACCATTCCTCTCACGAGGCATTTAAAATGGAATCATTCACAACTGGAATTTATTCATGTCTTTGAAACTGTATCTTATTTTTTCAGCTCTGGTATAACTTAGTGCTCACTTTTTCCCTCTGTTGTTGTTTTCCTATATTGTAGCCCACAGCAATATAATATCTGCATGATCTTGCCCAGTGCTGAACTTCATTTTGGGAGATCTGTTTCTTAAATGCATAGTGGCAATCAATTTTAAGAGGGTTTGGAGCAACAAATCGCTTTCTGCTTCCTTGAGAGGAGGTGAGGTAAGGAATGCCTAAGGAGAAACACCTGATAATTTTCACTTTATCCCATCTCTCCCTCCCTCTCTCATCTGATGGCTGACAGTTGATGGTGACTGATAACTTCATGATAGCAGGTTCCCCACTCTCAACTGGGGCCAGTCAATTAGTACCAGCAGGCTGGTCAGGGGCAGGCAGTTAGGGATGGCTATCACAATGCTGTTATACAGGGTGAGTTCTTTAAAAGAGGCTCCATGGATACAGAGTACACATGTTCCACGGGGCCTCTTTTAAAAGACTCACCCTGTACACATCTGTTGTATGAACACGCTTGTGCACAGTTCTGGCTGCCTCACCTCAAAAAGGATATTGTAAGATTCAGAAAAAGGCAACTGAAATGATTGATAGGATGCAGCAATCCCCCTAAGAGAAAAGTTTGGGACTTAGCGTTTTGGAAATATAATTGTAGTTTTTGGTACTGGTATATATTTAATTTAAAAAAACCCACTTCAACCAATGTGCAACTAAAACTTGGGGTGTTTTTTTTTAAAAATAATAATAATAATGGTTGGTTTATAGTAGAGTTGATAGTTTGGGAGCTGGATCTGCCCAGTCCCCTCCAGCAGGGCCGTTTTACCCATAGGCTCTAGGGGTGCGGGGTATCTGGGCGCCTGGCTCTCAGGGGCGCCAGGCCGAGAGTCCGGGGCCCGATAGTTGAGTCCAGGGAAGAGCCCGCCTTTCAGTCATAGTGCCGCTGCGGGCTCTTCTGCTGCAGGGGGCTCTGCATGATGAGTTCGGGGGTGACCAAGCCAGCGAGATGCTGAGGTGGCTGGCCTGCTCCGCCCTCCTGTGTGCCTGGGACTGGGCAACCTGGGGGGGGGGGCAGGCAGATCTTTGCACACCAGTGCTGCGTATGCTTAAGAAAGCCCTGCCCACCAGCACCTATTTTGTCTCATTTACACATCACTAGCATTTCTTAAAAAGAGTAAATAAGGATGACTCTAAGCCAGGCATGTCAAACCTGCAGCCCTCCAGATGTTTTGGGCTACAATTCCCATCTTCCCCAACCACTGGTCCTGCTAGCTAGGGATCATGGGAGTTGTAGGCCAAAACATCTGGAGGGCCGCAGGTTTGACATGCCTGCTCTAAGCCTACATGGTTGAAGCATGTTTTCATAGAACCACAGAACTGTAGAGTTGGTAGGGACTTCAAGGGTCATCTAGTCCAACCTCCTGAAATGCAGTAATCTCAGCCAAAGCATGCATGACAGAGGGTCATTTTGTAGCTGCCTCATGCAGGCAAGGGAAGCAGAGCTTGGGGGTTTAGTGGGAAAGTTCATACCCCTTGGTGTGCGTAACTGTCCACAAGGATGTCAGTTCCCAAGAGGGGTATGTCTACTCAGAAAAAATAGAAAAAATAAAAATAATTGGTACTATAAAGAAATCATGCAGAAAACAGCAGGAACCCAAATGGCACCAAATATACGACACAGATATCTGCCATGTAGAAGTGACCCCTTCCTCCCATTCCTCGGCTAAATGTCAGGAGAATCAATCTTTGTTCATCGCCTAATCCACTCAGCATGCTGTCTCCGTGTCGTATTGCTAGGTGAGTCATGTCCCCATGGAGAAGTTTCCCCCCACTTGTAACTTACATGAAAACTTGACCTTAAGCTGCACTTGTGGAGTTCCTGCTGAACAGGAGCCCTCTCGGGATATTTTATAGAGGGACATAAAATGTTGAAAGGGTGGAAATAGATTTATGCCCTGAAAACTGTTGTTGAGGAATGCAGCTAATTGGAAAACAAGAGGTCAGCAAGAGAGGCTGAGGAGGAGATTAGCATACAAGTAATTGGAGGAAGAAGTGTTTTTTGTGAGTGTTTTTTGTCATTTGGAAAGAAAGAATAAAGGACGTTGACAAAATATGGAGTTAACTGCTCTAGACCAGAAAATCAACTACAGAACTGAGGGTAGATTCACTGATGGGCAAAAGAGAGAGAGAGAAATAAACTCTAGGAACTAGAAATATGATTTATTCCAGACCCTGAAGTCACCCTGCTCTCATTTTTTACTATTCTTGATCCACAAGGAAACAGAGTTTCAGAAGAAGTGGTGTATACATTTTTAATTTAGAGTAATATTAACAGAAGAGGAGACACCTCGCACCTTCATTCCCCATTCGCCAAGACAAAATAAAAGTTTTGACCAAAATTAAACTAGCAGCTTAGGCAACATTTTCTTTTTTAGGTGGTGAGGTTTTCTTCATTGCAACATTCCTCCTTCATTATTACACAGCCAACAATTGTACTGATTGTCCACCAGCCATGAAGATATCATCAGAAAGTTCACATTTATGTTCTGGACAACACTGATTTATGATGGATCACTGGGCTTTGACATTCCACATCTTGGAATGAAGGCACAAGACATAAACTGGAGGTTCCCAAATTTTATGAACTCATAAACATCAATGATCTCCAGAAAGCATTATTCTGAACCTGTCTCTAGTCACGATAGGCATTTTTAAGATGCATTGACCATCAACACAGGTGCTTCAAGAGAAGAGAAATTCATGCAGGATAAGACTGTCAAGCCAATGTTGGAGGCAATAAAATCCTCTGAATACTAGTCACAGGGAATCACAGGTGGAGACAATACTGTTGTTCTCAGGTTCTGCTTGGGCGTTTATCTGCTCCGCAGACAGTTGTTCCAGATCATGTGGCCAGCATGACTAAGCCGCTTCTGGCGCAACGGAACACTGACACCAGAGCAGTGCACGGAAACACCATTACCTTCCCACCGGAGTGGTACCAACTTATCTACTTGCACTTTGTCGTACTTTCGAACTGTTAGGTTGGCAGGAGCTGGGACAGAGTAATGAGAGCTCACCCCGTCGTGGGGATTCGAACCGCTGACCTTCCGATCAGAAAGCCCAAGGCTCAGGGTTTTTACACCACAGCGCCACCTGCGTCCCTTGGGGTCCTATAGCAGGGCACAATTTCAAGAAAACTAACAAAGCAAATAAAATTACCAGTAGAGAGATGCAAATAAAACCAAGACCTCACATTAAACCCTCCAATCAAACACTCACCATATAATATATGTTTGCTTAGAAAGCAAAGTCTCAACAGTCTACTTCAAAAGGGCAGGTTGCTGGGTGTGTGTGCGACGGCACAATGGCCCTTTCCCCCGGTGCTATTGGGCCTACCCTCACTTAAATATAATGCACCCACCTCACAGAACACCAATTCCACAAATTCCTACAAACTACCCCAGATTATCTTGTGGGGGACTTGGGTGAGGGAAAACTTAATAATTCGGAGTCTCAGGCAGGATTTTATCAAATAAACAAGAGAGATTTTATTTAACAAAGGAAGTTTATAACACAAAGTGGGTAAAACATAGGATACTTCAGATTATCATGTTATTTCACTTCAGTTTTTTCTCAGTTGCTGTTGCCGTGTAATACTTTACTTCTTAAACAAGGTACTTCCTGTCAGTTACACACCCCTTAGACTCTTGAGGTACTCCAAGTAACAGACCCAAGGTATCTTCTACACACCCCTTTTAACTGGTTTGGGGGTCTTCTCTTCTTCTAGAAGAATCTCTCCCTTCCTGACTGGAATGAGACCTAAGTAGACTGTATCCTCACAGCTTCTACTTCTCCTGGCTCAGGCTCAGCCTCCTATAGGGTTGCCAGACCCAATAGAGGACAGGACTTCTGTGCCTTTAATTGCCCTGCTCTCTTTTGAGTCTGGAAACCTTAAAGAGAAACCAGCAGACCCTTTGCTTGGAAATTAACTGCTTTAACTGTCTCTCCAAATCCTCTCCTTTTAAACTCCCTCTTCTGGAACATCTGCCAATCATAAGCTGCTGTTCGTTAACCATTTCCTGGCAGGGAAAAAGAAAAAGAAAACATTTGGTGACCCAACCTGCCCAGCAAAACAAACTTTTCCGTCAAAGTCTGTCCCACCCAGTGCTGGAAAGTCATTTATGTATATTAGCTTCACAGCCTTTCATTTCTAAAACATGCATGGACTATTACGGTAGCAGTGCAACAATATTTGCATGGCAGACGTTGTAGCTCTTCTAAAATGTAGTAGGGCCACTGGAGTAGAGCCAGCTAAAATGTTACTCTTTCCCTACGTAGTTTGCTGGGGAATACTTATATTTTCCCAGTTGGATGTGGAGTGTTTTTCTTTTATTTGTTTCAATGAGTAACATTTCAGCTGGCTCTAAGTTTTGATTTCTCAGTTCTCAGCTCTCAAGTTTCATTTGTCCCAATACTGCATCAGTTTCTGACTTTTTTTAAAAAAAAAAAGTGTGAAAACATGCACAACAATTTTGTACTCTCACACACATACTTTCACCCATCTTTGAAAGCCCTTTCCTTCCTAATATAATGCTTCTTCTTTTTCTTTTACTAATATACAGGTTTCTGTGAATGTTCTTCCCTAACGAAATGCTTCATTTTTCAGCTGGCAAGCAGCACTGCAACATTCAGAGAAGTGTGAATTTAAAGAATAGCTATGTTTTGGTTTGTGTATTGGTCCAGGAATAAAAATGTGAACAGAACTGAATTTCTCCTCTATCCCTAATATGTTCCCTATGTTGAGGGAACATAGATGGGGTTTCTCTGTAGTTCCTCCTCAACCTCCCCAAATTGATGCACGGATAGCACCTACATCATTGGGCTTCAGCACCAGAGTAAGATCCTTTTGTGCACCTAACGTTTCAGAAGAACTGGATCAGATTGTTCAAGGACTTTGTGTTATTACGAACTGTTGTGCTCTAAAACTGCATTCACGTGTCTTGTGAAACTGTGGGGGGGGAGTGGCTTTTATGACATGTGAAAGATGCCATAGATATTGGAAATGATCAGGTAAGGAAACATCAAGGAAACGAAATAAAATGCTGTCTGAACATAGGCATAACTGAAGAGCCAGTGTGGTGTAGTCATTAGAGTGTAAGGCCAGGACCCAGGAGATCAGGGTTCAAATCCCCCACTCAACCGTAAAGCTCACAAGGTGACCCTGGGCCATTCGCTCACTCTCAGCATAACCAAACTCGCAGGGTTGTTATGAAGTTAAAATGGAAGTGGGAGAAGCACTGAATATACACCACCATGAGCAACTTAGAGCAGCCATCAGCAGCCTCCGGCCCATGGAGGCCGTTTATCCGGCCCATGGGTTGCCCGTGAACCGAGCCACCCACTCGGCAAGTCCCCTGCGCGCTGCGGTAAACTGGCACAGCGCAGCGCAGGGACTTACTGAGCGGCGCAGGAAATCATGTCTACGCAGCTGCAGAAGCGATTTCTGGCGCTGTGGACATTTTGGAAATGGGCAGCCAGCACCGGAAATCGCTTCTGCACAGCCGCGGACATGCGCAAAAGCCATTTCCGGTGTTTGGGACGTGGGCAGTGTGGCACCAGAAATCGCTTCTGCGCCTGTGCGGCCCATGTCCGGCCCACAGACAATAGTCCGTGGGAATCCTCCGGCCCACGGGCAGAAAACGTTGCCGACGCCTGTCTTAGAAGAAAAGTGGAATATAAATATATTAATGAATAATGAATAATAAATACGTAAATAACTTCTAACGATTCTTAAAATGTTGCAGTTATTTTGCAGTTGGCTTTTTATAAGTGGTGTGTGTGTAATTGAAAATTTAGTTTCATATACCATATTGTAAACCACGCTGGGATCTCCATGTGATGAATACTGAACAATATCAACCGATACACAAATAAATATGCATTCTCCACCTGCCTGACATTTCTCTGCTATATCTCAAAATAGTTCCTTCAGCCTGTATTTTTTTTCCTTTTTTTACACCCCACAGCCTCCTTATGTACAAATATTGTTCTTTCTCACCTCCATCCAGTATGTGCCATATAATTTCCTTAACGTACAATTTTCTAGGCAAATAATACACTCCTTTACAGCTTACCCAGATAGTGTCAGTTCCTCTGTTAGGCCTTTTTTCATTGCTATGGTGCCTACAAGGCATGGGGAGAGATATAGACACTATAATCCCATTTTTTTTAAAGATAGTATTTATGTCCAATAGGGTTACAATCTAAGGCTAGAATGGGGGTGGGGGTGGTTGCAAGAACAGAAATATAGAAGCAAAAATGACCCCCCCCCTAGCTTTTCTCTGAATTTTTATGTCAAATATTCTTTGGAGATATATATATATATATGATCTATACATATCATTGCATGCCAACTGCCATATTCTGCCAAAAATCTAAAATTGAAACTTTAGTATATAACAATATACAACTAGATAGATAGATAGATAGATAGATAGATAGATAGACAGACAGATAGTTATATATTGTTATACACTAAAGTTTCAATTTTAGATTTTAGATTTTTGGCAGCATATGGCAATTGGTATGCAATGCTATTTACTACTTTGCAGCATTTAAGGGTTGGCATGCAACATCACACAGTATTTGATAGATGACATGCAGTTTGACAGCCTGCAGTTGTGAGATCCCATATTTGACACCTTCCAAAATCAGCAGGAGATGCTGACCAAACTAACTTTGAGATTAAATTTCCCACACAACACTGGAAAAAGTAAAATGTTGCCAAATTTCAAATATTTGTACACGTGTGTTTTTTGTCTCTGAGAGTTGGGGTCACCCCAGCACCTGAATAGATCCTATATATGCTCAAATCCACATAATAATCAATATAGCAGAATTCTATGCTTTGATATTTGATATTGCAACAAGCGATCGGTGCATCTACCAGTTTCAATTCCTCACAGTTTCTCTTTTTTCCAATCTGCAGTTCCCCTCATTTCCACATCAGCTTGCAGCTGCTTTGTTCATTTGTTCATTTATTTTTTCTTAAATTCCTCATGAACATCCCATCAGCATTTTAATGTGAAGTTCTCCTAATAAACAAATTTTTGGATGCAATTTGGCCTAATATACGTCCTGGCCCTTGCTGACGAATGATGAACTCAGTCTTGGGCTTTGGGTTCTGCCAAATGCTTTGATGCATAGATCTGAGCTATACATAGGCAAGGCAAGGGTTAAAGGAAGTGAATTGCATGGCTAAACTTGAGCTGAGACATTGGCCCAGCAAGCTGCATGACCTCTGCCTCTTGCTTTTGAACAGTGGGGCTGGCACATGCCTTAGTGTAGCAAACATCAGGCATTTCTGCTCTGGGCAAGTAGATGAGCTGTTCTGCAATGGGCAGGGCCTGCGAAGTTTGTTCATGTTGGTGCTGCCATCTGTGTCCTTGGTGATGGATGTACCTGCTCTGTATCCAACTGAACCTCAGACTCTTCCCCAGAAGGAGCTCCTTACTGACAGGAGGGGCCAATACTGGCAGCAATTGCGGAGGTGCCTGACAGCAGCCCCGAAATTAAAAGATGCCTGCTTCTTGGGAGAAAAGCAATGACAAACCTAGACAGCATCTTAAAAAGCAGAGAGATCACCTTGCTGACAAAGGTCCATATAGTTAAAGCTATGGTTTTCCCAGTAGTGATGTATGGAAGTGAGAGCTGGACCATAAAGAAGGCTGATCGCCAAAGAATTGATGCTTTTGAATTATGGTGCTGGAGGAGACTGTTGAGAGTCCCATGGACTGCGAGAAGATCAAAGCTATCCATTCCGAAGGAAATCAGCCCTGAGTGCTCACTGGAAGGACAGATCCTGAAGCTGAGGCTCCAATACTTTGGCCACCTCATGAGAAGAGAAGTCTCCCTGGAAAAGACCCTGGTGTTGGGAAAGATTGAGGGCACAAGGAGAAAGGGAAGACAGAGGAAGAGATGGTTGGACAGTATTCTCGAAGCTACCAACATGAGTCTGACCAAACTGCGGGAGGCAGTGGAAGACAGGAGTGCCTGGCGTGCTATGGTCCATGGGGTCACAAAGAGTCGGAAATGACTAAACGACTAAACAACAACAACTGACTAAAGGTGTCTGATACCATTGGGGCAGCATATCACTCTGACAACCAGCTTGAACCTTCCTCAGGATCCAGTTCCTCACCCTCCTGATCACTGGCCCCCTCTGCCAGCTCCAACACATCTTGATCCTGCCTTCTCAGGCTCTCTTCTGGGTCATCTAACTGCTATTCCCTGCTCTCCACCCCCCACACCTTCCAGATCCTTCCATTCCCTCCATGATAGCTCCATGAGGCTCAGGACAATATGCAAGGTTTTTGCAAAGCAATTTTCCCCCAATACAATTCATTTTTATACCTTACCTCCACTAATCTGTGCATGTTAATGCTGTAGTCTAAACCACTGAGACTCTTGAGCTTGCTGATCAGAAGGTTGGCGGTTCGAATCCCTGTGATGGGGTGAGCTCCCGTTGCTCTGTCCCAGCTCCCACCAACCTAGCAATTCGAAAGCATGCTAGTGCAAGTAGATAAATAGGTACCGCTCCGGGGGGAAGATAAACACCGTTTCTGTGCACTCTGGTTTCTTTTATGGTGTTCCATTTTGCCAGAAGCTGTTTAGTCATGCTGGCCACATGAACTGCAAAGCTGGCTCCCTCGGCCTGAGAAGTGAGATGAGCGCCTCAACCCCATAGTTACCTTTGACTGGACTTAACCATCCAAGGGTCCTCTACATTTACACTTTCTGTGTTTTTGTATACATAACATGCGTAGAAAACTGCATTGAAAAATCTGGGAAAGTGTGGCTTTTGGAGGATGCCTGCGTTTTGGTTCACATGTTGTTTTCAATTAGGTAGGTTCACCTTCACTCCCCCATCACTAGCTGACAACGGGAGTGGGGAGAATCATGCAATCATAGAATTGTAGAGTTGGAAGGGACCCCAAGGGTCCTCTAGTCCAGTGCTTCCCAACCAGTGTGCCTCCAGATGTTTTGGGACTACAACTCCCATCATTCCTGACCACTGGTCTTGCTAGCTAGGGATGATGGGAGTTGTAGTCCCAAAACATCTGGAGGCACACTGGTTGGGAAACACTGCTCTAGTCCAACCCCCTGCAATGCAGAAAACTCAGCTAAAGCATCCATGACAGATGGCCATCCAACCTCTGCTTTAAAACCTCCAAGGAAGGAGAGTCCACAACCTCCCTCCAAAAGCACAGCAGTGATACTGCATTTGTGGATTACGTTCAACTTCTCGCAACAAGCCAGGGAACCTACCCATATACAGCAGCAACATTAGCACACACCAAGATAGGTGGATTTGCTCTGTTTATGTTGCTGGGTGTCCCCACCCTCTCCCAATACTTCTATCAATAATGAAACAATTAATATTTAAGAGGCCATTAACCAGCAGATCAATTAGACACCTCCCATTGGGTGTGATGATAATGTTGGTAGTCATGAGCCGAATCCCTGGGAAGGGATTTTTTTAAAATAAAAAAAGCAGCATCAGATTGCTAACCCTGTGAAACAGGATTAATGGAATGAGCAAAACAGATGGAAGATAATCAGAGGATTGTCTCCTTAGCTCTGGTACAATGAGCTATTGACAATAAAGAAGAAGAAGGACCCAGTGTATAGGTGATACCTCCTCAAGAGGGAAACGTCAGGGCTGGGGTGGAGAGGTGCTTAGGGCAGATGAGGTACTGCCCCACCAAACTGAGTCTGTCCTCAGCCAGATCTCTTCTGTTTTCTTGCTTACAATTGCCTCTGGTTCCTGTTGGTCTCCTGGCCCTTTGCCCTCCCAGTCCCAATGAATATCATCCATTAATAGCCCCAGTGAGTATCATCCATTAATAGCTTAGGTGTTCCTCTACCACTTCCTCCTTCCGTCTTCCATTTTTAAAAATTATTATTAAAGAACTATTTGTGCATACATGGGGTGTATTGAGTGTTACGGGAGGGTAGTACCTCTGTCATGACCCTTCTGGGGTAGTTTGTCCACCTTGTCCCTGAACTAAGCTCTTACCTGTGGCTCAACTGGCTGGCTAAAGCAGGTGAGGGTAGTCAATAGGTCTCAAAGCCTCGGTGAATTAGGGACTTCCCCTGTATGCGAAGAAAGGCCCTGGCAGATTGAGCAGACAAGACCAACAGTGGGTCGAACAGTCAATAAGGCAGTTTTTGCATGTGCTGTAGAGGGAAGTGAGGGGCAGGTGGGAAACTTCAACCTGGGAAGGTAGCCCATCTAAGAGATGGAAAACTTTGATCCTAAACCTCTGCTGCTTTGTGGGATATCTTCTGGAGAAGAAACGACTAAGGAGTAAACCCTACAGGAATCCGGAGTGGAGTCCCTAAGACAGTTGGATGGTGCCTTGTACACATCCTTCCGGCAACTCCTGCAGCCAAGCTGGTGCCAAATGTATTGTTCTGTTTTCCTTTGGCCCTTCCAGAATTATTGGTAAATACATTACTTCTGGTAAACGAGCCACCATAACCTCTAGGGCCATGGAAATTTGTGTCTTGGGTTTTTTAGACTTGTCTACACATGTATATCAGATCGTGAAGCTGAGGCTCCAATACTTTGGCCACCTCATGAGAAGAGAAGACTCCCTGGAAAAGACCCTGATGTTGGGAAAGAGAAGGGGACGACAGAGGACGAGATGGTTGGACAGTGTTCTCGAAGCTACGAACATGAGTTTGACCAAACTGAGGGAGGCAGTGGAAGACAGGAGTGCCTGGCGTGCTATGGTCAATGAGGTCACGAAGAGTCGGACATGACAAAACGACACAACAACAACAACAACAACAACAACAACACATGTATATCTGAAACCAAAGGGGCACATTGGTTGCAAGATGTGAAATATATTGGCATTATTTTCTGCTCCCCTACTAAACATGATTTCTTACAGAGCAAACAACTGAAAATTGGTGAATACCAGAACATCAATTTGAAATTTCCCACTTGCCTTCCTTTCCACTCAGTCAATCATTATTTAAATATGCTTACATGGTCATTTCCTCAGTTGCAAAGGTATCTGGTGTAAATCATTAATGCCAGGGAGGGAGAGTTGTAAAGATTAGTTCTATGACAACATGGAAACCAGAACCCATTATCCCTATACTTGCCTTAAGAGACAACACAGAACAGCATGGTTTGATTATTTGGGAATGTCAAGCACCCCAATGCTCTTAAGCAATGCCCCCCAAATCCCCTATTTCTCACATGATAGATGCGGACAGCTTTTAAAATAAACCATGTATTATGTATGCTTGGCATGGGGTGGGGTGGGGGGAGAGAAATGCCAGCTTCACAGCAGCTCAAGTCTCTGAGGAAAACATGTATAAACGTTTATACATTTTTTAACACAGGTTATTTACCCAAAAGAACATAACAGCTGCTTCAGAGCTGTTCAAGTCTCAGTGGTAAATAGGATTTTGACAGTTCATTGAAATGGAAATGACTCTTTGGTTTCATTACCTTGTACCCTTCCGAGAGTGCCTGTTCCAATAATTGCTCAAAGGAAATCACATCTGCAAAGATTGAGTGGGTCATATCAAACATGGCTGCCAGACAGACAGCCTACGACATCAGGCTGGGCTGCAGCAGTACCAATCCAGGATCGGAACGGAAGCTGTTACAGGTGCATTCAGGTGGGATACGGAATGCTCCCAACACATGAAGTCATGAGGGAAGAAACTATTAGCAACTTAGGATGCTGCCTTATCAGGATCAGGGACGCGGGTGGCGCTGTGGTCTAAACCACAGAGCCTAGGGCTTGCCGATCAGAAGGTTGGCGGTTCAAATCCCTGCAACGGGGTGAGCTCCTGTTGTTCGGTCCCAGCTCCTGCCCACCCAGCAGTTCAAAAGCACATCAAAGTGCAAGTAGATAAATAGGTACCGCTCCAACGGGAAGGTAAACGGCGTTTCTGTGCACTGCTCTGGTTCGCCTGATGTGGCTTAGTCATGCTGGCCACATGACCCAGGAAAGCTGTCTGCGGACAAACGCAAGCTCCCTCTGCCAGTAAAGTGAGATGAGCGTTGCAACCCCAGAGTCGTCCGCAACTGGACTTAACTGTCAGGGGTCCTTTACCTTTACCCTTATCAGGATCAGCCACCAATGCAACCAGCTCTCCAGAATGTCAGGCAGGGGTTTCTTCCTGGAGATACCAGAGATTGAAGAGCATCCTGTTCTTGCAGCGGCCAGCCAGAGGCCCCCAATGGGAAGCTCACAAGCAGGACATGAGCACAAGAGCCCTCTCCTCTACTGTTGTTTCCAGCAACTGGCACTCAGAGGCATCACAGCCTCCGGCTCCACCAAATACAGCACAGAGATCAGAAGCAACACCACAGAAAAACCCTGCAACATCACAGCAGAATTATAATTGTTTGCAGAAAAGTACAGCGGTCACACATCAAGGCGCATGTTTGCGAGAGAAAGGGAGAGAAAGAAATGGCACAGAGGGAACTGTTGTGGTCCCTTTACATCGCAGCAGAAGACTGAAAGGAGGCTGGGATGCCTCCGAGGAGATGAACCAAAAATAGAGAATAAAGCCAGCCTAGGAGGGGAAGGAACATCAAAGGAGAAGGTCTCATCTGAGCCCACCAGCAATAGCAGGTGCAGTTGAGATAAAGGAAGCAAAGTAACCTCTGACTACAAAGAACAGGAGCTACAAAGCAGCATGAACTAAGTGCCTTTTGATGACTTGCTTTCCCTTTGTGGAAATGGTTGAAGTGTTTACCTGCTAATAACTAGGGCTGCAGATGCTCCCCTTTGAATTCAATTTAGGGGCCTGGTTTGGCAGTCCGCATCAGACCCAACCCGAATTGGACCAGACCCCCAAATTGGAATTAGGAAAGGGAAACAGATCTTTTGAAATCCAGTCACCAAGAACACAAAATGGCCATTGCTTCCTCCACCCTGCCCCGCTCCACAAAGGTGCATGAAATTTGGAGAAATAGTAGCCTTTACAGAGGGAGCTAATCCCACCAAACCTAAAAATCTTTTTTTAAAAAAATAAAATGTTATGTTGTATCTTATTGAAAAGGCAGGATCCCTGTTATAGGGCTGTAGCCACAGCTAGTATCTTATACACATATGATTCAACATCCAACATCTAGGATGATAGACACTTCCCAGAATAAGTTCCCTGAACTGGGGTGTAAGAGGTGTTTTATAAAGGCTAACACCCCCAAAAAGATTTACACAGCCTTGTAAGGAAAATCAACTTTTTTTACAATCCTTTGATAGGCTCACATCCATCCTCGTCTTTGTCTTTCATAAAGCTAAAATATGATGTGCCTGAGGATGGGCAAATTTCTGTTTCTAGTTTTTCCCAAATTAAGTTTAGTTCTCCACATTCCTACATCCCTTTGTGATTTTTTTTAAAAAGGCCTCATTAAAATTCACCAGTATTTTCATGGAAATTTCTCTTTATACACATGTTGTGTGCAATTCCCCATAATAATACATTTCATTAATATATGCATCTTTATGTACATTTTAATTTACTATATGCATTTTTGTACATATTACTCCGCTGGAAAGAATGAAGACTACCTGCTTTGAGAGTCCCCTATTCTCAGGTGGTATGGTATAACAATAAGGCTTTAAGCATTTTCCTCTGAAAATGCTTATTGTTAATCACTGGGCCATTAACCTTAACAATGTCAATGTGTTCTCACCAGGAGAATCAGGTAAATGAATGCCTGAGGTAATAGTTAGAAGAACATTTCACAAAGAAGAACATATCAATGCTTTATTTGGTTCTCAATGCAGTGTGAAGGGTTTTGCTGAGAGAGCTAGTGCACAGTTAGGGCGAGAAAGGAATAGGCCACATCCACACAGGCCCAGCTCTATGGGTAGTCTCGGTGGCGCCGGGCACCGGGCCAGCAGGAGGGCGCTGCACGCTGCGCCCGCCCACCAGGGCGGGGGCGCCGGAGCAATCTCCGTGCCACTGTGCTACGGCGCCCAACCGGCTTGAGCTGGCCCTGCATCCACACCATCCATTTAAAGCACTATTATTCCACTTAGAACAGTCATGGCTTCCCTCTAAGAATCCTGGGAGCTGTAGTTTGTTATGGCTGCTGAGAGTGGTGTAGGTGTTTTGTCATTTGAATATTGAAACTTCAGAGCTGCCCTGATGTTTTGTAACAAGGAGCAGTGAAAACTCTGAACTAGAGGTGAATATTCATGGGAGAAGGCACAAATTAGTCTCTTCCACTACAAGGCGGTATTCGCGATCATATAGGCAGGGGTTCCTAATAGGAGAGAAGCAATCAGGCAGCAGTTAAAGTCTGTTCTGCCCCTTCCTCCTCCTCCTCCTCCTCTTTGCAATGCCCTCATTCAACAGCGTGGGGTTTTTTTGTTAGTTGCCCTTTCCAGGGACTGAGTAGCATTTTGGTGGGAGGAGTCCCTGAATGGCTCTAAGGATTCTCCCCCCCCTTTCTCTCTGTGTGTGTCTATGAAAGACTGAAAAGAAAGTTTAAAACATATAGTTTACTCACAGTTGAGCATTCATTCTAAGCAGCAACAGCAGTAAAAATGTATGCAGATAGAATACTTGTATTTACAGCAAAAACAGCTGGAGGAAGCCGATGGATATCCACTATCATGGCTGGAGAGAGAGGGGGGAGAGCAAGGAATAGGAAACACTTCTTTGCTTTCCCCCTCCCAGGCGAGATGGGGACATAGGTGCCAAATTCCGGGTTGAAAAATCCAGGATCAGCAGCGCCGCGGCACCGGAAGTCGCTTCTACACACTTCCGGATATGCGTAGAAGCGACTTCCGGTGCCGGCGCGGCACCAGAAGAACATGGCAGAAGAAGACAGAAGACAGGAGACAGAAGAATGGGCAGGAGCTCCATAATCTGGGGGAATACGGGGTATTTTGCCATTCGGGACACCTGCGGGAAACGTTAAGAAAATATGGGGGGGTCTTCCGGGAAAACCGGGGTACTTGGCAGCTATGAATGGGGACCTGACATCACACAGAGCCTTCTCTACCAATTACGTGTTTATGGTCTGAGTCTACCTATTAGCAATACAGTGGTACCTTGGTTTTGAAACTTAATCCATTCTGGAAGTCCATTCCAAAACCAAAGCATTCCAAAACCAAGGCGCACTTTCCCATAGAAAGTAATGCAAAATGGATTACTCTGTTCCAGACTTTCAAAAACAACCCCTGAAACAGCAATTTAACATGAATTTTACTATCCAACAAGACCATAGACCCATAAAATGAAAGCAATCAACAATGCACTGCAGTCACACAATCAATCCATCAGTAGCTGAACTGGGTTCCACACAGTCAGAAAAATAAAACAAAAAGATCCGCAAAAACAAAAACTCAAAATAAATAGCAAAAGCAGACAGACCTCAGCATAACACTCAAAACTGAAGTGTGGCACTCAAATTGGAAGCGTAACACTCAAAAAGGAGCATGTTCGATTTCCAAAACAAGTTCACACACCGGAACACTTACTTCTGAGTTTTGCAGTGTTTGGGTTTCAAGTTGTTTGAATACCAAGGTGTTTGAGAACCAAGGTACCACTGTACAGCTGTATAGCCTTAACCCCCTTCACATGCTAACCAGCAAGAATATGCATTGTTAGATTTAACTGCATATCTCTCATACTCTTCCCGCCATTACCCTGTCTCTCTAGTCTTCTTCCATGGTGTGCTGGTAATGGTACCTTTTAATTTTACTAGATGGTGTTACTAGAGAGGAACCTGGGACACTGTTCTCTAGCAAGTGTGGTGGGTATCTAGCTCAGAACTGGTGGCAATTCTTAAGTCTTAAGCAAGCCCTGCCTGGAGATGCTGGTGACTGAGCCCAGGATCTTCTGCATGCAAATAATCTTCACTTCCACTGAGCTACAGCTTTTTCCCATAAAAGGGGATGGGATGCAGGACCATTGTATGGGCTGCTCAGTATTTGATTCAAGCCACATTATCTTCTGCAACCTCTTTCTCAGATGTTGGAGCCACTGGGTGTTATCCCAGTTCTGACAGTTCTGAACAGCTCCGAAATACCTATTAAGTAAATAATTTCCAATAATGGGATGGCAACTTTCCCCCTTAATGCATTTTAACAAAAATGTAAATACAGATAATGATCTATGCAGGGGGGACGACAAAGGAATATTGAGCCCATAAATTCATGTGTAATTGATTAGTTCCAGATGCTTGAAGCTCTCTGAGGTGGAAGAGGCCGATTCTTCATTTCTCTTTCCTGACTCAGATCCCAGGCCTGTGATGGATTTAAAGGGACCGTTTTATTTGGGTGAACTGTGAGTGGATAAACTGAAGTGTTCAACACAACAACAGGGGTGTTGGCACCTGCTGTTTGAAAAAATAAAGAATATGGTGTAACAGAAGGATGTGAAAAGAACAAGGACAGGAAAGAGAGGATTCTAGAACATATTCCAGGGTGCACTAGCCACCAAGCCTGGGGTGTGTGTGTGTGCCACAGGGTGTCATAGCTGTGCTCAGTGATGGAGCAAGCCAATTGGGTGCCTGGGGTGGCACACGTGCCCTGCACCCATTGGCGGGGGCAGCCACCTGCGGGGCAGGGCTAGGCGGGGCAGGATGCTCTGTGGGGCTGCTGAGGAGTCTGCCTGCCTCCTCCCACTCAGCCACCCTACAGCTGAGGGGGAAGTGGTGGATGGATCGTTTGGGGCAGTGTGGAGCCTGCAGGTGCCCAAGCCACTGCATCACTCCCAGGATAGACGCATGGCTGCAGGCCCCGTGGTGAGTGCTGCCCCGCCATTTTGTCACCCTTTTCAGTGTTTACACCTGGGGCAAACCACACACCCCTTCCTCTGCCCCTGGCTGTGCTGTAGTGAATTGAGCCGAACAGAAGGCAAGAGGCAGGGGGCGCTGAATTTTGGCCTCACACAGGGTGCCAATGAGATTTGAAAGACCAAAGTTCATCCCTGATGGAGGCACCCATGAGCTCTTATCTGTGCAGTTCCCTCTGAGAGAGATGGGAGGTCCTCAGGTCCCTATTGCTCCCAGGGAGACTTGCTCTGCTGTTCTCAGAGTGCGGGACAGCAAGGAGTTTCATTCACCAGCCACTTCAGGTTGTGCACAGCTGGATGACCCGTGTAAGGGTGACTCCCTACAGGGAGCCAGCCCCCATCATCCTAACATCCACCTCGCCAAGCACAGGGAGCAGCAGTGGGTATGAAGCAGCCAGGGGGGGAGGGGAAAGACTCGGAGGGAGAGAGAAACCAGCGTGCAGAACAGTGGGAAGGCTCAGGGGAGGAGAGATGCAGGTAAGGGCTCAAGGATGCTGGAGAGCCCTTCCACTGCCCTGACAGGGAGGAGACTGAGAGGGCATCGCTCCTTCCAGGCACAAGAGTTAAGGAGAGCACCACAATGCAGGTCAAGGGGGAGGCGTTTGGGGCTGCCCCGACTACTTTGCTGGCGTAAGAACAGACATACACCATTGCCAGATTCTGATTCGGACTGAGAGGTCATGTTTTAAGCTGTCTCTGCAATGTAAATATCTTGCACAATAAAAGTCTTTAAAGACAAACTGGACTCAAGCAGAGTTACTCTAGAGTAGCCACGACGACCCTCTGACAACCTGTTTTGGAGCTTTTGAAAAGGGAAGTAAAACGTTACAACAGAGGCAGCACCACAGCCCTCAGACACTTCATAAAGTGATCCTTAGGGCTACGGATGCTTAAGGGGACTCTTGATCTGATCTGCACAGAATGAGTCAGGCAAGTCTGTTTTTGAAATCTGACTTCTGCTCTGCAGAGCCCTTCTCCATCTCTTCCTGCAATACATCCAAGGTTTCCCTGTGGTTGCAAATTTTGGAATCAGATCAGTGATGTAAGACTAGGGGTGTAGTCACATGTGAGGGATATTGTGCTAGTTTTCCTGATTATAATGTTAGAGCTTCAGCCCTGTTTTCCAGTGCTCCTTTCATGCTGCAATTGTGTTATGGAATCCTGGCTTTTTAACCAATATATGACCATGCCACACTAATTTTCATTCACACTATTGGGTGTGGTGACACAAGAATGAACATCATTTAACAAATCAGTATTCCCCCACCCTTTCTGCACACATGTGCTTCTGCTCCACCCCCACCCCCAATTCCTCATGAAAAAGAGCAGGAATGAACTGTGTGCCAGAATACTGTCCCAAATTTCATCACATTCCTCTCATAATTTTCTAGGAGCTGTAAACATTTCTTTTCTGGAATCCAACAACATGGAAGTGAGTGCTGAACATGCATTTTATATCCATTAACTTTCCAGAAGTAGCTTTTACATCATGTGAAAGTTCAAATATAATGTGGAAATTAACATAAGAACATAAAGTGGTTTCCCCTCTTCTCTCATGGAAGGAAATGTCACTTCTGTGGTTTTGTCTTACATGTATAGGGATACATAATCTAACAACTACAGGATGTATGCTCCTTGTTTCAGAACTATTGTTTTATCACATACAAATGTAATCAATATATTAATCAATCACAAATTGTACAGTTAATCAACTACATTTTCTTTAAGCAGACCTACTTCCAAGGAACCTGAGTATTTCTTGGTATACATTTTGAAAGCCACGGCTTTGGATAAAATATACTGCTCCATGAATAGTTGCAATCAATTAAGAGTAACCTCAATGCCTATCTGGGAAGAGACTAGAGCATAGGGGTTGCAGGAAGGACCATGCAATGTGTGTGGGGGGGGGGCAGTTGTATACTAGATCAGTCCATCCAGTCTTTCCACCCAGTGCCAAATCCACAACATTTTTAAAGGTGGGGCATTGCAATGAGTAAAATGAAAATAGATTTCTGCCTTGTCGATGCAGGCATTCCAATAACGGAAGCAAGACATGTGTCACCTGTTTATGTTTTAATTAGAAACCCACTGAACACACTGCTGAGGACTTTGATGCATCAATGCAGCTGGAAGGTTTTCCATTCTGATTATTATGATCTGAGATCACACTGGCTGGATGAGTAATCCAGGAGTATGAGCTGGCTTTCCAGTTACTTCCCCCATGTCTAGCCTTGCTAAATACAAGTCAGGGATCACTGTGTGTCCTTTCAGCTGGATGAACATTTGCAGTGTGGGATGCCAGCCAACAACAACTATACTCTTTTAGAAGGGTTAGCCATTGAGTTGTGGTAGTTTTATGGACATTGCACTTAGGGTATATAAGAAAGTTAAGTTTCCCAGATCATATAATACAAGAAGAAGTGGATTATGCCTCAACAAATTAAATCACAGTCTTGTATGCACCCACCACCCTAAGCCCCTTGAAGCAGGAGGCTGCATGAAGCAATGGTCCTCTCTCAGTCTGCCAGGATATAGACAATGGTACTGTAGTTGGGATTATATTATATGTTCTTTAAAAAGAAGTGTGTGTGTGTGTGTGTGTGTGTGTGTGTGTGTGTGTAAGGATATTGTTAGGATGATCTGGTTACTCAGAGGTTTGATAGAGAGTAGGCATCAAACTAGTTTGATAGAGAGTAGGAAGCCTGCTGTTCAGCTCTCATCATGCAGGCATGCTTTTCCTCTGTTGACATGACTTAATTTCTATGCATGTGTTAAGGTGAGAGAATGCCTGTGTAATTTATAGGCCCAAAGACTTTACATTTGTGGATTCCTTGGTGGTCACTGCAGCCCTGTTTAGGGAGGCTTTTAATATTTAATAGATTATTTTATTTCATTTTTCTGTTGGAAGCCGCCCAGAGTGGCTGGGGAAACCCAGCCAGAAGGGCGGGGAATAAATAAATTATTATTATTATTATTATTATTATTATTATTATTATTATTATTATTATTATTTGAGCAGGGCAAAGCTATCTCAAACATCACAACGGTCTGTTTATTGAAGAAATACCATAGTATCATCCAGAAGGTTTGGACCCTCATTTGAGAACATACGAAGAGCCTGCTGCATGAGGACAATACCCCATCTAGTCCAGCATCCTGTTCTCACAGATGCCTGTGGGTAACCCACAAGCAGAAGCTGAGCACAAGAGCACTCTCCCTTTCTGTGGCTTTCAGAAACTAGTACAGTGGTACCTCTACTTACGAATTTAATGCGTTCTGAACGCACATTTGTAAGTCGAAAAAAATTGTAAGTCGAATCCCATAGGAATGCATTGGGAGAAAAAATTCGTAAGTAGAAGCAACCCTATCTAAAAATTCGTAAGTAGAAAAAATCCTATCTAAACCACATCCAAGATGGCGGACGGAGCTCCATTCATAAGTAGAAACATTCGTAAGTAGAGTTATTTGTAAGTAGAGGTACCACTGTATTCAGAAGCGTTCCTGCCTCTGGCCATGGAGGCAGAGCATAACCATTGTGGGTAGTAGTTATTTATATCCTTATCCTCCATCTGCTCTAGTGGTAAATCTCTGGCTTGCCTTGTAACTCATTCATTATTTCTAAGTCTTCATGGAGCTGTTCAAGAGAGCTCAGAAAGAGCAAGCGTAAGGAAGACCAGCCTTTGTAACAGTGTCAAGGCTTCCTCTTTAAGGCTTAATCAGTGCAGGTTTCTTCTAAGTACTCCTTGATTGCTGCTGGGGAGCCTGGGAGAAGGTGTTCCAAGTGCCTCTCTACTTAACTGATTAAGCCAGGAGGCAATGTGAATACCCTCCATCCCTGTCATCAAGTTCAGTGTAAAAAAACCCCACTTTATCAGGTGCAATTAGTCCCTGGCACAACTCCTGTGGGGAAAATCCTTGACTCAGTCCTTCATTCCCAGGAAGAAAGGTCGCATCATCCCTGAGCCTCAACTGCCTTCCAAATAGACTGGCAAGATTCAGTTGCTAGCCAGTATGAGTGGGTAGCAGATATGCATGGTAGAGGATGAGCTTTAACACCCAGGCAGTCTCTGTTGTCTTCAGTTGGAAGGATCTAAGACAGAGGATGAGCCCAGATTAAGTCCACAAAGACCCATGGCTTATTTATTTAGTTACTGAATTTAGACCACCCACCTTTCCCTTCAATGAGTTCAAGGTGTCAAACGTTGTGTTCAGAGACAGACAGACAGACAGACAGACAGACAGAGAGATTCCTACAACAACCCTGTGAAATAGGTTAAGCTGAGAGGTGTGACTGGACCAAGGTCACCCAGTGAGCTCCATGGCCAAGTTGAGATTGAATCCTTTGCCACACTGACTCACAACGCAAGGCAGTTTCACATTTGCAATAACAATTGTGCTGACTTGAAGTTGAAAAGAGTGCCTACCATGGTTGGAATAACAATATACAGTGGTACCTTGGTACTCAAACAGCTTACGGTAGCTCCCGAACAAATCAGCTCCTGAGCTCTGCAAATCCGGAAGTGAATGCTCCGTTTTGTAAATGTTTTTCAGAAGCTGAACGTCTGATGCAGCTTCCACGGCTTCCGTGGCTTCCGCTTGAGTGCAGGAAGCTCCTGCAGCCAATTGGAAGCAGCACGTTGGTTTTTCAACCATTTCAGGAGTCGAATGGACTCCCGGAATGGATTAAGTTTGAGAACCAAGATACCACTTAATCTGGGAAAGGCGGGAGCTCAGTGGTAGAGCATCAACTTCCTCAGATTCAATCGCCAGCATTTCCAGGCAGGGCTGGAAGGCACACACACACACATGCCAATCTGAAACCTTGCAGAGCTGCTGCTGGTCAGTGAAAATACTGAACTAGATGGAGCAGCATATTAGACAGCTTCTTACGTTCCCAGGATTCCTGTGATCCTTGTGTGAACTATCTCATGCAAGATTCTGTCAAGGTGACAGGGACTGTGCAGAAATCCACCCAGTAGCCGCTTGGTCTCCCAGCATGTGCACCCTCTAGTGCTAGGGAAATGTGTTCCTACCCCTGATTGGCTTAACAGAAATCTATGCATCTGTATCCAGGACTTTTCATATAAGCATTTTTTTTTAAAAAAAAATCTAGGTCTAATGCCCCCCATTCAAATGAAAGATCAAATGATGCTTTAACTATTTTTGCCTGGATGCAGCTTGCAAAAGAAGTCATGACTCGGGATTAGAGTGAAACAAGCTAGCTTTGATTGTTTTGATCTGCAGCTGAATCCCCAGAGACGTGTTTATACTGTTAGTCTCTTCTTAACTGTCTTGATATGGTAAATGTGCTTTTATTTTGTTTTGTAACCTCCATAACAAAACATATGCATTTATTCTCTTGCATGGCTTGTTGCTGTAAGCTTTTGGCTCTGAATCTGGTACCTGGCTGCTTGGTCATATGCTACAGAATAACTCATGGGTTTTAGGCTCAAATGACAAGCCTGAGTCTCCCTGGCTCAGTTTTTGGGGGATGGGGGGAGGGTGGAACTGCAGAGGTATTGGCATGGCATATCAGGACCATGGACAGCTCACCGAGGCTGCAGGTATGAGGTTGGGCAGACTATGATGCAACATAGCACAGCAAATTGGGGGTGTTGCTCTAGCAAAAGGCTGGTGGATCCTGGGAGCTTAAGTAGCTCTGAAGCCAGAGTGAGGCCTCAAAAGCCAGCCCCTCTGAGGAACAAAAGGGTTGTTCCTCCTGGTGGCTTCCTGCTCAGTAGTTGGTTCTGAAGGGAAATCCTTGGAGCTAAAGGAGAGGAGAGGGGCTACCTTCTCAGGCTGAATAGTTGAAGCCAATGTTGGCTCCTGAGGCTTCACACCCATGGGAGTGTCTGGCAAAGTGGATAGTGATTTTATTTTTATTTTTTAAAAATAAAATGTAAAAACCACTTGGTGTGAGATATATGTATTTGTGTGTGTTTAAAAAAAGATAAAGCAATAAAATTATCAATAAGAGGAATTAACAACAATAATATAAGAGTTTTGGAAGATTTTTTTTAAAAAAAAACCCAACAAGCTAAAAACATATTAAAACTTGTATCAACTTTCTAAATATTTGTTCATCTGTTCAGATGCCTTTGGGCTGAAAGTGTGCTCTCATGTAAACAACACCATGCACATCAAAAGCTAGCAGATCAGAGAGAATCCTAAGACTCTCCCAGGCTAACTTTCCATATGCAGGGAGATTATTATTCTTTATGTGGGACAGCATTCAATCATCTACTCCTCAGCATGGAGTCTGAAATGGTATAATCTCAGCAGTGTTGTACCACACCAATATTGCAAACATATACAGCACTTCTGAGTATAGGAAGGGATAAGGAGCCATGATGGCAAGGTTCAGTGAACAAACTCCTTTCTGAGAAATAACTGCAGAATGCAAATCCTCCGGGTGCTGTTATGATGGATTAGTAATTGTAAAGCCCATCAGGAGTCTTGTGAAACTTGATGCATAAGTTATTAAACGGTTAGCACCGAGGATCTGAAAAACCCACAAATTTAGCAACGGCAAATCAAAGAAAATAATGTATTGCTCATCCATAAATCTATTTCATCAGTGTTGTAGTCCTTCTCCCCCCTGGCTCTTTCATTGGCAATCAAAGGAGGTCTGTGCAGGTTAAGTTGAGTGAGTGGAACATTATTAATCTCCAGACTCGGAGTGTCCATGTTGCTGGATTCTTACCACAAGCTTTCCTTCCTCACTTCCTCTTTTCCATTGCCCTATCACTGTCCCTTCGGAAAACATGAGCATCCCGGCCACATTTCTTTCATCACAGCTCTGCCAGCATGCCTTAGAACAACCCCTACCACCTCCTGAATGTCAATCAGCTCCTTTTCTAAGTGTGGTACCTGTATGGGAATTCTCCTTCCTTAGTTTCTGCAAATGGCAAAACCATGAGTGTGTGTGTGCATGCTGCAGCTCTGAATAGGACGTCAAGAGGAAAGAACCAGTTTTTGAAGTGGGGGGATGACATTTTCCAGGTTCTCCTCCCCTGAATTCCCCCACAAAAGTGATGCAGCAGTGCAAGGGGCTGCCAGGGGAATGGGAGGTGCTTTTTTCAGGGGGTATTCAAGGGTACGCAGGACCAACACCCCCCCTCTCTCTGTTTGGTTAAAAAGTGTGGCACTTACTGTAACAATTTCATGGTGAGTACCGACATATATATATATTTCTACAAAAAAAAAGCAGTGGGAAGGGGGATTGTGAAAACTCACCCCACACCAGTAAAAGTGCCCCCTAAGTGTTTGTATGCCCAGGTGATTCTCCCTCCCATGGAAACAATGTCAAGATTTTCTTCCCAGAACTACGATTCTCAGAGTGGTTTAATAATCAATTCCTCTTTCCTGGGAATTCTGAGACTTGTAGCTCTGTGTGGGGAATAGGGGTCTCCTAAGAACTCTCAACACCCTTAACAAACTGCCTCCCAGAATCATTTGGTGGGGGGGGGGAGTCATGACAACTTAAAGTGGTATCACAGTGATTTAAGCATAGCGTGTGAATGTGACCCAAGTCCACTCTCAGCTTGTTGCTGAGACTCAAAAGCGATTGAAGTTGGAGTCGATGCCTTTGATGCCCTGATGACGGAAAAAAGAGCAAAAGATATCCACCCATTCTGTTAGTTTGAACTGTATGCAAGTTTATTGCTCATACAATATGAGTCGTCTTGAGGGGTTTTTTTGTCCTCTTTTCCTCTGAGTTTCTTCAAGAGACAACCCAGGGCTGCGCTGTTCTATATTTCCTAGCTCCATCAGGGGATTCTATGACATTTTCGATTACTGTAGAGATGCTTTTTCAGCCACGAAGGAAGCATGCAGGTCTCGGCTTTTGCAAGATAGCATCTTCTCCTCTCCCCCTGCCACCAGCCCCAAATACACCACCACCTTTCTTCCACTTGCTTTCTTTGGCATGGCCCACTGATCACATCATTTGGTTGCCATGACAGTTCTTAGCGCTCCAGCTCTGGCAGCAGAGTTCACTGGGGGGAGAAACTCTGGGATGCTGTCTTCTTGCTTGGTGAAAACCCACCGTCGCAATGATGCTCTTGAGGCCTCTGGAGGCGATGAGTCAAGCGGATGTTTCAGTACATATGCAACGCATCAGAGAGAGGTAGGTTGAGGTCGATTTTCTTTTTCCCTACCTCGGAAACAACAACAAAACAGATAGGTTTGTCTGCTCTGCTCTGCTCTGAGGCCCCCTTGAGTGTTTTTGCCTGTTTGGAATGTGTTCTTGAACTGTGACATTGCCTCTTCTTGGTTTGGATGGAGGATGAAGAGAGAGAGGCTAGAAGGGGCAGTATGTGACTTTTCTCTCTTGTAGCTCCCTTCCCAGTGTGCCAGCAGTAGGGCAGTGGAGGAGGCAGACAGATAACACTTTCTGAGAAACATGAAAAATGCACCCTAACCAGTCTTTTGGTGACCACAACAAGGATGAGTTTTCTTCCTTCCCCAGTTATTGTCCAGCCCTAGGAATTGAAAGAATTATGTTTGAAAAAAAGCCTTTGAATGGCTACAATGTAAGACTTCTTTCAAACCGCATTTCAATGATGGGGGAGCAGAAAAGCAGCACCCCGCAGACACTAGGTAGGGCCTCTGTGGGGTGCATGTGTCATGGGCACCATGTCTGGAGGCAGTTGGAGGATGGATGGTGGCTAACAGATTGAGGTTGAATCCTGACAAGGCAGAAGTACTGTTTTGGGGGGACAGGAGACGGGCAGGTGTGGAGGACTCCGTGGTCCTAAATGGGGTAACTGTGCCCCTGAATGACCAGGTGCACAGCCTGGGAGTCATTTTGGACTCGCAGCTGTCCATGGAGGCACAGGTCAATTCTGTGTCCAGGACACCTGTTTACCAGCTCCATCTGGTATGCAGGCTGAGACCCTATCTGCCCGCGGACTGTCTCGCCAGAGTGGTGCATGCTCTGGTTATCTGCCGCTTGGACCACTGAAATGCACCTTTGAAGGTGACCCGGAAACTGCAACTAATCCAGAATGCGGCAGCTAGACTGGTGACTGGGAGCGGCCACAAAGACCACATAACATTGGCAGAGGGCCTTCTCGGTAGCGGCACCCCCCCCCCCCAGTGGAACGCCCTCTCACCAGATGTCAAAGAGAACAACAACTACCAGACTTTTAGAAGACATCTGAAGGCAGCCCTGTTTAGGAAAGCTTTTAATGTTTGATGGACTACTGTATTTTAATATTTTGTTGGAAGCCGCCCAAATTGGCTGGGGAAACCCAGCCAGATGGGCAGGCTATAAATAATAAATTTTATTATTATTATTATTATTATTATTATTATTATTATTATTATTTAGAAAGATGCTGAAATCCTTGCTTATACCAGTTCTTGGTCCTTTCTCCCTTCCATTTCTACGATTCCCTAGGCACTAAGGTACTTCACCTCAAATCATTGCAATTAGTGGTGGAAAAGAAATGGCAGCTTGGTAGCAGAGTATATCCTCAGCCCCTTGCAGGGATCCCTGGAGTATACTCAGTACTACGGTTTAAATATTTCAAGCAACAGGGCTCCTAGTTCCTTGGGAGATCTTAACAGCAGCCTCACAGCTGGGGTGTGATTACTGCCATAATTTCTCTTAGCTGCATCCCATTAAGTGCAGCAGCTCGCCCTCTTGCTCTCTGCAAGGAATGTTTGTGGAGTGCTGGCATTATATTGCAGTGGCACCTAGTCAGCTTCCTCAAAGGAGAATCTGTCATACTCCCTGGTGTCCTTCTGAGAAGAGATGGACAAGGAGAAGCAGAGCTGAGAATGTCCCTGAGTTCAGGGAGACTTCATAAAAAAAGAACCTTATTTATTTAGTATTTCTATACTACTTAATATAATAATATAATATAAAAATAGGCAAATGGTTTACAGAAACATGATAAAAAACCCACCAACACTCAATACAATTGTCTAAAAATGCAATGAACCATATGCAACCTATATCTCACAAATAAATCATCTCACAAATAAAACTGGGCAGGGTGTGCATTTACTATTTATCTATTGCATTTCCATCCCACCTTTTCCTCCAATGATACATGGTTCTCCCCTTCCTCATTTCATCCCCACATCAACCCTGTGAGGTAGATTAGGCTAAGAGGTGGTGACTGGCTGAAGGTGAGCTCTATGGCCAAATGGGGATTCGAACCCAGGTCTCCCAGGTCCTAGCCATGCACTCCAACCACTATACAACACTACCTCTCAACCACTATATCACACTGGCTCTCATACAAAATATCCAGTGTGCTATTTTCCCTACTGTATGTATGTATGTTCGCCTAATATATGCCTAATAGGTCACAGAATTCAGAAAAGCGAAGGTTGGCTGTGTCTCGATTCTCACATTGTTTTAGAAAGTGTGAATTAGGTAGGTTTTCCTTTTAATGTGAACTGAATCAAATTACTTCCCCCCCCCATCCCTTTCTCCAAGTTACCATTCACTACCTGTGGAGTGACCAGCAGATTCTCCCTGGTAGATCTTAAAATATCAGATCGGTCTCTACTGGGTGGCAGGGACTATGCATGGCATCCTAGTCCCAAGCTTCACATGTTAACACCATAACCCTGAACTTGGCTTGGTAGAAAATAGGCAGACAGTGCAGATCTTCCAGCACTTGGAAATAAGTGTGAAGGTGGTCATTCCACCTTGTAGAAGGGACAATGAAGAGATGATACAATAGCTGTCTTAAAAGAAGAAAAATCTGTATACTACTTCAATAGTCCATGAGCGTAGAACAGCTTATAAATTCTGGAATGAATCAATAAACATGGTTGCCAACAGTGCTTTTTGTTGAGATTGTGCACAACGGTACATTCTACTGCCACCTCTTTTCCCTCCGCCACCATCTCACCGCCACTACTGTTTGTGGTGGAGCTATAAGAAATTTAAGTAGACTCCCCAATGTTCCTTTACAAGCGGGGCTCATTGACAGCATCCATCAGCTGATCAACACTGGCAGGGAGCTCCATTGAGATCAGTTGCACTGAGGGCACGTGGTCTGGAATGGGGCTTGTGGTCTGGGCACAGAGTGAAGGGCCATCTAAAGAGGGTCAGAGGGCCACATTCAGCCCCACACCTGAGCTTCTCCACCCCTGTGTTAAAGTAGCTATTCGTTGTGTGAATAATAATAATAATTATTATTATTATTATTATTATTATTATTTATACCCCACCCATCTAGCTGAGTCTCCTCAGCCACTCTGGGCAGCTCCCAATTGAGTGTTAAAAACAATACAGCTTTAAATATTTAAAAACTTCCCTAAACAGGGCTGCCTTCAGATGCCTTTTAAAAATAGGATAGCTGCTTATTTCCTTGACATCTGATGGGAGGGCATTCCACAGGGCGGGCACCACCACCAAGAAGGCCCTCTGTCTGCTTCCCTGTAACCTCACTTCTCACAAGGAGGGAACTGCCAGAAGGCCCTCGGCACTGGACCTCAGTGTCTGGGCTGAACGATGGGGGTGGAGATGCTCCTTCAGATCTACTGGGCCAAGGCTGTTTAGGGCTTTAAAGGTCATCACTAACACTTTGAATTGTGCTTGGAAATGTACTGGGAGTCAGTGAAGGTCTTTCAGGTCTGGCGTTATGTGGTCTTGGCAGCCACTCCCAGTCACCAGTCTAACTGCCACATTCTGGATTAATTGTAGTTTCCGGGTCACCTTCAAAGGTAGCCCCACGTAGAGCGCATTGCAGTAGTCCAAGCGAGAGATAACTAGAGCATGCACCACTCTGGCGAGAAAGTCCGCGGGCAGGTAGGGTCTCAGCCTGTGTACCAGATGGAGCTGATAGACAGCTGCCCTGGACACAGAATTAACCTGCTCCTCCGTGGACAGCTATGTGTCCAAAATGACTCCCAGGCTGCGCACCTGGTCCTTCAGTTACCCCATTCAGGACCAGGGAGTCCCCCCACACCCACCCACACCCTGTCCCCCCAAAACAGTACTTCTTTTTGTCAGGATTCAACCTCAATCTGTTAGCCGTCATCCATCCTCTAACCGCCTCCAGGCACTCACACAGGACCTTCACCACCTTCACTGGTTCTGATTTAAACGAGAGGTAGAGCTGGGTGTCATCCGCATACTGATGAACACCCAGCCCAAACCCCCTGATGATCTATCATATAGATATTAAAAAGCATGGGGGAGAGGACGGAACCCTGAGGCACCCCACAAGTGAGAGCCCAGGGGTCTGAACACTCATTCCCCAACACCACTTTCTGGACAAGGCCCAGGAGGAAGGAGCAAAACCACTGTATGACAGTGCCCCCAGCTCCCAACCCCTCTAGACGGTCCAGAAGGATGTTATGGTCGATGGTGTCAAAGGCCGCTGAGAGATCCAGCAGAACTAGGAAACAGCTCTCACCTTTGTCCCTACCCTGCCGGAGGTCATTGATTACTTCTTGCTGCCAGCTCTGAACCTATTTCCAGTCAATTTCATTTGTTGACTTCAAGCTTTAGCCCTACACAAGGGGGCAAAAGAAATACGGGACAGGGGACCCTTCATTATCCACTCTTTTTCAATCAAATGAGGTTGGGTGTTCTTTTTAAACTTTAGGTTAGACAGTGAAGGCTTTAGAAATGCATTGAATGTTTGGATTTATTTTTTTAAAGTTTCATTGCCTGGGGCTAAAATGGTTTTTTTTTATACTCTGGACAGAAGGATAAAACACAGAAATTATTTAAGAGCCAAAAAGTATTGTAAAATTAATAGCAGTGATGAATAAGTAAAGGGGGGGGGCAATTAAAAAGTAATGCAAGCAAAGGTATCGCAATGCAGCTTTGACCATCAAAAAGGGTGATGGCCAAAGGGTGAATTGTCAAAGGGAATAATTTAACCTCCATTTTAAATTAAGGCATGGACTCAAGAATGATAGGTAAAACCAAATCAAGGGATTAGATTGGGTTAATTAACAGGGTGTTGCTATGGAGAGAAAAAACACAGAACAGAAATGTCCATGTCTGTTTTAGATCTGAGCCCAAATTTCCACCCACCTCTTTTTCAAGTATTTGTTGGGTGGGTGGGTGTCCTTAGCAAGGCAAGTGATTTATTACAGACCAATACAATTCCATACAAAGGTAAGAGACACTGCACTTAAAAGCAAATACAAACAATTATACATTTTTTCTTCTCTCAGTAAGCCTCCAAGATTTTTTTAAACCTGCATTAAGGTCAGAAAAAAAACCCAGCAACCCTCTTCACGACACAAGAGGATGCATCCCTTAAGCAAACCAGTACCAAACTTATGGGAGATCTTCCTGGAAAAGCTGTCAGAAGAGGGAGAATCAACCTCCTTCTACATTCACTGCACAGGGTACAATGTAGGGGAACATGTTCAACAAATTCTACTGCTCCATATCTATTTATTAACCAGAGTCTTATTAAATCCATCTAGCAATGCTGATGGCAGCACATTGAAGCAAGCAAGAGTAAATGTTCTCCTATACTTGGAAATGGGTAATGTATACAGACACAGAGCTGTGGTGATGTCATAATTTGCAGGGTTATTATAGAGCAACGGAGGTCAATATTTATTGGCAGCATTTCTCAGATCCTGTAGATCTAGGTCTACTAGTCCTTGAACAATAAGAAGTTGGGCATTGTTTTTTAATTATAATTGCCCAAAACATCAAGAGAAAAGCCTAACCAAAATATTGTCTTCTCTCAATCTCTCTCACCCAATGACTAACAAAAGATTCTGAGAGCAATAAGAAGAGATGGGTATCAGGATCTGCTAAGAAATATATGCATAGGCACCACCTGAGTGCATCAGTCCAAGCTTAACAGTCAACTGATAGAATACCTACTTCCAGGTAAATAGTTGTGATTCTATGTAAGTTCCAAATGGAAATGCTACAACTAACTTGGGTCAAGGAAAATAAAAAAATTCCTTCAGTAGCACCTTAAAGACCAACTAAGTTTTTATTTTGGTATGAGCTTTCGTGTGCATGCACACTTCTTCAGATACAGTGAAATGGAAGTTTCCAGGCACTTATGTAGGGAAGGGGTGGGGAGGGGTGGGGATGGGGAGGGGGGATCACTCAGAAGGGTGGTGGAAATGGGTGATTGACTGGCTGATAGCTGTTGATGACCGCAAACGACTGCAAATGGTTTTGCATGAAAAAGCAAGGGTTGAGATGGCTGAAGATCGCTTATCATGTATAATGAGATAAGAACCCGATATCTCTGTTCAAACCAGGTCCCTCCATGGTTTTGAGCTTGGTGATAAGTTGCAATTCAGCAACTTCTCTTTCCAGTCTATTTCTGAAATTCTTTTGTAGTAAGACAGCTACTTTGAGATCTTGTATAGAATGTCCTGGGAGATTGAAGTGTTCTCCTACTGGTTTTTCTGTCTTCTGGTTCCTGATGTCAGATTTATGTCCATTTATCCTTTGGCGTAGGGTTTGGCCTGTTTGTCCAATATAGAGAGCTGAAGGGCACTGTTGGCATTTGATGGCATACACAATGTTAGAGGATGAGCAATTAAATAGTCCTGAGATGGTATGTTGGATGTTGTTGGGGCCAGTAATGGTGTTGTCTGGGTGTATGTGGCAGCAAAGTTGGCATCTGGGTTTATTGCAGGCTCTGGTACCAGTGTCCATGTTAAGTCTGGTGGTTGTATTATTGTGGGTGAGGAGTTGTTTAAGATTGGGTGGCTGTCTGTAGGCAATGAAAGGTCTTCCTCCCAGAGCTTGAGAAAGGGAGCGGTCATTGTCCAGGAGAGGCTGTAGATCTCTGATGATGCGTTGTACTGTTTTAGCTTGGGAGCTGTATGTGATGACTAGTGGTGTTCTGTTATTTTCTTTTTTGGGTCTGTCTTGCAGCAGGTTCTCTCTAGGTATCTGTCTGGCTCTGTTGATCTGTTGTTTAACTTCATCAGGTGGATATTTTAGTTCTAAAAAGGTTAGAACTAAGGACTTTACTTTATAAGCTTGGATGGCAGAAAAAAATAAAATTGTCACCTTGCATAAAGAAGAATCCTGAAATACACTGCTGGTTAGAATTTGCTGAGTCAATTGCCTGCTTACATTGTTGTGAGGTGTGGGTTTGAAATGAATCACCTTTCAGCATACCCCAAAGCTTCTGTGTAGGGGATCTAACCATGTTGTTGTTTGTTGTTGTTTAGTCGTTTAGTCGTGTCCGACTCTTCGTGACCCCATGGACCATAGCACGCCCGGCACTCCTGTCTTGCACTGCCTCCCGCAGTTTGGTCAAACTCATGTTCGTAGCTTCGAGAACACTGTCCAACCATCTTGTCCTCTGTCGTCCCCTTCTCCTAGTGCCCTCAATCTTTCCCAACATCAGGGTCTTTTCCAAGGATTCTTCTCTTCTCATGAGGTGGCCAAAGTATTGGAGCCTCAGCTTCACGATCTGTCCTTCCAGGGAGCACTCAGGGCTGATTTCCTTAAGAATGGATAGGTTTGATCTTCTAGCAGTCCATGGGACTCTCAAGAGTCTCCTCCAGCACCATAATTCAAAACCATAACCATAGTACTACTCAAATAAATCCAAGGCCAGTATTTGCCAACTTGGTGCCTTCCAGATGTTGCTTCCAACAACATCCAGATGGCAACAGTTTGGCAAAGGCTGGCCTAGGACATGCATTGCCATCTCCCTTGCTACTCCCAAAGGGCAGGTCCAGAACTCAGCTCTTAAATGTATTTAGTTATGTTTTAAAAAGCATGTATATACTGCTTAACATTTCAAAAACCTCTAAGCAGTGAATGCTGCTATCTCACCTGGAACTCATTAGATTGGCCTGCGTTCTGAGTGGGCCTGTCCCCAACCATAATAATAATAATAATAATAATAATAATAATAATAATAATAATAATAATAATTTCTTATTTATACCCTGTCCATCAGGCTCGGTTTCCCCAGCCACTCTGGGCGGCTCCCAACAGAATATTAAAACATGATAAAACATCAAACTTTAAAAACTACCCTAAACAAAGTTGCCTTCAGATGTCTTCTAAAAGTCAGATAGTTGTTTATTTCCTTAACATCTGACGGGAGGGCGCCACTACCAAGAAGGCCCTCTGCCTCGTTCTCTGTAACCTCACAATGAGGGATCTGCCAGAAAGCCCTCAGAGCTGGACCTTAGTATCCGGGCTAAATGATGGATGCGGAGACACTCCTTCAGGTATACTGGGCCGAGGCCATTTAGGGCTTTAAAGGTCAGCACCAACAGCTTGGAAACGTACTGGGAGCCAATGTACATCTTTCATGACTTGTGTTATATGGTCTCGGTGGTCACTCCCAGTCACCAATCTAGCTGCCACATTCTGGATTAATTGTAGTTTCTGGGTCACCTTCAAAGGTAGCCCCACAAGGAGCGCATTGCAGTAGTCCAAGCAGGAGCATGCACCACTCTGGCAAGACAGTCTACAGGCAGGTAGGGTCTCAGCTTGTGTACCAGATGGAGCTGTGCCCTGGACACAGAATTGACCTCAATAAAACATCACAGATTGCAAACACTGACCATAAAACATAGCAGAGAAATAAATGTAGCATTTGGATAATTGGTGAAGAAGCAGATGGTAAACACAAATATTGGTTAAAAGCCTTAGAGGAAAGACTATTGGTCATACCCAGCTAAGTTGTACTCAATGAGACACATAGAAACTAAGAGACCTAAGATAGTCATGCCCATTAACTTCAATGAGACTAACACTGGAAACAATCCAAAGTTCCCATAACTTGTGCATCATCTAACATTCCCTGTTAACTTCTGAAGCCACCCTCAGATTCAGGACACACAAAAGCCTCAAATGGATATAAGCCTGCTCAGAGAGTATCAGCAAAGAATAACGATTCCAAAGTTGGCTATGGGTTTACCTCCATGTGAAGCTTTCCCTTAGGGCTTTACTGTTCCATTATTGCTTTCTGCACTGCCATCTTCCAACACATCGGCTGCAGGCTTTGGGGTGGAGGGCATCATTTGGTTCCATGCTTCTCCGTTGCTAAGCATGGGGAAGTCTTGTTCTGTGACTTAAGCGGTGCAGATACACCTTCTGGTTCATGCTTTGCATTAGATGAGTTGCCCAGAAATAATGAGACCTGCCTGATTCCATGGACTGTTACAATTTCAAGAATCAGGCCAGGCATGCCAAAACATTCAGCGAGGTTTGTTAAACACATTTTCAAAGTCCCTGGCCAATTTAAAATTTCATGTTATGGCGGTTCTGCAAAGCTTTGATGGACACGGCATCATCCAAAATTCATGCTCTTCGGTAGAGGTTTGCTTCCCTCATGGAAATGCCAAGGATGCAAAGTGAATGTGAATCAACCTCAAGAAATACATGGACACAGACACACATACAAACCTCTGTTCTGAAGCCTATTTCCTTTGTCCACCAAAAGTGTTGAGCCCAAACCATTTGTGCCATGCAAAGTCAACTTTATGGATCTTCATTTGAGGTCATTGGTTCCCCAACCTTCTGGGCAACAAGAACTTTGATCATTTCAGGTGTGCTTTGTTCATTTCTGGTGAATATAAGAACAGGTCAGCCCTAGCACTAGGCAGGCACATCTCAATCAGCAGATTCTGCAGAACTTTAGAGGACAGGGAAATGCCAATTATTTCCATTTATTTTCTATTATTATTATTGCCACCACCAAGGGGTAAAAGAAGAAATACCATGGTGCATTTCCATCAGCACAACCAGATGCTTCATATGCCTCAGCTGCAACAAAACATGTCTCTCCTGTATCAGTCTCTACAGCCACAGCAGGTGCTCCGGGACGGCACTGGTGCCATCTGCAGGATTCCCTGGGTGCCTGGGCACTCACCAAATTTTCACTGTGGGTGCCCGGCCTCCGCCCGCCACTGCTGCCACCAGCTACCTTGCCTCCAACTCTCTGGCACTGCAGCAGTGACTGGGCCAGGGCCTCCTGCTCCGTGGGGCCTCTGTTGGAACCCACTGTGGCCACATAAATGCTTCTGGGGTGCATTTGTGGCTCCGGTGGGCCACAACAGAGGCCCTGCAATGGACATGGAATCCCAAGCCCAGTCGCCACCACCACGCCGGAGGGCAGTGATGCACGCATGCAACGTGGTATGGCATCATGACATCTCGTTGTGAGCACCCTGCTGGGCACCCATAGTTTGGGGCCCAAGTCAACGCCTCTGGTGGAGGGGGCATTATTGTGATTGTCTGCTTTAGGTACCAAAATGCATTGAGCCTTCTTTGAGAAGATCCTACCCTGATCCTGCCCTTCTCCTCAGGAGAAGAAGAAACAGAGCTCTTCAGGATAGGTGCCTCCCTCAGGCCCCTTAAATCTTCTCAAGGGCCCATCGTTGCAAAGCCACAATTTATCTCTCGGCGAATACAACCAGTAATGCACTATTTGCTGATAAAGTGCAATATTATATAATGCATGTTTTCACGTGGTGTTCCTGGGGTAGCGTTCCTGAACTGTATGGAAGACAAATGTATTTTACAGCCAGCATCAGGAGATTGGCTTCTGTGGATTTACTAGCAGAAGGAAGAAGCATAAAGTAGGCAGGGAAGAGGAATCCAGGTATGTAAAATAAAACATATACTTGTGCAATATTTACAACCTGGAGAGCCTGTTGCTATAAAAAGATGGATACTCATAGAGTGGGCTGTGTGTGTATAGGTACTACAGCTATAAATGCAGAGCAAGAGAAGGCTACACTTTAAAAAACCACCAGGACAACAGGAAAGACCTGGGCTGTATTTTCACATTTTTGTTTGCCATTCTGCATAGGTTTAAAGAACCGATGATGGATATCATAGGTCCTCTAGGGTTCACGTATTGTTATTTTCTGAAGAATGCATCCCTTCTTCTAGTCCTACTCAAAAGACTGGGTTCACACGCACTGTTGCATTTCAGGATCCAGGTGGAACTCAAATCAGGGACTTCCTGTTCTGGTGGCAAGTTTCTTGTGACTACGTAATTGAGGGTGGAGTGGCTGGTGCTGTCCTCCCAGGTCCCAGCATAGGGTTGTTCATTAAAGAACTCCCATGTACCTATCAATGTGCAAACAGTGGACTGGGACTCTGCCTCTCATCCCCATTCCTGGCATTTCTAAAGCAGAGTGTCTGAAAGGGGGAGACTCTGCACTCCTGGCTTACAAGCACAAGCTCCCCCTTTCATACAATTAGCCACACAGATGTGGAACAGCTGTTCCACTTCTCCCTCCGAACACTGGGTAAATGCATAGAGGGCATCTTCAGAATGTCCCTTATGTTTCCACCCTAAGGAAGTGAGTTGGCCTCTCTTCACCTGTCTGGATATAAATCAGGAATGGGGAAAATATGGCCCTCCAGATCGCTCTGTTCAATCCTTGGGACTCTCCCGAGGACATACACCCTCTCTCCCCTAGGAGAAGCAGGTAATGGCTTCTCTTCCTCATCACCACTGTGGTCTGATGAGGAGAGCAAGGGGTGAGTGAACAATAGGGTTGCCAGACTCAACAGAGGACAGGACTTCTGTGCCTTTAATTGCCCTGCTCTCTTTTGAGTCTGGAAACCTTAAAGAGAAACCAGCAGACCCTTTGCTTGGAAATTAAACAAAGGGTCTGCTGGTTTCTCTTTAAGGTTTCCAGACTCAAAAGAGAGTAAGGGCAATTAAAGGCACAGAAGTCCTGTCCTCTATTGAGTCTGGCAGGTTACCATGATGAAGAGAAGAAGCAGGTCCAGCGGTCCCTTGTTAGTGGGTCCCCTGCTGGATTGTGAGCCTTCGGCAATCAGCAGATGCCCAAACATGCCAAGCCTTTATGCCAGCCCTGGCTGCATCTTAAAGAACTGCATATCTTTAATCCAAAGCACAAATGAATGAATCTCTTTTCTCATTGCTCACTTATTTACTCTCTCCTCACCTACGTTCCCAGCTCCTGCAAACCACATTCAGATTGTCCCAGGCAAAGGGAAAGTCACCCACTCTTAGCCACACTCAGACAACCAGGATTAGAGCTGGAATGCCATTTTGACCAAATTTGAAGAAAAACAATGCAAATGCATACCAGTTTTTGATGTTTTCATTTGTTGAAAGCCACCCAGAGTGGCTGGGGCAACCCAGCCAGATGAGTGAAGTATTAACAACAACAACAACAACAACAACAACAACAACAACAACAACAACAACAACAACTTTTGCTTTTGATGTTGGACCTTGAAAGGTATAGTTTAAAACAATCACATTGAATATTATTGTCCACATTAAAAAACAACAACCATGATGATGTTTTGTTTTTGCAAAAATAGTAACCCTAAATTCATCAGTATGCATACTTTGTGTGAGACTTGCCCTTTCTTGTCTCTTGGGGTTGCATGATCAGAACATGCAGGAGCAGGTGGACATTTTTTTGCAATGCAGATGAGCATCCTTTGTGTGCATTGCATGCATGTTATTACCCACAGTTGGCTTAATTATCTTGCTACCTCCATAATTGTGTATCGTATTCCCTACTGAAAAGCATAGCTTCTCTTTAAGTAGTATAATACAGATGTAGATCATGTTTGCACATCACACGCTTGATTGGATTATTTCTTAATCAACTTGCACACCGAGAAGCATGCTTTGTTTGGCAGATCCGTCAATAATATTTGAGGGCCAAACTGCCATGCATATATTCTAGAGAAAACAGGGACTAATTTCCTGCTGCTTGCTTGGTGGGAGGAGATATATCTCAATGTTTTCTTTAAGGAGTTGCCACTTTCTCTACTGGATCTCACCTGGAAGCATGGTCTGGTGAGAAACAGTGCAAAGAGCCTCCTGCTGCTTCACCGACTGCATTTCCTGGAGAGCCTTGGAAGTGTCACAATATGATGTGACATGGCCTTGCTCCTAAGGAAGTGCCATCAGAGGGAGACTATGCAGAAGATCCTTCAGCAGCAGCACCCTTTTAAAAAATAAGTGATTATGAAAGCAAGACGAGAAACTTAGAAGACACTTGGCCAACTTGTGATATGAAGTAATTGGCAACTCTCCCCTGGAAATTTCTGAGAAACTTCTGTCTCTCCCCTCCCACTCCCCCATGATCTTTTCAGAAAGTTCATTCTGCCTGAGGGAAATTATATATATTCATGCCATCCCTCATCATTAGTAATGTTCAAAAACATTGCATTAGGAAAGCCTAATATTTGAGCACTGAGCAAGGAGAATTTGCTTGAGAACTGCCCTCCCCAATTTATGTTAGTCTCCTCCTGACCCTCAGGATACTTAGAATGGTAGAAGCAGAAATATTGCCTCCTTACTGGAAAGGCTGGATAAATATCTCCACGTTTGCCATACCTTATATATCAGCACTGGAAATTCAAGCAACCAAGTAGGAGGTTGTATCCTCTGCACTACTCCCATATATTTTCCTTTCCCAGGGCATTTCTCTAGTGTGCCAACAACTCAAGCATTTGTTTGCAGAATCACAAAATTGTAGAACTGGAAGGTACTATGAGGGTCATCTACTCCAACCCCCAGCAATGCAGGAATCTTTTGCTCAATGTGGGGCTCGAACCCATAACCCAGGGATTAAAAGTCTCATGCTCTACCGACTGAGCTCATTAAACTTGGGGGAGGAAGCCAATGCACAAAGGAATGGCAAAGTGACCACCCCCCAAAAAATGTCATAGGGAAACAGAAGGGGATGCAAGAAGGCAAATGTTAATGTAGATTCTTTTAGGGGAAGGGTGCCAGGAAGCGAAGAACCAGGGACTAGAAGAATGCCATTCTGCAGTAGAATGTTTCATCAAAAAGTCAATATTCATCTTGTCTCCCTATTATTCTTGCAAGTGACCAGTGCTCCCTTCTAGGGATAGTGGCTGTGTGAAACTGTGTTCACTTTGAAGAGGTGACTATGCTCTGCAGCAGGGGTCAGCAAACTTTTTCAACAGGGGGCAGGTCTCTCAGATCTTGTGAGGGGCCGGACTATATTTTGAAAAAATATATATGAATGAATTCCTATGCCCAACAAATAACCCAGAGAGGCATTTTAAATAAAAGGACACATTCTACTCATGTAAAAACACACTGATTCCCGGACCGTCCACAGGCTGGATTTAGAAGGCGATTGGGCCGGATCCGTACTCTGCAGAAATGCTTCTGAATACCAGGTTCTACAAGCCACAGGAGGGGAGAGTGCTGTTGTGTTCGGGTTCTCATTGTGGGCTTCCCACAGGTTTCTGGTTGGCCACTGTGAGAACAGGATGCTGGACTAGATGGGCTATTGAACTGATCCAGCAGACCACTTCTTATGTTCTTACATTCTTAGGAGATATCTGTGCTAAGCCGGGAGTTTAAAGAGGTAGGTGGTGTTGCTGTTGTTGTTGTTGTTGTTGTTAATTATTCACTTTTTTGGGGGGTGCCTCAAAGTGAGTTACAAAAAGCATTTACAAACAGGTGGAAAAACAAGACTAGAAAAGCCTAAAATATAGCACATGTTTATATATACATACACTATTTGTTGGAAAATCTGCATATTAGGCATATAAAATGAGTATATTAGGAGGAAATCCCACTAAAACACTGGTGCAAGTGTGTAGAACTGAATTTAAGACTGGGGGGGGCGGGAATGAGAAACTTACATTGACAAATTTGACCCACATTAGCACCAGCATGATTCCAAAATAAGTGGCTTTAGAACAGCAACAGTATCCTGCATTTTCTTTGAATGAACTTGCCCTTTAATGTTTACCTGGTTTTGTCAGTTGCAGCACAATACAGTGGTACCTCGGTTTACGAACTTAATCCATTCTGGAAGTCCTTTCTTAAACCAAAACCATTCTTAAACTGAGGTGCACTTTCCCGAATGAGGCCTCCCGCTGCCAGTGCCCTTCCACCGTTCGGATTCCGTTCTTAGACAAGGTAAAGTTCCCAAACCAAGACACTATTTCCAATAGTTCAATCCATTTCCCCCCATTTCTTTATGTCTTTCTGCTATTCTCTTCCCCACACACACACACATCCCTGCACATACACACACAAGCCTTTTTGACTTCTCTGATCTCTCTAACTCCTGTCCTCCTGCTGTTGCTATTGTTGTAGCTGCAGCTGAAAACAGTCCATACTCTTGCTGTGTCTAGCAAGGAACAACAGAGCACCTGCTAAACCCGAGTTCTTAATCAGAGAATTTAAGCGGTCACCTATGGAGACAGACCTGCAGAGAGCAGAGCAATGGATTGAAAGTAGTGTGATCCTGACCTCCCTCTTCAAGGAGTCAGTTGGCTTTCCTTTGCTCATCATAACTTAGCCAGTCAAATCTTGTCTTCCTGAGTGCCTGGCCAGCGTGTGAGAAACCTATAAAGTAGAGTCTTGATGGAAGCCACTGGGATTTGCACTTTGTGCTCAGTGCAGTTTTTAGATGCACGTTAGGGACAAAAGAAAGGCTAAATATCCAGATTTAATTCAAAGAGTCTCAACCTCAAACTCAATACGTGCAGACTGTTAAATAAGAACAATACATGAGTTTGCAGAAAACCCAAACTACTATTACCATCTGCATTGACATTCTGAGTTCTTCTCTTTCTAAATCTTTTTCTTTTCAAGATTTAGAAAATCTCATTCCCTCTCCCCCTACCACTCAAATAACATCAAATTGGAAAATTGCATAGATTCATCTTTTACAACTGGGATGTGGAACTTGTAGCCCTCTTGAACTCAAAGTTCCATCAGCCCCAGCCAACGTGGTGAATTGTCTAACATCTGGAGGACCACAGAAACTCCACCCCTGTTGTATAACAACAGTCCACATCTCTGCGAACCTATCTACTGAATACCAATATGGTCAGTGGAATTACTAAAGGAAAGCTGAGACACACACAAAGATAATCTGCTGTGATCAGGGACATGCAGCATTTAGCATCATGGCTGATCCAGTCCTGTTGTTCTTAGTCACTTTAAAAAAAAAATCCTTTGTTTCCACCTGCAGCTTCATAAACTTCCATATTAGCTTTTTAAGATTAAAAACAGCCCTGCAACACTGAATTGTCTTTCGGAGTAATTACCTCATTTGGTTTAGATTAGCTCTGCGCAGCGATTCACCCCTGACTTGTGTTTACGAGGGAAGTGTGAAATTATTCAATTTGAACGGCAGCTGAAAAGATAACACGGATGCAGTTTATGACTCAAAGTTTCAGCTCAACTGATTCAAGAGATAATTCCTGGTGCTGCTACCTCAAGGAAAGAAAAAAGAGAGAGAGAGAGAAGAACAGCAAAGCGACAAAACACTTAAGATTCAGTGCTCACACTTTTTAGTAATAGGGTTGGAGATCGGTTTATTATTATTATTTTTATTATAACCATCTCCAGGATCTTTGATTCTCAGTGTCAAAGCAATTAAGGAATCAGGAAGCATATTAGCTTAACCCCAGGGAAGCTCCTTATATAGGTATTATGAGTGGAAAGATAGCCAGAGATTGGGACTCTAATGAATGCATATTAGTATTGAGAGAGAGAGAGATGTGTGGCCACTTCACCTTTCCATAGCTGCCAAGTTATCCCTTTTATTAAGGGATTTTCCCTTATGCTGAATAGGCTTCCTCGCGAGAAAAGGGAAAACTTGGCAGCTATGCATTTCCACAATCTTTTAGAGCCAATTGGACAGTACCACCTGCCAGGGGGTGGTAGGATTACCGGGATGGGGGAGGGCACTAAGAGGCAAGCGGGAGGAAGTTGGAAGTACTGGAAATCTAAATGACTATCAGAATTTTTAAAAGCTGGCATCACTGTATCAAGTTAATCTGTTGTAGTTGAATGAATTGGACTAAACAGCTTTAAATGGGATTTTGAACAAATGTGCTATCGACTGTTACCCTTTGCAATGTTATTCTGTTATTATCTTTCTTAGTGGGGTGTGCAAACTGCTATTCTGGGAGGACAGGGCCCTGACTGACTCCAGTTACAGAAACCAAGGCGGCTGATGAGACTACGGGCCACAGTATTGTTTGGGGGGGGGTGTTTGTTTGTTTGTCACAGTGCTATTTTTCTAGAAAAAGAGGTGCCGCAACTCACCATAAAGGCCTCCCTTTCAGCGGGGGGAAATGGGGGGGAAATGGATTGAACTCAGTGAGGCTTATTTCTGAGTAGATACTCCTAGCATTATGCTCATTGGCGGAGGAAGCCACTCAAGCGCCTGGGGCGGGGCACCCAGGGCCGGGGCGAGTCACCGATAGGGGTGGGGCGCACTGTGGGGCCTCTGGAGTCTGCCTGCCTCCTCCCACTCAGCTGCCCTACAGCTGGGGGGAGGCAGCGGGCAGACCGTTTGGGCAGCACGGAGTCTGCATGCGCAAAAGCCACCGCGTCTCTCCCAGGAGAGATGTGTGGCTGGGGCGCACTGCAGGCACTGTGGTGGGTGCTGCATGGCATTTTGTCCCCCCACTCAGTGGTGACACCCGGGCTGGCCCTTGCCTACTGCACCCCCCTTCCTCTGCCCCTGCTCCCTTGTTCTCTTACAATGGCAATGGTGCCCAGTGGTTAAGAGCAGTAGACTCGTAATCTGGGGAACCGGGTTCGCGTCTCTGCTCCTCCACATGTAGCTGCTGGGTGACCTTGGGCTAGTCACACTTCTCTGAGGTCTCTCAGCCCCACTCACCTCACAGGGTGTTTGTTGTGGGGGGAGGAAGGGAAAGGAGATTGTTAGCCGCTTTGAGACTCCTTTGGGTAGTGATAAAGCGGGATATCAAATCCAAATCCACCTGAGAGGTTCCAGAACTGAGGTCCGGCTGAAAAAAAGCCCTGATTGGGCTGGTGTTGCCATTGTTTTTTGTTTTTGTTTTTTTGTGATTCATGTGGAAAATGTTCCATTTGGTTTTGTATTGTTTAATGTTCAGTTTATTGTTTATGACCACTTTCTATGTTGTAAGTCACCTTGAGCATAGTTTGAACTGTGGGCAGACAGAATACAAACAGAATTATGTATGTTGTATGGGTGTATGCAGTACTTTTTCTGGGGGGACACAGGGGTATGCATACCCCTAAACATTTTGTGAATCTAAGTTTGGTCTCATTGAGGGGCAGTATTTCAATATGAGTAGGAAAATGAGAGTATATCTAAACATGTTTTAAGAAAAAAAGCACTGGATGTAGGGATAAAATACTGTCCAAATTATTAAAGGAATGGGGGGATTGAAACCTGCGCTTTCTGAAAAAAATTGTGAACCAAAACAATGCTATCTTTTGAAATTTGCTCTTTTCCAAATTTTGCAATGCACTTCTCCCATTAAATAATGTTTACAAAAATGCATATGTTAAGGGAAAGAATGCATAAAAATGATGGTATTAATGAAAATAGCATACCAAATTGCATTGTATTTGTGAAAATTGCTTGCAAAAATGTGCATAGCTGTCAAGTTCTCCCCTTTTTTAAGGGAAATTCCCTCATGCTGAATAGGCTTCCTCGCGAGAAAAGGGAAAAATTGACAGCTATGAAAATGTGTTCACTGGTCAAGATAGCAAACAGAAAAGTTTATGAGGAGAAATTGACACTAAAATGCTGATATATTTTCAAGAAGCTGTTTTTAAATGCAAATGGTTGAAAAATGTGAAGAACTGAATTTAAGATGGGGGGGGGAATGAGGAACTGAGAGAACAAAAATTGACAGATCCTTCCATCTGTCAAACCTGTGAAGGTCTCAAGTGACTACTGATTTTTCACCTTAATCCTTACTCTCCATGGTACCCCCATCTGTAAGCTTGTCATGTTCTATGATATAGCTTGATGCCTTGGTAAACAAGAAAAAGCAGGTTTGAAATGATGACTTTCCAACCACATTTCTTATTTTGGAAGCAGGCTGGAAATGTATTTGGGGTGGGAGAGCTTATGCATGGGCTGATGTATATTTCTTAATGAAACTCGAAGTGTCTAATGAGTATCTAGCTGAGTTATGTGCGCTGCAGCAAACCTCTGTCTGAGCCCTCCTGATTTATGAGGCTGTCTCTCTGCAGGTATTCTTTACAGAATAATCTTCCTCAAGAGCTGGATGAACTTTCCTTCCTATCTTCCTTTCACTGGTGGTTGTTTACTGCAGTGTGGGGTTTTATTAAAGCCTGATTTCCAGCTGCCACATTTCTTAGAGAGCTCAGGAACATCTCTCTCTCTCTTTTTATATAAAAAAAACCCCAACCCAAATCTATATTATAGAGAAAGAATCTCAACACTTCCTCATGAAGAGTTCGCTTGTGATAACCAGCTACTGGAGGACCCAATTTCACATGTCGCTCAGTGTCAGTAAGCTTTCTAGATGCTGCAAACCCACTTTATATTTCCAGACTGCCTCTCTGAGAATAATTCTATTTTGCAGCTCATGTGAGAGTGTGTGTGCATGCATGGACAAGAGAGACACAGGCAGACAGGCAGGCAGTGGCTCTGTGCTGAATCCAAAGCTATGATTTTAGGAAACCTCACAGGAAACTTAATGGTCAGATCTTGCTTCCCCATTAGGTTTCTATCTCTCCCGCAGCCTGCATTAACCTGCATCTAGCCCAAGGCTACACAACTCCTGGAGAGGCATCTTATCACATCTTCTCTCACTGTGCTTGGGAATAAAAGGCAAAGGCAACTCCCTTCAAAAATGTGAATTTGCAAGTGGATGCCTTACTCACATAATCTAAGGTTAAACACACACGAGAAGGCTAGCAGAGAACATCAATAGTTAATTATCAACTCAGCTAGAAGCTTAGAGAGAGTTCTTTCTAGCTTAGTATACTCCAGTGGGACTTTCCAATGTTAAACCCTTAGCAACATTCATACAAGCACTTTCTATTTCACTGCGCAATTAAACAATTATACTTAATACAAACTGGGGTGCAAGCGAAAATATATTGGATCAGACCACTGAGTGATCTAGCCCATTATTAAATAGTTTAACTAGCAGTTCCTTTCCTTGATTTCACACAGAGGCTTTCCCACAAACCATGCTGCTAGTGTGTCAAGCATACATATATCCCTTGGAACTGGAGTGTCTGGGGATTGAACATGGGGATATTTTGCATGTTCTACCATTGAGCCTAGATTTAAAAAATCATCGCCTCTAAAATCATCACTTTTCTGTGCAGTGTAACCAGGGGAGCCAAGTTCAGCTAGATATATCTAGAGACTATAATCTACGTCCAGTGGCTGCCACTATTCTGGGATGCGTTTAGCCTAACAAAGGATCTGGTCCTGCTTTTGAAGACCATGATTGCCTCCCCAAATATACCTCCCTCCCATTATTGATCTGAAGTCAGTTCACGCAACCAAGGGAAGAACTGAATGTTATGTCTTTAACAAATGTTCTTTTCTGGTGTTTTCAATTTGGCTTCGCTGTTGCATTAGGAAAGCAGACGTTTTTGAGATTGAACTGTCCTGTATGACAAAGGAGAGAGTCCTTAATGGATTCCAGCTACGAGACACAACAACTAGTCAAAGGAAATTACAGGACCTGCTTAGTCAAACTGGTTACAGAAGCTCCCCCCCCCCCTGTGTAGTCTAACAATGATGCTCACCTTATGTACGGAGCAATCTGTCATCATTGAAACAAAATGTACTGATGGAGAAATTAGATTATTCCCGATCTGCATCCATTTTGCATGTGTTCATTCATAAATTGTGTTCCATCACCATATTAATCTCAGGAGGTTGTGGACTCTCCTTTCTTGGAGGTTTTTAAACATATTTTGGATGACCATCTGTCATTGATGCTTTGCATGGGGTTGGACTAGATGACCATTGGAATTCCTTCCAGCTCTACAGTTCTAGGTTTCTTATCCTTCAGACCTTTATTGGACAATGATCTTGATGGGAAAAGAATGTTGTGGGGGTATTAAGTAGTTTTCTGCTTCCTTGTTAAAATAATATATATTAAAACACTCACAGCCTTCCACTTGCATTTTTTTATGTGTATTGCCTGAGTGGTTCCCATCAAACATCATTTATTTAACATCAGTACAGTTCTCAATTATCACCTCTTTCTTTATCCACAACTTTAAATCACATAATGCATATCTGATGCTGGGGGGGTGAGGGTTAAGAAAGAGACACATGGACACCCTCCCACGAGTTTGGTCTCTCCTCATTAACTATTGCATCAGAAGTGGCAAAGCTGCAAATATGTAGCTTATTCCCTGACCAGCTTTATTCCGTCTCAGACATTAATTTAGTTTTATAGCTATTTATTTTTTCCAAACTGTTACAAAGGAAATGTTAGTTGCCCGGTACTTTAATACTATGGTTGTTTCCTTTTTTCAGCACTCAGGCAATGCAATGCAATGCAAGTAAGAGAGAGAGAAACAGATCTCAAGGGAAGAAAATGTATTTCAGTTATGTTTGTATTCTTCCTATTGCCAACAACATAGATTTTATTTACACTGGATGGGTTTGGTTGCCTCTTCTCTTTTTTTTATCAACTCCAACCATTTCTCCTTGAAAGCCTGTGTTTCATTTGGGATTTAAATAAAGCATTCCCTTTGAGTATATAATCTGAGATCCATTCAAGCAATTCACTTTCTGGGTTGCCAACCTTTTTTTGCTTACTGTAGCTCTCCTGACTTTATAAGTCGCTTGGTGTTCAGGCATTAGCTGGTGACAATGTTGAAATCCAAGCTGTGCTTTTCCCTGATGACCAAGCTGCTGTTAACAGGCAGAAGAGCAGCCAGTCCATTCATTTGGCAGCTTGAATAAGTGTCCTTCCTCTGGAGGCAGTCCAAAATGGAACTCATTGCCAAGAGAAGAGGAATGAAGACGTGCAACATAACTTATAACTTTGGCTAGATTGGCCCACTTTTATCTGAGAAGCTTCTTGTCCCTTTGAAAACACTTGTGTTGGGAAGATCTCCAACAGGTACAATGTTATTAGTCTACAGATGTACACTATTAATGTATGTGTCTGAATACCAGTTGCTGAAAATAACAGGAGAGGAGAGTCTTCTCGTACTCAAATCTTACTTGGGGGTTTCACATAAACATCTGGTTGGCCACTGTGAGAATGGGATGCTGGGCTAGATGAGACACTGACGTAATCCAGCAGGCTCTTCTTATGCTGTCAGTCACATGGGCTGTCACATGGAAGAGGGAACAAGCTTGTGTTCTGCTCCAGAGGGTAGAAACAGAACCAATGGCTTCAAGTTACAAGAAAGGAGATTCCGACTAAACATCCGGAAGAACTTTCTGACAGTAAGAGCTGTTCAACCATGGAATGGTCTCTCTCGGAAGGTTGTGGACTCTCCTTCCTTGGAGGTTTTTAAGCAGAGGTTGGATGGCCACCTGTCATAGATGAGATTCCTGCATTGCAGATAGTTGGACTAGACGACCCTTGGGGTCCCTTCCAACTCTACAATTCTATGATTTGATGAGTCTATGTTTTTATGTTCTGAAGCAACAGTTAGCTGGCTGGCCTGAGGCTTGCAAGGCTCTCTGTGACATCAGAACAGCCGGACCATAGCAGCTGCAGCCTAGAGCGGCTCACTTGATGCTTGAATGAGACCTGCTGATTTCAAAGGGCCTTAAAAGGCCATGAATTCTGAGGGCACTTTTGTTGGAAGAGAAGGCCGAAATCCTATAGAGACTTTACAACTTTTAAGGGGAAACAATTCAGAAAGCTATTTCAAAGTCCTTCTCTTATTAAAGTATCTTTCATCGTGTCTTTTCTCCCTTTCTCTTAAGATTATCCCCCTTATTTCTCAGGCTGCTCCTCCTTGAAATTAAATAATAATTTAATGTTTCTCATTTTAGACTAGTAAAAACTCCAATCAAGGGATTAGGAGTCTGCGGTTATTACTTGCAGAAGAAGAACGGGTTGAGTGTTAAAACTACTCTTTCCCGTCAAGCTATTGTTAACAAAAAGAGAGAGAGAGAGGGAGAGGAAAGCTGTTAATGAGGCAGCTTCTCCTTGCTTTTTATAGCCAGAATCTGTTGGAGAACCTTTAGATAAGGAAAAGAGGAAGAAAGAGAAAAACCCACTTGATATGTGTGACTTCATTCACGTGGGCAGGTAAGGGCAAAAATTGCTGTTCCCTGGGATCATACCGAACGTTAACAGTGGGAGGGGTATCTTTTTCACTGTGTTTCGTTATGCTAGAAGAAGCTTGAAGGCTGAAAACTTGAAGCAAAAACACATATATAAAAAGGAGAAAAATTATAACTAGAGGATAGGCATGTGTGTTATCCTTTCAAGTGCAGCTTTAAAGTTCAGGCATTAATCTGGAACCATATGATGTGGAGCAATGAGAACACACTTCCCCTCTGGGGCTATTTTTGCTATTTTAAAATGTCGACTGTACAAGTCTTATTTTATTTCTACTTGCTTTGGAGGGCTGAATTAGATGCTATCTACTGAAGGGATTGTGGCCTTGGCAGCTTCATAGGAAGCTGCCTCATACCAAATCAGATCATTGGCCCATTTAATTTGGTATTGTGACACTGATTGGCAGCATCTCTCCAATGCTCCAGGCAGGGATTTCTCCCAGTCCTACTTGGAGATGCTTAGGATTGAACCCAGGACCTTCTTCATGCAAAACAAATTCTCTACCACTGAGCTATGGTCCTGTCCCATATATTTTGTGAATACAATATTTACATTCATAGGTGAAAGCCACAAAGTCAAGAAGTACACAAGAACAGTCTGGGGTCATCCAGATCAAGGAACCACCTCTAGAGGTTTAGCATTCTGTCTGTAGCAGTGGTCAAAATAAGGCTCCTTGGATGCTGACAAACAAATTAACCACCCAGGGAGAACATTCCCTTTGGCATAAATAGAACCTCTGAGTCACTTAGAAGGCCCACACCAGCCTTTTAAAGCAGGTATGAATTCTTTTAACTTCTTCCCTCGGTGTACTGAGAATTAACAGTACAACAATAAATGGACCACTTTGGGCTTAGAGTTCTGGAAGCCAGAGTCCAACATGCTCTAAACGTACAGAAAACAAAACAGAAGGGAATGACAAATACTTAGCTGTTGTCAAGTTCAGCACAGGGATGCCTTTCAGTCTTGCCTGTGGCTACTAAGCAAAACATGGAACCAACTTATGACTTAGGGAAGCTTTGAGGAAGAGCACTGGAGACGTGTTAATGAAAAGGTGAAGGCAAGCCAAGTCTGCCTGCGCTGTTCTCATTTAGGTCAACATATCCAGAATTACTGGACCACTTCTCCCCAGGTAAGAGTTGCAAGCAGTGTTCAAAACTCCCACTGCTCTTAGGCACATTTTGCGACAGGGAATTTCATTAGTGTGAGCAGTTTCTGAGCTCGGGACACAGTACCGCACCTAAAATTTCAGATTAAAACTGCAGAATGGAAGGAAAGAAGGACCTTTTTCTTCTCCTAATAGAGAAAGGTTCATTCCATTCCATATTTCTAAATTCCTTTTTATCTCACACCATACTTTTTCATAATTATCTTTATACACATTTATATTTCCTGTTGTTAACCATATCCCTAGATTGTTTTACTTTTTAATGGATTTTTATGGAAGGGGGTCTTGAACAGCAGTAAACAGGAGTGTCTTTTATGTTATAATCAGTTGTCTAAACACCTGTGAACTTTTGAGTTTAATTGGTCTACAGCTGGCCCTGAATCTTTGTTTTAAATTCAGGATGGGAATGGCTTGATTTACAATAAATTTAAGCACACCCTTGAGATCTTCCCCTGCTTTCCTGTGTGTATCTAATGCAACTAAGGAATGATTCCCTGCACCTTTGTCTCTAATGCAGTTCTTGGTTAATGCAGAGCAATGTCCCCTCCATCCAGTATTCCCATAGCAAATACTGATTTGCGATCAATATAGCCAATTCTGTGGTGAAAGGTATGTGTGTCTATATGTGATATAAGGGTCTGGTGACTTCTGTTTCAGTGTATCTGAAGAAGTGTGCATGCACACGAAAGCTCATACCAATGGCAAACTTAGTTGGTCTCTAAGGTGCTACTGGAAGGAATTTTTATTTTATTTTGTTTTAACTACATCGGACCAACATGGCTACCTACCTGTAATTGAAACTTTCAGTTATTCAGGAATTGCAACCATACTCAAATCTTCTCACCTGTGTTGTTTAAATTAATAGTTATGCCCTTTTAAAATTCATGATTGGAACGCAGCCCAAAGTTACAAGGTATTCTAAATATGGCTGTGCTCAGGCCCTTCTTTTCCATATGGGCTTCCCAAGTCCTTTTCACATCAAGGTCTGTATGTAGCCTATAAAGAAGAACAAAAATGCTAATGGACCTCGAATCCTGCAAGGATTCTGTCCTATCATTTCCATCTATGGCATACCAAACACAAAGGACTATAGGAATATCATCTTACTTCATGAGTGCTAAGGCTACAAGAGAAATTTGATGCTGTTCACAGGTGAACATATCTAATTCACACTTTCCCAAACAATATGCAGACTGAAACACAGCTGTCCTTCAAAAGTCACCCTTTTCTGAATTTTGCAATGCTGTTCTACATGTACAAAAATGAATATTCTAGCCAACTTATGCAAAAGATATGGAGTAAAGAAGAACAAATTAGCGAATCAAAGGTCGAAAGGATAATGAAAGGCATAGATGAGATTAAAGTAAGCAAATTTAGGGAGCTCAAACTAAAATTCTTTCTAAAATGGTATAGAACTCCGGCTCAGCTAGCTAATATGATACCAGGATTGAACCCTAACTGCTGGCACTGTGAACAAGCCAAGGGATGGTTCTCCCATATGTATTAGGAATGCCCAGAGGTAGGGGGATTTTGGAATAAAATCATTAAGGTTATTAATGAAGTTTTTAAAGTGAAGCTACCTATAGACTTCAATCTTATGACAATGGGTATACTAGGAAACACGGCCATAGAGAAAGGTGACCAGCACACCTTCAAAGCAATGATACTAGCAGGAAAGGCAACAATAGCTTTAGGTTGGAAAGATAGAGAAAAATGGACAGTAGAGGTCTGGACTAATTATTTGTTTGAATTTATTCAGTCAGACATTGTGGCAGTAACGTCACAGGAAATAACATGGAAGGCCAAGTCTACTATGATAAGGACCAGATGGAACTCCTATCCTCAATGGATAACAACTACTGGACCAGAAGACATCCAGTGGAAATTAAAGACATTGTGCCCATGGCTGAGGACAACTGTTTGAACCCTTCCAATGGATTATGGGGGGGAGGGGGGAAGGGAAAGGAAGAATGGTACGGGAAATTAAAAATTGGAAGGAGAGAATATAATGTATGTAAAAATTCTCGTACTTCAAATTTTTTTTTAAAAAAATGAATATACTAGCATAAATTGTGCATGCATATAAATGTCTGTATTAGTAAAAATTGTTTTATATCAGGAGGAATGGCTTTGCTATATATATATATATATATATATATATATATATATATATATATATAAATTAGGTGGGGTGGTGGGGTTTTTTAGAGGGGGAAAAATTGCAACCTGATGTGAAGAACTGAACTCAAGATGGAAAAAGCGGCAACTAAGAGAAACCAAAATTGACAGATCTACACATCCCTAATTAGCCGACTGCTGGGAACACTTTATAATTGCATTAAACACGGTAGATACTATTGGCCCATTGAAAGAAAGCACACAGGTTACCTCTGCAGCTGTGCATTTAAATTTAGAGCATCTTGCAAGTTTCCAAACTAATTAACAATCTGTAATGGTGGATGTTGAAATTATTCTGAAGTTAAAGCTGTTTTGACACTGTTTTTCACACTGCTGTGGTGTTTTTGACAATGAACCGTTTTCCTTTAAAGAAGGTGTTTTGACACCAAGAGTGTGCTGTATAAAAGAGTAGTTCTTTGCGAAAGTTTCCCCAAACTATGACAAATCATCTTCTGTACATATTTTAGAGGTGAGTTTGGAAAGTTCTACTCAGGCACAGAATGTAAGCAAAGGAGCAGAAATTCAGTATCACTTCTCAGTCTTCTGTTCTCCAGGCTAAACATATCCAACTCCATCAACCATTCATCATAAGACTTGTTTTCTAGACCCTTAATTATATTAGTTGCCCTCCTCTGCACACATTCCAGCTTGTCAGTATCCTTATATTGTGGTGGCCAGAACTGGACACAGTTCTCCAGGTGTGCTCTGACCAAGGCAGAATAGAGTGGTACTATTACGTCCCTTGATCTGGACACTATGCTTGTGTTGATACAGCCTAGAATAGCATTAGCTTTTTGTGCTGCTGCATCACACTGCTGGCTCATTTGAGCTTGTGGTCCACCAAGACCCCTAGATCATTTTCACATGCACTATTGGCAAGCCAGGTGTCCCCCCCATCTTATATTTGTGCAGCTGGTTCTTCCTGTTGGTAGCTCAGTTGGTTAGAGGATGAGACCCTCAGGGTTTGAGCCCCTTGTTGGACTAAAATATTCTGCTATGCAGCGGATCAGACTAGATGATCCCCACGGTCCCTTCCAACTCTGTGATTCTGTAGGAACTGCCCTGGACACTGGACATGAGGTTGCGTCTTTGGCCTTTGAAGATTTAGTCAAACGTACCTGTATTGTTCTCCATCTCTAGCAGCAAATTATATGGGGCAAGTACGAGAGAATGACATAAAACTGAGTCAAGGCATGCTGGAAACTTCATGAAAGATTGATATGTATAACCAGCAGAGACAGAAAGCAGGAGTGGAACCACAGTGCACAGATTATATATTTTCCTGCCACAGTCCTGATGGAAATTGCCTCACCGCTCCCAAGGTGCCATTAGCTCCCAGAGAGAAATTCCCATTGGTGCCAAGAGACACTTTGCTTCCAGTACTAATCAAAGCTTCTCGGTGGTGGGCAATTTTCCTCGGGATCTTGTCGAGCAGGAAGTATTAATCTCATCCCTCTGCATGTGATTCCACTTCTAATCAGACCCCTCATGAGAACTGTGTCCTTAAAAAGGGAGCATGTTCTTTCCTTAAATTCAGTTAATCTGTAGTGTTGGCCACTATATCTGGGGTGGCGGCAGATGTCTCTGGGGCTCCTTGCTTTGCATGCAGGAAGCCCCAGGTTCAACCCTTGGCATTTCCAGTTAGTGTTGGGACCCTTTCTGAAATCCTGGAGAGCTGCTGCCAGTCAGTGTAGGGCACATGGAGCTAGATGGACCCATGGTCTCACTTGGAACAAGACAGCATCCTTTGATCCCTGCTGGATCTGACCAAATGCTTATATAGTCCAGCATCCTGTTCTCACAATGGCCAACCAGATGGCTCTGGGAAGCCCGCAAGAAGACAGGATTGATGGAGTCTTCTTTCCACCCCTTTTCCTCCTAGCTCTAGTGAATAAAATCTCATTCATTTTTATTTTATTCACATGCAGAAGCAATTAGATGCTCTCTTCCCAGCCATCACAGTGATTCAGCATCTTTAAATGAGGGAGAGATTCTGCGTGCTCTCACTCTTTTTTTCTTCGAGAAAATGGCACTCATTTTTAAAGGAAATGTGAAATGACCAGCACAAAAGGCTTTCACTTGAATTCTTCAAAATACGCCCTCCCAACCAAGGCAACTTGATCTGCACAAATTAACCCAATTTCATTTTCATCAAGCTCTTTCTCTCTCTCCTCTGCACCACTTTCAATGCAAATAAAGGAAGGCGCTGCTGGCAATATGAGAGCATTTCAGCGAAAAATGTCTGCCAATTCATGGTGAACTGGGACATCTCTTTGTCCACAATGTCAAAGCCATTATTTTGACCTCAGCCCTCAGCTTCCAACTCAATAATATATCCATCACCATGTTGCGAGCAATAGGAGAGAACTGTTGAGAATTAGCATACACACACACAAAAAAAAAACCCACAGAGAGAATCACAATGACACTTTCAAATCAAAATGAAATATTCCATTTAAATATGAGCGCAGTAACTCAAAGGGGGCAAGCACTATGAACTAGATGGAGAGGTAAGCAATTTTTTCATACTTCATAGACCTGGAGGGGTCATCTAGTGGAGGAATGGGGAACCACAGTCCCAAAGCCCAGTTGTAGCCTTCCATTTGATCCTTGGGGGTCTTCCCCAGCCATGCCTCTTTCTGGTCCTGATCCACATTTTCTATGTGCTTTTCCTGCCTGGAAAATACCCTTGATCTCCGATAGTGCCTCCTGCTTGCTTGAATGGAAAAATGTGGCTTGGACTATATGAACTTCAGGGTCCCTTCCAACTCTTCCAATTCTTTGATTGCATGATTCTATGCATTTGTAGAAACCTCCAGATTCGTGTAGCTGGCAGATAACCTTAAAAGCTGTGTTTATTACAATACTTCACACCAGGATTGAAAGACTTGCACAGGCCTTCCATGTGCTACCAGGCCAGATGCAGGGAGATGGCCCACAAATTCTGAGGCTGGCTCATTTGTCTTGTGAGGCTATCCTAGATGTTTTTTAAAATGTCCCATCATAACATTAATTCACAGATCGGGGGGGACGGGGGGGGACAGGATGATATCCTAGAAAGGCAACTTAAGAAGAGGAAACCTACTGAAGTTAATGCACAGAAGTCAGAAACAGTAATGCCAAAAAATTCTGATGAAAGTGGAAATTGCTAATTTTGGCCTAGTTATCTCATGCCCAGAACAAAAACCAAGCCGATCAATACTTATCAGTATTTGCTGTTGTTGTTTTCAGTTAACAGATGATCCACAATTTCCTTTACATTGAAATGTGTGGTAGAGAAATAATTACATCGTTAATATACAGTGGTACATTGTTTTACGAACTTAATCCATTCCGGAAGTCCGTTCTTAAACCGAAACCATTCTTAAACTGAGGCGCTCTTTCCCTAATGAGGGCTCCCACCGCTGGTGCCCTTCCACTATTCAGATTCCGTTCTTAGACCAAGGTAAAGTTCGCAAACCAGGATACTACTTCCGGTTTTGCGGAATTTGTAAAGCAATTCACAAACAGGGCTGTTCTTAAACCAAAGTACCACTGTATTAGAAACTTATGTAAATAATTGCACCAGCTAGTGCATAGTGAGACAAATAACAAAGTATTTGGTGGACACCGAACAGTGGCAGAATGGAAACAGTGTTGATTGTGACCAAGACAGGTTGGGATGGAATTGCGTCCCTTCTTACATTTCCTAATGTCTTCATTTTGGTAGGTCTTCTCCAAGTAAGACTAACATTGGGTACAGACCTATGAATACAGTGATTGGAAAATTCTGCAGCTAAATGGTTCATAAAGGAAATAGCAACATTAAATTTGCATTGAAAAATGATGTGCCCAGGCATTTCTGAGGATTAAAGACATTTGTGAAAGGTCCCTGCATGCCTTTGCTGTCTAAATTTCATTTTCGCCTTGACATCATATAACCTGCCCCCAAAAGGCTTTTGCTGCTTTTGGAAGTGTTAGTCCCTGTAAACGAAAGTTGATGTCGGTTTGTTTCTTCTTGGCACTTTAATTGTTGCTTTCATAATTGATATTGTCATGAGATCATGGGGACGCCTGGATGGCCCCTTCAGATGAATTATTTGTGACGTGACAGAAATATTACAGAGCGTAGCCCACTCTGCCCCAGTTAGAAGCACTTCTACAAAACAAAATATATTGCACATTTCACAACACTGGATTAAGATTCATCTGCAAAGCCTTAAGGCAGAGGTGGGGATCTTTCTTTCAGCCCAATGGCCACATTCCCTTCTTGGGCAATCTTCTGCGTGCCATATGCCAGTGGTGGGTGAGGCCAGAGACAGAAGTAGGTGGAACCATGAATGTAAGTTCCACCTTTGTATGGTAGGCTTGCTTCTGCAGATGCATGCACACCTCTCTGACCCTCCATCTCCTCTACACAAGGAGCATTATCAGACACCAAGAGCACAGTCCAGCCAGGCAAAAACAGGGGGGAACACAGGGCTAGTGAAGTGTGTAGCCTGTGTAGAGGGGTGGCATGAGGAGAGGCCTTGTGGGCAAATAGTGAGAACTAGAAGGCTTCGTTCATCTCCCTAACCTGATGACCCCCACTCTTGCCCTTGGGGACCCCTGTCCTTCCAGTGAGCACTCCGGGCTGATTCCCTTCAGAATGGATAAGTTTGATCTTCTTGCAGTCCATGGGACTCTCAAGAGTCTCCTCCAGCACCATAATTCAAAAGCATCAATTCTTCGGCGATCAGCCTTCTTTATGGTCCAGCTCTCACTTCCATACATCACTACTGGGAAAACCATAGCTTTAACTACACGGACCTTTGTTGGCAAGGTGATGTCTCTGCTTTTTAAGATGTTGTCTAGGTTTGTCATTGCTTTTCTCCCAAGAAGCAGGCGTCTTTTAATTTCGTGACTGCTGCCTCCATTTCTTCCCCACCAGGAGGTGATGGGTCCAGTGGTCATGATCTTAGTTTTTTTGATGTTGAGCTTCAGACCATATTTTGCACTCTCCTCTTTCACCCTCATTAAAAGGTTCTTTAATTCCTCCTCACTTTCTGCCATCAAGGTTGTGTCATCTGCATATCTGAGGTTGTTGATATATCAAGATAATGAATCATCCTCTGGCATAGGGCTAACCCATATGGTAGGAAGGCACACTCGAAATAGCAACAGCTATTCCCCACCCAGAGTGGCTGGGGAAACCCAGTCGGATGGGCGGGGTACAAATAATAAATTATTTATATTATTATTATTATTATTATTATTATTATTATTATTATTATTATTATTATCTCAAAATAGTGCTGCACACACCCAAAATAAAGCCAACCTTTGGGAATACTATAAACAAAAGTGATTCCAGCCAAGCTTGAAACAGCCCTGACTAGCCTCACAATTATAAAATGAGTGAAATGGGGGGAAACCTTTTTGCCAAAGAAAGCCCCTATCGGGAAAGGCAAGCCAAGGAGGATTATGCACGGGTAGCGCTCACAGGTACAGGGATAATCTTCCCAAAGGGCAGGGGTAAGAGTGCAAACAGTCCCCTGGTGCGACGAAGCCCCCACCGAGGGTGGAGTGGGAAATCAAACAGAAAAAAGGGGGAATTCAATTAATTAAGGGACTGGAGAGGATTCGAACGAAGGGGGAAATAAAGAAATGTAACCAGACAATGAGAAGATCGCTCTGCTGTCCTCCGGACGGTCCAAGAGCTTTGAGTGATCTGATGTGTGCAGCGAAAAGAGGCAGTTCAACGTTGCACACAGGGAATAAATAGCCCCTTGGCTGTCAATCATAAATTGCAACATCAAATTCTCCCCAATGACCAAGAGGTGCCCAATAAGATTCGTGGCTATCTAAACTAACCCGCCCAGCAACAGAGGGATGTCTTTTTTGCCCCCACCAACACGTGCTCTCCATGAAGGAGAACACTCTTTCTTTGTGGATTTGGAAGGATGTCTGTGTTCATATATTGTTTGGGGAAGTGTGAATTAGTGAGGTTCACCTTTAAATGTGGACTGAATCAAATTTCTCCCCCATCCCTACTCTTGCTGAATGTGGAATACCAAACCTTCCAAGTGTCCCTATTTTCCAGGAATGTCCGTAATTTAGAGAAGCCATCCCGGCTTCTGATTTGAACCTGGAATGTCCCACTTTTCGTTAAGATGTCCCTATTTTCATTGGAGAAATGTTGGTGGGTATGGAGTTATCTGACCCCCGAGCTGTCTGTTTAATTATGTTTTTATATGTGTTGGAAGCTGCCCAGAGTGGCTGGAGCAACCCAACAAGATGTGTGGGGTATAAATAGTAAAATTATCATTATGGAGTGGGGTGTCCCTATTTTCATCAGATAAATACTGCGGGGAAGGAATACAAGACTTTCTGCAGATTTTCTTTCCTATGGTGCTGAATGGCTGTTTAGCTTCTCTTGACATTATAGTGAGCAAGTCACTTCCTTCCCTTTTTAAAAGATTCTTTAAACATTTCAGAGAATGCCGGTTCCAAGAAGATGTGTCTCTGCAATCTGATAAGCAAACATTGTGTACTCCAGTACTTTAAAAATTGAGTCACTTTTTCCCTCCGGCTCATTTTGTCCACCTTATCAGTTAATTTGTCCATTCCGATGTTCTTCAGTACATTTGTTCAGTCGTGGAGGAAATACTCACTCATCTCCAATGCCTAACTAAGGCCAATTTTTGTTGTTGGCAATTGAAGTTGAACAAATAACATGTCATTATTCATCTGGATATTTCAATGGTGCAGTCAAAGGATCAAGATTTAACCTATGCAGCAGCTTAAGAAGCCAATGCAATTCTGGGCTGCATCAATAGGAGTATAGCATCTAGATCAAGGGAAGTAATAGTACCACTGTATTCTGCTCTGGTCAGACCTCACCTGGAGTACTGTGTCCAGTTCGGGGCACCACAGTTCAAGAAGGATACTGACAAGCTGGAACGTGTCCAGAAGAGGGCAACCAAAATGGTCAAAGGCCTGGAAATGATGCCTTATGAGGAACGGCTTAGGGAGCTGGGTATGTTTAGCCTGGAGAAGAGAAGGTTAAGGGGTGATATGATAGCCATGTTCAAATATATCAAAGGATGTCATATAGAGGAGGGAGAAAGGTTGTTTTCTGCTGCTCCAGAGAAGTGGACACGGAGCAATGGATTCAAACTTCAAGAAATAAGATTCCACCTAAACATTAGGAAGAACTTCCTGACAGTAAGAGCTGTTCGGCAGTGGAATTTGCTACCAAGGAGTGTGGTGGAGTCTCCTTCTTTGGAGGTCTTTAAGCAGAAGCTTGACAGGCATATGTCAAGAATGCTTTGATGGTGTTTCCTGCTCGGCAGGGGGTTGGACTGGATGGTCCTCGTGGTCTCTTCCAACTCCACGATTCTATGATTCTATGACCTGTTAACATGTGCCTTTGCATAATATTGTCATTCTAGCTCACCGACAATAGACCAGGATAAACAAAGTGTAAGCTCTCTGTGTGAGCTGGATAATAAGGCAAAGTAGCACTTTCCTCTCTCTCTCTCTGAGTTGAAGCACAAAGCCAATAGCCAGCCTATTTGAGTTGGTTCAAGGTCCCAATGAACCTTTTGGTTTCTTTGGTTTCTGTACGTTATAGCACTACATTTTCCTATATCTCTGTTGCATCCTCTACTCACCAGATTTGAACAACTTCCATTCTATCAACCTTGCTATGGGTCAGGGGTATTTGCATCACCCCACCCAATCCAAGATGACCTGGGGAACACTCAGCCCTGCTCCAGACCCAAATCTGGTGAGCGGAGGATGCAATTATGCTGGGGTGTGCTTCTACAATGCATTCAATGCAGGGGACACATTGGCAAAGCAGAACCTCCAGCCAGCAGGATTGTATACTTCACTAACCCAGAGGGTTTAATCCTGTTCAGTTTGACTGCATGTGTGTGTTCCCTGGCTGGGATTGGATGCACATAGCCCAAGCTCCTTCCTGACCAACTCCCCACCCGCTGAAAGTTCCTTTGTGGTGCTTGCTTTCATTCTCCAATACATTTTACAAGATTCTGAATGCTCATGGGCATTCAGAGAGAGAAAGAGGCCTGCTGAGTCTAGAGTGTGAATCTAACACCTGTAGTTCAAAAGGATCCCACCCACTGGCGGAAGAAGAGGGGGACGGGGGGAGCGCACCACCCCCGGCATCACGATCCAGGTGGGGGCCATCGCGGCTGCCCCCCCCCCACGCTGCATGCCACACCCCTGGGATGTGTGCCACGCCCCCTGGGACGCACACCAGCCCCACCCTGCCTGCTCTCTGCCCCTGGTGCCAGAGCATAAAGCTCTGCCACTGATCCCACCTCTGGTCATCTGCCTCTCCACCTTAGATTGTAGGTGTCAGACATTATGGACTAGTGTATTATGCAATGTGCACCATAAAAAAAATGTTCTAGGATGAATTCCATCATCTTGGGCTATGCAGCTAATAAACATAAGAAACAGGGTCTTCTTGGTGGTGGCACAACAGCTCTGGAATATCCTTTCAGTAAAGGTTAGTAAGGAACATTTAGCCCTTCTGATGCTGCTGGATTCAAATTCCAATCATTCCTGACTATTGACCATGCTCTTTGCAGATGGCAGGGTTGGAATTTAAAAACATCTAAAGGGCTGTGATTTCCTATCCCTTCAGTAGAGATACACCAGACTCCTTCTTTGATCTCTTTTTTTTTGTAAACCACCCTGAGATCTACTGGTATAGTGTGGTTGTTGTTGTTGTTGTTGTTGTTATTCCCCAAACCACAAAACATTCTTTTCAACAGCTATTTTTAATGTTTCATTTTACTGCTGCCTTAATTTGCATTATATTTGAGATTGCTGGTCTTCATTCTCAAACTGTATCTTCAATGTTTGTTCCTTATTGTATTAGATGATGCGAACTGATCTTGAGCGCTTTATGTAGGCTTGTCCAGAAAATTCATGGGAAAACCTGCTTTTCATGTGTAAAAATGGCGTCATGGGGGAATTTTGCCAAATCAGCAAACCTGGGGAAACCTGGATGTATGACAACACAATGAAAAACAGCAGAAACAGCTCAAAAAGATTAAAATCACTATTTTGTGTTTGTTCCACAAAATAGCTTTTCTTCCTAAAAGAAGAAGAAAAGCTCAAAGTAGCTTTATGGGGTGGAATCATAGAACCTTAGAGTCAGAAGGGACCACAAGGGTCATCTAGTCCAACCCCCTGCAATGCAGGAATCTCAGCTAAAGCATCCACCACAGACAGCCATCCAACCTCTGTTTAAAAACCTTCAAGGAAGGAGAGTTCACCACCTCTTGTGGGAGTCTATTCCATTGCTGAACAGCTCTTACTGTCAAAAGGATTTCTGAACATTTAGTCAGAATCTCCTTTCTTGCAACTTGAAGCCATTGGTTTGAGTCCTACCCTCCAGAGCAAGAGAAAACTAGCATGCTGCCTCCTCTATGTGACAGCCCTTAAGGTATTTTAAGATGGCTATAATGTCTCCTCTCTGTCTCCTCTTTCCCATGCTAAACATACTCAGCTCCTGCAAGCGCTCCTCTTAAGGCTTAGTTTCCAGACCCTTGATCATCTTGGTGCCCTTCTCTGCACATGTTCCAGCTTGTCAACATGCCTGCTTTTAAAGATACCATTGGTATCTGATTGGCCACCATGAGAACATAATGCTGAACTCACTCGTGTAGGAATATGGGGGTGGAGGGGTGCCCAGCCCTGGGTGTCATGCCTAAGGAGGGTGACAAAATCGCCCCCTGGGCGGATCGCCGACGCGCAAATCAGCACGGCGGATCCACTCAGGGAGAGATCTTGTCACCCCCGGTGGATCACCAACACGTCAATCCGTTCGGGGGGGGGGTGAGGCTTGTGGCGGCTGCCCCAGTGTGAGGCTCGTGGCGGCGGCCCTGTGGGCAGGTCACTCCACCCAGTAGGCGGGTCACCCCGCCCCTGGCACACCAGGTACAGGAGGAGCTAGCTGCACCCCTGGCTAGACTAGATAGGCCTTTGGTCTGATCCTGCAGGGTTCTTCATCTGTTATGTTCTCTGTCTCCAGACATCTGATCTGATCTAGAAAGGGAGATCAGTCCATGCAGAATAATTTCTGCACATGCAGGTGTATGTCCTGCAAAACATATCACTGCTGAATGAGACCTGGATGCACATTGCAGGATTGAAACTTCTGTGACATTTCAAAAAGCTAAAAATGTCCTCACTCAAAATGCCTGAGGGAAATGAACAGTTTTTTTTTTAAAAAAAAGGAAGGAAGGAAGGAAGGAAGGAAGGAAGGAAGGAAGGAAGGAAGGAAGGAAAGAAGGAAAGCATAGCAACATTTCTTAGTTGATGTTGGAGTTTGCAGATTTTTAGCATCCTATAAGAACTTATGGTGGTTCTCTAGTTTATCATGTATGGCTGTTAAGTCAATGGAAGCTATTTCCTCCCATCTGAGTGTTACTCTAGCTGACTGCCCCTAAGTGTCAGCTGTTGCAGCTCCTTCTGACTTCATCTGAAGAATTCAGACCCCTGTAGTCCACAGCACGGCAAGCAATCGACAGTTCTAATGAGACAGTCCAATAGCCGTACGCCTACATGTCACAGAAGCCAAAGCGGAGTTGAAACCGACTACGTTGCCAAGGTTACACGTCAATTCAACATGTCATCCCTGACAACTAACCATTAAAAATCAGTGCATTACCATGTGGCGGGAGAGACGAAAGATTAAAAGAGACTGTCACCGCAATAAAATCCATGTGCCAGCAAAGGGGAAATCTAAATGAAAATGGGGGTAGATTAGCAGAGGAGAAAGGAGAGATGGGTATCGTGCAATCGTTTGGTCAGATCAATATCCATCTCTGGAATCCATATGCTATCAGGTACGCAGATGTTCTCAAAATAAATAAGTTCAGAATTGCATGAATTTCCTGATGCATAAAGATATTCAGACCAGTATTAGAAGAACAAGAACCATGTAGGGCACGGGGAGGGGGGTTTGAAGTGTCAATAAACATAAAATATGTGATGGTCTTACTTAGTACTTAATTCTGTGTCCAGGGTGGCTGTCTACTAGCTCCATCTGGTACGCAGGCTGAAACCCTACCTGCCCGCAAACTGTCTCACCAGAGTGGTGCATGCTCTAGTTATCTCCCATTTGGACTACTGCAATGCGCTCTACATGGGGCTACCTTTGAAGGTGACCCAGAAACTGCAATGAATCCAGAATGCGGCAGCTAGACTGGTGACTGAGAGTGGCCGCCAAGACCACATAACACCAGTCCTAAGAGATCTACATTGGCTCCCAGTACGTTTCCGAGCACAATTCAAAGTGTTGGTGCTGACCTTTAAAGCCCTAAACGGCCTCAGTCCTATATACCTGAAGGAGCGTCTCCACCCCATTGCTCAGCGCCAATGGCCTTCTGGCGGTTCCCTCACTGCGAGAAGCAAAGCTACAGGGGACCAGGCAGAGTGCCTTCTCAGTAGTGGCGCCTGCCCTGTGGAACACCCTACCATCAGAGGTCAAGGAGATAAACAACTACCTGACATTTAGAAAACAGCCTTGTTTAGGGAAGTTTTTAATCTGTGATGTTTTAATGTAGTTTGGTATTTGTTGGAAGCCGCCCAGAGTGGTGGGGAAAACCCAGCCAGATGGGCGGGGTATAAATGAATAAAATAATAATAATAGTCTGTCTCCTGAGAAATCTCTATGTGGGACAAGAAGCTACAGTTAGAACTGGATATGGAACAACTGATTGGTTCAAAATTGGGAAAGGAGTACGACAAGGTTGTATATTGTCTCCCTGCTTATTTAACTTATATGCAGAATTCATCATGCGAAAGGCTGGACTAGATGAATCCCAAGCCGGAATTAAGATTGCCGGAAGAAATATCAACAACCTCAGATATGCAGATGACACAACCTTGATGGCAGAAAGCGAGGAGGAATTAAAGAACCTTTTAATGAGGGTGAAAGAGGAGAGCGCAAAATATGGTCTGAAGCTCAACATCAAAAAAACCAAGATCATGGCCACTGGTCCCATCACCTCCTGGCAAATAGAAGGGGAAGAAATGGAGGCAGTGAGAGATTTTACTTTCTTGGGCTCCTTGATCACTGCAGATGGTGACAGCAGTCACGAAATTAAAAGACGCCTGCTTCTTGGGAGAAAAGCAATGACAAACCTAGACAGCATCTTAAAAAGCAGAGACATCACTTTGCCGACAAAGGTCCGTATAGTTAAAGCTATGGTTTTCCCAGTAGTGATGTATGGAAGTGAGAGCTGGACCATAAAGAAGGCTGATCGTCGAAGAATTGATGCTTTTGAATTATGGTGCTGGAGGAGACTCTTGAGAGTCCCATGGACTGCTAGAAGATCAAACCTATCCATTCTTAAGGAAATCAGCCCTGAGTGCTCCCTGGAAGGACAGATCGTGAAGCTGAGGCTCCAATACTTTGGCCACCTCATGAGAAGAGAAGAATCCTTGGAAAAGACCCTGATGTTGGGAAAGATGGAGGGCACTAGGAGAAGGGGACGACAGAGGACGAGATGGTTGGACAGTGTTCTCGAAGCTACGAACATGAGTTTGACCAAACTGCGGGAGGCAGTGCAAGACAGGAGTGCCTGGCGTGCTATGGTCCATGGGGTCACGAAGAGTCGGACACGACTAAACGACTAAACAACAACAACAACAATAGTGCAGACAGTACTGGGTTGGAATGTAAAAGGAGCAGGTTAAAATCACAGCTGATCCAGCATGGATGAAGACAGACATGACAGTTCAGTACAGTACAGTGGGCATTTGATGAAATCTGACTAGAGTTGTGGCAAATACACAACTCATCCGCACTGATTGGGGGTGGATTTTTGGGTGCATTTTGGGACCGCCCACTGCTTCTGACTAGAGATGTCAGGAATTGCAACTCATGTGTTTAACCACTGAGCTACAGTTTTTTCTAGGACTGTGCAAAATCCCCTCTGAGAAATCTTTACTTTCATTAAAGCTCTTTTGGGGTTCTCCTCCAAATTCTTCCTCCACCCTCAGGAATGCCATTCCTCTCTGAAACTCTCTTGGCTTCTCTTGGGAGGGAACTTCACTGCTGCCACTAACTCAATACAAGAGTTGTGCAAAGCACCGAAGAATTGATTCAGAAACTAGTTTGGCAATCCTGACCAGGCCCTGAGTTGTCCTGGACCAATCAAGGCCCAACCTGAGCCGTGCATGTTGGGAATCTGAGATACCCACGTAGCATTGGCTTGTCATATTTCAAAAAGTGAACGTCCGGACACAATAGTGAAAACTATATCAAAAAATGAGCTATCTTTAATGAAATTTGCAAAAATCTACACAGCCAACATGGGCAGCCATACGTCCAGATTTTCCCAGACATTTCAGTGATTTCCACCCAGAAATTCAAGATGTAACACAGACTCCGGCTCACTGCAGAAGACTCACTGGCTAACTAACAAGCTAACATGCATTAATCACTTATATAGATGTCACTAAGCCATTGGCATGGCAACTAGCTTCACTGACCATGCACCTGTTGTCTTATCTCATACATAGCATGATTGGCGCCCATGAAGAAATTAACCCCTTCCTCCAGTCCAATCCTAATGTTCAATTATGGTTTAACATCCGCTAACAAGATTTGAGAGTCCCATGGACTGCAATAAGATCAAACCTATCCATTCTTAAGGAAATCAGCCCTGAGTGCTCACTGGAAGGACAGATCATGAAGCTGAGGCTCCAATACTTTGGCCAAATCATGAGAAGAGAAGACTCCCTGGAAAAGACCCTGATGTTGGGAAAGATGGAGGGCACAAGGAGAAGGGGACGACAGAGGACGAGATAGTTGGACAGTGCTCTCGAAGCTACCAACATGAGTCTGACCAAACTGCAGGAGGCAGTGGAAGACAGGAGTGCCTGGCATGCTCTGGTCCTTGGGGTCATGAAGAGTCAGACATGACTAAATGACTAAACAAGAAGAAGAAGAAGAAGAAGAAGAAGAAGAAGAAGAAGAAGAAGAAGAAGAAGAAGAAGAAGAAGAAGAAGAAGAAGAAGAAGAAGAAGAAGAAGAAGAAGATTTGGGCACAAGTGCACTCTCCTTTCCACCCTGTGGTTTTCAGCAACTGATATCACTGCCTCTGACCATGGAGGCAGAGCCATTGTCTATTATACAGGTATTTATTTGCTAAAGCAAAAAACAACAACCCAGAATCCCTCCCATCAAATATATAGTTTTCTTTGCAACAGCCTCCAGCCCTAGGTATTTACATATGTGATATATTTTTGATCTGAATTGAAGAGGAAGGCAACAAGTTGTCAAACAAACAAAAAAAAAAAAGAAGAAAAGCAAGCCCTCTTGGTTTTTTGAAGTGCGGGCAGGAAGGAGAAGTTGGTTGCATTTTAAAAGTAGGTCACAGGAATGAATTGATTTGAATTGACTTGATTAGATCTAGGATGGAAGATTAAGAGAGACTTTATCTTTTGGATGCTTTCGGGAAAAGAGCATTAGTTGATTAAAGAGTGCAGACGGTTTCTGCAGAAGGGAGGGACGGAAGAGGAGGGGATTAGGAGTTGGAATTTGCAACCAGTATTCATTCTAAGAGAGGTACGGTGCCACTAAAAAAAGTGTATAATGAGAGAGAAACACACACACACACACACACACACACACACACACACACACACACTGCGCTTTTCCCCTGGACGTGACAACTAAGCTGGAATAGAAGATAATGTTCATGAATGTTTTGTGACTCCTGAAAAGCTTCTGCATGCTAACCCTTGCCTACATGCTTACAGCCCATATAAGGGTATCATATAATAATTGCAGGCTTAATTTCTGAATGTGTGTCCTTAGGTAGCCAAAACATTACTACCCAACTCACAAGGGAATATGGGAGGCAACTCTCCACCAAACCCTGAAGTGGGCAGGAAACCCCAAGCAGCCCAGAGTATGGAGCGGACAGAACATGATTTAAAAACAAAAAAACCTGACATAAATTAAAAAGAAACAAGTTTTTTTAAAAAATAAATAAATAATAATAATAATCTGATTTTTAATTTCTAAATTGGAGAGTTTTGATTTATTTTTTTATTTTTTAATGCAAATACTTAGTTTCCCTTTAAGAATAAATTGATTAATATGAATTCAAATTTAAGCATGTCAACACAACTGAGTCACTTCATAGAAAATGTCCACTCTATCATGAACAATAGCAGATAGATGCACAAATGGTGGGTGAAAGGACTCTGTCCCAACCTTCCTCTCATTGCTGGTCCTCTTGAAGGAATGTGTAAGGGTGTGTTTCTTGCTCCCCGGGGTACTTTAACCCCTCAGGCCCTGACCAGAATGGTGGGGTGGGGGTGGGGGCTGAGAGGGTCCTTTCTGGAGCCTCACCTTTAAGGTGAACGGGCACTGATTGGCAGCTGGCTGCAAACTCCTCTTGCAAATTAATGGATATGGAATAGTCAAATATGAATGAAACATCTCATATTGATATATTAGATAACATCAGTGGCTGTTAAAATAAAGGATTAAGATCAGGACTGTTGTATTTGGATTAATTAAGAGGACTGGAACAGGGCGAAAGAATAACATGACTCCCTGAAAACCAGAACACGGGAAGTCATCCAAAAATGTTTAATTTGGAATTGGATAATTGGCTTTTTGAATTTTATTATGATTTGTTATTGCATTAATGTGGCATACATTGGATTGTTATTAATGAAAAAATTAATAAAAATTATTTAACAAGATTTGCAGCTGGCTGAGTTGATACCCAGGTGGTGTTGCTCAAATAGGGATGAGAGGTGAATTTTAATTGAATAGGGTGTCTGTTCCGTAATTAAGCATGTTGAGTTGATTTTGGTGCTCACTACTGATCCTTGCTCGTGAATAAGATCGTGGGCCTTCCATCCAGATATATTCAGGTTTAAATCACCCTCTCTTTTTTGTTGTGGGTTTAAATTGTTCCACCCTTGGTTAAGACTTGATTGAAATCCATCCCCTCTGGCCTGGACTCCTCTATGGTTCTTACAAGCAAGAAGCAGAAGCAATCCTGTTGGTAATGCACAGGCCGGGTGCTCTTGTCCTCAGTGCCCAGGTCAACCAGGCTCAGTTTAAAATTTACACAATTTCATTCTCACATCTTGCAGTGCAGGCCCATCCAACTGCATGCATATGTGAAGTCTGAAAACAATATTTCTTTCTCCCCTCCAAATATATATATATATATATATATATATATATATATATATATATATATATATATATAAATGTCTCTGAGGCTAAAAATCTAATTTTAGGAACTGGTACTTCTCCAACTGTTGATTTACAACACACTCTTTCTGCAGTTGCTGGCAGCCTTGCATCTCTTCCTTTTAAGATGTTTTATGATTGGAGTCCTGAGTGTAAATCATGTTCAGCAACGACACTTTCCATGGGCCAGTGACGGTGAGAGTAATCTGTGCATTCAGTGGTTTGCAACAAATACATATGTACCCGACAAACTGATTTAGTCTTTGCAGATTTTGCGCTGTTATCAAAGAGTCAAAGTGTTTGCAAGCAACAGAGGATTAATATAGATGAACAATAATCTTGGATACTTTCCCCCTGCTAAGGGTAATCCATATCATACTAGCAGTTAGTTCTGTTCTCTGGCGAAATGATTATCTGACCTGATGTGTCCTATCTGGTGTTGTTTAAGCTACAGTGGTACCTCTAGTTGCGGACTTGATCCGTTTCAGGGTGCCGTTCGCACCCCGAAAAGTCGGCAATTAGAGCGCCTCTTCTGCACATGTGTGTGGCACGATCGAGCGCTTCTGCGCATGCGCAAAGCATGCAGATTACTTCTGTGCATGCATGCAGATCGCTTCTGCGCATCCGCGGGTGGCGAACCCAGAAGTAAACACTTCTGGGTTTGCCACATTCATAAGCTGAAAGTCCGTAACACGAGGCATGACTGTGTTTCTTTGAACCATTATCCAAAGAGGAATTTCAAAGGATGCATCTCAGATTGTGAATTTATGTTAAGTTACATCTAACACAGATGTTTTTGCATTCTTGCGTTCCAAGCAGGACCGGAGGGCAACAGCACTCTGTCTACCTGCAATTTCCACCAGCCCAGCTGGTATTTAGAAGCTTAATGCCTCTGCAAGTGAAGGTAGAACATTGTGACTAGCAGCCATTAGTAGCCTTGTCCCCCCATGGAGAAGGTTTTGGGGTTAGGGGAGGACAACAGACATTGGTAGGGCCACTGCTCTTTTGAGACCTTGGCCTGTTTCGGGAAATTTTGCCAGAGTCTTACCCTCTGAAAAGTACCTAGACAAGGAATGGGGAACCTGAAGCCCAGGAGCTGAACATGGATGCCCAGGCCTCTTTATCTGTCCCTCAGGACACTCTCAAAACTAGTCTTCTTCAACCTTGGGTCCCACATGTTGTTAGATCACAACTTGCATCATCTCCGAACATTGGCTCATGTGGGTGGTAAGAGGAGTTATAGCCCAGTAACATCTAGGGACTCAAGGTTGAAGAACCACACTCCTGGGCCACAGAGTTCACCAGCAACACCCCCAAGTGCATTTAGCTGGCTAAAATACATACTTGAACTGTGATAATGCTTCTTTTCCCCCCTGCATGGAGGATGGTGAGAGATCATTGAATCATCGAATTGTAGAGTTAGAAGGGACCCCCAAGAGTCTTCTAGTCCCATGTTTCCCAAACGTGGGACTCCAGCTGCTTTTGGACTACAGTTCCCATCATCCCTGACCACTGGTCCTGCTAGCTAGGGATGATGGGAGTTGTATTCCAAAAACAGCTGGAGACCTAAGTTTGGGAAACACTTCTCTAGTCCAACCCCCTGCAATGTAGGTATGTGTACATGTGTAGAAATTGCTGGTTTTGCATGGCTGAAACGTTGGTGGCTACACAGAAAATTATCATACCTGATACTCCACGCCCTTTTGCCCTGGCTACTGCCAGAAGGCTCGGTACAAGGGACTGTGGCCCTCAAGCTAAAAAAAGGTTTCTAGCCAATAAATATGAGTTTTGGAGAGGTCATCCATCCCTGTGACAAAAAGCTGCACCAGACACTATTATCATTGTGACCTCTACCTAAGACACGCATATGCTGATCACGAAATATCACCACTTGCACACTTGGAGGTGTGCACCCTCACAGATTTGTCACATCTCTTTTCTTTCCTATAGATCAGTGACTCCACCAAAATCATCCTGAAGCGGGTATCTACTGAATTGGAACTGTGTGTCAAATTGGATCATTTCCACAGTTGCATCATGAAATCACAGAGAGCGAGCGTATTTGGATGCCTCATTTGAAAAGGAAGGTCACAGGGAAAAGCTGAGAGGCATGATCTCATGCCATAAAAGGCATGTCTCCCTGTTAACGATACCCAGCTTGGGGCAGGTATTTGCTTGGCTTTCCTCACCCTCTAGAAAGTGCTTTCAAATCCACAACCAGCCAGATAGCCTGTGGAGGAAACAAGACGACTGACATTTTGACAAGGACACAACAGATTGGCCATCTTTTAAGCTAGTAAAGTAACTACACCCCACATCTTCAAATAGAAAGCAGGATTGCACCCCTCATCTCTCTGAGTTTCGTGCTCCCTTATCAGTCATCGAGGCTGTGAATGAAAATAGACTCTGGCACTAGTAAGCATTGAGTCAATGTGTCCCGGGTGAGTCCTGTAACGCTACCCTGTGGAATGATGGGATTACAAGGGCTTCTCTCTCTCTCTCTCTCTCTCTCTCTCTCTCTCTCTCTCTCTCTCTCTCTCTCTCCAGGAAACTCAGCTTTTGAAGTACAGCAAGTCTTAAAGCCATCCAGTAAATGCAGCGGAAGCATTTGGGGTGATAGACGGCAAACTGAGTCAATTTGTGAATGGCAAGCATGTTTCAGAGATCGTGCAATCTCTGCCCATTTCAGTAAATCTCTGTGAGTGGGGGAAAACGTTTTGCCTGAACGAAGAGTGGTTTACTGCTCTGGACAAGATTTCTCTTCCATCGCAGAGTAGGAGAAGAGTTAGTTGCCATGGCGTGTGTGCAGATTGCTGTGTCGCCTCTGAAGGAGCAGGTGGGGGTTTGCATTCTGACACCATAAAATTGGGGTCATCTGGAATAACTCGTTCATTCTATCACTTTCTCTTTCTTCATTGGCTCATTTTGCAATAACAGACAGGCTGGGGATAATAATAATAATAATAATAATAATAATAATAATAATAATAATAATAATAATTTATACCCCACTCATCTGGGTGGCTTCCAACAAAAGATTAAAAATACATTAAAACATCAGTCATTAAAAACTTCCCTTCAGATGTCTTCTAAATGTTAGATAGTTGTTTATTTCTTTGACATCTGATGGGAGGGCGTTCCACAGGGCAGAAGAACAACAGAAGACATCTGAAGACAGCCCTGATTAGGGAAGTTTTTAATGACTGATGTTTTAATGTATTTTTAATCTTTTGTTGGAAGCTGCCTAGAGTGGCTGGGGAAACCCAGCCAGATGGGTAGGGTATAAATTTATTATAATTATTAGCCACTTGCCCCTTTCTGTAGGCAACAGACAGATCTTGGGAGTTGGAGGGGGAGATCTGATAAGCCCAACCCTGATTTAGAGACTATCCAGCACATAGCCCTGGTTTTTTCTAGTCCTAACAAATCACGGGCCCCCATGCTGCCTGACAATTGTGAGAACCCATGTTGTACATTCCCAACGTCATTCTGTGCCCCAAGGAATTGCCTGAATGAAACTCATAAATTTGTTTAGCCTAGGCTTCTACTTTTCAGTTCTCAGGCTTTGCTCTTTTGGAAAGTATTGTACAAAATATACTTTTGATGGCGCTTTCACCAAAGGGCTTCAGGTGGGTCAAAGAGCTAGAGATACACCATAGCCAAAAAAAGGGGGGGATTTAAAAGTCCCAAGGAAGCAAGTAAAAAATGCCGAGTTTTTCACTGGTCAGTGCACATTAAAGTAGCCTCATATTTCATAGAATCATAGAGTTGGAAGAGACCACAAGGGCCATCCAGTCCAACCCCCTGCCAAGCAGGAAACACCATCAAAGCATTCTTGACATTTGCCTGTCAAGCCTCTGCTTAAAGACCTCCAAAGAAGGAGACTCCACCACACTCCTTGGCAGCAAATTCCACTCCCAAACAGCTCTTACTGTCAGGAAGTTCTTCCTAATGTTTAGGTGGAATCTTCTTTCTTGTAGTTTGAATCCATTGCTCCGTGTCCGCTTCTCTGGAGCAGCAGAAAACAACCTTTCTCCCTCCTCTATATGACATCCTTTCATATATTTGAACATGGCTATCATATCACCCCTTAACCTTCTCTTCTCCAGGCTAAACATACCCAGCTCCCTAAGCCGTTCCTCATAAGGCTTCGTTTCCAGGCCTTTGACCATTTTTGTTGCCCTCTTCTGGACACTTTCCAGCTTGTCAGTATCCTTCTTGAACTGTGGTGCCCAGAACTGGACACAGTACTCCAGGTGAGGTCTGACCAGAGCAGAATACAGTGGTACTATTACTTCCCTTGATCTAGATGCTATACTCCTATTGATCAGTGCCCTATTCAGACACTGATGGGATCCCCCACCCCTGGTTACCTACTCGAATGAGTGAAAAACTTTGATGGATCGGCTGTGTGTCAAGATATAAATCTGCCTTTTCAGGAGCAATTGGTGTATCCCCGCAGTCAGTGTTGGCAAGCCCTTAGATGGAGAAGCACATCCCAAGGATTTTCTTATGGGCTAATAGCTCCCAGACAGCACCTGCTAAGTAGACTATCTGCTAATGTCGTTTATAATTCAATTAATGCTAATACTGTTAGTGCTGTATTGATAATTTTCTCTCATTTAGCTTTGTTCCATTCGTCACAGTTCACCTGTTAAGATCTCGTTAAACAAAATGAAAACAGCAGGAACGAGGCCTGTAAATGCAATGCTGGTTTCAGTTCGGTTTGAGTCCCCCTTCTCCCTGGAACGTGAGCTCAGCCCTGGATGCTTCAACAAGCAGGGCCTCATTCACAGGTTACTATTCCTCCCAGGAAGGATTTCAGTCCTGTGGTTGCCCCCCCCCCAATCCCCGCTCAATTTCTCTGCCCACAAACAAGGTGCAGATCTTGAGGTCCGTTCACACATGACAGTGAACACAGGTACAAGTTGTTTGTGTGAAAGAGTTGTTGATTTGCACAGCTCAACTAACATGTACACAGATTGCACACTTGTTGAATGCAACCCTGTGAATACCCCATTGCTCTTTCCCTGGGAAGTGCAGTTGACAGTCAACCATGCAGGGAATTTTAGATCTGCCAGGGAATACAGGGATCTCATAACAACTCTTAGCACCCATAACAAACTACAGCTTCCAATGTTGTTGTTGTAGGGCAAAGACATGACTGTTTAAAGTTGTATGATCCTGGTTTAAATGTATAGGGGCACTAGGTTCTACACAAGCCCATTTCTATCCTTCAGCCAGCCAGAAGAAGCCAGACTATCCTCCACAAGGGCCAGAGCCCTTTCAGTGATGGCACCGACCGGGTGGAATGTTCTGTCCCATGAGACTAGGGCCCTACGAGACTTAATCTCCTTCCACAGGGCCTCTAAGACAGAGTTATTCCGTCTGGCCTTCAATTTAGCCTGATCTGTCATCCCTTTTCCCTTTCCTTTTTTATGAAGAAACCCTTCTGGGTCCCCACATCAAAAAATTTCCCTGGTCTCCTTGTTGGCCTTAGCAGGACTAACTTGGCCAGTTGCCCTGTGTGTTTTACGTTGTTTTAAAGTTGTTTTTGGTTGATGTTTTATATTTGTTGTTAGCCGCCCTGAGCCCGGTTTCTAAACCAGGAAGGGCGGGGTATAAATAAATTATTATTATTATTATTATTATTGTTGTTGTTGTTGTTGTTGTTGTTGTCAGGGACTAGGAGGACCATGACAAGGATGCACCAGGGGAATTGGGACTGGAGTCTGACTCAGGAGAGGGGGCCAGTGATTTGTGGGGACATGTACCAGGCAGTAGGCAAGAGGCAAAAGCAGGAGAAACTTCAGAGCTAGAGAGTGGAGCACAGGATGGGTCGAAAGAAGAGGAGGCAGTCCAGGCAAGTGAAAGGCCGGGTGCTTTCCCACCGTCTCCCACACCACAGTCTCCCAGCACCAGGAGAGAACTGAAGTGGGAAGAGCAGAGGCAGTTTCCACGCAGGCATAGTCTCCAGCTAGGTGTATGCAGCCCATTGGGATAAACTGGTGGAGGGCTCACCAATTGCTGCAACTGCACCATAGAATGCAGACCTGGGAACAGTTGCCTAGACACTAGATTGGGGGGGCTTAAGTATCCAGAGCTGTAGAAGCAATTGTGTTATCTTTGACAATAAAGCATTAACTCTCTGCCATGTGCATTGCTTTGGCTGGGAAGCACCCTTGACCCCAGACAAGCAAGAGGCATTGTCAGGGTGCATTGACCTATTCCAGCAGGGCCAAAACAGCTAAGGGTGGGACCAAGGAATATGGCTTGGTGAGACTCTCAAGGGCCAGAAAGAGAGGCCTGGAGGGCCACATGTGCGCCCCCTGGGTCTGAGGTGCCCTATTTCTGCCTGAGCGTTTGGTAGCATTTACATTTTAAAACATATCTATCATCTTTGCCTGCAGGCCTTTCATACGGAATTACCCAACAAGGTGTTTTGATCTGCATCCTTTGAGAACCCTGCCTCAGATCCTCCTAACGCAATGGCATATTGGTAAACATTTGTGCAGCGAAAATTGCCAAGGGTTGACTCACGAGCTCGTGGCCACAGCCATGAAAATAGATCTTCACAATCCTCTCAAAGAAAGCACTAATGTGGCACCTGGCTAGCTTCCCATCTGCGAGACAGCCTGTCCGTGTGAACAAAGGCCGATTCCTCCTGCAAAGTATTGTAATACATGAAAAAAAATTACACACAGAGCAAAAATTACAGTTGGGGCAGCTTAAAGGACTCTGATGGATTTAATTAATTTGCATCTGTGCCATCTGCCCTCATTCATTGACGTTGTTTTAATTTGCCTTGATGGCAAGGAAAGCAAACTTGTCTCGAGTCTTTAGAAGTTGGGTAGAGGAAACCCTGCCAGTCTCTTAACATGAAGGAACAGCTGATAAGCCACCGGATGCAGGCAGCATCATAATGACAGACCATGCAGTGGTGTCATTGAAGGGGAAGGCAGTGGAAGCTTCCCATCAAGGAGACCAAGGCTACATCCAACTCATACATTGAAAGCATTGTGATGCTGCTTTAAACAGCCATAGCTTCCCCCAAGGAATTCTGGAAATTCTGCTCTGGGTGCTACAATTCGCAGAGTTCTCTGTGAAAAGGGATTGATTGTTAAACCACTCTGAGATTTGTAGCTCTAAGAACACAATAGGAGTCTCCTAGGAAATCTCAGCAACGGTAACAAACTAGAGCTCCTTGAATACTTTGGGGGAAGCCATGACTGCTTAAAGTGGTATCATAGTCTTTTAAACTCATAGAATTCATACAACTGTATGGAAAGGACTCCAAGGGTCATCTAGTTCAATCCCCTGCAAGGCAGGAATGTCAACCAAGGCATCCATGACAGATGGCCGCCCAACCTCTGCTTTAAAGTCTCCAAGGAATGAGAGACCATCACCTCTTGTGGGAGACTGTTCCACTATCAAACAGCTCTTACCATCAGAAAGTTCTTCCTGATGTTTAGTTGGGATCTTCTTTCTTGCAACTTGAAGCCCTTGGTTTGGGTGCTACCCTCCAGAGCAGGAGAAAACAAGCTTGTTCCATCTTCCATGTGAAAGCCTTTGAGATATTTGAAGACGGCTGCCATATCTCAGTTTTCTCTTTTCCATGCTAAACATACCCAACTCCCTCAACTGGTCCTCATAATTTATGGTGTGAATGTGGCCTAAAACTATTTTATTGTGAAACCTGGACTCCAGATTGAAATGGATCTGGGTAATTGGTATCATTCAAGAGAGTGTGGATCTGTAGGACTACTACCCATGTGACCACCATGCTTGAAATAGGCATCTTTTCAATAGGAAGGCTATTGACATGTCTTAAAATGTCCCTAAGATCGGCTAGGCATGCCACACTGAAATCTAAAAATCACCTTTATTTCATTTAATAGGCCACAGCAGATGTTGCCTCAGGAGATGGCAAATTGTGGGTACCTTGTTCTAAACACTCTATGGGTGTCTATCCTTAAAGACCCAAGAACAGGCATCCCCAAACTTCGGCCCTCCAGATGTTTTGGACTACAATCCCCATCATCCCTGACCACTGGTCTTGTAAGCTAGGGATCATGGGAGTTGTAGGCCAAAACATCTGGAGGGCCGCAGTTTGGGGATGCCTGCCCAAGAAGGTTAGCTACTACAGGGTAGAAGAAAGATAGGAAACCTTGTTGCAAGGCTGCAGCCTCTAGCATCCCTGGTCATTGGCCAGCCTGGCTGGTGCTGGGTGAAACATCTGGAGAGCTACAGGTTCCCCATTCTTGATCACATGGAGAAAGAGTTGGAATTCAGAGACTTGGGTTCAAATTCCCATTCATCCATTAAGCCCACTATATCCAATAGGTAGCCTACTCCACAGTGGTGTTGTAAGAATGTTTGCTTCTCTGAGCTCTTTTGGGGTGGGCAAATATTTGAACAGCAAGATAAACACGGTGGGAAGAAAAGAGCAGACTGCAAGCTATCGCTTGGTTTTCTCTTTTGCATCACACACTGTTGACAGAGGCTTTCATCTGTTATATACTGCAATGATGTTTGCTTCACATGATAGGATTACTTCTTTAATAGTTTTTCCCCTGCCTAGCCTGCCCTGTCATTTTGGGTAAGTGTGTGTCATTGGTTTTATTTTATAAAAAAAAATCTCTTTATGTATAAAGCACACACTTCCATTGTTGGAACAGAAATATACTGCCATTCTCTTGCTATTCTAGAATGTAATCACATTTAAAAGCATATCCATTTGTGTTGAAGCCGTTTCACAAAACACCTCCTTATCAGGTGCAGAGCTGAACCTCAAGTGGGAGGGGAATCAGTGCAATCCTATATTTTCGGGAGCTATCACAAGCCTAGGAATGCTAACTAGTATTGCTGCAAGGTTTTCCTTCTCCCTCCCAAACCTTTCCCCTCCTGTGTCATGTCTGTTTAGATTGTGAACCTAAGGACTGGGACAGCAGCGGAGCAAGCCGATTGGGTGCCTGGGGCAGTCACGTGCCCTGAGCCCAGGGGCGGGGTGAGCCAGGCCACCCGTGGGGCAGGGTGAGCCAGGGCAGGACACTCCGCAGGGCCTCCAAGAAGTCTGCCTGCCTCCTCCCACTCAGCCACCCTACAGCTGAGTGGGGGCAGCGGGCGGACCATTTGGGGCAGTGCGGAGCCTGCGGGCGCCTAAACCACCGCATCACTCTGCATGACCCGCGGTGAGTGCCACCCGGTGTTTTGTCTCTTAGGACTTTGAAGTGTCAGGCATAGCTCTAGTGGCTTTAGCCCAAACGTAGCAGAGTTTTCCTGCACAGCGCAGAAGCTAGTTGAGGTGGAAATGACTAGTCAGCTAGACACAGAATAACTATTTACAGGATTTATTAAAAGAAAATAAAACCAGCAGAGTTTCTGCATACAAAGCAAAGCAAAATAAATCCTCTCTGTCTCTCTCTCTCCAACCATACACAGCACTCCTACTCCTAACACCCAACAAGAAACAACTGTGCTAGCATTCCTAGATAACAGAATTCAGTGCTGGTCGTTAACCAGTCAGAGAGTTGTTTCCAGGCCAGGCAGACCGTGGCTTTCTGCCAAGAGTAAATTGACACTGCCTTGAGTTGATTGTATGAAGCAAGAATCTGTAAGTTTCCCATGAGAACCAATTAACAGAAACTGAACATTGTCACCCCCCTCAGTGGTGACACCTGGGGCGACCCGTCTCCACCGCTCCCCCCTTCCTCTGCCCCTGGACCGGGATGGTCTTAGAACTGATTTTTGTTTGGTTAGGGACTTTATTTCAGATGTGAGGAACTTCTGGCCCACCTTATGTTGTTGAAAGCCAACTCTCACCAGCACCAGACAGGTAATACTGAGGCACCCTGAAGAAGCTGGATGCACAGCTTGGGGGTACTTCTGGATCCATTGTGGTCAGTTGAGATCCCCATGGCCTCAATAGTGCAGAGAGCCTCCCATCAGCTTTGGCAAGGAGCTCAGCTGTACCCCTATCTGGGCAGAGGCAACTTAACCTCTGTCATCTATGCTCTGGTATTCTCTAGGTTAGATCACTGCAACATCTTATATGCCTCTGAAGTTTCTCATATTCCATTACTTTGCTGCCTGCATCACCAAGCCTTTTAAATGGGTTGCAGACTGAACTATGCTAGCTGGAGAGAGAGAAAAAAACACCATTTAGGCACCATAACAAGCCCTGTTCCTTTTGATTCATGTTCCTTCTGACTCATGTTCCTTGAACTGCTCCCCTGAAGAAAGGCTGAATCTAGACATGTCAAAGAAGCGATTCAGTCAAATGCACTGCAAACTCATACAGGGATATCCGGTAGGGAAAGGCGAGACCCCACAGCGCCATCTGGTGTCACAGTGTTGTATCTCATATACAATGCATATTAAACACTTTTTCTTTACCAACCTTGCTGAGTTCAAAGAGAATCCATTCCCAGGGTCAGGACAGCTACCCTTCCTGACAACTTCTGGATTCTGATCTACACTACTTGCCTTCAGTCCTTGTGGTCACTAAATCCTGCATCTGCAACCTCTGAATTTTCTTGTGTCAAAATGCCCCTCCCACCTGTAGCTACACCTGGCTCATGGCTCTCTCTCTCTCTCTCTCTCTCTCTCTCTCTCTCTCTCTCTCTCTCTCTCTCTCTCTCCTGATGCTGGGTTTTGACACTGCTACAATGAAGGGCACCACCTTGCAGCAAACTGTAATGACTGTTCAGTTACAAAAACACAAAAGCAAGAAAGAAATAACTATGCATATGCAAAACTCAGATCCTGAGCAAATGGCCTTTCCTAGTGCTGTTGGAAAAATAGTAATCGCTGACCCTGCTTCTAACTGCACAATAATTGAATCACAAAGGAAATTCTTTCCTTCTTTGAAGCAGGTTAGTTCAAAATATTACTAAATATTTGTCCTGTAAAAATATAATCCCTTTTTTCACCTTTAATATTGTTCTTCACTCCTCTTAAAAAGAAAGACTCCCTCCCTCATCTGCTTTGGTGCTTCAGAAAACAGTTTTATCAATGTAAATTAATTCTACATTCAGATACAAATCCAAGACTTAAAAATAGCCAGAAATGGATTTGTGTATCCGAGAGCAATGTGTTTTCTTAATCATGGCCAAATGCAGAAGCCCAAATAACCAGGAGTGGCTCAGTAGACCAGACAGATGAAGCTTCTCATGCTTTGCTTCACTTTGTCACCTCCATCAGTCAATTGAATTGAGCATATGTCCATGAAGCACCCGCTCCAGATTTCTAGCCAAATGATCCATTGGAAAATAAGCCAATTCATTAAAACATAAAAATGAGAAGAGGATTCATGGAAAAAGAAGTGACATATGGGCCAATAAAATGTCACTGTTTGGTTTCTTAGAGAAGGAGGGAGGAAGAACTCTGTCTGTCTGTCTCAATGTTTGTAATGATTTGACAACCCAATGCAAGGATCTCTGGGAAGGCCCAGTTTCATTTTGGACTCATTTCTCTTGAAAATCATAAAATGTTTGGGAAGGTTCCCCCAACTCCCAGTTTGCTATTTGGCATGAGAAGGGTGGCAGAGCTCATAAATATGTCCAGGGTGCAGAATTCTTAGGCCACACTGACACCAAAACATCTAAGGCTGTATGGTACTACTTCAAACAATCATGGCTTTCCCCAAAGAATTCTGGGAGATGAGGCTTGCTAAGGGTGCTGAGAGCTGTTAGGAGGTCCCTAACCCCTTCCCTGATGGGAGGGTGTTCCATAAGGCCCTCCACTACTGAGAAGGCCCTCTGCTTTGTTTCCTGCAACCTTGTGATGGGGAAACCACCAGAAGGCCCTCAGAGCAGAAGCTCAGTGTCTGGCCTAAACAATGGGGGCAGAGGTGCTCCTTCAGGTATATAGGGCTGAAGCCATTTGTGGCTTTAAAGGTCAACACCAACACTTAGAATTGTGCTTGGAAATGTACTGGGAGCCAATGCAGATCTTTTAGAACCGGTGTTATATGGTCTTGGTGGTTGTTCTCAGTCACCAGTCTAGCAGCCACATTCTGGATTAATTGTAGTTTCTGAGTCACCTTCAGAGGTAGTCCCACGTGGAGTGCATTGCAGTAGTCCAATCAGGAGAAAGCCAGAGCATGTACCACTCTGCAATCCCCATGTGGCTTCCAGTAGCTGGTATTCAGAGGCTGCCTCCAACAGTGGAGGTAGAACACAGCCATTTCAAAGGACAGCTGCATTTCAGTTCACACGTTATTTCACAGAATGGAGATCAGGTGGGTTCATATTAAAATGCAATTTGAACCAAGTTCCTCTCCCATCCCAACACATAGCTATCAGTCGAGTCTGCACCTTACAGGTGTCGTTGAACTACAACAGCCATAAGTCCCAGCTGAGCTGGCATGGCTAGTGACCAGGGAGGGATATTTGGGGAGGCATTGCTCATCTTACTTTCCCACTGCAGGTTTTCAAGGGCAGCTCCACCTAGGCTAAAAGTAAAGGTAAAGGGACCCCTGACCATTAGGTCCAGTCGTGACCGACTCTGGGGTTGCACGCTCGTCTCGCATTATTGGCCGAGGGAGCCAGCGTATAGCTTCCAGGTCATGTGGCCAGCATGACAAAGCCGCTTCTGGCAAACCAGAGCAGCACATGGAAACGCTGTTTACCTTCCCGCTGTAGCGGTTCCTATTTATCTACTTGCATTTTGACGTGCTTTCGAACTTCTAGGTTGGCAGGAGCTGGGACCAAGCAACGGGAGCTCACCCCGTCACAGGGATTCGAACCGTCGACCTTCTGATCAGCAAGCCCTAGGCTCAGTGGTTTAACCACAGCGCCACCTGGGTCCACCTAGGCTACCAAGCACAATTGCAAGCCCTCACCGGTTCTCCCAAAGTGCAGCCGTTAAAATGAAAAGCCATTTGTCTTCTAGTTACATTGTTCAGCCGGTAAAAACGCACACAAAACTGGATTGCTCCAGTGGACATGCTCCATGCTTCAGCATTGACTGCAAGGTCAGAAAAACTCCTCATTCAATTCCAGATGGAGAAAGCAAATGTCAAGGTGAAGAGAGGTGGGGGGAGCCTAGCAGATGGAAGTGTTAAGCATTTCCCGTACCGAAAGGAAAGGAAAGGAAAGAAAGTATGATTCTGTCGGGTGTATTGCAGCTTGGCATCTTATCTCTAATCATTCTTGTTAAGTTTAAAGATGTTGCTTTCACCCAACCCACCAACACCACCACCACCACCCGGCTTCTACATTTAGCAATGGCTGCCTGTGTAATCTCAGAGAATAAACTGCCAATCCCACTCGAGCACTTTGTCAACTCTCTTGGTAATATTTGGATTAAAGTCGGGGAAATTAAAAAGATTGTCGCGGTTAAGGAAGTTTGCCATCTGTAAAATCGGAGACTAGTCACGCTAATCAGCCCCGTGAGTTAATTGGATTTTGGAATGGGCTGGTGTGAGAATGTTGGGAGCAGATTAAATTCAGACTTCGTCAGACTACACATTAATTCCATTCAATTTACAGCACCAAATAATTTAGGATTGGCTCCTCACAGAAGGTGGAGTGGTTTATTTATTTATTATTTCGTTTTCATATTGCTCTTCATAAAATAAAGTAAAAAAACCCAGTGCAGACAATGCTGAGCGGAACTCACAGTGAGCCCCACTGGCAGTGAAATACTTTGTTTGAAGTAGCAGTGGGAGATGCAGAATAGGACACCCACCAGGACACAGATCAAATATGGGTACTGTATTTGTTTTCATCACATTCACCTTGCTCTTCAGACTTGGAGGTAAATGTATCCACTTTTGCAAGTCAGGCTGTAGTTTCTTGAAAATATGTATAAGATTGCAGTTGGCCATGTTACTAGCAGCCCTGGGAACTAGAATTCCGAGATGAGTTAGCAGAGTGGGGCACAATCTAGGAATGTGCTCTATGTGGGGCTACCTTTGAAGGTGATCCAGAAACTACAACTAATCCAGAATGCGGCAGCTAGACTGGTGACTGGGAGCGGCCGCCGAGACCACATAACACCGGTCTTGAAAGACCTACATTGGCTCACAGTACGTTTCCGGGCACAATTCAAAGTGTTGGTGCTCACCTTTAAAGCCCTAAACGGCCTTGATCCAGTATACCTGAAGGAGCGTCTCCACCCCCATCGTTCTGCCCGGACACTGAGGTCCAGCACTGAGGGCCTTCTGGCGGTTCCCTCACTGCGAGAAGCAAAGCTACAGGGAACCAAGCAGAGGGCCTTCTCGGTAGTGGCACCCACCCTGTGGAACACCCTCCCATCAGAGGTCAGAGAGATAAACAACTACAGTACCTGACATTAAGAAAATACCTAAAGGCAGCCTTGTTTAGGGAAGTTTTTAATCTGTGATATTTGATGTATTTTAATGTTTGTTGGAAGCCGCCCAGAGTGGCAGGGGAAGCCCAGCCAGATGGGTGGGCTATAAATAATAAATTATTATTATTATTATTATTATTATTATTATTATTATTATTATTTCTTACCAACTGATGCTGCTAAAAGGTCAGGAGCACCTTTGCCTCCAGTGACAGAGTTGGATTGAAGAGCACCCTCAAACTCTATAAACCAATTAATTTCATGTAAGCCACTCTGGGAGCCTTCTGGGCTGAAAAGTAGGTTAACATGTCCCAGATATACACATACACAGTGCTGGAGACAAGAGGTACTGCAATTAGCTTATAACATGGTGCTCAGCCACAATCAGTTTCTTGTAAGCCCAGCTTCTGCTGTCATCCGATGTCCCTGCAAATTCTGAGGAATCTGAGTGGGAAGGAGTTGGCTGAACGGAGATCGATAATGGCCTGGGAACCCTTTAAAAGGGTGACTTTAAATTTAAAAAGAGAAGAAGCCAAGCCAATGTTTTGTAGCCCAGTCAACGTAATGAAGAACCCCTTAACCTGCCCTATCTCATGAGAAACAATGACTATTTTTTTTATATTGGTTGCATGAAAAATGTTTATTTGTCACATGGAAAATACCACACATCGTCACTATAGCCTCTTGCAATCTGGCAAAATATTTCTCTAGTTAAGTAACAACACACATACCGTACACACTTTTTAAAATAGATGTTGTCCTTCAGCATCATCCTGAAGGACAGGACTGACCCTATTACTAGTCTGAGTGATATGGCTTCCTCAGGCCATAGAAGGTAAGGGGTGGGAAAAGTTGGAAGGCATTGGCCCACAGGACCATGCAGTCTACTCTGCACCCCTAAGCTAGCCTACCATGCTCAGGTGTAATAGCGAATGCTGTCCCATTGGCAGTAAGAACACAAGACTAGCCCTGCTGCCCTGCTGGATCAGACCAATGGCCCATCTTGTCCAGCATCCTGCTCTCGCAGTAACCAACCAGATACCTGTGGGGAAACCCATAAATAAGTGCTGAAATTAGATCCACCTGCAAATGGTCAGTTTCTGTCCATGGAATGGGACAAGCCACCTTCTTGGCCTCTGCCAGCAACATGTTTTGGGCCAAAGTTAATTTGTACAGTCAATTCTAATGCCTACAAGATGGAAAGAGGAAGAGGGGGGCATGGACAATTGGGAGCATTCATAGAAACACTAAGAAAGCTTTAATGCTTCTGCTGTTGTTGGCAGCTAACCTCCCCTGTGCAGATTTTATCATTTCCACCAGTATTCCCATAGTACTAGTGTTGAGTTCATATTATGGGGGCCTGTGAGCCAGTTTCCTTCTGTGGGCTACTAAGGGACATAGGAAGTTGCCTTGGTCCACCTAGTTCAGTACTGTGTATGTTGGATGTCCAGGATTCCAGGCAGGAGGTCTCTCCCAGCCCTACCTGGAGCAGACAGGAATTGAACCTGGGGACTTCTGCATGCAGAGCAAATGCTCTACCACTAAGCCACGATCATTCCAGAGAAGTTCTACCTATCTAGAGATGGGCACATTTATTTGAAGATGGAAATTGAAGCATTAAAAGAGCCCACTGCAAAGGTAAGCAAGTAAAAAAATAGCAGGGAGTGGTTAGAGCAGGATGGGGAACCTGTGCCCTTCAAGATGCTGATGGACTCCAACTCTTGTCAACTCGCTGACTAGCATGTCCTATAGTCAATGGGAACTAGAGTCCCACAAGATCTAGAAGGCCACAGGTTCCTTACACCTGGATTAGAGGGACAGGCAAGGAATAGGGAGTCATGAGTTCATATCCCTACTTGATTTTGAAGCTAATTGTATGTCAAAGATACTAGGTGTCCTTGAGTTTGTGTATGACTGCCCCACATCATAGGCCAGCACAAGTCAACCTTCCCTAACCACAACTTGAGGTACCCTCAAGATGTGCCTCCATCAATGCTGGCTGAAGGTAATGGGAGAGGAAGTCCAACAACATCTGGAGGGTACCAGATTGAATTGGGCTTCCCAACACAATGCACAGTACAATCCAAAATATCTACTTGGAAGCACTGGTGGGAAAGGCATTTAACTGAGTTCACATTAAAATCAAACCTCCCTAATTCACACTTTCCAAAATGATGTGCAAACTGAAATGAAGACATCTTTCAAAATTCATACTTCTCTGAATTTTGCAATGCCATTCTCCGGCCAAGTTATGTGTACAAAAGTGCTCGTGCTCAAGAAAAGTGTGGATCAAAATACACACATGCATGAAAATCATACTAAAATGCATTGCATTGCAGAAAACAAGTTTTGCAAAAAATAATGTTTATATGATACAAAATTGCATATAAAAATGTGCATTTGAGGATAAATTTGCACTTGCCGCTAAATCTTGATGAATTTTCATGATGACTTTTTAAAAATAAATGCAAACTGATGTGGAAATATGCAAGCAAGAGAAATAAAGGGAGTCAGAGTCTTCAGAGTAGATTTTGGTTTATAAGAAGCACTCTTTTACACTCAAAATTGAAATTGGTGAACACTGAAGCCCTAGATTAAATACTTCCAACTGTCCCCCGTTAGTCAGACAAAAGTCCATCAGACATAGTATATATTACCACTCTGTATTAACATTATGTATTGCATGTTGTCAAAAGAATACCCAGAATGCAAAAGTAATATGAATCATTTTGTTTCGTAGAGCAGAAGATCTATAAACGTATATCACCCAATAGCAACAAAAAACCCAACCCAAAGAATGCACCCCACTCTGACAAATGCAACTCAGCCAAAACCTTCCCCAGCCTTCTTTCCCTCTGCAATTGCCTAATTACAAACAGTAAATCAGGGAGCGGGGATGGAAGGAAGTGTAGATCAATTTACGAAAGAAGGGGAAGAATCCCAGAAACAAGATTATCAATCCATTCAGGCAAGTTTTCGAATGCTGGAGCTGCATTGAAAATGAACTCTTGTAAATTAACCAGCCCAAGTAAATGCCGACAGGATCTTATCACTGTAATACACAATAAAGCCTCCATTATTAAAATTCTACTTAAAAATAAAAAGCATAGCGCAAGATAAGGCTGTTGTGAATGATCATTTAGCATTAATCCTAATGACAACCAGTTCCACTTTGCTGTTGAAGTTCCCGTCTGCCTGGGCTTTCATTTTGAAAGGACAACACGCCTTAATCAATCACATTTACTCCCACTATAATTTAAATCCAGGGCCCTGTTATTTTGCTATAAATAGACTACCAGCAGGCATTTGTTTCTTCACCTCAGCTCTGCGGCCTTTGAAAGGACGTACAGTGGAACCTCGGTTTATGAACACCTCGGTTTATGAATTTTCGGTTTATGAACGCCGCGGACCCATCTGGAACGGATTAATTCACTTTCCATTACTTTCAATGGGAATGTTCGCTTCAGTTTATGAACGCTTCAGTTTATGAACAGACTTCCGGAACCAATTACACCCATGCTTCAGTTTATGAACGCTTCAGTTTAAGTACTCCGTGGACCCATCTGGAACGGATTAATCCACTTTCCTTTACTTTCAATGGGAAAGTTCGCTTCAGTTTATGAACGCTTCAGTTTAAGTACTCTGCAGACTGTCTGGAACAGATTAATCCACTTTCCATTACTTTCAATGGGAAAGTTCGCTTCAGTTTATGAACACTTCAGTTTATGAACAGACTTCCGGAACCAATTGTGTTCATAAACCGAGGTACCACTGTACACATAGGAGGGTTTATGTGTTGGGGACAATCACCAGCATCACTAGCTGAAAAAGATGACAAATTTGAACCCTGCTGTAGGATGAACCTCTTCCCCTCTTTGTAAAATCACAGTTGCCCTCAGCAGTCCCCACCTGCCTCAGGCAGAGTCTTGTGGTTGCACTGGTCACCCCAAAACAAGCATGCATCATGTGGGGAGAGCTATTTAAAGATATGAGGGAAGGGAAAGCCAAACTACCAATCCTTCCATTTTACTAACCAGGTGGAGAAATGGAAGGGCCATCTTGGCTAATTTCAGCAGCAGAGGGTGAAATTAGGAACATAGAAAAATGTCTTATACTAACTCAAAAAAATAAGTCAATCTAGCTCAGTACTGTCTGCACTGACTGGCAGCAAATCTTCAGGTTTTCAGACAGGGCTGTTTTGCAATTCTCCCTGGAGATACCAGGGGCTGAAGCTAGATTCTTCTGCATGCAAAGGGGATTCTCTACCACTGAAGAGACATATCCTTGCAGTGACCTGAGGTTTTTGGTTTTTTTACAGCTTTCGACTAGAGGTAGACACAGGTCCAAATATTTGCCTTCTATCAGTGTTTGTGCATTTTACTTTATTTTTTAAAGTTCTGATCTGTTTCTGGGTTGCTCTGTGCTCTTTCCAATTTGATCTGAAATAGGGAATGTAAAAACAGCTACAACCTCCCCTTTGGCCAAAGTGGATGGAATTTGTAGGCAGATACATTGAGGGAGTTTGTGGAGGGTTCCTTTAACATTTGATTTAAAACACACACAAAAAACACACACACACACACACACACACGGAAATCTATAACTTTTTCATTTTCTGCCAGAATTGGGTGCAATTTGCAGTCATGATGACCCCTTCTAAGGAGATAAAGCCCCCCCCCAAAAAAAATTTCAAAATATCTACAGTGCTACTCCCAAAATAGAAGACTTTACCTTTGGGATGCATGAAATAAGGATTTTAGGAGACGGGAAAAGACCCCCAAGGGTCATTGGTGGTGGGGTGGGTGGGTGAGATTCTGGCTCCCCACTGGTTTTGAGGGTTATAGAGGTGCTACATAGCAGAAGCCACAGATCTACATGGAAAACAAACACGGTTTTTACTCCCTCTTCTACATCACAGTGGTTGAAGTGCCCTGGAAGAATAGTTTATTGTCAGCTAAAGGTAGACCTGCCAGTCAAAAAGTGACAGCCCCCACTTTACCCACTTGCATCGCGAGCCCTGACTGTTTTTTCCAGTTACCTTGGTTTCATTTCTTGGTGGTGGGAGGGGAGTCGCTTCTTGGACAAACAAAGCCACAGAGTCGTTCGAAAGCTTAAGATGCCTGCTTTCCACCTGTCTCATCCTAAATGGTGTAATTTAACTCAAAAACATGGGAACATTCTCCAAATAATCTGTTTTGCCTTTTAATAGAGGATGCACAAAGAGACACTGCCAAGCCCTGCTTTTCACCCTGGCTTTTAGAAATATATAAATGCAATGTTTGGCTGCAGGGCATCTGAAGGAACTCCTTATTCCATATGTTTCTTAAAGGTAAAGGACCCCTGACAGTTAAGTCCAGTCGCGAACAACTCTGGGGTTGCGGGCTCATCTCGCTTTACTGGCAAAGGGAGCTGGCTTTTGTCCGCAGACAGTTTTTCCGGCTCATGTGGCCAGCATGACTGAGCTGCTTCCGAGCAGTGCACGGAAACACTGTTTACCTTCCCACTGGAGCGGTACGTATTTATCTACTTGCACTTTTTGGCGTGCTTTCGAACTGCTAGGTTGGCATGAGCTGGGACTGAGCAATGGGAGCTCACCCCATTGCAGGGATTTGAACCGCCGACCTTCCGATCGGCAAGCCCTAGGCTCAGTGGTTTAGACCACAGTGCCACACGCTCTTAACCTTGGTTTTGTTTTAGTTCTTATGGTGCAGTACTGCTCTGTGTACCACAACCTTCAAAGATGACATTTATGACAGCAACGCTTATAGCTATTTTTGTGTACTTCTCTTATTAAGGAAGCCAAAGAGGCTTATTTAGCCAGCCTGCAGAAAGACTCTTAAAGTCCTCATTTTGCTGATTTTGCTGTGGCTGCTGCTCTGATTTGGTATATTACTGAGTTTGTTTGTTTCTGTAATGTCAATGTCTGCAGTTTTGTTTAGCATTATATGTGTTAACCTGCTTTGCTGTCACATGGACTTTTTGAATGAGTGGTGCAGAGATAGACTGATGAATAAATAGATGCTGGTGATCTTTTTTCTGCTTCCAGTGTTTAATCCTACATTGTGCCCACCCATTCCTACTGACTCACTGATCTGAGACATTTTGCATCGTGTCTCTCAGATCTGTAGGAGCTTCCTCCCACTATCACCAGGTGCTGCATATCACCAATGACCATTATCAATTATATAAACAGGGGTAACCGGCTGCTGTAACAAGTCATTCAAGAATTTATAGAGACAATGTAAAATAACATAAATAGCACAACCACGTGTTGCAAAGTATCAGAAAAGGACTTAGTCCAACATAAATGCTATGTCCACAGTCATAAGTCGTAGTTCATATGTCATAGTTCATATAGGGTATCCATATGGAAATAAATCAATTCAAAAGTACTTGCAAATACAGTGGAACCTTGGTTTCTGAACACCTCGGGTTTACGAATTTTCGGTTTACGAACGCCGCGGACCCATCTGGAACGGATTAATTCACTTTCCATTACTTTCATTGGGAAAGTTCGCTTCAGTTTATGAATGCTTCAGTTTATGAACAGACTTCTGGAACCAATTACACCCATGCTTCGGGTTAAGTCTTACCTTCCAAGTCCCGGACTGCAGAATCCGGGACCGGCAGCCATGTGACACCGGAAGTTGCATCGACGTAACTTCCGGTGTTGCTTTGCCCTTCTATGGGCACCAAAAATGGCCGCTGCCGGCTTTGAAAGTCGCTTGTACGCATGTCAGGAAGTGCGTCAACACAACTTCCAGTGTCGCTCCACCCATCTATGGGCACCAAAAATGGCTGCCGCCAACACCGGAAGTCACGTCTATGCACTTCCGGACATGCGTAGATGTGACTTTTGAAGCCGGCGGTGGCCATTTTTGGTGCCCATAGAAGGGCAAATCAGAAAGAAAGAAATGGCTGCTGGCAGGAGAAAATAACGGAGAAAAACGGGAGACGAAGTGATACGGGGGACCATCGGGAAAAGGTAAGTAAAAACGGGGGTTTCTCGGGGAAAACAGGGTACTTGGCAGCTATGGGTTAAGTACGCTTCAGGTTGAGTACTCCGCGGACCCGTCTGGAACAGATTAATCCACTTTCCATTACTTTCAATGGGAAAGTTTGCTTCAGTTTATGAACGCTTCAGTTTATGAACAGACTTCCGGAACCAATTGTGTTCATAAACCGAGGTACCACTGTAGATGTAAATGCTTGAGTTCCACAGAATGAGGTGTTCACAAACGTTTAGGTAGGTGGCAATGAAGCGTCTGAATGAAGATCGGGCAGGGCATGGGAATATCCACAGGTGAAGATAGAGTTCCTAGGTTATATACCTTGTTTCGCCACAGTTAGCTTCTTCAGTAAGCATGTAGCTTTCAAAGACGGAGTACTAACTAGAGACTCCAGGTGTAACACCAGATAATGCTCACGCGTTCGTGAACACCTCATTCTGTGGAACTCAAACATTTACATCTATTTGCAAGTACTTTTGAATTGGTTTATTTATGCTATTTATGGTTGTGCTATTTATGTTATTTTACATTGTCTCTATAAATTCTTGAATGACTTGTTACAGCAGCCGGTTACGACTGTTTATATAATTGACAATTGTGTTCGTAACTGAAGTTATTTTGTTTATCACCAATGACCAGCAATGTCATTGCCTAAATCAGGGGTCAGCAGCTACCCACCAGTACCAGCAGGTCACATGACAGAGATATAGGCTGCACTCATGCGGCAGCTTATTCTGTTTTCCTGATGTTTCCTTAACTGTTATTTTGCACATTATATTTGAGCTTTTACACAACGTAAAAGCCACTTCCAGAAAACCAATTAAATATAGTGCACATCTAACACTCATTTATATGTTATTTGATTCTGGAAAAACAAATTCATTTGGCACCCTCTCAGTCTGGAAAATCATGGGAGTTTTGTGTGGCAATTTTCCTGGTTTTTTCAGAGTTTTGTGCCACAGCAGCTCACATGACAAGCCCTACCAGTGTGCACTGTGCTCCTTTCCCATTTAAAGGCTCACATTTCTTCTTCTTCTTCTTCTTCTTCTTCTTCTTCTTCTTCTTCTTCTTCTTCTTCTTCTTCTTCTTCTTCTTCTTCTTCTTCTCATAGAGCTGGAAGAGACCACAAGGGCCATCCAGTCCAACCCCCTGCCAAGCAGGAAACACTATCAAAGCATTCTTGACATATGGCTGTCAAACCTCTGCTTAAAGACCTCCAAAGAAGGAGACTCCACCACACTCCTTGGTAGCAAATTCCACTGCCGAACAGCTCTTACTGTCAGGAAGTTCTTCCTAATGTTTAGGTGGAATCTTCTTTATGAAGTTTGAATCCATTGCTCCATGTCAGCTTCTCTGGAGCAGCAGAAAACAACCTTTCACCCTCCTCTATATGACATCCTTTTATATATTTGAACATGGCTATCATATCACCCCTTAACCTTCTCTTCTCCAGGCTAAACATACCCAGCTCCCTAAGCCATTCCTCATAAGGCACCGTTTCCAGGCCTTTGACCATTTTGGTTTCCCTCTTCTGGACTCCTCCTCCTCCTCCTCCTCCTCCTCCTCCTCCTCCTCCCTAATGAGAAGTCATGGTGGTATTTCAGCATAGAAAGTCATGCCAAAAAGGTAAAGCCTAGAACAATGGCAGAATATAAAAAGACAAGGAGGGATGACATAGACTGGAATGACATGGGTGGATAATATTTGCTGCAAGCTGGTGGTATAATGGTTGAGATTTGATGGAATGGGTGTGTGCATCCTGAAAGGAACATTAGAAAACGAGATAGAAGCACTAACCTTATAATCAATTCCCTTTTAACCTTATAACCAGCTCCCTCCCTGCGAGAAGTGAAGCTACAGGAAACCAGGCAGAGGGCCTTCTTGGTTGTGGTGCCCGCCCTGTGGAACGCCCTCCCATCAGATGTCAAGGAAATAAACAACTATATGGCTTTCAGAAGACATCTGAATGCAGCCCTGTTTAGGGACGTTTTTAATGTTTGATGTTTTATCGTGGTTTTAATATTCTGTTGAGAGCTTCCCAGAGTGGCTAGGAAAACCCAGCCAGATGGGCAGGGTACAAATAAGTTGTTGTTGTTGTTGTTGTTGTTGTTGTTGTTGTTGTTGTTGTTGTTGTTGTTGTTGTTGTTGTTGTTGTTATCCACCACCATACACGTGAATGCATGCATAGACACAGGACAATACACTGGTACGGACTCTGATGACATCTTCCCTCCTTTCCTTTTTTCTATTTCATTTCATAAAATTTATATACTGCTTGATTGTAAAAAAACAACAACAACAACAACAACAACAACAACAACCTCAAAGCAGTTTACAAAAAATACCCCACAATTGGGGTATTTGAGAGCAGTACATGTGAAAAGGATCTAGGAGTCTTGGTAGACCACAAACTTGACATGAGTCAACAGTGTGATGCAGCAGCTAAAAACGCCAATGCAATTCTGGGCTGCATCAATAGGAGTATAGCATCTAGATCAAGGGAAGTAATAGTACCACTGTATTCTGCTCTGGTCAGACCTTACCTGGAGTATTTTGTCCAATTCTGGGCAATGTTGAGTCTTCCTCCACATTAGGAAGAACTTCCTGACAGTAAGAGCTGTTTGACAGTGGAATTTGCTGCCAAGGATTGTGGTGGAGTCTCCTTCTTTGGAGGTCTTTAAGCAGAGGCTTGACACCAATCTGTCAGGAATGCTTTGATGGTGTTTCGTGCTTGGCAGGGGGTTGGACTGGATGGCCCTTGTGGTCTCCTCCAACTCTATAATTCTATGATTAAAACATTCAGAAAAATTAATGTTGACAGTAAGTTAAAAACATATCAGCGTTTTAGATACCTGGGCAGGCCTGTCTAGACAAAAAAAATGTTTTTAACATGTGCCAGGAAAGGTACAGTGAAGGTGCCTTCCTGATATCATAGGCAGGGAGTTCCAAAGTGCAGGTGATGCCACACTAAGAGATCAATTTCTTACAAATGTGGAATGGGTATTACAGTATGTGGCATTTGTTCCGCAGATTAAAGTAGTCAAGTGGGCATATAAGGGGTTACTCCGTCCCCATGTTTACTCTAACATTAAGCCCCTTGTGCCTCTCGTGGACTGTGATTAGGGATTGGGGAGGAAAATTGTTCACTTTGAATTTTAATGTGCCATCCTAAATATAGATATGTCCATATTCCCACAAATTCACCAAACATATGCAAAGCTGACATTGCAGCATATTGTGCTTTTGGAAGCTACCACTGTACTATAAGATGAATTAAGCTTTCTTTAGCCAATAAATCCCCCTAAACAAATTTGACTTCTATTAAAAATGCTATCCACCAATCCCTGGTTTTGGTATGTGATCCCTTTAAAAAACAAAGACAGCAGAGGCTTCCACTGACTGCAGCCCTATGTGCAAAAACAGATTTCCAAGTGAAATAAAGGGTTTCTAAATGAAATGGCAAAAGAAAGTGTTTGGGTTTTCTTTGGTGTGGTGTGTGGAATAATCACAACAGAAATATGTGAAAAGGCATCGTCAAAGTCAGGCAGATGTCGCAATAGCTGTGCAAGTAAGGTGTAAAGCTGAAAAGAACACAAGGCAACGGAAATTAAATGCTGTGCATGCAAAGAAGTGTGTAAGTGCTCAATCAGTACCTCCTGTAGATGAGAAATCAAGAAATTTCAGATTTGTTTTTAGAGGACGGGAAGGTAATAAAAACTGGAAGGATCCTCCAAGAAGGAAGGGATTCTTACATCCAATCAAAGGATTGATAGATAGCATCCCATCTGACAAGCAAATTGCATGCTATCTTGTTATAGAAATATTCAAGTGAAATGCGGCAAATTGGCGCATACTGATTCAGCCGGCACGTGCAAGGAGCAAGAAGGTAGGGCCTCTTTTCATGTGCCTTAGGGACAAATATGTATTTGGTACTCAGCAAGAGCCCTGCTGAATTAGAACCTCTTCGTACAAGCATCCCGTTTTCCACAGTGGCCAGTTAGAAGCCAGTTAGAAGCCCCTGGGAAGCCCACAAGCAATACTTGAGGACAAAAGCCTTCTCTTCCTGTTGTTCCCCAGCAGCTTGTACTCACAGGCACGCTGTGTCCATAAGGTGGGCATCATTTCCAATCTCAGCTTTGACAGATATTGTCACCACTGCAGTGTTGGCAGAGGTTGGGAGAGAGGTTAAGCAGTGGGCCCTCTCGATTTGGAAGAAGCAGACTGTTCAAACTGAGATTTCTTTCACACTTTCTCTTACCTTTATGAGTTCTCCCTGAAAAGGGAAGAATGGTGGTTTGGGTGCTCAAAGGAAGAATCTAAGTTTCGAAAGCTCTGGAGCAAATGACATAAAGAGCAGGAAACATGGCCATGATTGAAACTGGGATGAAGTACAGGCGTCCCAACCACTTATGCGTGGTCACCTCACATACGGTGCTGGGAAGTAAATAAATAATTTGATTCAAACCTGAAAATGGTGGGAGGGAGCTGGAAAGTCCTCGTGACTTGCAAGGAGACCTTTCCCAGAGCCCAAAGACGATGTCTGTGAGGGCGGATGAAGCCCCAAAGAGACCAGAGGCACAGTGTGGCTTTGTTTAGGCTGCTCAGCCTCCCCACCTAGATGGATGAAGAGTCTGACATGGCAGAAGGCAGTTTCCTCCTTTCCTACGTTGATGGTTTCCCAGGTAATTGCAACTTTAAATATTGCAAAACAGAAAAAAGGAGGGTGGCATATATAATAGCTCTTGATTTTGTGAGTTGTTTGTGGTTGAAAGCACCAAAAGTGGATACGTACCTTGAACTCAGCCCCCAAAATTATAATAATAGAAACACATGCTTGGCATAGTTAAATCGTACATGATAAATAATGCTGTATTGTTCCCAAAGATACGGTGGGTTCAAGTACCAAGAAAGTTAAACTTTTGCCCGGCAGCGGTGGGGAAAACATCTTATGTAATGTCCACTCTTAAGACAGTTGGTAAGCTGTGGGTTGAGAAACAGGAGCTGTGCTTGTTGAGATTTTGGCCTGCAATGATCAAGGTCTTTAAGAAAAAAGGGGGCGCACCAGTGCAAATTAAAGGATTATTGAAAGCAGTGCTTCTTTTAGAAAATTAAATACAACTTCTAGCTCTCTTCAGCTTACGCAGTTGGCCTATGAAACCTGTTATCAACAAATAAAGGCAGAGATATATAATCTCCAACAATAGCCCATTTCTTTATCATCTCATTTGTCAATTTTAGAGATGAAGGATCCCCACAGTGCAATAGAAATTCATCTAAATCGACTTCGTTGATGAATTGGGAGCTTTTCATGTAGTTTTATGCTAATCATTTCTCTCCACCAAACAGAATTTGTTGATGACGGTTTTCACATTGTTGAGGATCAGCGTGAAAAGGCATGGAAAGGTGGAATTGAATAAACCTGCTGTTCCTCTCACACTGGTGCTTTAATCACCTCCCCGCAAGCAGTTTGCTAAAAATGGGTTGGGGGTTTAAGAGAGGAAGAAAGACATGGGTAATGTTGACCCATACTTTGAGATAAAAACAGCTGGTCCTTGGCCCACACATCACTGCACCCCTCGCAGAACTCTTGAGGTAAGTAGGAACTTGGATGGGAAGTCAATGTGTCAACAACATCGCTGAGGTCTAGATAAAAGATTGAGAAGTTGAAGGAGAGTAGACTACTGAAAGACCAAAGAACAATCTACCTGCATGGGAGATAATTTGTAAGGAAGCAGTTTGTAACATTGCAAAATGGAATTAGGGATCAAAGGGCATGAAGGTTAAGGCTGTAGCCTTAAGCTACCAAGATATTAGATGCGTACACACTGTATTAAATTTAAAGCACATTACTTCCTCCAAGGAATCTTGGAAACTGTGAGTTGTTACAGCTGCTCAGAATTGCAGCTCTGTGAAGAGTAAACTACAGTTCCCAGGAATCTTTGGAGGGGAGTCATGTACTTCAAATGTATTGGGGGGGGGAGAGCGTCTGCCCCTGTAGGTCCATGGGGGCAATAATTTTTTTCCTCCATACAATTAGCAAGGGGTTGCATGTCATAATGTAACTGGAGCTGCAAAATCGATTCCTCAGACACCGATTCTGGGCCAGAGGAGCAACAACAGCAGTTGTAGACTTCAGAACACACTGAGGTAGCTGTGGAAGATACAGCATGCAGGGCGATTCCTGCCATTCCCCAGAGAAGGAAGAGATGTTTGGCGGTGAGGTGACTCCCCTACTGAGAAGGACAGAGGCAGCAGTGTGTCAAGGTAACAGGATGTCCCCGGTGGTGTGTTGTCTTCCAGATGCAAAGATTTGCAATGTGACAGAGAAGTCGTCAAGTCTTATAATGCCTGCTGACCTCCCAACCCCTCCCTTCTGATTCATACGTGTACAAACGATACTGCCAGACACATCCTTCGATGTATGGCAAGGGACTATAAGACTGTGTAGGAAGTTGGAGCACTTTGGGACACAGGTGGTCTTTTCATCTTCCTTAATGTTGGAGGTCATGGGTTTGAAGTAAACCACTGGCTACACGGGTGATTTTTCAGAAAAGGATGCTTTAGTTGAGATTTCTGCAATGCAGGGGGTTGGTCTAGATGTCCCTTGGGTCCCTTCCAATTCTATGATTCTGCAACATACTCCTGCTTCTAGAGGGTTTTTAGTCAACAGTTTTTGACAAGGGTGGCAAGAGCAGCACTTTCTAGCTGGGTCAAATGGTAGGACACCTGCTATTTGCAGGGATAAAATGCTGGCTTGCTGCATGGATCCTGCCCCATTTCCGACATGCAAGCTACTTCCAGCTGCTTCCACCTCACCCAGCGTTCCAGATACATATGTAAAGAGAAAAAATGCAGATGAACAGGGTCTAGGGATTCAAAGATATGGAGGCAGACTTTTCTGCAGAGAAGCCATTACTGTAATTCGCAGTTCAATGTTTTCTACTGATCACTATCTTCCACTGAAACTTCCTATTTCACATCACATTCTATATTTTTGATCACAGTTTGCATTGGCTCCTACAGATTCATTCTTATAACTGAGCCCCCCTAGTTAATGAATGTTCCTAGGACAACTGTATTGTTTACGAAAGTGAGTGGTTGCATAGGCTCTGGTTCGACTAGCTCCCTGCACCCTTGCAGGCAGCGCTGACCCAGGGCACCAGCATAGGTCAGCCAAGGGTGAAAAACTGGATAGGCGGAAAGCTGTGAACAGGCTATGTCCACCATCCAGATGTCCCCCTGGACTCAGGCACAGGCACAACCCCCTCACAGGGTTGACCAAACCATTTGAGTCCCTGGATTCCTTTAACGGAATACCCTTCACATAGGGATGGGGAAAGCGTTTTCCCATCCTTATCACCTGAACCAGTGCCTATCCACAACCTTACAAGTTGTGACGACTTTCTACACGGCAGGCGAAACCCAAATGGCACCAGCCAATCAGCCAAGTGGGAAAAATTCCTTCCGTGCCCCTTCCCAACGACAGAAGACACAGGACAGCATAGCAAGGTCAAGCACAACAAGCCCTGAAAGTAGGGAGAGGTGGGTGGGTGTTCCGAATGCATGCAGCAAAAGAAGAAGCTCTGGGTCACTTGCATGGGTATATATAGGTCCCTTGATCCGTTTGGGCTGTGCCCCATTGGCCAGATTAAACCCAAGATTGAGGGACCTACCAATCTGATGTTGTGGCTGACCAATCTTACCCACCTACAACACAGGGTCATAGCTGTCAAGTTCTCCCTTTTTTAAAGGGAAATTCCCTTATGCTGAATAGGCTTCCTCGCGAGAAAGCTATGCACAGGGTGTCGGTATCCAGGTCTCACCGCAACACGTGCCCACATTGATGGAGGACACGATCTATTATCAAGGCTTTTAGATTCTTATGTGTGCACTCTAGACTAATCTAATAAATACCTCATTTAATCCATTCATGATTCATGGCCCATGGCCCTAATTAACTATCTTTTATGTATTCAGGCCCTTCAGAAATCTCCTTTTAAAAATAAATACAGCTGTATCGGTATTGTCGTTTTCATTTTCTAAGTTTATTGAGAGACACAGCTAGTCAATGGGGACAAGATGGACCGGTGGTCCGAAACAGTATAACACAACTTTCTTTGTAAGTTTAGTAGTTATTGTTTCTTAAAATGTCATCAGCTGAAATCCAGGCCTCTCTCAGTCAATCAATCAATCTCCTCCCTCTGTGCCCCTTTCTCTCTCTTTCTCTTTCTCTTTCTCTCTCTCTCTCTCTCCCTCTCCCTCTCCCTCTCTCCCTCTCTCTCTCTCTCCCTCTCTCTCTCTCTCTCTCTCTCTCTCTCTCTCTCTCACACACACACACACACGTAACATCAACTTGTATGTGTCCTATTAGGGTCAAATGGAACAAATCATGCAAATAGTTAAAGTGAAAAAAAGTTCTTTAATTGGAACCACAATTATACTAAACGATAAGAGCAATTGCCCAAATAGAGCTAAGCACAACAGTAATTGATTTAACACATGAACAATGCAATTGTCTCCCTGTGTCCAAAGAGATAATTAGAAAATTCTATGCTTGCAAACTTTGTAGCCAGTCCAAACTTTTTCTTGAATACCCCATGGTACCAGATACTTCAAAGTTACTTCATTGCAAACTATGGCAGGGAAACCACAGCAAATGACAATGTTATAATCTGCTGTTTTTGCAGGATATAGTCTTGCAATCACAATTCTACTAAAGAATACCAAAATTACACCAACCGAATCTCCATCCTTTTCCTACCTATCTGTTACATGTACAGGATTATGGTTAAGTTATTTATTCTCACCCTGCCTTCACCACAGGAGCGCAGACTCCTGAGGGATGAGCCTTTTTGGCTCCCCCAATATTTCCCCCTCCCCATGTCCAAAAAAATCAGGCCGAGTACGGAGCCAAGTGCTGTGTGGCTTCAGTGGCTGGCTCCTTCTCCTCCCACCCCAGAGGGATGGTGGATCAAAGCAGCAGAGGTCCTCAGCTAAAGCTTCTGGGTAGGAAAAGTCCACGAAACAGCCATATCTGCTTGATCAATGTTCCTTCCCAGTTCCTAAGCTATTTTATTTATTGCTCCACCAGCCGGAAGGATGAGGCAATAAAATATGGAATGTGCATTTCCTTGTAATGTTGTTATTCTCAGAGCCATTTGTTCATTAACTGTAAATGGGGGGGGGGGGAGAGAGAGAGAGAGAGAGATGCCCAAGGTGGGCCTACCAGGAAGAACAGGCTGGGGCTACATTTGGATATTCAAAGACTGGTGGGGCACTTTGTCAAAGTTATTACTCAATCTGATTGCAAGTGCCAGGAGAGAAAGTGTATGAATGCTAATGAAGAGGGATCTATCTATCCATCATTCCAATAGGGTACTCCATCACCCCATGAGAAGGTAGTATGTGTCCCTGGAATGTGCTTTCTCCTATTCATCAGACACCTGGATTGACTTGTGACGAAGGGAAGAGACTTTCTTTTCTTCTCTCAATAAACTTGCATTGCATTTTTAAAACAGCAGTCAGTGATTCAAAAGCTGGGCTCCCCGCAGACTGAACTGATGAGGAACAAAGATCCCACCACCCTTATCCTCATGCTGGTACTACAGCCTATCGGGATGCTAGTCCTTGGCAATCAATCTGGGTCATAGTAGGACATCCGAACTTATCATGAGAGGGATAGGGTTGCCAGACTCAATAGAGGACAGGACTTCTGTGCCTTTAATTGCCCTGCTCTCTTTTGAGTCTGGAAACCTTAAAGAGAAACCAGCAGACCCTTTGCTTGGAAATTAAACAAAGGGTCTGCTGGTTTCTCTTTAAGGTTTCCAGACTCAAAAGAGAGCAGGGCAATTAAAGGCACAGAAGTCCTGTCCTCTATTGAGTCTGGCAACCCTAGAGAGGGTTTTTTTTCTTCTGGTTTTCAGCTCATCAATGCCATACCTTGGACTAAGCTGTGAAAAAGAAGGAGTGCAGCTCATTGGCTGAGCATCTGCTTTGCATCTGCTTTGCACATAGGAAGTCCCAGATTCCAATCCTACTGGCATCTCCAAGTAGGACTGGAAATGTCTCCTGTCTAAAATGCTAGAAAGTTGCCGCCAGTTGGTGAAGACTGACAGTTTCATTTCTTAGCGCAGAAAGTATTGATCTAATGTGCAGAGATATTTCCTATTCTACTTAATTCAAGAGTTGTTCAGAAGCTTCTGGAAGCTTCTCTGTGTGAAAGAAACAAGACAGAACTTCATGGTGTTTGGGTTATTCCTGAGTACAGCTGGCTTAAACTGGTTCTCTTATCTCTTCTGGGTTTCACTTTCTCTATCTCTTTTCCTTCTGTTGTGGTGTTCTGTACACAGTATGCTTAGTATTATGGTTTAGACTTATTGTAAGTTATTGTAAGTTTAAGTTAAGCCTGCTGCAACTGGATTTCTTATGGCCAGTGCCAATCCTGAATGCATTGGATTTATGACCATTATGCTCATTTGCCTTCAGTAGCTGGATGAAATACAATTGCCTCTGGTCTATGTTTTGGAGAATCCTGCAGCGTGTTTAAGTTATTACTCTGCTAACTATACATTGGAATCTACTATGATTGAGTAGAATTTCAATGACATAGAAAACAGCAATCTAGATGGACTAGATGGACTAGTGCTCTGACTCTGTATAAGACCTTGTAGAAGGTCTTGGAGAACATCTAGAACTATCTAAAGATCTAGAACATCTAATGTTCCCTACCCTCTGCCAAGGTGGGAGTCAGGAGCAAGTCCGCAATAGCTCACAAGGTGTTGGTGAAGTTAATTCTTTATTCAAGGAAACAAAGCAGCTCAGGCCTGGTGGTCACAGCAATTCTTCCCAGTAGATCTTGTCCTAATGAGGCAGTTGCAACAACTGAAGGGTTAAAAAAAATACTATTTATTATAGTATTTTGTACAATGTGAGATGTGGGTTTTCTTCTGAAGACCTTACTTCGAAAGAAAAGAATAGATCTCTGGCCAAGGTTTGTTTTGAGCATAACAAAAGTGAAAAATGATGTGCACTGGAATGTCTAGTATATACGGAATATATATATATTGTCCAACAATGGAGGGGAAAGCAGCACAAAGCTTGACTTAATCAATAAGTTGCCAATAGATTTCGCACAGGTGTATATGTGTGTTGGGAAAACAGCCAGTGTTGTAACTATAAGCTCTATTGGTTTCCTGCTTTTTTATTCTTTCTCATAGTTCAGCCTTACAATATGGACAAAATTTTCATGGGAAGGCTTATGCTTCCCATTACACAGCACTTTGTGAAATAAGGATGTTGTTCCAAGGAAACAAGGAACAAAAAGACCCACCCAAAACTTCCCAAAGACTTCTCAAATCTGGCAGGGCCAGATTTACATATAAGCTAAACAAGCTATAGCTTAGGGCAGAGGTCCCCAGACTACAGCCCGCGAGCCGGATATTGCCCGATGGCCTGATTTATCCAGCCTGCAGGGACCCCCGCCACCTGCTCTTAGCTGCACGGCTTAACGCAGCACAGCGGCCCACTCCTGGAGCGCCGGAGCGCCGGAGCAAGATTGTGCACATGCCCAAGCAGCATTTCCGGCACACTTCTGGTTCAGAGGAGGCCCATGTGCATGCGCACAAGCCATTTCCGGCACTCCAGCACTCCAGAAGTGTGCTGGAAATAGCGTGTTTACACACGCATGGGCGCGCGCTTCGGCCCGCCACGAGAACGGCACTTCGGGGACTGGGCTGAAGCGTGATAAGTCTGGGGACCCCTGGCTTAGGGCCCCACTCTCTTCGGGACCCCCCCCCCAAAATTAAAGGAATAAACAAACAACTGGATGTACATTCCCAAAGTATAAGATAAAAAACAAAGAAAATAAAACCTACATACAGCAACCGTATTTTGTGCTGTGTAGGCTCCTATGATGTAAGTCATGGCCCCCACCTGCTAGCCTGCTCCCTAAAATATCACTGGTTTGCTCATTTCTATATATAGGGTGCCTACATTGTGCATTTGCAAATGGCTTTAGATACCTATGAGGTCCATAAATTACCATATAGCATATATTCAACACAAAAAACAGCGACAATTTGTTGCTGACAAAGGACAGCTGGACATATAAAGGGCCTTCAGTAGCTTAGGGGCTCATGAAACCTAAATCCGGCCCTGCCAAAGAGAGTAACCATAGCTCAAGGGCTGGGGAATCTCAGAGTACACTTACTGTAACTGTTGTGGAACTGTGGAACTTCTTGCCACTTAAGACTCACCAGATCCTAAACAACAGTGTGTGCCCAAAATAAATTTTAATTGTTCATATTTCCTAGCATTTAAGGATCAGTTAGTAGCAAATTAATATCTTTAGCAAGATACATAGACGGAGTTTTTGAGTGTTCCTAAAATCTTTTTTAAAAATCTATTTGAGTGGTTAATGATTATCAGCCCTTCTGGAAAGGCTGTATTATATATTTAGAGGATAATTTTCACACTGCAGGTGTGACACACCCACCCTAGAAATATTAATTGGCTGCCTTTCTAATCATATAGTAATATAGAAGCAGAAATGATTGATCTAACAGGGGGTTTGCTTTGAAACTGTGTGTTAAATGCTCAGGTACTGCTAATTACATATCCCTGCATTTCATCTTCAGAAATGACCCAGGCAAGATAAGGGAAAGTGAAAATAACCAAGTCATTGATATCAGGTGAAGATGAGATTATCAAATCTGGAAATGAAAGCCTACTAAAAATAGGGTAGGTGGATGAAGCATAGACAACACAGCAGCCTTTCCCCAATGATGCGCCTTCCAGATCTTTTTGAATTACATCAGGCATAGGCAAACTCGGCCCTCCAGATGTTTTGGGACTACAACTCCCATCAACCCTAGCTAACAGGACCAGTGGTCCGGGATGATGGGAGTTGTAGTCCCAAAACATCTGGAGGGCCGAGTTTGCCTATGCCTGGATTACATCAGCTCCAGCCAACATAGCCAATGGCCAGGGATGAAGGGAGTTTTAGACCCCCCCCCCAAAAAAACATACTGCACTAGCTATTGCGGGAGACTGGAGTGATGCAATGATTTATCAAGAGGAACTGGAAACCCGCCTTAACATAATGTGAGCGCTTTCCTGCTAAGCGCATCCATTTCAGTGCCTCTTCGGCACTAGAGTCTGGATGCAGTGTTTGATTGACAGCAAACGGCAGGATTGCTGGGGTTAGCGGCTGTATATGATACGAGAGACAAAGGACACAGCCCTTATCTGTAGTTCTGAGATCAGCTCTGGGGAGCCCCAGTTCAAGAAGGAAGTTGACAGGTTGGAATGACTTTGGGGAGAAGCTGCCAAGATGATGAAGAATCTACAAGACAAATCTTACAAAGATCCGGATACGCTCACTGTAGGAGAAAGGCGATTAAGGAAGGACGTGCTGAGAGTTTTCAAACAAAGGGACCTCAGGATAGTGATGGGAGAACCAGCTTGTTTCTCGTCCATGCCACTTCTGCATTTGTTCACCTTTAGGTCCCTAGGGGTTCCACATTAGTTGCTGACTGAAAAACGTACCTCCGCAAAAATGCACATTTATTCGCTTTACAGATTTTTAAATTGCTTCACAGTCAGATGCTATCAAAGCAATGTGCAATCAGATGAAGTGAGATAAGATATGGAAGATACACACTTAAAAAGAAACCATTTCTTACAATTGTACAGTTAATTTAAATGCATGCTCATAATAGATGCTCCATAAGCTAGAGGGAGCCCCAGTTGACATAGCATCAAGACGAGTTAAGCAGCCAGGCAATGAGAGGGTACATAATACAGGTTTATTTAATTATTTGATTTAAGGAAGAGCTCAGACTAATAAGGGCGCAGTGTAAGGCTGCTTTGCCCTGGGAGCCAAATCCTTCAGTGGACATTTATCTATAAAAAGAATACCTGAGAAATTGTGAATCATGGAATTGCAGAGGGACCTTGAGGGTCATCTAATGCAGGTCCCTGCAATAGCTTATTAGGAGCTAAATCCTACAGGTAGGAAGCCTAGTTTTCTATCCCCTCCTAGCTGAGTGGCCATAGGAAACTAGGATAACCACCAATTTTGGAGAAAGGGTAAAAAGAAAACTCCAGAGAGAGAGAGAGAGAGAGAGAGAGAGAGAGAGAGAGAGAGAGAGAGAGAGAGAGTTTCACACAATGTAAATCTAGCCAGTAGAAGAGACAGCTTCTTTCCCTTTAGAAAACAAGCTCAGTTTTCCTAGATTAAAAGGGTTAGGCATTTGTCAGTGGGGGAAATACAGCTGAAAGTTTCAGCACTCAGTTCAGCTTAAAACTAGCTGAAATCTAATCTAGCACATGTAAGTTACAATTTTATAGGCCAACCTGTGCATTTAGTTGTGTGTTGTGTCTAGTAATCCTTTTCATTTTTTCACAATTAAATTGGGTGGAAATTACCGGTACTTGCAAAAACTGTATATTAGGGGAAATTCACACTAAAAATCTGTATTAGGGGAAGGTGTACATAAACATGCATTTATTATTGAATATAATATACAAAACTGCATTCTGTTAGGGGAAATTCCATTCAAAAATATGTACCTTAAGAGACATGCCTCCTAAAATGCTGTCTAATTTTAATCAGGGCATTTTTTAAAGGAAAGTGATGTGGAAATGGGGGGGGGGGGGAGATGAGAGTCCCGGAGAAACCAAAAATAACTGATTTGTCCTCTCCTTTCCTTACAGTGAGTTGTATTGAATGTAGGTCTAAATAGTGCTTCGCATAAGTGGAATGACTTCTGCTTGTGCTGCTTAAAGCCCCTCAATATCCCTAAATATGTTCTGTGTGTTTTCCCAAGCGTCTGGGGTGATTTGGGGATGGCAAAGAGGAGGGGAACTAGGCAAAGTCCCATTTATTTAGTTAAATATCACCCAGGCTTTTTGTTATGGTTCGACACCTCCTTCCCCGCAAAATGTTAACAATGTTGGAATCAGATCAATAGATGGGAAATGGTTTGAGAATGCAGAAATCAATGTTTGGGGCATTCCTGCAAATGCATCACATTGCACCTCCTAATGTTGCACTCTTCCTATGAGAGGCTTTGACATAAGGGAAGCATCCAGTCTTGCCATCTCTCACATCCTCTTAAAGTGCTACAGTCCCATCTCTGTTCATGTACCTTTGCTCTTAAAGTAGGACAATTTTGATATCAGCAGAATCTCAAGCAATTACCATTCCCTCCCTCCTTCTGCACTTAATTTTCTCTGTAGGGGCCTGTCGGGTGGAATGTGGTCTTTAGACGCTTTGAGAGCCAGACGAACAATGCTGAACAATTTTCGGCAATGGCTGTAATTATTGATGGGAAATGTATGAGAGGACTCTCAAGCACACATTTTAAGGAGGTTGTTTCTATGAAGTCGTAGTTCTCTCTCCCTTTTTCTTAACTGAAAGATTACGCAGCTGACAATCGCCTTATCCAGAAAGGAGGAGCGAGTTCCATTGTCAGGGCTGAAAAAGAAAGCTGCGGACTCCAACTTTGTTTGCAGAAAGACAAAGTGTGAAAGAAATGCAAAGCATTTTTGGGCAACACCTTTCTTGGCATTTAACTTTAAAATAAAATAATAAAAATATGGGAGATGCTGACAGGAACAAAGTTTACACAACTATGCCTTGTGTTGCATACCTGAAGGAGCGTCTCCACCCCCATCATTCAGCCCAGACACTGAGATTTAGCGCTGAGGGCCTTCTGGCGGTTCCCTCACTGCAGGATGTGAGGTTAGAGGGGGCCAGGCAGAGGGCCTTCTCGGTAGTGGCACCCGCCCTGTGTAGCACCCTCCCATCAGATGTCAAACAGATAAACAACTATATGGCTTTTAGAAGACTTCTGAAGACAGCCTTGTTTTGGGGAGCTTTTAATGTTTGGTGTTTTGTTGTGTCCCTTTACATGTTGTTGGAAGCCACCCAGAGTGGCTGGGGCAACCCAGTCAGATGGGCGGCATATAAATTAGTAGCAGTAGTAGTACATGGGGGGAAATGTCCTCCCTGCCTCATAATTATTGTCACCCACTTAAATTAATTGGTAGTAGATTTACACAGATGAACTCAAGTATTCCTTACAACTGGAAGTGATGGCACTTTTTTTTTTTCCAGGACAGCTCTTCCAAAGACCCAGGAAACAGAAATTGCATTGTTCAATTTCCTCTGCTCGAGGTTGGTGAATCCAATTTCCAGTGTGGTATAATGGTTAAAGAGTTGGACTAGCGACTAGGGGACCAGAGTTCAAATACCTGCTCAGTCATGGGTGACCTTGGGCCAGTCACTGTCTCTCAGCTGGACCTACCTCCTGGGGTTGATGTGAGGATCAAATGGAGAGAGGGAGAATTCTGTCCTCCAGCTTGAGCTCTTTGGATGAAAAGTAGGAGAAAAATGAAAGAAAGTAGACTTGCCTGACCCATGTTTCCAGGACAAATGTGCAGAATGGAATGTAGTCCTCCTTTGGAATTCTAATTCCAATCAATTCCTCAAGGTGGTCCAAGAGCTGCCTTTAAAACAATTAGGATTTCCCGAAGAGCTCATAGCCACTTAGAATGACTAAAAAAGGCATGGCTGCCACAGTAAGAGTCAGCTCCAAAGGCTCCTGGGAGTGATAAGGCATAACAATGTGGCATTTGTCACCCTCATTTTCACTGCATGTGACAGGATCCATGTGAGGATTTTTTAAGGCATATTACTGCAGAAATAGGAGTGAACCAGTTGAAACTTGAAAAGTTTCAAAAGCGCCGTGAACTGTATTTAGAGTGATCCTTCTTTACCTATATATAGCAAATATCAGATGTCAGAACGAAACATATATATATATATATATCTCAACCCAACATGAAGAAAGCCTAGATTTCATGCTCAAACCCTCATCTGCTTTACATTGATCTTCCGAAATATGGACGCTTATACTACCAGGAGCAAACGCTTGTCAGATATCCTATGGAAGATGTTCTGCCTCCCACACTGATCAAACACTTTCCCAATTACTCCCACAGCACTGATAGAAGTGATTAAGCAAAATATCACCACTTTTATCGTTGATCATGAATTGCAAATGAGTCACGTCGCGTGTGAGTTCGTGCCTTCAACAACTTGAAAATACTTTGAGAATGCAAAAGGTGCCGGTCCCCTGCTCCCTCGATGAATGAAAGAGAGGGGTCCACTTGTATGACTCCATCTGCAAAGAATATAAAGGAGCTTTGTCTCGGTGCTTCTTCGCAGGCCACTTTAAATTTCATTCATACCAGTTGGTGTAAGAGCGACACAACAATGAATATCATTGGATGTCACCCCACCCTTTCCTCACATGTGTGCTTCTGTTCCCCCATGATTTGTCCATGCAAACATCAGCAGAGAACTGTATGCCCCTTTATACTACCTTGAATTTTGTTACAGTACTTTATTCCTGTTACTTTCTGGCTTTGGAGTGTTGTTGTTTTTTTTCTCCTTCCTGGAAGCAAATAACATGGAAATGAGCACTAAGCATGTGCTATGTTCCATTAGTTTTCCAGAAGTGGCTTATATTTCATGAGAATGCTCAATTATAATGTGGAAAATAACAGTTATGGAGATGATATATAATTTGCTTTTTCCTGTAGGACTAATTGCAATCATTAACAATTGTCAACAGGTTTACCATACCCATTGAGTCAATCACCCATCTCCTACTACCCTCCTGAGAAAAACCCCACCCCACCCTCCCACTATATATAAGGGTCTGGTGACTTCTGTTTCAGTGTATCTGAAGAAGTGTGCATGAGTATGGACCATTAGGGACGCAGGTGGCGCTGTGGGTTAAACCACAGAACCTAGAGCTTGCCGATCAGAAGGTTGGCGGTTCGAATCCCCACAACGGGGTGAGCTCCCGTTGCTCGGTCCCAGCTCCTGCCAACCTAGCAGTTCAAAAGCACAAAGTGCAAGTAGATAAATAGGTACCGCTCTGGCGGGAAGGTAAACAGCGTTTCCGTGTGCTGCTCTGGTTCGCCAGAAGCGGCTTTGTTATGCTGGCCACATGACCTGGAAGCTGTATGTCGGCTCCCTCGGCCAATGATGCGAGATGAGCACCGCAACCCCAGAGTCGGTCACGACTGGACCTAATGGTCAATGGTCCCTTTACCTTTTACAGACCATTATAAACAGAGCTTGGAATACAGTTTGGTGTGTGAACCCTTGAGATTCACATAACAAGCCCCTTACACACAATGGTGAAATTTGACATCGGCAGCAAGTGGAACACACCTGCATGATAAACTTAAAACTGCAAAAACCATGATCCAGTGTGACATGAGTGAAATATACATTAACCCATGCTGAAGTGACCACATTAAGTATACTGTAGGCCAAGCTCCTTGCTAGGAAGTTAATCCCACTGAATTCAAAAGAAATGATTTCCAGGTAAGTATGTAAGACGGCAGAATTCATTTCTAAGCTGCCACAGCACTTACGGTATCTAGTAGTTGTGTAAGCTTTGAGCATTTGGGACTAATGCTTGCAAATAAATACATAAAATCACATAAAAAGTGAACTAGTATTCTTCATAACGACTAGCTCAGCCCAGTAATTTAATTCTTGTTGTAGCAGCAACAAGCAGCAGTTAATTCTCAGCAATTGCTCCTTGTATTTATTCAAATAAATCAGGGTTTAATGTAGTAATATCTCATGCAGAGCTCAGCCTCTTGCTAAGGAATGCATTTCCAGACAACATGGCTTCCAAGACATAAAAGAGGCAGCACAGGCAGACTTAGGACCATTATTAAACTTATGGGTACAACACACCATTACGTTTTATGGATTGATTAATAACAAATTACTGCTGCCCCTAATAATAATTTTGGGAAGCTGTATGTGTGCCAATAAAAAGTAATGTTTGGTTCTGATCATCACAGTTTCTCAGTTAAGCTCATAATTGATTGGAATCCTGAATGAGCTAGGAGTTTCTGGGGGGGGGGGTACCAAGGAGATGAAGTACATGCCTAGGGACCTGGACTTCCAGGTTCAAATTACAGCTTAGGCATGGACCCACCAGTTGGCCTTGGGCATGCCTATACCTCTCAGTTTATAATATACTAAGGGGACGGCACGTTTGACAAATCCTCATCGTGATCAACTCCTGCCTGGAAACCTATGCCACAGCTGTGGAAGGATATGTTGCAAATCCAGAATTGGCCTCCACAGTCTTCTACGGACACACCACTAAGACTGCATTGATGGAAGACAATCTTACTTGGCCATGAGTGATCTCCAAGAGAGAAAGAGAGAGAATATACATGTTAGGCATATCGGATTCCAACTTTAGTCTCCCTACTACAGGGGTGAGGAACATGTGGCTCTACAGATGTTGTTGAACTCCAGCTCCAATTATCCCTGATCATTGATCACGCTGGCTGGGGTTGATGGGAGTTGAAGTCCAACAATATCTGGAGGACCACACATTCCTCACCCTGGCCCTACTGTGACACAGAATTCACCCATGCATGGTTCTGCCAAAAAGTTGTGCAAACCTTTCACTTGGAGCTTCCCAATAAAAGATTGACCAAGCATCAGCTGGAGATTCTTGCCGCCTTAATGAGATGTTTTGCAGTGTGACTCACTGTATAGCTCTGTGAGTGGAGGTCTCAGCCCAAGGCACTGCCAGATGGAAGATGAGCAAAATCTCAAGTAGAATGCACCGAGAGATGGTTGGAAGAGAGCTCTCCACAGACAACTGTAGCAGCTGTTGGAACTCTTAATTGATACAGTCGTCTAGAGGCTCATAAATACCACTGTATTCTGCTCTGGTCAGACCTCACCTGGAGTACTGTGTCCAGTTCTGGGCACCACAGTTCAAGAAGGATACTGACAAGCTGGCATGTGTCCAGAAGAGGGCAACCAAAATGGTCAAAGGCCTGGAAATGATGCCTTATGAGGAATGGCTTAGGGAGCTGGGTATGTTTAGCCTGGAGAAGAGAAGGTTAAGGGGTGATATGATAGCCATGTTCAAATATATAAAAGGATGTCATATAGAGGAGGGAGAAAGGATGTTTTCTGCTGCTCCAGAGAAGCGGACATGGAGCAATGGATTCAAACTACAAGAAAGAAGATTCCACCTAAACATTAGGAAGAACTTCCTGACAGTAAGAGCTGTTCGGCAGTGATACGGGGGACCACCGGGAAAAGGTAAGTAAAAACGGGGGTTTCTCGGGGAAAACAGGGTACTTGGCAGCTATGGGTTAAGTACGCTTCAGGTTGAGTACTCTGCGGACCCGTCTGGAACGGATTAATCCACTTTCCATTACTTTCAATGGGAAAGTTTGCTTCAGTTTATGAACGCTTCAGTATATGAACAGACTTCCGGAACCAATTGTGTTCATAAACCGAGGTACCACTGTAGATGTAAATGCTTGAGTTCCACAGAATGAGGTGTTCACAAACGTTTAGGTAGGTGGCAATGAAGCGTCTGAATGAAGATCGGGCAGGGCATGGGAATATCCACAGGTGAAGATAGAGTTCCTAGGTTATATACCTTGTTTCGCCACAGTTAGCTTCTTCAGTAAGCATGTAGCTTTCAAAGACGGAGTACTAACTCTAGTTAGGCTTGACAGGCATATGTCAAGAATGCTTTTATGGTGTTTCCTGCTTGGCAGGGGGTTGGACTGGATAGCCCTTGTGGTCTCTTCCAACTCTATGATTCTATGATTCTATGAAATATATGGAACCATGACCATTGCAATCTTTAGGAGCCTCCTAGCAACTGTCAGCACCCTTAACGAACTACAGTTTCCAGGATTCTTTATGGGAGGACATGGCTATTTACAGTGGTGTGATTCTGATTTATATGTATAATACAGATGTGACCTTAGAGTCTATGAATAATGGCCCAGAAGGCACTACTGCTTACTAACAGCGGATTGGCCTACTCATTCAGACATCGGGAACTCTTGGGAGGTGGTCAGGCTGCAAAATATGTGTAAGACAACTTGTTAGTCTTTCCATGGAATCTAATTGCTCTTGGGTGGCTCCTTTCTGAGCCCGCGGCAGAGTTGTCTGGTGACACTTGTGTGTGTTTCCAATAAGACTGCATCTCTCCTAGTTGACCTTGGTTGCTGAATTATTTGCCTCCTTCAACAGATTGATTATGGAGCCCACCTCCGAGGTGCTCTTCCCCATAAGGCTAATAAGACTGGAAGTACAGGCTAAGAAAAGGGAATAGATTGAATTTTCCGATAGGGAGAGACTTCCGTGGGAAATAGCTTGCATTTCTTGCTGCTGGCTTCTCATGCTGAGATTTAATGCCTTCCCTGAGGAGAAGGCTAAACCTCTGAAACCAGGCAAACCTACTCCCAGGAGGTTGTAGCAAATCATTATATCAGAAAGCACCACACACTGTTCAGACAAGCTCAGTCTTGCTTGGGACTTTCCTGTCTCCGGTTTCTGGATGCCTTAAAAGGGGGGGGGGAGAGGGGTTGGGGAAGAGACAGACAAACTAATTAAATTGTGGCATTAGGAGAGGGACATGCACTCGAAGTAAAAGCAGTTTGCACCATTGTCTTGCATTAGCATTATCAGAGGCTAACAATGTAACCGAAGAGGGTTGTACACTGAGCATGAGAGGAAAGCTGCAAAAATAGAAATAGTGGGCTAAGCATCAAAGGCAGAAACCAAATGTCAGGAAGCAGACTTATGATAACCAAAGCTGAGGCAGCAGCCAGCCAGACATTCAATGCAAGCGAGAGAGAAATTAGGTTTACTCATAAAGTCATCGGAAACGAAAGGTGTGAGTACAAATCCCTGCAGGATCAGACCCTGCTCCAGGGCAGTCAATGTAGGAATGGGCCCAGGAAACGTAAACGTAGAAGACCAGGGTTCAGAATGGAAGCCCTGGAAATCCGTTGCCAGTCAGAGGCTGGGACTGTCAGAACATGAAGCCAGCTTTTGGTCTCTCACCTGAAATTCTTGAACCTGGGTGTTAGGTGCCTGTCGGAGAGCCAGACATACCCCTATTATATAACTACCAATAGACTGCTTCAGTTCCTCAGCTGCTTGGAGAGGGAGGTACTAGCATACCAAGATGTTGCACCTCCCATCACCCCATCTAGATACAATACTTTATGGGTCAAATCAGGCCACAAATTTATTGACGTGTGTGTGTGTGTGTGTGTGTGTGTGTGTGTGTGTGTGTTTATTTGGTTGTTTGGTTCTAAGTTGCTTTGGATTGCCCTGCGCAAGATAAGGTGGCTGACAAATTTAATAAGTAAAAAATAAAAAAATGAAATATATAAAATATATACACATGAGCTTCAGGCCCACACCCAGCCAATTGGGATTTACATCAAAACTTACTTGGTTATTGTAGAATGCATAGATCCAGTCTAGTATAAATGGCATTGAGCCTTTAGCATTGTTTAATATCTCATCTTTGCCTTTTCATGTTTTGATTTTATATATACCTTGTGTCGCACAATTTTAAATATCTTGTATTACTTTGACAATATATTTTGTTTTGTTGATTGTTATTGGAAGCCGCTCTGTGCCCACACAGCAATGGGAAATGGAGAGCACTGCTGTAGTCAAGTCTTGTGCTCATCTCCAACTCCTCGAAAGATTCTATCAATGATGTCTCCTGAAAAAAATCACTTCACTTGGGAAGACAGGCGAACTAATACCAGTGTACTGGAAGAAGCAAAGATTACCAATGTCAAAGTGATGATTCTTCAATATCAACTTGGTTGGATTGGCCATGTTGTGCAGATGCCTGATTATCATCTTCCAAAGCAACTACAGTGGTTCGTTTTGTGAAAAATTCGTCTTGCGAATCGCAGTTTCCCATAGGAATGCATTGAAATTTCTTTTTTTGCCCATAGGAATGCATTAATTAAATTTCAAAGCATTCCTATGGGAAACCGCGATTCACAAGATGAATTTTTCACAAAACAAATTCGTCTTGTGAGTCACCATCAGATCACAAGACGCATTCGTCTTGCGAAAAATTTGTCTTGCAGGGCATTCGTCTTGCGAGGTACCACTGTACTCTATTCCAAGCTTAAAAATGGAAAGCGTAATGCTGGTGGTCAGCAAAAGCGAGGCATATCTTTTAAATAAATGTAGTATAAACACTGACAACTGGGAAACACTTGCCTGTGAGTGCTCCAATTGGAGAACAGCCTTTACCAAAAGTGTCATGGGCTTTGAAGATGCTCAAACTCAGGACGAAACGGAGAAGCATGCTAAGAGGAAAGCACGCTTGGCAAACCCTCACCATGAGCAGCTCCCCACTGTGGAAGGACCTGTGGATCCAGAATTGGCCTCCACAGTCACTTACAGACTCACTGTAAGTGAGTGTCTATGGAAGACAATCTTACTCAGCTACGAGTGACCACCAAAGAAGAAGCTCAAGTCCTGACTGTGTGCTTCCCACAGGTATCTGGTTGGCCAGTGTGAGACCAGGGTGCTGGGCTAGATGATCCTGCAGGCTCTTCTAATGTTGTTATGGTACAGAAAATATTGGAAATCAATGAATTTCAGTGGGTCTATTCTGAGTATGATTTCATTGGCTCTTACCCAGAATATTGGATTTATTATTTAACTTGATTTCAGTATGTATGTGAGTGAGAGTGGTATTTAAGATATGATCCACCTGAATTAAAAGAGTTTTGTCCCATTAACTTAAAGCATATGCTGAGCTTTCTTCCAGCGAAATAAATAGGATGTAAAATTCCTTGACTTTACATGGATCACCAACAATGCTCTTTCCAATATTTGCTTCTTCTGCTGAAACAGATGGTACCTGTGTGCTTGACTTGGATCGGAGTTAAATTTATGATTTGCTTTTTTATTTCATTAGATTCTTTTAAACCGGTAGATACAAAACTTCATATGTTGCCCAAATATCCCCACAATTGACCATTTTGCATATGCACCCTCTGCTAAATCCCCTCTAACGCAATCCTTATAAAGTCTTCATAAAATTCCAATAAAGGATTTGTAAGTCATAAATCAGAACCATAAATCTTCACAAAGCAATAATTTCCTCGCTTCTAATCATGAATATATTTCATAAGTGAGATGACTATAATTTAGTCACAAAGTACAAAACAGCACAAAGTGGAAAAATTCATTTCTTCCAGCAACTATACTGTCAGAGTACTCCTATACTGCATTAATATATCAGTCCAGAGGTACATGCGTACAGCAGCTAGAAGGAGTGTGTGTCAGCTCTGTGTGAGGGCTGAATGAGGCAATTTGAAGTGATTTAGGAGTCCCTCCTCCCTTGAGTCAACTGTGATGTCAATCACCTCCACCCCAAAGTCTTGTGTCTCTCTCTGTCTGGAAGTTGTAATGTCTTAAGCAGCTATATCGGTGCTGTGAAATATCAAAAACCTCAGATATGCAGATGACACAACCTTGATGGCAGAAAGCGAGGAGGAATTAAAGAACCTTTTAATGAGGGTGAAAGAGGAGAGCACAAAATATGGTCTGAAGCTCAACATCAAAAAAAACCAAGATCATGGCCACTGGTCCCATCACCTCCTGGCAAATAGAAGGGGAAGAAATGGAGGCAGTGAGAGATTTTACTTTCTTGGGCTCCTTGATCACTGCAGATGGTGACAGCAGTCACAAAATTAAAAGATGCCTGCTTCTTGGGAGAAAAGCAATGACAAACCTAGACAGCATCTTAAAAAGCAGAGACATCACCTTGCCGACAAAGGTCCGTATAGTTAAAGCTATGGTTTTCCCAGTAGTGATGTATGGAAGTGAGAGCTGGACCATCAAGAAGGCTGATCGCCGAAGAATTGATGCTTTTGAATTATGGTGCTGGAGGAGACTCTTGAGAGTCCCATGGACTGCAACAAGATCAAACCTCTCCATTCTGAAGGAAATCAGCCCTGAGTGCTCGCTCACTGGAAGGACAGATCGTGAAGCTGAGGCTCCAACACTTTGGCTACCTCATGAGAAGAGAAGAATCCTTGGGAAAGACCCTGATGTTGGGAAAGTTTGAGGGCATTAGGAGAAGGGGACGACAGAGGATGAGATGGTTGGACAGTGTTCTCAAAGCTACAAACATGAGTTTGACCAAACTGCGGGAGGCAGTGCAAGACAGGAGTGCCTGGCGTGCTATGGTCCATGGGGTCACGAAGAGTCGGACACGACTAAACGACTAAACGACAACAACATCGGTGCTGTGCACATCTTTATTCCTGCATTGGGGAGGGTTGGACATTCTTGAGCAATACCTATAATTCTATTTTTCTACCTTCCCTATCAGCCGGAACAGCAAAATCCAACCTCTGTGACTGGACACAGGACCTCGAACGTCCCCTCCCATCCCTGACCATTGATCATGCTCTCAGGGCTTGATGAGAATTGGAGGCTGATGACATCTAGAAGGCCACAGGTTCCGCATCCATGCTTTCGCGCATTGTTCCATTTGGTAATGAATACCTGGCAACCGAGGCAGGTTGTTGTGAAATTATTTTCCTAATTCTCTTGAAATAGCAGGTTGGTTGAAATCAATAACAGACAACAGCTGGTTGCCTCGAGGGAAAGGCTGTGTATGAAGCTCCAATATCCATTAGCAAGGTATGTGTGTCGAGATCACCTGCCATTCAAAAGGCTTTTACCCAAATCTATAAATATTGAAAGCTCACCAAGCTTCCCCAGTTTCATTTGTGACCATCAGTTTAATTTCTATTTTCAAAGTGAGCCAAAGTGGGGGATTTTTTCCAGCCCTTTTTGAATTTTCATACAATGAAGGCTTTTAAACAGGGTAGGGAGCATCACAATTATCTATTTCGCCGCTCTTTCCTGTGCCACTTCACATAGAAAATGGAGGCGATTTATCTGCCCACGCAAACTTTCAGGACTGAGTTGTGATTTGAACACGTCCCTTACATTCTTCTATCCTGCTTCTCACTTCTTCTCTGTGCTGCTGATGGAAGTGGTAATAATAATAATAATAATAATAATAATAATAATAATAATAATAATAATAATAATTTATTATTTATACCCCGACCATCTGGCTGGGTTCCCCCCCCCTGCCCCGCCACTCTGGGCGGCTTCCAACAGAAAAATAAAACGCAGTAATCTATTAAACATTAAAAGCCTCCCTGAACAGGGCTGCCTTCAGATGTCTTCTAAAAGTCTGGTAGTTGTTTTCCTTTTTGACATCTGTTGGGAGGGTGTTCCACAGGGCAGGCGCCACCACCGAGAAGGCCCTCTGCCTAGTTCCCTGCAACTTGGCTTCTCGCAACGAGGGAACCACCAGAAGGCCCTCGGTGCTGGACCTCAGTGTCCGGGCAGAATGATGGAGGTGGAGACGCTCCTTCAGGTATACTGGACCGAGGCCATTTAGGGCTTTAAAGGTCAGCACCAACACTTTGAATTGTGCTCGGAAACGTACTGGGAGCCAATGTAGATCTTTCAAGACCGGCGTTATGTGTTCTCGGCAGCTGCTCCCAGTCACCAGTCTAGCTGCCGCATTCTGGATTAGTTGTAGTTTCCGAGTCACCTTCAAAGGTAGCCCCACATAGAGCGCATTGCAGTAGTCCAAGCGGGAGATAACTAGAACATGCACCACTCTGGCTAGACAGTCTGCAGGCAGGTAGGGTCTCAGCCTGCGTACCAGATGCAGCTGATAGACAGCTGCCCTGGACACTGAATTGACCTGCACCTCCATGGACAGCTGTGAGTCCAGAATGACTCCCAGGCTGTGCACCTGGTCCTTCAGGGGCACAGTTACTGCATTCAGAACCAGGGAATCCTCCACACCTGCCCGCTTCCTGTCCCCCACAAACAGTACTTCTGTCTTGTCAGGATTCAACCTCAATCTGTTAGCTGCCATCCATCCTACAACCGCCTCCAGGCACTCACACAGGACCTTCACTGCCTTCACTGGTCCTGATTTGAAAGAGAGGTAGAGCTGGGTATCATCCGCATATTGATGAACACCCAGCCCAAACCCCCTTATGTTAAAAAGCTTGGGGGAGAGGACAGAACCCTGAGGCACCCCACAAGTGAGAGCCATGGGGGCTGAACACTCATCCCCCCCCACTTTCTGAACATGGCCCAGGAGGAAGGAGCAGAACCACTGTATGACAGTGCCCCCAGCTCCCAACCCCTCTAGACGGTCCAGAAGGATGTTATGGTCGATGGTGTCAAAAGCCGCTGAGAGATCCAGCAGGACTAGGAAACAGCTTTCACCTTTGTCTCTAGCCCGCCAGAGATCATTGACCAGTGTGACCAGGGCCATTTCAGTCCCATGATGAGGCCTGAATCCCGACTGGAAGGGATCCAAATGGTCTGCTTCTTCCAGGCGTGCCTGGAGTTGTTCAGCAACCACTCGCTCAATCACCTTGCCCAAGAATGGAAGATTTGAGACTGGGCGATAGTTGGCCATATTAGCCGCATCTAAAGATGGTTTCTTAAGAAGCGGTTTAATGACCGCCTCTTTCAGCGGGTCTGGGAAGGCTCCCTCATGGAGAGAAGCATTTACCACCCCACAGAGCCCATCGCCCAGCCCTTCCGGCTCACTTTTATTAGCCTGGATGGGCAAGGGTCAAGGACACAGGTGGTTGGTTTCACTCGTCCAAGCAGCCTGTCCACATCCTCAGAGGTAACAGATTGAAATTGATCCCATGAAACGTGACTAGACAGGGCTCCAGCACTCTCCCGCCCCGGCCCTGCTCCCACGGTGGAGTCTACCTCCCTCCGAATCTGAGCAACTTTATCTGCAAAAAACTTTGCAAAAGCATTGCAGGAGATATTTGGTAGTCCAAAACATCTGGAGGGCACCAGGTTATGGGGTAATCTAAGAGGTAATCCAAAATTACATATCATATAATGCAGAGCTGCTTCACATGTGCATGATCATCATTCGATGGCTCTAATAAGTCTGCAAAAACTAACAATGGATAGAGTGCTTTTTGTGTGTGATGGTGGTTACCATCTTCTATTTTTTTGCTGCCATTTTGTGCTGGCACCCACAGCACTTTTATTTTGTTATGAGTACCAGCACCTCTTAAAAAGAAGAAGAAGGAGACAGGGGAGAGGCTAGAAAGGTACAGTCATACCTCGGTTTAAGTACGCTTCGGTTTGAGTACTTTCAGTTTAAGTACTCTGTGGACCTGTCTGGAACGGATTAATCCCCTTTTCATTACTTTCAGTGGGAAAGTTCGCTTCAGGTTAAGTACGCTTCAGGTTAAGTACGGACTTCCAGAACCAATTACACTCATATTTCGGGTTAAGTACGCTTCAAGTTGAGTACTCCGTGGACCTGTCTGGAATGGATTAATCCACTTTCCATTACTTTCAATAGGAAAGTTCACTTCAGTTTATGAACGCTTCAGTTTAAGTACAGACTTCCGAAACCAACTGTGTACTTAAACCGAGGTACCACTGTAGAAGAACTCATAAAGGAAAATCAGAAAGAATACAGGATGCCTTTTTTTCCCTTTGTGACTTTTAGAAAACAAGCCAAAGGATTGGGAATGAATTGTCAAGGGGAGACATCACTCAGTAGCAGGGGCTACTAATAAAATTAATGAAGCTTAAGCATCAGGGCCCCTAATTCCAGAGGGGCCCCAGAAGAAACTTAAGAGCTCATTGCTTTTAAAAAATGGGTCTAGTAGATGCAATTTGAGTGGCACAACTCAAAATAATTTATTATTATTTTTTGTATATCTTTCAACAATCCCTTTGTTTGAGAGTCAGTAGCCCAGATGTTGCAAAGGTGTGCTGATCTGTCGTGGAACAAGCCCATCGAAAAAGGTAACAGTGGTTACCCAGACCTCATTGCTGGTTGTGAAGGGGCCCCCATATCAGTTCAAGCTTCAGGGCCCCCAAAATGAAGGTTTGCCACTGCTCAGTAGAAGAACATATGCTTTGTTTCTAGAAGGTCCCAGGTTCAGTATCTGCTGCTTCTGGTTAAAGGACAGGGAGCAGGTTATGAGAAGGACTTTTGCCCATGAACAAGAAGATCAACTGACTACCAGTAAAAGGAGACTCATATACTGTATGGGCTACATGGCTGTATGGTCTGACTCAGTAAAAGACAACTTCATATGTCCATATGTTCTTGGCATTTCCTGATACAGGGGTCTGGAAGGATGGAAGAGCCTTTGGAGAATGCTCCCCCCCCCGAAATGTGCACTGCTTGTTCTGATCTGACCTTCTGCTCCATCTCTGTTCCTGGGATGATTGTGGAGGTCCTGAAGCAGAGGTGCGTGGCCAGCTAGGGAATATCATGTACCCTAATTCTGCAGACTTCCTGGATAGAGAACCTTCCATGTAGCTGCATTCAGATGTGAGAACTTTTGCATTAGTTTTCCTGCTTAAAATGCCAGCACTTCTGTCCTGGTTTCTAATGTTCCTTTTACAATGTGTTACCTGTTGCATTATGAAACCATGCCGTTATAAGTTTCATTCACACTAGTGGGCATGGTGTGGCACAACAGTGGACATGGCTGGACATGTTGCCAAAACCATTATGAGCACACATGCTTCTGTTCCCTCATGAAAATGGCAGGAAAGAATTTTATGCTGGAATTGTGCCCCAAATTTCATCACATGGCATCGTCCAGGAAAATGGTGGGAAATTACAACGCAGAACTCCCATGATCTTCCAGGTTAATGGGGTTGCAAATGGATTCTTTCTGGAAGCAATTAGCATGCAATTGAGTACTAAAGTTCCTCTAGATTTCCTAAAGTGGCTTTTCTGTAAGGTGAAATATCACATAAAATGTGGAAATTATCTGGTAAGGAGACATTGAGGAAATGGAATAAAGTGCCATCGGAAAGCAGCTTTTGTCACACCTTGGTTCCCACACATGGTTCCCAAACACAGTAGTAGTTTGATCTTGTCCATTTCTGGATCTGAGTATGGGCTTAACTCAACAAGGAGGTGGAAGTATTTGATAGTTCCATAATGGCTGCACCTGAAATTTATGAATGATAGCAAAGTCAAGCTCATCTAGCTCTCATAATAAGATATATCTTTGCTCACTTTCCTAAAAAATAAATATCCCACTGCTATCTGAATTGAGATAAAATCACATTTGAGGGTGGAGAGAAAATGTGAACAGGCCATATGGCAACGCTTCAACCCCAAGATAATGTAAGGAGCAACTTTGCCAATGAACCGGAATAAACCCTTCAAATGAAAACATAGTGGCTTGAAGAGATGGAGGGGAGGATTTAGAATACCAGAAATCCGTCATTGCTTAATTGAGAGGGTAAAAGCACATTGTATATTATAATCGCCTATCTTAAAGGACAAGAGGGGCTATTTAAGGAGGAAATGTGGAAAGTCACATGGTAAGCCTAAGCAGACTAAAAATTAATGTTCTATGGATTTGTTATCAATAGCCAGGAAATCCACTCTTAGACTAATCATCAACCATTAAATCCTATTAGAGATGGATTAGTCTGACAATTTCAATTTCTCTCAGTTCCACATTTTTCAGAGCTTAAATGCAGTTTAGTCCAGTGCTCTAACCACTACACCGCACTGGTTCTCTTCTTACGTGCAACCAGATAAAAGGGTTTTGCTGCATGTCACAGCTTCTGGATGTACCCATCCTAAAGGGCAACAGCCACCACTGGGGGAAATAATGATAACTGAGTAAGACTTACCACTGGGTAAACATGCGTAGCCATGGCGTAGCATGCAATGGCCACGGGGGCAAAATTGTTAAGGGTGCAAAATGTCAACACCCGGTGGTGCTTCTATACAGCTGCACACTTCCATTGCTGGGCTCCACTGAAAACAGCTTCTCCATGCAAACCAGGAAGTGACCTCTCCCGACAATGGAACGACTCTTCTTTTCTTATCTCTGTGGCTGCAATCTCCTGGGTGACACCGTCACCCTTAGGCAGATTAATGTACATGCATACTCTGTCTGTTTCCCTCCCACCCACCCTCTGTGCAGCCCTGGGCACTGGCAACCCACGCTACAACACTGAGGCATAAGATTGGGCTATTTGTAATTAAGCCAATCAAACCTTCATAAACCTCAATCATACCCATTTTGTTCTTGACTAAAAAGTTTATTTGTAGGGAAAGAGCCCTGAATTGAGAGCAGCAGAGCTGACTTTGATTATCCTGAATTATAATCCACAGAAACACAGTTTCAGAAACTACCGAGAGCCTCCTGTATCCCATTAGCATAATATATCTTTTGCTTTTTATTTTTTAAAGTTACTTTCACAGGGTTTCTTTCTCATTTTTTTTTAATGTACTAAAGGGTTTTTTTTTAATAAAAAAATGAGGGCAATGAACGATGTGGGTAGCTAAGCATTTTGCAAGATATGTCATTTTTCAGTAGCGGGAAAGGTGTTTTAACAACCGGTATTCATTGGCACGTAACTGTGCTGTCCCTCATTATGAACCTAAATTTATCTCCCTTCCCACACAGACCCAGTGTTATCTCACGTTTTCCTCTCCTAAATTGCTCACATCCAAAACGAAAGCTCATGAAATTCAGAATATAGAAGACATTATTTATATAGTGAGAACGGTATGCTTGCAGCATATATATATATATATATATATATATATATATATATATATATATGAATGAGAGAATGAAGTTCTCTGCATAACCGGGTTATTCTGTGTCCATCCCATTTCAGGGTTTAGCACAATGGGAGCTATCTCACGTTTGCACCTCGGAAATTTAAGAGGCCTACGTCTCCCTAGCTTCCGAGAGCTCCAAATTAACGTACTCAACCTTAGTCCTAAATATACTGTTATAAAAGAGTTAGCCTCTTTTTTGACTTGGAGCCCCCTGGATGAGGCTATTTTGGCATGGAAATTATTCAAATTCATCAGCTTAGCTTCCCCACGCTTAGGTAAAATGAAATTGCAGATTCTTCTCAAGGGTGCACAGCTTAATTGCAGCCCTATTCATCCATTTCCCATGTGTTAGGGGATTGTGTGCCGACAGGGAAGCAAGGCCATGTTTCGAGGCCCACTCCACCCCTTGACGTGAAGTCTGCTTCCCGGAATAACTTCCTGTCTGCTAGGAACATAGCAATATGGGGAGCGGCCTTATATATGTCATACCCCTCAACCGTCCCAATTTAAGTGGGACATCCTGGAATTAGAGGAGCCATTCCGACTTCTGATTGGATCCCAGAATGTCCCCTGTTTTGGTCTGATGTTCTGGCATGAGTCAACAGGCTCCCACCAGACCTCAGGACAAACAAAAAATGCTCTTTTGGTCTCATACTCTTACACAAATCAGCTGGTTCTTGGGAGAGCTTGGGATCCAAAAACGAACACCCTGTGTTATGTACTGAGCTGAATCCTAGAACAATAGGATTCAGAATCAGCAGGAGCTACCCAATCCAACTCCAGGTGGAAGTGAATCCGCAACCTGATTGGCCTGCGGGAGCAGCCAATCAGGCGGCTGGCAGAAGTGAATCCGCTACCTGATTGGCCTGTAGGAGCAGCCAATCAGGCTGCAGGCAGAAGTCAATCCACAACATAATTGGCCCACAGGTGTAGCCCTGAAGTAGCCAATCACGCAAGGCCCATTGTGTAAATAATGTATATAAGCAGATGGTTTTGGGAAAAGAGGGATTCGTCTTCTCTTCTTCTCCTTGATGAATATGAGCTGAATAAAGAGCATGAAATTCACTCTCGACTCCGAGTATATTTCACTGGCGACGAAGGTGGGATCCTGCTGAGCTGACCGCCACCACGCACTGCACCGCAGCACCGCCACCTGCTGCACCGCTGCATCGCACCGTGCATCCAGGCTTCAGCTCCAGGACCCAAGGAACCCAGAATGGCAACCGACAGCAGCTTCTTGCCATTCAAACCAGCATCAGGAGACTGGGAAGGGTACTGTTATGTACTGAGCTGAATCCTAGAACAATAGGATTCAGAAACAGCGGGAGCTACCCAATCCAACTCCAGGTGGAAGTGAATCCGCAACCTGATTGGCCTGCTGGAGCAGCCAATCAGGCGGCTGGCAGAAGTGAATCTGCTACCTGATTGGCCTGTAGGAGCAGCCAATCAGGCTGCAGGCAGAAGTCAATCCACAACATAATTGGCCCACAGGTGTAGCCCTGAAGTAGCCAATCACGCAAGGCCCATTGTGTAAATAATGTATATAAGCAGATGGTTTTGGGAAAAGAGCCATTCTTCTTCTCCTCTTCTCCTTGATGACTATGAGCTGAATAAAGAGCATGAAATTCACTCTCGACTCCGAGTACATTTCAGGTACGCCGCCCGTTTCAACTTCCTCCTGCAAGCGAAAGAAGTCACCAACGATGCCATGAAGAGGGCGACATTCTTCAGCGTCTGTGGAGAGGAGACGTTTGAAATCGCCCGGGCTCTCCTTGCACCTAGAGATGTCGCTACCGTCTCTTACAAAACAATAATGGAACGGCTGAAGGAGCACTTTTCACCACAGCCCTCGGTGGTAGCTTGCCGAAATGCCTTCTACGCAAAGCGGCAAGCCCCGGGGGAAACCATAACTGGGTTTGTGACCTCCCTCCGCCAAGCCGCCCGGTTATGCAACTTCTCAGAGTTGGAGAACATGCTTCGTGACCGCCTCGTCGGTGGCCTGAGGGACGAGATGTTGCAACGACGCCTCTACGCCAAAAAAGACCTCACGTTCCAGATTGCTCTGGAGGAAGCCCTGGCAACCGAAGCCGCCGAGAGGTCAACGCAAGAGGCACGACCGGCCCCGCCATCCCAACCGAGGGTCTACCACGAAGACCTCACCGACGAATCCGAATCTGACAGGGAGGAAGTACACCGAGTACAGCGGCGCACTCAAGCAGCACACACACCACAGCAGCCTCGACGAGAAGGAGGGAACTGTGCAAGCTGCGGGGAGAACCACGAGAGGAGGACCTGTCGTTTCCGCAACGCAGAGTGCAGGCAGTGCAGAAAATTGGGACACATCGCCCGGGTGTGTCGGGCTCGACTCACCCGTCGACAAGCATCAGATGACCGACCCAGGAGCCCCAGGTCACACGGCACCATGCACCAAGGCAACTCGACGGAGATCACGGACTACCAGGTATTCCAGTTGCCCCATCCCAGCACAGAGAAAATTTATATAGAGGTACAGATAGAGGGAGCCCCATGCCGCATGGAGCTGGACACGGGTTCAACTCTATCCATAATCTCGGCCCGAACATTAAGGGAACTGTGCCCTAATGGGGGTCCCAAACTAAGGCCGGCCCCATTCACCCTCCGGGACTTCCAGAAACGTAAGGTCCCTACAATGGGGGTGGGGACCTTCAGGGTGCAATATCGAGGGCGAAAGCAACAATTGGACTTGCTGGTAGTTAAGGGCCCCTACGTTAGCTTACTGGGACTGGCATGGTTTGGACCTCTGGGGCTAGCCGTTACCGGGGTGAACCGCACTAGCTTACAAGTGGACGTGGACGCCATATGCAAAGAGTTTCCAGGGGTTTTCGATGGGGCATTGGGACGATATACAGGACCCCCCATTGCCCTACAGCTAGACCCCGCTGTACGACCCATCAGGCACAAGGCCCGCCGGGTCCCGTTCGCCCTGAAACCCCGCATAGACGAGGAATTGGACCGGCTCGTGGAGCAAGGAGTGCTGGAGCCGGTGCCCAACGCCCCCTGGGAAACTCCAATTGTCACACCCGTCAAGCCTAACGGTTCGGTCCGCATCTGTGCAGACTACAAATGCACCATAAACAAGGCTCTCACGGCCCATGCATACCCAGTGCCAGTGGTCAGCCATGTCCTCGCCACCCTGGCTGGGTCAAAAATCTTTGGCAAACTGGACTTGGCCCAAGCGTATCAACAGTTGCCTGTGGACGAAGCCACAGCAGAGGCTCAGACGATTGTGACGCACAGAGGGGCATTCAGAGTAAAGCGGCTGCAATTTGGCGTTAGCGTGGCACCAGGCATATTCCAGAATCTAATGGACTCTCTCCTTAAAGGGATTCCTGGCGTCACCCCCTTCTTCGATGATGTACTGATCGCCGGGCCCACACCAGAGGAATTTGAGGACCGCCTCCGCTCCGTCCTGCACCGTTTCCAGACGGCGGGCCTCAAGGTGAAGCGGGAAAAGTGTTTACTGGGAGTGCCGCAGGTGGACTTTCTGGGATTTAAGGTGGACGCAGAAGGGGTCCATCCAACCGGTGACAAGGTACGGGCCATTTGTGAGGCCCCAGCGCCCAAGAGCAAGCCCGAACTTCAGTCATTCTTGGGACTATTGAACTTTTACCATGCCTTCCTTCCCCATAAGGCAGCAGTAGCGGAGCCCCTACACAGACTCCTAGATAAAAGGGCCCCTTGGGTGTGGGGCCAGCGACAAAGGGCCGCATTCCAGGCAGTCAAGGACTTGCTCGTCTCGAACTCGGTCTTGGCACACTTCGACGAGAGGCTGCCAGTGGTGCTGGCATGCGACGCCTCTCCCTATGGCATCGGCGCTGTCCTGGGACACCAACTCCCAGATGGAAGAGAGGTGCCGGTGGCATACTTCTCCCAGACGCTTGCTGCAGCCGAACGAAACTACTCACAGATTGACAAGGAGGGTCTGGCAATCGTGAAGGGCGTAAAAAAATTCCATGATTTCTTGTACGGGCGGCCCTTTACCATAGTGACTGACCACAAGCCGTTGCTTGGCCTGTTTGCCCCCGAGAAGCAGACCCCCCAAGTGTTGTCTCCACGTGTCCTCAGGTGGTCAATTTTCCTTGCCGGCTACCAGTATGCACTAATCCACCGCCCTGGGAAGGCGATGGGTCACGCAGACGCACTCAGCAGGCTACCACTACCAGAAACAGGCCCCGACCCAGCGCCTGCGCAAGAGGTTATGACCCTGGAGCTGCTTCCCGACCGACCCATTCAGGCACAAGAAGTTGCGCACCATTCCACAAAAGATAGGGTCATCTCCCGGGTCCTGGACTGGGTGTGGCGAGGATGGCCCAGCAGCAGCCCCGGGCCAGAATTCGCTGGCTACACAAACCGCAAACATGAACTGTCGGCCCACAAGGGGTGCCTGTTATGGGGAAGCAGGGTTGTTGTTCCCCAGCCCCTCCGCAAAAGGGTCCTCACAGCCCTACACGAGACACACCCAGGGGTAGTGAGGATGAAGGCCCTTGCCAGGAGTTATGTGTGGTGGCCGGGGATTGACAGAGAGATAGAGGCCTGGGTCCAACACTGCCAGACCTGCCAAGAATCCCGCCCGGATCCCCCAAGGGCCCCAGTCCAGCCCTGGGAGTCCACCCGACATCCATGGTCACGCTTGCACTTGGACTTCGCTGGCCCCTTCCAGGGAAAAACATTCTTCATAGTGGTGGATTCCTACACCAAATGGCTGGAGGTCGCACTGGTACCGTCCACTTCTACGGCGGCAGCCATCCGGGTACTACGTAAGCTGTTTGCAACCCACGGGCTCCCTGACACCCTCGTCTCGGACAATGGAACCGCATTCACGTCAGAGGAGTTCCAGACCTTCACAGCGCAGAACGCCATCCGCCACATCCGCTCAGCACCATTCCACCCTGCCACCAATGGCCAAGCGGAGCGCATGGTGCGGACCACCAAGGACAGCCTCCGCCGCATAACACAAGGGGACTGGGAATACCGCCTTGCCGCATTTCTTCTAGCACAGCACAGCACCCCAAGCACAACGATGGGCCGGAGCCCAGCTGAACTACTCATGGGCCGGCGCCTTGCAACTAGACTGGACCGACTTCACCCCGACAGAGCTCAGGATGAGGTAGTGGTGGGGAAAGGCAGGAACCCCCGGACATTTGTGGCCCAGGACCCAGTGTATGCAAAGAATTTTGGGGCAGGCCCAGCATGGGTACCCGCCACAGTCACCAAGGTGACCGGTCCCGTGTCGTACGAGGTACTAACGGAAGGGGGGCAATGTTGGCGCCGCCACTGCGACCAGCTACGGCGACGATTCCCAGGAGGAACCCGGGAGGAGAGTGGGACAGAGGGGTCCCAAGGGGACAGCAGGGCAGTGAGGCCTGTAGAGCGAGAGGGGTGGGCAGGGGAAGCAGAAGCAGTAGGCACAGAGGGGCGCCCCGAGGCTGGAAGGACACCGGAACCAGAGTCACAACCTAGTGGTTCAGTGGCGCCAGACCAGACAGCCCCGGCACAGCCAGCAGCCTCGGAACACGAGCCAGAACCAGAACCCCTGACCAAGGAACACCCCAGGCCACAACGCACACGGAGGCGGCCAGCAGACCTTGGGGACTACGAATGCAACTTCCCGGGCAGGACTGGAACTTAGAGGGGAGGGGTGTTATGTACTGAGCTGAATCCTAGAACAATAGGATTCAGAATCAGCAGGAGCTACCCAATCCAACTCCAGGTGGAAGTGAATCCGCAACCTGATTGGCCTGCGGGAGCAGCCAATCAGGCGGCTGGCAGAAGTGAATCCGCTACCTGATTGGCCTGTAGGAGCAGCCAATCAGGCTGCAGGCAGAAGTCAATCCACAACATAATTGGCCCACAGGTGTAGCCCTGAAGTAGCCAATCACGCAAGGCCCATTGTGTAAATAATGTATATAAGCAGATGGTTTTGGGAAAAGAGGGATTCGTCTTCTCTTCTTCTCCTTGATGAATATGAGCTGAATAAAGAGCATGAAATTCACTCTCGACTCCGAGTATATTTCACCCTGATTTTGATCAGAAGGATGTTGGAGGGTATATTATACAGTCATACCTTGGTTCTCGAACAGAAACCATTCTGGAAGTCCGTTCGACTTCTGAAAACATTTGAAAACCAAGGTGTGGCTTCCAATTGGCTGCAGGAGCTTCCTGCACTCAATTGGAAGCTGCGGAAGCCGCGTCGGATGTTTGGCTTCCAAAAAAGTTTGCAAACCATAACACTTCCGTGTTTGCAGCGTTCCAGAGCCAAAACGTTTGAGTCACAAGGCATTCAAGAACTAAGCTACTAAGTCCCCAGGATTTCAGACAAGGTTCTCTCACAGCCCTCCCTGGAGGTTCAGTGGATTGAATCTGGGGCTGTCCCCCCAAAAGACTCCCAACATGGAGGCCCTACATAAAAACAGGCACTTACACACTCAGTTTTCCTTACACACAACCATGTTTAACTATGTGCTGCATCAAGAACCATGTTCTTCTATTTGTCCTGAATCTTCTCTAACATCTGACTTCACTTCTAGTGTTATGAGAGAAAAAGAAAGACGTCATCTGCTTTCTCCATGCCATGTATATTTCTAAACCATCATGTCGCCTCTTGTGTATAATTGGTTTAATTCACACTGAAATGAAAATGCCTGTGTATTATGAAAGGTTTAAAATGGAGAATGGCTCGATGTATATTGCTAACATTGGGCGTTTTCCCACAGTAGTTTCCTAAGTGGTCTGTCTTCTTGCTGAGTTGATAATTAACTAGTTTTCTGCTAGCTCTAAACTGAATGTAACCTTTGGTCAGGTGGTGAAGGTACTGAATTGAAGGTAAAAAGGTAAAGGGGCCCCTGACCATCAGGTCCAGTCGTGTCCGACTCTGGGGTTGTGGCGCTCATCTCGCTCTATAGGCCGAGGGAGCCGGCGTTTGTAGCCAGCATGACAAAGCTGCTTCTGGCGAACCAGAGCAGCGCATGGAAACGGCGTTTACCTTCCCGCCAGAGCGGTCCCTATTTATTTTGCACTTTGATGTGCTTTCGAACTTCTAGGTGGGCAGGAGCTGGGTCCGAGCAACGGGAACTCACCCTGTTGCAGGGATTCGAACTGCTGACCTTCTGATCAGCAAGCCCTAGATTCTGTGGTTTAACCCACAGCACCACCTGTGTCCCAAATTGAAGGTATTGAATTGCAAATTTGCCATTTTGGAAGGGTGGTAGCTGGTTTCTTTTGTTCCCAGGCTGTGTGGAGTAAGAATGTAAATGAAGCTCTCCAAGAAAACAGCTCTAGGCAAAATGGATGTCGAATAAGAGAGACTTTTGCTTATAGGTCTGTTCGGATAATTTCATATTGTGTAAGATGATGAGCCCATGCTTATGAAACTGTTTGGATGTATCAATTGATGTTTTAATTCTGCTATGAAGAAAGTTCTGCAAGTAAACTTTGAATAATATTTTTAATGCGTCTGAATAATGTTTGCTTCCAAAAGGAGTCAGTTCTTATGCTTCCAGTCGCTTCAAACTGTGAAATATTAATATCTGTACTACATCTCACCTGGCTTTTCTCCAAAAAAATCCCAAATGAAGCAGTAAATCTCCTCTCTGCCCCTTTGGTGCCTGGTGTTCAGTGGCATAGCATGTCAGGTGCCAATAGACCACAGAAATGTAATTATTATACTTAATTATTTATTATAATTCTATAATTAATTATTATACTTAATTATTTAATTAATTCTATCAAGGACTACTGACATCCAGTGCTTTTTTCCCAGGGGTACTCAAGGGTCTGCAGTACCAGCACCTTTTCCTCTAGAAGAAAAACACTGCTGACATCTAGCTTTCCCAGGTGAAGTTGTGTCTGACTGCCTGCCAGGCAGCAGAGATGACCTCCCACTGCCATTACCACTGTCAGAGCAAGTTGTAAGAGCAGGGGGTTGTTATGTTAGAGCAAATGAAGAGGTGTTTTGCATGCATTCAGGTGCATGAGAGAGGCAAGAAGACTTGTAGGATGCACAAGTGGGAGGAGCATGTGGTTTGTGAGGGGAAAGGATCTAATTGGTCAAAAAGTCACAGGTGTGAAACTTAAGAAATGCTAGAGCAGGCATAGGCAAGCTTCGGCCCTCCAGATGTTTTGGACTACAATTCCCATCATCCCTGACCACTGGTCCAGTTAGCTAGGGATCATGGGAGTTGTAGGCCAAAAATCTGGAGGGCCGAAGGTTGCCTGTGCCTGTGCTAGAAAGAACAATGCTGTTCCAAAAAAGAAATCTATAAAATGCTTTTAAATGGCATTATGTGTTTGAGCAATATAATCTCGATGTCATGGTTTTTCTCATTTGAATTATACCTTCTAGAATTTTAAAAAGTTGTTTCTGATGAAGAGTTGTCACATTCTAAATGCATTAGGTGCAATCATAGTGAATTGGAATGCTTTTGTAAACACATTGAACTATTTTCTTGAGCACCTTATGAACTTCACCACTTAATGTGTTTGCTCCAGAACTGCTGCAGCCCCCCTTTCTTTTCTTAAAGGGATACAGCCTCATTACCCTCTTGATGACATCACTGGTGGGACATAGCACGGTCCCACTCAGGCATAGGAGACAAATTTCTAGGGGTCTTTGGCTCCCCCACCATAAAATATTTGAGGGGAATCACCCCTCGCTCAAAATGGATTCAAATGGTGTGTGCGTGTTTCATCTTGTGATCAGTTATTGGGGAGGCAGGTAAGCCCCAATACTTTATTCAAGTTGGCACCCCCGCCCTCAGGTCAAGATTGCATGCAAAATAAACTGAGTTGTTTTCTGAGTTTTGAAGCGGAGGGGAGTTTTCTGAGCCTGTGTGGATACTTAATCAAGAAAGGGCACATGGCATAGCTGCCAAGTTATCCCTTTTTTAAAGGGATTTTCCCTTATGCTGAATAGGCTTCCTCGTGAGAAAAGGGAAAACTTGGCAGCTATGGCACATGGTATTATACTCTGAATTGGCTTTAAAAAGCAGGTATTGTAATCTGAATGGGCTTTAAAATGTAGCCATAGAGCAATTTCTGAGCTGGAAACCTATTCTGGAATGCTTTCAGCCTAGAAAGAAACGTTGTCTCAGCTTAATACATGCCCAGGTCTTAGTTCATGTTGTAGCTTGTGCTTCTTGCATCCTTTTGAACATCACACCCATAAAATGTGACACGAAAAACCACTTTATTCACCCAACAGTGTGGACACTCAGTTTGCCATTTAGGACTTTCATCATTGCCATACAATATCCTTCCATTTCCCTTTGGGGACTCCATCTGCAGTTCAACAGAATTCCCCTCACCACAAGTAAGGTCCCCATGCAACCGAAACTGAAATGTGTTGAATATTTGGAAGACACTGCACTTTTTGAAATACAAAGCCTCCACACCATTAGTTGAGGGTCCCATGAGGCATTCTGAAAGGTAAAGCAAGGGGAAAACAGAGAGAGTTCCCTTGAAAATGGATGTCATTCTCAATACTAGTGCATGCAACAAAATGAGCTCCATCCATTTCTTCAAAGATGGGGAGGAGAACCCTTTAAGGCTGTGCCTGTAAAAGTTTCAAATATTGTTTACTTCTTTGGCACAGTTAGTTCTTTCTCCAGCCTGCTGCTTTAACCCTACTTTTAAGAATGAAAACAATGTCCTTTTCCTGAAAATACCTTCTCTGAGGACAGTGCAGACTGTGTGATGACATTCGAGCAGATTGGATTATGTAATCACATCACAAAGCCAGATAGGAGGGAGGGCAATGCTCTCACTCTGAAAGGAAGAACATTGCTGCTCTTTTTCATAGCCACTGCCTCAAACCATTACTGAAATACAGAGGTGTTTTGTTCAGGGGTGAGGACATATATCCTATCCTCCCATATCATATATCCTATCCTCCCTGTCATGGACGGAGAGGGAACAACCGTAGTAACCTGCAATTCCTGTGCAATGTTTGTTTTCTTGCCAAAGGATGTTGGCAGCTACACCTGCAACAATTGCAAGTTGGTTGCCCTACTAGAAGACAAGGTTGCCCTACTGGAAGACAAGGTGCAGCAGCTTCAGGGGCGTGTATCTACACTCCAGAGAATTAAAGAGCTGGAGCTTTTCTTGGATGCAGCAGGGCACACTGTCTGCACCAAGGAGGAGGAGACAGGGGACATCCCTGAGGAGGAGGTCAGTTCCCCAACACAGGACCCAGATGTATGGAGGAACGTGACTCATAGAAGTAGAAGGCCCAGGGATCGCTCTGAGTGCTTAGAACTACACAACCATTTTGAAGTGCTCTCCCTTAACATGGAAGACGAAGAACAGACTCCATTTGAGGATCTCTCCCTCATCACAGTTGATGAATATGAAGACGAGCAGCAAAGTCAGTCCTCCGGGAATATGCAGGCAACCTTGGAAGGGACAGCACATGGAAGAATCCCGACCAAGCCTATGAAGAGGCGTGTAGTGGTGATAGGGGATTCCCTACTGAGGGGTACAGAAGCAGTTATCTGTGGGCCTGACAAGATGTCTCGAGAAGTGTGCTGTCTACCAGGGGCTAAGATCAAAGATGTAACAGAACGGCTGCAAGGAATCATAAAACCCACCCACAAATACCCCTTCCTTTTGGTGCATGTGGGAACCAATGACACTGCAAGCCATAGCCTACAGAAGATCAAAAGTGATTATGAGGCTCTGGGCAGGAAGTTGAAGCAATTAAATGCACAAATTGTCATCTCATCTGTCCTCCCAGTTGATCGACATGGCCCAGGGTCTTTTTTAGGTTTGAGGGACACAGGAGCAGAAGTCTCACTGGTCAAATCACAATTTGTTCCAAAGGAGCAGTACCTCAAGGGTCAGTCCTATAGTTTAAAAGGCATATGGGGCCCACATTTTGAAGTACCATTAGCTGAAGTTGATATTACCTACAAAGGATTTTGTGGCAAATGGAGAGTAGGAATCCTAAATGAATTGGAGGTACCCTTTTTAATAGGGAATGACCTAGCTAGTCAGAAGCACCGTATTCAAGTGATAACTAGGTCACAGTCTCAAGTCACGGAGAGTAATCCTCCTGCAGTTATAGAGTCACCCATAGAGCCTGGTGAGGATGAAGGGCTGATTAGCGTGCCAGTGGTCCAGGAGCACGGTACCCAATTCTTGAGTGATCAAAAAGAGGATGAAACTATAAAAGAGCTGTGGGGTAAAGCACAAAGTCCTACTGCAGAAGTGACTGTGGAGAACCCCTGCTTATTTACCACCATTGAGGGAAGACTGTATAGAATTTCTAGGAGGAGGAAAACTGCTGCTGTTTGGGAAAGGAAGAAACAGTTAGTGTTGCCAAGAGCTTACCGGTTGCAAGTGCTACAAATGGCACACGACGCACCCTCAGCAGCGCATCTAGGCAAATGTCTCAACAAGTTAAAATTGATGTGTAAAAATGATGCATGAAAAAAAAATGAGACATTGCACTATCTTTGTAACCTAAGAAAATCTTTAATAAAAATAATTACAAAAAAAAAAAAAGAAAGACTAGTGATAGAATCCAAGCAAGATTTTACTGGCCTGGGATGGGCAAGGACATCAAAGAGTATTGCAAGTCCTGTGTGATCTGCCAAAAAGCAGGCAAAAGAGCGGACAAAACACGAGGCTTGTTACAGTCTATTCCTGTAATTACTGAGCCCTTTTCCAGAGTAGGAGTGGACATCCTCGGGCCTATCTCCAGAGTTACAAAAAGGGGGAATAAGTTTATTTTATGCCTCGTAGATTATGCTACGCGCTATCCAGAAGCAATACCTCTAAAGGACATTGACTCAAAGACTGTAGCAAAAGCCCTCATGTCGGTGTTCTTAAGGCTGGGATTCCCCAAAGAAATTATAACAGATTTAGGGACATCCTTCACGTCCAAGACCATGGAAGAGCTTTTAACTCTTTGTGGGATTAAGCATGTTAAAACTACGGCTTATCATCCGCAGTCGAATGGCTTGACGGAGAAATTTAACTCAACCCTGAGCCGGATGCTAAAAACCTATTCCATCAATCATCCTAACGACTGGGATGAGAGGCTGCAACACTTCCTATTCGGTTATCGCGAAGTGCCGCAGGAGAGCACAGGGTTCAGTCCTTTTGAACTCCTATTTGGACGACAGCCACGAGGACCCCTAGACTTGATGAAAGCAGCGTGGTCAGGGGAGGAGCAGATCGACAGCCCTGATGTTGTGACGTATCTACAGGAGCTGCAGAGCGACCTTCAAGAGCTACGGGAGCAAGCTGCTCACAACTTGCAGCAGGCACAGCGTCGACAGAAGCAGTGGTATGATGCACACGCAAGAGACAGATCTTTCCAGCCCGGTGACAGTGTGCTCGTGTTAAGAACAAGACGTCGAAAGAAGTTGGAGATGTCGTGGGACGGTCCCTTCAAAGTGGTCGAGAGGATATCAGCGGTGAACTATTTGGTAGAGTTAGATGGGGAAGGGAACCGATGTAAAAAATTTCATGTAAACTTACTTAAGCCTTATTTTGACCGAAATAAGTTGGTGTTGCAAGTAAAGGGGAAGGTGACACAAGGAATTCATTTAACTGGGTGGGGAGAGCTGAGTAAGGGCACAACTCTAGCAGAGGTGTCATTCGATGAAGGTCTGACCCCAGAGCAAAAGGAGCAGTTAAAAATAGTCCTTGCTCAGTTTGCTCAGATCTTCTCAAACATCCCAGGGAGGACCAACATAGCAACTCATAAAATAGATACGGGGGAAGCAAGACCCATAGCTACCCCCCCTTACAGGGTGACGGGAGAGCATGCCGACTTGGTCTCTTCAGAGATCAGGGAGATGCTTGCACTGGGATTGATTGAGCCCTCTTACAGCCCCTGGTCATCGCCCCTGCTCTTGGTCAGGAAGTCAGACAATACCTTTCGTCCCTGTGTGGACTTCAGAAAGTTGAACCAGGTGACCGTGCCGGACGTTTACCCCATGCCACGGGTGGACGACTTGGTTGAGACCATAGGAAAAGCGAATTATATATCTACACTTGACTTAACAAAAGGGTACTGGCAAGTGGAAATGGATCCCTTAGACAAGCCCAAAACCGCTTTCATCACTAGAGATGGGTTGTTTGAATTTAAAGTGTTGCCTTTTGGGTTAAAGAACGCGGCAGCCACGTTCCAGCGACTCATCGATAGGATGCTAAGGGGTCTGAAAACGTTCGCCCTTGCTTACATTGACGACATAGCGGTATTTAGCCCATCGTGGAGGGATCACTTACAACACCTAAGTGTGGTTTTCCAGAGGATAAAAGCGGCAGGTTTAACAGTAAAAGCGGCTAAGTGTCAGATGGGGAAAAGACAGGTTAAATACTTAGGCCATGTTCTCGGAGGGGGAGTGATCAGGCCAGATACTAACAAAGTGGAAGCCATCAGAAGCTGGCCGGCTCCCAAAACTAAGAAGCAGGTGCGTGCCTTTATAGGAGCTATAGGTTATTATAGGCGTTTTATCCCCCAGTTCAGCACTCACGCGGCTGTGTTGAGTGACTGCACGAAGAAAAGCCGCCCGGACAAGATTATCTGGACCACACAGTGTCAACAAGCTTTTGATCTTTTAAAGGCTGCTCTGATGACAGAGCCCATTTTAAAAGCACCTGATTTCTTTTGCCCTTTTAATTTAATGACGGACGCTTCAGGTGTTGGTTTAGGTGCAGTGCTGGCACAGGAGGGAGAAGGAGGTTTTTTACACCCGGTGTTATATATCAGCCGGAAGCTATTAGAGAGGGAAAAGCACCTCTCTACCATAGAACTCGAATGCCTAGCGATTTTGTGGTCCGTAGGTAAACTGAAGCCTTACCTGTGGGGCCGAAAGTTTACCCTATATACCGATCACTCACCACTGAAATGGTTAAACCAAATGAAGGGTAACAACAGTAAGTTAATCAGGTGGAGCATGCAGTTACAGGATTACACATTTGATGTCAAGCACATAAGTGGGAAGGAAAACATCATAGCGGACGCTTTATCCAGGTATTTTTGAGAGGTATAGAATGGTGCAAATTATTATATGAAATGGTGGGAACCCTAGCAAGACATTTGTGCTAAGGCGTTATAATCTAACACATGCCAAACATGGTTTATCTGTGTACAAGTTTATGAGATGTTAATTTAGTTGACTTTGTAATATGAATGTTATAGAATGCGTTGATGTATTTTTAACCCCAAGCCCATTGCTTTGGCATTGCTCTAGTTAGTTAAGAGCATGCCGACGCAATGTCTTTGTGGTGGGGGGAGATATGTGACAAATTGAAGCACTTTTAAAATGTTTATTTCTGCCCGGCTGGCAAAGAGTTAACCCACCTCCAGCCTGACTGACATAGAACTCTGACGGGGGCGGGACTGTGCCCGGTTTGAAAGGAGGGAGTGTCGGTTTGGTCAGTTAGGAGGGAGAGGGAGGAAGGTGTGGTGTGGTGTTATGAGGTGGCTTGTGTAAAGACAGTGAAGAAGCTAGGAAAACTTAAAGTTAAATGTTTGACTGAGTTTATTTTGTACAACTGGAACAAAGCTAATTAATAAATGACACGTTAAAGAAACACTTATGTTTTTAACACAATAAAACTTCATCTCTGTTTTTGCCAAAAAGGTCCGTCTTTATTTTTCCAGCGAGGTACCAGGACTCACAACCGTGGTGGCTCAAGAGAGGGCAAAACTCACCTCAGGCAGGGAGGTGGCAGTTTGTGTCCTGAAGTTACACGGAGGAGGCTTAGAAGGGTAACCTGAGGTGCCAAGGAGTTGCCAGAGTGCATAGGGCAAACTTCTACAGTGGGGAATCCAACTGAGGGAGACCCTTTACTGGAGGCAAGAGGTTATTCCGTGGGACAGCCTAGAGTTCCTTAAGGTACCAGGTCACGCAGGCTGGAAGGCTCTCCTTACTTAGAAACCCATTAGTAAAAGGGGTTTATTTTTGAGGCGGCAGGACCAGAGGGTGGGTGTTTTCCCCTCTGGATTCCTGTGTCGCAGTGATAGTAAGAGAGAGTGGGACACGGGTCGTCACACCATGAAACTCAAAAATCTCATCAGGAGGGCTTTAAACTGACTTATGTGGGGGAGGGAGGGAGTGGTCCTGAAGGTAGGAGTCTATCAAGTTCTGAAGATGATCACCCAAATGTCAAGGACCAAATGGAGCAAAAAGCACGCAGACCTAGTGGTGGGAGAAAAATATCCTTAAATAAGAGACATGGGGGGAATGATCAATGGTCTTCAATGTCTGTATACTAATGAACAGAGCATGGGAAATAAACAAGATGAACTTGAGCTCTTGGTACAGCAAACTAAATACGACATAATAGGCGTCACTGAAACCTGGTGGGATGAGTCTCATGATTGGAATGTAGAAATAGAGGGATACAATCTATTTCAGAGAAATAGACCAAACAGGAAAGTAGGAGGAGTAGTGTTATATGTCAGGGATGTGTATACCTGTGAAGAGATCCAGGATTTAAAACTTCAAAGCCAAGTTGAGAGTATCTGGATCAAAATTAAGGGAGAGAAAAATAACAGTGATCTCATTGTGGGAGTTTACTATAGATCCCCAAGCCAAACTGAGGACACAGATGATGCCTTCCTGGAACAGATGACCAGGCATTCAAAAGGAGGTGAGATAGTAGTAATGGGGGATTTCAACTATCCTGATATTTGTTGGATGTCAAACACAGCCAAGAGCATAAGGTCGAACAGATTCCTCACTGGCCTTGCAGACAACTTCATTGTCCAGAAAGTGGGAGAAGCAACAAGAGGATCAGCCATTTTAGATCTGGTCCTAACCAATAGTGATGACCTGGTTAGTGGGGTAGAAGTGGCAGGATCATTAGGTGGGAGTGATCATGCTCTTCTGGAGTTTATTGTTCAGCGGAAAGGAGCAACCAAGCATACAAAGACTCAAATCCTAGACTTTAAGAAAGCCGACTTCAGAAAACTTAGGGAAACGCTGGGTGAGATCCCATGGACAGAAATACTAAAAGGGAAGGGAGTTCATGATGGTTGGGAGTTTGTTAAAAGGGAGATATTAAAAGCACAACTTCAGGCAATACCAATGCGACGGAAATATGGAAGGTGCCTAAAGAAGCCAGGGTGGCTATCTAAAGAACTTTTAACTGAGTTAAGATTTAAAAGGGATATGTACAAAAAATGGAAAAGGGGGGAAATCACCAGAGAGGAATTCAAACATATAGCCAGCACATGTAGAGACAAAGTCAGAAAAGCTAAAGCACAGAATGAACTCAGGCTCGCCAGAGAGGTTAAAAGCAACAAAAAGGGCTTTTATGGGTATGTCCGTAGCAAAAGGAAGAACAAGGAAACAGTGGGGTCACTTAGAGGAGAAGATGGTGAAATGCAAACAGGAGACAGAGAAAGGGCAGAACTCCTCAATGCCTTCTTTGCCTCAGTCTTCTCCAAAAAAGAAAACAATGCCCGACCTGAAGAATATGGAGCAGATGATTCAGCAGGGAAAACACAGCCCAGAATAAGTAAGGAGGTAGTACAAGAATACTCGGCTGGTTTAGATGCCTTCAAGTCTCCAGGGCCAGATGAACTACATCCAAGAGTATTAAAAGAACTGGCAGAGGTGATTTCAGAACCACTGGCAGTAATCCTTGAAAATTCCTGGAGAACAGGCGAAGTTCCAGCAGACTGGAGGAGGGCAAATGTTGTCCCTATTTTCAAAAAGGGGGAAAGAGAGGACCCAAACAATTACCGCCCAGTCAGCCTGACATCAATATCAGGAAAGATTCTAGAGCAGATCATTAAGCAAACAGTCTGTGAGCACCTAGAAAGAAACTCTGTGATCACTAAAAGTCAGCATGGGTTTATGAAAAATAGGTCATGTCAGACTAATCTGATCTCATTTTTTGACAGAATTACAAGCCTGGTAGATGAAGGGAACGCTGTGGATGTAGCCTATCGTGATTTCAGCAAGGCCTTTGACAAGGTGCCCCATGATATTCTTGTAAAGAAACTGGTAAAATGCGGGCTAGACAATGCTACCATTCAGTGGATTTGTAACTGGCTTACTGACCGAACCCAAAGGGTGCTCATCAATGGCTCCTCCTCATCCTGGAGAGTAGTGACTAGTGGGGTGCCACAGGGTTCTGTCTTGGGCCCAGTCTTATTCAACATCTTTATCAATGACTTGGATGATGGGCTTGAGGGCATCCTGAGCAAGTTTGCGGACGACACCAAATTGGGAGCAGTGGCTAATACCCCAGAGGACAGGATCACACTTCAAAATGACCTTAACAGATTAGACAATTGGGCCAAAGCAAACAAGATGAATTTTAACAAGGAGAAATGTAAGGTACTACACTTGGGCAGAAAAAATGAAAGGCACAAATACAGGATCGGTGACACCTGGCTTGAGAGCCGTACATGTGAAAAGGATCTAGGAGTCTTGGTAGACCACAAACTTGACATGAGTCAGCAGTATGATGCAGCAGCTAAAAAAGCCAATGCAATTCTGGGCTGCATCTATAGGAGTATAGCATCTAGATCTAGGGAAGTAATAGTACCACTGTATTCTGCTCTGGTCAGACCTCACCTGGAGTACTGTGTCCAGTTCTGGGCACCACAGTTCAAGAAGGATACTGACAAACTGGAACGTGTCCAGAGGAGGGCAACCAAAATGGTCAAAGGCCTGGAAACGATGCCTTATGAGGAACGGCTTAGGGAGCTGGGTATGTTTAGCCTGGAGAAGAGAAGGTTAAGGGGTGATATGATAGCCATGTTCAAATATATGAAAGGATGTCATATGGAGGAGGGAGAAAGATTATTTTCTGCTGCTCCAGAGAAGCGGACAAGGAGCAACGGATTCAAACTACAAGAAAGAAGATTCCACCTAAGCATTAGGAAGAACTTCCTGACAGTAAGAGCTGTTCGGCAGTGGAATTTGCTACCAAGGAGTGTGCTGGAGTCTCCTTCTTTGGAGGTCTTTAAGCAGAGGCTTGACAGCCATATGTCAAGAATGCTTTGGTGGTGTTTCCTGCTTGGCAGGGGGTTGGACTGGATGGCCCTTGTGGTCTCTTCCAACTCTATGATTCTATGATTCTATCTGGATAGGCCAGTTGTCTAGGGTGTGGTTTTAATTATGCCAATGTTGCAGGTTCGATCCCCATATGGGACAGCTGCATAATCCTGCATTGCAGGGGGTTGGACTAGATGATCCTCAGGCTCCCTTCTAGCTCTATGATTCTGTGATCTCAACCAAACCTAGACTCATGGTTAAGTTGTGTCCTCGCTAACCAAACTCTGCCACAGCTTGCTGCTAGCAGGGTGAGAACTTAAACATGGGATCAGGTTCAGACAATGTGCTAAGCCCACCCTAAGCTTAGGGAGAAGCAAAGCTGTTGTGACCTTCCTCCAGGAGCCTAGGTAGTTTTGTGTCATGCGGACCAGGCAATTATGTATACAGGTTTCTTCCTATTTCTGCATAATCGGCTCGTGTGTGACCACGTTTACATGCAGTGCCAGGAAGTAAATAAATAGAAACAAAGCAGGAAATGGAGGGAGAGTCCTTGTGGCTCGTGAGGAGATGCTCTAAAGAGCCTGGAAAGGACGTCAGTGAGGGTGAAGGAAGCCCCAGAGAGACCAGGGGCCCAGCAGGGCTTTGTTTAGGCTGCTCAGTCTCCCCGCCTAGCAGCTGATGTGTGCGGTAGTACAGCAGCTGCAACCACTTCTCCACGCACCCTCCAACTTCTGGTTGGCCCCAGAGCTTCAGCTCTAGATATTTTGGTCTGGATTAGAGAGAGATCAGGGGAAAGAGCTGGAGAGCAATGTGAGTGAGATAGCAGAGGAAGGCAAGGGAAGTGGAGGCAAGAGTAGACAGAATATGTGGAGCTACTATAGCTACACGCATTTAGGCTTCCAGCACAATCCAAACTGAAGATTCAAGAGCGTTTGGATACACTTGTGTAAGTCCCTCACCCCCAAAAAGGTAAAGGACCCATGGACAGTTAAGACCAGTCAAAGATGACTATAAGGTTGCAGCGCTCATCTCATTTTCAGGCCATTTGTCCACAGACAGCTTTCTGGGTCATGTGGCCAGCATGACTAAACTGCTTCTGGCACAACAGGACACTGTGACGGAAACCAGAGTGCATGGAAATGCCATTTGCCTTCCAACCACAGTGGTACCTATTTATCTACTTGGGTTGGTATGCTTTCGAACTGCTAGGTTGGCAGGAGCTGTGGCGGATCAATGGGAGCTCACCCCATGGTGGGGATTTGAACCACCAATCTTCTGATCAGCAATCCCAAGAAGCTCAGTAGTTTAGACCAAAGCGCCACCTGCATCCTTACCTTACCCTCACGCCAACTCATCTGGGACCCTGACAACATATTTTAGTCTGGAGTAATTTAGCCTGGGGATGTGGGTGTCGCTGTGGTCTAAACCACAGAGCCTTGGGCTTGCCGATCAAAAGGTCGGCAGTTCGAATCCCCGTGATGGGGTAAGCTCCTGTTGCTCAGTCCCAGCTCCTGCCAACCTAGCAGTTCGAAAGCAAGCCAAAAAGTGCAAGTAGATTAATAGGTACCGCTCTGACGGGAAAGTAAACGGCGTTTCCGTGCGCTGCTCTGGTGTCGGTGTTCCATTGTGCCAGAAGCGGCTTAGTCATGCTGGCCATGTGATCTGGAAAAACTGTCTACAGAGCAGACAAACGCCAGCTCCCTCGGCCTGTAAAGTGAGATGAGCACCTCCACCCCAGAGTCGTTTGCGACTGGACTTAAGTGTCAGGGGTCCCTTTACCTTTAATTTGTTGTTGTTGTTGTTTGGTCATTTAGTCGTGTCCGGCTCTTCATGACCCCATGGACCAGATCACGCCAGGAACTCCTGTCTTCTACTGCCTCCCGCAGTTTGGTCAAACTCATGTTCGTAGCTTTGAGAACACTGTCCAGCCATCTCGTCCTCTGTCGTCCCCTTCTCCTTGTGCCCTCCATCTTTCCCAGCATCAGGGTTTTTCCCAGGGAGTCTTCTCTTCTCAGGAGGTGGCCAAAGTATTGGAGCCTCAGCTTCAGGATCTGTCCTTCCAGTGAGCACTCAGGGCTGATTTCCTTCAGAATGGATAGGTTTGATCTTCTTGCAGTCCATGGGACTCTCAATAGTCTTCTCCAGCACCTTTAATTTACCTTACTGTAAGTCCCTCAAAAGGGTGCTCTAAGGGTGGGGCAGGATGAGGAAGGAGAGACACCTGTTTCAAGCCCTGCTAAACTGTCATGTGACCTGTGGCCCAATCCTTAAAACCTGGGCCCATGCTCACCTGTTGATTTGTTCACCTTTAGCACCTCCCAGAAACTCCTGAATGGAGTTTGGAATTGGAGTAAATTAGAGTGGACTAAATTACTCTGGTTTAAATTATGCTGGCCTAGGTTACACTGGGCAGATTCTTGTTTATTAGTAAAGGATGGAGTATTGCAACTTGAGCAGAAGTCACAATACAGGCAGTCAATAAATACACAGAAAAATACTGTCAAGACAATAAAGAAGGGGAGGAAAGCAGGGGGAGGAAAAACAAACTAAAGGCCAAGCTATGTAAATCAGTAAGGTGATTTTTAAATAATGGGCTTCATCTTTGTAGATCTGCTGATTCTATATATCTGGGTTTAAACAAGAAAATGATATTATTCTGCATCTGTATTTCTGTGCCAGTATTTATGCCCAAATTACTGGTGGGATGCATGCTCCTAATGAGAGATATAAATTCTTATCTTGGTTAGGTAAATATTAAATCTTACAGGATGGGACTAGAACTGTCAGGAAAAAATGAAAAAATGTTATCATTATGGAACCCAACAGAAGCAAAAGCAAAGATAAATAAGAACTCTTGCTTAAAAGCAATAATTCAAGGCTTTCAGGAGCCCTTTCCAATGGGAGCTTTCAAAATATATGACAGATCTCAGTTCCAAACACACACAAAAATGCCTTACTTCAGAAAAATCCTGTTGCATTTGAGCAGCTAAATAGTTGTGTCCATTGCTGCATTAAGCCATGTATCACTAAGGCCCTAGTCAGTCATCTTGAATTAACTTCAGTTTCCAATGAATTCAGGTGACATTTTTTGAGGGTAATTACAAGGTTCCTAAACAGGAAGGGAATGTAATATATTATTTGCTTTTTTTGTTGGCTCGTTCTTGTTATTTAGATTTATATACCTTACTCCAAACGGGCCCAGGGCAGCAAATATGTCAATACTAAAACTTCTAAAATAATCAAAAACTCCTGAAAGCAATCACCCACTCTCAAACCAATACTTTCAGGGCGGCCAGGGATAGAACTTCCAACCATGAAATGTCTAGGTAAACGTGAATATATATATATATATATATTTAAAAATCCTAAAAGTGAATAGTAAGGGAGACTGATGCACGGGGGGGGGGCATTCTACAAATGGGGAACCATCACTGAGAAGGCCCTGTCACTGGTCACTGCCAGATGGACAACCCACAGTGGTGGAATCTTCAACAGAGTCTCTTCTGCTGATTACAGGACCTGAGATGGTTGATACTGGGCTCTCTCCAAGGAGTTCAGGTTTTGTCCCCTCATATTTTTTTCCTCACCTCCTATGATGCATTTGCTTATGAAATAGTACAGAACAATAACATTGATCCATCTTAAATCCATGCACCTAGAGTTCTGGATGTCAGAGCATTCTGAAAAGAAAAGTGAACATTGCAGGCGTTTGCTTATTCTTCCCATTCTTCTGGAATGGAAAGCAATCCAGTGAATACAAACAGCATTTGCTGCTCTCATTCCTTTCGGGCTGCAAATGTTACGTAATTAACTACCCACACACACACACCCCACATCTGCATTGCATTTCCTTTTCATTATAACACAATGAAAACATAACTTAATCAATTTATGTCATTGATTAGGTAAATTGCATAATTTCACCATGGTGCACAGCAGGATGAATAAAAGTTTCTGGCGGAAGACCAACTGCAGCAGAATGGAAACAGTGCTGAAGGCAAAAGAGAAAATGAAGTCTTTTTTCCATCATGGAATTGTAAAACTGGAAGGGAATACAAGGGTCATCTAGTCCAACCCCCTGCAATGCAGGAACCTGCAACCAACCGTGTGCTGCTGCAGACATGCTCTTCAAACTGCTTATTCACAGATTCTGCTTTCTTCACACCAGCATTTGTGTCAATTGTTTCCCCATTTAAAGGGGAAATACATATATATATATATATATATATATATATATATATATATATATATATATATATCTTGATGTTCTGTTAATGGTAAACAAGCAAATAGCCACAGGTGTTCTAATTTGAAGGAAGCATCAAATTTGCTTATAAATCAAATGAACCTCAATTCTGTTGCTTCGTGTCGATTTAATGAAGTTGGGAGATTAAAAATGATGCTTGAAGACTGCAAAGATCTAATTTAATTACCAGTCAGTTCCATAATAGCATATATTGAACAAAAAATGCCACCATTGTTGCATATTATGCTGGTATCAGCACTATGGTTGATTCCCCACACAAACAAACACACACACCCCTCTGTGTGTGCCAATGCTTTGATTACTAGTTTGATTGCAATGTAGTTTAGCAGATGGTGGTATTTAGCATGAGAAAATAGAACCCTACTGTGTAAGGCCAGAGGCATACTGAATAAGGCAAAGTGGCAGCTCAGTCAGTAGAGCATGAGACTCCCAATCTCAGGGTTATGAGTTCAAGCCTCACGTTGGGCAAAAGATTCCTGCATTGCAGGAGGATGATTCTCATGGCCCCTCCCAATTCTATGATCCTACTTCAGGATCCTGTCCTCACATTGCCTAAGCAGATGCCTATGGGAAGCCCGCAATCAGGATCGAAGCGCCAATGCCCTCTGCCCTCCAGTGACTTCCAGAGACTGGTATTCAGGGGCATTCTACTTCTGGCATTGCAGGTAGGACATACCCTTTGTAGCTGGTAACCCTTGATAGCTTAATTATCCAGTGATATGTCTAATTATCTTTTAAAAACCATCCAAGTTTATGCTCATTGCTACAACGCATGGGGGCAAACTCCAGAGTTTAACTATGTGCTGGGGGGGGGAGTATTCCCTTTTTTTTGGTCTGTCCTGAATCTTTCAATGTTCAGCTTCCTCATATGATTCTGGGTTCTAGTACTAGGAGAGATAATGTCTCCCTATCCATTTTTCCTGCACCATGCCTAACTTGACACACCTCTATCATACCCTGCAAGTGTGTCCCGGTAAAAAATGGCACTTCCCATTTTCTCGCGTTGGAGCACAGCAATCGCTTTGGGTGCCAAGATCTCGCACAATTTCGTGCCGAGATCTTGCCCCTGAAAAAGCGCTTTCCCTCCCTGCCAAAAAGAACTTTTTCCGGGGCCACGATCTCATGCTGCACACCATAAACATGTTTTTGGGCACTGTGCTGGGATGACCCCCCCCCAAAAAAAGTGTCTCTTTTGGGCTCTGTGAACTTGTGCGGGTCACATGACTCATGAGGGAGCAGGGGTGGGAAGATGTGCATCCCTGTTTTGGGACTCAAGATGCTCTATCGTTTTGCCTGTCCTTTTCTTGCCTTTCTTTTCCAAACTAAAAAGTCTTGCAATTTTTCCTCCCAGGGAGCTTGCTCCATCCCTTCATTCAAATATGCCCTCCTTTTTACCCATGGGAGAGTGCAAAGCCACTGACAGGGTTTGTGACCAACAGACAGAACTTCAAGTGTTTTTTAGCTTGACAATTTATATACTTCTTAATTACAATAGCCTCTAAGCAGTGTGCAGTTATATGAGCCGAGGCCTCCGTGTGTGATAGGGATGGGCAGCTGCCACGATTTGTGCAACAGCACAGACCCCATCACAACTGGGCAAATTGCAGAATCTGCAGTTCTGTGAGAAACATGGAACCTACAACTAATAACTCTGTGTAATTCGGGGTGGGAGGTTGGGGGGTTGGGAACTTGTATGCACTTCTAAGACTTCCCGCATGGGGTCCAGAAACATATCATCTAGGCCAGTTCAAATCTAAGGTTCAAATCTTGGAGTTCTTACTTAAAGAATACCAACACAGTCTTGTTTTCCATCACTCTAGAATGCTTCTTTTAAAAAAGAAAAAGAAAAACTTTTGATTGCGGTTAATGTGGCATGTTATGTGAGAATCAGCCGTTTCAGAGTTGAATAGTCCACAGAAATGAAGCTATTTAGACCAAATTATCTGATGGATGTAATGAACAATCGTGCTTTAAATGGTGTGCCCTTCTGGTCCCCAATCACTCTTCTCTTTCCAACCATAGAGAAATAATGTTGGTTTTCTTCTGGAGGGCATCACCTCCATCCAACTTGGAAAGTGGTGGGCATCGCTTTTCTAAGAGCAGGGGAATGTTAACATTCGCTGCCTGCGCCCCCACCCTGCCAGCAGCCATGGAGAAGAGCCATAGCTCAGTGGCATGGCATCTGCTTTGAGAGCCGCTGTGATGTAGTCGATACAGTGGGGTAACCTTTGCCACCTTCTATGAGGGGTAGTCCCATTACCTTTAGCAGGACCAGGACACTTCTGAATTGCCAATTTATGCAGGAATACTTACCTAGGAATACTTACCTAGAAACGGACTCCATTAACCACTATGGGAATTACTCTTGAGTAAGCAGGAGGAACATCAAACATCAAGTAACAATTACCGCCCAACCCCTCGCCCATTAGAAATAGAGTAGCCTAGCTGGTAAAGAGAAAGGGACCCCTGACCATTAGGTCCAGTCATGACTGACTCTAGGGTTGTGGCGCTCATCTCGTGTTATTGGCGGACGGAGCCGGCGTACAGCTTCCAGGTCATGTGGCCAGCATGACAAAGCCGCTTCTGGCGAACCAGAGCAGCACATGAAAAATGCTGTTTACCTTCCCGCTTGGAGCGGTACCTATTTATCTACTTGCACTTTGACGTGCTTTCGAACTGCTAGGTTGGCAGGAGCTGGGACTGAGCAACGGGAGCTCACCCTGTCGCAGGGATTCAAACCGCCGACCTTCTGATCAGCAAGCCCTAGGCTCTGTGGTTTAACCCACAGTGCCACCTGGGTCCCTAACACCAGCTGAGGTGTTCCTAAATTCTGTTTGAGAACCTTCCCCTACTGAGCAGTAAGATCTGAAGGGGGATTGTAGTTAAGCGTATTTGTGGGATTCCTGAACACAGAAAGGACTTTAAATGCATTCAGCCAAACCTTCTTGCATAACAACACATGAAGAGTCTTCTAGATCAGGCCAATGGTCCTTCTAGTCCAGCTTCCTGTTCTCATGGTGGCCAACCAGATGCTGTTGGAAACTCTTAAGCAGTATTCATAGAATCACAAAGTTGGAAAGGGTCATCAGGATAATCTAGTCCAACCCTTTGCAATGCAGGGATCCTTTGCCCATTGTGGGGCTCGAACTCACGATCCTAAGAGTAAGAGTTTCATGCTCTACTGCTGAGCTATCCCTCATCCCAATGCTATTGAGCACAATTCCCTCCTGCGGTTTCCAGCAACTGGCATTCACAAACATTGCTGTCTCCAGTTGTGGAGTCAGAGCATAGCCATCATGGCTAGTAGACCTCTCCTCCATAAATTTGCCTAATCCTCTTTTGATGGCATCTTTTATCTGTGCTGAATACAATCCCTCTTCTTGGTCAACATGGGAAGAGAGTAGGCGGGGCTGGTGCTCATAGTCTGCACCTGACATCAGAGAGTGAAATGAAGGACACCTGAATATACCTCAATTATGGTGTACCAAATGTTTTTGAAACTGCATGCTGAAGATAAGCACTGATGAGTTTCTTAATCTCATTAACTAAAAGAGAGAAACGGCATGTTATTCTTAAGCTCTGAAGGTGGGAGGTTTTATTTTATTTTTTCATGCAGTCCCGCTGGCAGGCTGTTGTACAGGCCAAAGAACCTGGATCTATTATAATCTACTTATCTCTGGAGAATTTAATTTCCAAAAGGAAAGATTTTTTTGAAGGTAAAAAAGAAAGAAAAGAAACTAGAATGCAACTTCCCCTACGTCTATTAGAGAACTGAACCACTGATTCTCTATTTATATAGCAGGCATAGGGCACGTTAAGCCTGGGGGCCGAATGCAGGCCCTCAAGCCTTTCTGCCTGACCCCTGGCACTGCCCCCAAACTGCAGCCCCTCCCCAGACATAGCCCTGCTTCACATCCTCTTGGGGTGCTTTTACCAGGCAAAGAATATGTCCTTGAACTCTAATAATGCCTCTTGATGTCTTGGCATTGATATGGATGCCTGCAGAGGGAATGCCTGTTTTGCTTCCTGCACCATTAGGATTCTAGGTGCTAAGGAAATCTATATGCCTATTCTTTTCCTCCTACAGAGGTCTACGCCAGGCGCCAGGAGCTGCATATAACCCAGATCCTTCCTTGAACCACCTCCTGCAGGATAGCTCTATCTTGGTGTCATTATGCCAGGTGACAACTTGAAAGGGGCTTGCCTCCTTTGGGAAGGAGCGCAAAAACAAAACTATGTCGTGATAAATCCCTGAAACGAGATATTGATAAGGTGAATAATACTAAAACTCAACTAATGATTACTCAAAGAAACATAATAGGTTTAAATTTCCCAAAAAGAAACTAAGATATAGAAAAGACATGAAAATCTCAAAATAAACCTCTGAATAAAGTAAACCTTGACGAGGTGCCGGCTAAGTGACTCGTTTCACTGGAAAATCTCTGTTTCCTCAGAAGGAAAATGTTGAGGGCCTGAGGTTTCCTTATAATCAAAACTAAACAGGAGCTGTAAGCTCTGAAAAGAATTGAAAATTACATAGCAGTCAGGGATAAACTTCCCCAAGATAAGACTAAAGTTGTTTAAACTAAATGTTAGCTAACCTATGGGACAATTCAACTAATGAATATCATTGCTCTTAGAAAAGATTAAGTAAAGGGCTGTAAAAGCTCTCCTAGTTGTGATGGTGTGACGCCATTGTTCAGACTGCTTTGGGAAGGAGGCAGGAAGGTTGCAGCATCCTGTCAGATACGGTACCTGACACCTTGTTCCCAAAGCCCATGAAGCTTTGGCTTGGCTTAGGAAGGGAGGGAGGCATGGTGCTCAATAACACAACATCAGGACACCACGATGTCACACACATTTCATCCCCCACCCCACCCCCACAATCACCCTCACAAGCTGCCACCTCTGGAGCTAACTGTTCCCCTTTCAAAAATTTCACTGCACCTCAGGCTTCAGCCTGTTTGCAAGCCGTTTTAGTACAATCCACTTGCAGCTGATTTCAAAGTGGTAGAAGCCTCACAACTGAATTCATACGTTTGTGACATTGAGGTAGGGCAGGTAGGCATGGCTTGAGGGAGATGGGCACACCAGACAAATCAGCGATTTTCTCAGGTCTAATTAGGGCTGTGAGCTAGAGCATCTCCATCGCTGGTTTATACTTTAGAAAAACACGGATCAGGGTTCTCTACCATTTTATCCCATGACCCGAGAAGGAGGAGGAGGAGATTTACTTCTATTTGCTTGCTTGCTTGCCTGCTTCTTTCTCTCTCTCTCTCTGCACTTTCCTTTTATAGTAAACAGAAATGCTTCTTACATCGAAGCTGACCACATTCAAACGCAACCTTATAAAGTTACCATTCTTTAAACTAAGAACTGCTCCGTGCTGTGGCAAGCGCATTGTGGGGCGTGAGCCGTTTCCCACGTGACGCATGAGGCCTACCTGAGAGACGAGTCACATTTCCAGTCGATTCATGATCCATGTCAAAGGATCGTAGCATATGTTGATAGCAGCTGTGCAAACCAGCCACTCTGATCTCACTCTAAACTAATTAATTACATCTCTCCCTGACATATGTTAATAGCAAAATCCAAACCCACATTATATATGCTAATATTATGGGAAGGCTTTGCCACACAGTTTCAGAAAAAAACAAAACCCCAGCTGACAAGCAGGTGGCTTCTTGAACAGAAAGAAAACATCAGGTGCTTATACAGGGTCATATCGGGTCACCTCTTTGGTGGGTTTCTATAATCAGGCTAGCTACAGAAAGTGCCAGTAGCATTGCTGTTCTATATTCTTTGCAAAGACCAGGCGCACCAACTCTATGGGGCCAAAGTGTCTTCAGCCCCCTTGATAGTCGTTGAAATGGGGCCTGTCCCCACCTCAGTGGATCACCTGCTTAGGGGCATGCTGCCAAAGGCTCAGGTTGCCTCAGTGTTGTGCCAGCCATGCTAGGGCAGCCACCTAGCTTAGGGACTGCAGGGCAGACCACATGGCACACCTTTCTAGCCACTTCCCACCCCTCAGAATTTGCCTCCTGAGGCAGCTACCTCACTCGGCCTCATGGTAGGGCCGCCCCTGCTGGATACTTTTCAGCAGTCTCATCGCCTAGCTGTCATCCTACTGGCATTACTGAATCCAAAATGTCTCCCTCTTCTCTGCCTAGCTGCACACTCATCTGTTCTGGCTCTCAAAATTAAATGCTTCCTCAAGAGTATCCACTATCTTTTTCTATCCCTCCGTCTACTTCTTTTTCTAAGCTTGCATTTCTCGTTGGCTAAATATACTGACAATGTGGCATAGTATTTGCTTTGGCAGTGACCTCGCACATCTGCTGCATACTCTGCAGTCCTCGTGGAGTTTCACAAATAACTCGGTGAATTGGAGGTTCTTAACAATGGCATTGGGTCAGTTCTATATACCGAGTTTCTATTTCTGGCTTAAAATTCATATACTTCAATAACTGCTTGCCACATCCAGGAGGTATTAAGTATCTCTCTTGGAAGACTGGGGTGAAAGTGGGGATTTATATGACAAATGCTTTCCTTTATAGCAATCTTCCTTCTTTCCTAATGTATCAGCAGAATGATGTTGACGTAAGGAAAGGACAGATAAGTGCAAGGTGGTTTAGATCATAGTCGTTTGCACACTTACCTGGGAGTAAGTCTCATTGAACAGGATGGGTCTCACTTGCAAGTAAACAAACACAGAAATGACAAGTAGTTTATTCTAATTTCCCTACACCAAGACATGGGGGCAGGGAGCACCATTAAGCTGCAGGGTCTTTATTTATTAACATTTGTATAGTCGTCTTAAGTTTTTGTGTTAGGTTACACTGCAATTGGTTGCCACTGAATCACAGGGCAAAATGCTGGGCCCCATCGTTTTAAAGGGAGATGTGAATTGTCCCCCAGCCCTGTGCCTTGGCTCACTGAGCAAGGCACACACATTCCTTTCCAGGCTGCAGTTTGAAAGCCTGCTTTTTATACCCCCATTGCTTTGTGGACGACTCACCGTGTAAAGCCTCCCAAGCAGTGATACTTGAGGAGCACCATGATGCAGCACAGATCCCTTGTGATGTGCACAGCAATGGCAGCAGCAGGCCACTAAGAATTTCATCTTCTGACCTCTGAGCATGTGCCCCAGTATCGGTCTGCAGATACCCTCAGAGGAGACCATTGCTTCTCTGCACTGTGTATTTGTGTACACTGCTGCTGTGTATTTGCCACTCCTTTGTTCTCACTGACCGCTCAGAGGCTGTTTTTTTGTGTGTGTGTTTTTGTAAACAAGCTTCTTCTGCTTCTGCTTCTGCTTCTGCTTCTGCTTCTTCTTCTTCTTCTTCTTCTTCTTCTTCTTCTTCTTCGATCACTCATAGCCGAGGAAGATTGTCTTCCATAAACACGGTTTTAACTGTGAGTCTGTAAGTGACTGTGGAGGCCAATTCTGGATCTGCACGTCCTTCCACAGTGGGGCGGGAGTTGATCATGGTGAGGGTTTGTCAAGCATGCCTTCCTCTTAGCGCGTTTCTCCCTTTCGTCCTGAGTTCGAGTGTTTTCAAAGCCCATGACACCTTTGGTAAAGGCTGTTCTCCATTTAGAGCTCTCACAGGTCAGTGTTGCCCAATTGTCAGCGTTTATACAACATTTTTTTTAGATTTGCCTTGAGAAAGTCTTTAAACCTCTCTTGTTGACCACCAGCGTTACACTTTCCATTTTTAAGTTTGGAATAGAGTAGTTGCTTTGGAAGACGATCATCAGGCATCTGCACAACAGGACCAGTCCAACAAAGTTGATGTTGAGGAATCATTGCTTCAACACTGGTGATCTTTGCTTCTTCTAGTACACTGGCATTAGTTCGCCTGTCTTCCCAAGTGATGTGTAAAATTTTCCGAAGACACTGTTGATGGAATCTTTCAAGGATTTGGAGATGGCTTTTATAAGTGGTCCACATTTCACAAGCATACAGTAAGGTTGGTAGTACAATAGCTTTGTATAGAAGCATTTTGGTTTGCCTGCGAATGTCCCGGTCCTCAAACACTCTGCACTTAACAAGCAGCACTATCATCATCAGAAACCCAGCCTGCAATGGTGCACTGCCTCTAATGAGCAAAGCACAAGGCAAATATGAGTGTTTGGTAAAAGAGGAGAGGCTGGATTGTGACCAGTTCAAAAAGTCAGTTCCCTCCGTCAATGTTATTTGAAACATTGGGTGCCTGTAGTAAGTGCTGCAGTCAAATTAGTGTTTTGTCCATGTCTGAAGGGATGGCAGAACTGGATTTTGCCAGCCCTGAATTTGCCAGTTAGTATAAAAACAGACATGTGGAGTTTCTGACCCATCAGTGAAAGGTAAGAAGTAATTGGATAGCTGACTGTGTCCAAATCTCAACTCCTGTGTTTTATAGCTGATGTATGCCATCTTAGGAAACCTTTTGCTTTGAAGTTAATTAAAAAGCTTGAATTAAGACCCACAAGATGCTACTTGTGCGAAGAAATGAGACAAGTGTCTGAAAATAATGATTCACTCATTTTGATCTGTACATTTTTCCTCTTTTAAAAAGAAGCCCCAAAGATCCATTTTGTGGTACATGGCTGATCTTAATTTTTCCAGTAAATTGAGATTTTAAAGATCATTTGGGGAGTCTGCTTTTGAACTTTATATCCTTTGCTGCATTATAAAATTTAAATGCCCTGTCCTCTTCAGCCAAAAACAGCAAAAAGCCTGTGGCACCTAAAAGACTAACATATTTATTAGGCCAGCTTTTCCCCAACCTGGTGCCCTACAAAAAGTTGTTGGACACCCGGGATAGCACAGTTGGTAGAGCATGAAACTCCTAATGTCAGGGTTGCCAGTTCTAGTCCCACACTGGGCAAAATAATTCCTGCATTGCAGGGGGTTGGGCTAAATGATTGGGTCGTGGTCCCTTCTAACTCTATAGTTCTGTGGCTACAAGTCCCATCATCCCTGACCATGTACAGCAGACCTGATGGGCATCATAGTCCCAACTGTATCTGGAATGTGCAAAGTCAGGGAAGGCAGTATTACTTTCTGTCACAGGTGCGGTTGCGGCTACTCTAGAGTAACGACTCCTCACAGCGTTGTATTTTCATGATTTTATTAAGTGCACACTATTTACAGTGCAGAGTCAGTACTATGTACATGTTGTCAGTCTAGGTCAGAACCTCCAAATGGAGATTCGCGCGTCTTTTTCCAGCAAAGTAGTCTGGGAATACTGAATCTCCGCCCCCGTCGCTTCTTGCGCAATTCCGGGACCGGCGGGAGCAGTCTTATTGCCACGCTTCCCCTGCTTCCCCCTTCCTTTCCTAAGTGGAGCAGTGGCTCCGCTACTCTGCCTGAGCCATGCCCTCTGCTTCCTGATTCCCCGCTGGAGACATCCCCCTCCCCGCTCCCACTGGCGCTGGGAGAAGAGCTTGTGCTTAAGATGGGAGGAGGCTGTCTGTAGCTTCTGTCCCTCACACTTTCCAAGCCATTTTATCACTTCAACATTGGCATAGGGGACCACTTGTAGATAGCGGGCCACATTCCTGCTTAAGCAACCTTCCAGAAGCCATATACCAGTGGAGAGTAGAACCAGAAGAGCAATAGCTGTGACAATAGTCTGCACCCCACCCAAAAGCCAGAGGTTTCTATATGCACAAACACACCTCTTTCCATCCTCCGTATAGGATGGAAAGCATTATGAGGCATGATCACAGCTCAGGGACAAAACACCTGAGGAGGGAGAGGAGCAGGGCTCATGAGAGAGGTAGCCTGAGGAAAGTCCTGAGGGTATGATAGAGGGCCATCCAAACCTGAGATTCTCCCATTCCTGCTTTAACCGGAGAGGCTCAGAATTGAATCTGGGATATCATGCATGTAAATAACTCGGTAGAGCATAAGACTCTTAATTTCAGGGTTGTGGGTTCGAGTCCCACATTGGGCAAAAGATTCCTGCTGTCAAAGCTTTTGTCAAGGCTTCAGGAATTCTGTTCCTTCCCTGTGGCAGCAAGAAGCAGAGAAAACATAGTCATTTTTAAATGAGTTTATTCATTCATAATAGTGAGAGACAAAAGGATGCAGCAAGCCCTGACAATGGCGTTGCTCCAACTGAGCCTCTTCTCCCTTCTTCCTAGCAACAGCGTTTCCCTTTATGGTGGCCGCTCGTGGCCAAGTGTCTCTGAGACCTTTGTTCCTGGACTCTTAATGAGCGCCGAGTTCTAGGAGAAGGGGGGGGGGTCAGGAATAATTTCCAGTGACAGTGTGTCACCTGGCTGCCCTGCCTCTGTCTCCCCACCCCCTTCTTCTAACACTTCCCAACTCTTCTGTTTGTCTAACTCTGAGCTGTGACTTTCCTCAAACCCCTGCTGTAAATCAAGGCTGCATTCCTCTTCTCCTGCAGCAACAGGAGAAGGGGGGGCATCTCCACCATTCCTCCTCCTCCTCCTCCTCCTCCTCCTCCTCCTCCTCCTCCTCCTCTATCTCATCTCCTTGAATACAATCCCTGACACCTGCATTGCAGGGAGTTGAACTAGATTGACCTTGCGGCCTCTTCCAACTCTACAATTCTATGAAATCACATTCCCTAGCATTGAGCTGAGGTCCCACCACAGAAAACGTTTCTGAAGCCCTGCTATGAATTGCATCAAAGTGTTGTTTGATGCATCACTCAACTTTTAGAATGATGGAAGCAAAACCCCAGTGAGTTGGACCCAGACAATAGAATAAAGTAGCCATAACTTGCCTTGAATCCCGTTGAATTCAACAGGAACTAAGTTCACCCAACTTCGTCTGGATCCAAGCCAATGATAAGAAGTGCAAATGTTTAAAATCCCTAGAGACTCTCGTTGTGAGGATCACCAGGAAGTTAACAGGTGGCTGCTTTTAAGTACAGATGCTGTACGCCACCAGTGCAGATGGCTGTTCAGCAGAGCTGCTAAAAAAAAAAAAAGACCCACGTACATCTTTATTGAAGATTATGAATCCTTTTCCCATAGAGCATTAAACACAACTTCTCCTGGTATGAACTGTAGAAAACAGAATGTTTAAAGGTTAAATTGCATTCCAAATATATCTCCAACTTAGAGATTGCTGCTAGTATCCTGGAGTTTTGATGGAAGGGGGAACTTTGAGCAGGGAAGAGTTTAAAAGTAAAAAGTTGCTTACTGCATCACATGTATGTTTAGCTGTATGCTGTGAAATTATTAGAAAATAATTCAACAAATGGCAACTCAACCTCAGTGTAAGAAGAATATTACCCTCACCCACATCTGGTAAAAAAAACACTGGGGCGTGGTTAGGGATAGGGAAGAAATTCAGTTCAGTTCACATTTAATGGTGAACTAAAGGCAGCCATCATTTGGATTTCACACACCTCCAAATTTTACAATGCAATTCTCCCATCAAACTGCATCTATTAAGATAAAGTGTGCATATATAATTATAAATAACATAAAAAGTGCGTTATATTAGGATGAATTGCTTTGCAAAAATGTGCATATTAGGCAAAATTGCATATCAAAAATGGATATATGAGAAGACAAATGCTCTGTAATGCTTGATGAATTTTCATGAGCATTTTTTCTCTTTTTTAATGCAAACTGATCTGGCAATGTGGAGAATTGAGCTTAGGACTGGAAAAATGAGAAACGGAAAAATACTGAAATTGACAGATTTTCCCATTCTGAGGCAAGTTATTTTAGTTTCTCTCTGTTTCTCATTTTTCCAATCTTAGGTTCAAGTTCTCCACATTTCCACACCCCATGTATTTAACCACATGTTGCATGCCACTCCAGTCTCTGAGCAGTGTGAGATTCCAGGGGTTTGAGATGTTTACCCAGGATTTATGTTTCCTTTCGGAAATGAGGCACAGCAGAGACTGTGGTGTCCTTATGATATACGGTTTCTTTACACATATATACAACCTCAGCCTGTGATGGAGGGGTTCACATTATCAACACCCCAAGAGGGCCTTGTTTCTCCCATAGCCACAGCCCCATGACATTCTCTCTCTCTCTCTCTCTCTCTCTCTCTCTCTCTCTCTCTCTCTCTGCAGCTTTTTCCCTCTAGGACATATAACAACAAAACTGGCCTTCAGACTCAACCTTTGTCCTTCTAACTACCTGAGAACTGAAGGAGGGGTCCCACCAATTTGTTATCTGGCACAATCTCCCCTTTCCTTTGCTACCTTAATTGCCCATCACTTCTCCTATGTTCTCTTAATGGCTCATCGCCCAGGCGATTACCTCATCCGGCAGCTAGACTGGCTTGATTGGCTTTTAACACTTCTTAGGATTACAGGGGTCTGGCACCCATGAATTCATAACATTACTTTTCATAGAAGCCAGAGAATTTGGGGATGTGGGTGGGATAGAGAACTTGAAACTATGATATGCTAAGAAGCTTCAGCTGTACTTGCTTTTCTCTCTTTCACTCTTACTCTGAAGAGTCTGCATAGAAAGCCAGGAAGCTGTCTTATATTGTGTGAGAACATTGGTCCATCTACCTCAATATTGTCTATACTGATGGGCAGAAGCTGTCCAAGATTTCAGACAAGGGTTCTCTACCTGAAGATGCTGGGGGTAGAACATGGGATCTTCTTCATTCCCTTAAGAAGCAGCTGAATTCACAACCCAGAGGAGGAGGAGTTGTTTTGGATTTTGGATAGCAAGTGATATACCTACTTATTTTGTGGTGGGGCAGATATAAATAATGATTAGGTTCTTTGCATTGCAATGAACAATTCAAGCTCTTTTGAATCCTAAACCTCTTCCATGCTGGGAATTTTCCATTGTCACCAGGAGAATGCTTTTGATTTGAAATGTCATTTGGATGACCCTTATCTGAAACAAAACAGACATTCTAATTATCATTCCACAGTCACACTTCAGGCTCAAATGTCACTGGGCATATAGCTCACCTTTATGTGTGAAGAGCATCTTCTTGCTTGTGGTTTCATTTTCACTGACAGATCCGCTTCCAGCACCCGTCCTCAGGCTTGTCGATCAAAGTGCTCGAAATATCACAGCATTCGCATCTTGCAGGAACTTTGGCAGAACTTCTAAAGTCACCCCCCCCCCCGAAAGTTCAAAATGTCAATGAGATAAATGTGAAGCATCGGGTGGGGAGGCAAAAGGTGGACCTTCAGAAAATCATGAATGGAGAAAGTTAAAGAGAATCTCTGTTCCCAATGGAACAATGACCAGCTGCTCTAAGCTGCATCCCAGTACTGAATTCTCCCCCATAATATTTAGGGGTGTGCATCACATGACTGAGCAACATCACATTGTGCATGTTCATGCTCTTTGCTGGTTTCAACAAAGGAGATCACACAAAACTTTGAAGGTGCCTGATTCATGTCAGCCGCAAGACTTGTGGTGATATTCTAGCTCCTGTGGAGAAACAGACCAATCAGACTCAGCTCTCTAGAAGTTTGGTCAAACCTGAGACCGTCTGCACTATTTGGTATATCCCATAATATTTGTTTATCTCTTACAATGTTTCTATACCGCTTGATTGTAATAAAACCTCCAAGCGGTTTGCAAAAAGAATAAAACAATAAAATTTACACATAGAAACCAAGGATATAAAACTTACAAAAAATAATTAAAATAGACCCATCAACCCTCTGTTTGGATGGGCTTGTGTAAACAAAAATGCCAAAAATAGAACAGTGAAAGGGCATATCTGATATCAATAGTCAGGGAGTTCCAAACTTTGGAACTAAAATATTGATTTCATACAAGTGCGGAATGAGTATTTATGATACCTTTAACAGTGCCCATTTTGCAGATTGAAGTGGTTGAGTAGGAATATATAGTGTAAGCCTATATTTATGGTATAGTGATTAGATTGTTGGACCAGGAACAGTGAGACCCCCGCTTAGATCCCTGCATAGCCATGAAGCTCGGTTGGTGACTTTGCACAAGTCACAACCTCTCAGCCTGACCTTACCTCAGAGGGCTGTTGTATGGATAAAATGATGGAGGAAGACCCATGTACTGAGCTTCTTTGAGGAAAGGTTTAGTATAAACACAATAAATAAATTAAGTGATGAATAAGGGGATTCCAAGTAAGCATTTATAGTATTGGACAGGGAATCCCATTGATCAATGGATGAATGTTTGCTGGACTTGCTCTTGATAGTGTTGAAGGACTTGCAGTTCTTTGATAGTTAAGATTCTAGCATCTACCAAACAGGTTCAAAGTCAAAACATTTATGAGTGCAAAACGATGCTGTAAAAGTGGCTTTGCTCCACTGTAAATTTCTGAAGGGTCATTTCATCAACTCTCAATCTCCTTCTCCCTCTTCAGTAGTTTGAAGAACTGCTTTATCGTTTATATACCTTTGTTTATATGTAAGTAGTATATATAGTTTATACATTATGCCTGCTTGCCAGCAAATCTATAGACATTGAGTATTATGTGTACAGATAAAGGATAAGACAGTGTTTCCCAACCTTGTGCCTCCAGATGTTTTGGGACTACAACTCCCATCATCCCTAGCTAGCAAGACCAGTGGTCAGGAATGATGGGAATTGTAGTCCGAAAACAGCTGGAGGCACAAGGTTGGGAAACACTGGGATAAGAATTATGGATTTCACGGGGAAGCTGTGTTTTGATAACATTGGCTTACTTGAGGAAATAAAGCTTGACTTGGGTATATTGCAATTGAAAAGGGATTTGCTATTTGAAGTTTTGCTTGAAAGGATAGTCTGGGTCATCAATCTGCTTTTGCTTAACATCTTTACACTTAGGAACATAGGGAGCTGCCTTTTACCAAGTCAGACCATTGGACTATCTAGTTCAGTACTGTCCACACTGACCGACAGCTGCTCTATACGGTTTCAGACAGGAGACATTGTGGGGTTTGCAGCCAAAATCACAAATTCAAGTTCTGCTAGACAAGCATGGGGCTAGTGCACAAAGAGTTCTTGAACTTCCTAGAGAAGACCCTTTTTGTGTGGTCACTTCCTTTGCCTCCTCTGGCTGGAAACTCTGTAATCAAGGAGACAGTATTTAATATTTCCTTCTGTCTCTGAGGACAGCAGAGCCTCCAAGGCATATTGGAGAAATATGCCTTGGAGGCATATTTCCAGCATGCCTCCAAGCTGACCAGACGTCCATGGCTGAGCTCCTCATATCAGCCGTATTAGCTAAGAATACCTGCTGTAACTTTGAAGTATTTTTATGCAAATTACTTTTGCTGTATTTGCTGCCTGCATTGAAATGTAAGTAAACCTTTCTTTGTTTATATTACTAAAACATGTGGCTCATTTTCTCTGATAGGAATGAAGAGGGGGAGGTCAGCAGACCACAAATGAAAGAGATAGAAAGGTGTAACTGTCAGGAGTAGAGGCAGGAGTCAGGCTCTGGGGCCTGTAGTGCTTTGCAGGACTGGGGCCTGCCTCAGCTTGTGCTGGAGAAACAAGGAGTGGCCACTCAGGTGAGGCCACTTGATAACTCACTGCACCTGGTGGCAAGAGCTGGGAGGGATAAAAGCTCAGCATTTTCCTTCAGCTCTTTGCCAGAGCAACACGATCCCTGCCTTGTTGCATCTGGCCTTCTGTTCCTTGATCCTTTGCCTTGCTCCTTGCTGACGCCTTGCTCCTCAACCCTTGGACCTTCGCCTTGCCGACGCCTTGACTCCCAGACCTTCGCCTCCGCCTTGCTACTTGACCCTCGGGCCTTCGCCTCCGTGACGCCCTGCTTTCCAACCTTCGGTTCCTTGACCCTGCAACTGCCTGCTGCTTGACCCGCAGCCTGCACCACCTGGACTCCCGTTCCTGCTTCCACTCTGCCATCTTGCCTCTGGTCCTGACGTCCTGACTCGGGAATGCTACCTCCCGGCAACCATACCGTGACACTAATTACCTAATTCCCAAGATTTAATCAGCTGCAAAACTTATAACATTACTCTGCTAAAAAGGTTTCAAAGACATATTAATTTTGTATTTCTTCCTCACATGTGGAATAGAAGGTTTAGACATAAGTCTACATATTTAATCCTCAATCCATCTCCCAAAAACATTAACACACACACACAAACACACACACACACACACACACACACACACACACACACACACACACGGTTTTTCTGATTAAAGTTTTATAGTCACATATCCAACATACAACATAAAAGCAAGATTCCAAGGAATCTCTAGGACTTCCCTCTTCCCCTTTGTGGGTCCTATTGTTAATCATTTCCTCCCGCATCTTTTATAATAATCCAATTCTTTCACCTCTCTATTATGCCCAAAATTCACCATTAAACTACAAGTGATATTCCAATCCTACTAATGATTTTAACTGTTTGCAATGGTCTTTAAGATAATAAGGAATGGGGACAATTTATCTTAACATTTCGTTCTTCCTAATTTCCGATTCTTCCGGTCATTTTAGCCATTTTGGCATAATTCATCAATTTGATCTGCCATTCTTCTCTGGCAGGGACTTCATCTTCTTTCCATCTCTGGAACATTCTCAGTCCAACCCGGAGATGCCACAAATTGAATCCGGGAGCTTCCACATGCAAAGCTTAGTGCTCTTCTACTAAGCCATGGCTCTTCCTCTTCCTTGGCTTTGAATGCAATTTAAAACAGGGAATCACAACAACAACAACAACAACAACAACAACAACAACAACAACAACAACCCCCTGTAATGCAGGAATCACAGCTAAAGAATCACAGGTGGTCAGCTGTCAGAGATTGTTTTTTTTAATCTGTGATTCCTGCATTGGAGGTTGGATGAGATGACGCTTTGGGTCCCTTCCTCTGCAGTTCTATGATCCTATGAAAACATATCAGCCCAATCCAGCTCTAGTCACATGGTGTGAATGGAGATGCTGATCAAAAGACACTCCCAGCCAGCTCAGAATGGCCAGGATGACTTCTGGGTTGCAAATGCCAGTGTGTCATTAGGGTCAGAAAATCAATGCATTATCCTGCTTTAGCAGATTGAGTTCCCTTGTGATGATGTGGGTGTGTTAGCACAGCAAGAACACCACATAACTCAAGAGGCCAAGGGCACCTGTAAATTACATCGATGTGCCGTGGCTTTTACCCAGGAGCTCATCTCTGGAAATAGGAGGATGCAAACAATCATTTCCACCTTGACAAGTAAACATCTTTGAAATGAGGTCTACCCTTTTTAATAGATCTGCATAGCCCCTCCTAGTATTCCAGCATGACCAAGGACCATAAAGATCAACAGAGGGATTAAATATAGTTACTCACCTAGGGTTGTCAAAATACCAGCTCTCAGGGTTTGACCTGAAGTTTCAATATAATAATAATAATAATAATAATAATAATAATAATAATAATAATAATTTACTTACCGGTATGTCCCACCCATCTGGCCGGGTCTCCCTCACCACTCTGGGTGGCTTCCAACAAGTTTTTAACCTCCTTCTGTGATGTCGTGTGGGGTGGGGGATAATATCTCAGAGTGGAGGGGCAGCATCAGGTTTGAGTGTTTGACAGTGGAAGATACTCCCTCAGAAGGTGGTGGACTCTCCTTCACTGGAATTTTAAGAGAGAGGTTGAAGGGCTGCTTGTCATGGATCCTTTAGCTATGATTTCTGCATTGCAGGGGGTTGCACTAGGTAACCCTCAGGGTCCCTTCCAACTCTACAGTTCTTTGATCCTACGATTAAGTAGGCTTCCCCCTGAAGACCTTCCCCCAAAGTGTAGACCTTGTGGAGCTGGAGACAAGGGGTAGAAGATGCCAGCGGTTGAGCAAGCATGCCCCGACTTTTCCTCCATGTCACATCAATCATGTGGGGGAGAGGATGCCTCAACAGGGCTACTGCTTAAGGCATTCTCGTTATTGTCTCGTTATTGCGTCCATTAAGTTTTATGCAATTTTGACAGAACCAGTATTCAAACAGCTTCCAAATATTTGTGTTCTCAACCAGGTTCCATACTCCCTATGCACTTGATTGGTCATTAATCTTCCCTGGTTTTCATCCAGACGCTTGAGCTAAATGGTGAAGCAGGGGAGTTTTGAAATGCTCCATTTGGATAACAACATCTGGACCCAGCCAGCAAGGAGGAATACATTGGGAGTGGGGGGGGGGAACCTAGAGCTTCATAAAATATGTATGCATCTTCATCCTCAAGTACTTTGAATGCATATAAGGTATATTTCAGTATGAAACCAATACTTTAAATAATTCAGGACTGTAATCTGCAGGATATTTGTGCACACTTACATCTAGGAAGGCAGGAAGCTGTATTATACTGAGTCAGACCACTGGTATGGCTAGCTCACCTTTTCCAGCACTGGCTGGCAGCTGTTCTCCAGAGTTTCAGAACGGGGTCTCTCCAAGCCCCATCTGGAGATGGTGAATGAATGAATGAATGAATGAATTTATTATGACCACAGACCAGAAATGCAGACATATACAGCGATAGAGAACATGTAAATATACATAGGTTAAAATTAAACTCTGTAAGCTTGCAATAATACAGATATAGAACAGTTAAAATATGTAGGTTAAGACCTTAAGTGCTAATTTAAAATATGCATGTTAAGACATTGACTATTAGATTCATTCGGAGCTTGTCTCCTTAGTTTTATAGCCGCAGCACAAAATTTGGCCACTTTTAAGGTAATCTCTGGTTCCCTGTCCTCTGTTAGATATTTTAAGCAGTGGTCATCAGATCTGCATGGGGTTCGTTGCATGATTGGAGTGATAAATGTTGAATGTATGTCCCTACAGTAACAACAATAAAATAGGACATGAGTAACAGTTTCAACTGGAGATGCTGGAGTTTTGAACCTGGCACCTACTGCATGTAAAACAGATGCTCTGTATCCGAATTAGGAACCTTCCCCTACAGTTTTTCAATGCATCTGGTTACCCAGATGCTGAATCTGGAAATCTGCACAGAACACAGCAAATCTATTTTTATACCTGAAAAAACCCAAGAATAAGTTAAAACAGATACTGCTATCTTAAAGACTAACAAATTTGCCATGGCATGCACGTCAACACTACAGTTTACTTCATCAGATCACAATGATGCACCCTGGCAGTAGATGGACAACCTGTCTCAGCAAACCGAAGGTGATGGAGATTACTCAAGCGAAAGGGTAATCTGTGAATGGGAACCTAACTCATTCGTCACTTCCCCAGAGTCGTGATCCTTCAACTATCATTGTCCCCCAAAAGATACATAATCATAATAGTACAGAGGATGAATTTGGTTAAATCAAAGCAATCAAGCTTTGATTAATAAATGGGTACCTTGTTAATTTTGCAATGCGTACCAGTGTCTACTTTGCAACAGAGCATAAATCTGCCTGACACATTAATTGGATCTCACTTCATTGCTTTCCGATTTGTCTTCCCTTCCTGCCACCGATCTTAATTATATCCTGAAAACCGGATCCCCCCATTTTTTTATGACGTGTGTGTGAACATCAGACAGGGCTGTGAGCCTCATGAAACCACACTAACACTCTTCAAAACTGGTGTGTTAATACTCTCAGGTATGAAAAGTCTCTGGAATAAGTTTCCCCTTGATCATGAACTTTGTGGTCTTAATTGTTTTTCAAGGTAGTATTCAACTCACAGTAGACCCACTGAAATGAATCATGTTCATTTTATGCCTTTTTGCTAATCATTTTCAAATAAGAAAGGGAAGCAAACATTCCCCATTATAATGCAATATTACCAGGCATCCCCAAACTTCGGTCCTCCAGATGTCTTGGACTACAATTCCCATCTCCCCCAACCACTGGTCCTGTTAGCTAGGGATCATGGGAGTTGTAGGCCAAAACATCTGGAGGGCCGCAGTTTGGGGATGCCTGAATATTACCAGTGGTTCCATCCATGTAAATAGGACAGCCCGGGAGGAAGAAGAACTGTGCTTTAATAAAGAGCCATAAATGTCAGACAAAAGTTGTTGTTGATTAAACGTATGTTAATACTGTTGTTGCGGAGCTAAATGCTCTATTGATTGCTAATCTGAGTCAGAAACGCTGGTCTCTGGAAGCCTGCTAGTCAACACCAAGTATGTTTGTTATTGTAAAAAGTCAAGCAAAAGAGTGGTTGGATGTGTATGTGGAAGGGGAGCACAATGGCTATATTCTACCTCCACTAGCAGAGACAGGATGACTCTGAAGACCAGTTGTCAGAGCTTGAAATAGGCAAGTCCACGGGCCACCAATAGACCCTCATTTTCCTCATTTCCAGTAGGTAGGAAGCTGGGTTCTCTCTCTCTCTCTCTCTCTCTCTCTCTCTCTCTCTCTCTCTCTCTCTCTCTCTCTCTCTCTCTCCATGCATACAGGCTGGGATTGTATTACTCTGCACAATCCAATGATCTCATGGGTGGTTAGGTTCTATAATAAAGTATGTGCCACCTAATAATAAAGCCATTACATCTGCCTGGCCATGGCTGGATTAGATGGACCTTTGGTCCAGCAGAACTCTTCTAATGTTCTTATGCAAAACTTAGAGAGGTAGAATGTTCTTGTTGTATCTCCGTCCCTCCCCCTCTCTCTAACATGTTTTGGGTTATATCCAATGATGGACATTGATTTCAGTGGACCTGCTCTGAGAATGACTCACATAATATTGTTTCCCTTAAAAGTGAAAACAATTTCATTGAATAGCCATAGGGTCACCAGTGTGGCACCCTCAGAACTCAGTGTGCCCACCACTGCCTTCTATGGCACCCATTAAAGATGTTAATAAATATCCCCTCAAGAAGCCACAACACGTGACACACCTTTCTCTCCCTGCTCAGTTCCTGTTTACGCTATCTTCGTTTACTCTGCCTACATTGATCATGACCCCTCAGACATGCCCACATTTCACTGGATGTGAGGATTTGATACCCAACTCCCTTTCCATTCTGAACAACAGAGAGCTGCAAAGTGTGGGATAACTAGCCTTGTATAACCAACATGCTTAAGTCTAATTAATGGATGAATGGGTTAATGCCATAGAGGAAGATGTCCTGGCAGGCTTAGCTAGGTCACTCCCCCTCACCTTGGGAGAAAGGAAATCGAGCCTATTGTTCCCTTTCAGTCTACCTGAGAAGTTCATCATGTAAAGAGGTCTGAGCTGGTTGCTCCAAGCCCTGACCGCATGGGTATTACAAGCCATTCTTGCATTCCTGTAACAGTGAACTTTCACCAACATAACTAAGCCAGAGTTTTCTGACTGATGTATGGAAAAGCATATGAACCTGATCTTTGGAGATTTCATAAGTGAACAATTTTTAACTTACTAAACATGTGGTCTTTTCCCATGTTGGGGGGGAAAGGAGACTATTTTGAGGAAGTCACAGCACTTCCTCAAGATTTCAAGTGTGGCCCAAAAAGGTTGGCAAATCCTGTTATAGATCTGTTGTTGTTTAGTTGTTTAGTCATGTCCGACTCTTCGTGACCCCATGGACCATAGCACGCCAGGCACTCCTGACCTACATTTTATCAAAACTTAGTTAAACTTTGAAGGGAAATGTACAATTTAGAGGGGGAGATTTAGTTCACAGAACACAACACTGGACATCACTCCTATATTATCAGAAGCTATCAGTTAAACCAGAAAGCATAAGGGTTTTTTGTGCCACTGTCCTTGTCCTTTGCAATCAGATTTTTTTCTAGAAGCAAATATTAGCACTAAACTTGAACTATATCCTGCAACACATTTTGTCATTGACTCAGTTTGGTGTAGTTTGTTTCTGCATACATATTAGGGAAGGGCCTTAGCTCAGTTCTAAAACTTCAACTTTGCATACAGAAGGTTCTAGATTCAATTCCCAGCATCTTCGGGTAGGACTAGGAAACACCCCTTATCTGAAACCTTGTAGAGCTGCTGCCAGTCAGTGTAGCCAGTACTGAGCTACATTTATCCCATTTATATAGGGTCATTACATTTGAAAAGCTAAGTTTATTATAATCCACTCATCATATCAATCTAACATGATAATAGCAAGTCAGAGACAATAAATTAGACCAGATTTATAGTACAGAGGAATCTTGGGCAAAGACAAATGTGTTCAGTCAGTTCAAAATAACAATGCTACGAGCGATGTACAAATAGCTTGGTCTCCAAATGTCAAGTGACAGATTAATTCATAAATGAATATCTAAGTCAAGCAGTCATTGACTTCATTTTTCCTACAAACCATAATTGAAGTGCATTACATGTTTTTAACTGCAAGCATCAAATAAAATAAGTGCATAATAAGAATGAAATTACTTTCAGGAGTGATTAATTGAGGCTGCTTTTAAATGTGTGGAGATCCAAATGCAAAAAAATAATAATAATTGTGGGGTAAGCAGGTCTGTGCAGCAACATCCATTGCGGCAGAGAAGTATGGGTTATGTAGTCCTCATACTTGTGGGAATCTGTGTTTACTGGCATGAGCACCCATCTCTTGATTATGAAATGCTTTTTAAGATCTATTCACTTTCTCAATGCCATGCATAAATTTATAAACTCCTGTCAAGAAACTATGGCAATGTAGACAATGGTGGTTTAAAACACATTAAGCATGTTAAAACACATAAGGTTCAGCTCCTCTTGCCCACTTCATTTCACCTTGCCTTTGGACATTGCTGTACATATCAGAGAGAGAGCATTACCTTTTAAAAAAATAGATGTATTTTTCAAATTTACAAACATCAAATAAAAACAGAAAACAATATGTATATCCGCCTTTGACTTCCCTCCCCCCCTTTTGTGGATCATGTTATATCCCCCCCACCAGGGGCAGAGGAAGGGTGGGGTGGGGTGTCATCACTGAGGGGGATGACAAAATGCCGGGCGGAATTCACCGTGGGGCCTGCAGCACGCCCAAGACACGTATCTCTCTTGGGAGTGACATGGCGGCTTGGGCGCCCACAGGGTCTGCGCTGCCCCAAACAGTCCGCCCACTGTATCCCCCTCAGCTGTAGGGTAGCTGAGTGGGAGGAGGCAGGCAGACACCTTGGAGGCCCTGCAGAGTATCCTGCCTTGGCTGGCCCCGCCCCTGGGCGCAGGGCACGTGCACCTCCCCAGGTGCCAGATCAGCTTGCTCCATCGCTGCCCCTCACATCTCCTTTATAATTCCAACTTTTAATAAATCCTTAAATATTCCTTTGTTCTAATTTTTAACTACAAGTTTTAAATCAATCTTGCTAATGAACTTAATTGTTTGCAATAAGTTATATGCTTTCCCCATTCTTTATGGAAATTGATTCTTCCTGGGTTTTAAAGTCTTCCCGTTAATTTTGACATTTCGGCATCGTCCAGTAATTTTATCTACCATTCTTCTTTGGTCGGGGCCGTATCTTCCTTCTATCTCTGGGCTAGCAGCATCCCTGTTGTCCATTACCTTTTGGGGTCCCCCACTGCAGCCGCCCCGCCCCCACTAATTCTTATTCATGAAACAGCCACCTGCTCACATGTACAGCCTGAAAGTGTACAAAGCTCAGCTTAACTGTGGTGTGAATGCAGCCTATGCTTTCGTAAAGGATGGAAGCTGGTTTGCGGGAAAGCTGAATTTCTCGAGAAACTACAGGATAGATATGGATTGTGGCTAACATCATGTGTATACACAGCTTCAAACACCAGCAGTGGGAATACTCTGGAGCCAGGGTAAACGGTGATGTGTGCACAGCCTCAGAAAGAGCGATCAGGAAGACAGGAGATGAACTCAGACAAATGCAACCTTGCAAACCTGGAACAGAAAGAAACCCAAGAAGCAATTTATCAACTTCATCAAGAGCAGTACGCAAATCAATGGGAGCAGAGCAGAAAGCAATCACATACTTTTCAGCCAGCAGATTGTTAGAAAGCTTACTAGGTGTTGAATGTAAATATATGCATATGACATTATCAGTTTGAACAACTGGAGATATTTATAACTAATCAATCAATAATACGGCATGCAAACAGAGATCAAGATGGACATCTCAGTTTCTGATACAGGACAGAAGAAGCTTGGCTGGTAAATGTATAATCACAATATGAGATTACTAGTAAGCCTCTTTTCAGAGAAATTCTTGTACTGAACAGTATATAAAGCTTACCCAAAACACGTCATCTGTTGATGCCGTCGGTGACTTGGCTGTCCCAGAAGACTATGGGATCAATGATGCTGAGTTATTAAGCAAGCTGAAGCAACTCCAAATTAACAGGCTTCAGGGACCAAGTGGGATTTGTTGGCAGCGTTAATGGAAAGGTCGGCAGAAACCTGAATGGCAGTGGGATGTTTATTTCACCTTAAGAATTTGCTGCCATTGCATAGTTAGTCTAGAAGACAAATTATAATGTGGAAGCAAATTTCATTGAAGACGGGGGGGGGGGGATTCAAGCTGCAGGTGTTACCATTATACTGATCTACAGTGAATCCACATCTTCCCATTTTACACAGTTATGCTGTCAAATCCAGGTTTATAGCAGAGGTGAGCCAAATGGAAGCATTTTTCATGAATTGTTTTAGAAGCTGCGAAAAGCTCCTTTTTTTTCCAGTAATTGGGGGAAGTGGTTGTTGCGAAAGGGGGAGGGGACATTGTTTGCCAGTTAAGAGTGATGCCAATTCTATCCAGGAAACATTGCCCTCAGTTGGAATTGGCGTTGTGATTTCACCACATTCTCTACATAATGTCCTATTGGCTAGGATCACTCCCCAGGAGGGAGTCTTGGGTTTAAACAATCAGAAAAATAGCATTGAAGAAGCTGTTGATTTGGCAGTGAGAAGCAAATAACAAAGGGGATTTAAATGATTTCTCGCTTTTCGCTTTTTGTTTCTCTTTTTCCTCCTTTCTCTTTTCTCTTCGAGAGGGGGCACCAAAAATATAATTTGTATCTTGAGGCCTGTTCACACGTACATATGCCAACTTGATTTTGTTTTCACAATGCCTGGCAGTTGAGGGCACGAACTGACTCCACTGAAAATAATTGCATTTTTGGTAGTATTGAAGTTATACCTGTGCTATTAGATTGCTGATGACCCATTCGCACAGGAAAGCCATTTCTTGACGCTGCAGTCATCAAGCAGTGAATACGCCTAATGGGTTGTGCTCATGCTTAGTAAGTCCCCATTCATTGTTATGGTCTGCTGCTCAGGTGTAACTTCCTGATGTATTGATTGGCTTAAGGTTCAGCAGTGGAACAAGTAGATTGCACAGTGGCATAAGCTAGCTTTTCCTCTACTGCAGCTGAAGAATGCTACAGGTGTGATCCACAATGCCTTCTGACTTGATGACGGCCACACTAGTGCTCAGCCAAAATGGGTGGGGCAGTTTCATGAAAAGCTTGATGAGAATTCATCCTGGCAGGATTTCTTTTTTTACAGAGATCACTGTGAAGTGTGTGGGGGGGGCACACTTGTTTGACTCTTAGATGGTTCCTGAATAGGCAGGTGCCCTCATAACACCATGCACAGAAAACTTTGCCCTCATTCTAATGGGCTTAATTTGCACTCAGGGACATTGACACATAGCTAAATTTGAATGATCACATAGTGTTGTAAAGGAAAACAATACACCACCAAGCAATGCTGTATGCTTCTGTCACTGGGGCCCCGTTGAAAACAGCTTGCCCATGTGAACCAGGAGGTGACCATACACTGTCTCTATGATTCATGCACCTCACAGCAGTGGCATAGCGTTGGGGGAGGGCCATAGGGGACAGTTGCTCTGGGTGCAAAATTGTTAGGGGCACAAAATTTCAACACCCGATGCTGCCTCATTAGAGCTGTACGCTTCTGTCACTGGGCCCCGTTGAAAACAGCTTGCCCATGTGAACCAGGAGGTGACCTCTCAAGGCTGCCATCTCACAGGCAGTTGAATGCACATGCATACAGCTGTTGCC